>NC_141764.1:59434628-60685044 GCF_982258835.1 Parasteatoda tepidariorum
AAAATAAATTATAAAAAAAAGTCAGTAAAAAATTGGCTATAACTATCCCCCCAGCAATAATTTTACACTGGCCCCAGTTGGTCTCAAAATTAAATAAAGGTTCTATGAGAACCTGCACCGAGGGGCCAATTTTGGGGTGTCTAGATTTTTTTTAAAAATTGGTCCTAGAATAGCCTATATAGGGCCTCTATTGGCTAAATAACGAATATAAAATATCGGGTGAATCGCACAATTCTATATAGGACCAATATCGGAAAAATCATGGCCCTTTGAACCCTTATTGAGTCAAGAATCATGAATATTGGTCCAATGAGCACCCAAGTTATTTTACTGCTCGGGTAATCATGGCAATTGAAAAAAAATTTTATTACAGTGTTATATATTAATCATTAAAATCAATTCTAATATACATGATTTTATTCAAATTTTTCATAATATCTTAGTATATATGGAAATAATGATAGTTTTTGATTTAATCCATTTAAGATGCTTTTGTACTTATGTTGATATTAACTTTTAAAGAAACAAAAATAAATAGCGCTTCCTTATAAGATTTTGTGTTTTAATTGTTCTTTTAAATAACAATGAAATCCTTTAAACTATACAATATTTAATTTATTAAATATAAATAGCATATTTATTTTCAATAAATTATTATTTTTGGAAAGCGTTTCTATTCCCACACTCAATGTATAATAAAAAATGCTCACTTATTACGCTTGCCTTTTTCAATATAGAGCTTTTTTAATAACTTCATGGCTTTTCATGGTAATTAATTCACATGGTAGGTAAATAAAGAAATATCGCTAGGTAAAATAGCAAGTTTTCACTACTTATTTACTATTATAATTTTTAAATTGCTATTATTATCAACCAATGGTTACCTGACAGAATCGATCAAACATAAATAATTATTAAAGAAAGTGTAATGGAACTAGGTCAATTTTGATCAAAGCTGTAAGCCAGGGAACATCACTGATTTTATCTTTAAAATTGAATAGGAAAAAAAATCAGAATTGTCTGTAGTTTAATTTAAAAAAATCCTCAATTTTAAACCAAAGAGAAAAATACATTGTTCAAAAGTACTTCTCGAGCAGACAAGCTGAAATTTTTAAGCAATCTTTACGATATGAGTCTAAAATTGCCCCTTGCAGCTGCTGCCCAAATTTCAGAACCCTAGCTCAAAGATTCTGGAGCTATGAGAATTACAGACGCACTCACAAACTCATCCTTTTATTATCATATATAACGTAAAGTTTGAAACTGAACGCTAAATGATATAGTTTACATTTTTATGACTTATTTAAAAGAGTGTAGAAATTAATTGTTTACCACAAGTAGTAATGAGTTATTATAGTGCAGTATATAGGAGTCCCTGTAGTACTATTTTTTGTTGGAAACTAAATTGCAAAACATTTTACGTCAAATGGGAATTACACTTCTAAGGTCATTAAATAAATTGCCCATAAATACAGATACACTATGGTTCAAGGGCTTTTTGATCGAAACTTCCATATTAATTTTAACTACACCTTTTAGAACATTTTAAGAAATAAAGTAGATTTAAAAATTATTGAATCATTAAAAAAACATGAAAAATAAACCTATAATCATTTAATAAATTATTACAGAATAAAAGCTGAAAATCTAGTTGGTCGTTAGGAGGCAAATTCTATAAAACTGTTTTAGAAGAAATTTAAGTACTATTTGTCTCTAGATAATTATTTCTTTGTCTAGTTTGTTTGTTTAGAGTAATTTGGAAGCCTTATGATTGTTTCATATTCTACTTTTATTCTTTATCACTTTTTATTGTTTTGATTCGTTTTTTTTTCATGCTTATAAGAAGAAGAAAAATTTCTTGCATACATCATGACTATTATACATCTTTTATTCTTTATCACTCCAAGAAAGCAACTTAGTACGTAATATGAAATAAATTGTTAAATAAAGAAGATAAGAACTGTAATATAAATAAACTTAGATTGTTTTGATTCGTTTTTTTTTCTTTCATGCTTAAATTAATTCTTTTATTATTTTAAAGAAAATTATTCTTTTTTTTTTGCATACATCGTGACTATTATACTTCTTTTATTCTTTATCGCTCAGAGAAAGTAACTTAGTACGTATTATGAAATAAATTGTAATGTAAAGAACTGTCATATAAATATACTTAGATTGTTTTGATTCGTTTTTTTTTTCATGCTTATAAGAAAATCATTTTTTTCTCATAAATCATGACTATTATACTTCTTTTATTTTTTATCACTCAGAGAAAGTAACTTAGTACGTATTATGAAATAAATTTTAATGTAAAGAACTGTTATATAAATATACTTAGAGCGGTTTGATTCGTTTTTTTTTTCTTCATACTTATGAGAAAATCAAATTTTTATTAATCATAATTATTGCATAAACCATACATCTTAGATAAATCATTGATTTTATTGCCGACCGGCCTGTGTAGTGGGCAGGAAACTGTCCTTGCATCAGAAAGGTCCTGGGTTCGAATCCCGGGCAAGGCATGGGTGTTTCTTTCTCTCTCTCTCTGTTCTATGTCCTTTCTGCTTTGTGTGTGAATGTGACTTGCCCTATAAACGGGTTGTGGTTGTGTGAATGGCGTGGCAGAAGTCGAATTCCTGGTCATAGATGGCGCCACTGAAAAACAGGAACAATCACACCCCCACTGCCTAAACAGGCATACGACAAAAAAAAATTGATTTTATTTGTTAAATCATGTAATTTGGAGGAGAGGTTCTCAAATTTTAAAATGTAAACCCTCTATGCGTCTATAAAGCATTCACTTTTTTATCGTTTACCACTCTCCGTGCGTCTATGACTCAATAATACATGTTTACTGGTTCTTTCCACAATTATTTTAAATTCAAAGAATTTTATTTTTAAACTTGTATCTTTAATTTCTCAAGCTTTACTTACTTGTGTAAGCCCTAACTAAAAAATTTCATATTTCAACGACAATTTCGTATATTTGTTGAGGAAATTTTCAAATAAACGATAAATAGGGATACATTATGCTCTTAATATTTAATAAGTGACATATAATTATGTTATAAAAAAGGTGTGAAAAATATATTCAAAAATAAAAAACCATTTCCGAACAAAAGGAAATGTATTGTGTCTTAATTTGCCTTTTTCGGACGCCGCCGCTTCCATCGGCTACGCATTTTACTTTTTTCCCCAAGTTATTTTTTTTTTACTTAAATTTTTTTTTTGTTTGAAACTGTGTTTTTCTTTGTTTTTAAATTGTTGCATAGATTTTCTCATTCTTAAGTTGTTGTCCTCATAATAAGAGTTGTGTTTGGGGTGTTAAAAACAAGTTGATATTTACCAATTTCCACTACAAACAATTTTCTTTTTTTATTTAAATACGTGAATAATTCGATTATCTTCATGATTGCAAATGTTTTTAACTGGGATAAGAGTTTTATTTTAAATTAGTATCTTTTATTTAAATAGAGATATTTTTTTAAATTAATAGTTTTTATGGCATAAAATGAAACAATCTATCTTTGAGTACTATTCTAATGAAAAATAGTTTCACTGTTGTACTTAATATAAGTTCTGTACTGTACTTCTGTATTTAGTTTACCTCAACACCAAAAAAAAAATGATAACTATGGACCAAACATTTTTACAGTGTCAATACGACACTTAAGTTTTTTTTTAAATATAACATAAAAAATATCTTAAATCCATACAGTATAAATAATTTTCACTGCATAAATAATTTTTGTGATAATTTGTATAAATAATTTTCATTGAATAATAATTTGTATAAATAATTTTCATTGAATAATAATTTGTATAAATAATTTTCATTGAATAATAATTTGTAAAAATAATTTTCATTTAATCATTTTATTTGATTAATTCTAGGTAAATCATAAATTAGGTATTTTTTAATAGTAACAATGCGAGAAAAAAGTCATCAAGGATTTGCTTTGCTCAAACTATGCAAACATGTTATATTTATTTTTTTACAAGTTTTGTCTTGACGTAACCCTCCAACAATTTTTTCACAGTTCTTAAAACCATTTCTTATAAAATATTAACAAACAGCTTAACACAACTTCCATCAACAGATTTATTTCCATTTCAGAAGAAATAAATATTTCAAACTTTTTTAGAAGTTTTTCAAAGTAAAAAAATATGGAATTATATTCTTTTTTTTAAGTAGATCTTACTAAATATCCTGGATTTGACACTTTGAGGCTGTCAAACTCTTATGCTTAGAAATCTTAAGTAGCAGATTTCACTATCCTAAGTTTCGTTTGAAGAATTTGATTAAATTTTCACATTTTGGAGGATTTTCCATTTTCAAATAAGGCTTACGGCTTCCTATGCAACTTTTTCAGCAAAAATAATTATTTAAATGTATCCTTGAAATTTGTAGTTGTATCAATTCAATTGTATTGATTTGGTTAATTTCAGTTGATATAATTTAAGTGGATAAATTCGGTTAAAAATATTTCAAACTTTTTCAAAGTTTCAGAAGGGAATAAAAATAAGTTTTTCTATAATAGATTTTACTAGATATTCAGGAATTGTCACTTTAAGGTAATTAACTCTTGCGATCACCTTTATAAGCCTTTCTTTTAGTTTTTCTTGAAAAAAAAACTTTATTTAAATAATGCAACTCTGACTAATGCATTACAAGAATCTTCGGATAAATGTTTGTGGTAAACTGGTTTTTTTTCCAAAGCTAACAAAGTGTTAGAAATTTTTCGGAAAAATTGGTCAAATTACCATTTATTTCATTGCTATTTTACCATATTCAACGAAAACAGTCAAATAATCATTAAAAAATTGTATTTAAACTGTTAATTGGGAATTGATTCAGTTAATTAATTTTAAATTAGTATAGTTGCAAATATTATACTAATATAGCTGCTTCATATGTTGCGCCATTAACTTGTATCAATATAGCTGTACCGATTTAGTTAATTGTAATTGTTTCTTACAGTAAGCTTAAAGGTTTGTAGACGCAAAAATCTTTTAAAAGAACATTTTATTCTTTAGTACTCAAATGTTATATACCTATATATTGAGAGTCAATATTTGCATACATTATCTATTTTTTTTAATTATTATGAATTCTTTAAGATAGCTTCGTTTAAAGAATATTTCTTTTATTTGTCATAGATGTAATGCATTAAATAAGCAACGAAAATCAACAGTTTTTAACCATCGTTATCTTGTGCTTGCAAATAGTGTTTTTTATAGCAATATCTAAAATTTCTAATGCCTTTTTTGTTGTTGAAAATATTTCAATTTACTTTTTTTTTCGACTAAACAAAATAATATATCTTTAATTTGTCTGGATTTTTATCTCAACTGTATATCGCTCATGGGCTGCAATAGTGGCACAACTCAAAAAACAAGCATTTTGGACTAAGAACAGCAGTAAATATGAAAATACACATTCTTTTCAGCAGCAATAGTAGCAAAACTCCTAATTCAACTTGAAGGTAATCTTAGTTTAAGCAAACTGAAGCATTTCCTATGCATTTTAATTAGCAATGAAAACTTTAAGCCCACTTATCTTAAAACTTAATTTTTTGAATTGTGCCGCTATTACAGCCCATGAGTGATATTTCCGCGTCAAATTTTACTTAAAGTTATAAGTGAGCTGTTACAAGATGATTAATTCCTGGAATGGTTGGTTGAAGGGTTGAGTGAGAAAAAAAAATGTGTATCTCTTTTTATACTTTTGATGGCTTATATTTTTATATTACTGAAGGAAGCGCCTATTTTCACCTGCTAAAGACTTGGAAAAAAAGAATCCCAAAAATTGCCGGAAAATTATTGAAAAATAGTGATTGGGAGTCTTATGATTGTTTTTCCATATTTTCAATAAACTTTAAATTTAATAAAAATGCAAGGTTAAAAATTCGAACAATAAAAGTAGGAGGAAGGTTCCTAAAAGCTTGACATTCTTTTTAAAATTAAGATTAAAGCATAAGAATTTTAATTATGTTCGATTTCGGTATATCTAATTTGCATGTAGTCGGTGTGAATCATTAGGGAATGGCCTACTTTGAAAACCTCTAAAGGCAATGCAGTGTTATCTCAAAAATGAAAAGGTAAAAAAAATCTAAAAAGGCCCTCCTTATGTAGAATAGTGCCTAACTACTAAATACGTAAGCTCTAATTGTTATAATATTGAACCATGGTTATTTAAACACAATTTGATAAAAATGTGTTAAACAAAGTATTAACTCACATTTGACTAAACATAATGCCCTTCAACGAAGTTAAAATCTCAAAGGACATATTTTCAATCATCCATGTTCGAACTACAGTCTGCCGAAAGCTTCAATTTTCGCACTATTGACTTTACGCAACCTTCACAAGTGCTTAAGATTGAATCCATCATCTTCCATCTTTACAAAAAGTATTTTTTGCCGATTAGAACAATAACACAACAATGAGATAAGCCAGTTCAAAGTAAATCAATTAATTCTTTTTTACTGTACAGAAATAAAATAAAGTAACATATTTATGATTCAGTTCTCAAACGTGCTTTTTACCAACCTCGGTCATAACGAGCAAATAGTGAGGTTGCTTCGGGAACGAGTTCAATTGTAGTAAGAAATGATAAAAATAGTATTCGAAGTAAATTTACTGGTTTTAAATCATTTTCAGTTTCTGATATTACAATATTTTTGAAAGTAACTTGGGATACGAGGTTGAAAAAAATAAGATTGATTGATTGAATGTAGGGTTTAGCGGAACAAGGTCCAAATGATGACATGCTGCTCCAACCAATACTGTAAAATATTTCAAAAGCCTAAGTGCATACAAAGTTTAATTGAAACACAATTATAACTCATATAACAGTACTAGTAAGTGAATAAAACAAAATAAATGAAATAAAAATCAGATAAAAGGTATGAATAAAATCAGATAAAAGTATGAGTACAGCATAGAGAAAAAAAATAATAAGATAATTTATCGATAAATTTGAGGGTAAAAAGACGTTACATTATTCAATTGATCCACGAACTACAGGGCAAGATTAATTTCTCATTTTAAAACAGCAAGCGGAAGAATGTAAATATGGATCAACTTTATTTCTGTGTAATCTTGAACAGAACTTTTTCGCTATTAACACTCTTACTTTTAATAATTTAATTTTTAGTCTGAAACTGCGATTAAACAAAATTCTAAAAATAACTTTAAATACACCCAACTAGAATTATAAACATTTATGACAGGAAAAAAATAAAACCATAATATTCAAAGACGCCAACTTGCCTTTCCAAATAAAGAGGAAATTTTTTCTCTTAAACTACAACATTTGATTCTGAAACTAAAGGATTATTTTGATATCAATGAAAACAAGAAGAGTTAATGACAAGTTCAAGTATTTCGAAGATAAAATCGTCTTTGACGATACAAATTTTCAATTCTTGGTTTATCTTCATGCACGTGCTGCGTTTACAAATATTTTTGACACGTGTATTTTATTCAATACACACAAATTGTTAAAAAGAAATGGTTAATGATTAAAATTAAAAAAAATCGGAGATCACTATTCCTGTTTTTTTAGTTAAAAAAGTATAAAACTGAATTATAATGATTCCTAATTCATTCTTAACTAAAAGTGATCTAAATATATACTTAATGAAATAAAAAGAAAATTGTTCCTAAATATTTCACGTGTTTATTTTCTTTTGTATTGTATCTTAAAATAGATTAACTTAGATATAAGTAAAGTCTGAATAACAACTGAGCTGAAATAAATAAAAGGTAACGGATTTAGTTCTTGAAATCCCCAAATAAACATATTTCTGAATCTAAAAATTAAATTGTTTACATAATTAACAAAACTAATAAAATTTATAACGTATTTTGAGCGCTAAGTTATTTTTATTTTTATTTAAGCAAAAATTATTATTAAAAAAAAAACTCTAAAGATACATGAGTTTAATTCATATCACATTTCATTATTTATTTTTAACATTTTTAACATATTTTTTTGAAAACCGTAGTTATAAGATGAATTTTAAATATGGCAATTCAACTAACTAGATTTTATTTTTAATCAATGATGTAATAAATTTTTGTATCACTAAGCATTCACCATCTATTTTATTTTATAACCGTCGTTGAACAGCCGACCTAATTTTGAGTTTACGACTGCTAATGTTCAACTCATTTAAAATAAAATCAAGTAAGAGGTATAAATGCATAAAATACCAAAATAGGTAAAATAGACATGAGTCATAAATACACAAGTAAATAAAATCGAAAATACAACAAAATATTTATATATAGTTTAAAATACCAATTGCGTGTAAAAACGCAAAAATGCTAGGATGATTGATTTTATTCGCATTAATAAAATAGAACTGCCAAAAAAAATTCAAGACGATGTCTATTAAAACATGGACAAATTATTAAATTTGATGGATCGGGAAAATAGTATGACAAGCATTGCACTGAAGAGTAGGGTCTTCAACTCCCAAGTAAAGGAGTGCTAATCGAGTGCGACCGATTCTTAAACGAGTACGCTTTAAGTCTGCATAAGGGGGTGCAATACAGATAAAGGATCCAGATCAAATTTAATCCTATAAAGTTTATTTTGAGGTTGAAGATCCCATTGTTGTTGCCAAAAAGATACGATAAGCTGCTGAATGTGTAGATTAATGTCTAAGAATGGTGCAAATATTGTTGAGACAGTTGCAGCAGATCGTGCTTCCGAATCAGAATCTGATATACCAACGTGACACGGTACCCAACAAAATCGAACGTAAAATCCATTCTTGTGAAGAGTGATTAGCAAATTATTAACTTAACTCAAAATTGGGTGAGAGTCACTGAAAAATTTCCTAGCTAGTGCAAAACACTCATGTATCGCAGTATATCGCTCATGGGCTACAATAGTGGCACAACTCAAAAAACACGCGTTTGGACTTAGAACAAGTGTAAATAGGAAAATACACATTCTTTCAGCAGCAATACTTGCACAACTCATACTTCAACTTGAAGGTAATCTTCGTTTAAGCAAACGAAAGCATTTCTTATGCATTTTGCTTAGCAATGAAAACTTTAAATCCACTTATCTCAAAACTTGATTTTTTCTTAGTTGTACAGCTATTGAAGCCATGAATCATGCTTTTAAAAAGCATGCATTATTGCTTTAAAGCATGCAAAGCATGCTTTATTTCAATCATTCCTCGCAATAAAGCATTGCAATTTAATTGCTTTATTGCAATTAAACTTGCAATAAAGCAACTAAAAATAGAAAAAAAATACTTAAACTAAAAATCTAAATTCATTCACAATTCTCAAAGTTCTTCAAAATTCTCTTACGGCTGATTATATTTTCAAAACATAACAGTTTAAATTTAAATAAATTTCGTTACAATCGAATAATTAAATACCATTCTAATCAAATAAATAAAATCTCTTATGAATTCAAGTATTTTTTCCTAAATATTTAAATCAAATAATTATAAATTTGTATTTGCACTTATTTTTTTCAATATTTAAGTAAAACAAAAAATGAAATAAATGTTAGTGTTGCTTAATTCCACTCGTCTTGTTTAACTTAGATACTGTACGCCGTATATTACTAAATTTTCTTATTGTACAACCCCTTTACAAATACAAGATTTAATTGAAGCAATTTATTTTCTAGCTCTTTCCCAATACGAAAAATGGGGAAAATATACATAGCAAGAATAATCGAAACAAATTGAATGTACTACATATCAATGAAGTCGGTGGTTTCTCTGTCCTGAAGACAATAACTTATTTTGAATATCTAATGCATAATGATCTTGACAATGAAGAGTGGCTATTTTATCTTATGAATAATAATAAACTATTATAGAAAGTGAAAAAGTTTAAAAATAGTTAAAATTAGATGCAGTATGTGGGTTTTTAAGTAGTTAACTATCACTCCTGCTGATGTTTTCGAAAAACAATTAACTAATTTTAAAAAGTTAGATATCAAAACTTGTCAAATCCTTGCTAGTGAGTTTAACGAAGTTGCTAAAAATGTTTCATATAATTATGTAAAAATAACGCCTGTCGTATTACTTGAAAAAGTTTTAAAGCTGTATATTTTTTAAAAATAGTAACCAATACTGCTAGAGTATAAAAATACTTTTCAGTTAAAATCAATTTTTATCTTTAATAAATCTAGCTGAGTCTCTTTTAAATTTCATATGACTTTAGTTAGTTTAAACCACTGAAGCAAAATCCAGAGAAGGCTAGGTTTAAATG
Organism: Parasteatoda tepidariorum; assembly: GCF_982258835.1. Classification (NCBI taxonomy): domain Eukaryota; kingdom Metazoa; phylum Arthropoda; class Arachnida; order Araneae; family Theridiidae; genus Parasteatoda; species Parasteatoda tepidariorum. The sequence goes on from NC_141764.1 coordinate 59,444,883, forward strand.
TAAACTTTTGAGTTTCGAAATCCACTTGTTAATTAATTTAAGGAAAAAAATATCTTTATTTTTGAGGCATTTTTATACTATAAACCAAAGGCCTGAATTTAACTATTTATTGACAAATCAGAAAATATAAATAAATTATCTAAATTTACTTTTAAAATTAAGTCTATTCATTATTAAAAAATTGAATTTTGTTGCTTATATTTTAGCATAACAAATAATATATTTTTTTTTGGCTAAAATATTAATAATGAATATTATTTTTGTAAATTATAATTAAAACAAAATAATTTACAATGGAAAGGCCGCCGCTCATAAATGTAGGGTAAAAAGAATTAAATCAATGATTTCTTTAGCATTAGCAATTTGCGTCTTGCAACTAAAATATCCGTTGCTTACTAATTTCTTTATTCACATATATAAACTCATTCAGCAGAACTGGAATTAAATACGGAGTAAATATTAACTTATTTACTATTAAGCTCAATTTATTTTCAGAAAAAGTAATTGATTCTGTATAATCTTGTTTACATGTACTAAATAATACTCGAATTTATTTCCGTAAATTACCATGAACCTATTATTTTAATATGCGATTGTTCTTTAATGTTTTATCAAAGATTTTACATATTTTACATATTTTATCTGATTTTAGGGAGTAATTTAAACATCAAATGATATTTTATTCGAAAAGATTTAATTTTATTTATTCTCTAAATGCTGACATTTTGTTGCAATCACGCAAATTTATCATTGTTAAATATTTTAAACTGAGTTAAATACATAACGATTTTGGAGTGAAATTGTGAATGACATTTAACAAGAGTTAATTCTCTTACCATCGATAGAAATTTTCACAACACAAATCACTTCACTTCTAATGAATGAACTTATTTTAAATAGATTTAAAAGCTATTTCAGCGCTCAATATAAAATTCGTAAATTTTCCAGTCAAACTAATAAAATATTTAAGAATAAAAGGTAAATAAAATAAAATTGAAGATAATAATAAAAGTTAATATTATTAATAATGCAAATAACATTCCTTTAAGCAATAAAACATTTACGTAAAAAATGAATATTATTTTAAGATAACTTAAGATAAACTATTTAAAATTAGTATTGGTAATAATTTTTTTTAAATTATTTTTTAACTTTTTCTAATAATAGGTAATTTATGCTTCTTTTTTACATAAAAATTTCGACTTAAAAGAGTACCTTAAATAATAGAAAATACACTAATAAAAATGAATAATTTTTATTTAAAAATTAGATCGAAATCAATAACATTTGCACGTTGTTCTAAAGTATAGACCTTTAAAGTAATGTTTTAAATTTTAATTATGAATTAACTATTTCTAGGTTAAATGTATGGTATTATTACAAAATGTCCGCCATGTGTTTCATAAAAGTTCTTTATCTCCCAAAAATATATCAAAATATTAATATATTCTTTAAAAAATTTCTAGAGTGTCACCTTGAATATATTTTATTATGAAGAAATATAAAAGGTTCAGGAGACGTTTATTATTTTTTTCATTTTATAACCGTCGTTGAACAGCCAGCTCAATTTTTGGGTTTACGACTATTAATGTTCAACTCCGTAGTCTTGCAATTTTGAACCCAATTCAGAAGTGAAGGTAAGTCCTGGATAGGTGTTTGGAGAAATTTACCTTCGTGGAGGACTTTTCGATGGAACTAACCGGCATTTGCGTTACATGGAGAGAAAAACCACGAGAACCACCCATGGTTAGCGTGAAGGCAAGGGGTCTCTAACCCTTGATCTGTCTACCACTGAGGATATTTCACGTCAGTACTGTGGTCGATATAAGCCGGGTGCTGAAATCGTATCGACCAGTCATCGCTGGGATTCGAAAGCGGTTCACCTCATAGGAAGGCGAACGCTCTATCTCCTGAGATATAAGATTCCGACTGAGAATTTGGAAGTGACCGACAGGTAGGGAAACGCTTCGAGTTGCACATTTCATTACTGGAAATAGTCTATAGAACAGCTTTAGAATCGGAAAAAGAAAAACAGTTTTGTCTTCTAGCAACCATGTGTTCCAGGGCCACGCAAATGGCCTCTACCTCTTCGTCAGTGTAGTGTGATAGGCCACCTCGTGGTGCATCCTGGGTAATGCTAAATCTATCATAGCGCTGCCGCTTCTCTTAATTTGAGCAACAGTGTTTTATATAGGATGCTTAAGGATAAATTAAGAATTCTTCAGTGGAACACCGGAGGATTTAATCTGGCTAAAAGAATTAGTTCAAATGCAATACATACTTTCTCTCGGTTAGTGAGGAGATAAGTCGTAGAATTATGAGAACACAGATTTGAAATTTCATCAATGAATTAGTTTAAGTAACAATTTAAAACTACAGAATGCATACTTCGATTTCCTCTTCTTCTTCTTCAGCACGACAGCCCCTTACAGGCCTTGGCTGACTCAACCACACGTAGCCTCCAACGCCTCCTGTCCGTGGCGATTTTTTTCCAGTTGTTTATCTTCAATACTTTTAGATCTTTAGCAGTGTCATCCAGTCATCTAGTTGGAGGTCTTCCTCTAGCCCGAGATCCCGAAGGATTTTTAAAGGTGGCGATTCGGATTGCATTATTTTCTGGACCTCTCCAGATATGGCCAAGCCATCTTAATCTATTGCTTCGGATGACCTGCACTATCTGTGGCTGTCCATAGAGTCTATATAATTCAAAGTTGTACCTGACTCGCCAACAGCCTCTTTCCTGTAATGGGCCAAAAATATTTCTAAGGATTTTCCTTTCAGAAACACCAAGAGTACGCTGAGTGTCTGCGTTTAGTGTCTATGTTTCACTTGCATAGAGCGATACAGGTAGAATAAGAGTCTTATAAATTTTAATTTTTTGACTGATTAGACTTGATCTTAATTGCTTTCTTAGTCCAAAGAAACATTTTTTTGCCATTTTAATTTTGTTGTCTACTTCTGTTTTTATGCTGTTTTGGTCATTGATCATTGTTCCAAGGTATTTGAATTCATTAACCTTTTCAAAGGTATAACCATTTATGAATAATGGATCATGATTTACAGTTGTGGCTGGAGATCCCATAAATTTAGTTTTATCTTCATTGATGGTAAGGCCCATATTTGTTGCAGACGTTTCAAGAGCCAGAAAGGCCTCTCTCACAGCTCTCTCTGATCTTCCTATGACATATTTCGATTTACCTATAATATATATTTTCCAAAACGTTAAACATGCATAACAACATAATTAACTGAGTAAAGCTAACAGCAAATAACAAGTGTTGGTATACCATTATAACAAGTGTTGAAATATTATTGAATTTTAATCAAATAAAATTCTTTAAATAAAGTTTGAATGGAAAATGGATGAGACGCTTTAAAAATTTTAATGTTCTTATAAATTGTTTAATAAATTCAATTAAATTAGAAAATTCCAGAGGGATTTTAAATCCTTAAAGAAAATACATACAATAATAAATTCCACCGGGGGCATATCAACTGAGTGTATATTCTCCTTTCTAATTAGGGCAATTATTTTACCTTTGATATTTCTTGTTTTATGCATTTTAAATACATATTCTATTTCCGAAAGAAAGAGAGGCAATACGAGATACAGTCAACGTTAAAACTAAAATAAAAGAGATGCATGATTTAAACGAAACTTACCTTTCGGTAATAAAACAATTTATTGATCTTATTCCTCTCGTTTAACGTTTGTGAATAACATTTTTAAAAAAGGCTTTATAATATTTACTTTCTTTAATAGGTTAAATTCGCTTTTTACTATGACTTTTAAATTTTCAATACATAGAATATAAAAAACAAAATATTAAATTATTGTGAGATAATGTTATTTTATATACATGTCTTTTTTATGAAAAAAAAACATTTTTAATGAATAAATAACACTGGAACATTTTTTTTTTTGTTTTCCGTTTCATTAAATTTTTTAACATTTCTTAAAACACTTTCGTATCATTGAACCTGCAATCAATTTCTCTCTCCGATCTCCATTTTTTAAATGACATTTTAAGTCTATTCTTTGTCAAAATGTACAAGTTTAGAAACGTTATATATAACAGGGAGTCGTACACATATTACGACAATCTTCTAGGGTAAATAGGTTAAAATTAGGGTCATTTGGATCATTGCGACTAACTTCTAGGTAGTTAGGGTCAAATTAGGGTTATCAAAATTAGGGTCATCAGGATTTAAATGGCATAGGAAACCAAGCCTGGGAACATCGCATCATTTATGTAACTCTCTGACTTATAACTCTTTAAACTAGTACATTTCGACAAAAATAGACTAAAAATGTCATTTAAAATAATTTGTAGCTTCGGGGGAGAAACTAATTTCAGATTTGAAATCCTCCCCCGATTTCAGCAAAAAGACGTTATGACGTTATTTCCGGGGATAGCTTCCTATGCAATTTGCATCCTGATAATGTGCCCCCTAACTCCTCTAGAAATTTGTCACAACATTTAAGCTACCTCCTGTTATAGGCAACATTTTTAGACTTGTCATTTTAAAAAAAATCTGTAGCTTTTAGTCATTTGAAAAAAATCTAAGTTTGAAATCTTCACACCCGAATAATACAATATATAAAGTATTTGTATGATGCAACAAAAAATTTGCACCCTAGTGTAATTTTTTAAAACACTGTAACTACAGTCCACATAACCTATGTTCACATAAACCAATTAACTTTCCCCATACCAACCATTTTCCTTAACACATATTACAATTTACATTAATTTATTATGTTAATTTGTTAATTTATAACTGAGTACATTTACAGAGTACGCCAAAAGATCATTTTAAATATTCTGAGCTGGTGAGCGGGACCATGACAAACAAGTTTTATTACGGAGGTTGTACAGGATAACCAAGTCGTGTTCTGCTAGGCGACCTTAAAGATAAACAATGCGATGGAGTAAATAGCAGAGTTAATTGTCAAAAACAAACTTAATGATTCAGATGAAATAAATAATGCAATTGAATTGTAAAATAAACCTAGCTGTGCCACTTAGTGAGTAATTGCATAATTCTTATAACTTTTGCAGTTATACAGTTATGTATTTTAAATCTGTAGTCAAAATTTACTCCTTTTCCACACACGGTGCACTGAAAAATCTTAGTGTATCGAAAAATAGGGGCAACTACTACACACCCAAGTGGCGTAGAACCAAGGGCAGCTCCTGGCACTGAGAAACTAAACAAATGTAAATGAATGTTAATGAAACGAATGATACGAGGGTTAAATGGCACGAGTTCCACAAATGACATGCTGCGCCAAACAAACGGTTAAACGATAAATCTAAAACTAAATGCATTTAATAAATTTTTCTCATTAAAGCAAATAGAATTTATAAAACTGCACACGAAGTAACAGACGCATTCAAACGGGAATAAAACCAGACAAAACATAAATAAGGTAAAACATTGCAAAACAGTTGCATTCAGATGTGAATAAAATCAGATAAAATTGTAAATAGGATAAAACTGTTACATGCAGTATAAAAGACCAATTGCGCGTAGAAAGGCAAAAATGTTAGGATGATGGGTGTCTCCTAACAAATCCTCCAGAGTTAAAATACAATTACCTAAAAAGGTAAGACGATGACGGTTAAAACTTGGGAAAATGATTAAAATATGATGAACAGTGAGTAAAACTTAACGCTACACTGGGGGGGAGGTTCTCCGAATAGCAAAGGTGGATGGGTCAACCCTTGGTGCTGAGAAACACCAAGAACGTTCTTTTACAATACTTGATGTGAAGTAGCTGCCACCATATTTTGGTAGTCAGTAACACTAATATGTATAATTAGAGTTAGATAAGAATGAATGAAGTTATTTTTAAGAGATAATATAAAGTACGAATGATTACTTTAGAAAGTATATATACACTAATTCTTAAAATTAAATTAATTTGTAAATCAAATTTAAACAAAACACAAAAAGAACGTTAGAACGAACTCGAACTAGGCATAATAAAACAGAAATGGATTAAAATGATACATTATAATAATAATTCATACAGTTTAAAGAGGCTTAAATTTAAAATATATTCTTTTTGTGTAATTAAAAACATAAATGCATATTTTAAGGGCGAACTTTAGATTCCGTCAATGCGTTGCAGCATGTAAGACATCCACAAATTGATCATGATTGCTTGTAAACATTGTACAGACAATATAAAAAGTGCGCCAACAATAGTGTTTTCAGAACCAAAAATATTTAACGCATGGTGAGAATACGCGTGATTTGATGTAAACATTTTCCATTATAAGTATTTTAGATACAACTACACCCTTAAATTGTATATGAAACTCGATTTGGCTTTAACTTGAAGAAAAATGCTCCTTCATACAAATTTTTGAATTATTCAGAATCAAATTTGGAGAAAAAGTGCACCACAGTTGCAACAGCTTAGAAAAAAAAAATCCTTAAGTTGCAAAGTTTCGAACAATCATTCTAGTCAAGAAAAATTTTAACAAAATAAATTATAGTTTCTCGAGGTAACCTCCAAATCTAAATAAATACTTTTTATCTAAAATTTCTCTTTAGCACTCGGATATTTTTTCCCAAACCTATTCAGTCCAAAACGCCCAAACGCATACAACCAAATGCTGAGTGTGACAAAAACTACGTTGCATTTATCACTGAAAATCAAATGTATCTATACATAATATCTTCAGTTCCTACGTTATCTTACAATCATGTAATTATTTTCAATAAATGAGGTAGAATCTCTCTCATGAGAAGCTAACTAGGAAATGGTGGCTTTGGCAAATAGCGGGTTATGAAACAGTAAATGACGACAGCTTTCTCAGTTTCGCGTTCGTAATCGAAAGTTATGATTCACTGTAATCATAAAATCTCTATTTCGTAAATAGTAAGCAGACTTCTTAGAGCATTAATAGAAATATTTGTCATTGTATTGGAACATAAAATGTAGATCCAGTTATTTTTTGCATAACCAAGCATTTAATTAAATGGCTTGTTTCAAGTAATATGCTTATATAAAAAAAATTATAAAAGTGTATTTAGTCTGTTTTTGTTTTCTGCAGTAATATTTAAAAAAAAAAATTAATTGCTGTATTAAGGTTTCAGCTGTTAATTTGAACGATGTTACGTTTCAAAAATCTTTAATCATGTTGCTTCGCCATCTTTTGTTTAAAATAAAGAACTTTTTTAGAATAATTTCATCAATTTACTTATAAATAATGTAACTTTCAATGCTTACTCTGGGGAACTAATTGTTTATTTGTTCCATGATTTCTTTTTAACGGATCTTGGATATTTTCACGTCGATGATTTCAAATCTGCAATCGGTTTCATACTCCATACTATAATAATCTTTTTTGAATCACATTTTAGTCTATTTATTGTTGAAATGTATAAGTTTAAAAACGTTACGTACAACGAGAGGTCGCATAAATATTGTGACACACTTCTAAGGGAGTTAAGGTACATCATCAGGATTTAAACTGCATAGGAATCCAAGTCCGAATATGATTTCATATGCCACAAGGGAAGCTTTCCTGTTATGAGCTGTTTCTTCGTGTGCTTCCGAACTAGTTATTAAGGAAGGCGCTCCTATACGCGCTCAACGTTATTTCCAGGCATACCTCCCTATGTTATTTTCATCCTGATAATGTGCCCCCGGACTTCCCTAGAAATTTGTAGAAACATTTACGCTACCTTTTGTTATATACAACGTTTTTAGAGTTGTCATTTGAAAAAAAAGCTAGCTTTTTGGAACAAAACTAATTTCAAGTTTGAAATCTTCACACCAAAATAATACAATATATGAAGTATTTCTATAAAAGAAATAAAAAATTTGTTCCCAAGTGTTATTGCTAATAGTCATCCGGAAAAAAAAGGATCTAAAAAACACGCATAAACTCATTATGATCCGAGCATAACCATTTCGTGTAAACAAAATCATCTCAAACTTGAATTTTTCTGGTTACAAACTAAGAAATTGCATTAAAAGATAAATAACTTTCTTATTTGCTATTAACAGGTTCGTGTTATTAAGCATATTATTCAACTGAGTAAATAAATATTTCAAGCATTACCATATAGAATTATTATTTAAGTTACTTTAATACATAATGATCACATATTTGGATTTATTACATAGTAAATGAATAAGGGACTAAAAATCATATATCGCCTGAGGTAAATTATTACCATAATATCAATTTGCTATTTAATGTTGATGATTTCTCATTATATGCTATTTAACTAAAGAAAAAACATACTTACAAGGAGAGTTTAATTTTATCAATTACTGAGCAATTAAAAGTAAAAATAAACTGGAATTTAACTAATTAACAGAAATTAAATTAATGTGTCATGTTTTAATCATTACTATCGAGTGTTATTTTAACTCTTTTTAGAAATATTTTGTTACATTCTTTCGAATTTATAACATGGACTCGTAGTTTGTACAACTTTTAATAATTTTTCTCAGGTGAATATTGATAAATAAAAATAGATAAGTTCAATTGAGATATTTGCATAAAATTGATACAATAATTAAATAAAGAAATAAGGTTAGAAGTTATATATTATACGAGTAGTTATTTTTGTAACTTATTTATATGTTTGAGTCAAACTACGATTTTTCATGAAAAATATTTTGATTGCAATAAAAATAAATAAATTTGATTGAGATATTTGCATAAAATTTATACAATATTTGAATAAAGAAATAAGATTAGAAATCATATATTATAGTCGTAATTATTTTTGTACCTTATTTATACATTTGAGTCTAACTATACTTCCTCAAAAAATATTTCGATTGCATAAAAGACGTCTCAATTTAATTAAGATATTTGGATAAATATGATAGAATATTTAAATAAAGAAATGAGGTTAGAAGTTATATTTATTATACTAGTAGTCATTTTTGTAACTTATTCATATATTTGAGTCGAACTAAACTTTTTCATGAAAAATATTTTAATTGCTTTAATATATTATTAAATTCGTACATTTCAAAATTATTAGATTCACTTATTAAAAAATTATTTAATTCAGTTATATCATACCAGTTTATTTAATTAATTATTACTGTTATTTTTGTTAGTTATTTAGTTTTATGTTAAATTTAATTATTTTTTTAAAAATATGGCATATGAAAACTAAAAAAAATTTTAAGTTTTAAACATTTTAAACAGATACTTCAGTCGCCATTTTTAAAAATTGTAGTAATATATTATGCAAATTATAACAAGTTAGTATCAGTTATTAAAAACATCGACTCCATACTCCCTCAGCTCTTTCCAAATTAAAAGTCATTGACGTTAATTTTCAAAAAGCTAAATTACCGACACAAATGTGACACCTATATTCCTATTTTAATCATTTGAAGTTCCACTTGTAAATGCTTCAAAAAAGTAAATGAGGTACTTATTCGATAGTTTCCACATTTCAGCGACAAAGTAATTTGATTTTTTCTTTTTCTACCTTCTAGTATCTTTACCTACAAAATTAACTACCGCCTATCTTCATCCAATTAGCTGCTAAAATAAAGTCGTTTAAGCTAATTGGAGCTACTTCAAGCTTAACGCGCACATTCTTGTCGCTTCAAAAAAGTATGCAAAAAGTGAACTTTTAAATGCATTTCTAATGATATCGAAGATTTTTAATATATATACATATACACACGCACACACACATATATATATATATATATATATATATATATATATATATATATATATATATATATATATATATATATATATATATATATATATATATATATATATATATATATTATAAAGAATAATTTTTATCTTAGGATAATTGTTCTTTATTCAGAAATATCTCATTAAATTATACCAAAAGATGTGTCCTTACGAAGACTTTTGGTTTTTCCCATTAATAGTTTCCTATTTTATATTATTTTATTATTATTATTTGTATATATATATATATATATATATATATATATATATATATATATATATATATATATATATATATATATATATATATATATATATATATATATATATATATATATAATTAAATTTAATGAATTTTTTTAAATAGTTTTTCCCAACATCTTTTTTTTCCAATGTCATCAGCGTAAATGTTCTTTAAATTTCAACTGAAAAATTACTCCCTCTGTCTCAATTTAGTTGCTAAATTTGAATACATTTGTACTGAATATTGATAGTGGTTAATTTATGATTTTGCTGGAACATTTTTCGAAGATTTCAGGGTGTTATACCATCCATCAAGAATTATTTACCGAGCATTTTCTCCTCGAATCAGTATAAAATTAGCTTCAAAAACCCAGAATTCGCATGCTCTTAAGCCACGCCCCATTTAATAAAGACTATCATGAAGAATCGTATAATCGCATAAAACTATCATCTAACTAATGAGTCGTGATTCATTATTAGTATAATTTTACTGGTGTCTCTATATTAAATGTAACAACTAATTTGGAACGGAGGGAGTATATAATTAAAGAAATTTTGTTTTCTATTTAATTTAAATTTTGCTTAAATTTTTAGATACTCTTTATTTTTAGGTATATATATATATACTTTTGTTTAAATGAGAATTATATAACTAAATCAGTTATTTAAAAAAAATTTCTATCTAATAATGCATATCGGCATCCGTCCATTTTATCTGTGGTAAGCCATATGAAAAATGAAATAGTTGGAAAAGCAGAATGTAAATGGGAAAAAAAACAAAATGTAAAACTATCTAGCAACTACAAGCTGTTCACGGACTATCAGGAAATTATTAAAACATGAGCCTTGTTGCATTAGTAAATAAATATCACGTGATGAAAAAAGTAGTCGTTATTGCAAATTTTGGCAATACGAACTCTCTTACTCACGAGTCGGTTGCTTTTTCCTTGTAGTTATTCGGCATTTCTACTGATTCTGGAGGTTTCATTAGGCCATGTTTTCCCTGGTCAAGGTGATTCAGAATACCACAAGTATGGAGTATGGTCAGCAATAAAAAAAAAATAACCTCATGCCTTTTATCTTGCAATAGCTAGGTGGCATATTCGATCCCAGCGCCTTGCCGAAAGTGTCCAATTAGCGAAGAGAGAAAAAAAATTACGTGAAACTTAGGATAGTGAAATATGTAACGTTACCCTTAAGCCTTTTGGAGATGTAATTATATTACTCGAATAAGCTTCGTATGAAGAATATTTAATAGTAATTGAATCAATCTTTAGATACTCGATTCATTAATCATGCGAATAAAAATTTGAAAAGCTAAAATTGATATCATTTATAGGAAAAAAATTCACATGAGATTACAATATTTTTTTACATAAAAAAGCATGAATGGCTTTTAAGAAATTTTTATCAGTTAGCAGGCCAACATATATGCTTTTCCAAAATATTTAATAAAGTGGTAGACATTTAAAAGCTAAAGCTTTTAAAATTTTTGGTAATTTTGCCAACATTTTGAAAACCTCTCCTCGAAAGATCTCGAAAAAGTGGCGTTACATATGAACTTTCAAATCATTTGCATGCAGTGGTGGGGAAAATAAGTTCAAATGAATAAAAAGTAATATATTAATATAGTGGTGTATAAAATAAGTTCAAATGAACACCACTATATAAAAGTAATATAGTGGTGTGGAAAATAAGTACAAATGAATAAAAAATACTATATTAATATAAAAACTTAGGTACCACTAGAATAAATTTTAGAAAAAGCGTCGAAAGTTAGCAGCTCTGAGTTAGCCAATTTAAAATGCACATGACATAATTTTACATACTTTTTTCATGATTGATAATCAAAACACATATAAAATAATTATAAATTAAACATGTACAGTGAGCAAAAAATGGACCATCCTGAATAACTAGATGTAATGATCAGATCTTCACGTTGAAGTACTTAATCTCAAAGGATCGAGTGGGTGATCTCAAATATGCTAATCAAGTCGTATTTTAAAAATTCAATTTCTTAGAAACTATTTGACTGATTCCGCTGAAATTCTCTGTTTAGTCATGTAAAATTATATTCTTTAAAATGATGAAATAAAATTGTATACCTTACGATTCAAACATTTTTTGACCATTATTAAATAAAATAATAAATATTAACAAAAAGTCATTTTTGTGTGGAATTTTCTTTGGATAAACGACTTTTATAATTGCATGCAGCATTTTTTTCAATTTGACATATGGCGAAATGTGCAAAAAGTAAAATTAGCATTAAAGGGTCCAAACTTTGTACCACTATTTGGACCAAACAAATTATGTTTATTCAGAGAAAGTATGTTTTTGTGTCTGATTTCGCAACTAAAAATATCGTCTGCACTAAATAATTAGCATTATTGAGGTCACCCCTCAAACATTTTAGAATGAGTCCTAGAACGTGAAGATCCGATCATTAGATCAAAAATTATTCATGGTGGTTTGCTTGCGCATTATATATAATTATAAACACAATCACTCACAAAATCTAGATTAAAAATGAGAAAAAATACTGGGATTTACCCATTATGAAGTGTACAATCTTTATTTAACATTTATTTAATTACTTATTAATTTATTCATTTCAATTTCAAATTGCAATTACTTCTCTTTATGAGCTTTGATAAATTAGCACACTTTAAAAGCACCTGACCCAATTTATTTTTTTCGCTGTTATAAGCCAATGGCTAAGAACACTATTGTGACTAAACTTCGAAATCTGTATTTTAAAAATGAATCAAATACAAGCATTATTCCATTTTATTCTACGATTTTTAATTCATATGTATTTGCTTTCTTGATTATATATTTGATTTCTTTCTTCATTAATTTCATATTACCTCCACCTGTAAACAAGACAGAAGTCGTCACTTGGACAAGACCAGTAAACACTCTGAAACAATAATTCCCTTCACCTCACTGAGATTGATAATTTATTTTTATTCCAATTAAGGAACACAGGAATAACGGCATAAATAAAATGAGGTAGTCGCCTTTAGCAACCCAAAAGAAGAGACAAAAGGTAAATTAACTCTAACCGCAATTAAAGCTCAACCATTCATTTCTACACGCTCTAACAGCAAATAGCAAGTGTTACGTCACGATAAGTACTCCAGATTTATGGCGTGCAAGGGAAGTTGAATAAAATTTATTTTGGTTGGAGAATTAGAATACGCGCTTGTAACCTCAACTTTACTGCCGCAGTTGTCTTATTTCTGTCACATCTAATCATAGAATCTAAACTGGGAGACATTTAAGCAATGAATTATTTTGATTTGTATATATGAAGAATCAAGAGGGTTAAAATATATACTTCATTAAATATGCATACCTTTTTAATAGGAATTTTAATTTAAAAGTTTCATTTTAGTAGAAAATGACAAATAGTGTGAAAATAATTTTTATTTCATATGAATTTTAAAGCAGTGAAATCAATGGGAAAATTTAAGCAATGAAAATTTCGTTTTTCTTTCTAATTTCATAAATCTCTTATTTAGAATAATTTGGAGCAAACTCCGTTAGATTTTTAAAAAATTTTTAGTATGAACCACATACAAATTAACTGATCTTAATCTTGACTACACTACACTATGGTTTATTAAAGCGGAGACTTGATTGATTAAATAATTGAATCTGGGGTTTAAGGCCACAAAACTCAAAGAAGAACATGTAGAAGCATGGTTAAATTTAACAATTTGTTAAAAGCAAGTTTGAATCGTATTATGGTTCAATATATTATGCTTTAATATTAAGGTTCAATGATAATAAGGTTCTATATATTAAAATTAAACTAATTTTAATGTTTTAATGACAGAAAATTTAAAGAAAAATTTGCGGAGGCATGGTCCAACTTAACAATTTACGCTTGTACCAAGTAATTAGAGTGATGTTATGATTCAATATACCAACATTAAAGTTCGACGTTTAATTAATTTTAATGTTTTAAAGACTTAAAATTTAATGAATAACATGCGGCGGCGAAGTTTAACAAACTGTTAAGCTTCAAGCGACACTTTAATGATATTATGGTTCAATTTATCAATGTAAAAGTTTAAAGGTTAACTAATTTTTTGAGAGGGTACTTTTTAGAACATGGTTAAAAATGTTAGCAAAATTAAAATTTTTCAAGACACCCGATTTCAAGAAAAAAAAAGATTCACAGTTCCCCATAGGACGAATTTTTTAGAAATATTAAAGATCAGAATGTCTTAGAACTTAGATTTGGACATTATTAGAAAAAGTAAGAAAAAGCTCTTACAGAAAATTTCATTAAAACTCAACATAAAATGACAAATATGGATCAAAATTTTCTTATTCCAATGCTAAAATTTCAATAACGCAATGTTTGTTCGATTTCGTCTTAAATTTTACAGCTACTTTCATAATCTACTGTTTTGGTAATGTTTACAAATCAAATATAGTAAAGGAAAATTTTAATATTTGAAGATATTAAAAAGGAAAAAAAAAATAGACTGTTATAGAGTGATTCTCAGCTGCAAAATGTTTTTTTTTTTTAAATATAACGTGAAATGCATACTAAAAACGTCAAACATTTCATGATATTTTTTTCCATTTCTAAAAAAATAATTTTGATATAAAAGCATTCCAAGTTTATTTGTATTAAGATAGATGATCTGTTGTTCTTAAATCATCATTTATTACGGCTTTATACAATACTTTTTCAAATATCAAATGCTTTTAAACTTTTCTAAACTTAGAAGCCTTTGCATACTTCACATTAGAAATTTTTAACCAAAGAATACTGTTATGAATCATTTAGATCAGGAAGGTTGATTGATTGATTGATTGAATGTAGGGTTTAGTGGCACAAGGTCCAAATGAGGACATGCTGCGCCAAACAATATGGTGAAACAGTTCAAACGTCTAAGTGCATGCAAAATGTTAATTGCAGCACAATTAAAACTAATAAAACAGTACAAAGTGAATAAAACACGATAAAAAGTATGAATACAGTATAAAACCCGTGAAGTACTAAGTAAAATGAACAAAGGTGATAAGATATTAAGAGTGTATAAAACAGTAGATGTGTTAAAACTTTTATATGCAGTTAAAAATACCAACGGCACGTAAAAATGCAAAAATGTTCGGATGGTGAATGCCATCCAACAAATCTTGCATGCATAAAATAGAACTTCCAAAAAACTTTAAACGATGTTGATTAAAACATGAACACGTTATTAAAATATGATGAATTGTGAGAGGAACGTTACAAGTACTGCATTCCGGAGAATGCTCTCCAAACAGTAAATGGAGATGCGTTAACCGGGTGTGACCGATTCGGAGGCGGGTGAGCTTCACATCAGCACTGCGCAAGCGCAGCACTGGCAAACTGTCTAAATCAGATTTAATGTTATGCAATTTATTAAAAACTTTGAGGTCCCATTGTTGTTGCCATATTGATGTTACAAGTTTTCGGATGTGTAGCTTCACGTCGGCGAAAGGTATGGACAATGATAAGACAGATGTGGCCGATCGTGCAGCTGAGTCAGCTCGTTCATTCCCTGGAATAACAACATGACTTGGAACCCAGCAAAATAAAATCTCAAAGCCGTTCTTCTGAAGACTTTTTAACAAATGAATAATGATACATAAAATTGGATGACTATCATAGTGAAACTTTTCTAGTTGGCTTAAAACGCTCATACTATCAGAGTATAGGCAATACTTTCGAGTAGAGTGTGAGGAAATTAGTCTTAGTGCCATAAGGATAGCAACAGCTTCAGCAGTGAAGACGGAGCAAATATCTGGGATTTTATAACTAAATGTATCATCAGCGATGATTACACCGCAGCCTACATATCCAACAGATTTTGAACCGTCTGTAAAAATCGGTATATATTGAGAATATTGGTGACGATGTGCAGTGAAGATTTTATGAAAAACGCCGGGTGTAACGTTGGCTTTGTTGTAGAACTTGAAAAGGGAAATATATTGATATGGTGAAATGGTCCATGGAGGTATGAGAAAGTGATCCACTGATTGAGATGGCAATTCACAAATGTCGAATGTTTGGATAAGTGAACGTGTGCGAGCATGAAATGGGCGAATGTGTGATGGTCTTGCCAGGTACAGTCGCTCCAAGCTTGATGAAATAGCATCATGCTTTAAGGGATGCGATTTAGAGGACATGACACTAAAGTAATAAGTAAGAGACAGCTGCATGCGACGTAGATGTAATGGTATTTGTTGGCAAACTACATATAAACTTTCCACTGGAGAAGTACGAAATGCTCCCGAACAAATGCGAAGAGCTGAATGGTGTACGGTATCTAAGATACGTAGATTGGAGGCGGTTGCAGAGCCATAAACTGCACATGCATAGTCAAGCCGTGAAAGTATCAGCGCTTGATATATGCGTAGCAGGGCTAGGCGATCCGCTCCCCAGAACGTATTCGACAGAACACGCAACATATTCAGTTTCTGTTCACATCTTTTGCGCAAGTGCACAATATGAGGACGAAAGGTTAACTTAGAATCGAAAATGACGCCTAAAAATTTTGTATGAGGTACAACAGGGATAGTAATGTTATGAATGGAGATGATGGGATCATTATGCAGGGTGCGTTTCCGGCAGAAATGTATGCATGAACTTTTCGAAGGTGAAAGGGTATGGCCATTGTGATCACACCAGTCTAAAATCTTGTTCACGGCTAATTGTAGTTGCCGCTCGATGACTCTCATGTCGGATCCGGAGCAAGAAATGTGTAGATCATCAACATAAAGAGAGCCATAGACAGCAGGTTGCAATATGTTTAAAAGTAGTGAAATATGAGTGATGAATAATGTGACGCTTAAGACGCTGCCTTGTGGGACGCCTTCTGCCTGGATGTAAAGGTCAGAAAAGGTAGATCCAAGTTTAACACGAAAATAGCGTCTAAATAGAAATTTTTTTATAAAAATCGGCAAATGACCACGAAGGCCCAAATCAAACAGTGCCTTCAGAATTCCATATCGCCAGGTTCGATCATATGCTTTCTCGATATCAAAGAAGATAGAGATTAGATGATTCCGCTGGACAAAAGCATTTCGAATTCGAGACTCTAGTTGGATAATATTATCTATTGTTGATCTTCCTCTACGAAAGCCACTTTGAAAATTAGGTATTAGACGCTTTTTTTCCAGGTAATATACAAGGCGTGCGTTAATCATGCGCTCCAATGTTTTCCCCAAACAGCTGGTTAAGGCTATGGGACGATAGTTTACTGGATCTTTGGGATCCTTGCCTGGTTTCAAAATGGGAATCACAATAGCCTCACGCCATTTAGTAGGGTACGTCTGCTCCGTCCAGATTCTATTAAAGAGAACAAGGACATTTAACAAGGACGCAGTATCTAAATGACGGAGCATGCGATATGTAATACCATCAAGACCAGGACTTGTATTTGAAGCTGATGATAATGCGCGTTGTAACTCTAGAAAAGTAAAATCAACATTATATGAAGATGATCTGCGAGTGTTAAAATTAATGATTTGGCGTTCGGCATTGCGCTTGTGGTTTCGAAAAACTGAACTGTAGTTATCCGGACTGGAGATAGAAGCAAATGTCTCACCAAGCATATTGCATACATCGAGAGGAGAAGAATATGTATTACCGTTGTTTTCAAACATCGGGATATGAAATTCACGGTATATGCCATTTGCTTTTTTGACTCTTGACCAGATTTGTCTGGGAGATGTCTTAGATGATATAGATGTGACATACCGCTTCCAGGACTCTTTTTGACTTATGCGTCGGACCTTGCGAGCAAACGCCTTGGCCCGTTTAAAAGCCAAGAGGTTTGTCGTAGAGGGGGTTCGACGGAAGATGTTCCACAGTCGTTTTTGCTCCTTGTAAGCAGAGGTACATTCAGAATTCCACCAGGGCTTTCGTAAACGGGGGACGTTGGTCGATGTCTTTGGGATACTATCTTCTGCAGCCCGGATAATCACAGAGGTTACAGTATTAACAGCAGTATTTATGTTAGCATGAGTAACCATTGTATCGTCTATCTGAGCAAGTTGAGTGAATAAGGGCCAGTCAGCGCGATGGTATATGAATACTGATGGTTTTGTACTCATGGGAACTGTAGCAGAATATGATAATATGAGAGGAAAGTGATCACTGTTGTGAAGACTATCACTAACAGAAAAGTTTAGGAATGGCATGAGAACTGGTGAACATAAAGCTAAATCAATGGAATGAAAGGTTCGTGTTGGCATATGAAAATAAGTTTCTTCTCCTTGATTTAGCAAACAGAGATTATGGTCCTGTATAAGTAGTTCTATTTTACGCCCCCGATCATTGGAAGCGGAACTACCCCATAATTCACTATGACCATTAAAATCTCCGAGTAAAATAAAAGGTGAAGGTAACTGGACAATCAATGAATTTAATTCTGTCTGAGAGACAGATGTATTAGGAGGTAGATAAACCGAACAGACTGTGAGAAGTATATTAATGTGAATTTGGACAGTAACCTGTAATGAAGTTTGCAATGAAAGGTGAGTCGATGGTAAAGTGTTTGAAGTTAAAATTGCAACACCGCCATGAGGATGATTTCCGTCATCAAAGTCATGTCGGGAGCAGGAATAATTTCGTAATTTAAAAGCAGCAGATGAATTTAAATGGGTTTCCTGCAATGCAACACATGCAGGTTGATATTTCGAAATAATATCTTTTAAGTTAGTTAGTTTATTTCGTAAACCACGACAGTTCCACGAAATAAAACAGATGGACATTATGAAGTAGATGGAGAAGATTGCATAGGAACGTCATCAGTAGTTGGACAGTTCAGTATGAATTCTTCATCTTCATCGGAAGGATGCAAAGTCAACTCATAGCCAATATCCATCGTCTTCAAAACAGAAGAGTCGGATTTATTGACATATTGGTTGTACTTTGGATCTCTTTTCTTTCTAGAAAGACCAGGTTTTTGTGCAGGTGGTAGAATTGCAGTTGAGCGCTGCTTTGGCAAAGGCCGAGCCTTTTCAGATTGATCGGTTTTAGGTGCTTTGGTGGGAGGAGGTGAAGTAGTTCTGTTAGATGTAGATGGTGCATTGAAACTAAAACTAGGTTTTAGACTGTTAGTCTGAATTTGATGATGACCTACAGAAGGGAAAAGTGGGAAATCGGTTTGAGTACTAGTAGAATTATAAGACGTTTTAGTAGCCGCAGAATAGGACACACCCGGACGAGGAGTACGGGCGGTGACTAATCGGCGGGCTTCACTGAAAGTCAAATTTTGCAACACTTTAACACTTTGTATTTCTTTTTCTTGGGACCATTTCGGACAATTCCTGGAGTACGCAGCATGAGCTCCCTTACAGTTAATGCAAAGGGCAGGCGACTCACAGGAATTGTCACTATGGTCAAAACCAGAGCAATTAGCACAAATCGGCTTGCTTCGACAAGATGCTTTTGAGTGACCAAACCTTTGGCATTGAAAACACCTCAATGGGTTTGGCACATAAGGTCGAACAGGGCAGTTATGCCAGGCAAGTTTTACAGATGTTGGTAATTTTGAAGTGTCAAATGTAAGGATCAGATGTTTCGTAGGGATGAGTTTACCATCCCTCCGAATCTTGATCCTTCTGGCAGCAGTAACGTGTTGATCTTTCAATTCTTCCACTATCGTTTCCTCTGTATCATCAATGAATTCAGATTCAGATATAACACCACGGGAGGTGTTTAGTGATTTATGGGGGGTTACAGTTACAGAGAATGAACACATAGTCGTACACGAGGACAAGATGGTAGCCTGTTGTTTTGATGTAACTTGAACCAATAGATCACCTGAGCGTAACTTTTTAATAGAACCTACTTCTCCTAAAACCGAAATGAGAGCTTTGTGGATCAAAAAGGGGGACACTTTAGTAAACGAAGTATTTGGAATAGTGGGATTAGTCAAACTTATCAGGAAGTACTGAGCATAGTCACATGGTGCGAGAAATGTTCCGCTTTTTTTGCTTTGGTGGGCGGAACTGAACACCTTTCCATTTTCAGCCATAGAAAATTTTAATTATTTCTGCTACCAGCGGCACCACCCACCACGGAGTCCTACTAAGGGGATGCCAGTAACCATGATTCGTCACTTAACACCGATGCTAACCAATAGCTATACGTCCGTGAGTCACCCCTGAAGCAGCCTCCACCCATAACGAGGTGCCCAGTAAGTGACCCCGGACTTGACCCTAGCCAACAGATGACGTTTGTGGCAAGCCGGTTGAAGCATACAGGCCAATATGCACCTCCCGTTTACCTGAAGCACGGGCCAAAGCAGTGTATTGGGGTACCAGGATGCCCCTCAACTGCCAGGATCCCGTTTTCCAGGGACACGGGTCTCCACGCACGGCAAACACGCGGGTGGTCTCTTCCCATCTGGGTTCGATACAACAGGGTGGTAATCGAACACAGACAAAAAGCCCTTACCAGTGAATTCGGCAACCACGACAAGGGGGAAGAGAAAGGAGAAAGTAGGAGAAAAGGGAGAGGAAACGGAAGGGAGGACAGATCACTAGGGTACCCCGGGGCGTGACTCCCTGTGTTTACCTAAAGAAGGTAAACCCCCTCAGGGGTAGATCAGGAAGGCTATAATTTGCCATACTCAGAAAATTAATCAGGACAAACTGAAAAAATCGATTCTTTTACAAAACAAATTATGCTTTTATCCATACTATACCCTTATATAGATTTATTAACAATTTAAATAAAAAGTTAGAAACTAAAAAAAAAAAAAAAAGCAAAACGAAATTTTAAAGATATGTATGTTAGCAAAAACAGCATTTCATCAGGGGACACACTGTCTGCTAACACACTGTAGTTTTTCAGTAGTCAGTGGTTAAACCAGGGCCTCGGGACATAGTCAGCTTTTGGTTCAACCACTGACTACAGAAGAAATAGAAAATAATATAGAAATAGTGAAAATAAATAGTTTTAAATATGCTTATTAATATTAATGTGAAAAAAAATATGTTAAATAATTTTATAAATGTTACTGTAGAAGACGGGCATTAGTGAATTTTGATAATTTCCATTTAATGCTGACAATCGCATAATCACTTCGATAAATTTTGTTTATTTATTGTACATTTTGTTTGTATATTTCATTTGCAATTATACCGGACAAAGGCTTTAAAAAACAGTGCAAGGAATACTGGGCAAGTATACTACAGGCAATGCGTTTAATACAAAGTTTTATAAAATGTTTTGAAAGATGAGCCCAGCGAAGATGTGCTATAATTACATTTTTTAAGGTTCAGGACTATTGCCGACATTCACTATACTAAAGTTTTTTTACGTTAAGGGCCATTGCCTGGCAATTTAACACATTGTTCGGTTTTAGGATTAAAGGTAATTGCCCGGTATTTCCTACATTAAGGATTTTAATGTTAAAACCCGATATTTTCAACACTGGTGTTCTTTCCTTAAATTTCTATCCTAACAGAGTATTATTAATAGGAAATAAATATTAATATATTAAATAAATTAGTATCAAATTAGATGCAAAAATATCCCGAGCTTTCACCAATATATGAATTTTGATATCCACCAGGAAATGTTGACTTTCAACCCATTTAACATTTTGAACTTTAAAGGTAGCATAAATACTCAAAGTTTCTAAGTTTAGTCAGCGGTAGGCTTTAATCATCATGGTTTTAACCCTGAGTATTTTAATTATTCTTTCTTTCATCATACCTCATCCTTTATGGAAGCTTCATTATTATAGTTAAGAACTAAAATTACACAGTAACGAGAAACTATAGCTTTAATTTCTTTTCTCGAGTGGGGAAAATTAAAAAAAAAAATAATAATAGACTTGCAGAGGTGAAAAAAGTATAGAACTAAGAGCATGTAGAGATCCCACTTAATATGTCAGAAAAAAGAAAAGAAAAAAAAAGGTTTTTAATTTCAATTATTTGAAAATGAGACAGCAAAAACCTGAGGAAAATTAGAGATAAGAATTTCCTCTGGCATTACATTGAAGAAAAATATATCCTTCTTATATTAAAGAATTTTTCTCCCTAAACTTTAATATATTCATGCATATTTTATTTTATATGTTATGAATAATTTAATATGATTTATTTTAGTTATTACGAGTATTACAATACATTCGTATTCCTAAATATTCCTTCATTTAATTAATTTTATAAGAATCACATTTCACATATATGTAGTGTTGTTTTTAATTTTGTTACTTTTAGTTTATCTCTATTATCAGCTTACTTTTCTATATAAGTATCTTATTTAATTATATTTATCAAAATGTTCTTATAGAATCTCAATTTATATAGCTCAATTCTCCTTTCATTTCTTTTAATGCATTATTCCTAAACTCAACTAGTAAACAAAACAAAACTACTTTAAAATTATTTTAGACTATTTTGTAATAATTGTTAAAAATAAGTACATGATAACATAGTGTAAATAAAACTTTTTAAGGTACATAAAAACTTTTAAAGATGCAGAACAGAATTTATAAAATTTATCTGACATTTCTATAATTAAATCAATGAGTCCGAGAAATGTCATCTAAATAGGAAATATTTGCGACCTCATCGGTTCCATTAAACCACCCCGTTTGTTGACAGAATTATTTACTATCAAAACCACAGTTAATATTTAAGAATATAAACACATCTTACGTAAAACACTAGAAAGCACTATCCCACAATATCAATGCCTCCAAAGAGTTGCTTGCGAAGTAAATAACATCAATATTTAAATAGCCTCACAGAAGCATTTGTTTATCAATTATAATAGCATTATAGTATTTGGCATGAGGACTCTGAAAATGGATTAAACTTCAAGAGACTTTGATTTGATCGCAGAAAGTTCTCTCGAAAATTTAGAATTCTAACTAGCTATCGTGAAGTTTACTCATTTAATAAGTGATTTGATTTGACAGTAAAAGAGACAGGTAGAAAAGATAATGGAACCGGTATTTCCTTTATTGCATTACCTAATTTAAAATTAGACGATTCTCGAAATAGTTTGAAGATTAATAAAATTGTCCTTCTTTTAAAGGTTTTATAGTTCAAAATTTATATATTTCTCCGTCGGAATTTACATATAAATTTATGTGTCTAAAATTTACAGTTTTCTAGATGGGAAGATTTTAAAACTTGTGCTAAATGATGTATTTCAGCAGTATGCATGCAAAAGCAATTATGCATGAGCAACAAACATCAAGTTGTTTTCTTCGTGTTATCTAAAAATTTGAGTTATATAAATATTTTTTGAAAGTTCCAATTTTTGTCAACAACATTTTAGAAAAAATTTTAAAGTCTGTTTATCAATAGCATTATAACACTCTTTACCCGTATTCACTCCGTTAATTTTGGAATGCCTTCAGTTTTAGTTATAAAAGTGACGTCTAGGTATAATAAAGTGGGTATACTTAACCAATTGAAATCGCTTTAAATGAACCATGTGAAAATTTCAGATTTAGCGTTCCTGATATCTTTAAATCAGTACAAAATATTGAGGAATGTGTTACAGTGTATTACTGATTAGCACGAATTTCTGCAACTTTTTTGTGAAACTTTGTGCACAATTATATCCCGGAAAAGAAAGCTTTAAAATGGAATTGTTAAGCATTTCCTATACTTTGACGTGAGAAATAAAATATAAGAGAGAAGAAAAAAATCGTTATAATTCAATACCCTTTGTTTACAATTTTCCAACGTCTCTCGTTAACTTTGCATATAAAAAATACATTTTTAGTATTTTGTGACAACTTGTTGCTTGGCCTTTTCTTCCTAATATCTTTAACGGCATCTCACAGTGTGGTAAGTAGTGAACGAAACAGGTATCACTAAGTGGCTTTTATTTTGCACGTCATAGCCACTTTACTATACTTAATCACCACTATAATAACTATTGCTGAGGCAATTCAAGATTAAAGATGGTGGACACAGTATAAATTTTTTGAATAAAATCATTTTAGACTTGAAAAGAATCTAATAAAGCAAAAATTTCATTCCTGTATTTAATTTTTTTTAAAAATTGAATGTTACAGTTACAGTTTATTAAAATGTCTCAGTTTAAACAATTAGAAAATGTAATTTTACATTGGATTTTATTTTCAGGATAGGAACAATATTATTTTTTAACTAATCTGATCCGGTCGATTAGACATGGACAAATTTTAGCAAAATATTTCTTGATAAACATATTAATTAATATCATGCGTCACCTGCTCACCACAAAACGTTCTATCGTCGTAAAGAGTTACGCTACTTTAAGGTTTTTAAATCTATGATTTCTTGAAAACAGTAAATTGAGATTTTAAAGCTTCATTTAATATATAATTTCTTTACTGTGATATACCATTCGTTAAAATAAAATGATTCTCGATATCGTTAGTGATTTGATAAAGTGATTGTCACATACACATATTAATTTAATTTTTTAATAATTATAAAAGTTACTTATAGTCCTTCCTTTTGGAAAGTTAACTTCGACATTGTACTGAAGAATCTTATTACAGTCGTAAACTCAATTTTTAAGTTTACGACTACTGAAATTAAATTCCGTAGCCTTTTAATAATTTTGATCTCAATCCAGAAGAAAAGGGAACTCCTGGATCAACTTTTGGCAGAAATTGGCCTTCGTGGATGACTTTTTGAAGTAACTAACCCGCATTCACATTACAGGGAGAGGAAAACCACGAAAACCTCCCAGGGTTAGTCCGACGGCAGGAAACTCTAACCCATGATCCGTCTATGACTTTTGCGTCAGCGCTTTTGTTGGTGCGAGCCGAGTGCGGAATTTGTATCGACAAGCCATTGATGGGATTTGAAAATGGGGCACCTTATTGAGAGGCAAACGTTCTATCCCCTGAGCCACCGGTTCTTGCACTGAAGAATTCCCTTGTAGCACGAAGTTTTCCATTGCTTCTTTGATTACACAGGGAAGCAAATTTTTGTTTCATTTATACAAACACTGATCTCGCCTAATTTGGGTGTGGGGATTTCAAATCTTAAATTAGTTCAGCTCCTAAAACTACTGATTTTTTTAGTCTAATTTTTATCAAAATGCAGAAGTTTAAAAATGGTGTATATTACGCAAATGTTGTATAGATATATACATATTGTAAACAATATGTAGCGAAGAAATTCTAGGAGAGTTAGGACACATCGTCAGGATTAAAACTACATTGGAATAGATTTATAAGCACACGAAGAAATAGTTTGTAATAAGAAAGCGTCCCTAGCAGCATGTGACGACATTTCTGGGCATGGGTTGCTATGCAATTTTAATCGTGATGATGTACCCTAACTCCCCCAGAAGTATGGTGCAGCATTTACGCGACCCCTGCTATAAATGATGTTTTTATACTTGTAGATGTGAAATTAGCGATGTGAAAATATCCAAGATCCGTTAAAAAAAATTTGCAACAGAAAATAAAGAAAAATTTGTTCCCCAGTGTTATTTTTTGAATTTTGGGAAAAAGCATTTGTCATTTAATTTTTTTATATAGTTATTAATTTACTCCAGCACTAGGCAAAAAAAAATATCAGAAAAAATTGAGAATCCTTGGTGGAATTTGATAATTTTAATTTGCGTGGCGAAATTTTAATACATATTTAAATACATATATTTTTTGAACTTTTTAAATATTTAAGTCATTTGTGTCTTATAATACCCAGATAATTCCATAATAAAGATAATATTGATAGATTACAATTATAGCTTTGCCTTAGGTGTAAAGTACTTAAACAGTTGTTTATTTTTATTACTGTCCTCGAAAAAGCCTTGAAAAACACTGTAAATGCGATTTTAAATTACCCTAATCTTAACTAATGAACTCAGGCCATGATTTGGTCTTCAATCGTCTTCTTATAGTGGACGAACTATATTGAAATAGGATATTAATTAGTTTCGTTAGCATTACCTTAGTTTAGTTAGTTTTACTTTATAGGATATAATTTAGTAGATACAAATAACATCTTCGTTTAAGGGATATTGAATTAACGAAATAATCAAAGTTAATATTCTCTAAAATTGTTACCACAGATTGAATTTTAAATTATTTGACAAAATATAGAAAATTTGTAACAAATTCCAGAAATAGTAGCAGAAAAATGAAACATCTAGAATAAGAATAAAAAGAAATAAATGGAAGTTAGAAATGCGTAGATAGAAAGAGCCAAATGAACTATCATCCTTTCCTTCCAAAAAGAAGATGGTACGTTAATATAAATGTTCATGATTTATCAGATTAAGACTGGTTATTTTTACTCGTAGCCAAGATTAATTCTCAAAAAGTTTCAAGAACTTCTTTTCCCTTCGAGTTGAAAAAGTAAAAACGATAAAATGCTAAAAAAAGAACAATGTCATTAGAAGAAAAAAAAGAAACATTTTATCAGATAAAATATATGTAATACGAAATAAAAATTCACGAAATAATAAAACGATACTTAATGTAAAAAAAATAAATTGTTAATATTTTTTGTCAGTATAAAAGTTTTCAGCGCATACTCTGTATCATAGCTTATACAAATTTTGAATAGGCCTAAATAGCATCATAAGTTACAGTTTTGATCATAATAAAAGTTATAACTTTAAATGTTTTATTGTAACTATAAAAAGAACCTTCTTTAACTGCTTCGGATAGTTATTGCATCCTCGGTTTTTATGTGGTTTCTCGCTCTTTTTGTATGTCTTTATATTGCTCTTACATTATGGTCACGTTCTTCTGAAATAACATACAGGAAAAATTATGGCAGTAACAAAACGTTTAAAAGAAAAAATTACTTGTAAATCTGCCTTCAGGTAATAGCATAAGTAATAAATGAATAATCCCAAGAAACTGAAGCTGTAAGACATTACCTAATTAAAAACTTAATTCGCTTCAAAAATCTGTGACGTCTTGCAAAATCTTGAAAATTGGTGCTTATTTTTTAAGCGCTTGAAGCATGTCGACTGTTATTTCCTTTTTATGTATTTTTGAAGTGAATGAAGTTTTTAAACAGGTAATAACAGCATGAGTACTTCTTATTCCTTTTATTGAACAATACTTTAAAAAAATGACGTCTATGTTAGTTGATTAGTTAAATATGAGGTATTTCCAAGAGATATTTAATTTTTTGCAATGTTCTATAAGCTGTGCAAATTATTATTTGTTTAATTTCTCCGACACATTAAAAAGATTCTGGATCGAACTAGGGTAAAAGTTCGAGTACCCTAGTTGTTTCATCCGAAAAATTTATTTTACATTAAAATCCAGTTCACTGTAAAATTTTAACCGTATATTTTACAAGTATATTTATTTAATTACAGTGATTCAGTAATTTTACCATAAATATTACTATAAAAATTAAGGTATATCAGTTTTTTATGTCATAAAATTTCCGGGTAAAAATAGATTTTATGGCGCAAAAAACCCGACACTGCTGGTACTTTTTTACCGTAATTTGCTCCAGAATTCTTTTACAGTTTAATTATTTTGCAAGAATGAACTTAGCTTTTGGTCAATAGAATTTTTAATAACTGCACAGTTTCTCAATCATAGAATGTCCAAAATATTGGAATAAAATTTTTTCATATAAGCTCAAAATTCAAACAAGCATGCTTTGTATATTCTTACATCATTGCTAAGTGGAATTTTATGCACATAAATCTAAAATAAAGAAATCTCAAAAAGTTCTGGAAATACTTGTAGTCAGAGTTATTTTTTTTTATTACGGTTTTTTGAAAGACTGAAGTTATTTTCATAAGCAAATATTTTAATAATACTCGATAACCGTTCATTACAAAAAAATACAGAAATAAAGTGAGTACTTTCAGAGAAATTTCTAGTACTAAAAATGTCTTCTTTTGAAAAGAACTAAATATGATATTTTACTCCAGCAAAAAAAAAAATATTTAGTCTTGATAAAAATTAAAATATATAACTTTAGTTATATAACAAATATATGAAGAGAAAAACTTTAAACATACTCATTACTGTTTAAAGTGACAGAATAATTCAAAAGAAATCACCCTAAAAAATTTTGCAGCAACTTTAACATCGTTAATACTCAATTTTGTGACATCACGTACTTTTCATCTCAAAGCAAATATCAAAAACAAAAATTGGAGAAAAAAGAATTCTCAATGATATTATGAAATATCAGAAGGGCTAAGTCCTCTTCTTTTATTTGTAAAAAAAATATATTTTTTGCGAAAGAGTATGAATTTTAGACAACAAAATCTTTATTGGAAAAGGAAGGCGGAGATTGGCTGTTATTATTGGGTCAAACTTTGAGAATTGTTAAATCTAAATCTTCTTTCGGGAGAGGTAACTTTTCTATATTTGTCGAAATTTAGAAGAAAAAAACTACTAAGAACATCGTTGTTTTGTTTGTCATCGCATTTCAAATTATATCCTTTTTATGCATTTATAGAAAGTTTTATATGAAATTTGATAGGAAAAACTGAAAAACAATATTTAAGAAATTTTTTATTTTATGAATGTTTTTCAAAAATTTTTGAAGTTTAAAGCAACGTCTACATAAGTGTAATAGTATAAATAAATGTCTAGTTATAGGTGGCTTATAACACTCGTTGAATGTTAACAATTTTTGAAAAAATATACATTTTTAAGGGAGAATTTTTCATATTTCTGATAATTTAATAATTACTAATAATTTAACAATAGTTTAATAATTACCATAATTTACCAGAGTTTTAATAATTTATCAGAGATATTTTCAATAATTTTTATATCGACTAAAATAAAGTTTTTACAGCGAAGAGTACAAAGATTTTAAAGCTGGTCTTTTTGGCGTAATTAATTTTTTGGTTACAATTTTCATAATAATCCAATAATTGAAAGGCTTGAAAAAATATATTTTGGACACTTCAGAAACAAGCATTTTTATAAATGTTGCAGTTTAGTTGTAAGTATAAAATATTAATTTGTTCGTTAAAACTTAAAGTTATTCGGTTGGTTAACATGTTAACCCTTTAAACCCATCAATTGAAAAACTTAGGACTATATTTTATTTTATAATAGACATTGAACAACCGATCCAATTCTGAATTTACGAAAATAAAAGCACAACCCCGTATCCTTGTAAGTTTGAACCCAACCCAAAAGACAAGGAAATTATTGGATCAAGCATTGCGACAAACAATCCTTCACGGAGGACTTTTTCATGCAACTAACCCGCATCTGCGTTACATGGAGAGAAAAAAAATCACGAAAACCTACCGATGACGTGTAGATTCTATCCCATGATTCGTCTATCACTAAGAATATTTTATGTCAGTACTGTGGTCGGTGCGATTCGGGAGCAGAATTCGTGTTAACCAGCCACAGCTGGAATTTGAGCCTGGAGGCTATAAAGTAATTAGCTTCACTTTAACCAAAATGGGCATTTTTACATCAAATTGTTTCTCAAAATTATTTCCATTTAAATACTTTACAAGCATCCTGACTTTTCACTGGAAAATAACAGTACTGAAAATCATCTTATTGCCAAGATGAAGATCGTGGTGTTTTCCCCTAAAATGCTCTTTTAGTCAATTTTAAAACGTGGCTTACTACTCTTAGCTCTACAATTCCATTGTATGAAAGATATTTTATGGATTACTTAAACTCTAACTTGAGTTATGCAATTTTAACAGAGCATAGAACCACAAACAAATATCTCCCATTTCGAATCTTTAAAATCGTTAATCAATTACTAATGCAACAACTAGTAATAAAATTGTACTTTTCAATGTTCGAATCAAAGGGAAGAGATGATTAGTAAAGAACTAGTAACCTCAAACTCTCGGAAAGACAATAGAATGGTCCTCTGGCACTCGAACACGTGACGTCACCTCACCGGAAATTGCTCCTTGCTGTGGCTGATACCGGAAATTCAGTTGTTAGCGTTAATAGTAACTGGATTACGAAGCGATAAAACTTGACGACGACTCTCTGTTCCACAAATCACCCTTAATTCCGCTGCGTGATAAGTTTGCTCAAAAATTCGACATCGATTTTTCTCTCGAGTGTCAAGTATTTACCTTGAGGAGAAATTTTTTCCCCGAGCTCCAGAATGTATTAAACTGAGTTATAGATCGTTGCAACTGGAAAAAAAATTGGGGAGCACAAAAAATACAACTACGTAATGTGTTTTACAGCTTTCATATTGATTATAATCAATTTAAAAAAAAAAAATTTAATTTTAAACGACATCATGCTGTGGTAT
Organism: Parasteatoda tepidariorum; assembly: GCF_982258835.1. Taxonomy (NCBI): domain Eukaryota; kingdom Metazoa; phylum Arthropoda; class Arachnida; order Araneae; family Theridiidae; genus Parasteatoda; species Parasteatoda tepidariorum. Next base: position 59,475,056 of record NC_141764.1, read on the forward strand.
AGCCTAAACTGGATCTTCCGATGTAAGGTTATGGCATTTAAGTTCATTATAAGACGCATAAAAAAATATGAAATTCGAAAGCATATAACTTTGTTATATGCTTTTGACAGCTATCATATTGATTATAATCGATAAAGAGAAGCAATGTCTATTTTAAATAACCTCATTGTTTACTCACGTTATGGACTCATGTGGTCCGTGATTAGAAGCATAAAAATATGAGATTCAAATCATACAACTTTGCAATATGTTTTTTTTACAGGTACATAATGTGTCAGAAAGTGATATAAATCATTACAACTAGAAAAAGTTAAACAGCTAAAAAAACATAGCTATGTAAAATGTTTTCACAGCTTTCATGTTAGTTATAATCAATTAAAAGAAGCAATGACAATTTTAAACGACCTCATGGTTCTGTATAGGCAAACCTCGCTTTTCCATTATGAAGTTATAACTTATGAGGTCCGTTGTGAGACGGATAAAAAAAAAAGTTTAAAAGAAACAACAATGTAATATGTTATTACAGCTTTCATGTTGATTACAGTTAATTAAAAGAAGCAATGTCTAATTTGAACGAGTTGATGGTGAAATACAGCGGAACCTGGCTCTTCCATTATGAAGTTATGACTTATGAGACTGATAAAAAAAGAAGTTTCAAAGTTACGACACTGTAATATGTTGTTAGAGCTTTTATGTCGGTTTTAATAATCAATTAAAAAAAGCAATGTCAATTTTTAACGAATTCATTGTGAAGTTGAACAAACCTGACTCTACCGTTTTAAGGTTATGACTCATGAGACCCATAAGAAATATGAAATTTCAACGATACAACCATGTAATAAGTTGTTAGAGCTTTCATGCTGAGTACAATCAATTAAAAAAAGTAATATCAATTTTAAACGATACAACCATAGTGCGATATAGCCAAGCCTGGCTCTTCTGGCTATGACTTATCGCTGTCCGTTATGAAACGCATAAAAATATGAAGTTTTAAAGATACAACTTTGCTATATGCTTTTTACAGCTTTTATATAGATTATAATCGATTAAAAAAAGCAATGTCTATTTTAAACGAGTTGATGGTGAGTTACAGCGTAATCTGACTCTTAAATTAACTAACAATTTTAAAGTAAAATTGCCATTTGTCAATCTTCTGTTCAAACATTGTTTAAACACAAAATAAAAATGTAGTTAAACATCCAGCAGGTGCGTGTAGCTGAGAAATATACTTGAGATAAAAATTAACGGCTATTTTGTGTCCTCACTTCGCCTCTGAAAATTGTTTAAAACAATATTGTCTGACATTATTCAAAGTTCATATAATTGGTAATCATTAAACAGATTTACTCTTATTGCAACTCTGTAATAAAACTTATTTCTTATTAGTTATATCTAGTTTTCAATTGTATTTTTTACTTCCACCTTATTGTGCTTAAATATTGCAAATGTAAGTAATTAAGTCGAAATATAGGCAATACAATTTATCTTATTCGGAATTCTTTTTTGTAAATCTTAGTTATATATAATGTTTTAAATATACTTCTTTTACTTTTCAATTAAAAACTGTTTTAATTCATTCTATTTATTTTTTAAAAGCACATACAGAACATATGCGCGACATTTAATGCTGTGTGAAAGGTACACCCTTGACTAATGTTAATATTATATCGATCTCTCATTTAAAATGCCGATTTTCGAAGTTGAATTTATTGAAATATAGGTTTATGAAGAAAAAAATTAGTTTAGATATTTTAATCCCATCTTTAAAATATTAAGTCAATTTTAAACTTGCTTCACTTTGTACAATAGATTTAACAGTTTTTAGGTTTAAAAAGAAAAAATTTCATTGTTCATATAATGTTAGTAACGATTTAAATACAAATTTTTAACTTAAAACAGTTGTAAATAATAGAAAATAACAATACATAGAATATTTCATATTTGGTTCTCTTAATTCATACTTTTCGAATTTTAGTTCATACCTTATTTTAAAAACAGATTCATTCCAAGTGAAACAATGCATGTATTAGATGTGTGTCGTAAATATTTAAAAGAGAAAAAAAACGTTATCAAATCCTTACGATTCATGATCAAGGCCAGTGGCATTAAGAGCATAGAAACATTACTTAGTAAATGAAAGAGAAAGAAGTTTTGTTAGTAACTTCTTTCAGTTTAACTCAACAACTAACTCGTTTTGATGTTTTTAAATCACTTTCCCTGTAATTGTCCTCAATAATGATTCGTTCGAAGTGCAGATGTATTGCATAATATTTTCTGATCATACTATAAATGAATTTCTCTAACCTATTTTCGACCTTTCTTTTGAAAGCCCTGTGCAAATAGACTTTTTAATTCTACTCTATGTAATTAATAAAAACTTACGTTCGTGCAATCGATAAAACACGATTCAATTAAAAAACATGTCTCTATTCCATCTTATTTTTAAGTAGTTTATGCGATTATTTCAAACGCATTTTCTTACAAGAATTTATTCAGAAATTCCCATATTTCTGAAAAAAGAAAATAATAAAAAAGGAAGCTTTACAAAAAATGTTCATCCGTTTTTTTGAATTCCTTTTTCCACTTCAACTAAATGCAAGAAACCGACTCCGCTAAAAAAAAAAAAAAGAACAATTTTTATTTCCGCTTTACCACAACCTCTTGGTAAACATGAAAATAAAAGAGAGGATTTAATTACCGAAAACTAATAAGAATAATTTTAATTACACAAAAGGAATTTGTGAAAATACCGCTGGTGTAGATCATTGAGAGAGGTCATAACTTAGCGTTCCAGCGCCAAATGCCCTACCTCAGAATTTTTTTGGTGCAGAAGAAAAATGATTGAATTGAGAGGAATAAAATTCATGAATATGGTAATTTGGAATTAACAATAGGTTGCACCTTTCTGAGAACATGCTGAATTCTTTGTTAAGTTCATTGTTAGTTTGAAGTTAAATGTTGTAAATTTTGAAAGCCTAAAACCTTTTTAAGCTGGACGACTTGGTAAATCATTTTTATAATCCTTTTAATTCAACTTAGAAATGAAAATAAGTTATACGACCAAAAATGTACTTTAATTGTTCGAAATTTTTTGGGGAATAGTTTAAAAGTTTTAAATGTGTTCAAATCGCTTTTTTATTAATTGACATTCCCAAACATTCTCAACACGAATATATTCAATGTTTATAAATTAATTTTAATTATTGAATGTAGAGTGTAGTGGCACAAAATCCAAGGACATGCTGCGATTAATTTCAATTAATATATAGGGGAGAGTCGGGTAGCCCCGCCCACTTAAGAAGTATTGCTTATATTTCTGTTTAATATTGAGCAATAATGAATATTTTTGTATGTTTCTATTGTTTTACCATCTAATTAAATAATGCAAAAAGAATAAACCAAAAAAAGAATAGTTTAACATAAAAAATAGAACACAACAGTTACAAAAATTATGTTTTTTGACTGTATTTTCAGGTGTAAATGAAAGTGACCAATGTATTGACAATAGATAAATCTCATTTATCATTTTTATCACGAAATTATTTTATTTTTTACATATTTATATACTTCTAGTGAATTCTATCATTTAATAACAACAATATTTGTTGTTAAAAATGTATATTACATTCAAATTTGAAGCAATAAAATAATAATCTTTGCAACCATACATTTATTGAGGAAATAAAATTGGGCGATGATACCCGAAATCCAATTTTTTTGTAAATTTGTAATTACTCGAACAATTTTTCACATATAAACTTCTTTCTTCGCGCAAATTAAACTTAAGATTACATACTTTAATGCTGTATGTATAGAAAAAATTATTTTTTTAGTATTAAAATGAAATTTAATCGAAACATTCAACCAATTTTTCTTAATTTCATGACTACTGTATTCAACATATTTTCAAAACTATTGTTTACCATGTTAACAGCTACATAAATACTTGAAACTTTGAAAATAATATTTTTTTAATATAACAATTAATGTCCGATGGTCCATTGACTTGAAAAAATATTCTATACATATGAAATTGACAGTGGGCGGGGCTACCCGATTCTTCCCTACATGTTGAAGGAGTTGAAATAGATAAATATAGAACAAATCTATTTCAAAAATATATTAGTTTATGAATATATTAATTTGTAAAAACATTTCACAAAAAATATGCTACTACTAAGTATATTACTTGAAATTATTAATATTCTTTACCCTGTGCAGAGAGCAAAAAAAAAGGAACATCCTAAATTACCTTTGATCTAACGATCGCTTTAGGACGTTTACGTTTTTTCAGAACTCAAAGGAGGTTTTAGGACGTCTTCACGTTTTAGGACTCAATCTTAATGAATTTGGGGGATGACCTCAAATATGCTAATTAATTAGTACAGACGATATTTTGTTACGAAATCAAACACAAAGATGTACTTTCCCTAAATAAACATACCTTTTTTTCGACGGATTCTGATTTTCGTTCCCCGAAATATAGGGAATAGTTGCAATCTGGGTACCAATAGTTCGGTCAGAAAAACGGTCCAAAGTTTGAAACCCTAAATAATAATTTTTCTTTATGTATATTTCACCATATCCTGAGAACTTTTAAAGCGAACTGAAAAGTTTTTGCATACACAATTATGAAATTGTTTATCCAAATACATAAAAACCATTTATTCAGTTTATTATTTATTAAGTTTTCTATTTCTTACTAAATGTGTGTTTATAAAAACTATAATTTTGGTAAACCAGAATTTATAGTCCGTTTCCATATGAACGGAAAAATTACCAAATGAATGGTTTAAATACCGTATATTTTATCTTCTACGAGAATTATGTTCGCTTTTTTTTTTTATCACAAAAGTCATTACCATTCTGTACGGTATTTTTAGCAGAATTTTTTTCTCCGTGTGCATTACAGCTATTGCACACATTAAATTTTCCAAACTTTAAAAAAATTGGCACATTGCAAACCAACATCAATTAAAAATATGCATGATTTAGAACTACAAATAATTCAAATTCATATACTTGACTAACTAAATTCAATATTATTCTGAAAAAAATGGCTTGCTCACCACCCCTAAAATAAAAAATGATTGAAATATTAGAACTCTAAATCGTATTACACCAAAGAGCATAAAAGAAGTATAGATTTACAGATCTAAAACTAGGAGGGATACCATACTATGTTGTCAATAATATACAATATCTGACTCCAACGTTTTAGGCTTCTAAAACCATCAGAGAATTCTGTTTTTTCGGTATCAAATTTTATTACAATTTGATTCTGCAACACGTTTTAGTAACTTGGACTAACAAGCTTGTACTTCCAATTTTGCTTTAAAAAGATATATTTTATAACTATTTCCATCATAACTTGTTTTTGCAAATAAAATAAACTTAAAAAGAGATCATAAAAATAAAAAATTCTCAAATTTCTTTCAAAACTTGCTTATTAAAAACACACCCCTAATGTGACATAATTATATTCGACTGTTATGACATCTTTGCAAGCATGTACAAGAAATTAATTGCGAGTATTTGAAAGAAAATATTTACATCTACGTATTTACAAATATTTCTTAGAATCACTTAATATCGCAATCGTGTACTATTGTTTTAAGAGTTTACTATTGTTTTAAGCATTTCAAAAAGATTTTCTTTAATCTTAAAATTAAAAAAAAAAAAAAAATTACTACTTTAATAGATCAAATAAGGTAAAAATAACAATATTTTGCTAAAATAAAATTTAAAAAATGAACTTTTTGAGCAATTGGGAAGCTGGGGCATGTGTGTCTCACCGGTGTTTTTAGATGGGACTCATATGTCCCAACGGTGTTTTCGTTTGTGAGACACATGTCCCGGTGAGGCCAAAAGGGTTAAGGCATTATTTATAAATGCTTTAAATGAAGTTATGCCATCTATTAATAATTTTTACATAAATCAAACATTTTTGTTTTTACTAACTTTACTGTTTTCTTGTCATACCACTAACCTTAAGAAAGGTTAACCATAACCAGAATTTTCTTCGGATATAATTATATCAAGATTATTTTCTCTCAGAGGCGTAAAACAATGTCTACTACCATTCATACTATTAAATTACTTACAAGATATTATTTACTGTTATTTACAAGACATTATTAACTATTTATTTACAATTCTTTTAATCATGCAGTATTGTTGTAATTTTTATACAAATCAAACACTTGAAAAACTTTAGTAACATTTTCTTTTTATATTTATATTAATTTAAGCTAACTATTCAAAAATGTTCAGTTCTTTAACAACAAAAAATCTACACTACAAAATATTTTTGAGAGTATAATGTTAAGATGGGCCATTAATATTAATATAGTGATTAAAAAAAAGGAAGTGTATTAAAATAAGAAAAACTTTCTAAAAACAACATTTTTTAAACAGAATCTGATTATTTTATTCTTTGACAATAGTATTGTTTTTCCTTTTTCAAAAACATTTGAAAAAAATGTTCTGAAAACAAATGCGAAATTCTATCCATCTAAACCAAAACTTTGATATTTGAGAATTTAGAACAACCGAAAGGAAATTCCCAAAGAATGCCTTGTTAAATTACTGCCGAAAAATTTAAAAAATAGTTGTTCGTTTAAATCTTAGTGGAGTTGTACTTTCAGGATTAACTTTTTCACATGTGCCAATGGCATTTTGTTTACTGTCGAAAACAAAAATACGAGATTACAACTAAAAGTAACATATTTAATATAAAAAAATCCTTTTAGTAAATCAGTAAACTAGAAATTAATTTTTCACAAAAAGAATTTTCATTTTCTCGCAAATAGTTTCTTTATCATATATATATCTCTTCATTTATTTAATATTTTCTTTATTAAATAAAGATATTAAAAAATATTCTTATTTTGTTACATCAGGTCGAAACTATTTAATAACATAACAGTTTTAATTTTACTTTAAGATTGTTACTTTTAACTGCATTTTTTATATCAAATTAGGTTTGTCAATTAGTATTGACATTTTTATCAATAAAATAGTATTTTGAGATGTAATTTTTATGTTACAAATTTTACGTTAAATTGCACAAGTTTTTCTTTCTTTTTTTTTATTTTTTTTTTAGAAAATATTTTTTCTATTTAGTTTACTGCTCTTAACCCTTTAATGCAGAATTTATATTAAACTGAAGTCTATTTCTGCGTTATAGGTAAGATTTTCCAAACAATTACTTAGAATCAGTTATTTATCATTGAAATTCCTTTAGTTTACATAATCAATTATTAATGAATATTTGGGACTACATTGTTCGGATTTAATATTTTAGTACAAATATAATTCTGATAATCTAACAAATTTTTTTAGTAATTGTTAGACTGTGTTTTATAATTAAAAAATAAAAATATATTACTGCATGTAATTCGAGAGTCAGAAAAAAACTATATAAAAGGGACACCAGTGTTCCATCTGCGTCAAGGGTGCTGCGGTACGCATAAGCAAACTGTAGAATAACTAAATTTTGAATAATGTTTATTTTTTTTATGTGAAGGAATACCTTTGTATTGGAATACTGTACGTTACGTTATCTTAGAATAAATATGAGCTTTTGAATCGCAATCGATTCAACTACAATCCAGGCGTCAGGTAAAAATGCAGCTATCTAATATTTGGAACAATTCTTCAGTTAATATAATAGCATTTGAAAGTTTTAACACGTACTCATCACACCCTAGTGTACCAAAAGACATTCATGATCTTGCCATGAAGCAAAACTATGAATTGGCTGACCCTTACGATAATTTCCAAAATTTACCTATAGAAATTTTAATCGGTGCTGATTTCTACTGGAACGTGGTATACTCTGAAAGTCCGATAAGATTATCTGACTCATTTGTTTTAATGCCTTCTAAATTCCGTTGGATTTTAAGTGGGCGTCGTTGTGGCGCTACAACTAAATGTATTAACGCCTCTTCAGTGCATAACGTTACCACAAATAGTTTATCACATCAATTTGATGAAGAGGTAAAAGGTTTTGGGGATTTAGAAACTATTGGTATAAATATTTCGCAAGAGAGAAATATGTCATTCCGCGATAACGAAATTATGCAAGAATTTTATGATTCGTATGAATTAGTAGACGAAAGACGAGTGGTAAAACCACCCTGGAAACCTAATGTTAGCCTTTCATCAGATAACTATTATGTTGCATTGAGTCGCCTAATTGATTTGTCTAAAAGATTGAAAGATAAACCAGAATTAGAAAACATTTATGTTAAACAGATGCAAGATTATATTACAAAGGAACAAGTTGAAAATGTGGTTCCTGAACCTAAAACCCAAGACAAAGTTTCTTACTTACCTCATCATATAGGTAAAAAACGAAAAAATAACTCACTTAAGTGGAGAGTAGTTTTCGATGCCTCTTCTCATACGACAAAGAGTCTTTCTCTTAACGATGTATTAGAACAAGGTCCAAATTTACTCCCAGAAATTCTAGGAACATTATTACGATTTCTATTTTATAAATATGCTATTACATGTGATGGAGTCCAAGCCCTTTTGCAGCTAATTTTGAATGAAGATGACAGAGATGCAACTAGATTTCTGTGGTTTGAAATCGAAAATGATGCTGATGGTACAAGCAGAATACTAGAAGATAACATAATTACGTATCGATTTTCTCGTTTACCATTCGGTTTAACATCAAGCCCCTTTTTACTATCAGCAACATTAAAAGAATTAGTTAAAATGCACTCAGAGTCTCATAAACTTGCTTCTAAACATCTTAAACGGAATATTTTTATGGACGACAGTAAATACAGAAAGTGATGCTATAAAGATTTACCAAGAAATTCAGGATTTGATGTCACGAATAAAACTACCTTTAGCAAAATGGAACAGTATACTCCAAAGAATTAAAAGAAATCTGGAATCAAAACGAATTGGATGAGATATTCATCATTACAGGCTCATCTAATTACTCTGAAGTTTTGAAATCTAATGCCTTTGTTGACAAAACATTACACATTAGAATCATAGTTCAAGATAAGGATCCAATTCTGTTTTCGGCTCCCTTTCGCTGTGGAAAATCAACAAACATCAACATGATCAAATATTTTCTGGCAATAGAAGTTGACAGTGAAGGAAACAAAATTGAGAATGTGACAAAGAATGAAGATGGAAAGTTGGTTGAGAAGGAAATCCAAATGGAGAAATTCCAACACTTCAAGAACCTGAACATATTTAAATGTCAACATGAAACAAAACACACTAATGATGAATACACGAAAGAAGAATGTTTGCATAGAAATCATCCTTAAAATTTTTGGCAGTGTGCTTGAAAATACATTTTCAGAAAAAATCCCTTGTTTTGATAGACGAATATGATGCTCCACTCACGTGTATGCTAAGCGATAGCACAGTTGATGAGAAGCAGGTGCAGTTTATCATAAATCATATTGGATATGTGATTGGCTCATTTCTGAAAGATAATGACTACATCTCTGGTAGTGTGGTCAATGCCTCGATGGAAATGAAGGGAACTCTATCATGCCATGCTAACAATGTGATGGCCTGTACCTTTTTGGAGGATCCTATCTATAAAGATTACCTTGGAATTACAGCGACAGAAGTGGAAGAGTTGCTTAAAAAACCTTTATTTCAGAAGTTGGATAAGGTGGACATTCAGGAATTTTACAACGGTTATAAAGTGTTGTAACATCTATCAGCAACATCAAAAGAATTAGTTGAAATGCACTCAGAGTCTCATAAACTTGCTTCTAAACACCTTAAACGGAATATTTTAATGGACGATTTCATCATGACAGTAAATACAGAAAGTGAGGCTATAAAGATTTACCATGAAATTCAGGATTTGATGTCACGTATAAAACTACCTTTAGCAAAATGGAACAGTAATTCCAAAGAATTAAAATAAATCTGGAATCAAAACGAAACTTATTTTAAACGAGAATCTATGGTATTAGGAGTTAATTGGAATACTGAAAGTGATACATTTAGTCAAAGCATAGATGAAATTTTTCTAAATTTAAACGGCAACCCCGCTACAAAACGTTCTCTTTTACAATCAATAGTGAAATTTTATGATCCTCTAGGCCTCTTTGCACCAGTTTTAGTTTTGGGGAAGATAATGTTTCAAGACGCATGGTTTTGTGGTATACAATGGGATGAGATATTACCACCGGACATTGCATCGAAATACAACAGATGGAGTACAGAACTATCATTATTAAAGGATGTAAAAATTCCCAGGTAGATAGGAGTTTCGAATTTATCAAACATCGAATTCCACATATTCTGTGATGCTTCAGAGCGAGCATATGGTGCTTCAATTTACATGCGCTCAACAGCAGGCAATAATATTACAGTTAGATTAGTGTGCAGCCGCCTCCTGTCTCCTGTTAAAAAAATTACTCTTCCACGCCTTGAACTGTTATCAGCTTTAACAGGAGCATGATTATTTCACTACGTTTGTAAAGAAACTAATATCCAGTCTTCATCAGCAACGTTTTGGAGTGATTCAACAGTAACATTGAATTGGATAAAAGGCGATCCCAATTGATGGAAAACTTATGTAATCGTGTTACAGAAATACATCAATATTCTTCTCCATCTCAATGGCGTTACTGCCCAGGTCCTCAAAATCCAGCTGATCATCTTTCTCGTGGGACAAATCCTTCAGAACTTACAAATTTGAAAAACCGTTTTAAAACAGTTTTACTTCAATCTCATAAAATATGGCCATCGAAAACATATTACCCGTCCAATCCAACTGGTCATACCTTTGGAGGTTGACCAGGGTGTGGAGGATGTTGCGGCACGCATAAGCAACTGAATTTTGAACAATGTTTATTTTTGTTTATGTAAAAAAAAAAGGAATACAGTACGTTACGTTATCTTAGAATAAATATATTGTTTTCATTTATAATTTTCCTGAAAGTTTGTCATAAACTTCAAATAATGATTTAAAAGATATTCAAGAACTGTTTTGATGAAATGATCATTAACCAAACTTGATGCTTGTGTCGGATTTTAATACTATTATGATACAACAAATAAAATTTGAAGATTTTATGCTCAAATTGAGATGCGAGAATTTTTTTTTGTATTGTATTTTTTTATTGTTGCTAATTTTTTATACAATTTTGTAAGATTTTTCAATATCGAAACTTATTTAAATTTCCATACTTTTTAAGACTAGGCGGATCGTTCATGAGATTGATTTTAAAATTTCATGTCAATTTAAATGAGAAAAAAAATTTGAAACTTTTTGTTTTTAAGGTTTTGTGTTCTTTTAAATTATGTTATAAAACCACAAGAAAGTTTTTAAAATCTAAGAGAGATGCATTATTAAATATTTTACATTAAAATATAAGCTTTTTTTTATAATATACTCTTAAAAAAAGATTAACATAAATTTTTCTGCTTCTTAACAAAATTGTTTTCATAGGTAATTAATTCGTACGATTTGAATCGATCTCAAGTACAATAAAAATAAAATAACCAACTCGATAAAATTATTAATCCCTCCTAGTCCTAATAGTCTCTCACACATTTTAATATCTTCTTATGCATCTTCGAATATTTTTCATTATAAATTGAATATTTATCACATTTTTATGATTAAACAATGTTTATAAATAACAATAATCGAAATCGAAACATGCATACTTTTTTGCATTTTATTATTGCTCATCATTACGTGTTTAAAAATACTGTAAATTGAAAATATTCAAAGGCGGTCAATATAATTCCTATTAATTTTCTTATGCATATGCTTAAAAAAGTTTTAAAAAGTAATCAAGGAAAAATAAAAATAAAATGCTATTCTGTTGCTTGTGAATTCAACTCTGAAATACAGCTATTATATTTTCAAACAATAAATTATTTCTACCCGAATAAATTATTTCTGACCGAAATCGATTGAACTAATATTTAAATAGCTTAACTGAACCGTTTTATTTCTGTAAATTGTTAGTTTTTTTATTCATGAAATGAATACATTTTATGAACTATGCAACATAATTAACATTTCTCAAAATTAAAATTAAAAAGAATTTTTTTTTCCATATAGCGAGTCGTCAGAAAGCTTTTTATTTTTGACATGGCACATAATACATGTTTAAGAAAATGGATATAACATTTGATTATTTTTTTTAAAAAAAACCATTTATCATTTAGAGCAGTGGTTCCAAAAAGGTGTTCCGCAGAACTCTAGCGTTCCATGGAAGGGTTCCAAGAGTTTTTAAACATGTTATGATTTTTAAAACCCGCAATTTCAATTATATTCAACTAATTATCCATAATTTCTTTGACGTTTCCGCTATTTTTATGACGTTTTTTCATTGAATTACATGCTAACAAAGAAATTTCAGAACAATGTTTTTTTAATAACAACATAATGAATGAATTATGAAACGGATATGCGTTTATGAAAAATTCCATTAGTATTTCGCATTGAATAAAAATAAATTCAACAATGTAGAAGTATGTTTCTCTGATAATCATTCTCAACGTTTATTTTCTACCTTTTCAGTTTTTATTTTAATGGAAACCATATTTCAGTTCATTCATTTTCAGTTTATGCATGCATTAAAACCAAATTACGAACTGGGCAGCATGCCGTTTGAAAATTAAATTGTCTGTCGTAAGACCCAATTTCAAGAACAAATAAACTGTAAAGTGTAATTTACTGTAAAAACAAATTTAGATCATTATATATTTTTAAAATAATTTTATTCAACAACAGAAATATTTTTAATCAATGCGTACATAAGATAGATACGTTCGGTTTTTCGGAAGATATGTTGGGAGCTCATACCATGATCTCCAAAAAAATGTGCATTTGGTTGGGGAAAAAATGAAGAACATAATTCAACAAATATGTCCGCAGAATCGGAAAATGTTTCATTTGAACCACCAAGTTACTGCTTTAGCCTTAAGTATTACAGATATCTAACATTTTCTGCAATTTCGTAAAATAATATATTAATTCGAAAGATCTGTATCGAAATACAACACAATACCATGATAATGTAGTTCAAACACCTGATAGATGGCTTCATACAGTTGAGAAAACGTTAAGTGCAATTTGAGTCAATAGTTGGAAAACTGTGGCAAAGGATAGTTCTTTAGGAGACAAACGTGGCGTACAACAGACTGTAGATCTACTGATTGGATTGGATTGGATTGAATGGCACAATGAATGGAATTGGATTGGAATTTAGTGGCACAAGTTCCAAAAGAGGGCATACTGGGCCAAACAATACAGTAACAGTTCAAAAGACAGTTCATGCAACACTTTAATTGTCTTACAATTATAATTGATAAAATAGTATAAGTCAGTGAATAGAATCAGATAAAAGATATGAATAAATTCAGATAAAAGGTACCAATAAAATGAGATAAAAAGGTGTTAATATTATATAAAATATAAATTATTGGAGCAAGAGCCAGTTGTGGCTATATCGCACCTACAACTTGGCGTTTAGAGTGTGATTATTATATTATGCTATTTTTAAATCATTGTGAGAAATTATAATCACTTAGAACGGAGCCGCGGCGATTCAGGGAATAAAGCGATGAGGTGACCCGGGTTCGAATCCCAGCATTGGCTGGTTAATGAGTACTCTTCTCGCAGTTCGCATCGACCACAGTGCTGACGTAAGATATCTTCAGTGGTAGATGGATCACGGATTCGAATCCATTTGCCGTTAGAAAAATGGTTGTAGTTTTTCATGATTTCTCCTTCCCATGTAACGCAAATGCTGGTTAGTTCCATCAAAAAGTCCTCTACGCTAGGCCAGTGCTTGATTGCAATACAAATGCTTTCTCTTGTCTTCTGGGTTGGGTTCAAAATTACAAGGCTACAGAGTTGAACATTGAATTGGGCGGCAGTTCAATCGTTGGTAATAAAGTTAAAACACTTAGAACCGAAAACGTTTTTATCCAAAGAGAAACGCAAATGGCATGTGTTTCTCCTGCTCATTTAGTTAGTTAGTTGTTTTCTTGAGCAAGAGCCAAAAAGATTATAAACATTGTTACAGTTTTTCCTTTTATTACAACATTTCCCAATGAGCAAACCAGGGCGAAAGTCTGGTTTGTAACTGATAGAGTTCTACAAAAATAAGTTTTCTTATCGTAAAAACTGGTTTTGAATCGTAAACCATCTTCAAATAGATCAAATAATGTCTAAAAAAAATAAAAAATAAAAATTTTAATAAATGCGTCATAACACAACTAACAATGTCGACATTTATTTGAAAAAACACCATTTAAGTAAGCTTTTACACAAAAACTCTTAGAAATATCTATTAAAAATTTCCTTAAAATGTTTAAAACAAATGTCTGATTTTAGCTAACAGATCCAATTAAATGCAATTGTTCTTAAATCCGAGGCATTATCAATAAACGTATAACAGTTTGAGTGGGATGTATTTTTTCTAACTCCAAAACACTTCAATGATGTTTGACAAAACAAAAACGTTAAATGTCTTAATAAATACCTACTGCCAATTTCATGCGAGACTTTTTTTTCACGTTAAACTTGAAAGAGTTTTAATTTTGTCATTTAACAACGGTCGTGAGACGTTTAAATGCTTTCGACTTAAACTTACTTTTCACAAACTTCGGACATTTATAGCAAATTGATTGTAGAAAACAAAGAAAATTTAAAGCAATTTGATTAAAAGATTTTAGAAGTAAAATAAAAGTAAATGCTTTAAAAGAAGGATTATTTTCTACTTTCGTAAATTGAAGAAATTAAAGATGTGTAATTTACTGGGGAAAACCGCTGCTAAATAAGCTTAACTTTTACGATCCGTTATCGCTTCCGTTTTTGAGACTTTGGTACGAACTTTTACACCATTAAGATCAAAAATAATATAAATTTACGGTTATAGCTTAATGGAATCAGTTTTAACAGTATTAACTCAGTTACGTTTCGAAAAATTAACTACATTCTAAATATTAAGGAGAAAAAAAACTATAATATTTTTTTAAACTTAAATAAATAATTTTTATTTTTTAAATATTTTTTACATTATGAAATGGCTGTTTTATTCAAATTGATCAAATTATTAAAACCAATGGGACTTAAAATCCAAGTAATTGCAAAATAACCAAATAAATAAGATAAATTGGATTTATTAAAAACTATTTTAATAATAGCTCATAACTAGACCAAAAAGAATTTAATAATAAATTCTGTTGGTTGGTTCTAATACCACTTGCCACACGGGCAAGCCTGCTTGGTGAAACCGAGCAAATTTAAGGCAGAGTTTGCGATTCTTTTTTTTTAGTGGTGCCATCTATGGCCAAGAATTTGACTTCTGCCACATCATACGTCACACCTGTTTATAAGGCGGACCCATTCATTCATCCACAGATCGTAATTTTAACCTGAATCAGAGAACGATCGATCTCCAATACTGTACCCCCAGAGGTATTGATTTGTTATGGGAACATGGAGAACTTTGCATCTCGACAGAATTTTGACGTGCATCAGTCACCAACTACACCACTCGGCCGGCGGGGTTCGAACACACGAAATTTCGGACATGGGCCCAGTGCCCTACCGACCAGACTATCCCGGCCTCATAAATTCTGTACTTTTTATTATTGATTGAGGAAAATTTTTGACGCAAGGGCTGTACCGTGCCCAAAACTAGTTTAAAATTACTGTAACTTGGTTAAAATCAGAACAACTAGGTTAAAATGAGCAACTTGTCCAAAATTAAAATAACTAGTTTAAAATTTGTCAACTTGGTTATAACTAGAACTGAATCAAATTGTAAAACCCGATATGTTTTAAGTAGAGTATTAAGCTTGTATTTTTATTAGTTATTTCTAGTGCAAGAGCCATATATTAGGCTATACCGCACTTCTCCTTGGAAAAGTAACGTCAAAAGATAAAAATCGATTTATTAAAAGATCATTAAGTCCTATGTCCCTGATATAAAATTTAACATTTTTGTGAGATGTGAAAAACAAAAAATATACAAGAAATATAAACATGAAATATAAAAAAATTTTAACACATAGATAATATTGTCCAATTAAAACCTGTGAAGTTGGAAATTCATGGTTGAAGTACCGTTCTCTAAGTTACATGTACTTGATGCATGGGTCAAAATATGTTTCTCAGTTAAAGGTTTTTCACAACTTGAACATAAGGGAGCTGGTTCATCAATAAATAAATGTTTGTGGGAGGTAAGTTGTTTAGATGGGATGATTTTCCCATCCCTGCGAATCCTAATTTTACGAACAACAGTGACATTTTGATTTTGTAATTCTCCTGTTACTATTACTTCCGGATCATTGATGAATTCTGACTTTGAAATAACACCTCGACACGTATTCAGCGATTTATTGGGTGTAATAATGACTTGAATTGAGCACATGGTTGTGTACGGTTTTAGAACAGTTGCTTGTTTGTACTAAAAGGTCCCCAGAACGTAACTTTTTAACAGAAGGTACCTCTCCTAATGTGGACATGAGGGCCTTGTGAATCAAAGAGGGTGACACTTTTGAAAATGAAGTGTTTGATACTTCAGGATTCGTAAGTTTCGTGACATAATATTGAGCGTAATCAAATGGGGAAAAGGTTGTTCCGCTGTTTTTGCTTAAGCATCCGGAACCTAACAACTTGCCTTTTTCAGCCTTAGAAAATGTGAACCACTGCCACTACCAGCGGCACCACCCACCACAGAGTCCAACTAAGGGGATACAAATAACTACTAGGAACTCTTTTTCCGGGGATTACCAGCAATGCCTGATAAATCAAAGATAATCAGAAAATCAGAGAAATTAATTTTTTAAATCTTGCTACTAATATTTAAATTTATTTATTATACAATTAATGCAAACAATCATTAAAGAATTAATATAAAGAATTGATAGCTAAATAAAATCACTATGAAAAGTATATTCTTTTTTTTCATAATTCTCCCAATATAAATAATTTTCCTTATATACATTTTTTTCAAACACTCTAAAAAACTAATTAAAATCTTTATCAAATTTTTAATTAAAAACCACAGAAAATATCACGCAAATGTATGTTTTTAAGCAAACAATCCTTTATTTCGACTTTTTTAAGAATTTAAAAAAATGCACAATATTTTTTTTGTTTAACACAAAGAGTTAATAATTAGTTATTTTGCTTTTATGAAATTTCTAATTTTTATGTCTTTCATTAAAAACTGAAGCTTGTTTTTACCTTCAGGCATTTGGTTAAATTAATTTACGTTGGAAGCAACTTTTTATTTACCGCATTTCCTAATTTAACAACGGCAAATATAACAGAAACTAAATATAGATCAACTGCAAAAAAAATTCCTCCAAAATAAAAAAAATTTCTCCTAAATCAATAAAATTGATTTATAGTATTTATACAAAAAAAAAACTATTTACTTATTCCTGTATTTTTTTCAAAAAATTTGAACTTCAAATAACAAGCATAAATTCTTATAAATTTATAGTGTTCCCATAGAGCCAGAAGCACAGTAAATTTTACTATATTCTGATAGTTTTAACCATATTTTTTTCTCATCGTTGCTGCAACGGAACTTTTCCACGGTGGTAACAAAAGGTTATTTTTAAATATTTGATTAATAAATTTGATTTTAAAGAATTTTTACTAAATAATTTAAACATTTTTAATAAAAAGGCAAATTATCATTTGATAAGTAACGAAAGTCCTTTAAAGAAACAAATAATAGTGAAAAAATAGTTATAATTATTAAAAGCTTTGATTTAGTTCAATTCTTTACCACCAGGAATTATTTTCCTTGGTTACTACTGTTGATAATATTTCACAATGTTAATAAGAATAATTTCTAAAATCCAACAGACAGCGCTCTGAGCAGTAATGAAAAAAGATTAATTGTGATGCGACCAGTTTCCTCATTGGCACTGTAGCCTTAACATCACACCTTTTTTGTCATTAAATATATTTTCTGTCGAGAGTGCTTTGTAATGATTTGAACCCCGAGACAATTTTTAACAACTATACTAATTAGTCAAAATCTTATTTATTCAAGGTTCCATAATTCAGTCAAAAAGTAATTTTCTTAATTTATAAAGTATACAGTGAGGGGTTTTAAAATAAACAGTGTCGAGTATGGAACAATATATTGGGCTTTCTATATGGGAGCTTTTTTTATCACAAACGAATCTTTTTATCGAAATTTTAAATGGCTGTTTTGGAATAAATGTGGTTGTATTTCACTGATGGAGAACTAAATTTCATCTTTCAAATCGTGTGTGATTATGAGCTTATTGGCATAACCTTAGAATCTAAAAAATTTTCGACAGTAAATTGTATGATCTAATTGTATTGATTTTGATCCCAAAAAAAAAAGAGAGAAATTACACAACAATGCTCAAAATGTAGTTCAACGTTGAAAACATTTTTGTTCTCTCTTTTAACCTTACGTTTTTAATAACCCTATACAACCAGCTAAAACTCAAATCTTGCAGGAACTTTGGAATACAATTATCTGACACAAATTCTCTCTAATTTTTAAATAAGTTGCGAACATGCACCCAAAACAAATTTTTCTGACTTTCTTTCTTTGACTTTTTTCTGATTTTCTTTGATTTCCTTACACTTTAAAAAGTAAGCAATGTAAATTTTTAGTTTAAGAATCATGGTTTTGGTTATACTGCTCCTAAAACTAGGTTAAGTGTTTTGCCCATTTCTGTTTTAGCTGGTTTAAAATAACTGGCTTAAACAGAAACGGCTGGTTCAAAATCAGGACAACATGTTTAAAATAAGAATTTAATGGAATATAAAATCCGATGTCTTCAAGATATAACAATTAACTCAGATGAGGTGTGTCACCAAGTTAATAAGAAAAAATTTGAAAATCGCAATTAAAGAATCGTCGTATTTTAAATTTGAATTTAGAATATTGAGTCATAAAAGGTGATTCAAAGTAAAAAGTTCTAAAAAAATTACATAGTGACGGGATCTGATTTGAAATAAATTATTTATGTGTCAAACAGTCAATGTCTAAAACGTAATTTATAAATAAGAACCCGTGATTTTCTATTGTAATTCAATGATTTAAATGGTTTGACTTATGATTTAAATTCGTACAATTTGTTGTTTAATTCAGTATCT
The DNA here is from genome assembly GCF_982258835.1 of Parasteatoda tepidariorum. Classification (NCBI taxonomy): domain Eukaryota; kingdom Metazoa; phylum Arthropoda; class Arachnida; order Araneae; family Theridiidae; genus Parasteatoda; species Parasteatoda tepidariorum. The sequence goes on from NC_141764.1 coordinate 59,494,182, forward strand.
GTCTTTGTTGTGCAAAAGAATCTGTCTCTAAATTTTGAATATCAGAAGCAGATATGCTTATTTAAAAGTTAGCATGTCGACTTTGCTATTAAATTAGCTGTTTAGTTACCGCCATGCCCATATATCTAAGAATAAAGCCAAATATTATTAAGTGATTCTAGTTAGATAGTTCTAAATTAAGTTTAAAATATAGAGTATAATATAATTAGATTTCCCACCATACTTTATTATGGCATCATGCAACTTGTAGAGTAGAATATAATAGTTAAGTGATTTAAATTTTTGATGAAATAAGCAAGTATTTGGTTCTAACGTATCGAAACCCGGGTTAAAATATATTTAACTGTGATAAGTTTGGGGTAATTTGGTTGAAATCAAAGTTTATTTTGATGCAACACGATTAAAAACAAAATGGCACAGATAAAAATAACGTTTTGAAATCAGTGCCACAGATTTAACTGGTTACGAATTTATATTGTAGATGGAAGTTTTTACATTAGTTCTTTTTGCACATTAGGAACATGTTTCATTAGTTAATATGTAAGGAAATATTATTACTTAATGCATTCATTGTAAAAAAAAAATTTAGTTCGCTACACTGAGGCAGAAAATCAATGAAATTAATCGGCTGTAATTAAAACACAGTTTATATGAAACTACATTTTAAAATGATTTTAAAGAACAATTAACCAAACATTAAATCTGTTACTGGATGAATGAGCAACACCCCTTTCGGACTAAGTTCTACACTGATTTTGCCAATCCATTCAGTGGCTTGATAATCTTAAAATCCATCACTGATCGAATACCAGCATCATAACATATTTATTATCATTAGAGAGTTTAGATACAGGTAAAGCTTTGTCGTTAATAAACTAGTTCTGCTTCTCTAGTGTTGGTTACTGTCAATAAAGCCGATGTCACATATATCAAAATGGTGTTTCATAATGTTACCACTGTCGGTTATCTATTCTATTCAAATATATGGCCATTTCAAGTCTAATCTAAATAATGGCGAGAAGAATAGGAGTCGTCGTTTATTGCTACGTAGAGTATTGTCTCTCAAAAAAGTGCAAAGATTGATTACTTAGAATTTAAAAACAACCTTATTTTACTATTTTCATATATTCCATATTATTAAATCAAAAAGAATAAATAATACGTGTAATTGATTTTGTTTATGAAAACCTATATTTACTCTTTCCAATTCATTTATTTTTATTTTGTTTTAAAAATTGCTAATAAACAAATAATTCTAATAAGTAGTTTCTTTTGTGATCTACGATGGTTTTTAAATCTCATTTAGAGATTTTACATTTAAAAAAAATTGGATGAACTTTCGGTAGAAATATATTTCTTTTCCCTCAAAACAGACCAATCCAAATGTTTGTTTTGAATTTTTCTTTTTTTAAAGATTTTGAGACGAGATGATTCCCTTTTACCTAAAATAAAAATTTGGTTTATGCATATGTGTCGGTACATATATATACGCGTCCTCATTCTCGCAAAAAAATAGCTATTTTTATGTCCCCAGTGTACTTTGTTTATGACTTATGTGCAAAGTGTCTTAAAGAATGAATTATAATAAAATTGTAATAAAATAATAAAATTAGATTTTTATTTTTCAATTTTATTTATTTTATACAACTAAAATAAACATTTATATAATTCTCTCACTTGTCCCAAAAGTTAAATTAAAATAAGAACAAAAAAGTTCTAAAAAATATGCAATAATTTAACACTAAATTATTTTTCATTTTAAAATATAGAATTCAGAAAATCAAACTCAATTTTTGTACAAATTTTTCCACAGCAATTATTTTAAAGTTTGTTCCCAGTGTGTTGCCTCATTCCTTCATAACAAAAAACGTCTCTCTATTAAAACTTTAGCATTTTATAACTAGCAACTTAATGGCATGCTAGAAAAAATATTAAATACCAGCTTTAACTTTCTAAGATTTTGTTTTCTAAAATTTCTTTTGTAGTTTAAATCTAAACAATTTTGAATGATGCTGTTTCCATAATAAGGCACGCAAAAAAAAATTACAAAAACGTGTTTTCTTAATCTTACATACAAACAATTCAACATAAGAAAATGAAAAATATCGCTATTGATATTACCAAAATGTATATGAAATTTCAATAAAAAAATCCATGAATAAAAAAACTTTATTTCTATATTAGAATGGATTTCATCAACGAATTTTCGATATCTCGCGCAATCCCGTATACATAGTTGTAAAGTTGCATATTAGCAAACTGATTAAAAATAACAGAATTTATGAATAAAAAGATGAATCTTTTTACATAAATTTAACTTTATTATTTAGAACAAAATGATTACATATGCTAAACAATTTGGTTTGCAAAGTATAAAAAAAGTTTTAAAAAGTTATACATACCGAGGGGTATTTATTTATGTAATTTTTGTTACACATTTTTTCACTTAACACTTTGAATTTTTAAAGGCTTTTTTCTTAAATATTGACACAAATTGCCAGAACATCGAGTAAGAAAAATAGTATTAAATTACGCACTTTTTCTGAAACTGATTACACAATGTAATTTATTAATAATTTTTTAAGCCTCTCACTTCAAGCATTGGTAATCTTTTGTTTGTTTTGTTCATGGATCGTACTAATTAATTATTTCATAATCACTTCAACTATTACGTATTCAAGTAGCAAAAAAAAAATGAAAACTCTAGAAAAAAGAAAACTATTTTTAGTAATAAGAATTTCCGCTTATTAAGTCGTTATAATTTATGTCTTGGTTAGTGTATTTTGAAAACAAACTACTATCTTTCAAGATTCATTTATTTAATATTGTCTTTGATCAACCGCGCGTAAAATGTATCTTTTTGTATCTGAAGAGTTATTTTGCGTGAAAGTTTAAACTTTGATAATAATAGACCTTCTGGAAAACAGATAACTATGTTACAAAATGCCCTTAAGGCTGAAGGTATTTAGTGTTAAAAAATATTCTTACATGTTTACATACTTTTAATAAAACAATTTGTTAATTATAATTGTGGGTGTAAGATATAATAGACATTTAAGTTATGATGTATCGCAACCTTTTCACAATTGACGAACACCTTTCAGTAGAGTTGAGTGAAACAAACAAATTAAAACTTTCTATTTAAATATTTTACACATTTATCTTTCACTTTCCTCAAAACAAACAAAAATGTAACATAAAACTTTGCTTTTGTATAATGTTGATCCAAAAACATTAAAATATTTCATGCTTAATGTAACAAAAATTCACGAAATATAGGTCAATATTGGCATTCAATACAAAGATTTTCCACTTTCTCGTAGCATCCCACACGTTCACGAACGTAAATTCTGCGCAGCGCAGTTAGTACAGAACAATCTCGGTTCTCTACAAAGCTTGCGCAAAACTAACGTACGTGAGCGTGCAGAATGCTAAGTGAAATATTAAATTTTTTTTTATTATTTTATGAAAAATTACACTACCTAGGTGAGATTTTAAATTTGGACTCAGTTCTAAATGTGTGCTTACGAAAATGGATACAGATTGAATGCTTGATACAAAAATGAACAGGGCTCAAAATGCATATTTAAGAAAATGAACAGGGCTCAAAATGCATATTTAAGAAAATGAATACGGCTCAAAATGCATATTTAAGAAAATGAATACGGCTCAAAATGCATATTTAAGAAAATGAATACGGCTCAAAATGCATATTTAAGAAAATGAATACGGCTCAAAATGCATATTTACGAAAATGAATACGGCTCAAAATGCATATTTAAGAAAATGAACGTAAGAATCAAATACCGTTTTTCATACTTCTTTTACGAGTTTCGATTTTTTTTAAAGAATGATCTTTTTATAAAGAATAAACTAATAAATTCAAAACAGTTCGTAACGTGGTGTTGCATACATAATTTAGTACACTTTATTAAATTAGTCTCTTTTTAAAAAAATGACTTCGTAAGTCAGTTACACAACTGCCTCGATTGCAATAAATAATGGTAGTAAATCGACGTACTTCGAGGCACGTCTATTCTCGTAAACACGCATTTTGAATTGTATCAAGTTTTGGTGGACACTGAAAACATCAGAACTTGAAACTTTGATTGCCACAGGAAACATAAATTTGTTTTAAACGTCAAAATCTGAAATACCTTCAAGTTTCATTCTGGCATCCCGTCCTTCTCACTAGTGATTCGACAAATTTCTTCGATCACGTTTTATTTTTCTCCTTAGCTTAAATATTAGTTTACAAACTTCTAACGCGTCGTGAATGTGACTTCATTTCACAAAAGGATTCTAAAGATATAAATTACAAGCGGGATAACAAAAGACCGCGTATATTAATTTTAGCTCAATGTAATTTATTATTCAAAGCTAATTTTGCTTATTTAGTGAAAAATAAAATTCTGTTAAAGCTTGCATTTGCAACAGCAATTATTGATAATAACATTGTATGCGATTGCAATTTCTCTATAGTATGTTACTCTATACACTTAATTTTCTCTACTTTTATACTTCTTAATTCTCTTCTATACAGGGTTATTCATAATTCCCTCCGCCTGTAAACGCCATTTTTCTTTACTACAAATGGCTTCAGTGGTACATGTTACTGCCATCTACCGGAAACTGCTTAAATTTAAACTTGAATACTTTCGGAATAATTCATATGTTCTTTTTTGCCATATTCGTCTTCGTTTTTTTACTATAACGCTTCGAAACCCCGGAGGGAATTATGAATAACCCTGTATTTCTCTATAGAATATAATTTCTACATAATGATATTTCTTCATAGTATATTACAGTATACCTTCTGTTTAAACATGGGAGAATTTTTACAATACTTCAAGAAATTACAATTGATCCAGAAAATGTTTTCCGGAACAAAGCAAAATTATTTTCCGATGATGGGTTTGGATTTTCTTTGCGCGCTTATATTATTACTAAAACATTCTTTAGGAAAGCTAGCCAATTGTTTATGGTAACAAGAGGGATATAACATTAGAAATGCATTAACTGTTATTTTGGGTAATAGGGTGACTCAATCATTTTAGACATCTTCGTTCTTACAACTTCTTAAGTTTCGTCAACAACGAAAATGATTAAAGTAACAAACTTTAATCTTAAAGATTAATTTAATTATGAAAAGTTGTTTCTTTTCTCATGCATGTGGAATGAAGAGGATTTGTAAAAAATTTAAAATACTGAAGTTTAGAGTATGTTTCGTTTTCACCATCTTTAATATTCTATTTTTAGAAAGGCCATCAAAATGTAGTAATTAGGGACATTTCAAACTTTCATACTACATAGCTTCCGTAAGTAGGATTCGAAGCAACTGCGCATGCTCGCATTTATTTTAGATGCTACGCATCTTCACGTTACGTTAGTGTGGCTAACCTTACAAAGACAAAGTTACAATTACTCTGTCTATAGCTGTTAAATTTTGTTCTTTGTTTAAACCTACCTTCAAATTAAAAACATTGAAGTGGAATGCGAATTTAAAGAAATGCATTGATGAAATGAATCATGTGATATTATATTGGTTGATTTAATAAAATAATAATAATTTTATTGATCTTTGCTTGACATTATGGTTGTGTAATTGCACTATGTCCATAGGAATGTGTAATTGCACTATGTCCATATTTTAATTATACAATTTAGTTAAAGGAACTTCCATAATATCTTTTTAATTCGGATATAAGTACAGAATATTTCTGATTTTATTTTGAAGATAAAATGTGCTCCATTCCCCCCCCCCCTTTTTAAATTGCTTAAAGCACAAAATCTTACTCTGGTAAAATGCCAGTACTTATAGCGTTTGAATTATTATTATCAGAATTTGGTACTTATTTCAACTTGTAAAAAAATAATAGAAAAGAACGAAATTTTAAGAAAAGTCATAAGTTTTAATTACTGAGCATAAACTGTAAGTATACAGAACTCACAAAATGAGTTAAAAATGTTGAGAAAATATGGAAAAATACAAAAGATTTAATAAAAATTTTAATAAATCTTTGTATTTTTCCATGTTTTCTCTACATTTTTAACTTTATATATACAATATTTATATATAATGTTTATATATATACACACAAAAAGAAATATTTTTTTCATCTTATCTTCTAAGTTTTCACAATTTTTTTACCATGTTTCACAGAAGATTCGAAACAGAAAGAAATAAACGTCACAGAAAAAATCTAAAAATAAGAGCAATTTTAGATAATATTTCCATTTTTGAAAAATGGCACTATTCCTATCTAATAAAACGCAACGCAATATAAGAAAAATGCAACTTGTAAGGAAAAGCTTATGAAGTAAAAACATTTCTTCTCACGGTGTTTGTTTTTGAGTTGAGATGTTGTTTTTCTCTTCTTTTTTTCCACCAACTTTCTCACGTTCAGCTTTTGGAAAAATGTCCCAAACTAAATAACGCCACTGCAGAAAAGGCACCGTAGATGAAAATTCCGATTCTCTAACTATTCTTGAAATACCTTCAACATGCCGTGACTTGCTTTTGGCGAAACTTCTCAAAACGACTTCTTTCGGCATTTGAAATGACGAATTGGAATGCGACGGATTTCTTTTTTTAAAAAAATAGTCAATTCTTGACATACCAGGAGTTTTTCTAGTAATCTGTAAAAGAATAACAAAAGAGTCAGTGCTGGTGATGACAAACTTCTAATAGTGAGTTAGACGATTCTATGCTAGGTCAAAGATGGTTGAATAAAAATGCAAATGCCTATTCCAGAGTATGAGAGGTTTAAATAGAATAAATCTTTACTGCCTGTTTAGTTTAATCAAACTCATAAATGTCTGGTGCAACAAGCCTACAAAAAAAAGGGTTATGTGCCATATGGCCGTGTCACAGTACTGACAAAAAATATCCTCAGTCGTAAGCGAATAACGAGTTTCTTGGCCATCAGTCAAACTGTGGGGGAGATAGAGCCGCGGTGGCTCAGGGGATAGATCTTTCGCTTCCCAATGAGGTGACCTACAATCGAATTACAGTTGTAGCTGGTTGATAAGAATACTACTTCCGGCTCTGCACCGACCACAGAGCTGACATAAATTATCTTCAGAGGAAGATGGATCATGGGCTAGAGTCCCTTTGCCGTCTGGCTAACCGTGGGAAGTTTTCGCGATTTTCCTCTCCTTATAACGCTAATATAGGCTAATTAAATCAAAACAGTTCTCCGTGAAGGTTAGTTTGTCCTAATGCTTGATTCAAGAGTTCCCTTGCTTTCTGAGTTGGGTTCAAAATTACAAGGCTACGGAGTTGAGCATTGATAATCGTAAACTCAGAAACTCGTCTATTCAAAGCCGGTTATGAAATGAAATGAAATAAGACCTTGGGGAGGTTCATAGTTGTTCTCTATATACAATGTAAATGTGGGTTAGTTAAGTTTAAAGAAGTCCTTTATGAAGATAGGAAGATGAAGGAACTTTGGCAAAGTTCTTTCATCTTCTGGGTTGGGTACAAAACTACAATGCTACGAAATTGACTTTCAGTAACGCCGAATAGTCAGTGAGGATCTCTGGTATTTAAAAAACATTATCCACGCTTTTATCAAGCCGAAATCCTAATGAACTAACTCGATTTTGAACTTTGTTTGCCTTTTTCTATCTATTGAAAGAATATTTCATAATAATTTTGGTTTTATTTTCAGAAATTAGAGATACAGAAGACCGTTCTTTTTCAACACTTTTGGGTGACTGACATAAATTTTTGGTGCAAGAACCAAATTTTAGTTATACCGCAAGGTTAATGTGGCGGTTTTATGCCGTATCATATAGTTATTGTAATTAAATTAAATAAAAGAAATTTTCCCGTCCTAAATTTAAACAAATAATATTTTATTTACAATTAAACCGTTTCAGCATTAGCGTTCTCAATTAAACCAACTTAGCATTATAACCTTAGTGATTAAATTGTTGTAGAATAGGAGGAGAGACTTACCAAGTTTATTCATGGTGTTTTACTTCCGGTATCTGCCTAGAATCTAGGCAGATATCGAAAGTAAAACACCATGAATAAACTTGATAAGTATCTCTCTACACCTATTCTAAAACAATCCACGTAAGGGTTAAGAGTTAATTCCAGAAAGGGTTAATTCCAGGAAAGGGTTAAGAGAGCAATCAAAGTGAGTATACTCTAGACAGTGTACACCAGGGGTGTCAAACTCGCGGCCCGAGATGAACATTTTTGTGGCCCAGTCAATATATCCGAAGCAAAGTAAAAATAAAATAGAAATGTCAATTAGAAACGAAACTTGCATATAAAATTATTATATACTTTATTTATAAACTATACGGATAATTTTAAATCGTATGCGCGAAAATGTAAAATTCTAATTGGCTGAAATGGAGCAAACTGAGCAATCAATTAGATAGTACATATTCAGGTTTATCCTACTATAGCGAGGTACGTTGGTTATCTTGCTCCAAGGTTCTCAAACAATTTTGGGATTTGAAAGAAGAAACATGTAAGTTTTTACCAACTAAAAATCAAGACACAAGCTTGTTCTCCGATCAAACATGGTTGCAAGATTTATCTTTTATGGCTGATATAACCAAACACTTATCCGATTTAAATTTATTGTTACAAGGCAAGGATCAGATCATTACGAATATGTTTGACATAATTAAAGCATTCAAATGTAAACTATTTCTTTGGGAAAGGCAACTGAAAATTGAAGATTTAACGCACTTCCCAACGTGCAACAAGAACAAATCTAGTTTAGATGATACTGTATTGTATCAAAAATATGCAGAAATTTTTTTTTTCAAATCTTAGAACAGAATTTGAAACCAGGTTTAAAGATTTTAATTCTTTGGAAGACAAATTTTGTTTGCTTTCTTCGATTTTCTCAATAAATATAAACTCAGTACCCACTTACATGCAAATGGAAGTGATTGAGATTCAGTGCGATTCAAATTTGAAGGCAAAAGTCATTGAAGTGGCCGTGCCTGAATTTTACGAATATTTACCGGCAAGATTTGAAAATACTCGAAAATTCGCATATGAAATTATTTCCATGTTTGGAAGTACTTATCAGTGAGAGCAATTATTTTCTGTTATGAATGGAAATAAATCTCCTGTCCCAAATCGTATTAATTACGCTCACGTTGGGTCAATTTTGAAAGTAGTCTCGGGCAATAAAATTCCTCCCGAAATAGAAAAGATAGTAGCAGAGAAGAAATGTAAAGTATCAGGACGTAAACAATAATTTAACTTTATATATGTTTATTACAATTCAAAACAAAAATATTTGTTTTCTTTGAACATTGATTTTTTTTGCGGCCCATCTGAAGTTAAGCATTGTTTATTTGGCCCAAGTTAGCTTTTGAGTTTGACACCCCTGTGGTACACTCTCTTAACCCTTTCCTTCGGCTGCTTTTATATCATTATTTTTTGAGTGATAAAAGATTACAAATTTGTGGAAAGGTCAAGTCCAAAAGTTAATGATGTTTTCGAGCTAGTCCCATGATGGGGTTGATCCCATTTGTAAGATTTTACCTAAGACATTGTAAGATTTTAACCTAATTGTTTATTTGAATTACTCTATCCGTATTTTAGTTACTATTTGCCGATGGAGATTTCCCACGGTAGTTTTATTTAATTGAAGACTTTGAGATGTTCTAGAAATCTAATTTTAGCCCTTTCTCGTGATTTTAATTTTGAGTGACGATAAGCGTCACATTGAAATCAAAATAACTAAATTAAAATTTAGACTGTTCGGTATAAATCAAAACAACAAATTTAAATAATTAGTTTAAAATCAGGACAATATGGTTAACATTGGCATTAAATTGAATTATAAAATCTGGTGCTCTTAAAGTTCAGTCTTATAGTTAATTACTTTGAAATTTTTGCACCTTAAACTTTAATAGGCGCGGCTTAATTCTGTGCCCTTAAACATAACATTTTGATGAGGACTGTTTTAATTCGAAGTAAATTCACAATTGAAATATCAGCGTAAATATTGAAATATTCACAATTTAAATATTAAATTTCGGACACCGACATATTAATGCATGTTACAAAGCAAACAATTCTGGCAACAACCAAACAGGTCATTATCAATAAATTAAATAAGCTAAATATTAGTAAGCTCTGATTATAGTCATCGCGTTTGGCTTTTAACTACACCAACCAAATGGTGTTTTATCTAAATAATAGAAAATAGTATGACGAATATCAATTGATAAAGCTTTGAAGAAAAACTATGCTGGTTTTTCTAAAAATTTATAATTACATTATGAAATAAATTCTAAAACCAATTTGTAATGTCAATAAGAGTAAAAGTTTAATTTAATTCTTATTTTTTTAGAAAGCAAAGCAGACGTTATTTTTCTCTCTCTATTTTCAATTATATTTTTGTCTTTTGCATTTTGAAAACCTAAGTTATATATATTTTTAATTCAGATATCAACATCAAAGATTTTATTTTCAAAAAAATACTTAGTTTTTTTTTTTTTTTTTTTTTTTAGAAAGGAAAACTAATTAAACCACTTAATAATTTTTTTCGATTGCAGAATCGTTGAAATATTTAATTTGCTGATTTTGTTTTTCAAACTTGAAAAATTCTTAAAATAAAATTTAGTGTTTGGAAGAAAAAAAAGGAGCACCTAACACAAATATATCTCATTATTATAACGCACTACTAAAGGGCTCCTCCCTCTACATTTCATTCACCATGTCATTGTATTGAGATTTTTTTTTTTTTTGCTTTAAATAATGATTATTTAATATCAAAGAATTGATGTGTCTGTCCGTGCTTGACTTAATGTCAAAAGTAACAAAATAAATGAATAAAAAATTTTTAAAAAAATAAGAGAATGAGAGATTACACTATAACAGATCTTAACATAAAAGACGAAGAGAGAGAGGAACAGTTTTCAATATAAACTTTTACTTAATAAAAGGTTAACGTTAAATACTGAAAACAAGCAAAATTACTTCTCATTTATTACTTCTTAAACTGCCACTTCTTATTAGAAACCATGTGTGATTTTACATTCCACTGAGCAGATCTTGATCTAGAAATGAGAGGGCTCTTGTCGTTACTTTAAACAAAACTTACCTTTTGCTTAATTACGGAGTGTTCTTAAATTATTTGACATAAGTAAATTACGATATATTAGTAAATTTGATCTTATATTTATCTTTGTTGACAATCCTTAAGGAAAAACACAAAATGAAATTATTTGTAAAATTTAGGGGCCCCCAGAAATGAGGGGGCCCTAGGCCTGGGCCTCTCAAGCCTTGTGATAAATCAGGCCATTGAGAATGCACGAAACAGTAAAATGTCAATTAATTTTTTTATAATAAAAAAATATAGAAATTTATTAACATATTGATACATTAATAAATTTCAATATTTCTTTATTCGTTTCTATTTTATTTTTAAAAAATATTTATGCATTAAAATAAAACAAATTTCTTAATAATAATGGACAGCTTATTAAAAAATACAAACGTATTTCAATAAATTGAATTTGATTAAATTTCGGATTTAATAGCACCGAAAAAACCAACGGTTTAACAACAGTCCATAATGTAAAGTACTGTAAATTTGCGTTGCGTATTATTAATTGCTTGAAATGCATGAAATAGATACACATTCAAAGAACATATTATGAGTACAAACTTTGAAAAAGAAAAAAAAATTGAGGAGAAGAGGTAGCTCTAGAGCTGAACTTAGCAAAAAAAAATCTCAAACTTTAGCCGCTACTTTTCCCAATCTTTCTGCCAGTTTAAGAATTCTGTATAAACAGTTCCTTGTAAAGCCTATGCAAGAATAGGACAATTGTTGTGTCGTACTTTTCAGAAAAACCATATTCGAAACAAGGATATAGATTACAGGAGTCAGTTGAATACTTCGAATGAGATAGTATATGCCATTTTAATAGTTTCATTAGACTGGCAAAACATTATCACGCATATATTTAATACGTATTCTGCTGGAAACGTCTCCCGATATTTTAGTAACCTGGTGTAATATCGTGGTTGATGCTCATAAAAAAACAAGAATTAGTCTGTAAAGTGTTTTATAATGTCCAAAGAAATGAACCACTCAACAAATTAAGGATGTGTACAAATTGAGAGCCTACTACATCTACCAACAAAATTTGAATTCAAATCAAATCACGGGGGATTTCTTCAGTTTTTGATGAGTCAGTAGAGTATCATATGGAAGTTCGTTCATGTTTTTTGACGCAAGAGCCAAAAAGGATGTACTGTACCTAACTCTAGATCAATATTAAAAGTCTGATTTATATTAAAGGTAAGAACCAAAGATTATCTTTAAGGTTTAAGATAGTCAATAGGGTTTAAATGCGGATTGCTACCAACTAAACTAATAATTCAGGATCTTCAGAAATAAAATAACGACTAATTATCTGCAACTAGAACAAATAGTATGATTCTTAGATTGACCAAATATAAATGCTCTCTTGTTTTTTTAACTGCGTCTAATGAATTACCCACTGTACTTGTCTAAAATTATTTGTAGGATACATTTGTCAGGGATCTTATCAGACGCACATAACACCGTTTCCCCCTGAAACTAAGATCGGGCACAAAATTTTGCAATCATTTGAAAATCACCGAAATATTAAAACATTAGAAAAAGTTTACATTTTTTGATGCAAGAACTAGTTGCGACACTTAAGTTTTTATAATAAGCTAAAAGGCTCAAACTGGCAAATGTTAAAAAGTACAGGTCAAAAATTAAATGCATGCACTATGTCCTTGAAGAACGTGTATTTATTCACTTTAGAAATACTTGTATGGTGCAAAACGTAAACAAAATTATTAAAAGAAAACAATTTTTAATAAACTTTTAAAGCATTAATATTAGAGCTATAGATAAATCTTTTATTATAAGAAAACAAATAACATTTTAATCAAAAATATTGCAGAGAACCTGAAATTCTAAAAAAAGTGAAGAGTTTTCTTGTAATACTTATACACTTTCTACTGCAAAAAGAGTACTACTAAACTTACTGAAAAAAGAGTATTTAAAAAAAAGATTTTATGATATCATTTTTAAAAAATTTAAAATATTTTGGGGCTACAAATCAAATTAACATAAGTTCTATAATAATAGTTTAAAACCAAGTAAATGGCAATATGAATGCAAGTATTTTTTTTCACATAAGAATTACTGAAGATAGAAAAGGCAATAATAACAGATCGCCATGCGTTTTAATGAATTAATCGTTTTCCTCAACAACGATAATTTTTTGCACTTGGCAAAGAATAGGCTTCTACCAAAATGTTATAGTTTCTATAGAAACGCCTTTTATCTCAATTTCGTTAAAGCATCGAGTTCATGTCGCTTAATATTTCTAAATAAACACTTCACAAAGTAAAGTATTGCCATTTAAGGCTCGAATAAAATACAGTTTACTTTATCTTTGAAAAGTATTTTTTAAAGTATTCTACGTTCATAAAAAAATGTCAATATAAATCCACATTTTTTTTTTGTTCCATAAAAATCACTGAACTGCATTTTCTTCATGAAATGATGTATCTTTTTATTGTAAACGTGATATACAAAGAATGTACTGAACTTGAATTTTAGAGCACTTTGCTCTTATTTTTTATAAGATTAAGCTTGAAGCTGTTGTCAGAAAAAGTTACTTTACCTTTAAAAGTGAAAAAAAAAAAAAAAAACTTTTTTCGGTTAGAAATTGACTGAATTTTTTAAAAAAAAAAGAAAAATATAAATGTAGGCGATTTTACAGTATCGCACATTAATATATTATGACCTTATAAGATCGCTTTTGTTTATTAAAGTTAAGGAAAGCTTATGAAGTAATAATATTGACTAAACTTGAAAAACAAAATGTTTAAAGTAAAATCAAATTAATTAAATTTAGAATGTCTAAATTTTGAGATGCTCTATGGAAATAATGTTGTAAATAAATTCCAAAAAAAAGAACTAATATTTTTAATATAATCAAGTAAAAAATATAATGTAAAAACTGTGGTGTAATAAGATGTTGAACAACATAAAATATTGTGCAAAAGAACATTTTATTTCGGGTTGACATCAAATCGAGCGCTCATATACGTTTTAAAGGGTGTAATTTAAATCTAAATACTTAAAACTGAATAATCTTATACCAAAATCTAATGCTTTCATATTATACGAGAATTATTTTCACTTCCGGAAATACCAATGTTGGCGTGCTTTGAATATAAAAAAAATTCAAGAAACGCCAAGTATAATATCGCGAGTTTACAATCTGAAATGAGCTGGCGAGTGTTTGTTGCTATTTTTAGGGCTGATATTCATCAACAGAAACAAAAATTCACCGTTAAATATGTATGATTGTTTTTAGTTGTGTAATAAGAATAATTATATTTTAATTTTTAAATCTCGGAACACTGATTTTATGACGTATAATTTCTATCCGCTTATTTTCTGTTAAGCCTAGTTCGAATTCGTCTTAGTATTCTTAGTATCTCTGAGCTACCCGTATGTTTGATTTACTAATTAATTTTATTTTAAGAATTAGTGAATATATGCATCCTAAATTAATGATTCTTACTTATATTGTATCCTAAAAATAACTTTAATGAATCTTAAATGTATCTTACTATAATCATAAATATTTCTGTAGTATTAAGATACACTTTGGTGTAAATTCGTTCTGTAAAAGATGTTTGTAAGTGTGACCAACACACATGTGATTGAAAATTACTTAAGTTTATGATATATATTTAGGCTTTTATAAAGCTCTACATGAGGCTGAATACTGTTTAGTTTAATATTTCCTTCTTTTTCCCAATTATTTATCAGTTTGAATACAGTTTTCGATCAATAGCTTTTTAACATCTGCGTAGGTAAGAGGTTGTTTGATGCATTATTAGTTAACTTTTCTGTATCAGCTGTATAACATAAGTTAATTTAGTTCAACTTACCATTGATTGCCGACTCAATTCGATAGGATATGACTAAACACCTTAATTAATAAAAACAATTTCGCAACTAAAAAAACATCTGTTTAAGCTTGAAACGACTTTTCTGGCATTGTAAGAATTCATAATTTTTCGTGACAAGGTTAAATTCAATATCATACAGAGTTTAGAGGATTTTCAATATTTACTATTTTATGGAGTTTCAGCATTTTTGTAACACATAAATCATTATTTGTTCATAAATAAATATATTAAAATTTGTTTTATAGTAAAAAATAATTCAAAAAAAAAGATTTTATTCTGTTAGAAATTTTGATCTAAATCAAACCAAAATATCATTCAAATTTACTGCATTAATGCGGCACTAATTTAAATCCTATTATGGTACAAATTAATTCTTCTTGTACTTGATTATATGATATGTTTTAAACTAAGTGGAAACATAGCTCAGACAATTAAAGTTGCAACAAATTTGCACGATAAGTTCAATTTGCAACGACCTATCGTGCAATGGTTCAAAGTACCGGTATTGTGGTTAAAGTTTAGCCAATTTTTCTTTCCTCACTAGAGAAGTGTAAAAATGTTATTCAAAAATTTAAAATAGTAATAATAATTAAACAAAAACTAAAATGTCTTAAATACAACTACTGCAAAGCGTCATGAGACTTTACTTCTTAAGAAAAATTGTTGTAGTAGTTAATATTGCCTTCAACAAAAACAACCCTAAATTTGACTATCTTATGTGATTCTCAAACAATATCACACTCTCACCAAACATGATTAAAATTTATATCTGTCAGTAAGGCGTGTCGAAGACAATGCTTGTTGATAAAATCTGTATCTCTTAAAAGCAGAAATTGTCTTTATGTGATATCCCTGAATAATGAATAAATAATTAATACCCATATAGGAATTACCGAGCATCGTACAAAATGTGAAAGTCGAGAAAAGTTTGTTAATTATTTCCCTAATTAAATCATTGCTTTCAGAACCACGCATCTTTTAAATTGTTACGAGACTAAAAGTAACGTTATCTTTTCGTCATACTGGTATGAGTCCGAACATTTCACAATGAATTCAAATTACATATGAACAGCAAGCATTGCTCTTGACAGGATTCAAGATAAAATGTTTTGAAATGCAAAAAAAACCTGAAGGAAAAAGACGTTTATGACAAAAAAACATGTTAATTTAAATTAAAGAAATTAAATTAGTTTTTCTTTTTCTAGAATTTATACGCTGAAATCAGATTATTTGATTTGACAGCAGCATTTCAAAAAAATTTAATAAAAATTATTTAAAAATGCCCCTTTTAAAAAATATGTGTTTTATTTATCTAATAAGTTTCGTTATCAAATTTTGAGAAGTGCAAAGGGGAGGGTAGCGCTATCAAGACAAAGAGGCAACATTTTAAAACAAGGGTGCTTCTGCAATTCTAAGCTTTTACCTAAGGGCCGTGGGTTGCCCCCCCCCCCTTTTTTTTTTGCAAGTAGAGAAAGGTATGAAAAGCATTTGTGCGTCTTTCCTGAAACAGATACAGCAAACAAATTTTTTTTTGAAATTGTAATTTTTAAAAAAATGAAAACATTTTAATAGCCAAAAACATTAAAAAATATTTCTCAATTCTACAAATTTGTCACACTCATAAATACAATTGTTTTCTTACATTCACTCCTTTTTCTTCAGGATAAGCTTCTTTCTTTATTAATGTGTGATGATTTTTTTCCATATTTAAAGGCGGTTGCAAATTTCACACAGATAAGAATGAAAATATCAGTGTAGATAATAACGTGCAATAACCTTTTACTTAAAAAAAAAAAAAAAAAATTAAATAAAAAACATCGACACTATTATGCATTATCGACCTTTCCCCACTTTAAAAAAAATGGAGCTCATTCTTGAATGGAGCTCACTCAGAATTGGAGCTTCACTCTCAATAAAGAGGAAACTTTGGTTTTGAAGGGATTGTGCTGCATGCCTGGTGTTCTTTAATCTTAAGCTACAGAGCTTTTACAGCGCTTTACGCACAGCTACAACGCAAAGGAGAAACAAGTGCTTTTTTCTCCTTAGAATATTTCAAAAATTCTAGCTTATTTAACGCAATTTTTATAGTAAACCTCAACTTTTTTTTTAATGTTCATTTATGCCATATTGCCCGCTTCAAGGATTTTTAAACACAACTAATACATTTAGCTTTTATATCAAATGTTTCTTATATTGCGCTTCTGTTACTCAACTTATTAAAAAAAATGCAAGAATGAGAGTAGTAAAACCAGCATAAAAGCGTGGCTTAAAAAAATGCATAAATGAGTACCATTTTAAAAAAATATTGAATATGTATTCTTTGCATCAAAATTTTTTTCTGATTCTTTGCTATTACAAATTTTTCAATAGAGGAAACGATTGTTCCCTCAACTCGGAGACAATTTTTCAAATCCTGACACAAAAGTTGTCTCTACTTACTGAACCTCAAACTTGATACTATTTCCCTCATATATTCTGATAAATAAATGAATAAAATTTCTTAATTATAAATAGAGTAAATGAAATTTTTTGCAGGTATTTAATGACAGCCATGCTGAATCGTTTATCTTTAACAAGTGTGTTGCTTGGGCTCATTCTACTTATGCTTCAAGAATCTGGTTGTCAAAGTTACCAGGTTATGGGCTCATATCCTTTGAGTGCTACCTATGAAGATAGACAGATTTTCAGGCGGGATCATCAGAAAAAAGAAGAAGAAAATAGCTTGGCATATCCCAAGATGGCTTCAGATTTCTTCGGATCCAACTCTGATGAATCATCTGATCGAAACCGCTATCATGAAGATAATGATTCATCAATTTCTTCCGACGAGGTAAATGGTATTAGTTTTTCCTACAATTTAAGTATTAATAAGATAAAATTTTCTAGCTAATATTTTATTTCGAACGATTTTAAATACATTTTCAAACCTTTCACTGAATTTCATTCTTCGAAAACATATATCACAGTTGTGTGTTGTTGCAATGCACATGTAATTCCACTTGATTTCTTTTCTAAAAACAAGTTTGAATTTTATTGTATTCATAACATTTTTGAAACATTTAATTTCAAATTTACAATCTTTACAAATATGACCCTCACCTACAACACCCGAAAAATAATAAAAGGAAAAAGATATTGCTATTTAGCGCTTTTTTATTCGACTAATTTTGAAAGTGAAAGCCAATTTTGCCAAGCCATTATGTACATTTTAATATTTATGCAATGAAAAGATGACCTTTTGACTGATTTAGAAGCATACAATTGTTGTCTCTGTGATGGTGAAACGGAGAAATTGAATTGAACAGAAAGTATGGTTAAATGGCATATGGTCCAAAAAGAATGTGCACGGTTTTAATATAGTCCAGCAAGTGATTGCGTGAAATTTATGTTCACGAAATACATAAATAAAATCGGATAAAATGGTGATTACTAATAAAACAAAGCGCATGCAAAAACGCACAAAAGTAAGTAAAATCTGATAAAAAAAAAATGATATAAATACAATAAAAGTTAAATACAATTTAAAATACCAATAGCACGTAGAAATACAGCGAAGTTAGGATGATGGGTTTTATAAAACAAATCTTTTATACATAAAATGCGGGAAAATTACTAAAATATGATGAATCGTGTTAGTTAGTTAGGAGTAATTAGCAAGGGCCAGTTGCGGCCATATCGCGCTTAAAACTATGTTTATATAACAATTTAAATGATGTTGAAAAACTAGATCGATGAATAAAATCCTATATCCTTGAGATTAGAGAAAATATGATGGATCGTGAACAAAATGGTTGGTATTGCATTGGGGAGAAAGAGTATAGCTTATACCTAGACGAGGGAGCTCAATACATATCCAGCAAAAGCGCAACACAGGACAAGAATCTTACAAAAACTTAATAGGGTGCAATTTGTTTTCACTTGAGAAGTCCCAGTGTTGTTGCCACACAGACATAATAACTTGTCGAATTTGATTATTGATATCCAGAAACAGTACAGTGTAAAGGGCTCGGTAGCAGATCGTTTTCTAAGATACCAATATGACTTGGTATCTATTATTTATTTAATAAAACAAAATTTTAAAACCATTCTTGAGAAGAATAAATAAAACGGAGAAAACGATATAGATGAAACGACAAACTTTTCGTCACGGAACATGAAATTGCGAATTAAAAAAGCAACTGTTACAATAAGCTGACCAGCGTCCTCCTAAAACTAAAAACGGGTAGTAAAATTACCATATGAATCTTTAAAAACTCACTACTTTACTTCTTCAATTTAATATTCGAATCCTTACCGAAATCCTTCGCTGAGATTCTCTAACATAAATATTTTTTTTAAATAATTAGAAAGGTAACAAGGTGAGTTTTTGAATGTTCTTAAAAGAATTTTGCAGCCAACTTTTTAGTTTTAGGAGGACGCTGGTCAGCTTAGATAAACAATGAATCTTTGAAAGAAAAGAAAATATAAGAAAATTATAAATGAAACGGCAAAGTTTTTTTTAGCAAGTTTTAATGATAAATAAAACAGTAGTTTTTTATTCAAAAAAATTAGATTGGTTCTCGAAATGTAAGAACTTAACGAAAGATTTAAAAAAACAGTAATTTGTTAACATAAAAAAACCATAATAAATTGTTGCATCTCGAAAACTTAGAGAGTATATATTCCTATTTTTCTCTATTTAAATATAAAAATCAAGTTTATAGACACTAAAAACATTCATGATTGATTATTACACTTTACTTTTTTTTTATCATTTTCTTAAATTTGATTTATTCACCTATAGCAGTACCTTTTGCTCTTATGTAAACTCATTTGCAACTATATATGAATGGTGTTGTGCGTGTTTTTTTCTTCATGTTCTATTATTCCTTTATGCTTGTCGCCCTCTTAATGAAACACCATAAAATAATTTTGACATTTTTTGACCTACACCATAAGTTTCTACATTTTTCCTTTTAATGATATAGAAAACGCTCTGAAATCAATAGAAGATCGTACAGTAAATTTATTCAATAATACATTTCATAACTCATATCTAAATTGACATAATTGTTTAATGAACTTGAATTCGCCAACTACAAAGAAAGGAAAAAGAGAAACTAAAAATATCTTTCTACTCAAATCAATCGAAATAATTTATAAGAAAACTAACATACTTTCAAAATTAAGTACTTTTCCAATTTTTTACTTCATTTTTACTTATTGTTTAATATTAATACTTTCAATATTAACGCTAAAAAAATATTGTTATTAAACTGCTACATAAATAATTACAACATATCAGTAAACTTTAAATTAAAACAGATTAAATCTACAAAAATATTGCTAGATTTAAACTAAGTAGCTAGATTTAAACTAAGTAAACTAAAAAGAATATTTTATTTGATGTTACAACATTTTCTTCTAAATCATACTTTCGATTTTTGTAAATTATTCTACTGCCTGATATCAAGCCTTTCTATCTTGTAACTATGCTTCACCTGATTCCTTGGAACAAGTGATACTTTTTCTTCAACCTTTGATAAATAGCTTCAGCCTTTCACCATATCTCCCAGGATTCGAAAGCGCTGAATGCAGTTCTTTGAATAATACATGTCTAAACACTTCAAGGAATAAACGTCTGGCAAAATTGCATTATTAAAAAAAAATTCTTCAGCTTCAAGTCTTTATTAAAGAATACAGAGATTCTTTCGTTCAAAAATTTTTCTTGGAAGAAATTTTTCAGTTGCCATTTGAAAATGATAAAGTATACTTAGATTGAAATGCGAAGGCAGCGTTTTGGAAAGCAAAAATAGACATTTTTAGTTCTAATGAATCAGAGAATATGAAAAAAGTAAAATAATTTCGAACTGCTCTAAATATATTTCCAATAAAATATTGAAAAAAAATTTATATTCCTTTAACAACACATTTATTAATGAAATTTAGAACATTATTACGAATTGTTTTAACGACTTGTATTGAACAAAAAGCTTTCATAAAATCCATATAATTTTCTTTCTTTATTTAAAAATTTAACATTTTTTAGTCAAGATTTCTTTCACAAAGAAAAAAAATCAATAGTATTAGAATCAATTCAAAGGAAAAATATCGAAACAATTAGAAAAGCCATGTTAATATCCATCAGTTTTGTCAAATTTTAGAAATCCATACTATGATAATCAAAAATTCCAGAACAAAATGGGACCCATAAAATAAACATACAACATCCAAACTGAAAAAAATAATTGTTCATATGCTATTTTACTCGGTTTAAATTGAATAGATTTTCTTAAAAGTGAAACAATTGAATTCAGTTTTTATAATTTTGGTGACATAGAGATAATTGCTGTGTCTAACGCTAGTACAAGTTTCAATCATTTCCTGTTTAAATAATCAGGAAATGATTGAAACTTGTACTATCATTAGACATAGAGCTGATGAGATTTGAGCTTTGAAGTTAGTCAAAATTTTGATTGGCTATAAAATTCTATTTCCTGATAAAATGGCAATACATTCTGATCATAGCAGAAAACGATAAAAGCTTAAGATTGTCAACAAGCATGAAGCTTCAAATAACATTGGAACATTCTAGTAAATAAAAAGTAGAATTAATGACAATCTTTATCTGACGATAAAATGACAAATTTTGCTCGCAGCGGCCACTGCCATTAGGTGTAGAGCTTTTCTAAAGATTTGAGGTTGTTTCAAAATTAAAAATTCGTTTATTAAAAGATAGAACATCGAAAAGAAACTCTTTAAAAAAATAATGAATGTATCAAGGGTTTTTTTAATCAAGAAATCTCAGCATAGACAAAAATTAGACAGTTAATTTTTTTTTTTTTTTTTGCAATGACAAATATTCCTATACTAAACAGGAATATGGTGAAAAGGTATATGTATCGCCCTGACTATCAATAAAGTCCCATTTTTTCATCAATTTTACAGTTTTTTATTATTTGTAAATTGTTTACTTAATTTTTTTTATTTTTCATTTTTATAAAATTGGTTCTGAATGTAGCTTAATTTTTCGCTACAGTTCCAGTGGAACTTACTTGGCATATTTGACATGAAACACCTAAGCCACTCACCAAAGATCCATCATGTTCTCGATCACCCTTTTTCCATCATAGATAACAACGTAAAATAAAAAAAAAACTATTTAATAAGCACCCTGATGCTGACAAGTGAGTGGTGTAAATCTTTGGCGCAAGAGCCCTGATTTGGCTGTACCGTGCTTGAAACTAGGTTAAAATTCACACAGCATGGTTAAAATCCAATTGGTCTGATTCTAACAAGAGGAAATACTGGTCAATTTGCTCTTACTTCAAAGTGGTTGGTCGGAATTTATTGGCACAATATCCAGAAATGGCTATATTGCACCAGCAACTTGGTTAAAATTGGTCTTTAGGTCAAATTAATATATTTTTTCTTAAAGTTGAGAATATAGTCCTTTAATCTTGATAAACTTCAAAAAGTTGTGATGAATAGGGTCACAAAGCTAACATTGAAGATCAGAATAAAAACTGTCAAAAAGTTGGTTTCTAAAATATTTAACTGGTCTACAGTTGGTAAAAATATGTTTAACGGTAATGACAACTAGTCCTTGTGAACAAAGAGGTGTACGTTCGTTTTTCATTAAATGCATATGGGTATGACAAATGAGCAGCTTATTTATTAAAACCTAAGATTTACGGTCAACGGATATTATTCAATGATTGTCAACAGAAGGGAAAATTATGTAATTTGTTATCATTTAGTTTATTCCAATGCTCTTTCCAAGCTTGCTATACTTATCATTATCAAATTCGTTTTAAAATTCAAGGGTGTTATAACATTCATGCTCCTAATATGAGTACTTTTTGCAACTATGTCAACTCATTTTTCCGTGTAAGACTTAAAAGTGGTTATAATATAGAGATTTTTAAACTAATTATCTCAAGAAACATTTTTTTCAAAAAAAGTAGTACATAAAATAGTGGAATTTCTAGCCCGTTCTCAAAGTCACTACACTGATATTAAAGTAATAAAAAAAAATTATCTGTAAAACAAAAGAGTAAAAATTTAAAGTGTAATTGCTAACAAACAATTTGTGAAATTGTTATTGTATAGAGCTATGTGAATTGTATAGAGCTATTCGTTTATAGAAAAGCTCTATACAATATTTGTGAATTGTATAGAGCTTTTCTATAAACGAATTTATAAACTAGACAGAGATTTATGTATTATATTTCAAAGATCGAAACTTAAAAAGTAAGGCATTAACCTATCAGTAAAAGGTTAAAAAAAAATTAAAAAAACCTTCTGTGTAGTTGAAATTTGAGTTGAGAACATTTTTATTACAAAATACAATTTAAAATGTTTCATTCTAATTACATATTTTATATGGCTAGTTTTAAAGAACTAAAATAGTTGAGACTATAATCTTAGTTCTAACAACAGCTGTGTAAAAATTAGCAAGATTCTTAGAAGAAAATTATCACTGTCAAAGCTTAAAGTCTTATCATCATCATAAGCACTGATGTTAATGAAATTTGAATATTAAAATTATCAGAGTTGCTTCCAGTATAACTTAAGACTATGTAAACGTGGGTGTCAGTAATTCGAAGAATTAACATCAAGCTCTTGTGACTTAAAAGATCACTTAAAGTTTATTTTTAGCCAATTTATTAAGTTACAAGTCTTAAAGTGTAGTAGTTAGTTTGCATCTATTACTTCGTATCCAAACTTTTTCTTTTTTTTAATTTACGTATGAGAGTTCGAATGCTTAATATTGATATTTTAAACTCATAAACAACAGTGTTTAAATTTATGTTTACGGGGAAACAATTAACTTTAAAAAAGCATCCAAGGTTGTTAGTAATCAGACATTATTTAAAAGTAATTATGAACAACCGATACTCCATATCTTAAATTGCTACCAACTCTACCGGTTGAAAGATTTTATTTTTAAATTCAAAGTGGAGTCTAACTAATTAAATTTTATTCCTGATTAAATAAAATTGAATCAAAATGATTTTTACAATGATTATCGATATTAGTAAAAGGAAGAGATGGTGCTCTTAGAACTTCAGTCATTTGTCCAGGTTCCTGAAATAAAAAACAGAGGGTGCAAATCTAAAATTAGATTCCATTATACAGGGTCATTCATAATTCCCTCCGGTGTTTCGAAGCGTTATAGTAAAAATACGAAGACGACTATGGCAAAAAAGAACATATGAAATTATTCCGAAAGTATAAAAGTTTTAATTTAAGCAGTTGCCGGTAGGTGGCAGTAAAGTTTTTATATTCGTCTTCTTTTTTTTTACTATGACGCTTCGAAACCCCGGAGGGAATTATCAATAACCGTGTATAGATATATTTAAATGAAATGTTTGTAAAGCAAAAATAATGAAGTAAAAGCTTTTATTCATTTCGGAAGACCATAAAAAGTAGCCATTCTATTATTGACGTTTGACGTCTATGATGTTTAATTAATATTGGTAATAGGTACTGCTGGTATCAAGGAAACAGGTGCTGTTTTAATTTGTTTCCAAGCATACTAAAACACGTATTGTGGTAATAGGTTTTTACGCTTTCCTTAAGAGAATTCCCTAAATTAAAATTCTTTTTTTCAAACGGAAAATACTTAACGTAGAAACACCACTTAAGTCTGAAACTATTTGAATAATATCTTTTTCAGACGTTTCTGAACCGGTTTCAGCTACGTAAAAACAAACAAGCTGTATAGCATCACCTGATAATTAAGATTTTACATAGAATCTTACAGTGCGTCTAATAATCTGGACCAGGGACTGTAAGTCGGATGTTATCACTCATAAACTGGACCACAATTTGCAACACTAAATATTAAAATCGTTTGTAAGATTCATGTCATTACAAAAATTGTGTTTTACAATTTGTAAAGAAACCAACAGATAAATTCAAAATGATAATTTGATTCACTAGAAATCCCTAAGAATAAAAATATTGTCAAACTCAGAACTATCTTAACTCCTTTCAATCATTTTAAAGGATAAATTCCTCAAAGAAATGCAAATCCGCGAGAAGGAAGTATATTTATCTTTATGAAAGTCTTTTACTATCTGTAAGAAAAATTTGGTTTGTTCAAGAACGAATCATGTTTACATTGCTGTAAAAGTATAAAACATTGCTATAAAAGATCTTTAGCCAGTTTATAAAGACACATATGGGGGGTTTCAACAATTCAAATCAATTTGAGGTCCTTCACATTACTGTTTCAGTACCGGAAAGTTTATTTTTCTAAAAGAAATAAAAATTTTTCCATCTAATCATAGAAAAGTCATTACATCCATTTTTATAAACAAGATTCGGTCTTATGCAATGCTTTGATTTCCAATGAATTCAATTGTTTGCAGGAACTACTTTTCCGAAGAACATAAAGATTCTAGAAAGAATGTAAAACAAATAGTCGTTTGTGTATGGTTTATTAGTTGTGAAGGTTTCAAATTTCGTAAGCTAATTCGAAATGCAACTTAACTAAATAAACAGCTTGAGGAGGAAAGTAATAAAAAACATTTGCTAATAAGTCACGAGGATTAATTTTTTTCAAATTATATTTTTGCCATACAGATTTTTAACAATAATACAATTGATTATTGATCTAGAGTTATTGGTGAAAAAGTTAGCTGTAGTTTAGTTATATAGCACCTACTACTCGGTTTATAAATTGAATTGAATGTAGAGTTTAATGGCACAAAGTCCTAAAGTGGATATTTAATAAAAAGTAGTAATTTAATATAAAGTAGAGATTGAAAGAGTCTTTCCATATTTCTTAAGAGTCATACTTTGTATAGATCTACAAGTTAGAATCCAACACTGTGCGCCTTAACTAAAATTAAATAAAATGCTCTTACACCTAGAAATTTAGAAGAGATTCCGAATTTACAATGTTCTTTGATAATAAAAATCGAAAAATTAAAATAATTTGTGGAGAGATTTTTTAAAAAATCCCCTTTGAACATTTTTGCTCACGAAGTACGATATTTCAAAAATGTGAGCATCATTTTATACTTATAAATAGAAAAAAAACATTTGTATTAAATATTCATAATAACCGTTTATAATAAATTTTATAATTATTAGAAGTTTTTTTAATTGTTAATTATAATCGATGAACCACTATTTAAAAAACAAAAATAATAAAAATTTAAATCGACTTTAGCAACACAAGCGCTGTGAAATTAACACAAACACTGTGACTTTAAAAATGGCAGCTTCCATTCGTGTGTGTACACAAAGTAGAAAAGCAATTGAACCAGGATAGAAAACAAAACTTAATATCACAGCTCATTCTGTCGACGATTATTTTGATTTTAAGGAATTTCCTTTCGCTTGTATAAAAGGCGATGAAGTCTCGGATGCTCCTGCTCTTGGAGTTTACTGCAATGATGTTCCTGCTTTTGTTCAGTATGTGAAAAATAAAAGAGATGTACTGGATGTTCACTTAAAAATGGGTATTGATGGAGGAGGTGGATTTTTAAAAATGTCTTTCTGTACAATCAAATGAGTTGGACTTCGAGTGCAGCGGTAAGCGTGTTAAGTATGATGAGGGGATAGCTGCAAGGAAATTTAAGGATTCTGGCGTTAAACGACTATTCATTCTAACAGCCGTTCCTAGTGCAAAAGAAAATTATAAGAACGTAGATCAACTCATTTCAACGTTGAATATAAGTCCTTTCCACGGCACAATTGCAACCGATTTGAAGTTAGCGAATATCTTAGAAGGTATAATGTCGCTCAGCAGCGCATACCCATGCACTTATTGTTATGCCAAGAAAGATGAGCTAAGCAGCTGTGGCGAATTGAGATCCCCCGAAAATGTTTCATCGTATTATACAAGTTGGCTGACTGAAGGAAAAGGTTCAATAAACAAAGCGAAAGATTATTTCAATTGCATTCATCCATCGCTAATTGCAACTGTTGGAGGCAAAACATTCCTAGACATTATTACACCGCCAGAATTACACCTTATGCTTGGTGTTGTTAACACTGTTTTCACGCATATGTTGAAAGAGTGTGAAAATGAATCGCTGATATGGACAAAAGCTTATCACGTTCAGCATGAAATCAGACGAGGATGTTCTGGGTTTAAAGGAAATGCATGCAAAACACTTTTGGATAAAGAAGAACTTCTGCACCAGTTTAAAAATCTATCAATACTGAAGTACGTTAAAGTATTTGACGACTTCAAAAAAGTGGTTTCTGGATGCTTCGGAAATAACCTTGACCAAAATTACAAAGCATGTATAAAAGCTTTCAAAAAGAGCTACATGGACTTAGGTGTCAGCGTTACACCAGAGGTTCGTGCAGTTTTTTTTCACATTGAACAGTTCTGTGACAAAAACGGTGAAGGATTAGCATTTTTTGGGGAGCAGGCGATGGAGTCCGTACATTTTGATTTTTTAAAGTCTTCCTGGGAAATTAATAAGGTTGCTGCAAGTCACCCGGATTATTCTAAACACCTTTCGAGCGCTGTTTGTAGATATAATGCTTCACATGTTTAAATTGGCATAATTATAATTAAATTATGTTACATTTTCAAATTTTATCAGCAGTAAAATGTTTAAATAATAAAAGTTTAATAGAATTACAACTGAAAAATCATTATTACATCATTTTTTTCCATAAAACAACGCGAAATTTTCCAAAATATCATACTTCGTGAGCAAAAATGTTCAAAGTGGATTTTTTTAACAATTTCTTCACAGATTATTTTGATTTTTATTATCTTTTGACATTGTAAATTCAGAATCTCTTCCAATTTTCTAGGTCTAAGAGCATTTTATTTAACTTTGGTTAAGGCGCACCGTGCCAAGTCTCTGCTCCATAAGTAAACGCAGGTAATACACTTAGATAGAAAACTTTTCTTTCTAACACAGAGCGGCATATTACTTTTTAGTATGATGCCATTTTTGCCAAACAAAAACTCTGATTTTTATTCTTCTGTTAGCTCCATGCATGATGTTGTTATTCATTAAATGTCTTTTTAGTATGAGTAAATGTTATCGTAAGGAGGTTTATTTCTAATTAATAGAGTCGATAGTTGTTCATAACTATGAAAATGGTATTGTCACTGAAATTTAATTTTGAAGTATTGGGTCTGAATGTGCTTAACAAAACATTAAAAAAAAATTCTTATCGAAAAAGTAAAAAAGAATTTAATAATATTTTTACATATGAATTGGTGAAAACTTGAGGTAGAATTATAGCAATTTTTTTGGAATATTACTTTATTTTCACATGAACTCTTTCTTGAACCAAATATTTAATATCAAGAAAATACTATAATTAATGAGTTTTGTATAACAAAAAATTTTCTGTTAGAAGAGTAACTAAACAAAAATTGGATTAGTATTTCACTCAACAAACTTTTTTAAAAAAAAATAGTTTGCTTTGAATTGTCTCAAAACGCAAAAATAAAAGGATAAATATCCATAAATTAAAACTTTTGATAGAAGTTTGTAATAATTTGTTGAGTTTGCTTAAAATACAATACAAATGAGTTCACCCTGAGAAAATAATTTATATTATATGTGCTTTTATTAATTGGCCTTTTTAAAACAGCACTTTTCATTGTCTAGTAATAAAACCAGGAATAAATTATTAACATTTTACCGATCGGCAGCAAATCCTTTTTGTTTCGGTTAAATTTATACTGCTGCGAGGGAGTATCTGTGCTGTTAATAATAGATAATTTTAGTTAATAAAAATCTTTCATTTTCATGACATTAAGGACAAACTATATTTACTTTTTAATCGACAGAAATAGGTTACTGGTCTGTTACAATGCTAAAAATTATGTTTTTTTGATATTATTATTTTACTTAGGTTTTGGAAATACCCCTTGGACATTCGTCTCAAGTTGTAAAAAGAAGGAAAGGGCCTACTCTTTCTGTAGTTAACCCATTGGAGATTCTCCGCCAACGCCTGATGTTGGATTTGGCTAGAAGACGAATTCACGAGAACCAGCAGCAAATTGTAGCCAATGCCCAAATGTTAGAGAGTATCGGAAAAAGAAGCGTACGACGATCAGACGAATTTGCAAATCTAGGGAGTGATAAGAATTATCAACCTTGAATGCACATCGTGAATTGGAGTCCTATAGGAAGATGGTAAATCCTTCTTCTTTTTTTTAATTACTTTTTTTTACATCAGATACACATAGATTTTCTACGTTATTGATATGTCCCCTGTTGTTGTCTTTTGCCACTTGTCAATACTGACAAGCCTTTTAAGGCAGAGGGGTGTGCTTCTTGTTTTTCAGTGGCGCCATCTATGACCAAATATTCGACCTCTGCCACACACATACGTCACAACACGTTTCACAGGGAGGACACTGGAATGAATGATAAAAATGTGTTTTTCTAATTTTTTGCCCAAACAGGAAAAAAGATGTAAAACTGAATTTCATCTTCGAATCAGTCACATGAGAACGGACAAAAATCTGGTAAAAATTGTGTGAAATGAAACTTAATTCATTGTTCGGAAAACGTCGTGAGAAGAAATTAGTTTATGAAATTCCCGTCACAAAATTTTGAGAGCTCTGACATTTGCTTCGGTGCTATTCTTAATTGTCCAAAACTTACATCTAAAAATTAATAAAATTCAATTGAATGTAAGGCTAAATGACACTAGCTTCTAAAAAAGAACACGCTGCTCCTAACAAACGGTTCTAACACGTTTGTTAATTATTCACACATTGCACGACGGAATATTCTTTTCAACTGTTTGTATCAATAAATTTAAAAACTTAAGTGGTAGCTGAAATAAAATTAATTTTGATTTTATCTTTATAAATTATCACTCTTCAATGATATAGTATAAACACCTGCACTCGGCAAGCAATAAACATGTTAAAATAGTCAAATTGTTCAATAGGTAAATTATTTCTTTTTAAAATTCAAACAGAATTAAATATATTGTGAACAAAATGACACAGTATTTAGTTTAGAAATTTTAATTTTCAAAATACCACGTGGAGTTCCGGGATAATATATTATCTTATGTGCATTTTTAGAAAATTTTCAAAAATACGAATAAAAATTATACACATTGGAGGTAAGAAATTAATATTTATGCGAGGAAAAAACAAAAACGTGCTCGTAATCTGCCGAATCAGTATCAATGAAAGTGGGACGAAAATCTTAAACAATTTTATCATTCGATTTTAAGCACCTTGGTTAATGAAACAGGGTTTAATGTTCTCAGTACCGCTTTCCTCAGTAATGGTTCAATAGATTCGAATAGTGTGTTTTTATCTTTTCTTCGCTTAGGAAATAAGTTATATAACTGCGATCAATGTGCATAATTTTTTCCCTTTAATTTTGACAAAAAATCAAAAAATAAAGATTGATGACGAAGGTAATGTAACATCCTTAATACATATATTAAAGTTAACAGTAAAGAACTTATTAAAGCTAAGTTTTTAGACTTCTAAAATTTCAAATGTATGTTGTGAGGTGCAAAATTTTATATTTATTTGCTAAAGTAAATAATAATTTTATGTCATTCAATCATTCGTATTAAACAGGTTAAAAAAAAACATGTTTAATGCAGCAGACATCTTCTTTTTCATAGAATGCTTTTGATAATAATAATATTGAATAATGATTCCCAATTTTAAAAAGAAACCTTTCATAATTATTTTTAAAATAATCACAAAATTATCTCCAATTAATCACAAAATTAACTTATAATTCGTTTTATTTTTAAAAAGACCTCGTTTCGAAAAACTCAAATAAGAAAGGCAAAATAAAGCATTTATAATCAACGCTATAATTTTCATTGAAAAAAAATAATGAAACTAAAGAAAAAAATATATTATTTAAGTAAATGTTTAACTTTGGTATCAAATCATACGCTAATTAAAGTGGTTAAATATAAGAAACAAATGAAAGATATCCTATTATTTAAGAATAAACTTATTTTTTTAACATTTCCCATCAGACTTAGAAAAAGAAGACAAAAATAATATTTCTTTCTCAAAAATTGAGTTGATCAAAAAAATGTTACCTCGAGGTTAAGTAATATTAGCAATAAGTTGAATTCCAGCAAATAGTCTAAATTTCGTAAAAATCAAACATTTCCCGATTTCAACTTTTTGTCTTAAGGTAAGAATCAAATGAAATTTAATTTGTGAAACGTCTACTTCGGTAAGAATAAAATTTTTATTTCTTTATAATTCTGTAAAAAATATCGGAAGGTATTTCTATATTTTCTATTAGATTATGAGACAGAAAAGATTGATGTTTGAGGTATTAAAGACAAAATAAAAATTGGAAATTGAAGAACTAACAAAAATATACTATATATTTTCTTTATTAAATTATAATACAGAAAAATTATAAATAATATAAAAAATATATAATAATTTGATACCTGCAAGCGACGTCATGCGTGGGTCCACCAATCAGGTTCGATAAACAAGCGTGACGACGCATGCAAGCATCCAATCTGACCCAAAAACTGATTCAGCGTATTATTAAACCGAAACTTTAAACCTATAACGTTAACACGTCACGTGATTGGTTGCAAGTGCCCAATCGTTTTTTAAAAGTATGTAAGCGCTATTTGTTAAAACAGATAAATGTTTTCGAGTTAGATTAAAAATGCGCTTATGAGAACCTGTTAGACTATTTAGCGGACATTAACATGAACTAAAGAAAATACATCACGCTTGCAGACGCAAGTGCAGTTGCAAGACACAGACTTCTGCCCCATTCCTTCAGGAAACCCCTCATTACTGACTTTGATTGTCCCAGAATCTTAGCATCAACAATTACAAGACTAAGAACAAACCACTTTAAAGGGATGAAAATTCTTCCCGACAAAATGAGAACTTATATTCCCTGCAAGAACTGCACCGATATCCAACTTACCCCGGATCATATTCTCGAGTGCCCAGTCCTTACCCCATATGTTTTACAACTGGGTATGGTGCCACTGGCTTCAGAACTTCGTGAGATCCTCTACAGTAATGATGTATTGGAGCTTGCGGATGCAGTTTTGAAGGCACACGAGGTCATTTAATTGTCCATGGACACGATAAAAAAAATACGCACCTAGTAAACAAAAAAACATATAATAGATGTGCGTAATTCAACGATGAATCAGCTTAAATGTTTAAGGTGCCAAGAATCAGAATTGGCAGTACTGCGGAAAGTTAAAACAAAATTGCATAAACTGTAACATCTCCCTTTATACTGTTCCAGTAAAGAATAAGGAAAAATAGCCAATAATGCCAATAGATGGTTCCGTTAGTTAAAGCCCACAAATTTTTAGATTTTTTTTATCAACTTTTAAAAGCGTTACAGCATGGTTTAGAATACAATAAAATACTCAATTCTGTGGCAATTTTTTCTGTTGAAAACCAGATGATGACAAAAAATGCAATTACTCGTGAACTTCAGCTGTTATATATTATTTTTTTCATACAGTATATTTTGAAGCTTTATAGCATCAAATTAATTTGACTAGATAGCTAAAGCTAAATTTGACTAGGTCTCAAGCTAAAAAGAATAAATAGCAACGGGAAAAAAGAAAAGAGATCACAGGGCCACTTTAGGATCGTGGATTACATGTGTTTATTAAAAGTAGAAAAAACAAACTTAAAAAAGCAGTGTAAAAAAAATTTTTTTTTTCTTTTTTGATAACCATTTTAATGGCAACCTTTTTCTAACAAAATTCAGAACTATTTTAACCTTAGAGTAATTCTTTTTCTTGATTCTATAAAAAAATTTCTCTAATTAATACTTTTAAGTCTTAATTGGGAGGAGGCCTCTACTAAGCGCAATACGAAATCCGCTTATTTTCTGTCAAAATGATTCTATCTTATGATTCGTAGAATTAAAACTGTAAAAAAAAATAGGAGCTAGTTGTTGAATAATCTAAATAGAGGAAAAAAGAATTTTAAAAAAAATTTAAATTATGATTAAAAGTTAAATGAACTATAAATACTAAAAAGCTTATCTATTTTTAGCTTGTCAATTGTTAAAAATTATAGTTTTTCTTTAGTAACTTGAGCTTTTGAAAATCATTGCACTAGTTATAAAATTGCGAAATTACAATTCATTATAATAAAAATAATTTTTCTTTTCAATCCGATAATTTAAATTTAAACTTGTTACGTAGAAAATACACAATGCCAATTTACTTAACTTTTGTTGAATAACACAATAGAATTACAGATAAAAGAATATTGATTGAATTGAATGTAGAGTTTTATGGCACAAGATCCAAAGGAGGATATACTGCGTCAAACAATTCAAATAAAAGAATTTAAAAAAAAGGCATATTGAACTAGTTTTTAAGGCAATAATAATATTAGTGAAATGTCAAATAGGTGTAATTTAAGTATAAACCAATATTTATTTTCCGAGATTTCTATTTTTCAATATATTCTTCTGGAAAATATTGTGCGAGATTCACCTCAAATCAAATATTGACAGATTCTCTGATATCTTTAATTTCTATTGCGGCTAACAATAGTCAATTGAGACGCCCACCTATGAGCCAACCATTCTTTATTGTTCATACATTTTTGTTGTAGTCAGGAAATATCAAATTAGCTTGTTCGCCACTTCTTTATTGTTTTGTTTTGATATCGTGTTCCAAAAATATCTATCATTTGATTGGATATTCTCAGACCACGAACCCTTTCATTGAAATTTAACTACGAATATACCTAAGTATACACTAGATGATACAATTGTTATTTATGAATTTAATACATGGCTTCAGGAAAAGTGTCATTAATGGCTTTTAAAGCTCTTTTGAGTGCTATGATTTGGAAAATTAAAGATCGGGTTTAATCGGAAGGGGGTCAAGTGACTATAAAATATCGGATGAAATAAATAATTTAATATAGGGTCATATAGTATAGGCCGATAGGGTAATTTAATATAGGCCGATATCATCTTAATAGTTAAAATATTCGTAAAATCTAACAATTTTATAAAGAGCCAATATCGAAAATATATCGGCCCTTTTTATTCTTACTAAGTCAAGATTCATAAATATTGGTCCAATTAGGGGCCCAAGTCTTTTTGCTGCTAAAGATGTTTTAAAATCTTTTGGACAAATTAATTTTACCGTCTAAATTATTTTTTTAACAAAATTTAAGGTATTGTTTCTAAATAAACCTTCAAATGTAAAGAAAATGTGATAAGATAAAATGCAAAATTAATTGTATATTACATGTTAAAAATGGTTTTTAGAAGGTTGGTTGTTGGTTGGATTTTATTGGCGCAAGAGCCAGAAATGGCTATACTGCGCCAGGCACTAGGTTAAAATTTGGTCACAAGGTTAAACTAAGGTGTTATTTTTTAAAGCAGAGTAAATTGATCCTGAGTTATTCATACCTATCTTATTGTTTGCAATACAACAATATTTCTTGATCAACGATTGCCCGATTTTATTAACGATGTAAACGTCAACCCCCTCCCCCTTGATTTTTCAAAAATTTTATTTGAAAAGTTGATTTACAGTATCGAATATAAGATATTTCTGATTTCCATATGGGGTTTTGGCAAAAAAACAAAAGAAAGAAATGCTTTGATATAAATTTTAAGATTCTTCAATAAGCTAAGATTATTAGCTTAGCATTATATACAAGTACAGAATGAATAAACAGTCATTAAAAATGTATAATCAATTAAAAATTAGTTGTTAAAAATTTATGAATTCAGAATTGAAAATCATTTGATTTCTAATTTTTTTTTAAAAAAATAATAATTTTGGAGAAATAGATATTATCTATACAAAACAGTTTTACTATAAAAATATCAATTATAATAATACAATTGTTGTTTCGGATTTTAATATATGGTTTTGTTACAATTTTGTGTTATACAATTTCTTTCTGCGGTATAAATGTTTTAAATATAAACAAATAATAGAGTTTAAAAATTTATATAAATTCATAAATATTACATGAAAATAAAGAAATATTAGCCAGGGTGATTCCACGGCGAAGAGACAACAGAAATTATAATTTTACACAGAATTTTTTTTATATATAGGAACAAAATTATTTTCATAGATACTGATTTAGTACAGGCAGATACAAAACTACAATGAGGAATACTTTAACTAATTCGTCACGAGCGGGGGCAAATATTTTGAAATCGCCAATAAAAATTTTTGTAAGTAATAGATTTTCAATAAATACTATTACTTTTAATGTTGTGAGATTTTTGATTAAATAAACAATTCTGTCTGCTTTTAGAATTTTACAATAGGCATTAAAAATATGCATAAATAAAAATTCTCTAAAGATAGCATTTAATTTCAATAAATGTTTTTGGTTACAACTTAAACCTATGCGTAATTGGATCCTGCAAGTTACGTCATTGTAGGTAAATTGCGGCACACATCAGTTCGGAATATCAGTTCAGAAAAAATAGTGCGTTAAAAAAACAAAATGAACTTAAGAACACATTGTTAATGCATTAAGAACTATTATAAATGTAATTAGTTCGCTAATTACTAGTGCAAGAGAAAGCAAGAATTTAATTACCAATATTATAAGTCTGAAACCAAATATACTACCAGTCAGAAAACAAACTTTGCTGAGAAAATACGAAGTTATACTGAATCGTTTGCGTATTGGTCATACGCGTATTACACATAAACATCTCTTACTGGGTGAACCTGCACCACATTGCTCTGCTCTAGCTGTAATGAATCATTGACTGCAAAACACATTCTAACCCAGTGCCACACATTTAAGTTTCTAAGACAACGCTATTTTGGCTGCAATCATCCTACTTTGCATTTACTAATTGGCGATAAACCACACTATAATCTTCTCTTTTACCTTAAAGACATTGGATTTTATATCTCAATTTAATTTTACCTTTTAAATTATTAATATCTCTTATTTAAACCAAGCGGTCGTTTTTCATGTTGCGGTATAGCCATTTCTGGCTCTTTAGCCAAAAACATCAAATAGCTAACTGAAACTGTGAAAGTAACTTGATTACAAATTATGCAGTATCTCAAAACTGGAAGATCAAACTTTAAGAGGAAGACACATCATAAGGATTGAGAATTGAATTGCATGGCAACCCATGTCTTGACTAAAAATATGTATCATTATTCTGATTGCTCAACTATTGCTCCACGACGTGATACTCTGCATTGCACTGCTGTAATGCAGATGCGTACTTAGCAACACAGCGAGAGGGAAAGAGTTTTCTTTATTCTCATACATTATGTATTATATTATATACATACAAGATACTTAATGAAATACCCGAGCATCCCACTGTACTAACTCAATCATAAAAAGACATGGAGAACACTAATGAATTTTATCTTTCAAAGTAAATATGGTCTAGGCTGCATATAAAGCTTTATGTCGATCCATTATTTAAAATATTTTAGAATGATATCTAATATTATTTTGAAAAAAATTGATCCATTAATTAATAATATTTTAGAAACATTGTAGAACACAAAAAAAAGGAGAGAATAAAAAATCAGTAAGTCAAGTGTTACGAGCGCAAAAGTCAATGAAGGGAATATTAGTTTCGAGTTTTCGGTACAAGAGCCAAAAAAGGCTATAGCGCAATTACAAAGTTAAGAGTCTGGTTTAAAGGTTTTTGAAGTATCCAGTGTCTTAATAAGGTTTATATGCGGATTGTCTCAAACTAAAGTCGATAACTCAGGATAATCACAGTTAAAATATCGCCGTCTCTTAATTTTAAAACTAGAACACAAGGTCAAGATGTGCTTTATAGTTAATGGCTCTCTGCACCTGGTGCAAAAAGGTGCTGGTTCGTTTAGTAAGAGGTGTCTGTGTGTTAGTTTTGCATGACCCATACGTAATCTGTTTATTAGTTTAGTACTTCAATCTTTCTGGAACAATTTTGGATTTTAAAAGCAGAAATTGGTGGTTTTATTTAATGCAGTTTATATGTGTTCCATTCTGTTTGCCAGTTAGAATTTAATGAATTTATTACTTCGGTTTGAGCATCATGTCTTAAAACTGGCTTGTTAGAAAGATTGTGAGAGGAATTCGATTCTGAATCGGCAATCGATGAAGGGAAAGAAGAATAAAAAAACACGAATTTAGAAACAGAAACCTTGTTTGGCAGCATTAAAAATAACGATATTTTTCATTACATTTAAAAAGGCAAATTAAAATCCCATTGAATATCAAAATGTATTAAGCTATTACGGGCAAAACTTATGAAACAGAATCAATATATTAATCAAAAATAACTTTCTAGTTCGCATTGAAGAATACGTTTATATTAAAAGGAAAGCAATATTTCCAAGAGTCGGACTTTTTTTTTAAAAAAAAAGAAAGAAATACTCCTTTCAGATGTTTGAGTTTTTATTCTAAAATGCATCAAAATATTCCAAAAGTTCCGTATTCAATTTGAATTCTCTGCGTGGTAAGGATCACAAGTATGACGATTCGTATCAGGCGTTAAAAGATTTTTCAGCATGCGCGATTTTTATTCGAAGAAAAATTTGAAATATGTGCTGGGAAGACGGTTAAGTAAGAGCGTTTTGACTCCATAATACCGTATATTTGCAACAGTCAGCATAAATACAGATATATCTATAAAGTAAAGTGTTACATTCCATATCAGGGACCTCATGTTAAATTGAATAGGATTTTTTTTTTTTTTGGAACACCACCTTTATTATATATTATTAAATTCCTTTGCGAAAAGGAATCCATTATATCAGTGGCTCCGCGTAAGATTAGTCAATATCTCAAAATGTTAAAATTATTATTTATTTTAAGAAAAAAACCATATCGCAGTATATTAAGAAAACCATATTAGCGCTAGAGTCAGTTGTGGCTCCATCGCCTCTACAGTTTGTTTTCAAAATATTATTTATGTTATGAGTAAAGAGTATTTAAACCTATGTCCCTCAGGTTCAGAAAATGCGACAATGCGGATTATTTCCAATTAATAAAATCAATGATGATTTGATTGATGTAAATTTTTCGCTCCAGTCATGTCTGAGCTATACCACGCCTAAAACTAAGTTAAAATCTTAGTAACATAAACTAAGGTATTTTCTTTGAGTTTTTACTATTGTTGCAGTAAATCGAAATATGTTTAATTATTGGTAATTCGTTACAATTGGGTTCAAGTTTGAAATAATTGCTTTTATATTATTTGTACCTGATGTTTGTGCACGGACAGAGCATTACTATGTATTCCTTGAAAGCTTACTTTTGTTACTATTTCCATCTACTATTCCTTCTATCGCTGGTAACACATATACTAAATCGAGTAAAAAAATTTAATGAAGAACGGAAAAAGAAACATTTTCCAAATTTGATCAATCGTTGTCAAAGTCAATCCGCATCTTGTTTAAATTCACAGAAATACCTTATTTTTCGAATAAATCAAAAGACAGTCGCTTTAATCACTAGTAGTAAAAGAAAACTATTTGACGCCATGGTGTATACTGTTACAAATTCGTTTCACATTGAACCATAATATCATTAAAATTTGATGCAACTTTAATACGGTGGCAAATTTAACTACATTATCCTTAAAGTTCCAGCAACTTAGCACGATATTAAGGTTCAATGTACCAATATTATTATTCAAAGTTGAACTGATATTTTCTCAGTTTTTATAGAGTATAAATGTAATGAGAGAAAATCTCTAATATAATAAAATTTGCAAAGTTAGTTCAATGAGGTTTAAAACTACGAACATTTCATACAGAGGAAAAGTGTGTTGTGTATATATGGAAGAAACGTTTGAAAATAATTAGAAGGAATTGTTCCCAAAATGGTAAACTCGGTGTCTAATGTGTTAATGGGATTTGTTCCGAATATTACTATTTAAAGCGTCTAATATTGGTAAAGCAGTAAGCGTATCAAACAATGACGCTTAACGTTTTATAAAGAAAGGCATAATTAGGCTTTAGAATTTTGTAAAAATATTTTATTTCGTATGAGTTCAATTTAATTATTTTGTAAAACGCGAGTTTTATAGAGCGCAGTTCAAGTTTTCAATAAATGTAATAATAAATTTTCAAAAAGAGGTTGTATCATAACTAAGGCCCGGATTTTGATGACATTTGCATTTTTTGCATTTTTGGACATTTTTTGTCTTTTAGAGCATTTTTTAGATTTATAGGGCATTTTTCTTTAAATTTTGGGGCGTATTTTGCATTTTAATGCATTTTTTAAGGTTTTTTGTTAAATTTTTCCAATTTTTTATTATTTTTCATCAATTTTCATTATTACACTGGCTTCCAAACAATGAAGAAAATCTATAGAATATTAACAGGTGAAGCAAAATCTTTTCAAATTGACGAAAAATTGTCAGTAAGTGAGACCGTCTTTTTCAAGTACGCACTTAAAACATCAGTAGACGTTGAAAGAAGTTTCTGCAGGAATGAAAATTTACTTTCAGACAAGAGACGCTCGTTTACATTTGAAATTATCAAAAAACATTTCATAATCCAATGTAATTCTGATATTTAGTAATATTATGAGATGGAAGTTGTTATATCCATTAAAGTTTCTATACAAAATAAAAATATTTTGGTGTCAATATATTTTCCTTTTTTTGTTATTTTAGGATATAAAACAAATTTTTCAAATTTTAATGTGCGTAGAACAAGTATTGCATTGCTTTATATTTTTTAAATGACTCATAATAATTTTAAAGAGCAAAACATTTTTTTAATTCAATATTTTTACTTTATTTAAGGCATTTTTTGCGCAATTTTTGAATTTTTAAGGGCATTTTTTGCCCTTTTTAAGGGCATTAGTTGAGACTTTTTAGGTCATCAAAATCCGGGCTCTAATCATAACTAAGGTTAGAGCTAAAGACATTTTTTCATGTTACACTAATACTAAATTATTCTTTTTGCAGGATGTATATTTTGTGACAGCCTACTGATGTGCGAGGTACAATGAAAGCCAGGACTCCAACTTCCACTACAAATCACATCTATTTATGCCATTTTATGTCCATTTGATTTATTTTGTTATTTCAAGAACTATCTTTTATTTTATTTCAATACAATGGTGCGAGAGTTAACAAGTATAATGATAACCCCAAATAAATTAGAGAACTACCCTATGACTATTTCAGTACTTGTAAAAATACATTTTATTTCTGTATTTTTAACATATGTAAACTTATGAATGTGTACGTGTGCATATTATGTGTTCTGTATGAGCTTCTTGTTGCATTTTTGTTACACGCTGTACAGATGTATTATTGCTGTTATATTATCAACTACTTATAAAATTCAGTTGCTAATTGTGACACTCATAACGTCGAAATGGTAGACAAAAATAAATTTGTTTCATTTTCCCTTGATTCCATACGAATTCAGAAGAAACCAAGAATTTAAATATTCATCATAATTTTTATTGCTGTTATGTTATGAATTTCGTAAATTAAGTTGCTAAATGTGACACTCCTAAACTCTAAATTGTAGACACCAATTTATTTATTTCTCCCGCCCTCTTTAATTCCATACTAGTTCGAAAGAAATGCATTTTTTATGTTTTTCCTGCTTCATAGTTAACACCAATAAAACTTAGTTGCTACGTGTAACGCTAATAACGTCACAAATATAAGTTTAATTTTTTTTCTTGTTCCTTACGAATTCTCAAGACATCAGATTTTTAAATGTTCTTCTACTATTGTTGTTTTAATGTTGTTATATTATGATTTACATATAAAATTTAGTTGCCAATGTGACACTCATAATGTCAGAAATGGTAGATACAAATAAATTTGTTTCATTTTTCCTTGATTTCATACGAATGTAAAAAAAAAAAAATTCAAAGCAATCGTTTCATCTTTACGTCAGTTTAAGAATATAAGTGTAATAATAAAAAATTAACCACAAAAAAAAATTATTTAAAATTTCAACATTTTTTTAAAAAAAAAAGGCATTTTTAAAAAAGGGCTAATTCATGAAGAAGTCATAATTTTGAATTCCTACT
Source organism: Parasteatoda tepidariorum (assembly GCF_982258835.1). Classification (NCBI taxonomy): domain Eukaryota; kingdom Metazoa; phylum Arthropoda; class Arachnida; order Araneae; family Theridiidae; genus Parasteatoda; species Parasteatoda tepidariorum. The sequence continues at coordinate 59,535,098 of NC_141764.1, forward strand.
CAGAGTTTGAGTTTTATGCGAATTCAAAAGAAATCTAAATATAAAAATCCTTTGATTTTAGTTGTACTTGTATGTAGAATACAGTGAGCAGTGTTTCGACAAAATTTAACTAAAAACTATTTAGACAATTTCAAATTATTAGCACATACAACTTTGAAACAATGTTGGGACACAATTACATTTGAAGAATTTAAACCACTATAGAGTAAATTGACTTAGATTTTTTTTTAAAAATTAGTTTAAGAAAATCAATCAAGTTTCAAATATTATTTTCATTTTTATTTTGATTATAGTACACTTGCCATTATTAAAATTCGTGGTAAGATTATTAAACAACATTTGTTATGCATTGAAGAGATTTACAACCACTTTACTTAACTATTATATCTCAACCTTTGAAAAAAAAAGTTCACTTAAGCATTATCCAGAACAATCCACAGGGCAGAACGACCTCAGACGAATTTTTCACAATTATTCAAATAACAAAGAAATTTCAAGAGAAATGCGTTTTACTTTTGTTTACTTTACATTGTTTATTAAAGTAATTTTTTATGAACGAATAGTCTTCTAACGTTCAAGAAAAAAATCCTTTATAAAAAAAAAAAGCCCAAGTACAGTATGGTATTGTACCTTAGCTAACACTGATTTGGAAATCTTTTTTCCAAAACTAGTTAGTTGATTGTATTCGGCAATTGGTGCAATTAAAACTTATTTTTCGTGTAGTCAGTATTAAAAAAGGAAGAAAAAAACAAGTTAATAAACGTAAATACCAAAGAATATATTAGTGGAATATTTCAAAATTTAACAGCTTTACTAAAAACATGAAAATATTTACAGTAGCGATTTAATCCACAGGGTAATATATATTTGTGCTAACCGAACCTGTTGTGCATACCTTGGACAGATACAAGGTACAATACAGAGTACTGATCCAAAGTAGGTGCGTCAACACTCTCCTGAACTATTGGCGCAAGAGCCAATTGGGGCGGTAAAAATATACTTGAGAGTCCCCCCTTGGCGAAATTCGCGACTTATGTTTGGCGCCATTCCTGTTTGAGCGGATCACAAAATATCGTCTGTGGTACCGGACAGGCGATGACATTTTTTTCTAAAGTCCCTTTTTATGACTGCCCACACACCTTCGATCTTATTGACCAGATGCAAAAGTAACCTTACCAGCCGGTATCCAACGTAGTACTAATGGACCTTTGAAATTACGTTACTGTTGAACATTTAAAAATAACGCTAAAATCTAAACCAATCAGAATCACGATTGGGTTTCAACATTGCCCAGCTTGACGATCAACCGCGATCACAACTTGCCGAGATTAAAGGGGCACCCTCAAATATAGTCTACCCATTGTGGCTATATCACACCTACAACTAGCTTTATAAATTACAATTTAAATGCAGTTGAAAAACTAGATTGATGAATAGAAACCTATGTCCTTGAGATAAAAGAAAATGTTGGAATGAGGATCATCTCACATTAATGAAAGTAATGATAGATTAAAGTTACCAAATAAATGTTGTTTGAAATCTAAACTTTTTACACTGGACTGTCAATTTTAAAACTGAGCGCAACAATAATTATTACGACATCGACACATTTCATTTTTTTTTCAAAAAGGCAAGAAGGTGGCAGACGCCTACAAAGAGATGTGTGAAGTTCAGTTTTCACTGAAAGATAACCAACGCTCTGGTGTACTTCTAAAGATGGTGATGAAAAAATGAAAGTTTTTATTAAATGGAATCGTCAAATCGCTTATGGGCTGCAATAGTGGCACAACTCAAAATTTAACTTGAAGGTAATATTCGTTTTAGCAAATTAAAGCATTTCTTATGCATTTTCCGTAGCAATGAAAACTTTAAACCCACTTATCTCAAAACATTATTTTTTTTTTAGTTGTGCCGCTATTGCAACCCATGAGCAATATAACTGAGCCAGTGATCGTAAAACAGTTAAATGTATCGCATACAACAATTGAAAATCATATAAGACACCTTGGACTTAAAGCTCGATACTGGGCTGTTTTCGCTCGAATTAAAAAAAAAAAAAAAATCACGAAATTATTGGAGCTTGGTTAAGAAGTGATGTCGTGCCCTCCATGTAGCCCATACCTTACACCATCAGTTTATTATTGATTTCGAAGTTTACAAAACTTTTTAAATAGTAAAAATTTAGGTAATAACGATAATCTTAAATCGCACTTGGTTGGAGCTCGGAATCATGAAAGTACAAGAAAGATGATTGATTGAGTGTAGAGTTCAGTGGCACAATCTCCAAATGGGGAAATGCTGCGCCCAAACAATACGGTCAAACAGTTCAAAGCCTAAGTGCATACGAAATTTTAATTGTAGCACAATTATAACTGATAAAACAGTACTAGTAAGTGAATAAAACCAGATAAAAAGTACGAGTACAACATAAAACGCGTTAAGTAAAATGGTACGAAGGTGATAAGATGTCTATAAAAGTGTATAAAATTGTAGATGTGTTAAAAGATTTATATACAGTTAAAAATACCAATAGCACGCAAATACGCAAAAATGTTAGGATGATGAATGTCGTCCAACAAATCTTGCATGCATAAAATAGAACTCTTAAACAATGTTAAATGATGTTTGTTAAAACAAGGACACGTTATTAAAATATAATGAATTGTGAAAGGAACGTTACAAGAAAGATGATAAAAGGTCATGGAACTTAATGGATTTTACTGTTCACTGTACAGTTAAGTTCATTTTTTGTGTAACAAAATTAAATTTTACTAAACACTAATTAAACAGAAATTACTTTTTTGCTAACCTAATATTTTAATTTTTGTTTCAGTTATAGTAAATATATCAAGTGATGCATATAACTTTGTCCACAAAGTTTTATAGAAAAACATTTAAAGTAATAATAATCACTGAAGACCGCAATCAAACTTAGAGTATTTTTCATAAAGAAGTATTTAGAATTCCATATTTCAAAGAAATCAATTTTAAAATATTATTTTTACTGTTATATTAAGCATCATTAAGCTGACCAGCTTCCCGGGAAAACTAAAAACTAGTATCCAAGTTTCTAAAAGATATCTCATAGCTTTTCCTTGACAATTATGCAAAAAATATTTCTGTTAGAAAATCTCTGCCAAGGATTTCTATTTTCAAAATTTTTAAGATTGGAAAATAATGAGTAAAAAGTTTTCATACGTCATTTTGAAAACATTACAACCAATTTTTTCATTTTCCCGAGACGCTGACAGCTTAGTTGCACAGCAGTAAATTTCATTAAAAGTATTTCTACAAAGTTTTAAAAAAAAAAAACGAAAACAATTATTACATTAAGAACTTAGACATTATCAACCTATTCAACATTAGAAAAATTCTACTGAAAGTCCTAAATATATGCAAAATAAATTCCGAATTCTATATGAAATTAAATTTTCATTGTTACTTTTAACTTTTTATATCTATAAATAATATATTCAATGTGCAAAACCGTGTTTTATAGATAATTATTTTTCTGAGTGATCTATAAAAATTTTTCCAATCATATTCAAAAGAAATATTGGCTAATTTTGTTTGTTATAGTTAAGCCCTAGGTTGAGCAATAAAAATTCCATTATCAAGGTATTTTCAAAAACATTTTAAAGATGCTTAAGGATATAGTAATGAAATTACTATATGAAATTAAATTTTCATTGCTACTTTTAACTTTTTATAACTATTAATAATATATTCGATGTGCAAAACCGTGTTTTATAGATAATTATTTTTCTGAGTGATCTATAAAAAACTTTTCGATCATATTCAAAATAAATATTGGCTAATTTTATTTGTTATAGTTAAGCCCTAAATAGGTTGAGCAATAAAAATTCCATTATCAAGGTATTTTTAAAAACATTTTAAAGATGCTTAAGGACATAGCAATGACAGTTTAAGATATCTTTTATTTAAAATACAGAAAAACCGACTTGTTATGCAAGTTGACTTTATAGCTAGAAGCCATGTTGACATAGGGCTGAAGACAGATAAAAGCATAGTTGGGGCAGAAAAAGGTGGCACAGCGTTATTTTGACAGACAGTCCTATCATATAAATAAATTGAAAAAAAAATTTATGTGCCATCAATAACACAGTACACTTGCGTCTTGTACCAAGATAAAAAATAAAAAAAGTTGGACATCAAACTAAAAAAAAAATGCAAATAATCTTTAATCTAATTTTTCAGTAGCTACAAACTTGTGTTATGCTCCATCTCAAAAGTTTAAGCAGAAGCAAAAAAAAATTTGATTTTTAAAAGCAACAATAGAATGTTAACAGACATTTTCATGCGATACAATTAATACCAGGAAATAAATTGTTTGGTGAGAAATATTTATTTTATTATGATTTTGGTAAATTAAATTTATAAAAAAATAAAACTTTCTCAAAAGTTTAGCACAAGAGCCTTTTTCAAAAACTCCCACTTCTACGGATTCTCCACAGTTTCGAATTATTTTTTTCAGTGGTAGTAAACTAAAGTAAAAAATTTTAAAATAAAACAGATAATTTTTAAACATTATTAGAAATTAAACATTTGCTTATAAGAGCCTTATATCTACTTGTTTAAATTGCAAGTGTTTAGTGGTAGACAAAATTCCTTTAATTCTAATTTATTAAAATGCAGATGCATTATCTTTGCTACCACTAGGGAAAATATTCTTCTGAAACTAAGAAGTAAATGTCTCTAGCTAAAATGACGCTGTGCAGGCATCCTGTCGGCACATACCAAAATGTTTAAAGTGCGGTCAAGACCACCTAACATACCTATGCCAAAAAACGAAGGAAACACCTGCAAAATGTGCAAACTGTGGAGGACCGCATCCGGCAAACTCAAAACAATGTGCTAAACATCCAATTAACCAAACAACACAGAGAAGAAACAACCAACCCATATTCGCTCCAACCAATACTCATTTTAGCATATATGCAGATAAATTGAAATCAAACCAAACCATAAACACAGAAGAAATTCAAGAGGCAAAATCATTAATGACAGAACTAAGGTCCTTTGTAAACTTCTTGCAGAACGACGAGGGATTCAAAATATTTAAAAGCATGCAAAAAATCATCAACCAAAATCAAGAACAAGAAGAAATAGAGCAGGATGAATACTAAAATAACAATAAAATCAATACTCAACATTTTAATCTGGAACGCAAACGGAATCACAGCAAAACAGCATGAATTTAAAAACTTCATTCTCGACTACAATCCAGACATAATCATCATTATTGAAACCCACCTAAATCCAACCCTTAACTTATCAATAGCAAACTACAGAGTACATAGATGCGACAGAAACTATAGAGGAGGAGGCGTAGCACTACTGACAAAAACCAGTCTGACAACCACAACATACAATGAAACTAAAGACAGAGGCTATGAACAAATCTCAATACTATTAAACCACCAAAAAAAAAGACATCAAAATTACAGGCATCTACAATTCTCCAAAAAACAAGCTTGCAGACCAAGATATGAAACTACTCTTTCTTCCAAATATACCCACAATAGTAGCTGGCGACTTAAATAGCAAACATACAATATGGGAATGCAAAAACACCAATCATACAGGAATCCATCTGAGAAAACAAGTTATAAAAATAATCTAACAGTCATTGCACCAACCACCCCTACATATATTTCAACAGCACCAAATCATAACTGCGATATACTAGACTTTGCCATAACCAATATACAAGTTCCAATAACTGCCTGCACACACAACCAGCTATCCTCAGACCACCTGCCTGTACAAATCATAGTCGGAATACCAACACAGCACCATGAAAAAACGAAACTAAAAACAGACTGGAATCAATACCAAAACATACTGACTGCAAACAACAACAACCCACCAAACCTAGAAGACGATTTCACAATAGAAAAATATATCCAACAACTGCAGCAAGAAATTATAGAAGCATATAAAACAGCAACCAAAGAAATCAATAAAATAGCCCATCACTACAAACTTCCACCAGAAATAAAGAATATTATCAGAAGAAGGAACCGACTCAGAAAAGCCTATCAAAGAACAGCCAACCCCGAATACCAGCATGAAATGAAACAACTAAACAAACAAATAAAAAAACTCAGCAAAAATCACAAAAACCAACTATGGAAAAACAAACTCGCCTCTCTATGTACTACTGACAACACAATATGGAAAATTGCAAAATCATTCAGGACTGAACCGCAAATCAATAGACCCATCAGCGGACCAACCAAACTGATATATGATGTAAAAGAAAAAGCGGAAATCTTCGCCAACTCACTACAGAACCAATTTTCACCAAACATAAACTCAGATATGAATCACCACAACATAATAGTTGAAGCAGTAAATAAATTCCAAGAAGAACATCCAACAACCGAATCTAATGAACCAACAGAAAATAACGAAATCTACAATATAATCAGAAAACTAAAAAATAAAAAAGTACCAGGAGAAGATGGAATAACAAATATAATGATAAAACTACTTCCACCCAACTATATCAGCAAAATCACATATATCATAAACAGCTGCCTCACACTCAACTATTTTCCCACCATATGGAAAAACGCAACAGTCATTTTATTCCTAAAGAAAAACAAAAACCCAAGCTGCCCTGAGAGTTACCGGCCAATAAGTCTCCTAAACATAATTGGTAAAATATTTGAAAAAATTATCTACAATAGAATAAAACCTCTCTTATCAGCACTACCAGACGAACAATATGGATTCCGGGAAAAATTAGACACAACCAAACAACTACTCCGAATAATTGATTATACAGGTAGAGCACTAATAAACAAAGAAACTATAATATTCCTCATGATAGATATATCAAAAGCTTTTGACAAGGTCTGGCATACTGGCGTAATATATAAATTAATGCAGCTCAACTTCCCACCCGGAATCATCAAATTACTTTCCTGCTACCTCACCAATAAAACCTTTCAAGTCAGCCTACAAAACCTAAAATCAGCAAAAAGAAATATCTCAGCGGGAGTCTCTCAGGGTAGCATACTGGGTCCGATTCTCTATATCCTATATACACATGACTTCCCAATAAACAAAGATGATTACAATAGCATCACATCCTTCTATGCAGACGACACCGGAATCATTATCAAATCAAGAAATCCCAACTATGCCCTCTTAAAATTACAGGAACAACTACAGGAAGTAGAAAACTGGAGCGCGAAGTGGAAAACAGCAATGAACGCAGATAAATCTCAAATCATAATCATCCAAAAAAGAAGAATACAAATACTACCAAACTGCATACCAAAATTTTTCAATACACCCATACCAATAGTGAAGCAAGCTACATATATTGGTCTAAAAATAAATAGCAAACTCTCCTGGTCAAACCACATCAAATATATTATAGATAAAGCAACAGCAGCAACAAATATCATTCAACCACTGTCACAAAATCCTAACATCTCCTTGCAAATCCGAAAACTCCTTTATACTAGCATGATCAGACCAATCTTAACCTATGCCTCACCAGCCTGGGCCACAATACCTGACCATCTCATGGAAAAATTAAATCAATGTCAAAATAAAATCCTCAGAAAAATCACTCGCGCACGTTGGTTCATTAGAAACAGAAATATCCACAAAAATCTCAAAATGCCTCTCCTCTCTGAATTCATCCATAAATTAAATGCCGATTTCTACCACAAAGCAGAAAAATGTCAAGCAGCAAATTTCAACCAGATCCTCTCCTTTGAAAACTACAAAAAAGACAGCCATCTCCGACCAATAGCAGCCTTCTACACATCCGATGCCTCATATCATCATTATCAACGTAAATAAAAGCCAACAGCCATAGCCTCATGAATAGCACACCCGTCTACAACCACCAAGGTCCTTGGTTCGACTCCAACTGACATCACTTTTATAAAATATCTTCCGAAACAGCCATAATGCATTAAATCATCAATCATGAATAAAATCAACTACTCCTCACTGCATCCTGACTTCCTACATCCTGCCGGCCATCATCCAGTGCCTCCTGAAAATACAGTATCAAGAACTTTGAACTTTCAATAGAACTTTAAAAACCAATAAATACTTCAAATACAACAAAATAAAAATGTGATAACCAATATAAATAATTATAAAAATAATATTCAACTATGTAAAAACAAAAACACTCCCTGTAATTTCTCTTTTTATATATTTTTAAATTTTTTTTTCTCTCTTCATGCCACCATATTGTTGCATACCTCAAAATGTTTTAACTCATTGTAAATATTTCATGATGTATGGGTTAGGGGCCGCTGCGCGGCCCAGGCACCCAATTTGTTTCAAATAAAGAAAGAAAGAAAGAAAATGACGCTGACCAAACCCCACACAGAGGAGGAGCAGTAGCTCTACTTGTAAATAAAAACTACTCATCTACCTTCTATTGCAGAACAAACACAGACGGATTCGAAGAAATTTCTGTGGTGATAAATTTTAAAGATATAAGATGTATTAAAATTAGAAGTCTATATAACCCACCTGACCATATTATTGCAGAGAAAAATATTATAGATTTCTTCCCTTAACATCTCGAATGCATAATCATTTTTTATTTATTTCCAATGAGCTGCACAATCAGTCTTCCCGATGAGCAGACCTAGTGCGTTCTCCAGAGGTGGTATCCACTCTTTCAGGATCACCACAATGGGTGAGATACAGTTGGCCATGTTAATTTGGACGTCCAGTTTCTGCCACACAAGATGGCAGCACCGAGACTCTATTCGGATGCTAAAGTGCACTAGGAATTTAATTTTGCCGGAAATGCCAAGAGCCAATAAGGCACTCCAGGGATCTTTTACATGCCGCATAATCATACGACATGGCCACTGAGGATTTTCTGCATCCCGAAAATCCTGTGTCTGGGCCGGGGATCGAACCCGCAGACTTGGGCTCAGAAGGCCGACGACAAACCAACTGCGTCACTCAGCCACTGTCTATGTAACCCAATGGAATGCATAATCATTGGTGACTTAAATGCAAAAACAACTACATGGGGATGTTTAAAAACAAATAAAACAGGAAGACACCTAATTAATTTAGCACAAAAATATGGACTCACACTCTACACGCCTCTAGAACCAACGTACATCCCAACCAACAATAGATTTAAACATAATATCATTGATATATTAATTACAAACTCTAAATATCCTTTCGCAATTGAAGTTCTAAATGAGTTAAATAGTGACCACCTACCGATAATAGCATAAGCCGTTTTCAAAAAACAAGACAAATTCAAAACAAAATTTATCACTTATTGGTTAGTCTTTGACAATTTGCTTCAAAATTATTGTAATGATAACACAACTCTCAATAGTTACCAAGATATAGATAATAACATTCGCGCACTAACCATCTTAATCCAAGAATCATATAATGTCAAGAAGTAAGACATCAGTACTCAGTGGTACTGATAATTTGTGTTGATGACGATGTGACAAGTGCTGATTACGCTTACAAACAATTGAAACTGAAAATATATCTCCGTGAACTATTATTTAAACTGATTTATTTTTGTTTTATGTTACAACAGTGACACAAAGACATGTAGTTCTGCTAAACTAATTCCCTAAATACAGTGCGAGCTGCACTAAGACAATTTTGTTTTCTCGTCAACATAAAGTGCATGCTGAACCACAATTTTATTTTCTACATTACTGGATATAATTTTCGAGCAGCGGTAGCTGCATTTATTTCAAGTAAGTGCAGATAAACTGCATTTCATAAACTTTATAATTATCTCTGTGCTTACAATAACATTATAATGTCCAATACTATCAAAATCAGTGAAAGTACTGTTCCCAGCTGGGTAATGGACACCAGGGATTTACTAAAACAACAACTGTAATATTAAACCGAACTCAATAAATCGCTATCTCAGCAATTAAATGACATCAAAACAATATTTGAAACTAAGATGACCACATTGCAACAAAGTATGGATAAACTCCAAGCTGAAAATGACGAATTAAAAAAAGAAAATAGACATCTACAAAGAATCAGTAAACAGAATGTTGAAACACCGATAACAATCCCTGATACTCCGGCAGTGGAAATAACTACATCGCCGAGGAGAAATAGAAAGAAAAAGTCATCAACAAAGAATAAAACAGATCAGCAACAATCAAACAACAACAATCGACAAAAAGAAAAGCAACCAGCTGTTCAAAAAAGAAATAGATCGTCCAGCACGGAAGAGGAAGAGCCCGTAATCAACAAAAAACTTACAATACAGAAAAACACATCAATACCAGCAAAAACAACAGATGGAGGCATTATACAGCAGCCAACAACAAGTGCCCACCCACAGGAACGTTTGAGAAAGGAAACGCTTTCCAACAGCGGACCTGGGAGAAGCAACATAAATCAAGAAAAAGACGTCACCGATAACGATAAAATGGAAGATGACGATGTCAAAGGACGATGGAGATCAGTTTCAAAGACGCAGCAGAACCTGGATTCCACCAAAAATCATTAAAGATAATAACGTAGCATGGTTGCAGCTTAAAAGAACACTTCAAAAAGAAAAAGTTAGAGGATTTGAAGATAAATACACAGGCGACACATTAAAATTACAGTTTTTTGAAATAGACATGAGACGCCGCGTAATAAAAAATCTAGACCAGCTTGAAGTAAAATATCATACATTTCAACTAATTACAGAAAAGTAATTAAAAGTAGTCATCAAAAGCATTCCTACAGAAATCACATCAGAACAAGTACGATTCAATCTTCAAGACTGCGGATATTATGCAAAAGATGTAAAACAGATGAAAAAATACACTGATTAGGGAATAATAAATCACATCGCATGGTTACACTTGATAAAGCAGAAGAAAACAAAGGCATCTTCCATATGACTAGATTTATGGACCTCGTTGTTTCCGTGACGAGTTAGAGGGCGAAAAGACTACACACAGAGCCACAGATGCCAGCAGCTTAACCATGTGCAGGCATCCTATCGGCACACACCCAAATGTTTAAAATGCGAACAGGAACACCTCACCTATCACTGCACCAAAACCAGAGAAACTCCAGCAACCTGTGCAAATTGAGGAGGACCGCACCCAGCAAACTATAAACAATGTGCAAAGCATCCAGTCAACCATATAACGAATAGAAACAGTCATCAACCTATTTTCGCTCTTAGCAGCGATCAATTCAGCTCCTATGCAAACAAACTAAAAGCAAATAATGGAAAAAAAACAGTAATACAATACTTGACACAGAAACCGTGAAGGAAGCCAAATCTCTAATGACAGAACTTAAGCTCTTTGCAAACTTCTTACAGAATAACGAGGGGTTTAATCTATTTAAAACAATTCAAAAAGCAGTCAACCAAAATCAACAAGAACCAGAAGATGATGAATATTAAAATCACAATCAAACTCATACTCAACATTATTCTATGGAATGCCAATGGAACTGACAAGCAGCATGAATTTAATTTTATACTTGACCAAAACCAAGATATTATAATAATAACAGAAACCCATCTCAACCCAACTCAAAATCTCACCATTGCCACCTACAGGACGTACAGATATGACCGGAACTACAGAGGAAACGGAGTTGCGCTGCTAACCAAAAATAGTCTTACAACAACAACATATAACCTTTCAAATGACAGAGGATATGAACAAATCTCAATATTACTTAACCATCAGAACCAAGATATTAAAATAACTGGTATATACAATTCACCTCAAAACAAGCTAACAGATGAAGACATGAAGATATTATTTCCAGCAAATATACCAACAATAATAAGAGGTGATTTTAACAGCAAACACACCATATGGGGATGTAACAATACAAACTATACAGGAACTCTACTAAGAAATCTTCTAACAATATATCAACTTACAGTTATTGCTCCAACCTATATACCAAACAGACAAAACCACAGCTGTGACATCCTAGATTTTGCAATATCAAACATCCAAGTCCCCATAGTCCCCTGTACCCACAATCAATTGTCCTCTGATCATCTGCCTGTTCAAATATCTATTGGAATACCTACTCAGCACTTTGAAAAGCCCAAGCAAAAAACAGACTGGAACCTGTATCAAAATATCCTGACCATAAGCAATAGCAATCTACCAGCTCTTGAAGACGAGTTAATCATAGAAAATTACATCCAGCAACTTCAACTAGAAATTACAGAAGCATACAAAAGAGCAACAATAGAAATCAAAAGAGTAGCCTACCAATACAAACTTCCGCCAGAAATAAAATTCATTATCCGTCAAAGAAACCACTACAGAAAATTTTACCTAAGAACAGCTGAACCAGCATATTCAAATGAAATCAAGCAACTCAACAAACAAATCAAAAAACAGAGCAAAAAATATAAAAATCTTCTTTGGCAAAACAAAGTCACCCTCTGCACTTCAGACAACTCAATTTGGAAGATGGCTAAAACTCTTAGAACAGAAACGCAAATCTACAGACCCATCAAAAGGCCATCTGGCTTAATATACTCAACACATGAAAAAGCAAAAATTTTTGCAGACTCCCTACAAAATCAATTTTTCTTAAACCCCAACTCAGATTTAAATCATCACAATACAGTAACAGAAGCAGTTAACAAATTTCACTTAGATCATCCAACTACTGAAATCATTGATTGGTTGGTTAGTTAAAGTTTATTGGCACAAGAGCCAGAAGTGGCTATACTGGGCCAGTCACTAGTGAAATCATTGAACCAACAGATAACGAAGCAATTTACAACATAATCCGAAAGTTAAAAAATAAAAAGGCACCAGGCGAAGATGGCATCAGAAACTTAATGATAAAACTGCTACCACTTAACTACATACAAAAAATCTCACATATAATCAATAGCTGCCTAATTCTAAACTACTGCCCAAACATATGGAAAAATGCATCAGTCAGAAAAATAAAAATCCAAGTTGCCCAGAGAGCTATAGACCAATCAGTTTACTTAATATAATAGGAAAAATCTACGAAAAAATCCTCTACAATAGAATAAAACCACTTTTAACAGCCCTACCAGATGAACAATACGGATTTAGAGAAAAACTGGACACAACTATGCAGCTTCTACGCATAATTGACTACTCTGGTAGAGTAATAAAGAATCAATAGTTTTCAATAGATATCTCTAAACCATTTGATAAAGTCTGGCACACTGGAACAATATATAAACTAATACAACTCAATTTCCCTCCCAGTCTAATCAAACTCCTCTCCCAGGGACGTATATATGGGGGGGGGCGAAATCCGAAAAAAAAATTATATATACACGTATAGTTGATATTCGGATGGCTTTACTAGCAAATAGTTTCCGAAAAAAAGTATAGATGGCGCTAGGAGTATCGTAAATCTAAAATATGGGCGTACAATGAAGGCATAGCCTATTTTGAAGACCCAATCAGGCCCCTCTTCCCCACTGGGCACTATGGGCACGTGCCCAGCGCCCCGCGATCGAATGGGGCCCCCTAGTTCCTGCCAGATTACCAAATGATAACCGATACATTATTACCGAAAAACATTAATTTTGAAAAATCTGATGATAATGACTTACTACAATACCTACGCTTATTATATTAGCTTTAGTTTGCCGCATGCGGATAGCTATACCTTGTACAACATAGCTTGAACTTTTTGACAGATGGGTCAGTGATGGGAAACAGAAAATATCTATTGGTGTAAAAAATGTGTTGGCTAAATATGTGGCTGTATGTATGTTTTAAACTATTCAAAATAAATAAATTCATTCGTCAATCAATTTTATTGCACTAGACATAAAAACATTGGGTAGGTAAGAAACCATTGTTTTCAGTTTTTGTATTTAAATTTTACCTCGAAGCAATAAAAACCACTTAAGACTTTCGGAAAATGCTTGAGTCCTTAACAGGTACTTTTATGTTGTGTGTCTATTCTTATGATTATTATCAATTTTTAATATTATTAAAATAAGAAGATATTGTTCGTCGTTGCAAAGTTATATCGATTTCAGATTTGACATCTGTCAAAAAGAAAGATCAAACTAATAAATAAACAGGGTATAATACTCCACTCTCTCTCAAAAATGAGTTTTTCCGATATTAGTATGTTTAGGTTAATTTAAATACCTATATGTAAGTATAAGAATACAATTTAAAAAAAAATTATTAAGGTATCTGGACACCTTCGACAACTTTTTTTTTAAAAATCCTTATTAATTGAAACCTTAAGGGTTTTTTTGGTGCCTTGTAGTATAAAAACTGCTTTTTTGCAGTTGTTTCAGCAAAAAAAATTTTATTTTTTGTAAATTTGGGGAAAAATATGGTAAAAAATGCTGTTTTTATGAAACCACTGTTTACGCTCTAAAAATTTTTCAAGTTAAGTTATTGAACAATTTTCTTCACTATTACGTTCGTAATTAATGTGTCTTAAAAACAGACTAAAAGCTAAGCTCTAAATTAGAGGAACTATAAGTTATGGCGTTTTAAATATCTTCATTTAAAAATTTCGAAAAAAATACAGTTCAAAATAAACAAAAATTGCTCAAACAAAGAAATTTACATATTTATGAAAAAGATTTTAGTCTATCTTTGAAAGAATGTTATAAAAAAGCTGTACACAAAATTTCAAGACTTTGGGACTAAAACTTTTTAAGTTATGATGTAAATCGTAACTCAAAAGTTGCAAAAAATCAAAACTTCAGAAAATGCATTTAAAGTAAACAATTGCATAAAAAAATTTTTTATTGTAATAAATATGCAAGGAAATCATATCAATGATATTTTACACCTTCATTTTTGTTATTCAAGTAGAAACATTTTCATAAAAACATTATTTCCTTTTTATTAATTAAGTTTTTACCAATGAGAATTATCAGATTTACTAATATGAATAAGGAGTAACCTTGATGTTTTATTTTAAATTGTAAACATCATTTATCATTGTAAACATTTAATATATTTGCTAGTTAGAACTTCTTTCTTATAAAGTGAAATGCTAGTTATATTACAAGATTAAACAAAATATAGTTTCGGTCAATAACATTTTTAAAAACAAGCATACACTTCGTAAAAGATAATGACTTAGAAGTATTATAACACACATTTAAAAAACACAGTTTAGAAAAAGAACATAATAGTTTTGAAGTAAGAGTTTAACAAAAGAAGGCACTTATAAATATTAGAAACAACCGCTTTGGTATGTAACCCCTTCTGTCAGTTCGATTTTTGAAAGCTTACGCTTTTTAGAAGCGTGTAACTTTTTTCTTTGAATTTTTGTAGACGGTAAAGAATGTCGGTGAGCAGAATTTAACCGCAGTTTGTTCATTTCTGTGAATGCAAGAGTAGTGAAATAACCAGGGTTTATTCCAAATGATCTTAAAACAGATAGTAAACCACATGACCCATCGTTGAATTGCAAAATTGCACATGACACACCAAACTGCAGAGTTTCCAGTCCAACAAAAACATTCTTTGGCAAGATTTGCCAGATAACACCATTGAAGCTTTCATTTTGATTCTGAGTTTTTCCATGCAAACATTTTTTCAACAACTCTTGATTGCACAATTTCATGTATGTTGGCTTTATAGCCGCCATTACTTTCTCAGGTAAACCTTGGACATTTTCTTTATAGTTTTTTCCTAACGCCTGAAACTGCTGGTACTTGCACCAACTCTCCAAGCCAGGAGGACACTGCACATGCATTGGCTTTTTTGAGCTAGAACAACAGTGGAAAAAAGCAGCAATTACTGATCTTTGCATCTCCAGAAGATTTCCACTATTGCTCCGAATTGCAATCCCATAATAGTTTTGTAGTTTATCTATGAACTTATCTGTCAGTTTGCCTTTCCCGCCAAGTCCTTTTGTATTTTTTTTTACCTTTCGTAAGTGGGAACCAACACGCTTTTGCACATGTCCAATGCATTCATACTTCACAACACTGTCTTTTCCATATACGTTTTTAACGGTTTCATATGCTTTTGCATCTCCATCGCCATAGTACTCTCTATACTCAAGGCTATTCAGTAGAGCCGATCTTTGAAAGATTCTAAGAGCACCAACACTCTCCATACCTCCAGCAGAGCCCGTATGATTTCGGCAAATATGAGGTTTCGTAGAATTTGTTGATGCTAAGCACATTCTACAATAGGATGACATCACCTCACAGTCAAGTACTTTACCGGTATCAATGGAGATGACAGAGACGCAACCATTCAATGAACTATAACCTCGACGTTGCCAAGTTCCATCGACAGAAATTCCACAAGGTGTCACAACTTCATTAGACTGTTTCATTGCAATTATTTCTTTTGCAGCCTCATTCATGCTGCTTTTGGACAGTTTTACAACAGCATCAGATAACTTTTTCACTTGTTTCTGAAAACTGTATGGCGCTAAGAAAGGTAAATCAAGTATAGAAAATAGCTTTCTGCCTGCAGTGTAACCTCTACCAATCAATCGCAACCCATAAACAAGAAGAGTGTTGATTTCAGAGCATTTATCAATTTTCTTTGATGTTGGGAAAGGAACCATAAAAGAGCAGCTGTTACACTTCACTGTAAAGTTTGACAAAAGTCCATACCTTGAATCTTCAATTATTGACAGCGATTGCTGAAAACATTCAGAACAAGATAGGGCAGAAAGTAAGCATACAAGGAATTCCATCGATATTATTCTATTACCTTGAATGTTAGCATTTGAAACTCGCTCATGGTTTTCCACTGTTTGTAATTTATCTTTCAGTTTAGAGAAACTAGCAGTAGAAAGTTTCTCCTTTTCAGTGCCATCCACGTTATTTTTGTTAGGTAAATTTGAATACCTATTTCCATAGAACTTTCGCTTTTTATTGCGATAATTTTTTCCTGCCATATCAGCTGAAAACAATTATTATGAAATAACCCAAAATAAAGCTATTTAATCTAGTATAAATCAAATCAAAATAAGAAAACTAACTCCAAACAACAATCGAAATCACAAGAGAGCCAAATGACAACAATCTCTTGTTGCCATATTTCAAGTAATAAAAACAATACAGACTATTAAAATATTTCGAATTGCTTATAATTACTTTAAAAAGTTCTTTAAAAGCAAAAAAAAATGGAAAACAATGATTTATGCACTGAATCTGTCAAAAACATGATTAGTTTCGGTTTCGAAATTTCACTTCCGGTGAATTTTCACTGAAACTAATACTTTTTCAAATGCACATATCTCGGGTTAGAATTATCGTATCAACGAAATTTTACCACCAATCGAAAGATAAGATTCCAAATATTTTTAAAAGTAAAAAATCTCAATTTCGAAAATTTCATCGAAATTCGACTTTTCAAGGTAGTGAGGCACCTTAAATTAAAAAAAGAATTATTTGATGCGGTGTGGTTTATGTCTTAAAGAAACCTATTCGAACGTCATTCGTAATACCAAAGACAAAAAAGGGGAATTCCCGATTCCCGATCGTCGTTTGACTTGACGAACGGGAATTCCCTTCAAGTATTTGTCTGCGATGTTGTGGCGTTTGTTTTGTTTGTAGTTGTTAGTTTGTTACTGACTGTGCTCGAGCTCTGATAAAAAAAATAGTATTGTTTGATTAAATCGTCGTTTTGTCTGTTTTGTGTTAGCGAATATTTTCGTTATAAAATTAATTAAATAGTGAATTATAATATAAAATGTCGAAACGGTCATATCCTAGTGGATCTGAAAAAAGGAAAAAAGCTCTACATCAGAAAGAAGTAATTGAAAAGTTACCAAAATTAACATCATATTTTACTACTACTACTGGAGAAACTTCTGTAAGTAGCAATCAACTCATAAATGTTCCACATGATGACTCAGCTCAATTACAAATTGCGGGAATTTCTAAACCTTCATGTTCCAATTTTGAAAAAGAGATTGAATCAGAAAGCGACTATTCCTACGACGAAAGTGCAACGACTTCAGTGACTTCACTAAAACCGACAACTCCAACTGTGTCAATTGAACAGCAGTTTTCCAACACAGAAGAATTAATATCGCACGATCCCGCCGATTATTTTCACGAAAAGTTTGTTGAAATAAATCGCGAAATTTTAATTCGTAAGGGACCAGTATATTTTCAAAATAAAGATTCTGACTTTTCCGAGGCATCCAGAACATACAAAGATGGTAATAAATTAGTAACGAGATATTTCAACAAAGCATTATTTATTCGCAAATTAAAGAACAATGAAAGCGTCGAAAGAAAATGGTTGCTGTATTCGCCTTCCAAATGCTCTGTATTTTGTTTTTCATGCTGCTTATTTAACCCAACTGATGTTAATCTTTGCTCTCGGAATGGATGTAATGATTGGAAGCATATTAATCACATAATTTTAACACATGAAAATAGCCCAGCGCATAAGCAATCTATGATGACTTATCTGGCACGAAGTAAAGCGGTTGGTAGAGTAGATATAGACTTATTATCTCAACATCAAAAGGAAGTGGATTACTGGAGAAACGTACTTAAACGGATTGTAGCTGTTGTAAAATTTTTGGCATCGAGAGGGCTTCCATTTCGCGGCGACAATGAAATCCTAGGATCTCCAAACAATGGAAATTATTTGGGCTGTGTGGAATTATTGAGTGAATTTGATCCATTTCTTGCAGATCACTTAAAGAAATTTGGGAATCCTGGAAAGGGTAACATTTCTTATTTATCAGCAAATATCTGTAATGAGTTTATTGAAGTAATGGGAAAACAGGTTCTAAAAAAAATTATAAATGAAGTTAAATCAGCAAAATATTTTTCCATAAGCGTTGACAGTACGCCCGATCTGTCTCATATTGACCAGCTAACTTTCATCATTCGATACGTAAAAGACTGTGTTCCTGTTGAAAGGTTTTTGAAATTTATACCTATTAAAGAACATAAATCTAAGTATTTAGCGGAGACCATCTTAAATTTTTTAGAGATACATGATATTCCCATAAAAGATTGCAGAGGACAAAGCTACGACAATGCTTCAAATATGTCGGGAAAGTATAGTGGTCTACAAACAAGAATCAAGGAAAAATGTGAATTTGCCACCTTTATACCATGTGCAGGACATTCACTAAACTTGGTAGGTGTCCATGCTGCTGGGTGTGTACCGGAGGCATCACAGTTTTTTGAAATAGTTCAGAAAGTGTACAACTTTTTTTCGGGCTCTACCCACAGATGGAATATGTTAACAGAACATTTAGGTTCAAAAAAAGTTGTTAAGAGTCTTTCACAAACCAGATGGTCAGCCCGAGCTGATGCAGTAAGTGCTTTGCATGGGGGTTATAAAAGAATATTAGAAGCTTTAATCACCATTGCAAACGATACTGAACAGGCACGAGAAACAAGAGACGAAGCCCTTAGTCTGTCTAGAAAAATGGGAAATCTAGAATTTATTATACTGACGGAAATCTGGAGCACTATATTGGAAAGAATAGACAAAACAAGTAATTATCTTCAGAAAGAAACAATAACACTGGACGTTGCAACCAATTTGTTGACTTCACTTTATGATTTTATTACTAACCTCAGGGATAAATTTGATAACTTCGAATCATCTGCCAAAGAAAATAACCCAGAATCTGACTACAAGGATCTATCTCAAAGAACAAGACGTAGAAGCTCACGGCAGAGTTTTTTTGATGGCTCTGCGCCATCAGTCCAATTGAATGGAAAAGAGCGATTCAACGTAGAAACCTTTCTCCCAATAATCGATACCTTGAGTGTTCATCTAAAACAGCGACAAAGTTCATATGAGATCGTCAGTCAACGTTTTAGTTTATTTTTTCACTTAAAAACTCTGAATTCCGAAGAGATACGACAAGGATGCAAAGAATTTTCTCAAATCTATCACGAAGATGTAAATGAAAAAGAGTTAGAAATAGAATGTCAACATTTAAAAGAATACTTAATAAATGTTCAGAGTGAAAATGAAGCATCTAACAGTGTACAGGAAGTATATAATCTATTAAAGCAAAACAAAATTGAAGACACATTTCCTAACGTAGAAATTGCATTGAGAATATTTTTAAGCATGATGGTAACTAACTGCAGCGGAGAACGCTCCTTCTCCAAATTGAAACGAATAAAAAATGAATTAAGAAGTACAATGCTTCAAGAGAGATTAAATAGTTTGTCGCTGATGTCCATAGAATGTGATATTCTCAATACCATAGATTTTGAAGAAGTGATTAACGATTTTGCTCATCTTAAATCTAGAAGGGTACCTTTGCAATCAACATAGAATTAATCTAAGGATTTTAAGTTAAGCGAGTTACTTTTGTAGATTATTTTTTATATTTCCTATTTTTTATAGCTAGTAACTAAATAAAAATAAATTTAGAACCTTGTTTGTCTTTCTTTATCTATTGTAACTAAATAGTGTTTTCTCAAGGTCATAGGGGCCCCATGATCCTAATGTGCCCAGGGCCTCAAATAGTTTAAAGACGGCCCTGGACCCAATCGAAATTTCGAATAAGTTCCTGTTCGAAGATTTTAGACTATTCCAGAAATCAAAGCTTCTCGAATTCATGCGCTCTAACTCAATCTATATAAGCGGGAAACAGACAATATGCATGCAGTATGTAGTGCGCATGTAGTTAGATCCAAGTCGTTTTATCTGTAGCTCTGTTTATTGGGCTAGTGAGATTCTTGGAGAGCGATCATCTGCATTTTGCTGTTGTGGAATCTTAAATTTGTTATTAAGTCAATTGCATTCATAATGAAGAGACAAGCTTCTATTAAAAACTTTTTCGCAAAAAAACAGATTGTAAATAAGTCTGTTAGCGACAGTACTAAAGTTGGCTGTGCTACTTAGAATGTTTCTTCTGGTGTCGAAGGTATTTGTACGGTTGATCCACATCCAGTCCCAATTACAGAGGATTTCAACTAGGTAAAAAGAGATATCTATGATATTGGAAACTATTGTCAAGATGATTCCATTCGTTCGTTAACAAATGAAGAAAAAATTTCGCTTGTAGAAAATGTTTGGAAACCACAACCTGCATAAAAATTTCCTTCTAATTCCAGTTGTTCTACTTCAACCCATACTAGATCTTTTCAAATGTAATGGTCAGAAGAATTTAAGTGGTTAGCTTATTCTGAAGAAAAATGCGGATTTTTTTTGTAAATATTGCGTAATATTTTCACCTTCCAATAGTGTTGGAAAAGGAGATCATCAAGTAACAGGGGCATTTAATAATTTGAAAAAAGCCAAGGAAATATTTCGTAAACATGAAAATTGCACTTATCATAAAACATCAGTTTTGATTGCGGAAGACACAAAATCCATTGTAAAAAAAAAAGCTGACAGTGTTATCAATAAAGTCAATGCTCAAAGAAAATTGGATATTGAAAAAAACAGAAAAAGATTGATTCCTATAATACAAACTATAAGATTTTGCGGAAGACAACAAATAGCGGTGCAATTAAGCAGTTATTTGAATTCTCTATTAAGTAAACATAAGATTACTCCAAATGATATTTATAACGTTGATGAAATAGGAATTCTAACGGTGCCAAACAAGCCTTCAAAAGTGTTGAGTCTACGAGGCAAAAAGCAAGTGGGTAGCTTGTCTTCAGCCGAACGAGGAGTTTTGGTTACTGTTGAAACATACATCAGTGCAGCTGGGGTATTCGTCCCTCCTATGTTTGTATTTCTTCAAGTGAAGAAAAACCCAAGATTCATAGATAATGCTTTCCCAGGATCTTTTGAAGTGTATCACAAGACCAGCTGGGACACTAAGGAGACCTTCACTGTGAGGTTTTAAGAGTTCGTAGAATATTTCAACCCTAGGCATAAGAAACCAGTGCTGTTGCTGCTTGATGGACACAGCAGTCACACCTAAAGTTTGGAAGTTGTAAATTTGGCAAAAGATGATAATGTAATCATCCCAGAAAAAATGGCTGATAAGAGAAAGAAGAAAACTGTAGTAATAACATCATCTCCATATAAAAGTGAATTTTGAAGAAAAAGAAAGGATGATTAAACTACAAGAAAGAACCTAGTGAATTGAAGAAAGGACTGAGCGGCATCCTTTCATCTTAGAACCACCCAGGCAGTCACTCACCTCTATCTAACCTTCAAAGACCACCCAACTTCTGACCTTGATCCCCCCCCCTCTTTTGATCTAGCCGCCTCGCAGGCCACCTGCACGCTGACCCTGACCTTGGGCTTCCCGCCTTTTCTATTAACAATACAACCCCTCTGACTTCCCCCAACTAACACCTGCGCCCTTATCTTTTCCCGCCATCAACAAAACATAAACAAACCTAGTGTTTACAAACATTGGCTTCAATAAATAAATACAAGCTATAAATGTAATTTTTAATACTTACTGTTAATACTTTAATAAATTCTTAATACTTTTAATACTAATGTAATTTTTAATCTAATAACTATGTAACGACCATATTACTATTAAAGCCAAACTCTACTAAAGATTTAACTACTTTACTGTCCTAAAGGTTTTACTACCACTGCTTATTATATCATTGTACTATCTATTATTTGTTTTACTGTGTTAACTGTTAACTAGTGCTACATGTAACTTGGTACAATTGTTATTTTAATGTTCTGTCTTAAGCCCCATGCTTTTCTATTATGGCTAACAATCATAAATTCGGCCAAAGTGCCACCCTGTACAATCAACTGGCCCCTTTAACAACTTTTCGGAACACGGATGTTTACGATCCGGAGGAGGTCCCAACTGCTAGAGGTAACTCTATCCCCCCCCCCAGTTTCGCATAGGACTAGGGCCAATGCGTCACTGATAGGACTAGAAATTGACTTGACTGGTCGCGTGAGACAAGAGTTTTCTCTCTTACAAGATTGTATCACGGGATTAAAAAATCTCGCAACACCCCACCTGCCGAAGGACGCGAAGGCTAAACAGACGTGCTTTGCGATTGACATCAGTGCTAAGATCAGGGATTTAGAGAACCTTTATCAGACCTTGGCCCAACAGTTGGCCCAAAAACCAAGCCACCCAAAACAAACCCAAACCAAACCCAAGAAGTCCAAGACAACTGGCACTCAGACAGAGGGACCGGTAACACTGGTTGATGTTGATGGACTGATTAGTGTTACCACATCTCTGCATGAGCAGATTAAAGCGAATAACGCTAAGATTGACGACCTATTGAATCAATCAAAACAAACTGACTTAACGCCAAGGACGTACGCTCAAGCCGCCGCTCTAACGCAGGACCAACCCCCCACTCCTAGACTCCCCACCATCATTAACTTACCCATTCCACCAAACGCTAATAAGCAAGATCTAATACATAAAGTTACCTCACTGCAGACTAGGGCCTCTGTAAGGAAAGTAAACATTCAACCTAAACAAATTACTATTAACTGTGACTCTGACTCAGATAAACAAACCCTAATCAACGACCTAAGTAACAACGACTTTAAAGTCGTTATTCCAAAACAACGAAGACAAAACATAATCATAACTAACGTACCAACTCATATCACACAGGACTGTCTTTTCGGTAGGCTGCACGCACAGTTGGGCACCAACCAAACAGACTTTCCTATTAAACTGTATAGGGTAAACAAACACAGGAGTAACCAGTTGCTGCAGCATTGGGTGATCTCCCTAACCAAAGTCTCTGCCAATATTCTTTGCAGGCAGCAGCACATATATTTCGGACTCAGCCGCTCTAAAATCTCAAAATTTGTCAGAATTAACAGGTGCAATAAGTGCCAAAACCTAAACCACAAGGAATCAGATTGCGATTCCGGCCCCATTTGCATGCACTGCGCAGGCAAACATCACTCCAAAAACTGCATCCACCAAGACTCCTGTGTTTGCTACAATTGTTATTACATGAACGAGTACCACAAGCAAGACCCGGAGTGGTACCCACTAGATATATATCATAAGGCTAACGACAGATACTGTCCAACCTATCACCAAGTTAAATACGGCTATTGGCCATAATCTAAATTCTAAATTTAATTAACAACAGTTCTACCCATTTAACTTATAGCTAATTTTCAATCAATAATTAAGTTTTTTTTCATCCCTATTCCAAATTAATCTAATAACAATACAACTCCAGGTCGAGCTTGTGACCACTCAACTTATTAAAAACCCTTATCTTTCAGTCAATTAATATCTGTCTGCAACAAGGTAAGTAACAAACAATAGTAAAAATGACTAACCAATTACCAAGCCAAATTAAATGCCTCCAAATAAACTTAAACAACTGCAGAGCGGCAACAGCCCTCTCAGCCAGATACGCGCAAGATAATAAAATTGATCTAATTTTAATACAAGATCCATATCTAACAAATAGCAAACTATATGGCTACCCAAATCAGTGGACCACACATCACTCAAACAATAAAGAGGCCTGGTTGGTCTTAACCAAAACAACAACTATAAATTTAATACCAGCAACGGAATCAGCAGCCTTTGCCAATATAACAACTTCATTAGGTAACATCATCATCGGCTCGCAGTACGTCAGGCCACACGCAGATCTCTCAACAGCACTAGATGAGTGGAGCGGCCTGATATCGGACAAACCACTCATACTATGTGCAGATCTGAACGCCAGGTCAACCCAATGGGGCTACACAGCAACAGACAATAGAGGAGATCTTCTAATAGACTTTAATATTGCCCATGACCTGATTAGATTAAACTCACAATCACCACTAACTACTTTTTATACGCCACACGCGAAGGGTAATCCCGACTTCACCTTAGGAAATCGTGACGGCTCCATATTAGTCAACGACTGGACCGTCAACGATACACATACTGCGAGCGATCACAGATATATAACGTTTAACCTTAGTCAATCCTTAATAGTACCAACTTCAAACCGTCTAAAAACTAATTTTGGCAATCATCCTAAATTTATCAAATTGATACAGCGCGAGGCCTCAGGCCTAATAGATAACTGCAATAATATAGTAACAACAACAGACCTAGACGAGCACACCAGGGCTCTAATTGATACAGTAACAACAATAGCAACAAAAATATATAGATATCGAAAGATTAAACCCTCAACAACGCCCACATGGTGGACAAATAAACTAAAATACGAAAGAAATAGATTAAAAGCATTAAATAAAAGATTACAAACAAGTAAAGACCCAATAGAAACAAAACTAAATAAAGTAGAATACAATAATGCAAGAGCTAACTACCGCAAACTAATAACTAAAGCAAAAGAAAATTCCTGGAAGCAATTCTGCAATAATCATTCAGACTCTTATGGTGCAGCTTATAAACTGGGCCACGGTAAACTATTCAAGCCAACAGACCTAAACCTAAAATTACCTAACAATAATATTCCAAACAAACAGGAAGCCCTGGTGTATTTATCCAAATTTCACTTTCCAGACAAAGACGATACCATCGCGGACCAACCACCTCTACACACACATCACATAAACTCTGAACCACACGCAGACACAAAGGAGGTGAGAGATGCTCTCTTTGCCTTCCTTACTTCTAAAGCACCAGGTCCAGACGGGCTAGACTTTATGATTTGGAGGCGCGTCTTCGAGGCCGACCCGAACATTTTGACAATCTGGATTAATAAATGCTTAACACTAAATCATTTTCCAAACAACTTAAAATCAGCCACCGTCGTGTACTTCGCCAAACCTGACAAGGACACCACACAACCGGACGCATATCGGCCGATCTGCCTTCTACCAACTTTAGGCAAACTATTAGAAAAAATAATAAACCAACGACTAATACACTTTCTAGAAATTAACAATAAGCTCAGTGAAAAACAATTCGGCTTCCGAGAAGGCAGGTCAACAGAATCAGCACTTAAATTAGTAATAAACGAAGCAAAAACAGCAAAAAAGAACAAAAACTGTAAAAACACAAATTATAAAATGCTAATATCGGTCGACATTAAGGGCGCCTTCGACTCAATACATTGGGACCAAATCATAACAAGACTAAATGATTTCAACTGCCCTAAGCAGTTAGTAAACTTAATTAACAGTTATCTAACCAATAGATCAATCGAATTTGACGGCGGTCTAGGACAAACTAAACTTAACACCTACAAGGGGTGCCCACAGGAGTCATGCCTAGGCCCACTCCTGTGGTTAATTATCGCGGACATTTTCCTGCAAGACTTTAATCTAAACAATGTCAAGACAATAGCATTCGTTGATGACTACGGTTTCATCATATCAGGCAATAAACGTAACGAATTAGAAACTAACGCGAATATGGCCATGAACACCTTTAACGACTTTTGTGTTAAATATCACCTAAATCTCTCAATTAACAAATGTAACTTTATGACATTTAAAAACCCGTTTAAACAAAGACCACCAATAGTTAAGATTAATAACCAATCCATTAAATCAGTAACTTCAATTAAATACCTAGGGGTCGTCCTAGACCAACATTTTAATTTTCTCGAACATATTAAATCACTTAGGGCAAAAGCCACCAACATTCACAACCAACTAATTAAACTAGCCCCGAGGACCTGGGGAATCCAAACAAAACTGCTTAAACTCTGGTACCACACGGTAGCAGAAAAAACCCTCACATACGCATCAGCCGCATGGGGCACCAACTTAAACAAAACAGCCATCAATGCATTAAACAGTGTACAAAGACCACTACTAATCAGATTAGCAAGGAGTTTTAAGACAACTTCAAGTGTAGCACTTAACGTTTTAACCGGCATTCCGCCACTCCACCTACAAATTCTAAAAGAATCAATAATAGCTAATGCACTAAGGTTTAACACATCTAATGATCAATACAATATTAATGCAATAGACTATCAACAAAAAATTAAAAGTAACTGCACTCATCCAGCGGATAAAATAAGCTATAAATATATCTCTCTACCACCATGTAAACCAATAGAAACAATAACAAATATCTACACTGATGGCTCAAAAACAGAACAAGGAGTTGGTGCAGCATTCTGTGTATACAACAACAATCACTTAACGGATCCCTAGGATCCCGGTTAAATCCCTCATAAGGGCACCAGACACATCTCGACAGTGAAAATTACCGAATAAGCGTTCATGTTTGAAAATTCATAAAACCTTTAAAAACATATGTAGCATCATAATTTTTGTGTACTTAATTATAAGACAACAGTCTACATAAAAATGTTAGAAGCAATAATATCCCATAAATAAATTTTTTAGAAATTTTGCTTTACTGTGTAAGTTTTGTCAGTTAATTATGTTTTTCAGTTAGTTTTACACAAAAAATTAAACATTGTAAGCCCTGTCCCGTTTTGTCCAACCCAGGTATGCTAAAACGAGATATGTAAGAGTTTGGAAAAAAAATTTTTTTTTCTCCATTTCACAGTGTTAAATAGGAATTTAACATTTATTGTAATAACACTTTTCTAATAATAATATCACACCTCTGCACAAGAACTCACAAATATTTTCTCATATATCTTAAAGACATTCTAGTTTCAGTTTGTAAACAGAACAACATCGAATGCAGTGTCTTAGGATAGCTTATAATTCGGGCAACAATCATCTCCGATTGGACAATAGAACGGTAAAGGAGCCAATCAGATGAAGGAGAAGAGTCTTGGAATTCCGCTAAAGAAGAGGCGAATAAATGTATGGCTGATAAGCCGATGACGTGATAGAAAAACTTTTCTTTTTATTGTGGCATCAGTCTGATTTCATCTTTACCGCCAGTTTAGAAACAGGATTTTGAGTTGGTTGTTGGTGTTCGTGAGGCTAGGGGGCTTCGGCCCCTAAGCTAATTTTTGAGTGTGCTGCTAGAGACTCCTTGAGAGTATAATTTTTTTTTTTTTGAATGTATGTGCTTGTTGATAAAAACCATGCACCTCAATCTTTTTACATCTGAAACAAATTTTTATTAATTTTTTGCTTTCTAAGCAATTAATTTATTTTACAGCCAGGATGAATAAGCTCTGGCAATTATTTTGTGAGTTTTATAATGAACATTTTTGTGTAAAGGGAATATGATATTTGATAGATAGCCAAGACAATAAATATATTTTTGTAAGTATACTTTTGTTTCAATTGTCCTTGATGTTTTGGTTCTAATTAATTGTTTAATTTTAGATTATTCCAAAATTCCTTTTTTTTTTTTATTCTAGAGAATTGAGCTTCTCACACGTTTTGTACTAACCCTAAGATCTTAATTTATTTTCCAGCACGTGTTACCATTAGGTCGATCACTATGAATGATTATTATAGCATAATGTTTAAGAGTAGATTTTGATTGCAGCATTATTCCTATAATATAGTGATTCCACATGGAATTAAAATGTATTCCTTTATTCTTAATTTTTACTCGTGCTGATTTCTGATTAATTTATTTGGCCAGTTCGTTTTGATATTATATTCTAATATTTAAATTTAATCATTTAGTATGCTGAGATAAATGCTTAATATGTTATTCAATGAGGTATTTTTAGCATTACCTTTCTTGATTAAAAATTATCAAGTATCACATGATTGAGGTAAATGAATTCATTTGTTTAAACATTTTGTGTTTTATATGTTCGAGTTTAATAGCTAATGTATATTAGGTGTAATTGTGGATATAATATGTATCTACTTAAATCTCACGTTAATCTTGTTTTAACTAACCCAAGTCAATAAGTGACCCCAACATAATATGTGTCTTAACACAGCCAAAATTTAATACACAGTCATTAAAGTTAGTTTAAAATATGTTTTTTCTGTGCTTCAATAAGTGATGTAGCAATAAAAATAATGTGCGGTTCTCTTTAACAGATTTTCCGTAGTAAATAAAAATAATAATGGTATCCCGTTTTCTCCAACTCTCCCCTATTATGATAATCAACTACATACCCTCCAACTTAGGAAGATTTTGAAAATAATTCTTTCTAGTGGTAGCGAACCAAAGTAGAAATTTTTAAAGCAAATGGATCTCTCATAAAACTTTTATCAGAACTTAAGAATCTAGCCATATGGCCTGCACTTTTATAAGTAATAGTGGACAAGTTACGCTAAAATTAATTTTTTTTAAATATTAAGACATTAATTTTGCTACCGTCTGAAAAGAAGATTTCTGAAACTACGGAAATTCCGTAGCAGTTGGAGGGTATGTACAACACAAACGCATGACATTTTGATACAGTATACTTTGAAACAACTTAGGAAATGTCAAAGAATAGGAACTTCGAAGATCATGTATATCTTCAAAAATAATATAAGAAATGGCAAAAGATAATGAAAATCACCCCATCTGCACTTATAGTGTTACGTTTTTCACTAACTAAGCTCATCAGACAAGAGAAAGATTCTGGCGACATCCGATAAAATTGCTGGAATTTCACAGAATCTTGGTTCATTTCCTCAGTCAAAACAAAAGTGCAATGTATGGGCTAGTTTCTGGTGTAAGGATGAATCCAATATTTTCCATCCTTTGTATTTATATTCTGCACTCAGAGCATTAACATCATCATCATCTGATAAAGAATCCTCAGAAAAATATTCCATTGTTTCTCGAATCAAAGACAATAAATTATAAGAATAACGAGTAATCTAAGAAGTTATATTAAAAGAATATAAAGTTTTATAGACTTATTATAAATAGAGATATTATGTGAGGAAACAAAAGGCCAAATAAAGATATTTTTAAAGCATATATATAACATAATGAAATGGCAAAAAATTACAGAAATAAAATTTTAAGAAAAATATGAATTATTTAAAAATAAATAGAAATATTAAAAGAATAATATAAAATGTTATATTATTAATAAAGATCGTGAAAGATAGATAATCGTAAAGATATCGCCTACTCAAAATATAAACACAGAATGGGAAAATGACCTCACGTCAAATAATTTCCTGTGGATCCGGATACTCCTACTGAGCATGCGCGATAACTGCAGCTATCGTTCCAGTGTATAGTGTGTCTCATCTGTGCTGCTGAGATGTACGGCTGCCGCATCTATATTCCTTACTGCGATTCTCTTCAGTTCTATGATAATAAACGAATAGTGTCTAAAAGCATATTCGATCAAAAATAATTGCATCGCACACCAGCCGCATAAATTCGTTTCATCTTCGAACGAAATAATTGTGAAGCGCATGTTATTTTTATTAACGTTATAAATATAATAAAAACGTAATAAATATAATAAAAAATATCTTTCCAGATATTTCCTTTACTTTACTGTTTTTTAAATAAAAATTTGTGGAAGAGGAATCTGGAAAAAAATTTCAGTGATAATAAATGAGTATCAACTAAACGCATCTTTGATCGAGATACTTGTAACGTGTTTGCGATTTTAATAACGTAATAAATATAATAAATAAACTTTTCCAGAATTCTCTTAATTATTTATTTATTATTTTTTTGTTTATTAAATACAATTTTATAAAAAAGAAATCTATCGAGAAATTTTAATGATTATAAACTAAGTATCATCGAAAAGCATCTTTGATCAAAATAATTGTAACGCGCTCGAGCCATGTCAATGAATTTTTTACCCGAATCATATAAGGGAAATTGATAGTCATTTACCCACCTGGGAATCGAAGCCTTGACAAAAGAGGTTAGGGGACAGTGGTTGTCGTCTAAACCACTATCCCACGACCTCCTGGTGTATCTGTCACCATAAATCAAAGGAACTAAACATTTGAGGATAACCAGTGAGTTAAACCGGTTGGGTCGACTACTTCACTTCACTTCACTTCTTCTCGTATGCAAATTATATTTATAAATTTGCATGATAAACTTTGAATGGAATCGCGAACTGTAAGTTGAAGTTAAAGTCTTCGAAGTACATGGTATAAATATTGCAAGGATCAAGAGCGTACATGCACTGAATTGTCGTGAAGTCCAAAAATCCCAACATTGCCCTATAGAAACTCCAAGAAAAGCTTACGGAAATAGAAACCAGGTGTGTAGACTGGAAGTTTAAAGTCAACGGCCAAAAATCGAAACTACTAATCATCCAACATAAAAGAAAAACTATCCTCCCAATAATCAAGTTGTTCTCTTCAACGAAACTATACCCATAGTCAAAAGCGCATAATATCTTGGTCTGGTCATAAACAGCAAATTTAATTGGAAAGATCACGTAAAAACAGTTATCAACAAAGCACAAGCAGCCTGTCACAGATTACAAATCCTTCTTCAGAACTCCAAAATGGAACTCAAGCTTAAACGCTTACTCTTCATCTCGATGATCCGTCCCATCCTAACTTATGCTTCTCCAGCTTGGTGCAACATCTCCACATCACTCCTTAAAAAACTCAAAATATCCCAGAATAAAATCCTCAGGAAAATAACAAAAGCAAGATGGTTTATCTGCGATAAAAACATACATCGCGGCCTCAACATAAATTTTTTAGATCACCATATTGCAAAGTTAAATTTCAGATTTTTTCGAAAAGACCATAAATTGTGACACCGCAGGATTCAACGAAATTTTTACTTTTGAAAACTTAAGAGAAGGCATACACCTCAGATCGATGGCAGCTCATTTTTGTAGTGACGTAATTTTAACTAAAATACAAAATATTTAATTTCCTTTTATTCCAATTACCAGAAAGAACCAACTTAAAGACCACAATACAAGACGAATGGGGAAAAGGACGCTAACGGCCCCAGATATATTTCGATGATGATGATGCGTACATGCACTGCGTTGTCTGCAGTGGTCCCGCTACGTTCTCCACGTAGAAAAAAACATCCACTTTCTTTGGACTTCATATTATAGGTAAGTTATATTTTAAATTTCTTTTTAAGTAGCTAATTTCTCTTTTTATCTATTTTTAAATAGCACATAATATTGTCTATTATAAATAAAATAATATTAGAAATTTAAATTAAATTTTAAAGAAATAGTATATTTTGTAAAATGTTCTCATCTTTCTAAACGATAGACTCTCACAATAATAAATGTAAAACTCATATCTTGTATTACTTTAATTTCTAAGTAAAAAGTTTTATGATTTTAAGTTTTACTATCCTACTGCTTCTCAGTGTATGTATAATCATGCAAAATACATAGTGTTACTTTAAATTATAACTTGACTGACGAGTAAAGGTAGCCTGTGCGCAATATTTACAAAATTTTCACGATGTTTGTAACGAAATAGTGGACCCAATATTTCCATGGCTCTCTAGTCACAGTGGGCTTTTGTAATGCTTCACTTTTAATATTTCACTTTAAATAAATAATAGTAATATTAAAATAAGTATAATATTTAAATAATTTTAAATTTAAATGCTCTATCTCGAAAATTGTTTTAAAAAAATACTCGAACATCTATGAAACTTTTCACTGTCAATATTTATGTAGATATCAACTGCGAAAAGCTTTAAAGGTTATTTTAAATCTCCTCCTAGGGGTCTGAAGAGAGTTCAAAATAATTTTAGAATGTCTGGAAAATCTTTATCCCAAGAATTCGAAGAAAATGATTTTGTTGTAAGGAAAACTTATTTTTAAAATTAATAGTACATGCTAAATGCATACAATGTAAATAATTTTAACAAAATTATTTTAGCCTTGCAATCCCGATACTCAGTGGTTTCTAGAATTACCGGACAATGAAATCATAGATCCCCACGTACAGTCTTTTTTAGAAAATGAGGACCTAGAGTTAGATGAGATGGAGTTAGATTTCCTTGAACGCGAAAATTTTTCCTTTCAAACTGGTGGTGGATCAATTAATAGGACTTCAACCTCAAATCAAAACGCAAGAGCTAAAATTTTGCATTAAACTTAACATATCTTAAAAAAATAAGTAAAAATTGCAATTTTTTTTTTTTTTTTTAATTTAGGATTTGGTGGAGTTTGATCCAAAAGAAAATAGAAAGCGGACTATAAAGAAATGTATCGGGGAAGAAATAGATTATCAGATAATATTTAATTTACAATCAAGAAGTAATATTTCGATATTAGAAGTAGAGGAAGGAGTCTTACAATTGTTTAATAGAATAATTCAACGCTCTACAGTGTTTCTCAACCCCGGAGATCTTATTAGGATATGTGTAGATACTACAAGTTTAGACAGCCCTTTATCCACTAAACTTATGCCTGTTTCTGAAATGACACCAGAAAAAATTGTTTCTCAGATTGAGAAAGTCATTATTTCGAGAAAAAAAGTTGATTTGGATTCCTCACTAAAAATTAATATTTTAACAATAAAGCGACCGCTTGGTTCGAGTAGAACCAAAATATTAAATCTACCCTTGAATACAAAATCTAAGAAGTCTATAATTACAATAAACAATCAAGATGAGTTATGTTGCTCAAGAGCTATAGTGGTTGCTGTTGAACCGAGGAATCGAGAAAACGACCCGAGGAAAAAATATATTAGTGCAGGGAATAAACCTCTTCAAGGTGTTTTAGCAAGAGAATTGCATTGCAAAGCAAATGTTTCTTTAGGACCTTGTGGTCATTCGGAAATAGAAAAATTTGCGCTGCATTTAGATGTTCAAATTAATGTTGTCGACGAGATTCCAAAATTTTTAACGGGGAAACTTATCGTGCTGTATTCTTATTTTAGGTAACCTTCAGCACTCCTGATAGATCAAAAAAAAATTTATGGTTAAAAAAGAATCATTATGATGTACTTACAAAGATGACTGGTTTTTTAGGAACTTCCTATTACTGTGACATAAGTTATAAGACTAAATCTGCCCACAGATGTAAAAACAAATGCCCTACGTGTTTTTCAGACTCTTGTCTTGTAACCCGCCCCGTAAATTGCCCAGACTGTAACAAGATGTGCAGTTCCTTAGACTGCTTTTAAAGGCATAGAAATGATAACAAAAAGCATGTATCTCTATGTGCGCAATTCGGACTTTGCGGAGACTGCTACAAGGTTTATATGAAAAATTTTCCACATATTTGTGTTCTCAGCCTGACATTGCCCTCGTTAAAAATCAGAATAATTGATTCGCTTAGTTTTCTACCTATGCCACTATCAAGATTGCCAGATGCATTAAAGGAAATTAAAAAAGGATTTTTTCCACATCTTTTCAATACAACGTAAATATTAATTTCTCATTTAGATATTTCTAAAACAATTTAAAGTATTCTCTTTACGTGTCCTATATTTTAATTTCAGAAGTAACCAACAATACGTAGGACCTTTACCTGACTCGGTGCATTTCTGTCCCGATACTATGTCAACCAAAGATAGAATAAATTGTTTTGACTGGTATAGTTATAGACAAAATGAATCTTTTAACTTCAGAAAAGAATTAACAAAGTACTGCAGGTAATAAATAGGAGTTTTCAAATACTTGACAGCTGTTTTAATATCCTCTAATTTATTTTACTATTTCAGATCAGATGTTGATATAAAAAGGCGTTGTTGCGTTACATTTCGAGAGGACTTTATTAAACTGACCGGCATTGATCCTTTTCAGCACGCAGCCGCATGTATGAGAGTTTATTCTACCCTCTTCATAAAGTATATTCTAGAGAGTATATTCTACCCTCTCTATAGCCATAATTCCTCAAAATGGATACGTAAAGAATACTAATACAAGTCAACTTGCCCTAGAATGGTTAGGTTTCATGGAATTTAAAAGCGGTCGAGTTTTTAATTTTTTATAGATAACTTATTCTGTCATTCTTAAAAGTATTTTTTTTTTCAATTTCAGGTCGCACTACTCAGCATTCGAGAAGAGGGATCGGTGAGGTTAAGATATGCTGAACCGCTATGTTGATGGTTTTCACAAAGAAAGTAACACTGTCAATGAATTTTACGGATGTCATTATCATGGGTGCACCGAATGCTTTCAACCTTTTACGATTCATCCCACCATAAACAAGCCGATGTGGAAATTGGAAAGCGAAACAAAAGAAAGGAAAGAGGCCCTCAAAAAAGCTGGTTATATTGTGACATATGTGTGAGAGCATGATTTTAGAAAAAAATAACCAAGAACTTAAAGAATGGCTGTTAGGATTTAATGTATTTATATTTCTATTTTTAAAATCAATTCGATATTTGCATGTTACACAAAGGTCGATTTTTATATTTTACAGTGCATACCTAGATTGAACCCTCGATCAGCTTTTTACGGAGGAAGAACGGGAGTCTCCAAACTTTAGCACTGTGCCAAAGCCCCAGAAAAAATAAAATACATAGATTTTACAAGTCTTTATCCTTACGTAAACAAATATTGCTCCTATCCAGTAGGGCATCCTATTATAATTACAAATAATTTTAAATCAATTGAAAACTACTTCGGGTTAATTTTGTGTACGATACTTCCCCCTAAAAATATCTTTCACCCTGTTCTACCTGTGAGATCAAGAGGTAAACTGACATTTGGTCTATGTCAGACCTGAATAGAAACGAGGAAAAATCCTCCCTGTGATCATACTCAAAGTGAAAGATCATTAATAGGTACTTGGACCACAATAGAAGTACAAAAAGTAATTTCTATGAATTATAGTTCGCTAGAGATTCACGAAATTTACCATTTTAATGATAGGAGCGATAGTCTTTTTAAACCATATATAGATTTATTCCTGAAAATCAAACAGGAGTCGTCGGGTTGGCCCTTAGGGTGTGAATCGGAAAAGGAGAGAGAAGTGTACATTACGGATTATTTGAGAAAAAAAGGAATAATTCTGGATGCCAACAATATTAAGAAAAATCCAGGGTTAAGAGCTCTTACTAAATTAATGTTGAATTCTTTCTGGGGTAAATTTGGCCAAAACGAAGATAAGCTACAAACAGTATTTATATCTTCAATTCAAGAATTTAACAAATATTTTTCGACTGAAGAAAATATTTAGTGAAGTGAGGTTAGCTTCTTTTCTATTTCTTAACTCGTAGTTTTACCTTAGCACTGTTAAAACTTTTGTATTCTATCTTTCTGATTCATAATGATGCTTTTCCGACTGAGGAGATCGCCATGATACAGTATAAAGTTAAAATAGATTTTGTGGAGAGTAATTTCCGTGGTAATGTCTTTATTGCGGCCTTTACAACAGCCTATGCCCGGTTGAAACTACTGGACACTTTAATAGACCTGGACAAAGATGTGCTGTACTATGATACTGATAGCGTAATATACATTTCCAACGGAAGAAACGATCCGGAGATAGGAAACGGAGATTTTACAGAAGAATTAGATGGATCACATATACGAGAATTCGTAACTGCAGGCCCAAAAAATTATGGTTATGAAACTGCGACTGGAAATACTGTCTGCAAAATCAGAGGTTTCACTCTAAATTATCAGAACTTTTGTAAGTTGAATTTTGACTGTTTAAAAAACGTTATTGTTAACGGTAATAGAAAACCTATTGTAACTGAAAATGTAAAATTCAGAATTAACGTAAAAGAACTTAAAATGGAAAACAAAGAAGAAACTAAACAATATTTATTTAGTTTTGATAAACGAGCTGTTGTAGAGGATTTTTGGACAGTACCATATAGGGTACGATTTGTCAAATACAAAATGAATGATTTTTTTGTAAAATACGGAATTCAATTCTGTAAATTTGTATTTTTTCTTTGTCATAATAAAAAGAAAATTGCTTAACTTTGAGTTTGTCTGATTTATAATTAAGAATCTTTATCGATTTAAAAATGCTGTTTTAAAACTACAATTTTTAGTTTGTGGTATTTGGAAAAAAATGTATTTCCAAAATTGTGTTTTGTATATTTAATTAAAAGTGATAAGGAAATTAAACAAACACAAATAAAATAGCTAATAAATTTTGAGTTTAATCCATGAATTTTTTCTAGCATACATTACAGGTTTTTTTGCAGGTTTTGTTACAGTTTTACGGACTGCATACAATTTTCTGTTGATTTCTAATGTAGAAGGGAAATTCATATTTTTTAAAATTGTCAAAAAGGTAGTGCGCCCATTTGGAGCATTCTTTCTATTTCGTAATAAATCATTCACTAAGTGTACAATACTTGTTTTTGGAATGACTTGTTCTTTGTGAATAATTTCAACTTTGTTATTCCACTTCAATAAGTCTTGAACACGTAAAAATTGGAATATTTCTTTAGCAACTTCATGATAACGTTTTGGGGCCGTTCTCAAAATTTGTCCTTCGAAGTCAGAATGTTCATCCTTCACGTTTGTTATTTCGACTGTTTCTTCTGGAATCTGCTCCGATTGTTATGGAGGTTTAGATATTTCAGGATCTAAACCTCCACACCTAAACCCCCTTTACAACTGGGTAAAAACCGGAATCTGCTACTTTTTGTAATTCTTCGCTATAAAATGTTCCTTTTATATTTCCATTCATTAAATCTTTGATTTTATATACATTAGGATTTCTCGGAATTACGTGAGTAATAGTAAATAACTCACTCGTCCAGTTTTGCTCGTAGCCTTTTTCAAAACGACCCTTTTCTCTGCTAACACGAACTCTTACTTTAAAACTTATTACTGGTTTTCTGAGCATATGTAGATCTCCATATAAATTTTGCCACACTTTTCCTTGATTTGCAGTTGTAACGGATGCTGGTTCCGAATACTCCTATGAAAACTATGATTATAGCTTAAAATAAGTTTTTTTTAAAATATCTATGTAACTACGTGTATTGTATTCCGTAAAATATTTCCACATTTTAGGTTTTAGGGTTCTATTAATGTTCAATAACAGATGCTTTTGCTTGATTGTGTTGTACAAAAATGAATTTGTTCTTTCTTCAAGTAATTCTGTACAATTTTATTTTTAAACTCTGTTCCCGAATCTGTCTGTAATATTTCGGGTTTCCTTTCTTTAAATATTTGTTTCAATGCTCTTAATATAGTATTACCTAATTTGTCTTTTAAAGGTATAGCACATGCAGATTTTGCAAAAACATCAATACAAGTCAACAAATACTTGTGACTTTTGTTATATTTAATAAGGATTTCAAATCAACTAAATCAGCTTGGTATTGTTCATTAATTCCTCCTACAATTACTCTATTTTTTTTAAAGTTAAACTTAAGAGATTTACGTAAATTATAAGAATCTTTTTTTTTTCTAACCATTTTTTTATATCTTTAACTTTAGATTTGCCTTTTAAAACTCTCCGTAAGGCATTTATTCCTTCAAAACTACCCGGAAGTTCAGGTTTACTATATGTATAATTCATTTAATTGTTCATTCATAATACTATTTAGAAGCTAGACACTTTTACACTCTTATATTTGTTATCCAGTTTCGAGCAAAATGAATAATTTTTTAAAAGAATGCTTTTTATGTAGCACTGTCGTAAAGTTAATATTGCTTTCTAGCAAGAATAATAAATATTAAAAAAATTCCATCTATTTATAAGTAAATTTTAGGGTGTTCATTTTATCTAAATACGAAAAAAAATTCATCATCATTTAAATTTACTAGATAAATTTTCCATTAATGAAGCGCATTTTACTGGTATTGCCCTCTATGAGAAAATAATTTAGTTACAGTGTTTATTGCTTAACTTTTTTCTATAATAACGATTAAGGAGTCGGAAGAATAACTCTTAGCGTTTAACAGATTAAATACTATAAAAATTAAAATAATTTTGATTACGAATATTAAATTACACAATTATCAGTGCTGCCCTCTATGAAAAAATAATTTAACTAAAGTGATTATCTATAAAAAAAAAATATTGCAAAACATTTTTCTATAATAATGATTAAGGCGTCAAAAGAATACCTCTTATCTTTTAAATTATTAAATGCTACAAAAATTAAAATACCATACTACGTAGTTCTATTACGAATATTAAATTACACATTCTTATGGGTTTAAAAACACAAATAACAACTATAATAGTACACATCACATAATATTTATTAAACTAAACACTGATGCCATCAAATGAACAAAAATCAACTTTTGCAAGCATTATCAATTCAAATATATTAACAGTATTCAGATATTGTTCGTTTATTTAGTCATTTAAGGGAAAGGGATACCTTGAAGTAAAAAATATTTCCTTTTTTAACGCCTTTTCAAAGTCAGTAACTATACTTACTGTGTTCAGGTTTAAGTACGATTCATAAAAATCAGAAACTGTGTTAATTTCTTCGATTTCTGGGAGTTCGTCGGTTCTTTGTATAGTTTATAGACCTTTTTCTAGAGAAATGTGATTGTTCACAAAATTCGTTACGATACGAGTCATGGATGACGAGGTTAATCTTTCCATGCTTTCGTCAGACACTTTTTTGAGAACACTACATGACGTGCGTCGTTTGAACAGTTCATTAAACTTAACGGCGCTGTATTTTAAATTAATATAATTACAAATCACTGTGTCGAGCACTTGACCGAGTTGTGACCATTGCATAGAATCTATTTCTACAGTAGATCTATAGATTCGACCGCTTCGACACTGATACTAATGAGATAATGTGAAATATTTATCTTCTTGCATTTGGACGTAGTAGGTATCTCTTTCTTCTCGATCTGAAGCATCCAATTACATGTTAATATCAACAACATCGAATACCGATATCGGAGGCACATATGTTTTGCTCAACACATTAAACTGGGCTATTTCTACAGTAACGCCATCTTTGGAGAGATAATACATCTCACGATGAAGTTTATAGGTTCTTATACGGATCTTTACTTTCCTCTTGTAAGCATTCAAAGTCAGAAACAGATGGTTGCCAAGAGGATAAACATGTTCTGGGATACTGTCTCTCTGAAATTTTCCATTCTTATGTCCAATGTACTTGCACTCCTGTAATATTAAAACGTTTTTGAGTTCTTGACCAAATGGTGATAAAATTTTAGTAATAAAATTGAAATGAAATACATTTGAAAATTAAATATGAAAATTATAAACTGTAAAAATATCAAAATTAAGTAAAAATAAAGCTTATATTTAAATTTAATCATTCTATATTATAAAAACAAAAAAGAATACAAAATACATAATATCATTAAATACATAATATTTATATAACCGTCATTATTAAAATCAAAAGGGAATGATTAAAAAGGAATAGTAAAACCTATTAACTAAATAAATTTAAAAGCATTAACATGAAAATTAAATAAAAAATTAAAAATAAAATATTATAATTAAGGAAATGGAAAAATAATTTTGAAATTAAAATTTTAATTACATATTTAAATAATAAATTTTTAGATAAATAATTTTAATAATAATTATTTATTTTAATAATAAAATACAATTAAAATAAATAATAACTTTGAAAAGAATAAAATAGCTTTATTTTTAAAACTAATATTACAATGAAATAAACATTACTATAAAATATACTTACATCGTTTTCATTATATTTTCGCTTGATTGCCGTAATTTCTGAACTTTCAACTCCAGCCATTATAAAGTATATTCTCAGACTTCGATGAAAACTATTTGAAGTTTAAAGCATACGTTCTTATAAATGTTTCGTGACTTCGAAATGGTTATATATATATAAAATTTTTGAGTCCCGTTGCCAACTTTTTTGAATGAAATATAAACAGCCAATGAATAAACCTAAAAGAAGCAAACTAGTAGTTCAACTCCAAACTGCACATGTTTCGAAGTGCATCCTTTGGAAAAACATGATCGGTCTGCTAATTCCTTGTTCAAATCTGAACAGAACGGAAGGAGGAGGGAGGATCATGTTCAAGTCCTGTTAGATCTTGTTCGGGGTTTCATTTCATTATTCTAAAACCTATTAAGAGACTAATTAAATGTGTTTTGTTATTAACTGTTAACGTTAACACATTAACTGTTTTCGTTTAATGCCCCAATCGGAAGTTTCCGAACCGCATTTGATGGGGAGGTTTCAGCTATTCGCATGGCTCTTCAGCAGTTGGTTGTTCTTAGTGATAAATTTCAAAATGCTGTTATCTTATCTGACTCCAGAGCTGCTATCCAGTCCATATGCTCCATACTCGTCCCATCTTCTAGGAATATACTGGAGTGCCAACTATCCATTAAAAAAAACTGGAACAATTGGGAAAAGCGACTGTTCTGCAGTGAGTTCCGGCTCATTGTGGGCTTAGTGGAAATGAGAGGGCAGACGCACAGGCGAAGCGAGGCACTGACGTATTGCAGCTCATGAATAATAACGTTCCTTTTTGTACTATGAAGCGACTTATTAAGAACCGAGTGTCTCCTCGATTTAATAGAGATATAAGGACACGTACTGCTTCCAAAAGTTGGGGACATTTAGATCAGCTGAGTATTCTGGAGTATACTCGACGTGTTGCGGTTGCGATGTTCAGACTTTGTACTCGGCGTGACTGTCTGGCTGGACATCTATTTTCTATTGATGTCCTCCCGGACCCCTTTTGTTACGTCTGTAAGGATCACGTGATCATGGATGATCATCACATTTCACACTGCAGAGCGCTTCGTGGGAGTTCCTTGGTCGAGTGTTATTGGGAGGCTCGAGGCCGAATGGAACAATGACATTTTTTTTGTTTCATTTTTTTGTTCTTGTCTTTTTTTCCCTTTATCTCAAGTTCTCTGCCATTGGAAATAAAAATAACACATTAAAATATTCAAAAAAAATTTAAAAGAAGTGCCAAGACAAAATAAAAATATGAAACATAATGGCGCTAACTTATTCTTTTCGCTGAAGGCATATTAACAATAAGATATCAGTAAATGATGTTATTAAAGTATCGAATCCTTTTTGACGTTAATGAACAGATGGATGAATTTCTTAGATTTATTTCTATAGATATTGGTAAAGATTTCCCGCTTAATGGTATTCGCAAAGGAACACAATTATTAAAGTTGTACAAATTAAAGAAACTAACTAATGATGAAAAGACTTTTATGAATAAAATATACTTAGTATGTAAATAGCATAAATAATAAAATAGATGTGCAAAAAAGATGCGAAGCTGAAATTTTTTACGGAATTATGATTCTACCGTTTTTGCTAAAGGAGTCTATAAATCTCTTTTTTGAATTAATAAATTTTAAATATTGTTTAGATTTAGAAACAAGCGGATTTCCGTTTGCTGTGAGGGTTCTCGTTGCGGTGGCCATTGCTATTGAATGAAGATCGACAGAGGTTCTTTTAAGATCATCCTTTTATTTTATTGATTCTCCTCTGGTAAAGTATTGGTCGTGCACGTGGTGGAAATCTTATGACTTGTTCTCCCCGGTGTCAGCGAAGCCACGTGCCGGCTTTTGTTTTCTTCGTCGTTCTGACCGGAGATTCAAATGGCTTCACTCATATCAAATGATTCATTAGAAAAAAGGCCCTGCTCAGTGCCAGCAAATTTTTAGCCCACTTCAAATATCAGTTAGCCGTATGGCAGCAGAACTTAGGGCTTCTGATTTTAACCTAAAACATTTGGATAAAGCAGATGCTAAAAAGTTACTTAAAGTTTCATTAAATAATTATGAAGTTTTTTCTCAATATTATGCAACTTAGGGGTTTACTGATGCGGTAGTACTTGAATTTAATCTGATACATGAATTTCCGATACAAACTAAACCATATCCTATCCTAAACTTTGCTAAAAATTTCTCCAAAATAAAATTCAAAATTTGTTAAATGCTGGAATTATTAAACCTTCTTCTTCTAATTATTTCTTTCCTGTGATCTTAGTGAAAAAGAAGCCTTATGTGAATGATCCTAACTAGCAAAAATTTCGAATGGTTATTGTTTACAGATTACTTAGTTAAAGAGAGTTTTAAAATTTGTCTTCCTAAAATTAATGATATTTTGCATAATATTTCTGGAAAATCCTCATCAGTCGAACTTCGACTTCTAATAAGTCGA
Source organism: Parasteatoda tepidariorum (assembly GCF_982258835.1). Taxonomy (NCBI): domain Eukaryota; kingdom Metazoa; phylum Arthropoda; class Arachnida; order Araneae; family Theridiidae; genus Parasteatoda; species Parasteatoda tepidariorum. Next base: position 59,577,802 of record NC_141764.1, read on the forward strand.
ATAATCCTCTAACTCGAACTTTTAATCAAGTTCCAAATTGTGATGTGATCATCACAATGTTTACTTTTTTCAAAGTACCTACTGGGCTGTCTTCAACTGAAGCGCCCTCTTTATTGCCTTTGCGAGATCTCTAGGGCTCTTTGTGGCCAATAATCCTAAATTTGATAATGCAAACTTTGAGTTAACATGTAAATATTTAAAGGAATTCTTCCAAAACGGTGCAAACCCAACTAGTAACCTGATCTCACTTAATAATATGTTTTTGCTGCCAGGTGAATCGATTCGAAGTTTTGCACATAAAATTGAGTCCTTGATTGCAAAAACATTTACTTCGGTAAATGACATTAAAGCATTAAATCAAATTAAAGCCCTCCAGCTGATCAATGGATTGCCCATTGAAATGAAAGAGTCACTTGTATTGGAAGATTTAAGTGATTTTGAGTCCTTAGTATACTAAACCCAATAAGTTGGCTATGGCAAAGGCTACTGTACAGGTGTTAAACTCCCATACAACTGTAAACAAATTAGAAAATGAAACCTTAAAGAGTCTAGAAAGCCAAATTCAAAATTTAGCATTAAAGGGACAAGAAATTACACGCCAATTTTGCTCAAAGCAACACGCGCTAGCTAAATGTGAGGAATTCAAATTATCCCTAACTCGACAAAAAGAGGTTTCAAATCTACGCATACATGAAAGCGTAAACCATTTGAAAAATAATCATCAAAATTCCCAGCAATCAATTATATGTCACTATTGCAATAAAAGAGGGCACATTATGGCTGGTCCATTGTCGATTATATTTGGCGATTACTCGCCCAGCTAATTATCATAGATTGTATAGTCCACAGTATGTGACACCTCGTTTTTTTCTCATTACAATTATCCTCCCAGGTTTAATAGATTTCAAAATTTTAATACACGGAGATATAATGTAAGACAATATAATAGTCAAATGAGACAAAATTCTGAGAAAACTGTACCCAAATCAAGCTATAAGAATCATTTAAACTTAAGAAGAGGTCATTAGAGGGTGACATAGTGTCCTCACATCTACGAACAAGTTCACCTAAACAAAGACTTAATAATTGCCTTAATTCTAATATGAATTCTGATAAATTTGATACTGTTAAAGATTATTTTAAAAATTGTAATTCAATACCTAAAGAATTAATTTATATCAATAATGTTTTTACTAGAAAGATTTTAAACCCATGATTCGGCAGCCAATTTTTTAAGTTTTTATTAGATTCAGGGTCAAGAAAGATGCGGCTACTAAATATGGCATTCCTCCAAACACTTTATCTACCATTTTAAAGGATAAACAAAAGATTTTGAGCCGCTTTGGATTGGGAGCCGACTCTTCCAGTAAACGCGCAAAAACGTGTGCATTTCCTGACGTAGAAGCAGCACTTCTGAAATGGTTCGAAACTCACCGAAGCAAGAACATTCCCCTCAGCGGAGTGTTGTTAAAAGAAAAGGCAATGGACTTGGCTCGCCTGCTGAACGTCACGGGATTCAAAGCCAGTACGGGATGGCTGGAACAAGATCGTGTTCCGCACCCTACACGGACAAGCAAAGGATGTTTCAAATGAAACATGCGAGAATTGAAACATGAATCATGAAATCGAGAAATGAAACATGCGAGAGGAAGAGTTTGCCACATCTTCTGCAGTCATATGCACCGAAAGATGTGTTCAACTTGGATGAAACCGGACTCTTTTTTTTAAATGCATGCCTAACTAGACAATGATGTTTCGTAGTGAGAAGTGCTCAGGTGGCAAGCTCAGCAAAGAACGGTTGACGCGAACGCCAATGGGACTGAAAAACTTCCGTTGATGGCCATTGGAAGACAAAGAAACCTCGGTGATTAATTAAATCCCTTCCCGTGGAGTACCATGCCGTATGTTGTTCGAGACATACATCCGGAAACTAGATTCAAAGTTTTTCAACCAAAACAGACCCTATTATTCTCTCGTTGTTTCCATATGCTATTAAAAAATTAAAATGCATACTATTGTACATATTTTATAGCACAGGCCACTTGAGTGCCAGAGGAAAGGAGCGGGGGGGGGGGGTAACTCCAATAACTCGAACTTCGGATCAATCGAATATTTTTGGGGGGTCCCCTGAGACTTCAAGTTATCGAAGTTCGACTATACTGTTTTGGATTTAAAGAGTGCCTTTTTTCAATTAAAATTAAAAGGACAAGATAAATCGAAACTTGCATTTTGTTGTGATATAGGTAATTTTCAACCCACTCGTGTACTTTTTGGATCTCGTAACAGTACTTCATATTTTCATAATTTAATTTCTAAATGTTTAGATGATATTAAAGGACATAATTTGCAATATTTTTTGGATGATACATCTTTAGCTTCAGATTCCATTGAGGAAATGTTACAATTATTGGTAAAAGTTTTTGACAGGTTAAAGAGATTTAACTCTTGATCCAGCTAAAATCCAGGTATGTAAATCTGAAATTAAATACTTAGGTTTTGATATACATTCTAATGGCTTTTCAATTGCATCTGAAAATGTAAATAAAATTGTAAAATTCCCTATTCCGAAAGATGCAAAGCAAGTTCAAATTTTTTTAGGCATGGTTGTGTACTGATAAAGCTCCTTTATAGTTTTTTTTTTATTAATCTTTCTGCCAATAGGTGGCAGCATGAGTCTAAAAATTTTCTGCTAATGACAGTGAGAATAAACCTTTTTTCTAAACTTCTAATTTTTTTACATAAATGTAATAATTAATTTTATTGTTCAATATTATAATTTTAACTAAGAATAAGTTTAATGTAAGCCTTTAATTTTATATATTTCACTTTTTAGTTGTAAATTTAATTTGTACTTTTTGTAATTACTTATACTGTATGGTGGCAACCCACTGGGTGAGATGATTGAAAATGATATATGCTGATACATTCTGTTAGTGTTCATGTGATAAGTATGTAGGTTGAAATATTGTTCAGAAAAAGTTTACTTACCTAAGTGGTTGATATAGTATAATTGAAAAATGCTTGTTAGTTGATGGTGAACTTCGTTTGCCTTTTTGTAAGGCATATTTTATTCATATATGCAAGCAGATCCAGAATGTGTGCTCGCTTATTAAGCGGTTACCTGAGGAAACCACACGTGGTAGTTGCCACACGTGGGCTGGTGAATATTTTATGTATGTAACCTGTTGGCTGAATGAATATGAATCGCTTCTGCAAAGAACTATGTGTACCCGAAAGGGTTGTGCGATGGAATATGGTATGTAACATATCCTTATAAGGGGCATGATGTTAGCCCGTGGTAATCGATGATGTTCGTCTTTCCTGTTTGATGCCAGACCTTTCGGACAACTTTTTTCATTTTTACTCGTAATAAATGTGTTATTTTTCTTATTTTTAAAATGTGTTCTTAATAGGTCACATTATCATAATAAATAGGTAAGTATCCCATGCTGGAATCTGGTCAAAGTCAAAATTTAAAGGTAAAATGATAACACAACGCATATGTATTTTAGGCTAAATCAGAAGTTTCTTTTTTTTGGTTTAAGTATCATAACGGTACAGTTGGTTATTTCAAACATTCAATTCAACAAAAATTTATAACAAATAATTTAACAAAAACGAATGTTATATTTAATTGGAGTAATGAATGACAGGATGCTTTAAATAATATTTTAGAACAGTTACAACTTAAACCCACTTTAAAAAATATAAATGACGAGAAATTTTTATTTGGTAACTGATGCTTCCAGCAATTCTCTTTGTGGAATTTTGATGCAATATATCAACAACCAATATGAACCCATTGACATCTTCATCATGAGCCAATGTTAATTGGCTCCTGACGAAGACATTGTAGTTTTCATACTGATGTCGCTGCCTAAAAAATACGAAGGGACAAAAACTGCTCTGAAAAACCTACCTACTACAGGAGTTTGCGGACTTGGGTCATATATGTGCCAGACTGATCGATGCATAAGCCTTGCTGGTGGAATACAGAAAGGAAATCCCTACACGTCAAGCCAAATGCCTAGGCGACACGGCAGCATTTACGACGTCTTTAAGGAGAAACCACCTGGTATGCAACATCTGCAAAAGAAAAGGTCACACAGCGAGAAACTGCAGGAACAACAAAGGAGTATGCCACAACTGTGGACTCCGGGGACACTACAAAAGAGACTGTAGAAATCTGAGACATAGGGAAGGCATGGAAAATGCTTCGTCAGCCGCCACCTTCACAGCAGGAGAAAAGATTAGCTGCGCAGAATGGATCATTGATTCAGGAGCATCTCAGCACATGAGTTCAAAAAGGGAATAGTTCAGAGACTTGAAACCCCACACCGGAATCGTCCAATGCGCCTCGAATTACAAATACTAGGTATAGGAGACATAGAAAGAGAAAATTCCAAGGGTCAAAAATTCACCCTCAAAGACGTGCTTTATGAGCCGGAAATAAACGGACAATTAATATCCGTGAAAATATAGAAAAAGCCGGATTCACTGTAATATTTAAAGAAGAAAAAGTATTCGCAAAATTAAATAATCTGAACATGCACCTTGCAACTAGAAATGAAAAGGGCCAATACCAATGCGATTTTACACCAATTGACGCCACTGCCATGATCACAACCACAAGTACAGATCGAATGTTATGGTACCGCAGGATGTTTCATCCATACAGGCATGTGATGAAACTTATGTCTCTGCTTATCACTGATAAATTCAGTAACGTTTGCCCACTTGCCAAGCCAAGTGCAACGCCCATGGAAGCCGGACCCAGGCTTAAAGAAACTGCCCCCTGGAAAACAATACATTCTGATATTTGAGAACACATCTCGCCAGAAACTCCATCAGGAGCAAGATACTTTCTAACATTCACAAACGAATACAGTCGCTTCATTGAAGTGCGACTACTACGCAACAAAACAGAAACCGGAAAAGAACTAATTCATTTTCTCAAATCACATCCAACGGTAAAGAAAGTTCGTTGTGATAATGGAAGAGAATACCTATCAGAAGAAGTGAAAAAGTATACCAGACAAAAAGGTATAAAGTTGGACCCGTCTCCTCTATACACACCGGAGCTCAACGGATTGTCCGAAGGGTTAACAGGACTCTAATAGAAAAAGCCCGAGCATTAATTATGGACGCAAGACTTCCAAAAACATACTGGGGATATGCTATTCAAACCGCCGTCTATCTTGGAAACAGAACCCCAACCAGATATATCGAGAATTTCACTCAGTTTGAATTAATATACGGAAGAAAAGCTGACCTGAAGTTCTGACGAGTATTCGGAAGCGAAGTTCACGTCTTGATACCGAAATCCCAAAGAAGAAAATTAGACAGTCGCTCGAAGAAAATGACACTTGTCGGCCACTCTAATATGGGTTATAGTCCTCTCGACAGACAAACAAATCGGATTATAATCAGCCGCAACGTTACCTTCAATGAAAGGGAAAGAGCCCCTCCAATGTCTCTCGATTTCCAGGAAGAGATTCAACCAAGCGAAGAAGAAAAGGAGGAAGAAGAACCAAACCGTGTATATGAAACTTCACCCAATAGATAATTAATGATGTGCACCTGTGGGCACGGGAGATCTCCAGGGGTCCGTTTGGAGGGAAGGGTATAGAGGGATTTTATACAGGGGACAGAATCCTTTTTTGGGGAAAACCTGAAAGCGAAAATAGATTTTCCTCTTACTATCGCTTAACCATATATTCAATCGACAACATTTTTTCTAGCCATTTTAAATAATGTCGGAAATAAGCTACTTAAAATCTTCAAGAGGGGGCTATTTGATACTGTATAAAAATTATTTGTTTACTTTGCACAATAAATATAAAACTAGTTATTGGAAATGTGAACAGAAAAATTGCACAGCGAAACTCACTACAATAAATGGCTTTTTGAAAAATGCTATAGAGACACATAACCATGCTCCGGATTTCCATAAAATTCGCAGGAAAACGTTTTACAACAAATTGAAAAGCAGGTGTGAGACGGAGTTCTCTGAGGCTATTCCAAGAATATACAGATAAGAAATTTGTTTTTAAAAATGTTATATAGTATGATTTCATTTTAATTTTTCAATCGAGAATTTAATTTCTAGATAAGTCAGTTTATATATATATATTATTATTCAAGTATTAATTTCTCTACTAGAATCTCATAATTTTGATTTAACCTATATTAGAATTAATTATCGAAACAAACTGAAGATTTGAAGAAAAAAAAATCCCTTATTTGACTAAGGCAATAATCAAGACGACAGTGTTTTTAAACTAAAGTAGCATGTTGAAAATTGTTAATTTAAGAATAAAAAATTTTTTACACCAATTAAATAATAGTTTTTACAAGTAAATTTAAAAATAGAATTTGTTAATTTATGAAAGTCATTTTAAAAAAGAAACTCTCTGTAATTTAATTACAAATTTTCCAAAAGTTTATTCAACATAAAATTGATTTATTCAGAAAGTTTTGGAATTATTCCCAGCCTTGTATAGAAAACTTTCTTTTAAAAAGTAGTAAAGCCATGAATAATTTACGGTACTGCAATTTGTTTATTTCATTGTAACGTTATTTGTAAAACTTTCTCTTTTAAATGTAAGGACATAATAATTTATATACCTATTATCAGTCATGGAAATTTTTTTCTATATGAAAAAATTAACGATCAAGCAAATATTAAAAGAAAAAAAGTGAAAATAAAAAACCTAAAATTGAAAATCAAAATAAAATAAATTTCTTTAATTAAAACAGTTAACGTAAGATAATCACACCTGGAAATAACTCATAGATAATATGTTAGATATATTTTAAATAGATATCTTTAATACAGATTTTATTTTCCCCCAGCTTATCGTAAAAATATTAATTAAATATAATTTCAGAAATAAATCAAAGAATATTTCATTCTGATTTTTCTTTTCACAAATTACAAAAAATTATTATTTGCTTTTGAAAAAGCAGTAAAAAATTACATAAAATTTAAAAAAATTGATGAAGTTTTAATATTTGGAGTTGTTATTAAGAAGAAAAAAATGGTTGTTTCAAAGTGCATTTTTAAATATAGGGTACTTATTTTTTAAAAAATTATTACTCCTTAATTTTGATAACTAGCGTAAAATGTCTCAAAGTTTCATAGTACATTATTTTTACATTTTGATAGATTTAAAGAAACTGTGTAGGATTGACTAGCATTTTAACTTTAAAATAAAAAAATTAATTACTGTTAATTCATAATTAGATAATATATTTTTTTTAAAAATCAATTTTATTACATTAAAAATAAAATTAATATATATACATCAATGTTAGATCATCAATACATTAATGTTAAAATAAAAAAAAGAATAAAATAGCAAAAAAAAAATTTTGTGAAGTTTAACTAAGCAATTTACAAAACAAAAAATCCACTTTAACTAAGAAAATTGGAAATATAAGTTCATATAATTTAGGCAATTTTATATTGTTTAATACCTTTTATTTCATCTTACATTGTTCTTTTTTTCTTTGGTATTTAAGATATCTATATATATAAAAATCCAATGATGGTGTCCCACCAGCCAATGAAATCTAAGGTATCACGTGACAGTATGAAAGAAGTAGCCAATCCAAGCGAGGATGCAGTTTTAAGCCAATCAGAAAAGAGAACGCATTCGCGTCAAAGCTTTTTGTTGATTTACTTTGAGTGGGTTTTTGCTGATTACATGTCATCTTATCTTATCATTCTTATGCCTATCCAGTGATTGATATCTTTTAATGTTTACATTTTTGTTGTTTGCTATTATAAAGCTTACTGAGGCTTGCTTACCTTAAAATGGTTAAATTTTAAATCACATTTATTTATTCAACTCATTTCAATCATTTGGAATTTCAGTATAATGTCTGACAGGACAGATCGCGATCGAGAATATCGCAGACAGCGGAGATTGGATCCCACGTTTCGTCAAAATGAACAAGAGCGTCGAAGAATAAATCGACAAAATAATCGAGAGCTTACTAATGCCCGCCAAAGAGAAAATCGAAGTAGGGCAGCTAATCGTCTTCGAGAAATAGATGGAAATCAGTATTTGGGAGAATCGTACAGTGATGACTGTCCACCTCTTTTGATTGGATCTATGTCTGTAGAATGCTCTCATTGCAGGGCACTATCCTTTGTAACAGAGCATGGAAGAATAAAACGCAATTGCTGTCACAATGGCAAGATAAAGCTGAACCCAACTCATCCGTATCCAGAAACTTTGAAACAGCTTTTATTGGGAAATGACAATGACTCAATGAATTTCAGGCAAAATATACGTTTTCACAATTCGTCTTTTGCTATGACAGCATTTTGTACAACCCAAGAAATTCAATTTAAAGGTATAAGCTGTGTTGCTCTTCGTGGGGAAGTTAACGCAATGGCCACAACCAGCATCATGCCAGCGAACAATGAAAAACCACGTTTTGCGCAAATCTATATCCATGAAAATGAAACTGCTTTGGCCTGCCGAACATCTGAGCGCTGCAAACCAAGTGTTTTAAAAATCATTCAAGATGTTATGCAGCTAAACCCATGCGCTCAAGTGTATAAATCGCTGTTTGAAGCTTATAAGAGGCATCCTACGGAGAGTGTTCGCCTTGAATTTCACAAGTTGACCACTACTGATGGCAGACGTTATAATCTTCCAACATCTGGTGCTGCTGCTGAAGTGTCGGCTGTTGTTGTGACAGGTGCTGAAGGTTTAATACCTGATCATGTACAATTTATCGTATACCCAAAACACCAGTTTGTGTGTCAAAAGATGTATAAACTGTCTCATCATGTGGAACCAATGGTTTTCCCATTGCTTTTTCCATCAGGTGATCCTGGTTATTCCCTAAACGTACCAAATAATGCAGGATCAAGTCGTGTTACTGCTGTACAGTATTTTGGATGGCGGTTGCGAGTGCTTAGAGACTTTAACATTTTCACCTCTGCTGGTCGTTTATCCCAGCAATAAATTCTACATGGTTACATTACTATGGAGTGGAACAGGCTGAATTATATCAAAAGTCATCAGAATTTATTTCGTAGAGAAACACTTCAAGGGCTGATTGATCATGTGCAGTATAGTTCCGCCAATACCTCAGACATTGTACGACTTGGGCGAGCTGTCGTTCTTCCATCATCATTTGTTGGCAGTCCGAGAGCAATGCAGCAGCATTTCCAAGATTGTATGGCTCTCTCAAGAGATGTCGGACGACCTGATTCGTTTGTAACTTTCACAGCAAATCCACAGTGGCCAGAAATTAGAGAATACTTGAGTTAACTTCCAACAGGATTCACTGCAAGTGACATTCCACATGTTGTTGTACGAGCATTCTATTGCAGATTTGAGGAGTTTGTGAAAGAGATAGCTGCAGGAAAGGTTTTTGGCAAAGTAATGGGCTATACTTTTAATATTGAATTTCAAAAGAGAGGTCTCCCACATGCCCATTGTTTATTCATTCTCAACCCACGTGACAAATTGCTGACCCCATCATCAATTGATAGATTTATCTGTGCTGAAATACCTCCAAAAGATAATTTTCCAAATCTGCATCAAAAAGTGTCCAAACATATGTTACATGGCCCACATAAGCAACTCCATGTTATGACAAAACAAGTGGCATCTGTAAAAAAAAATTTTCTTTCGCTTTTCGAGAAGAAACGGATATGTCTGGTGATGGTTTTCCTTTATATAGACGTAGAGATAACAGGAGTGATAGCAAGTTTCCAATACGTTTGTTATAGAAATGCATAATTCCTGTCGATAATTCGATGGTTGTTCCCTACAATGCCTATCTCCTTCTGAAATACAATTGCCATATCAATGTGGAGTACTGTGGAAGTGTAATGGCGTACAAATACATTTTTAAATATGTTAACAAAGGGCACGACAGAATCAAGGTGACAATTTCGAATGATGATAATGGGGTACAATTAAGAAATGAAGTTGACGAGTTCATCGATAGCCGATATGTAATCTGATATCACTTAATAATATGTTTTTGCTGCCAGGTGAATCGATTCGAAGTTTCGCACATAGAATCGAGTCCCTGGTTGCAAAAACATTTACTTCAGTAAATGACAATAAGGCATTAAACCAGATCAAAGCCCTCCAGCTGATTAATGGCCTACCCAATGAAATGAAGGAGTCACTGATTTTTGGAGGATTCTAGTGATTTTGAGTCTCTAGTAACCAAAGCCAATAAGTTAGCGATGGCAAAAGCTACCGTTCAGGTGTTAAATTCACATACAATAAATAAAGTTGAAAATGATACTTTAAAGAGATTGGAAAGACAAATTCAAGCTTTAACGTTAAAAGTACAAGAAATTACCTGCCAATTTTGCTCAAAGCCGCACACTAACTAGCTAATTGGGAAGAATTTAAATTATCACTAACCCGGCCAAAAGAGGCTTCAAATATGCCCAGACAGGAAAGCTTAAATTATTTGGATAACACTCATAAAAAATCACAGCAATCAATTATTTGTCACTATTGTAACAAAAGAGGTCACATTATGGCCCATTGTAGATTATATTTGGCAACTGTTCGTCCCACTAATTATCCCAGGTTTCAGGGTCAACAATATGTGACACCTCGTTTCCCTCATTACAATTATCCCAATAGATATAATAGATTTCAAAATTCTAATTCACAAAGATATAATGCAAGGCAATTTAACAGTCAAACGTGATATAATTCTGAACAAACTATAACCAAATCTACCTACAAGAGTCATTTAGGCCATTAAAGGGTGGCATAATGTCCTCACTCCCACGTGCAAGTTCACCCAAGCAAATGCTTAATAAGTACTGAAATTCTAAGATGAATTCTGAACAATTTGATACGGTTAGAGATTACTTTAATAGTTTTAATTCAGAATCTAAATTAATTTATATCAATAATGTTTATACCAGTAAGAATTTACCCATAATAGATATTAAGTTTGGCAATCAATATTTTAAATTTTTATTAGATTCAGGTTCAAATGTTTCACTCATGGCAAAAGATGTATACTCAGCAATAAAGAACTATAACAAAACTAGACTTCTTTCGAGCAATGTTCAAATTAGGACTGTTAATTCAGACTTAAAATTTTTTTTTCTGCTCTGAGATTTCTTTTAAAATTGATAAGCAACATTTTAAAAACCCTTTTTATATTTCTGAATTTGCACATGGCAATTTTGATGCTATATTGGGTTATGACTTCATTTCCAAACATAATATTAAAATTTTCCCCCATGAAAATTTTGCTGCTTTTCAAAATTTTAAAGTTAAATTAACAGAAAAAGATGAAACACTTTGTAATTCAATTATTGATTCTAAGGCAATTGTAAACAAGAAATTAGTAATTGAGCCAAAACAATCAGCTCAAATAACTTTGAAAATTAAAAATTTTAGTGATAAAGACAATACTTTCTAATTTGAACCCACCTTTAAAAATCCAAATCCTTCTTTACATAATACTGACAAATCTAAATTTATTACTGTTGTTAAAAATATTGGGGAGCAAACTGTCCATATAAACAAAGACACTAACAATAGACACTAGCAATATTTTCTTTAATCCTGAATTTGAAGAGAATTCTTCTCAGGAAATTATTCATAATTTAGAAGAAGATATGGAATTTTGTAATTTGATATCTGCTACACAAGAGATTTTGGACTTGAGGAAAATTGATTTAAATAAAGATGATTTTGACCTTGCCCATTTACCATCTGATAGGCAAGAAAAATTATTGCAATTACTTCAAGATATGCTGCTTTTTCCAAATCCCTTAAGACTTTAGGACACTCAGATATTATTAACCCTCAAATTAAATTTAAATCAAAAAATCCTATGAAATGTCAACCATTTACAATTCCCTATGCCATACAAGATCAAGTAAGAACAGACTTAATGGAATTAGTTGAAGCAGGTATAATAGAACGAAATATTTGTTCTTGGTCTTGCCCTTTAATTGTAGTTAAGAAACGACCGAATGGCTGTCTGATCCATGGCTGTCCGAGTCTTCAAAATCGGTCTGCGAATCTCAGTCGCCAGCAACACCACTTAAAATAAATAATAAATCTATCTGTGTACTACCTTCGTTTTATTCTAATGTAACTGACGCAATCGAAGCAGGTGCATCCTTAATAAATTCAACTCTATATAACACCAATAAAGATAATCACCCATCGAATTTAAAAAATGATTTGGCAGTATGGGCTATTGCTGATAATGTGCCTCAATCTACGAACACTAATTTGTTAAAAATTTTAATGAAATATCCTTGTGGTTCAGACTTGCCTTTAGATGCTCGTGCACTGCTTCAAACACCTCTATGTGTAAGAGTAGAAAATATATCTAATAGAGTTTACCACCATTATTTTGGAATTGAAGTAGGAATTAAGTTTATTTTATCTAAGATAAACTCTAAAAATGTATTAGGTCCTGATCTAAAACTACTTGTAAATGTTGATGGTTTGCCTTTAGCGAAAAGTTCAAGTAGTCAGTTATGGCCAGTTTCAGGATCATTAAGCTACAACTTGAATGCACCTTGTGTATTCCCCATAGGTATATTCCATTCAAGTCAGAAACCTGAAGATCCATATCTGTTTTTAAACAAGTTTGTTGAAGAAATGAACAAATTAATTAAGAATGGTATTGTGGATAATGGGAAGCATTATAAAATACAGATCTGAAGGGAATGATTTGCGATGCCCCTGCCCGAGTGTTTATATTGTGCATTTAAGGCCATTCTGGTTATTCCAGCTGCAACAAATGTTTTCAGGAAAGATTATATTTTAAAAAAATAGTGTGTTTTCTTGAAGTAGATTTTGTTGAAAGAGCTGATTCAGATTTCTAAAACAGACTTGCTAGTGATAACCACTATAAATGTGACTCTACATTGTTGAAGATTGATAAGCTTGGCCCTGTATCTCCCATTAGAATATATGCATCTTGTTTGCTTAGGGGTTATGAAAAAGCTCATAAAATTATGGTTAAAATGTGATCTTAAAAATCGACTGTCAAATAGTCTGTCAGAGGCAATCTCTGCTATGCTTTTGAGTTTCACTTCAAGCATTAGTAACGATTTTGTTATTAGAAGGCCAAGGGCGTTAAGAGATTTCGAACGCTGGAGAGCTAGAGAATTTAAACAATTTTTGCTTTTCACTGGCTCAATAGTTTTAAAAGGCAGCTTACAAAACGATCTGTACATGAACTTTTTATTATTACATTGTTCTATAAAGGTAGGTTCTTATAACAAACACTAATATTGCCATGATGAATTTTGCTCATTCTTGGCTTCTATGTTTTGTTAAAGGTTTTCCATTTTTATATGGAAAAGAACACATGTCTCACAATATTCATTGCTTACTCCATCTTTCTAAAATTGAAAAAAACTTTGGTCCTTTAGATCAATTTAGCTCTTTTCAATTTGAAAGAGTCTAAAAAGATAAGAAAAGCTGAAAAACATTTATAGCAAGTTATAAAAAGGTTTGTAGAGAAAAAAATTTGTTTTGTGAACAATCAGGTTACCAAAGAACTATCTAAGTATAATGATAAAATATGTTTAATTAAACAACATATTAATGGGATAACTTTGATGAATTGTTATGGCTTACAATATGAAGAGATACTGTTTGGAAAATTTTCCTGAAAGATTTCATTTTCTAATAATGTATGCTTATTAAAAAAAATCTATTTGTTTAATCAAAAATTTTATTAAGAAATCAGATGGTAGTGTAAATATTGTAGTCAACAAAATTTCTTAGCTGTATTGATGTTTATGAATATCCTGCTAAATCTTCACAGTTCAATATATTTTTGGCTCAGAATTATTCCTCTTTATTTTATGTGTCTGTCAACCATATTTCATGTAAATGCCTCGCCTTGAAAGAAAATGATAATTACAACATATTTCCTTTGTATTATGAATATTAATTACATTCTAATTAGATTTCACCTTCTTACCTATATTACATAATACATATTCATTATTTTTCATACTTTTTATATCTTATAGCTAATACAAGCGAATCGTTTAGTTCTTGTACGAGTTCTCACAATATACTTAATCTTCCTCATGTGAACGGACTTAATGTGAACTAATTTTTTCTTTTCTCGTTAAAAGGCATATTAATATAAATAGCCTCTTTCCCCTATATTTTACAGCTCAGATTATTAACAAGTCTAAATAAATTAATTTTTTCCACTCTGTAGAATTGAAAGTTTTAACAAAGTATTCTTGTTTTCCTGACAAAATAATTACTTTAATATTAGCGTTGTGCGTGTGAATTCTGTTCAATATATATATAAACTATACGATTCTTCTATTTTATTTGCCCACTTACAAATTGCTATGCCAAATTTTTAATTTTAAATACATTAGCCATTTGTCAGGCTGATGATATTAATACATCATTATTTTATTTTACGTTAATATTGGCTGCTGAAATTGTTAATAATTTTTTATTAATGTAGTCAGGTCATTATATTATTTTTGTGCAATTTGCATGTTTTAAACAAAAATTATAATTTTCAATGACCAACTGTATCAAAGCAATCTTTCCATACACACTGAAACGATTACTTGAATGTAAGGAATTATTATTGTATATATAGCTTTAAATTTAAAAAATTTTGAACTCAGAATTTCGTTACTTTCATTTTTTATAATATTGTAATTGCTTTATTCATGTATATATCTGAAATATGTAAATGTTCGAAAGTATGTTTAATTTTGCATTATATGGATAATGACCAAGTGTATCAAAATAATGTTTCCATGCACAGACATGATTGCTTGAATGTAATGGATTTTCAATGTATATATACTAGCTTTCAATTTAAAAAAAACCATAAACTTAGAATTTCTTTATTTTCATTTTTTATGATGTTGTAATTGCTTTATCCATGCATATATCTGAAATATGTAACTGTTTAAAAGTATTTTTAATTTTGCATTATATAGATAATGCCGTTCAATCTTGCAATTGTTAAGTTCCTACAGTCTGATAAGGTTGCAGTTGTGCCAGTGACCAGGTTGTCAACGAAAGGATGTGTGCCGCCTTCTTGAAGAGCATACGAAGTTGTGAAACTCGTAATGAAGCTAACTAAACCTTCTCCAGATTGGATTTGCCATGAAGCTCTGGGTAATACCTGAGTTCAACGATTTTTTTTAAAGAGATTCTTTCTGATGTTTAACTTGGGTTAACACGATCATATAAAAGTAAACTCCTGTTTGTGAAAATTGCAACACCATGAAGGAATCGTCATAATTGAATGAAATTTACTACACGGTTGAGTGGTAGTGGTACAAATAAATGATTAAACTTTCAAAGCAAACAAACAATAACAAGAGATCGAAATCAGTATTTTGTGTAGCAACCACGCACCGCAATAAGCGCTTTTACACGACGTGGTATGGAGTCAAGTAAATTTTGAATGTCTGTCTGAGGAAGAACATTCCATATAGTTTGAATGCGTACCCAAAGTTCGTCTGTAAAAGCAACAGGACGAGGATCACAAGCGAGGCACCGACCAACGAAATGACACACATGTTCAATCGGTGACGTATCTGGGTAATACGCAGGCCAAGGAAGAAGCTGTACCTGCCGCAATGCAAGGAAGGATTGAACAGTCCTAGCAATATGAGGGCGGGCATTGTCTTGATGAAATACAGCGCCTGGCAAGGCTTGAAGGAAGGGAACAACTTGGGGCTGTAAAACTTCACTGATGTACCAGTTGTTATTCAGATTACCCCCAATTCGTAGCAATTCAGATCGTCCATGATATGCTATGGCACCCCAGACCATAACTCCGGGTGTTTGTCCACTGTGGCTTTCGATAATGCACTCCGGAAGGTGGCGTTCACAGGCATAGCGTCTGGCACGAATGCGGCCATTATGGTACCACAAATTAAAGCGGGATTCGTCAGAAAACACGATATGCTGCCAATCAGCACGCCAGTCCTTATGCTGATTGGCCCATTGTAGCCGCAGGCGGCTATGGTATAGCGTGAGGGTGATCCTGTATAAAGGAGTCCTTGCACGCGGTCCACGCTGCAGTTGACGTCTACGAATTGATGAAGCACACAATGAAACACCTGTAGCTATGGACCACTGGTGCTGCCAGTTGTCTAGAGGGAGCCGTACGGTCTGTCAGCGCCATGCGGACCAGGTGTCTATCATCGCAAGCTGACGTGACATTTCGGGGTCCACTCCCGGATTTCTGAGTTGTCTGACACTCCGTCCACTGCTTCCAAACACGCATCACTGTGCTGCTGTTACGCTGCACACGAGCGGCTACTGCACGATGAGACAATCCAGCTTCACGAAGGCCGATGATTTTCACCCTTTCAAACTCCGTAAGTTGTTGAAATCTAGCTATCTTTCGTCGAAGAGGCATAAGTAACGTCTGAGCTAACGTTTACCACTAGCAGATAACCACCGATAACCATACACGCCTCGCTACAGCCGTCTATTTATTCGGATCCATCCGCCGTTCAGAGGGCGATGCTCAGCATACGCATGCGCTACGGGTCTGAAAATCTAATCATTTGCATATTATGCTCTACTTTGCATTTCCTGAAAATTTCAGTTCACTCGCGTAAGTCCTTCATGGTGTTGCAATTTTCACAAACATGAGTTTACATTGCGTCATTGAAAAAGCCCAGGTTCAAACCCTGATCCACTGTTAATTAGGGCTTTATATATTCAGGAATTTTGTTCGTTTTTTTTGTTGGTTAATTAAGCCAGAATTTTTTTTTATTTTTTCCCTGATCAAAATGGTACCAGAAGTTTGTTATTATTTTTATCAAAAAGAATTAGAATGTTATTCCTGGTCAAAGAAACCAGATGATATATATATAAAAAAATAATGATTCAAATGAATTATTAAATAATTAAATTGTTTTGATACTCGATCGGAAAAATTATTTGCATAACCTGTTTAATCCTGGTTGAATAGTCTGAATATATATATTAATGCTTACTAAAGTAGATGATTTTTATAATTTACCTTCTTTACTTTCATTGTTATTTTAAAATAATAATAATTAAGTATCTTTTGATGCAATACAATTTTTTTTGTGTGCTTTTTTTGAGAACATTTTTTCATTTTCTAAGTGTATTTAAAAACAATTGTAAGTTTATTCAAATATTTTCTTTCCCAAAACAATTTTTGTATGTTACAATCAAATACTTTAAGATTGTGTTGTTATAATAGTACGTAATTATTATAATCTTTCATAATTAAGAATGCATTAATTAATTAACCACTAACTATATAAACGAATAAACAATACAGAAAGTAACACGTTAAAACTATTAAAAAAAATTATACAAGATTCTTCAATGCACTTTCCTACTCAATCAAAACATAAATTTTGTGCACTAAATATTTAAATTCATCATATAATATTATAATGTAATAAAAATTTAAAATTAATGAACACTACCAATCAATTTTTAACTTCGTTTATCATAAATTTTGCAGAATCTTTGTAAATGAGGTTACTATGAATCGTATTTAATGTGCTTCACCATACACTCTTTATAAACAATTTTTAATATACTTTCAAATCATATTTTTTTAATGTTATGTTGTATAGAATTTATGAAACTTGACATTTTATATGACTATACTCAACAATACATTTATTTAACATAAATTGCAACAATGTTATGAATGTATATGCAGTTAATTTAAACAAGCCTTTCAATATTATTGCATTGGTACATTTCTCGATTGTGTAATTATTTCGAAATGAATATTTCGAAAATAATATTTCGAAATGAATACCACATTGCTACCATTGTGATAGAGCTAACAAAAAGTATAGACAGCTGCTTGAGGTGGACCACTCACCATTCGACAAGGAGTGCCAACAATATATAAGAGCTCAATTTATAAGAGCTCAAAATAGACAGATGAAGCGAACTACATATGAACAGTAAGAACAACAGAACTATCAATATTGGTCATATAAATTTACATCACACCTCATCCGCTAAACTCCAATTAAACAAGGACTTTAAAAATCTGGACATCAATATCATTAGTATGAATGAGCCTTATTACAATCAAGACTCAACAATCACCGGATTCTCAATCAAAAATAAGCTTTACTACCATAAAACCTGCCACGTTCAGCAATTATGCTGAATTGAGAGGTGATAAATGACTTCCCGGTGCACATATCAAGGGACATAGGATTGAATGTAGAAGTTTTATGGCACAAGATCCAACGGAGGATATGCTGCGCCAAACAATTTGTTGAGTTAGATCTAATGGTAAATTGCACACAATAGTTTCATTGTCATAAAATAAATGAAAGTAATAAAATTGTTTATCTCAAGACACGTATTTTTAAAAGTTCATAAAAATCATTAAAAAGCATAATTCTATAAAATACACAAAAAGGTAAAACGGTTCATGGGTAGGAAATAAGAGTGAATAAAATCAGATAAAACAGTTATATACAATATATAATACCAATAGCTCGCAGAAATGCGAAAATGTTGGGATGATGAATATCATCTAACAAATCCTTCATACATAAAATCGTGCTATTAAAAAAGGTAAGACGATGTTGGTTAAAACAAGGACAAATGGTTAAAATGTGATGAACCGTAAGTAAAGTATTGCAAGAGTCGCATTTGGGAGGAGATTCTCCAAACAACAGATGAAGATGCGTGAGTCGAGTGTGGCCGATTCAAGGGACATAGGAGCTGTCAACTTTACATATGATAGTGTGGAATACCTCTTCATATCTGCCTACTGTTCTCCGAGCGAAAACATTCTGGACAACCAAGGAACAATTGACTCTCTTCTAAGTAAAAACATCAATGCAAGAGTTGTGCTTTGCGGTGATTTGAATGCCAAATCTGTAGCATGGGGACCGAAAAGTGACCACAGGAGAGATATTCTTCTAGACCTTCTCATGAGAAATAATCTTGATGTGGTAAACGATCCAGACGGCCCACCCACATATAACTCAGTACTAGGCCAAAGCTGGATAGATATGATAGCGAGTAACAGTGAGATTAAGAATTACAGAATTTACGAGGGAATTACCTGCTCGGATCATGAACTCTTATTGGCTTCTATTGGTACCAACAACACACGTATTAAACATAGAAGTAGGTAAGAAAAAGAGAGTTCTGGGCCCTGCAGATTGAATGTAGGGTTTAGTGGTGCAAGGTCCAGATGAGGACATGCTGCGCCAAACAATACGGTAAAATCGTTTAAAAGCCTAAGTGCATACAAAATTTAATTGTAATACAATGAATTGATAAAATAGTACTAGTGAGTGAATAAGACAAGATAACTAATCTAAATAAAATCAGATAAAAAGTATGAGTACAGTATAAAACGTACGAAGTGTGTAAAATGTATGAAGGTTAAAAAAAGGGAAATTTACAAAAGCGTATAAAACAGTAGATATGTTAAAACTTCTACATGCAGTTAAAAATACCAATGGCACGTAAAAACGCAAAAATATTAGGATGGTGAATGTCATCCAACAAATCTTGTATGCATAAAATAGAACTCCCAAAAAGCTTTAAGCGATGTTGATTAGATCTTGGACACGTTATTAAAATATGATGAATTGTGAGAGGAGCGTTACAAGTACTGCATTCAAGGGGAGGTTCTCCGAACAATAAATGTAGATGTGTTAACCGGGTGTGACCGATTCGCAGTCGAGTGTAAGTTTAACGTCTGCACTACGCAGGTGCAGTACAGGCAAATGGTCCAAATTGGTTTTAACACTATGTAGTTTATTGAGAGTTTGGAGATCCCACCTTTGCTACCAAAGAGATGTTATAAATTTCCGAACATGCAGCTTAACATCCGTGAAAGCCACAGATAATGGCAAGAGATCAGTGGCAGACCGTGCGCAAGAATCAGCTAGGTCGTTTCCTGGTATGCCAACGTGACTCGGCACCCAACAAAACATTACATGAAACCCATTTCTGTGAAGACTGATCAGCTAATGAATAATAAAACCTAATATTGGGTGATTTTATCTCCGAAGATTATTTAACTGTCGCAAAACGCTCATACTATCTGAATAAATGCAATACCTGCGTGTAGAGAGCGTAGAGCAGGATTTACTGTAACATTCTAAGATGAAAAGTATATGTGAGAAATGAAGAAAGGAGCATACTTTTAGCTGGTTTGGTTGTTTGGGATTTTAGGCGCAAGAGCCAGTCTTGGCTATATCGCGCCTCCAACTAGGTAGATATTTTACAGCTAGGTTCACAATTCTGTTTTGGTTTAAAAACTAGATAGATGTATAAATGCCAATATCCTTAAGGTACGAGAAAATGTTAGGGGTTGCAGATAACAAATTAAGTGCTAACACCAATCCGCTATTTAACACCGATGCTAACTATTAATTGTTGTAATCTTGTTTTATCTCGGACTTTCCTTGTAATCACATATTTCGATATTAAAGATCATTTAAGGTCGTGAGAAAGAATTCCTTCTCAGATACTTACTACCTCTTGTACATCCGCTATAATCATCTGATGTAATAACAGCTGTGTTGAAAATCTATGTCAAAGTACCATTTAAGTTTTCCTACTTCCTTGTATCTTTCATACCTGAATCTTTTAATATACCATACATTAGTTCTAAGTTCAAAAAAGACTACGTCGCCGACCCACGACTTTTGACTCTTTCTTTATACCGTGATCTCAGCAGCAGAGCGTGGTTCCCTCAAAATGGAACAGGCTTCAAAAGCCTCACCCGTAACTGGGTTGAAGTCTCTTCTACTAGAGGGAGAATAAGGTTCTGTCTCGAAAGACAGCTTCTTCCTTCTTTGCGAGAAAGGAATCAGTTAAAAAGACGTCTTTCCTCTCGTTTACGTGACCAAGCCAGGAGGAAGAAATTATCCTCGTCGTACACCCGTCTCCCTCAACTTGCTGCTCGTAGTAGAAACGTGCTGAAAAGGAAGTAAAGAAAGTAATCTGTCTCATTAGAAGGATCACTTCTATTTTTCTAAAAGAGGCCTGAGGAAATAAGATGTATAGAAGTCAAAGAAGAAATAAGATGTATAGAAGTCAAAGAATTGGATAAATACCTGGACGAAGAGTCAGCAGATACTGAAGCAGAAAAACTACGGGGAAAAAAGGCAGCACTATTAGTACAGTACATCGGCGACTCAGTACTGCCGACCCTTCAAGCTGAAGAGACTGCAGCAGCCGTATGGAGTAAGTTGAAAGCTCAGTATGAAGAAGGAAGCAAAGGTATAGTAAGTCAAATCCTAGGAAGGAAAAGACTAATGACTGTTAAGAAAACACGAGATGCACACTATGCGGGAGCATTTGGACCGCATCTCTAGGCTGGCCGCCGATTCGAAGTCATCTGGAGCCACTGTATCAGATGAAGATCTCATAGTGTACATTCTAATGTCACTACCGAAAGAATACAAAGGAACCAAAACTGCCTTGGAAAACCAGCCCTCCAGAGTATATGGATTAGATTTTTTGACTCATGTCTGAGCCAGACTAATAGACACTGAAGCTTTACTACTGGAATCAAGAAAAGAAATCCCTCCTCGGCAGACCAAATGTCTAGGAGATCCAGTCGCATTTAACTGTGCAAACAATAAACATGTCAAAGAAAAGGGCATTCAGCTCGTTTCTGCAGAACAAAAGTAGTCTCCTACCGCTGCGGTCAGCGTGGTCACTTTCAAAGAGATTGCTCACGTAACAGACCACGAGAATCACCACAAGAGAATGCGTCCTCTGCTGTGACTTTCGCTGCTGGAGAAGTGATGAAGAGGCCTTCATCATGGACTCAGGTTGTACTCAACATACGTCCTCTAGAAAAGAATGGTTCACCAGACTTAGACCGCATACAGGAGTTGTGAAATGTGCATCGAAGGAGGACACATTGGAAGTAACAGGCATCGGCGACATCGAAGGAAAAACGTCTGATGATAAGGATATAATTCTGAAGAATGACCTTCTCGTTCCAAGAATTAACGGCCAATTAGTGAGTGTAAACTGCATTGAAAATGCAGGTTTTTCTATTGCTTTTGAAGCTGAAAAAGTTTTTATAAATTCTGAAATAGAAAACCTAAAATTAACCGAAAAGAGAAGCAACGGTCAATACACCTGAGACTTAATTCCTATTACGGCAACTGCCATGAGTGTTACTGTACAAGAGAATGGAAAATTCTGGCATCGACGTCTGGGACATCCCTCGGTCAAAATACACAGACTTTTGAATCTCCCTGTGTCTAAAGAATTCTGTGAAATTTGCTGCACTGCCAAACAAGCTGCTACTCCAATGGGAAAAGGGCCAAGAACCAGAGAAAAGAAACCTTGGCGACAATTCATACTGATATTTGTGGACCAATTTTCCCGACCACAGCATCTGGAGTGAAATACTTTATGACGCTGATTGATGACTACAGTAGATTCACCGAAGTTAAACTCCTGAGAACCAAAAGTGAAGCAGCAAAAAAAAATCATCTTTCTAAAACTGCATCCATCTGGTAAAAGGATTAGAAGCGACAACGCGAAGGAATACTTTGCTGGAGAATTACTGACTTATACCAAAGAAAAAGGAATTGACCTGGATCTATCCCCACCTTATACACCAGCTTTGAATGGCATAGCAGAAAGGGCAAACAACAAATAATCTATGTCAAAGTACCATTTACGTTATCCTACTTCCTTGTATGTTTCATATAAATACCTGAATCTTTTAATATACCATACATTAGTTCTTAGTTCAATAAAGATTATGTCGCCGACCCACGGCTTCTGAGTCTTTCTTTATACCGTAAACTAAACATACTAACCACTAGCTATACGCCCGCAAGCCACCCCTGTAGCAGCCTTGACCCTTAACGAGGTACCCAGTACGTGATGGCGGGCTTGACCGTAACCTCCGAGAAGATAGAAGGCCATGACGGCTACCGCCGAATCTTTGATGACTCATAACCAGTCGTCTGCCTTCCATCAAGTGTAATCTCGACCACAGCAACTTTGCGCGTTGTTTACTTATGTATACAGTGCGATAACTACGATCATTTTTGAGCGAATAATAAAATTTCTTGTACTTGATATAATTATTGAGTTTTTTTTGTTAAACTTTGTTATTGTCTTGTTTACATTTTTATAATGTTGAAATTTCACAATTTTTACTGTTTTTAAACATCGTTAAAAGATTTCAGTGTTAGCTATGCCGAACCGTTGTTGTGTGCCTGCTTGCAAGTCTAATTATACATCAAAAACTGTCAGTGTCGAGTATGTCAGTGTTTTTAAACTTCCTAGAAATGAAGAAAGGAAGAAATTGCGGCTGCGTAAAATCCCTCGATAAAACTTTACACCATCTAAACATTCAGCGGTGTGCGAAAAGCATTTCATAAATCATATGATCATCAGGGAAGATTTCACAGACTCCAAAGAAATCACTCATAAAATAAAACGAGAACGCCCTATTTTAACTGAGGATGCATATTTGATGGATGCCCCCCTTATTTGAGTGATATAAAAACTACTCAAAGATCCAGTAGAGATGAAAAAAGACTCAAAATGGACAGTGAGTTGATTTCAGCATTTGCGAAAGATGATCAGACTTCGAATTTTAAAGAATTTGTGAATAAATTTTCTGCAAAGATGAAAAACTTTTTGCGTAGAGAAAATCTGCTTGTTTACCAAGCTGAGTCAAAGTTTTTTGTTCTTTATATGAGTGATGATCCTTCTTCAGTTGAGTTAAAAAGTATTATAATTGATAATAATATGAATATAAATATATACATAATGCAAGATCATTTGGATCTTAAAAAGCACCTGCACCATATTTTAAACAGCTCGACTAAAGTAAGTTTATGGAGTGAACTAGAAAATGTATGCAATTTTATTTATAATTTTTCTGTAGAAAATAATGTAGAATCCTCCAAGGATATGTACTCTGCCGCTGTTGAAGTATGGGATCAGTTTTGCAAGCAGAAGCATGTGAGGAATTTTCTTTTGAGATGTTCGTTTCGGAGAAGTTAAAGCTTCACAAGAAATCACCAAATAGTCGAAGGTATAGTCCTCACTTGACAACGCTAGCCTATTCCTTGTACATTAAATCGGCTGCCTGCTACGAAGAGCTTCGTCAAAGCCAGATAATTTATTTGCCATCTATTAGACATCTAAAACGATTAACTTCCTTCCTCAGCTTGTCACCATCTACAAACAATGTTAATAATGTCAGTTATTTAACAAAAAAATGCCAAAGTCTTTTACCTCATGAGTAAACTGTAAGCTTATTACTTGATGAAGTACATGTAAACCTGCAATTTCTTACAAGGGCAAAGCTTTGTATGGTTTTGCTGAAAATGCTGTTAATACTGAGGCAACATGATAATTTCTTCAGGCAAGCTTTCATGGTTTCTTCAGTATTCAGTACATACAAAGATATAATTGGACTAGTTCCTGTGCAAAACATGAGTGCATCAGATTTGGCCAATTTTACCCAAACTGCCCTCACGGTGTTGCATGGTTCGTCATATAATGTGCTTACTGTCATCTCAGACAATAATAGAATTAACCGGAATGTGTTTAAAAATTTAAAACTTCAAGCTGAGGATTCAATTTATATTAAAAATTCTGCGGATAATTCTCGTCCCCTATTTCTGTTATTTGATTCTGTGCACATCGTAAAATCCATACGAAATAATTTAATAAATAAGATAGATACAGAAAAGACATTTGCGTGCCCAGATTTTAAAGATTTTACCAAAATCGTGGAAGTGAAATTTTAGTTTTTACGAAAAGTTTTTAACATTGAACGAAACTCGATTGTTAAATATGCCAACAGGTTGTCTTTTAAGACAACTTATCCAACTAATATTGAGAGACAAAATGTCAACCTGGCATTGAATATTTTTGATGAAAGTACTCAAGCTGCAATTCAGATATATGGGGAACAAAACTGTTTCTCAAACTGGCAACCTACTGTTCAATTTTTGAAAACAGTAAAAAAGTGGTGGGACATTATGAACATAAAGAACACAAAGAAAGATTTCCTTAAACGAAATGCTGCTTCTTTTCCATTTCGCTCTTTAAGTGATGAAAGGTTTCAATTTCTTGGACATTTTTTTGCGTGGTTAGATGCATGGAAAAAGTTGAAACTGAAGCCTCGCTGTGGATGTTTGTCAGAAGAAACCTTTTATGCCCGCACTCAAACAACTCGATGCATGATATCCTTAATTGAGCATTTCTTGAATCAAGGAAACTCTTATGTCCTCACAGGCAAGTTTCAGACAGACTGCTTAGACAATCCAGATTTGGCATTTACCGACAGATGTCTGGTAGCAATTACCATGTTTCTGTAATTGAAAGTGAGAGAAAACATCGAATCAAAAGTATCCTCACTCTGAATTCAAGCAGTTTGAGAAACATTTTCTTTCGCAGTTTATGTGGTGATGATACTTCAGATGATGTTGAAGAAGTGGACATTAGTGACTTCTCAGTGATGTCTTGTGCGACTTCAACATCGATGTTAGTTGAGATGAAGTAGAGATTCTCACATATATTTCTGGTTATTGTGTCTTCAAATTAAATCTAACATGCAGTATGTGTTTTAAGCATTATGTAGTTAATCATAATATTCTGATTGAACCTAGTGACAGTCACTTGGCACCCATTTCAGAAAACAAACCCGACTCTTATATAAACATCGTAAACAAAGGAGGATTAAAGAAACCGAAACCCTCAAGACTAATTTTAAACATAATCATTCATGCATATAGTATTTTTAAAAAGCTTTTAACTTCTGAATTTGAAGAAAACTTTCAAAAGTGTAACATGCCACAACATAAAGTTATTGTAAACTATTTAAATTTTATCTGGAGAACAGTGATTTGTTTTCACTACAAGAGAAATGTGACATTTGTTGAACTGAATTGTTTAATTCTGTTTGTAAAATTATGACCACCTTTAGTAACATTTGCTTAAAAAATTATACTAAAGTGCTATCTGACAAAAATCTTGTAAATTTACGAGAACAAAAATTAAAAAAATTCAAACCTTGTTAATTTTTCAAGCTAAAAACTGTTGTGCTTTTTATATATTAGCTTTAAATTTGGTATATCTATTTATTATCAAATATAAGGGCTGAAATTTTACATTTATTTTTAACTATATACTTTGAGGAATGGCAGTTCTCTCTGCTTTGCATCCACAAAGTGAACATGCCTACAGGACTGCAAAATATGAAGCATTTACAGGTGATTTAAATTTTACTGGATTGGAATTTCCTATGAAATTGGAAAGCATTGCGAAATTTGAGAAACAAAATGCTATTTCTATCAATGTGTATAGTTTCACTGAAAAATATATTATTTAACCTCTTTATATAATGAAAAACGAAAAAGATTTCCATGTAAACCTACTATATGTAACTTCTACAACAACTTCGTATTATTGTTGGATAAAAAATTTATCACGACTCTTAACATTGCAATATTCCTCTCACAATGGAAATAAATGTATTTGTCGAAGGTTAGTTAGTTAGTTAGTTTTTAGTTATTGGCGCAAGAGCCAGTTGTGGCTATATCGCACCTACAACTTGGTTTTTATTAAATATCTATATTGATGTATCAAAACCAATGGCTTTGAGGTATGAGAAGATGTTGTCGTGGGGACTGTTACCAATTAATAAAATCAATGATGGATTAAAGCAACCGAATTGGCGTTGTCTCTGAATTTTAAATTTGCTACATTTGGTTAAAATGTGTTTCACAGTGAGCGGTTCCTTACAATGGGAACACTCTGGAGCAGGCTCATTTAGTAGAAGATGTCTGTGAGTAATACGAGTATGACCGATACGTAAACGATTTAAAATAACTTCTAGCTTTCGAGGTAGATTAAGATGTGTATAAGGTTGTAGGTTAGAATAGATACTATGTAGTTTATTATTCGTCTCATTATTCCAGTTTTTTTGCCATTCTGAATACAAGGTACATTTGATAATATTTTTAACATCTGATAACGTTGATTTGTGATTAGTTAGGTTATTTGTTGATTTTGCTGCCCTATCTGCTACTTCATTTCCTAGAATGCCAGTATGTCCAGGTATCCATGAAAAAATTATTTTGTACCCAGAAAGTTTTAAAGTGTTGTGGAGATTAAAAATACAATTTATAATAGAATGAGGTTTATGATTACAGTTTAACAATGCTTCAATACAGCTTTTCGAATCGCTATATATATACCATTTCTTTAATGGTTGAGATGAAATAAACTGTAAAGCCAAGAATATTGCGTGTGCCTCACTTGTAAATACTGAACAGGACGGGGGAAGTTTTTCTGAAACAGTGGATCCATTGGCCACAACAGCTGATGCTGTGTGACCATTAGTTTTTGAGCCATCCGTAAAGACCGGATTAAAATCTGCGTATTGCTCTCGGTGGTAATTAAAAATTTGTTGATAAATAATGGATGATGTGTGTTCTTTAGTATTTCCTTTAAAAATGTCGATGAAAGGAAAATTTATACCAATCCAGGGAGGATGCGGTTTACATACTGGTAAAATATCAAAATCCTCAATGGTAAAATCTGATAAAAGTTTTTTCATCCTAAGTCCAAAAGTTGGAACGCAGGATGGTCTATGGTTAAAAAGAGTTTCGTAGTCTGGCGTTAAAATCTTAGGAAACATGGGATGATTAGGGTGACTCTTGATATGAAAATAATAATTTAGGGCAAGTTTTGCTCGGCGTATAATGAGGGATGGTTCATGATATAAAGCTAGCAAACTTTGAATTGGAGAGGTACGAAAAGACCCTGTAGCAATGCGAATTCCTTCGTGGTGTACTGTGTCTAGGTATCTTAAAACAGATTTTCTAGCAGATCCATATATAATAGATCCATAGTCAATTTTAGAGCGAATGATACTGCGATAAATTTTAATCATAGATTTGGTGTCTGCCCCCCAAGAGCAGTTCGTTAAAACTTTGAGTATGTTTAATTTCCTTTCACAATTTTGTCGCAGATAGTTAATGTGAGATTTAAAAGTTAATTTTGAGTCAAAAATTATGCCCAGAAATTCTACTTCAGGTAAAACTGGTATACGGTAACTATTGATAAATAATTCTGGATCAGGATGAAGACCTCGTTTACGACAAAAGTGAATGCAAGAAGTTTTGTTAGGTGAAAAAGTAAAACCATTACTGTCTGCCCACTGTAATACTTTATTAATTGCATATTGAAGTTGTCTTTCTATTGTGTGCATATGGGTAGCTTTGCACGAAATCCGAAAATCATCGACAAAGAGTCTACCGTCAACAGAAGGGGGTAAAAGAGATAAAATTTTATTTATTTTGATTAGAAATAAAGTGACGCTTAGAACACTACCCTGAGGAACACCCTCTTCTTGAGTGTAAATGTCTGAAAATATAGGATTTAAAAACACTTGAAAGGTTCTTTCTGCTAAAAAATTTTGAATAAAATAAAATAAATTCCCTGTTATATCATAATCTAGAAGATCTCGCAGAATACCATAACGCCACGTTCGGTCGTATGCTTTTTCGATATCGAAAAATACTGCTACCAGATGCTGTCTTTTCAAGAACGCTTCTCTTATCTCAGTTTCTAAAAGTATGGCATTATCAGTAGTAGAACTGCATTTTCTGAAACCAGTCTGTTTGCAAGATAAAATATTTCGAGATTCTAGCAAATAGGTAAGTCTAGCATTTAAAATCCGTTCCAATAGTTTGCATAAACAGCTAGTAAGAGCTATGGGCCGATAGTTATTAGGATTTTTGTGGTCTTTTCCTGGTTTGGGGACAGCTATTACGTATGATTTGCGCCAGCTGGAGGGAAATTTTCTCTCGATCCAAATTCTATTGAAAAAATTTAAAATTATTTGTAGATGTGTATCTGAAAGGTGCTTAAACATGTTACTGTGTATATTATCAGGACCAGGAGAAGTGGGTTTACAACGTTTTATTGCCGATTTTAGTTCTATTAAAGTAATTTTTGAATTATAATCATTGATTGGTTCGGATGGACATTTAAGTATTGTTTTTTCAGTTATTGCTTTATATCTTTGAAAGGAGGTTGGATAATTTGTGTGGCTGGAATTCTGAGAAAAGCTTTCAGCAAGAGTGTTAACTATTTCTTTTTTATCAGTTATTTTGCGGTTATTTATTTCAAGATGAGTAACAGGTGAAGTTGCATAATGGCCAGATATTGTTTTAATCTTTTTCCAAACTTCTTTAGATGTAGTATTACTGTTTATTCCACTGACGTATTCAATCCAAGATTTCTTTTGGCTTTGTCTTCGAGTTTTTCTTGCTATTGCTCGGGCCCGTTTGAATGCAATCAAGTTTTCTTGGGTGGGATATTTACGGAATTTTCTCCAAGCCTGTTTTTGAAATTTGTGAGTTCGGCTACATTCCTTGTTCCACCAGGGTTTTGTATATTTAGGGCAGTTAGGAGAAGTGTAAGGCATTGACTGTTCAGCTGCTGTTATGAGGGCATTAGTTATTTCAGTTGTGGCTTCATCAATAGTTCCTGTTTCTATTGTATGTTCATTGAATGTAAGAGATTTACAAAACATTACCCAATCTGCAGCCGCGATGCAGAGTCTAGGTAATCGATAGATCTTATTTTGAGACGGTACAGAAATTTTTATAATGATAGGAAAGTGGTCACTGTGGTAAAGGTAGTTGTCAACAAAAAGCTCTAAAAACGGGTATATTTGAGGAGAACAAATAACCAGATCAATAGAATGAAAAGTTCTAGAAGGGAAATGAAAATGAGTTTTTTCATTTTTATTCAGTAGACATAATTGATGATCATTGATGAGTTTCTCTATCTGGTTACCACGAGAATTTGAATTGGCGCTACCCCACAATGGGTTATGCCCATTAAAATCTCCCATGATGATGAATGGTGACGGTAGTTGAGTAATTAAATTGTCTAGGTCAGATTGTGGTATTACCTGATTTGGTGGTAAATAAATACAGCATACCGTGATAAGTGATTGAATGAAAATTTGAACCGCAACAGCTTGTAGAGGGGTTACTAATGAAACAGTAGAAAACGGATAGCTTTTAGACGTTAAAAGTGAAACGCCGCCGCATGCTTTGTTACCTTGTATAAAATCCTTTCTTGAATTAGTATACCTATGTATATTTCCCTTATGAGATGGTTTAAGGAATGTTTCTTGGAGACAAAAGCATATGGGATTGTGTTTGTCAATTAGGCTTTTAATGTCTATTAAATTTGTGTAGAAGCCTCTGCAATTCCAATTTAAAAGTTTTGCCATTATTTATTTTGCAGATTTAAACTTGTTGGTTTTAGGCATAAGGTTAATTGGAGTCTCCATTCCCTTCTCTATTTGCATGTCCGAATCAGTTGCGTTATCAGTGCTCATACAGTCAGTCACAAAAGTCTACATACACCCGCTAATATTCGCAGATCTAGCACTTTACTCATATTTTTGAATATCCAACTTTATTTTTGTTAACATCTTGGATAATAACTCATATCTAACAAAAAGGATTATGAACAAATTCGTTAAAATATAACAAAAATTAACAACATATTAAATTATATAGTCACAAAAGTCTACATACAGAGACAGAACAATACAAACTTTCAGAATTAAATACCAAAAAATTTAACATTAATATTTTGTAGGACCTCCCTTTGAAGTAACAACTGCCTGAATTCGGTTTGGCATCGACATAACCAGATTTTTTGTCGCCTCAGGTGTAATTTGAGACCATGCAAGCTCTATTGCCTTCTTTAGGGCTTCCTTGCTTGTTACCGATTGTTTCCGAACTCTCCTATCAACTTCCGCCCAAAGGTGCTCTATGGGATTAAGGTCTGAGGACTGTGGCAGCAAATGGAGCTGTTTAGTCGTTTTATAAAGTAGCCATTCCTTAACAATCTTAGCTGTATGTTTTGGGTCGTTGTCTTGCTTGAAGACAAAGTTGCTCCCAAATCCCAATTTTCGAACCGATGGAAGTAGATTGTCTTGCAAAATCTTCAGGTATTCAAATCGATTCATCATGCCATCGATAAACACTAAATTGCCAATTCCAGCAGCCGCCATTGCTCCCCAAACCATAACACTGCCTTCACCGTGTTTCACAGTTGGAGTCAAATTCTCGGGATTCATTTCTGTGTTTTTTTTTACCTCCAGATTTTTCCGCGGCCATCACTCCCGAACACGTTGAACATACTCTCTTCTGTAAAAACAACTGTTTTCCAAAAATTAAAATCTTGGTCAATATGGTCAGAAGCAAAATCAAGTCTCTTTTGTTTGTTAGTAGATGAAATGAATGGCTTTCGTCTAGAAACTCTACCATTGTAGCCGGCTGATCGACGAATTCTACGAACAGTTTCTGGATGCACTATCTTTCCACTAGCTGTTGCAATTTGATTCGCTAATTTTGGAGCACTAATTTCGGATTTTCTTCACTTTTCTTACTATGGTTCTTGCATCACGATCATTAAGCTTCCTTGGACAACCACATCGATATTTGTTAAGCACATTTCCACGCATAACATTATTTCTGTAGATTGTTTGAATAGTTGACCGACTTCTTTTTACAATTTTTGAAATTTCTGCATAAGATTTCTTTTCACATTTTATTCTTACTATCATATTTCGAAGATCTAAAGATGTTTCTTTTCCCTGACTCATTTTGTTGAAGTTACAATGTCAAAAAATCTCGGGAAATGAAGATTGGAATAGATAACGAAACATGTAACCACAAACTAAGACAATCTTCCAAAATAACTTCGTATGCAAATTTTTTTCCGTCCGCCAATCAGGTGTATGCAGACTTTTGCGACTTGATAATTACTATACAAATCACAAAGTTACCTAGAAATTATTATTTCTGAATATTTTTATTATGGAAAACAATTTTTTTAGAGAAAACTGAAGGAGTGATATGATTTTTAAAATTGAAATTTAATTGCTTTTTGAGAAACCTTTATTTTGATCAGTGTATGTAGATTTTTGTGACTGACTGTATCTTCAGATTGTTCTAGCTTACTGTTGGATAATTTGTTCCTATTTTTATTGAAACGATTTTGTTTACTTTTTGAAACAAATTTGGGTTTGCTTAATTGTGGCGTCTGGGTTAATTTTTTGTGCAAAACATTTACTAGCTGTGGAGTTAGTTTCAGATATTGATTTTTTTCAGTATTGTTTTGTGAAGATGTTGATTGAGGGGAAACAGATTTTACAGATTTGTGTATTTGATGAGACGGTATGGTTTTTGAGGCAGAGGTTGTTTGTTGAGATGTTTGTACTTCTGCTTCGATTACGTTACATTGTATGCCGATGGATTTAGTTATCTTTGAATTGGTGACAGCTGCAGCATACGAAATATTAGGTCGTGGCTGTGAGTTTAAAAATTTAGATCTAGCTTCAGTGTAGGATAGATTTTGCGTAACTTTAATGCTTATAATTTGTTTCTCTTGCTTCCATTTTTGACACATTCGAGAATTAGCGGAGTGGGGTTCATGGCAATTTATGCATTGTTCTGGTAACGTGCAGGATTTGAAGTTATGCCCTGTCTGACCGCAGCGAGAGCAGGTTTCTTTGCCTCGGCAGTTGTTGGTGGCGTGGCCAAACTTCTGGCATTTAAAACAGCGAAGTGGATTTGGTATGTATGGACGGATTTTACAATTTCTATAGCCAGCTTTAATGTCCGTAGGTAAATTTGCTGTGTTGAAAGTTAGAATCAAGTGTTGTGTAGGAACTATTTCATCGCCCTTTCTTATTGTTATATGTCGTACATCAATTACGCCTTGACTAGAGAAGCCTTCAATTATTTCAGAGGTTGGAAGAAATTGTAGTGTTTTTTCTGTTATAACACCTTTCGATATGTTTAATGTCCTATGGGGTGCAACAGTAATAGGAACATTGCCAAGTTTATTTGATTTTAAAAGTAGGGTAGTCTGCTTTTCAGAACTAGTTTCCACTAACAAGTCACCAGAGGGCATAGCACGAACATTTTTTGGATTACCTATCTGAGATTCTAGAGACTTTTGTACGAGAAATGGTGATAAAGAAGAAAGTTTCTTTACTGTTGAGCTGAGTATCAGATATTTAGCTTTTGTAGGGTCGTAATTAGAGCATGTAGATAAGTCAAATCTAGGTGAAGTTTTTCCGAAACAGGGTGATTCAGTAGGAGTAGTCATATCAAATGAAGATGTTCATCTGGACACTCTCATGCCCACCACCGAGCCCAACAAGGGGAACAGAAACACTGGCTCTGAATACATCAGCCTCAGCATTCTGCTCAGAGTAGCTCCAGATATAGCACTACACCAAAGAAGCGTGGATCCGCCAAAGCTATCAGAGCTCAGGGGCACTCCCCTGATGCAGTACTAGTCCCGAGCAAGGAGCTAAATTGTCCCTACCAGCCGATTGGAAGAGAGGGGGACCTAACCTCCTTCCACTCGTCTAAAATGAAGCAGGGGCCAAAGAGCACGCAGTCTACCAACTCCGAGAGGAAAATGCCCCCTTGGGCGCCACACTCGTATGAGAAAGCAGACAGGTAGCTCCAGGCTCCCCCTTTCCACCTTACGAGACGCAGCACACGGCAAACGTGCTGGTCAGCAAAAGCTAACGTTGTTAGTCTGCATGCTTTAGGGAAATATTGGTTATTTAAAATAAATAGGTGAAACATAAATCAGGAAACCCGACAAAGCCAGTAGAAAACAAACAAAAATTAGAAGATATATAATCTGTAACTGATAAACAGTGTTTTTGAATGAAATAAAATTCGTCCACTAGGTCCATATAAACATTTGATCAAAGGTCGGAAACTCAAAACAGGACCGTCGCAAGAGAGAAATAGAAAAATGCTCAGGTCCAGCTCGGGGCCCCGGGTGCGCCATGCCCGTCACACAAGAGTGTGCCCCTGGGGGGGTATTTGTCGAAGGTGCTACAGTTTTTTTCTTTAGAAAAGAATATGCGTGACCATAAACTGAACTGTGATATTCATGATGCAGTGCGAGTTCTCATGTCAACAAATAAGGATAAATGGATTAATTTTAAAAATTTTCGAAATCTACACAAGATTTATTTTTCTTTTTAAGTTAATCCGACTTTGTTTTAAATATTCCATTTTTTTCTTCTTTGCTCAGAATGATATTCAAACGACGGCATATTTTAACAAAATAGAAGAGAGAAATTATGTATGTATAGATAAAAAAAATTATATATTTTATGTGAAAGTGTGTGTACAAAAAACAATCTTACACTATAATACGAGGAATGGTTGCCAAGTCGAAAATCGCCCCAGAATTAATAAACTCCGGTAAACTTGGGGGTCTGGGGTTTTGGGCCACGAGGAATCGATTGGCGAGGGATCGATTTCAAACTTTATTAGTTCGCCATAATGGCTATAGATGGCAGTACTTAAATTATTTTCTTTGTCTATTGCCTAATAAGTTTCAAGCGGTAACGTGCTGCCGTTCGTTAACTAAAAAGATTCGTTCTTTTTGATTCGTTCAAAACTCCAATTTCCAAATATTCGAATTTCCAAAAAAGCATTTAAGGAACTGATTTCGATTTCAAATCACCGTCAACAAAGTCCGACATTTCAACATTCATTAGATTTCAAGCTAAATTTTCAACATGTAGAACGCACCTCTACATGAAATTCTTCAAGGAGCCGGAATTTTGGAACAACAAGCGATCAACTCAATTCTACCCGCAAATGGACAACTAGAAGATACCGTCATTGTCAGAATGCTTCTCCATTACGCCGAACAAGCTTACCCGACCGTCAAAGTTGCCGTACTTCACCCTGAATTTGTCGCACGATACTTCGATACCTGTTTTCTCCGAGCGGAGCTCGGTCACCCGCTGGTATTTCAAAATTACTTTCTCGTTTTTTTCGTAGAGTGCAAAAAGGCGACGCACCGATGTCGATAGTTCAGAAAATGTAGAGAATGATGTTGATGTGAGGTTTTTTGGATAGTTAAATAATACACTTTTTCCAATAAATTTATTTTAAATGATTTTGTTTTATTAGAATCAACTACTGTTTGATCTTGTGGAAAGGAGGAATCGAACAATCCGCAACTATGAAGGCAACGAAATAATATATGATGTTAATTTTTTAACCAAACCAACGGGTATATCGTTGCGAAAAGTGCAAGAAGGAATTGACAACCTGTTTCAACGACTAATAAATCGGGCAACAGAAAATTTGAATCCCCACGATTTAATTAGAATTGTTCTAAATTCGGGTGTTTTAAATAAACCTATTTCCATTCGATTAATACCCGTTAGCGATATTGCGCCAACAAAAGATTGTTGCTGAAGCAGAGAAGGTTGCACAGTCCGGTACAGATATTAAGCTTGATTCAACGCTGAAAATCGGCATAACTACCATCAAAAGACCTAAGGGTGGCGCTCGTACAGTTGTTACAAATCTGGCAATGAATAAAAAATCTGTTGTTACTATAACAAACGACGACCTACTCTGTTGCGCTCGAGCTATTGTTGTGGTTACAAATTGTATCAATATCCTTACTGTGTTTCTACACAGTAGCCCTTGGATTTGAGTGAGACCACGCAATTATTTATGGAGAATTCTATGAGCTATAATCAAACTGGAGATGGGCATGAGGACCCTCAAGAGGGTCCATCTTCCAGTTTTTGGACACCGCTTCCAGTAAACGGGTATACAACTGATATGAGAATTAGTGTCTTGTGATTGCAACTGAATTTTATTCTAATAATTTAACTCTCAGATTCTATTTTTAATGATGCTTATTTTTAATCGTAGCTCAAGGATGCCATCGTACTTCTTGAAAATAACCGGCGGACAAATGATTTGTATGGAGCGGTAGAAACCAGCTACACTGCACTCATCGACACAGACAGGTTGCCCGCATACGCGAGGGGTGCCCTCTTAAAGGACGTTGTCGACGTACTGGCGGCGTTAATTGAGGTTGTTTTGGAGAAGGCGACTCGAGGGTTAAGTAGACCCGACCTTATTAGGTTTTTACTTTTCCACGACAGGTTGGATCGTCCTATCTCCACTTGTTTAAAGCCAGTTAGGGATATGTCTGTGGAGGCGTTTCTTGCCTGCATCACCAAGTGTTGCAGTCGAAAGATGACATCGCTCTGGATGAAGGTTTTAAAATCAACGTGGTGAAAGTGAAGAGAGAGGCGGGTGCGGGGAGAAACAGACGTGTCATTATACCGGACGTTGACATGATTAAAAAAAAGTTCGATTATAAGCATCAAAAGAAGCGATTTCGACATTTGCTGTGTAATGGCATTATTGCTTGGGAAAGCAATTATCGAAAATGATCCGGACTTACCAACGTTACGCAAGCAGTCTTGCAATTTGTTGGAAAGAAGAGCTCTTGCTCTTCATGCTGCCACACGTGTCCCTGAAGCACCTTGTGGAATCAATGATTGATTGATTGATTGAATGTAGGGTTTAGTGGCACAAGGTCCAAATGAGGACATGCTGCGCCAAACAGTACGGTAAAATAGTTTAAAAGTCTAAGTGCATTCAAATTTAATTGTAATACATTTATAACTGATAAAACAGTACTAGCAGGTGAATAAGACAAGATTAATGATTTAAATAAAATCAGATATAAAGTATGAGTACAGTATAATACGCAGTAAGTAAAGTGGACGAAGGTGATAAAATATTTACAAAAGTATATAAAACAGTAGACAAAATTTTGTGAGACAAATAAAATGGTAAAAGGTGAATAAATCATTAATAAAATAAAATTTATATACAATTTAAAATGCCAATAGCACGTAAAAATGCAAAAATGTTAGGATGATGAGTGTCACCCAACAAATCTCCCATAGATAAAATAGTACTACCAAAAAAGGTAAGACGATGTCTGTTAAAACACGGGCAAATGATTAAAATATGGTGAATCGAAAGTAAAACATCACAAGTGTTGCATTGAGGAGGTGGTTCACCAAACAACAGATGAAGATGGGTCAGTCTGGTGTGTCCGATTCGCAGACGGGTAAGCTTAACATCTGCACTACGTAGTCGCAACACAGGGAAGGGTTCCAAATTTGACCTATGAGCGTGCAACTTATTATTCACTTGGTTATCCCACTGCTGCTGCCATAAAGATTTCATATACCTTTTAATATGTATTTTTATATCTGAGAATGGTATAGATAAGTTTAGGACAGTAGTGGCAGATCGCGCTGCTGTATCGGCTAAATCATTGCCTGGGATTCCAACGTGACTTGGAACCCAGCAAAACAAAATATCGAAACCATTCTTCTGAAGTTTAAATAGTAAATGCTGTATAAAACACAAAATGGGATGAGTTTCATTGTCAAAATGTTTGAGTTGGCGCAATACGCTCATACTATCCGAATAAACGCAGTATTTCCGATTCAAACTGATTGAAATAAGCCTTAATGCCAACAGAATTGCAACGGCTTCAGCGGTGAATATGGAACATATAGTTGGTATTTTATAACTGTAGGTGTCGTCAGAAATAACAATACCACAGCCTACATAGCCAGGAGATTTTGAGCCATCTGTGAAAACCGGAACATGTTGACAATATTTATGACGATGAGCTTTGTATAGTTGTTGAAAAATGATAGGCGCTACTTGAGACTTACTATATACTTCGAATGCAGAATGAAAATGATATTGTGAAACGTTCCAAGGTGGAATAAGCGAGTGATCGACACATTGTGTAGTAGATTCACAGATATTGAATGATTGGTTGAGCGAGCGCATACGAGCATTAAGAGGGCGAACATGTGAGGGTCGAGCAGCATAAATTCGTTCTAAACTTACTGGGAGTGTTTCCCGTTTAAGAGGGTGTGATGAGGATGAGATTACGTGATAATAATATGTTAAACCGAGCTGCATTCGTCTCAAATCTAAAGGCATTTGGTGACACACAGCATACAGGCTTTCCACTGGAGAAGTACGAAATGCGCCACTACATATACGCAAGGCAGTATGATGCACTGTATCCAACCTTTTAAGGTGTGAAGTTGAGGCAGTGCCATATACTGCACAAGCATAATCAATACGCGCTAGAATAAGTGCCTGATATATGCGTAGTAATGCGATACGATCTGCACCCCAGTGCGTATTTGAAATGACGCGTAACATGTTCATAGTCTTCTCACAACGTTTTCGCAACTGTTTAATATGAGGGCCAAATGTCAACTTCTTGTCGAAAATCACTCCCAAAAATTTTGTTTCCTCTACAATGGGTATAGCTGCATTATTAATGTAAATGGTAGGATTGTTATGTAGTCTGCGTAGCCGACAGAAATGCATGCATGAACTTTTGGATGGTGAAAGGGTATGACCGTTCTGGTCACACCATTCTATAATTTTATTCACTGCCAGTTGTAATTGACGTTCTATTACTCTCATGTCAGATCCTGAGCACGAGACGTTAAGATCGTCTACATAAAGGGAACCAAAAACTGTTGGTGGTAGTATGTGTAAGATGAGAGAGGCATGAACGATGAAAAGTGTGACACTAAGGACGCTACCCTGTGGAACCCCTTCGGATTGAATGAAGACATCAGAGAAAGTACTTCCCAATTTGACTCGAAAATACCTCTGACTCAGGAAGTTTTTGATAAATGCAGGGAGATGACCACGGAGACCCATGTCAAACAAAGCCTTCAGAATTCCGTAGCGCCAAGTCCGATCGTACGCCTTCTCAATATCAAAGAAGATAGAGATAAAATGGCTACGTCGGACAAAAGCATTACGTATACGAGATTCTAAAGCTACAATGTTATCCATAGTCGATCTACCCTTGCGAAAACCGCTTTGAAAGTTGGGAATTAGATGTTTCTTTTCGAGGTAATAAACAAGACGAGAGTTTATCATACGCTCAAGAATTTTACAAAAACAACTCGTTAGCGCGATTGGACGATAATTCGTTGGTTCTGTCGGATCTTTACCCGGTTTCAAGATGGGTATAACTATCGCCTCACGCCAGCTATTTGGATAGATCTGCTCCAACCATATTCTGTTGAAAAGCACGAGGATGTTGTGCAAGGACGCGGTATTCAAGTTGCGAAGCATGCAATATGCAATACCATCGCGGCCAGGGCTTGTATTGGGGGCTTTAGCGAGTGCTCGTTGTAATTCTAGGACTGTAAATGCTCGGTTATATTGAAAATGTTGCCTCGTTTCAAAATTTATTTTGCGTCTTTCAGCAACTAGCTTGTGAGCTTGAAAGGTTTGACTGTAGCTGTCAAAGTTGGAGATAGCAGCGAAAGTTTCACCCAAGATGTTACTCACATCTACAGGGTCAGAGTACGTGGTACCGTTTATATCAAATACCGGAAGATGAAATTCGCGGTAGATACCATTGGCCCTCTTGACTCTCGACCAGACTTGTTTGGGAGATGTCGTAGATGTGATGGATGAAACGTAACGCTTCCAAGAGTCCCTTTGGGAATGGCGTCTTGTCCGGCGAGCAAAAGCTCTAGCTCGTTTAAAAGCCACAAAATTATCGTTTGTTGGATAGCGACGGAAGGTATTCCATAATATCTGCTTCTCTTTGTGAGCTTTAGAGCATTCAGCATTCCACCAAGGCTTACGGAGACGGTGAGGAAAGGTAGATGTCCTTGGTACGCTAACTTCAGCAGCATGTATTATAACTGAAGTTACATTCTCAACTGCGTCATTTATATTGTTATCTGTTACCATATCTTCAGTGATATCAGCAAGCTGATTGAAGAGATTCCAATCAGCCCGATGATATATGAAAACAGAGGGTCTGGGAGTATTATTAACAGTAGCTATATATGAAATAATTATGGGAAAATGATCGCTGTTATGAAGATCATTATTGATCGAAAGTTGTGAAAAAGGCAAAAGTGCAGGCGAACATAAAGCTAGGTCAATGCAATGGAACGTTTGTGTGGGTGCATGAAAATATGTGTCCTCACCTTCATTGAGTAAACATAAGTTATGGTCGGTTATGAGATTTTCTATTTGGCGTCCGCGAGCATTGGAGTCGGAACTACCCCATAGTTCGCTGTGACCATTAAAATCCCCGAATAGCAGGAAAGGTGCAGGAAGTTGATGAAGTAATGCGTTCAACTCTGATTGGAGTATCGAAGCATGCGGAGGTAAATAAATAGAGCAGATTGTAATGGAGATGTTAAAGTAAATTTGAACGGCAACAGCCTGTAAAGGAGTAGACAGTAAAAGGCGTGATGATGGGAAATATGTGGAGATTAAAATTGCAACTCCACCGGTAGGTCGAATAGTATCGACACAATCTTTCCGATGGCAGACATAATTACGAAGTTTAAAATTATGTGATGGGGATAAAAATGTTTCTTGAAGTGCTAAACATGTGGGTTGATATTTAAAAACAATATCTCTGATATCAGACATTTTATTTCTTGCACTGCGACAGTTCCAAGAAATAAGAGAAATTGGCATTATTTCTTTTTCTTTGAAGTGGAAGAGGATGAAGGCTCGCCGTCCATTGGAAGTTCATCGAAAAGGGATTCATCTTCCGAAGGATGTAGCGTCAAAACATCATCCATCTTCTGTGAAGCAGCAGAAGTAGATTGATTGTTGTTTTGATTAAATTTAGGGTTTTTCTTTTTCCTGGTTATGCCAGGCTTTTCACTAGGTGGTAGTTTTGAGTACGAGTTCTGCGCTGAGGCAGGCCGAACTTTCTCTGAGAAATTAGTTCGAGATGCTTTTGTAGGTGGAGGAGATGTTGATATAGGCCTACGAGATGTCGACGGTCCAGTAAAATTAAATACTGGTTTTTTGTTGAGTGTAGTAGATGGAATAGGAAGTTTTCGGTTTGTGTGCTGTGAGGAATTTGCTGGTAAAATATCGGTTTGAGTGCTCACTGAATTATATGAAATCTTAGCAGCCGCAGAATAGGACACACCCGGACGAGGTGTACGGGCTGTAACTATTCGGCGTGCTTCACTAAATGTCAGGTTTTGCATTACTTTGATAGATTGTATTTCCTTTTCCTGTGACCATTTAGGACAACCCCTGGAGTAGGCCACATGATCACCCTTGCAATTTACGCAAAGGGGTGGCAACTCACAGGAAGTGTCCTCGTGGTCAATGCCAGAACAACGAGCACAGGTAGCTTTGCCTCGACACGATGTTTTAGAGTGACCAAACCTTTGACAATAAAAACATCTCAAAGGGTTGGGCACATATGGTCGAACTGGACAGTTATGCCAAGCAAGCTTCACCGAAGATGGCAGTTTGGGTAAGTTAAACGTAAGGATAAGATGCTTCGTAGAGATGAGTTTACCATCCCTGCGAATCTTGATCCTTCGTACAGATGAAACATGTTGGTTTTCTAATTCCTCTACTATCATTTCTTCTGTGTCATTTATGAAATCTGCTTCTGAAATAACACCTCTGCAGGTGTTCAAAGATTTATGTGGTGTAATAGCAACTTCAAACGAGCACATTTTAGTACATGTTGTTAAAACAGTAGCTTGTTTATCTGTGGAGACTTGAACGAGGAGGTCACCAGAACGCAGCTTTTTCACCGAGGCTACTTCCCCCAAAACAGAGAGAAGAGCCTTGTGTATCAAAATTGGGGATACGTTAGTGAAAGATGTATTTGGTATAGCAGGGTTAGTTAGATTTATCATAAAGAATCTAGCGTAGTCATATGGTGTAAGGGGTGTTCCGCTGTTTTTGCTTTGGTGTGCGGAACTGAACACCTTACCATTTTCAGCCATAGAAAATAAGAATTATTTCTACTACTAGCGGCATCACCCACCACGGAGTCCTACTTAGGGGATGCAATTAACGATTTGGTGTTGCCACCAACCCGCTATCTGACACCGATGCTGACCAATAGCTATACGCCCGTAAGTCACCCCTGAAGCAGCCTCCACCCTTATCGAGGTGCCCAGTAGGTGACCCCGGGCTTGACCCTAGCCAACAGATGACGATTGTGACCAGCCGATTGGTGCACACAGGCCAATATGCACCTCCCGTTTACCTGAAGCACGGGCCAAAGCAGTGTATTGGGGTACCAAGATGCCCCTCAACTGCCAGGATCCCCTTTTCCAGGGACACGGGTCTCCACGCACGGCAAACACGCGGGTGGTTTCTTCCCATCTGGGTCCGTTACTACAGGGTCAAAATCAAAACACAGATGAAAAGCCTTTACCAGCAAATTCGGCAACCACGACAAGGGGGAAGAAAAAGGGGAAAGTAGGAGTAAAGGGAGAGGAAACGGAAGGGAGGACAGATCACTAGGGTACCCCGGGGCGTGACTCCCTGTGTTTATCTAAAGAAGGTAAACCCCCTCAGGGGGCCTTGTGGAATCAAGGAGATCGCTATATTCGAGAGGCACTTAGATATACAAGTGATAGTCA
Source organism: Parasteatoda tepidariorum (assembly GCF_982258835.1). Classification (NCBI taxonomy): domain Eukaryota; kingdom Metazoa; phylum Arthropoda; class Arachnida; order Araneae; family Theridiidae; genus Parasteatoda; species Parasteatoda tepidariorum. The sequence goes on from NC_141764.1 coordinate 59,620,165, forward strand.
TTAAGCACAGATAAAATGAATCAGGTGATTATATTTTTATTCTGTATTTTTTTTTTCCATCTTAGGTTTTTCTTATTTTTGAAAAAAAAAAAAGAATATTGATATATTATTGTCTACACTTTCTTATACGTTTCTCTTAGGTCTCTAACAAAGGCAGCAGCACAGGAACGAGAGAGGTCTACTTAAGGCTCAATAACTCATATTATGACCTCATTCGCTCTCCGAAAGGATTTTATGCGGCCACTCACTTCTGCGAGTCATGTTTCAAGCCATTTCAAAATTTAGTGGATCATCGCTGCGAGTTTTTGTGCTACGTGAGCAGAAAGAGCTTCCAGGTGCCATGATTGCGATAGGTTATGTAACTCTTCCTCCAGTTTCTCCGCACATATAGAGAAGGGTTTATGTGCTCTGGTAAGAAATATGCTATTTAAAAGAGCTGTTCTATTTTATAAGCATTTGTAATTTTTTTAAGGAAAGCGGAATGAAGTGATTTTATTTATTTATTTTTATTTGTTTTTAGATATATCAATGTAGAAGGTGTTCTAAAGTGTTAGAGAGGAGAAAATGACCCAAAGAGCAATATAGATGCGGTGAGTTACGTTGCAAGAACTGCAAAAAGTATTTTCCACCGGGCCATCGATCTTTTCTGGATAAAGTTGAAGTAAAATATCCCAATCATAAGCTCATCTTCTATGCTTTTGTGACGACACAAGTGACGGGTGAGCATTTTGTGAACTATGCCATTCTCCAGTACGCTGATGGTGCAGAGCGTGTATTCCAAGGAGTGGACACTCTTGCAATATTTTGCACTTATGTGCTGTCTCCAGTACACAAGGGGTACACATTGATCGCACATAATATGAAGGGGTTTGACAGCCAGTTTGTTTTAAGATGGTTGCTGGAAAGAGGATATCAGCCTAAGGTGATCCCGCACGGATCTAAGGTATTGCAGATTTCGCTGATCGCATTGAGTATCCGCTTCATCGATTCATTCTGTTTCATGACAAATGGCCCTATCCGAACTACCAAAAATGCTTGGAATTCGTGAGTTGGTCAAAGGTTCCTTCCCGCATTTTTTTAATGTTCCTGAAAACCAAGAATATATAGGTGCGATGCCGGATCACTCCTTCTATGGCCCAGGTTCTATGTCCTCAGAAACTCGTCACAAATTCATGGCCTGGTATAGTGAGCATAAAGATGATGTCTTTGACTTCGCAAAGAAATGGAGATCTATTGTCGGTATGTATCCAATGTAATAGTATTTATTTTATTTTATTTTAGTTTTTTTATGTGTAAGTTGGCTTCTTTCAATTTTGTATTAGATCCGACGTGGATATACTAAGAAAATGTTGCTTAGAGTTTAGAAAACAGTTTCTAGAAATTTGCAGTATTGATCCATTTTGGTAAGGTTTATTTATTTATTTTTTTATTATCATTTACTAAAGCATGAATCTTTTATCAGTACATTTTACTAATACATATATAGCTTTTATTTTTTTTAATAACATGTCATTTTATAATTTTAGTTACGTGACCATCGCTGCATCCTGCATGGCCTGCTATCGAAGCTATCATATCATACCTGGAACGATCGCTATGGTACCAGTACATGGTTACGTTAACGGCAACTACAGTCTTGACAGTATTAGATGGTTGGAGTACGTGTCTTTTTCGGAAGGGATTTCTATCAATCATGCGTTGAACGGTCAAGGGGAAGTTTTTATAGATGGAATAAAAGTGGATAGGTATTGCGCTGTAACGAGCACGGTTTATCGGTTTCACGTAAGTTTTTTTCTTCTTTCTGTATTTTTTTTAAATTATTTTTTATAAATTGTTATGATGGTATGTTTAAGTTATTTTTGTTAGTTATTTATGGGCACAATTTTATTTAATTCTTTTTGGGCACCGCGTTTTAATTTAAATAATCTCATTTTTTTTAATCTATATTTTTTTTACTTTAATCAACAACCACATCTGATTTTCACTTACACCCCTATCCTCCAACACCTTCCAATATTTTCTCCTTCACCCCTACTTGAGAATGGATTCATTCACAGGTGTGAATAGTCAAAACGATAGTAGCGCCACCCTTTGGTGCGGATGAATACATGAGCGGGAGGAAAGAGCGGCAATTCGCTTTTAGGTTTTCCCCTGCTGCTGACGACTGAGATTGAACGTGATCTGTGGAAGGATGCGGGGTGGCCGGCCACGCGCGCTTCTAGGATAAGTCCTTTACCTTTTTTTTTCTAATATATTTTTTATGTGCCCGTAATTTCTTTTATTGTTGTATAATTTTGGTATGACGTAACTAAAGAGAAATGATTATTTTTAAATAACCTGTCGAACTAAAATGTAAGTTATGTAGCAGTGAAGCAACTCATTTTTAAATTGTAAACTTATTTGACTTATGATTAAGTTCTTTGAATAAAAATATTTAGTCTGGATTAATTATGCTGTTGGATGTGAATCCTTAAAATTTAATTTGCTTTTATCTTCCAGATCACCAAGGTTATTATTGCTGTAAATTTAAATGTGCTAATAGTTTTAAATTAACTTAAATTACTTCTACTTGTTATATCTGATAAATTTTGTTAGTTAAAGTTAAATGTTCTCACAACGCAATTATTTTTTGAAAAATCATTCTTGAATCCTTAAATATACTTTTTTTTTTCTCTATTCAAAAATAAGATATAACAAATTGGTGCCGTTGACCAGCGGCCACGTGTTAATGCTTAAGATTAAAAAATTAACTTGCTGGTCGTTAACTTTAAGTAATATGAAACTAATTATGCTAAATTTAATTGTGATTACCAAAAATAATTTTTAATAATATATATAGTATATATATGAATGATTGCTTAAATCTTGATTAAATTAATTTTTATTACTGCTACATGATCGCGTTATTATTGTCGAAGCACTACATCTGCGTATGCTTCATTTTTACTCTCTTGTTATTGTTAAGGATTATTGTATTTAATTGTATAATTGTGTTCATTTTATGAGAATTGAATAGAATCTTAACTCCTCATAATCTTAGTCAATCACGTGCACTTTTAGGTTTAGGGTTAAAAACAATATCCCAACTTGTTTTATATATTTTGTGTAGTAGGAATGTTTTTAGATTTTCATGAGATATTTGAGTTTTTACAAGAAAACATGGATTGCACGTGTTATAAATTGATAGGGTTAATTATTGAATGTAATAGATAAACGTCATCTGTAATATCAATCAGGATTTTATTTTATGTTTTATATAGTCACAAATATTAAAGCCTTTGATTTTATTTTAAGTTTATGTAATTTTTGGCGCGTTTCAGGTGTAGGAAATTTCTTATAAATTTTATTAGTTAAGCCTTATATCGAAAATGGCAGAACCTCGGTCAGACACTTCGTCTTCGGATCCTGCTGCAGCAAACAGAATTGATATTATTCCTGTGGTCAAAAGCCACACGATCTCAGAATTTTTACCCGTTATCCCTAATTTTGATGGGAATTCGAGTTTTTCCAGATTTTTCGACAAATTCAATTCCATTGCAGAATACTGCAACTGGGATGCAAATGATAAAATTTTAGCGCTATCTTTACGCCTCACTGGCGAAGCACAAGAGTTTATAAACACACAACGAAATTTAAAACAAGCGAAAGATTTTGATTTAATAGTTAATTCTTTAAGGGATAGGTTTGAGACGAAGTCAAACATGGCTTCAAATATCACTAAACTTACACAGGCATATCAACTGCCGTGCGAAAATGCCAGGCAATTTTTTAGCCGCTTAGAAGGTATATCATACAACTGTATACCGAATAATAATAGTACTGAATTTGAGGATTATCGACAACAACTCTTGTTGTCAGCTGCTAAACAGGGTCTGAGGGTGGAGTTACTGAGAGGAATTGCCTCAACAGCTTTAAACAGCTATAATGAATTTAAGAAGCATGCACTAACATTCGAAGAAAATTTTAAGGTTATTGAACCGCTAGAGCTAGCAGCTACTATACAAGCTAAAGCAGGAGAAAAATCAGATAACAAAATAGATAGTCTTACTGATAAAATTGAACAGCTTACTGTAAAATTAAATGATATGCAAATTCAACTAAATGCACAGAGCATTCATTCAAATAAAGAAAATTCACACAGGACGCGAAATGTTAATAATCATCTTCAGGCTCAGTCAAAGAAAAAATGCTTTAAGTGTAACAAATTAGGCCACATAGCTAAATATTGCCGAATTCCATTTTGTAACTTTTGTAACCGTAGCGGACATTCATTGGATAATTGTTTTAAAAAGAATAAAAGTTTAAACTAATTGGGGGAGAGACCGCTGCACCACCTGTCTCTGTTGGTATCCCCGATATGGTGTTTAAAGATTATCAGAATTTAAATCAAGATATAAAAAGGAGTACACTTTCGGTTGAAAGCCCAGAGTTTGTCCCCAGCCTTAACAATTATAAAAACCTTCCCATTATAGGAGTAAATATTAAAAATTTAAATTATTTTGCTCTCTTAGACACTGGATCTACTGTAAATTTAATCTCCGAACACATTTTAGACGAATTAAGTTTGACTAGTAAACAAAAGAATTGTAGAGTGGAGGTACAGAATTTCAATGGAGGTCGTGTAAGCATAAACAAATCAATAAATTTGAGTTTCAAAATCGATACTAGTAGATTTTCGGCAGATTTTTTTGTCCTACCTAAACTTTCTAGAGATTATGATATGATATTGGGTTTTCCCTATTTAAATAAAAATAAACTGATATTAGATTGTAAAAACAAAATTTTGAAAAATGATGAGCTTAATGTGAATCTAATGTATGCAAATTCTAATGATACCTGTAATGCTTGCAAGTCAGAGGAGGGAATTCCTTTTTATGCAAATAAGAAAATAATTGTACCCCCTTTCTCGCAGTTAGCAGTTCCTGTTCGTTCTAAAAACAAATTAATTAAACATACTGAACAAATACTTCTTTTGCCCAACAAAAATATAGACAATCTTTTAATTGCAAGGACTGTTTCCTTGGCTTCTGATAAACTGTTTATAAATGTCATGAATGTAGGTGAAACCCCTATCCATATTAATAAAAACGCGTCTCTTGTTAAAATGGAATGTTTGTTTGTATCAAATGAAGAAAAATGTAATAGCATTGACACAGCTCAACTTGGAGAGGATTTTGAGTGTTGGGGTGGAAATTTTCAGCTTGATCATTTAGATGCTGAACAAAGGGATATATTGTTGGAATTTTATGATATTTCTAACTTTTATATAAAATTTTATGTATGTTTTCTATGTATTATTGTCGCAAATATATCTAAGGATATTTTGTCAAATTTTTATTCTGTGAGTGAAACTCACAAAAGTTATGATCAATTTTGACATGAATTGTATAAGTTTTTTTTTTCTAAAATCCTTGGCAAGAGAGTAAATTATAAATTTCTTTTTGGTCATTTAAATTTTCCAATGTTTATGTGATTTTGAGAATTGGGTTGTTTGGGGATATAGATGGTAGGAAGTGCAACTATGGATTTATAATTACCTGCTAAGACGTTTCAACTAAATAGACTGTTAAGCGTATTTAACAATATGTAACTGTTGGACATTACCTGCTAAGATGTTTCAACTAAATAGACTGTTAAGCGTATTTAACAATATGTAACTGTTGGACATTTCACTGTGTTCAAAGTGTGTGTTTGGAAGTACAAAATGTCTCATCAGAGAAACAGAACTAAAATCACGTTAGTCTCCATAAGCAACGTACACTCCATAAGCAACGATGGTTACTACGCAAGAAACGTTACTGCCTGGGGCAGCAAAAGGGCCCTTTGCCGTTCCTGGTCGGTGGATGATTTTCTGATAAGTTATATCGTGTCGAAAAGTGACAGTCATGAATGAGAGTTCTATCCAAGTGAGAGTACTATTGAAGTGAGAGTACATGTATCGAAAAGTGCCATGTGATCAGCTAGCTAAGACATGGAATGTGATAAAAGACAGAGTATACCGATGGGAGGCTTCTGAAGGAAAAACTCCTAACACACACAAGAATACACATCACGAGTAACAAAATCTTTCCTCTGGACTTACTGCAGAAAGTCTATTGTGAAGCTTTGAATTATGTTGAACTGTGTTGATTGGTTCAAGGAACCGAAGATGCCCCTGTAACTTTTAGACCTTTAAACAACTCGATTCTCAAATACACACCGTCATGATATTCCATTGAATCATTTATGTTTAGGTTTAGTTCAAATAAGTAATAATCAAAAAAAAAAAAATTCTTTGGATTGATTTTTTTTTTTTTTCTCCTTACCGGGATGGAATGTTATGATGGTATGTTTAAGTTATTTTTGTTAGTTATTTATGGGCACAATTTTATTTAATTCTTTTTGGGCACCGCGTTTTAATTTAAATAATCTCATTTTTTTTAATCTATATTTTTTTTACTTTAATCAACAACCACATCTGATTTTCACTTACACCCCTATCCTCCAACACCTTCCAATATTTTCTCCTTCACCCCTACTTGAGAATGGATTCATTCACAGGTGTGAATAGTCAAAACGATAGTAGCGCCACCCTTTGGTGCGGATGAATACATGAGCGGGAGGAAAGAGCGGCAATTCGCTTTTAGGTTTTCCCCTGCTGCTGACGACTGAGATTGAACGTGATCTGTGGAAGGATGCGGGGTGGCCGGCCACGCGCGCTTCTAGGATAAGTCCTTTACCTTTTTTTTTCTAATATATTTTTTATGTGCCCGTAATTTCTTTTATTGTTGTATAATTTTGGTATGACGTAACTAAAGAGAAATGATTATTTTTAAATAACCTGTCGAACTAAAATGTAAGTTATGTAGCAGTGAAGCAACTCATTTTTAAATTGTAAACTTATTTGACTTATGATTAAGTTCTTTGAATAAAAATATTTAGTCTGGATTAATTATGCTGTTGGATGTGAATCCTTAAAATTTAATTTGCTTTTATCTTCCAGATCACCAAGGTTATTATTGCTGTAAATTTAAATGTGCTAATAGTTTTAAATTAACTTAAATTACTTCTACTTGTTATATCTGATAAATTTTGTTAGTTAAAGTTAAATGTTCTCACAACGCAATTATTTTTTGAAAAATCATTCTTGAATCCTTAAATATACTTTTTTTTTTCTCTATTCAAAAATAAGATATAACAAAATGATGATAAATTATTTTTAGTTTGTTTACTTTTTATTATTCTTTGAAAACAGGGCTGCTTCTTCCATGGTTGTGCAAAATGTTACGATCCGGATATTATTAATCCCGTGTCTGGTGAGACCCTGGAGAGACTTAGAAGGAAGACAATAGAAATCTCTGAAATAATCAGGAGAAAAGGGCATCGTTTAATTGAAATGTGGGAGCATGACTAGGCACTGATTGATGAGGAATTTAACTTCATTATGTTCTACAGCGACATTCAACTTCCAAATTCTAATGTTAAGCATGTCCCATCTTCAAGTCTGAAGTTATGGAGTGAGTTTGAAAACCTAGTTAAAACCTGCGTTACCTGACTAAAAAATGTCAAAAACTTGCATGTACGAAAGGAAGATTAATGTATTGATTGATGAAATTTATGTGCGTGAATCCATTCAATTCAAAGGTAAGCAGTTGTCTAGTGTGGCTGAAAACAAAGAAGAAAATTCCTCCGCAACGACAATACAAGCTTTCATGATTTCTTCCTTAAAATCTTCCTATAGAGAAATTATAAGCTTAACACCGGTGAAAAACCAAACTGCTTCTGATTTGTTCACACTGACGAAGCAAGTGTTACAGCTTTTAGATAAAACTGGATTTGTTGTTTTCGCTTTGATATCTGATAATAGAATAAATAGAAATATGTTTAAGCTGTTATCCCCAACATTTAATGTCGATTTGCTCGTTGCAAACCCATATAATTCGTCAAACTCTTTTTATGTCATTTTTGATTCTGTGCACGAGGTCAAATCAATGAAGAACAATTGGATGAATCAACTGGATCTTGAAAAAACTTTTATTTGTCCAAATTTTAACAACACTTCTGCGACTGAAAAAGTTAGTTTTTCACTTTTACGAAAGATATATAATTTTGAGAAAGACTCAATTGTAAAGTTTGCTCCCTAATTAAGTTTCAAGGTGGTTCACCCAACGAACATAGAGCGTCAGAATGTTTTGTAAGCATTAAAGGCATTTGATGCCACAAATTGTGCAGCCTTGGAAAAATATGGCAAAGAAAACAAATTTGTCCTACCATGGCAGCCAACATCAACCTTTTTGACTGTTATAAAGAAGTGGTGGGACATCATGAATATTAACAATCCAAATAAAGGGATATGCCTTAGAAATCCAAACAGTGAAGCATTCCGATCAGTCCATGATGAACGACTAGCTTTTCTCGAAAGGCTTGCAGGCATGGCAAGACTTAAAATTAAAATCTAGATGTGGATGCTTTAGCGAGGAGACATTTTTTGCAGTGATTCATACTACGAAATGTATGATAAGCATTATCCGAAACTTGCTCGATAATGATTTTTCGTACGTTCTGACTGCCAAATTTCAAACAGACCTCTTGGAGTCTCGTTTTGGAGTGTACCGCCAAATGTCAGGCAGTAATTATCACGTGACTGTCCAGGAAATAATTGAAAGTGAAAGGAAGCTCCGTGTAAAGTTTCATTCGAAAATCTGTGGAACATTTTCCATTAAATATCTTTTTTGGGATGCAGATGAAACTGAAGCTTTAATTGTTGCTGAACTGTTGGCCTTTGATGATGTGCTTTCAGACACTAACGAATTTCAAACATCTGATAATGAAATTCCTACCTACATTGGTGGTTATTGTGTTCATAAGTTGGATTTGACATGTGAAGCCTGTCGAAAGTGTTATAAATTGGATACGTGTCTTACAGTTGATATGAATGAAAACATTCCACTGCCCTTGAACTGTACCAAAAGTTCTTATATAGATGTGGTGTGATCATGGGATCACCACAATGTTTACTTTTCATACTGGGCTGTCTCCAACAGGAGCGCCCTCTTCATTGCCTTTGCAGGATCTCTAGGGCTCGACTCATAGCTCGTCTTTAGAGATTCTCCCAGCCGCTGAAGAGGGGACGCTATCTTTTGTTGTTGTTGTAGTTAATTTACGTCGCACTAGAGCTGCACAATGGGCTATTGGCGACGGTCTGGGAAACACCCCTGAGGATGATCCGAAGACTTGCCATCACAATTTTGATCCTCTGCAGAGGGGATGGCACCCCCGCTTCGGTAGCCCGACGACCTGCACGCGAGAGATAGACCAGTATTCCCCGTGGATCTCGAGTAAGTGGTTGCCTTTTTGAGAGCAGCATCCTTTTTGTTCCCCCCCCCTGTGTGCTCTAGAGTTTAATCTTTGATTTTTACCGTTATAAGTTTCTGCAACCTTATCTTCTAATTATTTATTTGATGCATCATGTAATTCTACAAGGAAACATTTATTTCAATATGTTAAATTAAATTCCTATCTACTCCCTGGAGCACACAGGGAGGACCCAGCATCCACGTGGTGGATTCACTTTCTTGTGAATTGGTGAGCTGTATACTGGAAATGAACATGTTCTTAGAACCAAAATTTAGGAAGGTGATGTATCAAATCTATCACAAGCAGTTAGCGGATGATCTGCACCTCATGTCCCTTCCTTCAACCACATCCCCCGGCAAAAATATGGAGCCGTCACCAGGATCCTAGAGTATCTGATGATAGTGTAAAGATAAGTGCGTGCGTCAAAATATGTGAATAGTGAAAATGTGCGAATAGTATTCCGAATCTTCCCGGCAGAATTATACAGTGAAATTGTGTCCAATAGTGAAGTTTTTTAAGGTAATTTCAACATTTGTATGATGATTTGTATGAGACTGAGGATGAAGAATAGTTCATTGTGTATTTCACGCTTGTGCTAAACGACATAGTTGACAGCAGTATTTATGGAAATCTCCACATGTATAATAAATATCGAAAGATGGTACCTTTATTTATAAGAGATAAGTGTGAAGTTCAGTGTTATTTTCTATATATTTAGTGTTATATTTTTTGCATTTGATATTTACTGCATTTTATTGATTACAAAATTTTTTTTTCCAACCATTTAAGTTTAAATATAATATTTGGGTATTGTTATTTAATTGGTCTCACAAGAATTAAATTAATATAGTAAACAGTTCATTAATTTAAAACAAATTAATATGTTGTATTCAATTATAGTCATACATTTTTAAATTTTTTTCCATATTCAATGTGCCTCATAAAATTTATATAAATAACTATTTTGTTTTGAAGGCATTTTCATTTGGCAAAACCTAATTATTTAACTGTATTTTCTTATTGTATTTCATTTTAATGCGCACTAGAGCCCAAGCAATGGCTGACGCTAAAAATTTTAACCTAAACATTCAAACCTTTTCTGGAGATGAATCTATTGCTTGGTTTCTGGAGCAGATTTGCCAGATGAAAACATTGTTCGGCTGGTCGGAGGAGGTTGCCTTACTTTTTTTGAAAGGAAAATTGCAGGGGGTTGCTCAAGATTTCGTGGCCAATAATCCCAAATTCATTAATGCAAATTTTGAATCAACGTGTAAGTTGCTCAAAGAATTTTTCCAAAATGATGTGAACCCTACCAGTAATCTGATATCACTTAATAGTATGTTTTTGCTGCCAGGTGAATCGATTCGAAGTTTCGCACATAGAATCGAGTCCCTGGTTGCAAAAACATTTACTTCAGTAAATGATAACAAAGCCTTAAACCAGATCAAAGCCCTCCAGCTGATCAATGGCCCACCCAATGAGATGAAGGAGTCATTGGTTTTAGAGGACTCGTGTGATTTTGAGTCTCTAGTAATTAAAGCCAATAAGTTAGCTATGGCGAAAGCCACCGTTCAAGTACTAAATTCACATACTACTACAAATAAATTAGATAATGATACTTTAAAGAGGTTGGAAAGCCAAATACAAACCTTAACGTTAAAAGTAAAGGAAATTTCTTGCCAATATTGCTCAAAGCCACATACGTTGGCCAATTGTGAAGAGTTTAAATTATCACTAACACGACCAAGAGAGGCTTCAAATATGCCCAGACAGGAAAGTTTAAACTATTTAGATAACACCCATCAAAAATCACAGCAGCCAATAATTTGTCATTATTGTAACAAAAGAGGTCACATTATGGCCCATTGTAGATTATATTTGGCAACTGTTCGTCCCACTAATTATCCTAGGTTTCAGGGTCCACAATATGTGACCCCTCGTTTCCCTCATTACAATTATCCCAATAGATATGATAGATTTCAAAATTCTAATTCACAAAGGTATAATGCAAGGCAATTTAACAACCAAACGAGATATAATTCTGAACAAACTATGCCAAAATCTACCTACAAGAGTCATTTAAACTTGAGACGAGGCCATTAAAGGGTGGCATAATGTCCTCACTCCCACGTACAAGTTCACCCAAGCAAATACTTAATCAATACTTAAATTCTAAGATGAATTCTGAACAATTTGATACAGTTAAAGATTATTTTAATAGTTTTAATGCAGATTCTAAATTAATTTATATCAATAATGTTTATACCAGTAAGAATTTACCCATAATAGATATTAAGTTTGGCAATCAATATTTTAAATTTTTACTAGATTCCGGTTCAAGTGTTTCACTCATGGCAAAAGATGTATACTCAGCAATTCCACTTATTCTCAACCGTGTTTCATATTTTCAACGGTAGGAGGCAGTGTTTACTGAGGCCACCGGAACTTCCGGTTATAAAACGGTCTATGTTGTTTACATTATAAGTTGTGCTTTGGTTCGAATTGTAAAACACGTAATATTTAAAGAAAAAATTTTTTTGATGGCTAAAAAAGTGTCGAAAAATGGAGGCACTTGTTCGGCTTTGGGATGCACGATGAGGAGAGGAACAAATTTGTTGTCAGCGATCCAAATGTTTAAATTTCCGAAAGACCCTCATCGTCGAACTGAATGGACAAATGCCATTAAAAGAAAGGACTGGAAACCATCCGACTACAGTTTATTATGCAGTAAGCACTTTAATAGAAGGTATGTATAGATTCAAAAATATATAAGCGATTGATATTCTTATTACTGTTGAGAATGTAATATAAATGTTATTAAGCCCTAATAACATTGCCTAAATGATATTGTTTTTAAGATTAATTAAATGATGATCTTATATTTTGGGGTAATGACAAAAATGTTTCTCTTCTTTTTGTAGTATTTTTAAAGGAAAAAAAAAACATTTGTTTTTAATGCTTGTTTTATATTTATTTCTGTTTCGAAGCAATTTAATTTCGTTTCAAAATATGTCAGATATATGGAGAGTTAAATGGATAAAGAAAGTAAACAATGATAAAGTGATGGTTGGTCACTGTGACCTCTCAAAGATTTTCACAATTTACCAAATTTGTTCTCTTGATTGAAAAGAAAATTGGAATTATTTTAATGAAACAGCCATGATTTTCACAATATTGTATTTCTGTTTGGTATTCTACTAGATTTGCCCAAACACCAAATAAATAAAAAACTGTCGACTCCTTTTTTTATTAAAAAAATTTCAAATTAGTTTCAAAGTGCTTAAAATTTTAAAAAATTTTGGTGTTTTATATACAATTTTACAAAGTTCTATGCGACGAAATTTACTGATTTCCAAAAAATTTGTTATTTGGTTCAGACTGCAAATTATTTATCTAGCTACTATTAATCTTCGTTCCAAATTAATTTTTTCTTTTTGTATTTTTCAAATTGTTCATTATATTATTTATTGACTAGAATAATTAAGTAAAAAACTGTTGAATCAGAAATATATAAACTTGGTTTGATTGCTTTTGAAATATGATTGTTGATATCAAGATTGAAGAATCATACTTAGTTTTTAACTGTCTACACTTTTTTAAGAAGTTCTTTTAGTGGTAGTAAAATAAAACTTATTGGTAGTAAACTTATTGGATAAGTTAAAATTACAACATTATTACTTATGTTTTAGCTGAGTTTAATTTTTGCTTAGTTATAAGATAATTTCCAGATTTTTTACACACACGCTTATAAAGCTACTCCCTTTTTTTTTTTTCTTTTTTTTTTAGGAAAGCCATCACTTAACCCTGATCATCCAGATTATATTCCTTCTGTGTTTGAGTTTTCAAAAATGGATGGACAGAAAAAGGTTGAAAGATTTGAAAGAAATAAAAAGCGTAAAATATTTGATGTACAACAGACTTCTTCAGGTAATGTTACTGTGCCATATATGATTAGATTTTTATCATGTTTATGATACACTAAGTGTGTGTAAAAGATATGTTTCTTTCACCATAATTTTGAAAAATGTGTGTTGCAAAAAGTATGATTACATATTTATGAAACATTTACGAAAAGGCTTTACAATGTCAAATAAAATAGTGAATGTAGTGACTTTGTGATTTTAAGCACAAAATCTATATTCAGATTAATTAAATACAAAACTATAATATTTCATCCAGAAGTGATAAAATTAACAATTGGAAGCTCTACTTTCTTACTTGTTTTGCCTCCCACCCCTTCTTTCTACACCAATTATAATTTTATAAGCAATGCATTAATTATAAAAAATGTTTAATACTAACCAGGTATTTAAATGCTTTTAACTAAACAACAATAAAATTATAACTTATTTAATTTTTTTATTCAAATGCATTACATTAAACTAATATTTTACAAGTCAAGGGACTTTCATTAAGTATGCAAAATGCATGGTAACTTTAATATCATTAATGTATCATACATAGATTTCGAATATTTCAAAGTGAACCATAAATACAATCCTTGTAGATTCAGAAACTGAAACACACACGCGAAAAATAGAGAAATTGTGTGACAGAGCGAATTAAGAAACACAGAGGAACGACACACCATCATCTCGAACATTATCTTGCATAATTTAGGTGGAGAAGGCAAACGGAAGCCCCCTTTGAAAAAATTTTAAGCGATATTAAAATGTTTATGCCTCCGAAGTAAAAATTTTCTTTAACCATTTATTAACTGTTTTTTTATGTGTATGCTGTGTGTTGCAGCCAATAAAGTCTGCTTTGTGTGATTTGTTCCGCCGACTGTCTGCTGTCACCATAAAGTCTGCTTGGCGAGATTTGCGCCGGTATAATGGAAAAGTACCTGATTAACTATTAATACTAATGAAACTTTTCATTAATAGTGTTGAGATTTGTGTCCCTTTAAATTATAAATGTTTTTATTAGCAAAACTTCTCCAATATTTACATTTAAATCCTTAATGCACTGTAGTCTTAAAAGCATAGCAATAATAAATATTTTGTTCTAAGATGCAAACTATGCAGGTAATGTTTTATAATAATGTAATAAATTTTATAATTTTTAAAAAACATGTACACTAATAACATCCTTTATTATTTTAGATATGGATGCCAATAATTCATTTTGTGATGAACCTGTTGCTGAAATAGGAACGCAGACTGATGACATTCTTCAATCAGAAGCATTTGCTCAGACGGACAAGGATATTATTGAAGAATTGCAACAAGAAAATGCCACATTAAAGAAAAGAATTGCTGAGCTCGAGGCTGAAAATTCATTGATGAGGAAAAGTTTGACTCATGTGCCAGTGTATGATACAATCACGACCAAATCAAATAAATTATTCAAATTTTATACGGGGCTGGAAAATGTTGTGGTATTTAATTGCTTGCTGACATATTTATTGTCTGCTTGGAAGCCACAACATAAAAGTTTGCAGCCTTGCGAAGAATTCCTTCTTGTGCTGATGAAATTGAGATTAGGTTTGCTTAATCTTGATTTAGCAACAAGATTTAACACCTCAGTTTCATCAGTTAGCAAGATTTTTCACTCATGGTTGGATGTAATGATGATCAATTTACAAAGATTAATCATTTATCCTTCCATGAGAACTATTTGTAAAAGCATGCCAAATTGCTTTAAAGATGTCTCTTTGGGCAATGTGAGCTGTATCATAGACTGCACAGAAATTTTCATTGAAAAGCCGAAAAATTTAAATGCACGAGCTCAGACGTATTCCAACTACAAAAATCACAATACAATGAAATTTCTTGTTGCAATTCTTCCATCTGGCAATATTTGCTTTGTTTCGAAAGCATGGGGTGGCAGGGTGACCGACAAACACATTACTGTGCACAGTGGTTTCCTCGATATTCTACGGCTGGATTTCCTGGTTCTGGCAGATAGAGGCTTTAGAATCGATGAGATAATTAGAGCAAGGGGTGCTAAATTGCAGGTACAGTCAGCAAAAAAAAAAAGATATCACCCTGAATAACTTTTGTTCTAATGATCGGATTTTCACGATCTAAGTGTCAATCTTAATGGTTCCCGGGGGTGACCTCAAATATGCTAATTAATTAGTGCTAACTATTAATTAAGTTACGAAATCAGACACAAAAACGTACTTTCTCTGAATAAACATGCATTTTTTTTTTACATATTTGGATTCCTGACCTTCAAAATAGGGGGGGTAGACAAAATTTCGAAAAAAATGGGTTGTAAATTAGGTGGCAATAAGGATTTATATATCTGGCGATGGTTTAAAAATATGCCAAATTACCTCGCCATAGAAGGGGAAATAATTTATAACAACCATAAAGAAACTGAATGAATGACAAGATGGGAAAAGATAGTGCTTCTCGTTGCTAAGCAACCAAAAGAATTTTTCGCGTTGCTTTCTGGGCTTTTTTTTTTTTTTTTTTAAATCTCCTTTAAAAAGGAAATTTAAATAAATTAATAAATTATTTTTGATTCTCCAAGATTACAGAATCTTTGAATTTTTATCTGACATTATTTATTTTTTTAAAGCTGTTTTAATGTAATTTGTATGACAGTTTTGAATTAAAACCAAATTTTCATAAGTTATCATAAATTTATGAAGAGTTGTAGGGTTAAATGCTTTTGCCCCTCACTTCCGAGTTTCTTAGGAAAGAAAAAAAAAAAGCGATCAAGCAAAGGTGGACCTGAAAAAAGATAGCTATTCTGATGCATAATCACAAAATTTTATAGAAATCACGGTATTTATTTTCGATAAAATTGTAAAACTTAATAAATGTTATATGGCATTTTAAAAGCATTTTGATATATATATATAGATATATATATATATATATATATATATATATATATATATATATATATATATATATATATATATATATATATATATATATATCCTAATAAATAAAATAAAAAAAACACGAAGAAAATTACGAGTTGATGTTATTTACACACTCCTTTCATTAGTTCTTTAAAAAAACATGATTAAAAGAAAATTAGGTTTATAATACCCTTAATTGAACAAGAGTAACAATTGTTACAATTTTTTTCAATACTTTTTCAACTCTGACACTCTTTTCATGAGATAACTTCTTTTGCCAACGATTTTGTCCCTTTTTTTTGTTAGTTGAAACCAGCTTACGTATTCTTGTAATTTTTACATTTTATCTTTGAAATTTCAATCTCGAAAGACATGCATGAAGTGACGCATAGTCCAAAGAATCTAAGTTAAATAGTTGTAAGGCCGATTATTACGAAAACAATTAACTACTCTGGTTCAATGAAACAATTACAGTAAAACTTGTGTAAGTTGACCACTTCATGTGCATTGTTTTAGTGGCCAACGTAGACAAGTGGTCAACTTATAGAAGGGGTGGGACATTGCTTACTTTTTCGCTTCCTACATGTTGCTATACATTTAAATTTTTTTTTTACTTGACTTAAAAATTTGATTTAGCAAATGGCCAAATGAATATCTTAAGAAATGTGTTTAAACCTAAACGAACTTCAATTTGTTACACAGAAATAATTTTAATATTTAACTAACTTTTTAAAAAAAATTATTTTGTTAGTTATGCATGTGAAGTGTTTAGTAAAAATAATTTCTTAAAATATCAGAACACGAAAACATTGAAAATTTTAACAAAACAAAATTATTTTAACACTTTAAAATTTATTCTGTTATTACTACACATACAAGCCTATTTGCTCACTATTGCAACTGGAAGAGCAACTTTTCAACTAACACACCTGTTTTCAATGAATGAATGAAAGAAATGGTCAAAAGCTGACTCCCTACAGTTTCCCCAGATGGTCAACTCACAAAAAGGTTTAGATTAGCTTTTTACACTATTTCACCAAACAAGTGAAATATTAACATACATTGCAAAATGACAGAAAATTTTCTGAATTTTTTTTTCTGGTCAACTTATGAGGGTTTTAGAATAGAATTTCATAATACTCCTAGACAAAATTAACTTATTTCAGTGGTCAACATACAAGATAGACAGGTGGTCAAGTTACAAAGGTTTTGCTTCTTTATTATGTAGGAAAATTTCCGTTCTTGATAATTGAGGTCAACTTATTCAGGTGTAAAACTTACAAGTGTGGTCAACTTGGCAGGTTTCACTGTATAAATAAATCATTAATATTTTTGTTTTTTTATTACGAAATATTAGGAGAAATTTGTATACATAATTTCTTCAAAACGTGTGTTAAAACTATGATTATAAGTTATTTAAGAAGAAAAAAGTCAAATGGAGTAAAAGAACAATTTTTGAGATGATGATTCTAAAAATAGCACGTTTTTCAAATCTTTTCACAATTTTTTATTTTAGTAGTTGTTTAACAAAACAAGGCATATCGAACATTTTCCTGATATAGCAATATTTTTTTGAACGGTGCAAAAGTTGAGAAATCATACAAACAACTTTTAAGGCAAATATTTTCAACTTTTTAAGACAAAAGAGTAACTTAAAAGGGTTAGCGCACAAGATTAACTTTGAATGTTGAATTAAAATTGCATGCCCATAGTTTTTTGTTCATTTAAAAAACAAACAATCTGTTAAATTTTTCCCCTGTGCGCACATACGCATTTACTTTTCATTACTCGAATAAATAAGAAGCAATAAAAAAATAAAATTAACAATTTATCTTCATTTTTCGTAAACAATAGTATTTTTAGTAAATAGTCAGCTGTTCTGCTTCAAATAATATTGTGTGTGATTAGTAGAATATTTTTAATTTCTTAACAAGATTTAATTCTCAGATAGCTGGCAATAATTCTAAGTTTTCTTTCAATAAGAACTTAGCAATAATTAAAAAAGTAATTTTATTTTAAAGAAAAACATAAATTAAAGTACTTAAACGATTGATTAGTATATTATTGGAAGAAAAATATACATAATAGAATTTTAAAAAAAATTGCATTAAAATTCAATAAAAAAGTTAGAAAAATAATTCTGCGAAACACGCACAGACAGGTAATTTACAAATTTATTTTAAGATTAAGGCGATATATAAGATGTAAAGAAGTTTTAAAAAACTCTACTCTAAACTCAGCTGCACGACAGCCCATGGAGGGCCAAGGCCTACTGTGCCCACCTCAGTTTTCTGAACCTAGGGCTCTGGGGTGCAGGAGCAGATGTTCCGGTCAGGTGGTCAGCCGAACCGTGACCTTCGAAGGTCACGGCCGAACGCGGAACCCCCAGTGTTTAGTTCCCAATCATGCTTGGTATTTATTTATCGACCCACTGAAGGGATGAAAGGCTGAGTCAGCCTTGCCCGGCCCGAGGAACGACATCGCGAAGCGCTACCGCTCAGCCACCGGGCGAAGTTTTAAGATGATTAAAAATGTTGACTACGCATTCGTATTAATAATTATAAAATATATATTCAAGAAATTGATAAATATATTATTCCAAATCTATGCATACGTATGTATATTATTGAAATTGTATCAGTTATTGAAAAAGAAAATCAAAAATTAAAAAATAATCACATTAAGTAAGCACAATCTGGTGCATAATCATATTCTATCAGATGCACGCCTTTATAAAACTAGACATTCGTTGAATAAAGTGTTTTTTATTCAAAATGTTTCATTCATAATTTCTTTACTGAATTACAAATAAATTATTAAATGACTAAAAAGAAACATCGTATTTTATAGTTTGAAAGAAATAAAAATAAAAAGATTAGCAAACGATTATTAGCGAAAAAAATATGAATGAAATTTTACACTACGCGCGCGAAGTCAAGTTCCTCGCAAATTTATCACATTTTAATATTAATCGCCCCATTTAATCATTTTTTTATTGTCGCCAAATTATTTTTTTAAAAATAATTAATTTTAATTTTTTTCAGATTCTAATAAATAAAAACAGTTGAAACTTCAGATTTTTCTATTGAAAAATATGTAGATTATTATGGTATAAAAAAATTCATACCTTATAATTCAATATTTTTTCATCCTCACTTTAATTAAATAATAAAAAATAATAAATAAATATTAAAAATTATTTTTTTCATGAAATTATCTTTGGGTAAATGAGTTTTATGAGTGGGTGAAATTTTTTTTTTGAATTGCTTCATTAGTTTTGAAAATATGACTGAAAACGCAAAAAGCGAAATTAACATTAAGGGGTACGAACTTTGGATCGCTCTCCTGACCAAACTATGGGGACCACATTTCCCAGATTGCGGCTACCCCCTATATTTGGAAGGTCAGAAATCCAAATATGTAAAAAAAAATACATGTTTATTCAGAGAAAGTACGTTTTTGTGTCTGATTTCGTAACTTAATTAATAGTTAGCACTAATTAATTAGCATATTTGAGGTCACCCCCGGGAACCATTAAGATTGACACTTAGATCGTGAAAATCCGATCATTAGAACAAAAGTTATTCAGGGTGATATCTTTTTTTTTTGCTGACTGTACCTGCCTTTACAAAAGGTAAAGCCCAGCTAAGTCAGCCTGAAGTAGTAACGTCGAGGAAACTTTCTAAAGTGCGTGTGCACATAGAAAGAGCGATTAGAAAAATCAAAACTTTTCGGATATTAGAAGGCACCCTGCCAATCTCCATGGTTAAAAAAAATGAAAAAGGGGAATTGTCAACTGTTGACAAAATATTACCCGTTGTTTGTTCCCTGGTCAATATTGGAAATCCCTTAATAAAAGTAGATCTTTAAATGTGAATTTATTTGTTTATTTCTTATTAATAACAAATTGTAATTTAGTTACTTGGTAGGAAAAAAATTCTTTTTTAAAAAAAGTTATTCCTCTTTGTAAGTTATGTTTCCTTATACTGTAAATGGTGTCATTTTCTGCAGAAGATAGGTGTTATAATTAAATTACATAAAAAGTAATATAAAAATTATGACAAATAGCAGCATCATAAATTTTCTTTGCATTCTTGGTACAACCAACTCGGGAAAAAATTTTACGTCACATTCAAGCAATTAATAAATAAATAAATGTAATTCAGTATTAATATTTAGAAAATAAAAGATGGACTATTTTATTTGAGCAATTGAAAAGTACAAATATTTCTGCACGAAAAACATAAAACAGGCAATTTGGTTGGAAAATGAACAAATATTGGTTAAGTCTAGACAATTTTTTTACATAGATAGCAGAATTTTCCACTAAAGAAATATATGCTAATTTTTAATAATTCCTTCTTAACACTTACACATCAAAGCTACCTTTAAGATTGATGAAACAGTGTAAATTATATATAAAAGACTAGGGGGCTAATTCTCTTGTTTCTTACCGCTTGCCAACTCTGGTGATTTCTTCAGAATAACTGTTTCTTGGCATAAAAGTAACTTTTCTCATAAGTTGAAATTATTTACTTAAATCATATAAACTTAAAAGTATCTGTTAGCTTATGCTTGTGACCCTACTTTCCACATACAAATATTTTCCTACAATTAAGATCTATTAGTGGACATAGAAATTTAAGTAAGCAATAATTTTTTTAAATTTATAATAGCATGTTAAAGAAATTTGCACAAAAAGTAATACTTGTAATATATTTAATAACATTGGACACCAATTTAAGTAAATTCTCTTAATGTGAGAAAACAACGAAAAATACAATATCAGCAATACAAGTAAAATATCTTTAAATTAAGGATACAAAAATATTTATATAAAAACAATGCCTTTCATTAATTTTAGACTGATGATAACAAAAAATAATATACAAATCAATGTGAAGAAACTGGATCCTACCATGTGATTTTCCAGCAGATAAAAATGCACCGATAACAATGGAAAATTGTGCTACACCATTACCATATATATGAGAAAATCCTGTATATTAAAAAAAATACCAAAATTAAAAAAGTATAACAGTAAAAATATTTAAAATTAAATAAAATCAGTCATCAGCTAAAGATAACTTTTTTCTTCCTCTTGAAATTCACGTACAATACAATAAATTTTTAAAATAGCACATATAATTTAATTTTTCTTAGAACTGTACAAAACTTTTTTTTAGTTTAGCAAGTTGCTTAGCCAGATATTTCAACAAAAAATAAGCACTCAAAAATGGACTAAATACAAGCTACAGTAGAGCACCGATTATCCGAACTGCTCGGGACCGAACTTGGTTCGATAATTGGATAGTTGTTTAAATTATTATTTATGCACTTCCTTCCCCTCACACTTTTTCAAGGCTTAGGACTGGCAGTACTATCTAAAATAGCTCTGGCGTGTCAGGAAGTTTTTTTTTTCAATTCTTAAATATCTTATTAAATTTCGTTTATCATTTTTAACTTAAAAAGAAAATCTAATTCGGACATAGTTTGGATAATTGGGGGGTTTCCGATAATCGGCACTCTACTGTACTTTGTCACATTCAAGAGTGTGTCATTGAAGTATGAGAAAATCACTTTCGATGAACTGAAGTCGTACAAAATGAAGGATAAGCTTAATAAGCATACAATTAAAAAACTTTACATAATCATGCCAGTTTCTGATAAATATTGTCATCAAATCAAGTAGTTTCTGATAAATCTTGCAGAGAAAATTGTAAAAATTAAATCTTGACCTTGCACTGATCACAGGTCCATGAATAAACTTTATGATGTAATTTTACACATCCTTTATGAAAAAATTTAGAACACGTAATGCATTTAATAGTTACTCCATTTTTAAACCCCTTACAAATGCAATCATTTTTTGCTCCCTCAATTTCTTTAAGTTTATAACCGTAAAGTATTTCGGGAATTATATTTTCAAAGAAAAACTTATTAAGCTTATCCTTCATTTCATACCACTTCAGTTCATCGAAAGTGATTTCCTCATACTTCAACGACACGGTTGTGAATGTGACAAAGTAGCACGTATTTAATCCGGAAATACCCATCTGGCCTTGGACTTGATCAAAATAAACATGATCTTCTTTTAATCTGCCAGTGTCATTTATGAAAAAATTTTTAATATTGACACTATTTAATGCTGCATTACGTAATGTGTATGGACACTTTATCTCTAATAAACTGTCTGGATGGCAGTCGCAACTAACATAGCCATCAGGTGTAGCTGCTAAAAAGCTATCCTCTTGGTCAATAATTAAACCAGCTGGTCTAATAATAAGATTCACATAGTTGGGGCTGACCATTTCAAAAAATTTGTTTCTCGCAACCTGCTCCATCTTTCTACCCCAAGTCAGTGACTCAACATTATCACTCTCATGGCGATAGCCCATGATGTCCATGAGCAGAGAGTCACTTCTCTTGCTCCTCAAAATTCTTCCGAAATTGGAAGCAGTAAGTCTACCAATCCTCTCAGCTTTCCACACTTCACCCTGTAATTTTGTTTCATCTTCTATAAATTTTATCTCATTGTCACTAATACGACACATATCATAGAAACATTTTCTAGGGTCTGTTTTCATTGAAGGGCATTCTGACATTCTTTTTCTAACTCTGTCAGAGAAAGAACAGGGGCTTTCGATGACAGAAATGTTACTAGTTTCCTCTTTCGATTCAGTTTCTTCATCATCGGACAATACTTGAAAAATGGCAGCAGCTGGTGAAGCTGTCTGTAAGAAAAAAAATTGAGACTTTAATTTTTTTCTCACAATAATGTACATAAAGGTATTAACTTATACATTTTCTTATTTTTCAGAGCCGAAGATTTAGGTAAACACATAAATATATAAAGCTTATAAATTTCTGATTTTCACTCTTATAAATTATAATCTATATAAATGTTAAGTCCTCATGCATTATTAATTCTCTAAACAGACAGATAAAATTAAAAACTTTCTATGAGTATGAGTACCAAATCCAAAATGGGTATAAAAAAAATAGAAAACTGTGAATAAAAATCCAAACACTTTATATAATTTAAAAATACCTGAAATTTAAGCAAGGAAAAAGAGGAATGATTTATCCACAGAATGTTCTCAACCTTTTAATAAAAAGGTTGATGCAAGATTTTATTTATTAATTATAATTGTGTGAATATGAATCACAATGTATGAATCTTATTTTACCTTCAAGTCTTCCAGAAATCTTTTGAAAGCAACATCGCTTGCTACAGGCACAACCTCTGATGATTTTGGGGGGGTTTTCTTGTCTTTTGACTTCTTAAAATCAATGTTAGCCACCGGCATTGGCTCAACCTGAAAAAGAGACAGTTGTTATTGATAATCTAGTTTGAAAATTTAAGTATTACACTTCTAATAATGCTGAAAAATTTGGAATGATTTACTTTAAGTTTGTGTATGCAAAAAACTTTCAATATTAAAACTGATAAATTTGTGTATGGAAATAAGTGATCAATATTATAAGTGATAAGTTTGTGTATGCAAATAAGTGATCAATATTATATCTGATAAGTTTGTGTGTGCAAATAAGTGATCAATAGTGAGAAAGAGAAAAGAATATAATAACCTATTGCCCAGAAGGTACTTAGAATATATTGTGTAATAGGTAACCCAGCATTAATGCAGTTGACATAAAAATGTTTTATGTATATTATATATTGGCAAAAAAATTTCGATTTAGTATTTTTGTTAAGGACCCCACAACCATTTCTATAAAATGTAAGTGGAGCAAACATAAGTGTCTACAGTACACAGATGGAACCAAAAATAGAAAATTCTGAACCATATTTCCGTCTAAAAACAAAAGTTAGTTACTGTCTTACATTTTTAGAAGTTTTCTTCCACTTGCAAGGCTCAGACGTGCATGAAGGCTTTTCCTGATCTGTTTTTAAACTCTTTTCAATGAAAAAGAGAGTTGCTCCCACGTGTGAGCAAGCTTCTCCCAATCTGAAAAAAAAAAAGCATTCGTAAAATGTTATTATCTTCGCTGGCCATTTTTTAAACAATTAATCTATACATAATAATAAAAGCGGCTGTGTGTCTGTCTGTAATCACAATATATCGCCCCAGAAGCCTCGCCCAGGCACGAAACTTGACACCAAATTATGTTTTGACATAATGAAGAAGTATTTTTTTTCTTTTTCAAAGATTTGGAATAGTTTTTTAGTTATCAGTCATTTTGTAAGAAAATCTATGCTTTTTCGTCTTCAAATAAGAGCCATATTAAAAAAACTATTAAAAAATGCATATCTCTTATAAATGTATGCTAATGCCAGCCTTACAATTGAAATATTAAATTTCGACAACTTAAACCAATAATATACGAAGGAATTAATAATTTAATTGTAAGGTTCGCATTTGTTTACATTTATCAAAGTGGAGAAAAGTTTAACTTTTGTATTAAAAATGTGGCAACCTATTCCATACGTAAATAGAACGCTTTGCTTTGATTTATTTGTCGCTGTTCATAATTGTTATAAAAAGTTTTTCTTCTTCTTTCCACGCTCTATTTTTTTTTTCTTAAGCGAAGACGATAATTTTTGTAGCAATGTAGAAATAGAAATTGATACCATAAAAAATTATATAGAAATAGAAATTGATACCATAAAAAATTATATAGAAATAGAAATTGATACCATAAAAAATGAATTCGTTTTTGGGGTAGACTATATTTGAGGGTGCCCCCGCCAAGTTGTGATCGAGGTTGATCGCCAAGCTGGGCGATGTTGAAAACCAATCGTTATTCTGATTGGTTTAGATTTTAATCGTGATTCTGATTGGTTAAGAATTTAGCGTTGTTTTTAAATGTAATTTCAGAGATCCGTTAGTTCTACTTTGGATACTGGCTGGTAAGGTTACTTTTGCTTCTGGTACTAAAAATGAATACTGTCAATAAGACAAATCTTAAGTTTGTGTACGATTTGAATAACAAAGGAAAAAAAGTAGTGATTGACTGGTGTATGAATGAAGGTTTAATTAGTAATAGATATAAATGTCCTGTTTGTGGGAAAGATGTCTCTGGTTGAACGTAAAGATTGATCAGATGGATTTGAATGGGTCGTGTGAAAGGTTCAAATGCTCCCATCATAAAAAGATCTATTAGAAAGGGATCGTAGTTTAGACAGTACTTAACTGCAATTAGAGAATTCTTCTCACCAAAATCTGAAGATATTCAAGCTTAATGAAGAAGTGAGTTATTTTTCTCTTTTTCTTTCTGTGCTTACTCCATTAATTTTTGTTTCGATTCAAAATGCATTTTAGTGGGTTTATTAATTTTGATTCTATTCTGTTCACTGCTATTTTAAAAAGCTTTGTTTAAATTTTCAATTGTTTCATTGAAATATCACTATGTTTTGGCCGCTATTCCTGTTACCACGGAGTTCTGGCAACCAAGTAAGGCGCCAAACATAAGTCGCCGATTTCGCCAAGGGGCACCCTCAAGTATATTTTTCCCCGTTTTTGTGTTCTTTTCATGTATTTAGCATTTTAGTTTTTTTCCTTAAGCGTTGTAGCCATATAATATATAAAATAGGAATTAAATTGTTTTTGAAGGAACGATCACACTTACCTTGGATCTCTTTGGTTTTTCTATTCTTTATTTTAACAGTTTTTATTAAATGTAATTAGTTATTTCAGAAAGTTTCAGTTTGCAGGTAAGCACTTAGATTTTAATACTGAAGTTTCATGATTTGCTTTCATAGTATGTTCTAAAGTATTCGTTGACTTCTTAAAAACCCGATTACTGACATGATGGCAGAACCGCCTTCCAAAAAACTTTGTATTTTATCAAAGAAAAGGATATTAAGAGATTCTCAAAGAAGAAGAAAGGTAGACACCTGATAGTTATATTATAGGTTAGGTTACCATAGGCCTTATGTTACCATACCAAAGTTACATCTTCAAACATCCTCAAGAGCTATAACACATCTGCAACAGAACTGGATATGAAGACAAAATTGCAGGACAGGAACACTTTAATTGTCCACTAATTTTCAGATTTCCTGCTATGTTTTAAAAAACTTTATTTGTGAAAAGCGTGGCGGACAGCTGGCCGCCTTTAGCGGCTAGTATTAAATAAAATTGAAATTGTCGATTTAGAGAACTAATTTAAGTTATGCAAATAGAGGAATATTTTGATATGTTGCAAACTAGTAGCACAAATATAATCTGACAGATTGCATTAGAGTAAATCACAGGAGTTGAAGTTCAATTTTACCCCCTTAATATTATTAAAAAACAAACATCAGCACACATATACACCAGGTGGCAGTTACACACTAAATTCTAATTACTACCAGAACAATCTAAATTGAAATATCTATAAAGTTTCGGGAAATCTTGAGCATTAGTTCCTGAATTAAAGATTATTCTGCCTGCGATGTTGCCCTGAGATTATTCTGCCACAAATAAGAATATGGAAATCTCCCTAAATTATGTTCTGGAAAATATTCAGTATACATTTACTTAGCATTTCTATAACAGTCAATACTAAAAAATTAGCAAAATCAATCTGAATATTCATAATATAAAAAATATAGCAACGTTAAAAGGTATAAAAACCCAATAGTGCACATAATGGAAATAGAGTTTTAAATTTCAATTACTAAACAAATATTATTATGAATGTAGGTTGCAATTTAAAACCTACACTCTAAAAACTATTTGTAAGATTAGCAATGTTACAAACATAACAGAAAATGTTTTCATAAACAAATTATACTTACCCAGCCATACAAGTGCAATGGCCAGAAATTATTTCCCCAGCATGTGGATTTTATTTGTTTTCTGACCCGCTTCAACATCTGCTGTTAGAACACAAACACCGATTTCGTTTCGAAAGCATTTCACGTTATGAACTTTTCCGGACGTAACGTAATTGTAACTTGGAAGAGTTTCAAAACTTTTAAAAGCAATTTGAGAATACACTTTGTGCTTTACTACGAAATACGAATAAATGTCAAAAACACTTATATTTGGCCAATTTTTGCTGGAGAAAACCAGGCTCCGTACGTCAGCATCTAATGGATCCGGCAATTGAATACCATTATAGTTTAATTTATTTACGTAATTTTTCTTCGCATCTTCATTCAACATTTGAAAATATGAAGAGCTCATTTTCACAAAAAAAAAAAAAAAAAAAAAACACAACAGAAAATAGAACGCATTCAAAGTAAAGAGCTATTTATCTACCGATGTAAACAGAGCATCAAAAAAAGAAATAGTCACGTCATGCTGTGACGTCATGGAGGAGCCCAAGACTTCCGGTATGGTTTGTTTGTTTTTTTTAGGATCGATGGTGAATAAAGAACTATAACAAAACTAGACTTCTTTCGAGCAATGTTCAGATTAGAACTGTGAATTCAGAGTTGAAATTTTTGTTTTGCTCTGAAATTTCTTTTAAAATTGATAAGCAACATTTTAAAAACCCTTTTTATATTTCTGAATTTGCACATGGCAATTTTGATGCTATACTGGGCTATGACTTCATTTCCAAACATGATATTAAAATTTTCCCCCATGATAATGTTGCTGTTTTTCAAAATTTTAAAGTTAAATTAACTGAAAAAGGTGATATTCTTTGTAATTCAATTGTTGACACTAAGGCAATTGTAAATAGGAAATTAGTAATTGAAGCAAAACAATCAGCTCAAATAACTTTAAAAATTAAAAATTTTAATGATAAAGACAAAACCTTCTTGTTTGAACCCACCTTTGAAAATCCAAATATTGAAATATTTCCCTCTTTACATAATTGTGACAAATCTAAATTTATTACTGTTAAAAATATTGGCGAACAAACTATCCATATAAACAAAGACACTAACTTAGGCAATATTTTCTTTAATCCTGAATTTGAAGAGAATTCTTCTCAGGAAATTATTCATAATTTAGAAGAAGATATGGAATTTTGTAATTTGATATCTGCTACACAAGAGATTTTGGATTTGAGGAAAATTGAATTAACTAAAGAAGATTTTGACCTTGCCCATTTACCATCTGATAGGCAAGAAAAATTATTGCAATTGTTTACTTCAAGATATGCTGTTTTTTCAAAATCCCTTAAAACTTTAGGGCACTCAGATATTATTAAACCTCAAATTAAGTTTAAATCAAAAAATCCTATGAAGTGCCAACCATTTACAATTCCCTGTGCCATACAAGATCAAGTAAGAACAGACTTAATGGAATTAGTAGAAGCAGGCATAATAGAACGAAATATTTCTTCTTGGTCTTGACCTTTAATTGTAGTTAAGAAAAGACCTAATCCTAAAGACCCTAATGCACCTACTAAATTTAGACTAGCCCTTGACCTGCGTTTAATAAATACTATAATAGATTCGGCAACTTATCCCTTACCCCGCATTTCTACTATAATTAATGAAGTATCACAATTTCAATTTTTCTCTACCATGGACATGCCCCATGCATATCAACAATTAAAAATTTCAGAGGATCTTAAAGATATTCTCATATTTACCACACCTTTCGGAACTTTTAGTAGCAAAAGCTATGATAGACACTATCATAGATGAATTAAAGTATTTAGGAATCACTGGCATATTTTCATATCAGGATGATATAATTGTAGGAGCTAATTCATTTGAAGATATGTTAAAAAAAATTCAAGCAGTGTTAGATATTTTTATTAAGTTCAACTTAACTTTATCCCCTAGTAAATCTGAATTCTTTAAAACTAATACTAATTACTTAGGATTTAATATTTCCCATAAAATTGTTAAACCTATTTCCACTAACATTGCAAAAATAATTAAATTTGAATCACCTAAAAATCATGACCAAGTTAAATCATTTTTAGGAGTCTGCGGCTTATACCGCCACCTAATTCCCAAATATGCAGAGATAACTGATATTTTATGTAAACTCAGTGCTAGTAAATCAAAATTTGTATGGACGAAAGAACATCAAGATGCCTTTGAATCTCTTCAGCAAATATTTTTTTCCGAACCTTTTGTCAATTTCCCTCAATGGGATAAACCTTTCCTCTTGAACACTGATGGCAGTAAACAGGCAATTTCAGGCGTTCTTTTACAAGAATTTGATGGTGTCCTTCATCCCATCTCATATTATATTATAGTAGAGCACTTTCTAAGGCTGAACAAAATTATCCGGCCATTAAATTAGAACTCTATGCCATTTATAAATCTGTAACATCGTTTAAGGATTATCTTTACAACCGAAAATTTACAATTTTAACAGACTCCAAGCCCCTACTCCATTATAAGAAAATTACTTCACCTGCAAATTTAATTACTCGTTGGTTACTAGAACTGTCCGAATATTCCTTTGAAATGAAATATATTCCTGGAAAAATTAATTTTCTTTCTGATTACTTTTCTCGAAGAGAAAATCCTAGTAATTGTGCTCCTGCTTTACAGTCCCAAGATAATGAGCTAATACTTCCTTTTGTTGACCAAGATATAGAATTGGAAGCTGTAAATATTATTCAAAAACAGGACCCTCAAAATGAAATATCTAACAACACCTTTTATGAAAAGCAAAGGAAAGATCTAAATATAAATGAAATTATTGATCTGCTTGAGTCACCTTCTTTAATTAATGCACATAAAGTTAAAAATTTTATTGTTGATCCTGATACTAAACTATTAATGTTTATTACAAACAAAAAAAGATTAGTTAAGTTAATTGTTGTTCCAAAATCATTACAGAGTAAGGTATTAAAAATTAGTCATATCTCACATTTTGGCTTAAAGAAAACATATGAAATTGTTCAAAAAAATTTCTTTTGGAAAAATATGTATAATGATACAAGAAACTTTGTTTTATCTTGTGATTCATGCATACGCAACAAATCCTACAACATTCCCAAAGCACCTTTACAGAATGTTCCCATCCCTAAAGTCCCAAGAGAATTTATTTCAATTGATATAGTGGGCCCCATTAAAAATTGTGGTTATGCATTAACCGTTTTGGATCATTTCTCACTTTATACCCTTTAAGAAATTTAACTACCGAAACTGTATCACAACATCTAATAGAATATATCTCGATACATGGTAGACCAGCCATGATTTTGACAGATTTAGGCACACAGTTTAATTCAGAGGTATTTCATTGCATCAATAAAACTTTGGGTATATTTTTGACCCATAATTCTTCTAAACACCCACAAGCTAATGGTGCCACCGAATCTTTGAATCGTGCCATTAAATCATCTATTTTGACTTTGCACGAAGCAGGTGTATCGTTTAAGAATTCATTACTTATTCATCAAAATTTGTACAATAATGCTGTTCATCCCAGCACTAGTTTTGAACCTGTATATTTACATTTTGGTAGATGCCCTCCCACTATGTTCGATACTTTTGATCCAAATGTAGAGCCTCAACAACTTGACAAGGCTTCCTTTAGTCAAAATTTCATATCAGATTTAAGGATAACTTATGATATAGCATTTAATAAACTGAAAGAGCAGCAGATCTTACAAAATCAAAAACAAATGCAAAAGGCTAAACTTCGAAACTTTAATGCAAACGATATTGTGTACATGAGATCAAATGATACTTTTAAACCAAAATTTTCGGGCCCTTATGTTATAGTAAAGATGCAAAGTGATGTAAATTTTAAAATTAGACCTTTAGACACACCTTCTCATAAAGGTTTTGTAATACATAGTGATAGATTAAGACTTGCACCCCGCCGACTTTCTCATTTAGATCTTAATTATTCTACGAGCCCACCAATTAATAATCCATTTCATGGATATAACCTTCGAGCACGATAAGATAAATATAATATTAATAGATATTGCTGTCATACATGAGATTCCATATTTTGGTTAATTAGCTAAGTAAGTAAATAAATAAGTAATTAAGGATTATTTTCTTGTGAAATATTGTTAGTTTCTATTGCTGGCAATGGTGAACAGGTGCGCAACTGTTCTTTACATAACAATATTTTATTTTGAAAATGATATGTTTATATGTTATCACAAAAAAAAAAAAAAAAAAATATGGGTGACAGCAATACTTTCTTGGGCGGGGCTGTGTGGACTTTATCAAACTCTGCATTATCAAACTCAAATAACATTATATAACTATTTCATTTAACAGTATTTAATAAGGGATTAAGTTTAACTTTAACTCTAACTTTCAAAAAAAAAAAAATTATGTAAATTATTTTTATTTACAATACTTACAATTACTGGGTACTGATTTATTCCACTGAGTCGATTTTTCTCAATTTAACAATTGAGTATTTTTAGCAGGGTTTTCAAATGACAAATGTATCAAAACTATTCAATGTTGATATAATTGCATATTTTACTTTTACTGCATGTGATATGTTAAGGATATGTGTACCATGATTTATTGAATTTATTTAATACGATTTGTTGAAATGATCATACTTGTTTTTATAAGGAATGAAAATGTTGTACATGTACATAATTAACAGGGTCATTCTTATTTTTACGTGTGATATTTCTCTTAGAATTGGTAATTGTTACATTTATGAAGAAAAATGTTTGTATTTTACAAACAAATTTAAATTTTAGGTTCTTTTACGAGAAAATTGAATATCACAATTGAATTTTCATTATCACACTGAATACTCACACGTATTCAACTTTTTGGTTATATTTATTTATCCAAGTTCTTTTCCCATTTATTTTTGCTACATAATTACAAACATTTAAAAATGATGGTCATAATTACTAACGCATAAGCATTTTATAGTTGACTTTCTTGTCACGAGTCTTAGGATTTCTTTATCAAAATTAACATTCGTCAAAAAAAAAAATTTCTCTTTATGGAATTAACATTTTTTCCTAGGTTTTTAAGAGTTATTCCATAAGGTGACAAAAATGTATTTGAATGACTTCCAATGAGAGTTTTTACAGGTAATTCCAATTTGTTTTAATATGGTTGAATTACTTATAATGAGAGTTTTTGATGTTATTCCAAGTGCAGCGAATGTATTTACAGTGAAAAGTGCATTTAATGTGTCAAAGTTGTTATTATATGTGATATTTACTCATACTTGTAATGCCATTTTACTTTTCGTCAGAGGTTTAACCTCACCTTGTCATCCCACCTCAACAATTATGGTCTGAATTTCAAGAAAAAAAGCAATTATTTTATAATTGGCCATCAGGACAATTGAACTCTTTTTTTCAGGGCACCAGTCAAATTGTCTTCTACTGAGGACACTTATGTAGCTCAATATTTTTTAATGCATGTATTTACTCAAGATTTTTTATGTTGAACATGATATGTATGTATGATGTTTTTTATCTTTATGATTCGCATTTTATGTTAACGGTAACATAAGTTTTTTTGAACTTAACTTTTACATTTTAATGGGGTAATTTAAAATTAATTTTTTTCATTAAAGGGGTGGTTATTAATTTTTTTCCCATTCAAGGGGGGAATTTGTGGTGTGATCATGGGATCACCACAATGTTTACTTTTCATACTGGGCTGTCTCCAGCAGGAGCGCCCTCTTTATTGCCTTTGCAGGATCTCTAGGGCTCGACTCATAGCTCGTCTCTAGAGATTCTCGCAACCGCTGAAGAGGGGACGCTATCTTTTGGAGATAGACCAGTATTCCCCGTGGATCTCGAGTAAGTGGTTGCCTTTTTGAGAGCAGCATCCTTTATGTTTCCCCCCCCCCCTGTGTGCTCTAGAGTTTAATCTTTGATTTTTACCGTTATAAGTTTCTGCAACCTTATCTTCTAATTATTTATTTGATGCATCATGTAATTCTACAAGGAAACATTTATTTCAATATGTTAAATCAAATTCCTATCTACTCCCTGGAGCACACAGGGAGAACCCAGCATCCACGTGGTGGATTCACTTTCTTGTGAATTGGTGAGCTGTATACAGGAAATGAACATGTTCTTAGAACCAAAATAAACAAAAAGATGGATTAACTTTTGTCTACGAAAACCTGTGTTTTTTCTTTTCTCAAAAAAGATGTACCAGTCATCGGCGTAATTTAGGAAGGTGATGTATCAAATCTATAACAAGCAGTTAGCGGATGATCTGCACCTCATGTCCCTTCCTTCAACCACACCCCCCGGCAATAGATTTATTGAATAGGGGCGGGTTAAAGAAGCCATCACTAATTGTTAAATTCCTAATCCACTATTTGTGCATTTTTAAAAATTGATTTCTGGAGAAAGTGAGACCTTTCTTAAGTCATCGATTCAATATAGCATTTTAGCTGGATTATTTAAATATTATGTGAAAATTATCATTGTGAGGTATGTAAAGTTGATTTCTATGTTAAGATTGAAAAAAATAGCTAATATTTTTGGAAACATTTGCCTTAAAAATTACTGTACTGTCTTAAATAACAAAAATTGCCTCAAATGAACGTAAATTTAAAAAAATTTAAACAACATTTTTAAGGATATGAAGTGAAATGTGTTCATACCAAAATTTGCCACGAAATGTCATGATTTCAACTATTTTTTAGAAAAGTCTTGGTTTTAGGCCGTCGAATGTTCTTATCATGTTCTTTAAAAATTATTGTGTTCTTTTGAAAATTTAAAGAAAAAAAAGTCATTTCTAGAGCAAATTATCTTTTAAACTTCTATGATTTTAAAATTTTTATTATTATAAATTTTTTTTAAAGTTACTGTTGTGTTTTTGTTGGAAGAAATATTAACTTTGTTAAGTCTTGAAAAATCATGGATTTGAAAATCTAAAATGTAGCAGATGCTCTGTATAAAAAATGCACATGCCCGTAAGAAATTATGCTCAGAGTAAAATGTAATATCTTAATGTAATTTCTTTACTATGTTTAAAAGTTAATTTAGAAAGTATTTATTTTAGTTTATTATCACTTTCATTAACCTTGCAAGTAAATTCAAATTGTGTAGTATTAATAAAACTGACATGTTTTGCTGTTTATTTGTTTTATGCATTTATACTTAACCATAAGAAGCGTCTCAAATATCTTTTTCATCTAAATAGTGCATATATCTTTATTTTTTTCCCATTTCGCTTTGTGATCATTGCCTCATAAGGCCTAATTAAAGACCACATATAATCTTTTATTGTAGAAATATGAAATGCAAAATAATTTACGATTCTGGCATCAAAAAACAGCACAATCTATATGTTTTTATACATTGGCAAACAGTATATTAATTAAAATACTTGTAGCCTTTTAGTCGTTTTGTGCAAATGTTTATTTAGTTTGTAAATTTTAGAAAATAATTTTTACATCAAAATGTTATTGCTTAATGTGTTAAAGTTCTATTACATTATTCACTCTTAATATGAGTACATGATAAATTTGATTATTTTTATTTTTTTTCAATGTTAGATGTTCTTGCAACAAATTTTTAAATATCAGTCATATAGCCAAAAAGGTGTGTTCCTATGAATTTTAAATTAAATTGTTATCAATTCATTTGTTAAGATCTGTGACAATGTCTCATGTTATGATTTATTGGTTGGCTGGTTTGGTTTTATTGGCACAAGAGCCAGAAATGGCTATGCTGCGCCAGGCACTAGGTTAAAAGTCGGTATCTAAGTTAAATTACTGTATTATTTTAAAGCTGAGGTTATAGTCCTATAGTTTTGATAAACTTTAAAAGGTTGTGATGTATAGGGTCACCAAGTAAAAATTGAAGATTAGGATAAAAGCTGCCAAACAGTTTGTTCCTCAAATGTTTGAATCGTTCGCAGTCTGTTAAAATATGTTTAATAGTATTGTTGACACGACATAGAGAACAACTAGGTGCAGGTTCAGATTTTAGTAAATGCATGTGAGTAAAACGGGAATGACTAATGCGCATTCTATTAATAATAACTTGGGTTTTGCGATCAATATCTATTGTTTTGAAGTTTTCAAGATTAGGATAAATTTCGTGCAGTTTATTATTAATTTGTTTATTCCAATGTTTTTTCCAAACCTTGTGTACTGTAGCTTTACATATTCGTTTGAGACATCGTCGTCAAGAGATGTTATAAGGTTATTGCATGCTTTAAAAACATGCTTTAGAGCGATGGAAACGAAACTCCTCACTTTAACGACACACAACAATTACCCTTCTAAGCAGATCGACAACAGCTCCACTTCACAGTTCCCATATCCTATTTGCGCATGCCCGCCCTTCTGTGAGTTTCAAGGTTAAGTTGCCACTATTTAATTTACAACCCTCGTATAATAGTACATGAATTCATCACTTATGTAGTGAGTGCAACTTTAAAGTGCTTTCTTGTAGTGACAGAATTAGTAAGTTCTATGTTTTTTTTTTCCTCTCAGAAAAAAAATATGAGAATGGTGAAAGTGTATAGTGTACTTTTTTCTTCTGTTTAATTGTCATAAAAATTCAAATTAATTCTAAAGCAATACTTTAATAACAAAATTCTGAATTTTGAAATGGAGATGCATCCTAAAAAATTGAGTCGTTCTTATTACCCATGCTCATGAGTGAGTTTCTTTCGAATTTTACTATTGAATTCGAATTTTACTATTTTATTATATTTCGAATTTATTTGACTTTTCTTTAAAATAGTTTAAAATACAAAAAGTACTTTGAACAATAGGAAACTGTAATTGATTACCTTTTTTAAAAGTTTGGAGTAAAACTTTTAACATCAGAATTTTTGGTCTGAAAAATATCATAGATTTTATATCATAGTTCAAAAGCCTCTTTGTATTGCAACAAATCGCAGCCCCAAATTTTTTTTTGAATGTTACAAGAATTACTCTGCTCCTAATTGTTTAGTATGTTGTTCAGTGATTTAAACATATATATTTTTACACATGTTTTTAAAAACAAGCTTTTATACATGAAAAAATAGATTTTAATTAATTTTTTTAGTTTTTGTTGAAACTAAATGTTGTACTTTAATTAAGATGTGGATCTACTAATCTCAAACATGTAAAATATGTAATTTTAATTATTTTTCAAATTTAATGATTTTTTTTTTTTAACCAGACCAGTAGAAAAATCTTAAATTATATAATTTTCACAGCTGTCTTTTTTTTTTTTCAATGAAAAAAGATATTTTTGCGTTAGTGAGTATATATATAGTATTTATAATATTATTTATTCAGGAAACTATCAATTAAAGTAGCAAGAATACTTATAAAAAAATTCAAATATTTTTGTGATTAAAAATAAGATTTCTGTATTTTAATTTTGATAACATCATCATGTGGTATTACGTTTTATGAGGATAATAAAAATATTTTTTCAACATGATTCTTGTAATTTATTTATCTATCTATCTATTATTATTACTTTACTGGTTTTGCAATACAAATATTATTTCATTTTTATTCTCGTATCTAAAATTTTTTTTCTAGAAAAGAAAATGACTTTTCCCATTTATTATATAATTATTTATTTTAATGTAAGTTAGATAGCATCATAATTCAAAGCGAAAATATTTAAACACGTTTATTGTGGGTTGTGAGGTTATTTTTTGTAAATAAATGGAGAAAAACATTTTGCAAATAGAAACATTAATAGAAATACTACATAATAGTTTCGTTTTCACACATTAATAAACATACTAAATGTTTTGTGCATAAAAATAAATTGCTGGAAATTTTAATAAAGTGAGATTTACTTGAACAGTTATGAATATTCCTTATTGAATTTAAACGAAAATTTTGTTTTACTCCCCCTGAATATTGATGTATTTTTTTTCCTTTAGGTTGTACATAGAGGCTTGGAGAGGGAAAGAAAGCTGTATTTATGGAAGATGGAGAGCATTACCATGCCATAACATCCATGACGGATTTTTAGGAACATCGTACTATTGCTCCTTTTGCGATTTAGGTTACAAAAACCTTTCGACATACAGATGTAAAAATCACTGCCATACGTGTTTCAGTGATAATTGTAAAGCAATATCGAGAATCAGTCGCCTAGGCTGCAATAAAATTTGCAAGTCAAAAGAGTGTTTCGATCGACACATAGAAATCTGGAAAAAAAGCAAAATTCTTTTTGTGATCGATTTGGCCAACAGTTACAAATTTATAAGAAAAGTTCACCCCACATTTGAGGACAAACATTTTGTAAAAATTGCAAAAAGAATTGCGATCCAATGGAGCATTTATGTTTCATCAAGAGGAAAGAGAAAAAAACTGCACATCACGAAAATTATATATTTTTTGAAATAGAGGCAGATCAAAGTTCAGGAGAACATGTAGCCAATTTTATCGTCATGCAGTATTTTGATGGTACTGAAAAAGTATTTTCTGGATAAGACTCACTAGATAAGTCAGGTGAATTTTTATTTTCTCCATCTCACAAAGGATGTACCATAATATAGAAGGGTATGACGGTATGTTTCTTCTCAATTATCTAATAAGGCAGTCAGTAAAACCCAAGGTGATCATGCGTGGTTCTAAACTTCTCTGCATTACAGTGCAATCGTTAAATATAAGAGTGGTTGATTCTCTCAATTTTTTTGCAATGAGTCTATCAAAGCTGCCTTTGAGTTTCGGTCTGGAAGAGTTGAAGAAAGGGTATTTTCCACATCTTCTAAATACCAGGTAATTATTTTCTAGATTCTTTATAATCTGTTTACATTGTCTAAAATATATTAAATATTAATTTTTATTTTAGAGAGAATCAAGAATAATTTGGGCCAATGCCATCTCGCGAGATGTATTGTTATAACCAGATGAGTCCCGACGAACGTGATAAGTTTATGGAGTGGCATGAAAAACATAAGTTTGAAACTTTCAATTTTCAGAAAGAAATAGGTGAATATTGCAGGTATTAGACTATTAATTGAATAGTAATATTCTTTAACAATTTTATATCAGTATTCAATATTTCATAGGATTTTTTATTTTATTTATTCTTAATTTCTTTTTTTTTTTTAGATCTGACGTAGACATTCTGCGAAGATGTTGTTTGAAGTTTCGAGAAGAGCTTATTTCTACGAATAATACAGATCCATTCACCTTCATAACGATTGCCACAGCTTGCATGGGTGTATATACCAATTTACACATGAACGACAATACAATGTCTGTCATGCCCCCAAAAGGCTATGTAAATAACGTTAATGTACTGATAAAGTTCCTTTACAGTTTTTATTTTATTAATCTTTATGCTAATAGGTGGCAGCATGAGACTTAAAATTTTCTGCTAATGACAGTGAGAATGAACCTTTTTTCTAAACTTTTAATATAAATGTAATAATTAATTTTATTGTTCAATATTATAATTTTACCTAAGAATAGGTATAATGTAAGCTTTTAATTTTATATATCACTTATTAGTTGTAAATTTAATTTGTACTTTTTGTAATTACTTATACTGTATGGTGGCAACCCACTGGGATAGATGATTGAAAATGAGATATGTGGGCATTCTGTTGATATTCACGAGATGGGTAGGTTGTTGTAAAGCATACCTGCCAACTTTTAATCCCTTCCATTATCATTTTTCCCAGTGGTATTAAAAGGGAATTAAAACAAACAAATACGTTGCATTTGAAAAAACTTAAGTTGACAACCATGATAGTAACGTATATTAATATATGTGCTTAATTTTTGAAAGAATAGTAGTGATCAAAATCATTTAAAAATTAAGTTCATAAAAGAAAAAAATAGTATATATTTACTACCACTTTAAATATGAAAATAAAATCATCCGGAAGAGTTGGCAGATATGGTAAAGTTAGGCTTGTCACCATGAGCCAAAATGCCTTAAATGTGCTGGAAGTCATCTTACATACGAATGTACTAAATCAACATCCACTAAGGCTACATGTGCTTTATGTAGCGGTGACCACACAGCCAACTATAGCAAATGCCCAAAACGACCAACATTTATCCCTAAAAATACAAAAACGAACCCCCGCCCACAGTTCTACTCGAATAGAATCGTAACGGGTAAATCATACGCAGATACTCTTAAAAATCTCGAAAGAGAAGAAACTGAAACCCTTAAGAATCAGCTAGATGATACACTATCTGATGCAAAAACAATTATTAACCAACTTACAACACTGTTAAGCATCTTTAAAGATCTTAACATAGACCAAAAGTTATCACAATTAATATCTATCAGCAGCTCCATCCCCCATAATGTCTAATACACCCAACAAAACAAAAGCAATTACTATCACCCTGTGGAACGCAGACGGGTTAAAATATAAAATTGATGAGCTAAAAGATTTCTTGCTCGAATTGGACATAGACTTATGTCTAATAACAGAAACTCATCTCAACCCCCAAACAAAATTAAATATACCAAACTACGACACATTTAGATGTGATCGCTCTAATTATAAAGGCGGCGGGGCCGCAATACTATCCAAAAGGCATCTAAACGCCAACTATTATAGCTCAAATAATAATAACGGCTTCGAACAAATAACATGTATTATCCAACTAAACAATAAACAACTTAAAATCACATCGTTGTATAATCCACCAAATAATACCCTGAAAGATATAGACATAAATAGCCTCTTTAATGATAACATTGAAACTATCATTGGAGGAGATTTCAATAGCAAGCATACCATATGGGGATGCCGAAATAACAATAGAAATGGTATAGCCCTCCACAAAATAACAACTAAAAATAATCTAAAGGTGATAGCCCCCATATCACCCACATACTATCCATGTTTTAATAATCACAGACCAGATATTCTTGACTTTTTTATCACAAACTCAAAAACCTCCCTTATTGCGGATGTAATGAACGATCTATCATCTGATCATCTGCCCGTAATTGCATCAATAAATGAAAATATCAACAACTCAGAACAAACCATAAAAATTACAGACTGGCAACTTTTTTCCAATATTCTCAAAATAACAGACCTGCCAGAGATCCAAATAAACAACCATATGGACGTCAATAACTCAATTTCAAATTTTAATCAAAAAATACTAGAGGCTCATAAAGAGGCCACACATGAAAAAATAAAAATCCCACACTATATGAAGTTACCCACACACATAAGACAACTTATTCAATACAGAAATAAAATAAGGAAAAAATGGAGAAAATCCTATGATCCACAATTAAAAACTATCATCAATAATCTCAACAAACAAATCAAAAAACAATGCCAGGAGCACAGGAATGAAACCTGGGCAGAAAAATTGGAATCACTAAATACCGAAGACAAATCACTATATAAACTTACAAAAAACCTCAAAAATAATAAAATCATAAATAAACCCATTCACGGCAAACAAGGCCTAGTCTACACGGCCCTTGAAAAGGCCGAAGCCTTCGCAGACACGATGCAAGATCAATTCACTGAAAACACTAATAACTGCGATGATGAATTTGAAAAAACTGTGCTTAATGAAAATAGAATTTTCTTTCATAATAATAAGCCCGACAATAGCCTTAAACCCACAGATTTCAATGAAACAATTGCAATTATTAAAAAACTTAATACTAACAAAGCACCCGGGGGTGACTTGATAACAAACAAAATGATTAAAGCACTACCACAAAATTTCATAAACGAACTCATAATAATTTTCAATAAATGTCTAGCCCTATGTTACTATCCAGATAAATGGAAAGAAGCAATTATAATTCTCTTTCCCAAACCACTTAAAGACCCAGTCATGCCACATAATCACAGGCCCATTAGTTTACTGCCCACACTTAGTAAAATATTCGAAAAAATTATTTACAACAGACTCAGTGATAAATTGCATTTGCTTCCCGAAGAACAGTATGGATTTCGGAGCAAGCTAAATACTACAAAACAATTAACTAGAATCATAGACTTTATTGGACAAGGACTAAAAAATAAACAAAAATCAGCTTTTCTCATGCTAGACGTTACCAAGGCCTTCGATAGGGTCTGGCACGCTGGCCTTCTTAATAAATTAATTACCCTAAATTTTAATCCAAATATTATTTTCCTACTTAAATCATACCTACAACATAGGTACTTCAAAATCAGATTAAATAACAATACACTCTCAACAAAAAGAATAATTAAAGCGGGTGTTCCCCAAGGAAGTATCCTGGGACCTATTCTTTACCTTTTTTATACTGTTGATTTCCCAGTGGATAAAACAGATTTTAACAGCCTAACGGCCTTCTTTGCTGATGATACCGGTATCATAGTTAAGTCAAAATCATTACCCAACGCAATAAACAAATTACAAGAAAAAATATACAACTACGAAAACTGGTGCTCCAAATGGAAAATAGATATAAACGCCCAGAAATCCAATCTACTCCTAATCAAAAAACCCAGAAATCAAGTAATAGATCAAAATTTAACTTTTTTTGAAAACGATATACCAATAGTTGACAAAGCAACTTATTTGGGACTCACTATAAACAAAAATCTCAACTGGAGTGACCACATTAATCATATTATTGCAAAAGCTTATAGTATTTATAACAAACTTAAATGCCTCTTACACCCACATTCAAAATTATCCCTCAAAAATAAAAAATACATATATATCACTTATATTAGACCAATTATAACATATGCATCACCAGCCTGGTGTAATATAAATAAAGCACAGGCTAAAAAACTGAATGTCTTTCAAAATAAAATGCTTCGCAGACTCTGTGGAGCCCCATATTTCATAAGAAACAATGCTATTCATAGAGATTTTAAATTAAAAACCCTAACTGAAACTATTACAGATCTAAATATTAACTTCTATAATAAAGCAATTAACTGTGATGTCGCAAACTATAACAAAATATTTCAATATGAAATGTATATCGAAGATAGCAAAATCAGACCCATAGCTCACTTCCTTACGAGTGATGCAATAATGTCAAACAATTTTAAAATTACTCAATTCAAACCATGAAATCAAATTTTTTACTTATTTAATTGATATCAAAAAGGCCTTTTTAAGGGCCAAAATTGAAATTAGATTTTCTTAGTTCCATAGTACACCACTATCAGCACTGGCGCTGCAAAATTACTTGCACCCAAGAAATCTAGCCCCGCCCAGATCTTACATTTTCGACCAATCAGATCACTGTATCAACCAAAATGATTTTCATAGCTTTTTTGTGTCTAATCTTTTTCCCTTTTAGATTCCACTTCCAGATAGTAGCAACTGATGATGAACCAGATGAGGATGAAGAGGTAAAAGGCCCCTTCGGGGCCTGAAGGCCTCAGCCAAACCGAAGACGAGACGAGGTAAAGTTAGGCTCGACATGTCGACTGAACTGAGAGTAGGTCGTACATTTCAGCTGCTCCTGATCACGTACTGAAGCTGAGAGTACGGCGTGATCAGTGATCCTTAACCGGCGTCCCTGTGCCGCACTCATGCGGTAACTGTCTTCGCTGATCCTGAGTTCCAGCATATGTAGTCGATCCGAACTGACAGTAGGACGATACATTATACTTCAGATATATGTAATTTGCCTGAATTGAGAGTAAGGCGTTGCATTTTATCTCATCCTCATGTAATCGTCCCGAACTGAGAGTAGGGCGTTACATTCTATTTCAGATCTTGTAGGCTGTCCCGAACTGAGAGTAGGGCACTACATTGTTCTCATTTTTTTATTTTTTTTTATTTGATGTCTCCTCTGGTAAGTATTGACCGACTCGTGGTGGAAACCTAGAGCCCTCCATAGCTTACCGGTGTTAACCAAGCCACGAGTTCGGTGTTTATTTTTCTTGGTAGATTGAACCAGAGATACGGACCCACCTCGTGAGTTAGTAATTTCGAAAGGCCCTTCTAAGGGCCATAAAATCTATATGATGGCTACATCCGAGGCTCCTAAGGACGCGGAAATGGATAGCTCTAAAAATAGCGATCGAATTCTCGACAGTAACGAGACCCCCAAACCCGCTAATATTCCAGGGTTAACAATTGCAAATACAAGCAATAAGAAAAAGCGTAAGCACGGTAAAGCAAAACGATTGCAGCCAAATGCCGATGACTGCGCTAATTCAGGATCAGACTCCCCGACCGATGATAATCATGAAAAAGAATTTCCCGCTATGGAAAATATAACTTCAATTTTTGGTGATATGATACACCACACATTACTTATATTAAAATTTGCCGCTTCTTAGGCCGACAACGGCGAGAAGATCGAAAGTAACATAGCACAACTTAAGACTTGTTTTAGCAATTTCACACAAGAACGTCGCGCATATAAACATAATGCCGTTGACGAAACAGAGCTTTTTAGCGACATTTCAAATTTAACTGCCCAAAAACTAGACGATTTCGCTGAAGACCACCAGGAACTATTCAAGTCTTTTGCATTAGAAAATGACAACTTTATGGATACTGAATTCCCAGATACCCTCAACCAACATAGTAGGGAAAACAATCTCCCCAGTTCCAAATCCAAAAGATTTAAGGCCACCCCACCATCGCCCATTTGGACTGCCCAAAATCAAGATCAAAATGATACCCCTGACCCAGAAGACGGTTTTACCGTACAAATCAAAAATCCCCCCCATTATAATCAAAGATAAAACTTTTAACTGGAAGTCATTCAACAACACACTTAAGGAGGGACAAATAAATAATTATACCGGAAAAAATAATGGTGATTATTACACCATTAAAACAGACGACTCGACAGTACGCTGCCAAATCATATCTGTACTTAAGAAACAAAATGTTGGGCATCACACTTGCACCCTACCAGAGGAACGCTCATTCAGAGTTGTTATAAAAAATTTGCCCAAGGAATACAGCGAACAGGAAATTTCAGATGAACTAATAGCCCAAAACATCCCAGTCATTAATACTGTTCGAATGTACAGAAGAAATAATGGTGATAAAATCCCCATGACTACAGCCATTATCACTCTAAACAAGGACCTAGACACAGCTAAAAACATACATATATAATGTCAGAGCTCTCTTCAATGCGCAAGTGATAATTGAAGAATTCAAAAAGTCAAATAGACCCACACAGTGCCAGGAATATTTTCACGGACAAAAACTATGTAACCACCCGGCCCGCTGTGTCAAGTGTGGCGAGAACCACCTCACGGCCGACTGCCCAAAACCCAGAGAAGACAAGCCAAAATGCTGCCACTGTGGAGGGGAACACCCCGCCAATTATAGTAAATGCTTCAAATATGAGGAGATCCTAACTAAAAGATACAATAGACCAAGATTCAACAATCAAGATAATAACAGAAGATTCCTCAATAATGCCGTAAAGCCAGGACTAAGCTACGCAAACGCAGCTAAAAACACCAAAAACTATTCAGTATTATTAGACCCAAGTCAACTACTCTTACAAGCCATTGAAGCAAGCATGAACCTTGCTAAATGCATAAACATCTTCAAAGACCAAATGACGCTCCCTATGGAAAACCCCCAAGGATACAACCCACAAAACTATGCAGAATAAACCCTCATCCCAACTAACAATAGCACTCTGGAATGCAAACAACCTTATGAATAAACTCCCTGAACTACTAGATTTCATAGCTAGATATACTCCTGATATAATCGCAATCACTGAAACGCACGCTAAACCCAGTAATAAGATAAATATACCTAATTATACTACCCACAAAACCGACAGGATCCAACGTACAGGTGGCGGGTGTGCCATTCTTACCCATAAAAATTTTAAAACCTCTATATACAAACTAAGCACCAATAACGAGAGAGAGGAAACGTCGATTCTACTACAACTAAATAATAAAAA
Organism: Parasteatoda tepidariorum; assembly: GCF_982258835.1. NCBI lineage: Eukaryota > Metazoa > Arthropoda > Arachnida > Araneae > Theridiidae > Parasteatoda > Parasteatoda tepidariorum. The sequence goes on from NC_141764.1 coordinate 59,664,968, forward strand.
ATATATTAAAATTTCTGCAGTGTACAATCCTCCATTTAATGAATTTGACGACAATTCTTTTAAAGACCTTTTCCCCCCCAACATCGATACTATTGCACTGGGTGACTTCAATGCTAAACATTCTATATGGGGATGTAGTAAAGAAAATAAAATTGGAAAACAAATGCATGAGCTAATTAAAAATTTGGACTATGCACCAGACAAGCCCACTTTTCTACATCGCAGCGGCCTTTACCCCCCTGAAATCCTCGATATCATGCTAACTAACATTCCAAAACCATTTGCCATTGATGTTCTGCATGAATTAAGCAGCGACCACTGGCCGGTATGGATAACCGCATCTCTAGAAACAAACGAAAGTAACAACCTTAGAAAGAAAATAGACTGGACACTGTACCACAACATCCTGCACCTCACTAAAAATAAAGAAGATATTAATACCCTTAAAAACCCGAACGAAATTGATCATGCTATTGAAGACCTCACTAAAACATTTTCGACGGCCCTCCAAGGGGCCACAGATACCTCACCAACTAATATCAACAAATACAAACTCCCCAGCCATATCAGAAAAATCATAAAAGAGAAAAACAAGATTAGGAAAAAGTTCCAGCAAAACCTAAATCCCGAACTCAAATGACAATTAAACAGGATGAATAAGGAAATTAAAAAACTATGCAACGAGCACAGAAATAAAGAGTGGGATGACAAACTTAGTAAACTCAACAATTCGGACAATTCAATTTGGAATATGACAAAATCCCTAAGAAGATCACCAATTTCAAATATGCCCTTAAAAGGGCCAGCCGGCCCGGTTTACACCATAGAAGACAAAGCAGACTTATTTGCATTAACCATGGAGAAACAATTCTCAATTAATGAAGAAAACAACGACCCAACCAGTGATAAACTAATTCTAGACAATTACAATGACATTATTAACAAGAGGCACAACTACCCAAGCAACATCGACCCGACTACAGAAGACGAGGTGATCTCTATTATCAAAACCCTCCCCAACAGAAAAGCGCCTGGAGACGACAATATTACTAATTCCATGATTAAGAACCTCCCCATAAACAAAATAAGTCAACTAGTAAATATCTTCAACTCCTGCATAAGCACCCTTTACTTCCCCAGCAATTGGAAAAACTCAGACATTATACTTTTCGCAAAACCAGGCAAAACAGCATCGAACCCAGAAAATTACAGGCCCATCAGCCTGCTATCTTCATTATCAAAAATTCTAGAAAAAATCATACAAAAAAGGATGAACAATCATATTCAGAACATTATCCCAAACCAACAATATGGCTTCAGAAAAGACCTATCTACCACTAAACAGCTTATTAACATCCTTGAATTCTTAAGCCTAGCAAAATTTAAACATGAGACAGCATTCCTATTACTATTAGACGTTGCCAAGGCATTTGACCGTGTTTGGCACCAGGGCCTAATAGTCAAAATGTCTCAGCTTAATATCCCAATGGATCTAATTCTCTTCGTAAACTCATACCTCACCGAAAGAAAATTTAGGATCAAAATCAACAACTCATATTCAGATTATAGAGTAATCAGGGCAGGTGTGCCGCAGGGTAGCATCCTTGGTCCCCTGCTGTATATCATATACACAGCCGACTTCCCAGTCAATAACCAAAACAACACAGTACTTACAGCACTTTATGCTGATGACACCGCCCTAATTACCAAATCAATTGGAAATAAACAAGCAGCAATATATATGCAACATAAAATATTTGAAATAGAGAAGTGGCGCCAGATTTGGAAAACCAGCCTACACCCAGATAAATCGCAACTATTAATCTTCAATAAAAAGAAAAAAGGAAAAGTCATCCCCAACATTAAACTTTATAATAATATAATAAAACCGGTATCACACGCCAAGTACCTGGGCGTGACTATCACGGATACCCTCAGCTGGAATAAACATATCACAAATATTATCAACAAAGCAAACGGATCATTTTGGGCATTCCACCTAATTCTAAATTCAAAATCTTCACTAAATATTAAGTGCAAGAAAACAGTTTACTTAATGGCCATTAGACCAATATTGACCTACGCTTATCCAGCAATTAACACATTGAACAACACACTAAAGAAGAAGCTAGCCAACGCAGAGAGGAAAATCCTCAGAAGAATGCTTGGAGCACCAAAATGCATAAGCAACAATAACATTCTCAAAGACCTCAAGATTACTAACATCAACGACTATATGGAAAAACTCAACAAAGATTTTTACTTAAAAGCCTTAAATTGCACCACAAGCGACTTCAACGCACTTTTTGATATAGATTTTATCGAGGATAATACAAAATTCAGCCCCATTACGGCCTTCTTTAGCAAAAATTCAGGTTAATTCATTAATTACAACATTCCCAAAACACACAATATAATAGCTATCACACAATCACAGATTAAACACAACAATTACTTTCTTGGAGGTACGGAGCAACCCCATAGGGGGTCACGGCCAAAGAGAATGTATATTGATAATAAAGTGAATTGAGTAACTCAGAAACGAGCGGCTTAGCCAGAACGCCTGGGTCAATTCTTTAACAGAGGACAAAACTCCATTATATGCTCTCATTAATTTCCACATCTAGTATTTCCTATTTATTATTGGATTTCGAGATCCCCCAACCCGACTTGTAAATTTGTACATAGTTCATTTAACCTAGTTTTATTTTATTCTCTATTGTGTATTTTATCGTGTATCCTTTATTTGCTTATCCCAGACCTTGTTTATTTTTATCGTAATGTAAATATCGTTCGTTATGTACATATTAATTTACTTAATTGTTATTTTATTTCATGCCTATTACGTATATCCCACTCATTTTCAATGCAATTTTCTTATATATTCTCAACTTATGATTCGCTGGGGACAGCGACCAATTAGAGACCACGATTCCTTACCTGGTGCAAGGCACCGCCCCCTCCGAATTCTACCAACATTTCCTGATCTTTACCCGCCATTATCGATTTCAAATTGCGACGAATCGGCTAATGACGCTTCGCGGCAGCTATTATCGCGGCAGATATTTTTAATTTCTAATGTTCTAATGGTAAAGTTACTGAAAGAATGCTCAATAACCTAAGTGGTTGATATGAAATGAGTGCTCGTTAGTGGGTTGTGAATGTCGTTTGTTTTTTATTGTAAGGCATATTTCTTTTTATATGCTAGAAGATTAGATTCTGAATGCGTGCACGATGATTAAGCTGTGTTTTATTAACCACACGTGGGCTGGCATTCTAGTGGTGGTATATTTAATATGTAACCTGATAGCTCAATGAATATGAGTTTTTCACGACAGAAATATTTGTACCCAGAAATGTTTGTGCTATGCAGTATGGTATGTTTTATAACTTTATAAGGGGCATGATGTTAGCCCGGGGTAAGAGATGATGCTCATGTTTGATGCCAGTCCTTTTGGACACTTCTTCCTGTTTTATTTGTAATAAAGGTGTTATTTTTTCTTCTTTTAAAAATGTGTTTTTTATGCTTTACAGTGACATGATAAGCAAGTAAATATCCCATGCTGGAATCGGGTCATAGTCAAAATTAATGGATTAAATGTTTATACAAAGCGACATGTATTAGGTCAAATCAAAAGTTTTTATTTTATTTTAATTATCATAACGGTACATTAAATCAAGCTTACATAGAAAAGAAGACAGGTAAAATTAGTCTTAAATTTTCACTTTAATAATCTTAAGAGTAAAGTGAATATAATAGAGTTATTCTAACTTTTGGTTTTAGGAAAGTGTATACAAAGTTCGCAGAGAGACAGGGGAGAAATTAAAATGCAAGGGTACTTCGTTGATGGATATCAACCCGAAGAAAAGATAATTTACGAATTTCGTGGATGTTTCTATCATGGTTGTGACATCTGTTTTCCTGATGCGTCTATTCACCCTCTCTATAACCGTCCTATGTGGGCAATTCGTGAAACTTTAAGGAAGGAGTTTGAATTGAAGCAAGCTGGTTATTGTTACAGGGTGTTGTAACATCATGTGAGATAAACGAAATTGAGTGAGCAATTTCAGTAATAGAAGGTGAGTCCACAAACTAAACTTGAAAACAACAAATGATTATTTAGAAATCAATGCAGAAAGTAATGAGTAAACTTTAAAATTAGCAATGAAATTTAGCAATGAGTCCCAAAAACTTCTTGACAGTATGAGACCGGACATAAGAATTGAGGTAATGAAAAAGGGGGCCTCAAATTTGATGAAATAGGAAGAATAGCAATCGATATTAAAAATGCAATATCCATGAATGAGACACATCTAAACAATGTTACCAAATCGTCAGAACTAGAAATTTTATTGAGAAGCCAGGTAGAGATCAACAAAAAAATAGAAGAGTTAACTCAAAAAATATAAGATTTATCTAGAATTAAATCTGTGAACAATATTTCACAATCTAACAAATCTATTCAGCCTAAAATAACTTGCCACATTTGCAGCAGTAATCACATCACCACTGAATGCTGGTATTATCCACAGAATTCTAATGTAAACAATAATAGATGAGAGAAGTAGATATAATAGAGCCTTATGATAATAATAGAGCCTTATGAGAGAAGTAGAAGTAATTTTAGAAAGGGTTTCAATGGAGCAAAAAATAATGCATATGCATGGACAAAAATATAATGCAAACACTAGTATAGAAGTATGAGATAGATCTAAAAGAATGTCCAATTAGTGTCGTATGTTATCATATAATATAAGTGTCAAACATAAAATTGATCAAAAAAGATAAATATCAAAATTTTTTTTAAAAATTTATTAGCAAGAGTTACTGTGTACTCTTTGACACTGAATGACAAAATGTTATTAACTAGATTACAGTATTGTTGGTGTAGTGCATATTTTGTATGTTGAAATTTTTTTTTGTTTTGCAAGAAAGAGAGAATGGAGAGATAAAATGTGTATTTTATCAAATTTCTTTTTTGATACAAGATAAAATAAAGAATAAAATAAAAAGCTTCACCACTATTGTAACATTGTAATTGTATGTGCATGTCATATATTCGGATACTCACCATTTTTATTTACTGAACCACATGCTTCCAAAGAAAAAAATGTGTAAGGCAGCTAATTTTTTTTCTTCATTTTTTTGCTATTTTAGTGAAGTAATGTTAAACATTGTTTAATAATTTTAAAAATGTCTTTAAGTGAAAGACATAAAATGCATAAATGAAATAATAGAAAAATTGCTTTGCAACAAGAAAGCAAACGCAAGTGCATGGGCTGATCTTATAGGAGCAGATCACATCCCGAGAAGCAGCTTTTGAGAACTGACGTCACGAGGTTAGGCTGAATTTTCCCAGCAGCGACACCTGTCAGCTGATGTACGTTCGGTGCATTAGGGAGGTGTTCAGTCTTGTTTTAGAAGTGAAAATGGCTACAAGTGTTCTTTTTGTATAAGATAATCTGTGTTCATCTTTATTTTTTTTTAAATGATTCTACAAGTTGTGGCTTGTGTGGCTGTATATAGTGTGGAGATGTTTTAATCTACATTTTTTTTTAATAATATAGTAAGCAATAAACGTAGTGAGTTTACAAATTTCAGTATTTGTTTGATCTGTCTCCTGTTTTTTTTTAATTTTTACCAATCCATTTCTTTTCAGCATTCTATATTTTCTTTTCAGGTAATTTATTTATTTAAGCTAATTTCATCAACGCATTTTTTTAACCTTTTATACCTTTTGGCCATTTGTCTTAATAAGATGTTACTCATCCGTTTACAAGATATTGTAATCCTAGTATTTAAACAATAAGGATTTTTCTAAAATGATCCTTTAGTTATTTTATTCTAACATCTTAGACATTTTTCCTTAAGCTAATTAAACCAACACGCTGTAAAAAACAGCGAAATTGTTGATCGATAGTTACATTTTATTTTTGTTTTATTCTATATATTGTTTTATTTAAATTGTTATAACTCGTACCAAGAAGTTTGGAAGGAGAAAATATACGGGAAATCAATTTTCTACCAAAACACAACCATGATGTTATTAATCCCGAAACATCTACAAGTGCATCTAAGAGGAAATGTTCAATTACACCTCAGTTAAGCAACAGTGAGTGTGGAAAAAACATCCTAGTGGATTTAGAAATACTCTCTAATTTGCTGAATACTTTTGTAATGTGCAAAAATTGCAAAAACACTGAATGCATTACAGCTTCTGTAAGAGAAGAAATCAGGAAAGGTCTTGTTGTAGATTTGAATTTGACGTGCAATATTTGTGGTAATGCCGTAAGTTTCATGACATCAACTATTTCAAAACAATATTATGATAATATTCGCATGGTGTATGGAATGAGGTGCATTGGGAAAGGTAGAGGATCAGCAGAAACATTATGTGCTATATTAAATCTTCCACCACCACCTGTAAAGTTCCAGGATTACTCTAACTATATTACAGAGAAATTGAATGTTGTTTCTTCAAACTCAATGAAACAAGCCACTGAAGAAACTTTGATGCTTTCTAAAAGCGGGCGAGATATAGCTTCAGCATTTGACGGGTCGTGGCAAAAGAGAGGACACACGTCATTAAATGGTGTTTTTACGGCCACATCTGTTGAAACTGGTAAAGTTCTTGACTTTGAGTGTAACTAAATATTGTCCCAAATGTACTAAATTATGTTGCACTCAAGGTGAATGTTAGAAAACCTATGAAGAATCTAGTGGTGAAATGGAAGCAGCAGGCATATTGAAAATATTCGAAATTCCGAAACAGCACGAAACGTTCTATATATGAATTATGTGGGAAAGGGAGACTCGAAAGAGTTTCTCGCTGTGTGCAGAAAAAGTTTATGGGCATGATTCTGTGGTAAATGAATTGGAATGCACAGGGCATGTTCAGAAGCGCATGGGAGCTCGCCTTCGAGCTCTAAAAATTAGTTATAAAGCGAAAAAGTTGTCTGATGGGAAAAGTTTGTGTGGTCGTGGCAGACTTACTGATAATGAGATCAACTTGTTTCAAAAGTATTCTGGCTTAGCTATACGAAGAAATGTAGGCAAATCTGATGAGGAAATGTCAAAGGCAGTCTGGGCGATTTTTTTCCATAAAATTTCAACAGATGCTTCACCGCACCATGGTCTCTGTCCATCAGATTCTGATACATGGTGCAGATATAATAAAGCTGCATCATCTGAGTCTGATGAAAACTATGAGCATAAACACTCTCTCCCGGAGCCGTAATGCATGCCATAAAACCTGTGTTTAGAGCTTTAGCTGATGAGCACTTGTTAAAAAAGTGCACACATGGCAAAACTCAAAATCCAAATGAGAGTTTTAACCCTGTAATTTGGGAGCGATTGCCGAAGACATCGTTCTCAACATTAAACACTCTAAAGTTCGGCGTTATGGATGCCGTCATTTGTTTTAACGACTGTACTTCAAAACGAGTTGACGTATTTCGACAAATGAACATCCAGCCAGGATTTTATATGGCACGGGCACTAGAACGAATTGACATTCGTCGAGTAAATGAGGCAGAACGTGCTATGAAACTGACAACCAAAGAAGCCAGGATTTAAAAAAAAAGAAAGATATGAGATCGAACGAATCTTTCGCTATAAAAGACAAATCCGATTATGGTGCTGGAGCATTTTGATTTATTGAATTACTTTTCTAAGTTGAAAAATGTTATTTATTCTTTTTTAAAAATTTTTTAATGTTTATGTATGAGATAATGTTAATTATCACAAGTTTATTCTCTCCTTAATACAATTTTTTTTTTAAATTTACTTTACTTTTGTTTTTTTAAAATTTGCTTTACTTTTGTCCTCTTAATTCTTAATTTCTTGTCTACGAACTTCTTTAACAGTCAGTTATAATTAATTCTGTTATCAATTCACAATGTATATGTTTAAATACTACATATTTTTTATTAATCAATAACTGTTACAAATTATTATTATGCTTTATATTTTAATTTTGCAATATTAATTTATTTATAATTTGTTTATTACATGTTTCTCCTATCAGGTTGGTCCCCTATTCCTTTAACTCGCATTTCTTAGAAGGTGACACCTGTGTGGGAGGAACACCGTGAGAATTAGAAATATATAAGATTTTATGTCTTGTGCCCTTAACCTTGTGACATCTTCTTTTCTTTGACATGGTAGGTGATTTTTTTAATTGCGTACTGGACGGTGATCGTTAATTTTAACCTTTAGCCAATTTTGACCTTTTCTCATGTGTGTGTGAAACCCCTTTGGTCGAACTGCCCGGTGCTAGTGTCTTCTATCGGCCAATAGTTTCTTCAGGGGTTGAATTTGAACAGGCCCCCTTTTTTTTCACTGGCCTTTACTTGTACCCCTTTTTTTCCAATTTTCCCCTCATTAGCTATTCACGAGGGAGACCTAGTTTTCTTAAGGCGGATGCACGACAGAGGAGGGACACAACACCCATGATTGTGAATTTCACAAGATGCCTTGTTACGTGGTGCTGAAAAAGTTGTGAAACGTTATTTTTAAAATGTCTCCTTATTTACAACGTTAACATGTCGTTGATGTAAAAGGTTGGATTGTTGAGCTAGTGTATTGAATACATATTTAGAAAAGTGTGATTGTTGAGTGATGTCAACTATTCAATGATGATACAATGTCAACTATTTGTGATATAATAAGAGAGCAACCACACTAAATAGTGTTCCTTCCTTCAATAATTTATGGACCGCCTTCTATGTTTGCATGATGATCAACAGTTAGAGGGTGTCAACCCTAGGGTGAGTAGCCATATTTACTTAAATAGTTAGTACAGCTAATAATCAAACTTACAAGAATGTGTTTACCTTAGTTTTTTTTTTGTGCATTTCTGCTTATTATTTGGACTTGTTTTTTATATCAATTCCGTATTTCTAAATTTATGACTCAATGGACTTATTGCGTTATTCGGTGTTCAACAATGCTGGACCACCACTATTCGGCCTAATTTAAGAAATTATATATAACCTTGCCCTATTCATTGATTATTAATTTGTTTTAATTTCTCATACATTCTTGTGGGTTTACCTTGCCACATACACAACCTGTTTATTACTTTTTGAGATTTCATGTTTGAATAATTCGATTGTCTCGCCATTTTGAGTACTAAATATGAATTTTATAAGTCATTTAAACTTAACCTTTTTTTTTATCGTAACAATTATTATTTGTTTTTAATTCCTAACTTGCACTTTTTAATATTTAAACTTAAAACTTTAAGAATTGGTGCCGCTCATTTTTAATTTTGTCATTTACATATACATATAAAAATGAACCAAAACCACAACATATATGTTCAGTATATATTTATATTACAAGGTTTATACTGGTGATCTCAATAATGAGGTTTAATGATGCATATATTTGTTTTATTTGTACGATAGGAGAATTATTTATTTGTAATTTCTTGGATTATGAGTGATGTTTAATTTTTAACTTAATTTTTTATCCTAAACAATTGTTTTGTTAACTTACTTCGTTGTTATGTTACTGTTTTGTTATGTTACTTCGCAATCATAAGCAAATAATGAATGGTAATAATAATATCCAAGAGGGTTTGCAAAACCCAAGTAATGCTAATCAAAGTCAGTTCATTAGAAAAAATATTTCTAATATAAACATTCAAAATTTTTCAGGCAATGAAGACGTAAAATGGTTTTTGTCGCAAGTAGAAGACATAAAAACACTAAACAATTGGAACGATTCTGTTCCGCTGGTCTGAAACACTAAAATCTGAACTTGAGGGAACGGCCTTAAAATATTTTGCGCTATCTCCCCTATGTAAAAATGCATTATTCAAGGATGCTTGTAATGCATTACAAAATTTTTTCTCTACAGAAACGTCTGGTTCTGCCACTCTCGCGTCTTTTCAGGGCATTTGCCTACTCGAGGGTGAGTCGATAAAAAGTTTAGCTCCAAGTCGCAGCATCCAAAGCGTACAACAATGTACCAACCGATTCGCTAGATCAAATTTTAGCCTTACAATTTATATCTATAATACCACTCTCAATCAAACAAAAACTTATTTTTGATGGGGAAGAGAAATTCCAATCACTTGTTGGTAAGGCTCAAAGATATGTTCAGGCTGAACAATCATTACAAACTGCTTCTTTACAACTTCATTACAACTGCATTTCGGCAAATAATACTATAGATAAACTCCAGAATAAAATACTTGATTTGGAAAAGAAATTAGAGGATATGTCGATCTCAAAAGCTTCCGTGAATCATATCAGTAACGATACTTTTAAACTCAATAATGTCAACAGAAATTTTAATCCTAATTTCCAACATTCCACAAGTAATCGTGGCATAAGGCAAAATCAAGTTAATAAATTTAATAGTACACAGAGACAGAGATACCAAACTTTTATATTTTGCTTGTTTTGTGGTCGCTCTAATCATGTTATGGCCAATTGCCGGCAATATTTAAATTTGAATAGACAAAACATTCCTCATACCAATTACCCAAATGCTCATAATTGGTACCCTGTGCCTTATGATCATTTACACACACAACAACATACACTACCACAACACAAATTACATAAGCAACGATCTTCATTTACATAACAACAAACACAGCAACCTCCGTTTAACTAAAGAATCGGGTTTAGAAAGGGTGCACTGGTCTCGGCAAATCTTCACATGACACCCAATAATTCTTTCATTATTAAACATGTTTCTAATTGTAAATCTATAGATATCCAAACCTTTTTAAATCTTCCATGTCTAATACTACTAAATTTCTTAACATTAAACATTATTTTGATTATGAATTTCTAAAAATTAATAATGATAAGCCTATTACACTCATGATTAATAGTGTTTTTGCTAACAAATCTTTACCTATAATTGAACTCAAATTTAACAAATTGAAAGCTCTATTTTTCTTAGACAACTTCTAACGTCTGAACAGAAAACATCTGTTCTTATCAGTCCCACTACTGAAAAAACAGAGACTAATTCCAATAATGATTCGTCAAACTTTGATAAAGATTGTAATACATCCTGTATCAATAATCAGTATGTATTTAATGTAATTCTTTGCCAAAAGATAAATTTAGAACCCCAGGAATCTCAAATTGATCATCGTTAAGAACGTATGAAGTAAATTTGATAGCTGTTCACGATCGATGCCAGAAGACGAGGTACCACCAGCTCTGGCGAGCAACATCTCTCCACTATGCGGATCAATGCGATACTCAGTTTTATTGTAATTAAATAAATAAAGCTAAATTAATTTTTGTTTATGTTACGATTCCACTTTATTTTCTATAGGGTTACTGATGAATTTGTCATGCCTTCTGATAAAAGAAAGTGTCAAGGTCATTTTGCTGGCAATCCACTCCAATGAGGACGATTTGTGTGTGACCTGGCATATGTAATTAAACGAGCTCGTACACTAGAAGAGCATTCTTATTTATGAAATTTTCAAGGAAAATTCGTTTTTAAAGTCGGATCATTAAATCCAGTCTGAAAGCATTCTTGCACTTCGTCTGCAGCAACAGTTTTTGCAGCAAAAAAGCCAGAAGAGGTAGGCAGTAAATTGGGCAATGTGAATCAATTAGCCGTTCTTGATGCATTAGGCACAGGTAGTGGGTTTTGCCCAAGAGGAAGAAAAATTTAGCACCATCAACGTAAACTATATGAGCCATCCAACATTCATTGCTTGTGAGAAAACGGCAAGCAAACTGTTGGATGCTTGCCTAGAAGAAAATTTAAATTTGGTTGTCCAAGAAGAAAGAATACTCGCTGAAAGCAAAAAAGGTGTAGATGCCGAAGGATTTCACTGTATTCCCGTTGTTGTTGATAGAGATTGGTGCAAAAGAACCTATGGCCATGGATATAATTCTGCTAGTGGAGCTGCGGTAATAATTGGCCATTTTACACAAAAAAAATTTATATATCGGAGTAAAAAATAAAGTTTGCCTGATATGTAATGCCATTGAAAGAGGAAGAATTCAAACAAAACCGCATTTTTGCTGGAGAAATTGGTCAGGTGCTTCAACAGCAATGGAGAGTGATGTGATTGTGGAAGGATTACAATATCTGGAAACAATCTACTGCATCCGTTGCATTCAGTTAATTGGTGATGGGGACTCCAACACGATGACAAAAATAAGAGAGGAAGTTTCTTATGGAAAGAAAGTTAAAAAAATAGAGTGCGCAAATTACGCCATAAGGAAGTATCAAAGAGCTCTGATTAAGCTTCAGACAGATGCATCAAAATTCAATGGGAACTCAGGCACGCAAGCTCTTGAAACAAAAGCTCACCCGTTTAGTCACTGGAGTCAGAGTATGTATAAAATGCACTATGTTAACAGTCGTCAAAATTTCAGCAGTGAAGCAAGCTATTGCCAAACTTAGTGCAGAATTGAAAAATGGGGCCGAGTCATGTCTTTGGCAAGCATGACAATTGTGAGGAGTTCTGCAACAGAAAAGATGGCCAAGGAGATGACTCAGTTCATAAATTAATGATTGAAACTGAGATGCTTTCAGACATACAAGCAATTGTGCAGCGAGTATTAATACAATCTGCAGACAGCCTAATTTGGAACACAACGAAAAATTGTGCTGAAAACTACATGAGTCAGTCCTGCAAAACATCTGGGGGCAAGCGAGTAGACCATTCGAAAGCAGGTGGAATTACAAGACGGCTAAAATAGTTGCATTAGCCTATCAAGAACCTGCTCAGAAATGGCTCATGTCTGCTCATAAATGCCTGAATAAAAAAAAATCCAGCCACTCCCGTGCGTGAGTTTGTAAGAATAAGACAAAATTTTCATCTCAACAGGATTAGGCAAAGAAAGCTGTTTTGTGTAGAAAAGATTAGATAAAAGAATGTCTGGCCATATTTCAAAGGGTGGCGATAATTGTCAGAAACCAGATGCTTCTGACGAAACTTGTGCAAGATTGAAATCTGAGTTTCTATCTTCTCAAAAGGTTGGTTCTTCTTCTGAATTTGAGAGTGCAACAAGAAAACAGTCATAGTGCGCAATTTGGAAAGAAGAAAGATCGAAAAGAATTCTCTGCTATTTTAAAGAAGTCATAGGCAGAAAAAATAGCATTCTTTGTGGAAAATTGGTTGAAAGGATAGTCTATCCTGAATCAATAGTGACCAAAGCTCTACAGTATGGGAAAGTAAAAGAAAAATAGACCCGTTTAGATTATTGGCCAACAAACAGGGTACAAAGTTGATTCTTGTGGTCTTTTTGTTTGTGCTGAAAAACCATTCCTTTGTGCTAGCCCTGATGGTCTGATCGGAAAAGGGCTAGTAGTATTTTAAAATGTCCATATTCTGCCAGACTATACAGAAATCTGTCTGAAGCTAGTCAGAGCCATAATATTAGTTTAAAGATAGATGAAACTGGGTTCCTCTATCTGCCAGAAAGTCACAAGTATTTTTATCAAATACAGGGTCAACTCGCCATCACCCAATGGCAATGGTGTGATTTGCTTTTTTGGTCTGAATCAGATTACCTGATTATTAACATTCGCAAGGATGAAAACTTTTGGATTAAAGCTGTTAAAAAGTTGGAACATTTTTATATGAATTGCATTCTTCCTAAGCTGGTTGATTCCCGCTTCAAGAGAAATATACCCATCAGAGAACCCCAACATATGCTTGATGCAAGAAATGAGAGAGTCATAAAGAATTCAAAAAAAGCAGCTTCTACTTCTTCAACAGAAACACACATGTAATTTTACTTCTGAAACCAGCATCGACAATTTCTATCCAACCCGAGAAATCAGAATTAATAATTCGATAATAAGATAAAAGAATTCGAAAACCTAAATTAATTTTTCATTTGTAAAGATATAAGTCCACTTTCAATTTTGATGAACAAGCTTTAAACGTTTTTAACGAATTAAAGAAATGTCTTAAGACATCTCCGTGTTTAGTATTACCCGAGTTTGACAAAGTATTTGTGTTGAGCACTGACGCTTCAAAATACGCCTTGGGTGCTGTTCTCTGTCAATATGATAAGGACAAATTTTTACACCGTGTTGCTTATGCTAGTCGCAAATTAAAAGGACCTGAAATAAAATATTCTACCGTCGTGAAAGAACTTCTCGGTGTTGTATACGGAATTAGCTATTTTAAACAGTATTTGCTAGGAAAGAAATTTACAATCTTTTGTGACCAAGCTAGTCTTTCGCATATTCTTAGGCTAAAAGATCCGACTTCACGAATAGCTCGTTGGGTGATGACTTTACAACAATACGACCATAATATTATACATAAGCCCGGAAAATTAAATTTAACCGCAGATTATCTATCTACGGGTGTAGAACAAATCAATAGTGTAAATATTACATCTACTCAACACAGTTTATTAGAAAAGATTAAGATAGAGCAAAAAACTGATTTTATCAGAAATTAGATCAAAGGCTGATATGTCTAGGCATAAGTTAAATTTCTTTTTAAAAGACGATATACTTTACTGCACACTTAAATTTAATCAACCAAAAAGTAATTGTAAAGATAGGTTAGTCATTCCAGAGTCAATTGTACCAGAACTTTTAAATTTATGCCATGACTCACCTACTGTAGCGCATCAAGGAATTAGTAAGACGCATTAAGACAGATTTTTTTTTTGGAAGAACATTTATAATAATCTTCAAAATTATACACGAATCCTGCAATTCGTGTAATGAGTGTAGAGGTCACCAATCTTCAAAATTAGCCCCACTTCAACGAATGCCTATAGCTTCTGAACCTATGGAATATGTAGCTGTAGATGCTGTTGGTCCATTACCTTTAACTTATTCTGGGAATAAATATATCCTCGTTGTGTTAGATTATTTCACACGTTGGCCTGAGGCTTATGCAACGCCTGACATAAAGAGTGACACTGTTTCTAGGATTTCAGAATTGTTTATTAGCCGTCATGGTGTACCATACCATCTAATCTCGGATAGATCAATTTTTTGTTTTACAGATACCCTGTGGGTCATCCCACCATTATCACGGAGAACTTCGATGATATTTCGGATTTGTAAAGTGTAAGGTTTTGCCTCCTAGAAAACTGTTCCATCCAGTATTGCCGTATAGGAGTAATGGAAAATTATTGTTCCCACTATGTCAAGCTTGCTGCGACGGAGCTCAGCAGTCTTCTTGCAATCATAATGATGATGAGAGAGCTTTCGTCGGTACACTGAAGAGGTGAAGAAAGCTGTTGAAAAAGGCTACAAGATCCTAAAGGTTCAAATTTTCTTATTTAGTAATTTTGTTCTGTTTGTAATATTTCCCGTTTAATATTATTTACATTAGTTTTAATCATTCCAGATGTACGAAGTCTATCACTTCCAAGACTCATCCACAGATTTATTTAAATCATACATTGATTTATTTTTGAAATTAAAGCAGGAGGCAAGTGGCTGGCCAGAAGGGTGCAATACTGAGAAGGAAAAAGACCAGTACATCAGATCATATTTCGAGACGGAAGGAGTGTTGTTAAGGAAAGACAAAATCAAGTTCAATCCCGGACAAAGAGCAGTAGCAAAGCTTGCACTCAACAGCTTTTGGGGGAGATGGGGGATGAGCCTTATTAAAATGATGTTAAATTTTGTAGGCAGTTTAGAGGAATTTAACAGATATCTTTCTGACAATACGAAGGTGGTAAGTATTGTTCATTTAACATACTTATGTAGATAACGAATACTCCTTATATAGAACTTTACGATTTTGTTTAAACATTTTCTTTCCTTTCTTAGATTCAAGATTTGTTTTCCCCCACCGAGAAGATCTGTGCTATGCAGTGGAAACAGAAAGCAGAATTTATAGATGGAGATCAAAGCACTAATATTTTCATTGCTGCTTTTACGACTTGTCATGCAAGATTAAAATTATACAACGAGATCGACAAACTTGGTGAGCACGTTCTCTATTTTGACACCGACTCTATCATTTATGAGTCGAACGGTATCAACGATCCGCCATTGGGGAACTTTTAAGGGGAATTTACCGACGAACTTGGAGGAGAGACGATTGAAAAATTTGTTTCAGGTACGAAGGGTAAAATCAATAAAATTGTTTTTTTTTTCCTAAATGTGGTTTCAAAAAGATAAAAAGAAATTGTCTTTAATTATTATATTCCATGTTTATTTTTTTTCCTTTCAGGTGGTCCGAAGAACTATGCCTACATAACAGATAGTGGCAAGAGTGTTTGCAAAGTTCGCGGTTTTAGTTTAAATTTTAAAAATAGCCTAATTCTTAATTTTGATTCGATCTATAGTTTAGTGTCCAATCTAGATGATCGCTCTGCCATTCTTATCTACAACCCCACAAAAATAGTCAGAGATCCAAAGAAGAGGAGAGTTTTTAATAAGGAGGAGATAAAGGAATATAGGATGGTCTATAACAAGCGAGTAATAAAACCAGATTTCTCCACGGTTCCGTATGGCTACTGAGGAGCGATGATGAAGACGAAGGTTTCGGAGGAAGAAGGAAGCAAGCACACATACACATTTAAAAAAAAAAGGCCCTTTTCAGGGCCAACAAATATTTCGCAAACATTCACTTACACTCACATACACAGAAAAGAACACATTTTCAGGTATAGTATATTTAAAAAAACTTATATGCATATGTTTTGTTTTCAATAAAAATAACAGACAAATTTTATTTTATTTCCTTTTGTTATTTTATGAAAAATAAATCATGTTACAAAATGTGACAAAATGTTACGAAATGTGTTACAAACATGTGAACACCAAAATGATTTTATTTTCTTACGTAAATAGGGTTGGTTTCTATCACGGATGTGATAAATGTTTTGATTCTGGTGCAGTGAACCCATTATCAGGAGAAACAATGGACAAGTTGAGGAGAAAGACATCTGCAGTGTCTGGGAGATGGAGAGGTAAAGGCTATCAGTTGGTTGAGATGTGGGAACATGATTTCAAGGAAATGATGAGCAACGAGCTGGATATGAAATCTTTTCTAGAGAACCATGAAGTCGTAGATAGGCTGAAACCCCGAGATGCTTTTTTTGGTGGCAGAACGAAGGCTGTGAAACTCGTTCATGAAGGGAAGGCTAAGTATATTGATTTCACAAGTCTTTATCCCTGGTGTAATAAATACTGTAGGTAAGGATCTTTCTCCTTGTCTTCTTTTTGTATTAACAGAATCTTGATTTCGTACTTCAATATTTTTAATTATGTATGTTTTTACAGGTATCCTATTGGCCACCCCTCCATCATTACAAAAAATTTTGATGATTTGGATAAATATTTCGGCTTCATCAAATTTAAGGTTCTGCCACCTAGGAAATTGTTTCACCCTGTTTTGCCCTACCGTAGTCAAGGCAAGCTATTGTTCCCTTTATGTCACGTTTCTTGTATGACAAATCAACAAGAACCCTGTACGCATAGTGATCAAGAGAGGAGTTTGACGGGTACTTGGGTAACCGAGGAGATGAAAAAAGCTGTAGAAAAAGGATATATTATACTCAAAGTAAGGAGTTTTTTTCACTTGATATCTATTTATATTTATGTATAATGCAGTTCCCCATTTTTATTTTTATTTTATTTTTTTTTTTTTTAATTTCCAGGTGTTTGAAGTATATCACTTTGAGGAATCATCCTCTGATTTATTTAAATCTTATATAGACTTGTTTCTGAAGTTGAAACAAGAGGCTAGCGGATGGCCAGAAGGGTGCAATACTGAGGAGGAAAAAGACCGGTATATCCAATCTTATTTTGATAAGGAAGGGGTACTGGTGAGGAAAGAGAACATAAAGTTAAACCCTGGCCAAAGAGCTCTCTCCAAACTAGCTCTAAACAGCTTTTGGGGGAGATGGGGGATGGGCCTCATTAAAATGATGTTAAATTTTGTAGGCAGTTTAGAGGAGTCTAACAAATATCTTTCTGACAATACGAAAGAGGTGAGTATTGTTCATTTAGATAACGAATATTCCTTATACATAGAACTTTACGATTTTGTTTCAACATTTTCTTCCCTTTCTTAGATTCAAGATGTGTTTTTCCCCACCGATAAGATCTGTGGAAACAGAGAGCAGAATTTATAGATGGTGATCAAAGCACTAATATTTTCATTGCTGCTTTTACAACTTGCCATGCAAGATTAAAATTATACAACGAGATCGATAAATTGGGGAACAGGTCCTCTATTTTGACACTGACTCCATTATCTACGAGTCGAACTGTATCAACGATCCGCCATTGGGGAACTTTTTAGGAGAATTTACCGACGAACTTGGAGGAGAGACGATTCAGAAATTTGTTTCAGGTACAAAAGGCATAATCAATAAAATTGTTTTTTTTTTTCCTCAATGTGATTTTAAAGATAAGAAACAGTATTTTATTATATTACATGTTTTTTATATTACATGTTTATTTTTTTCTTTCAGGTGGTCCGAAAAACCATGCTTACATGACAGATAGTGGCAAGACTGTATGCAAAGTTCGCGGTTTTAGTTTAAATTTCAAAAATAGCCTAAATCTTAATATTGATTCCATTTATAGTTTAGTATCCAACCTGGATGATCGCTCTGCCATCCCCATCTACAACCCAACAAAAATAGTCAGAGATCCAAAGAAGAGAGTATTCAACAAGGAGGAGATAAAGGAATATAGGATGGTCTATAACAAACGAGTCATAAGGCCAGATTTCACCACAGTTCCCTATGGTTACTAAAGGCTGAAGACGAGGGTTTTGGAGGAAGCAGTCCCACACACACACACATACATATTATATAAAAAAGGACCCTTTTCAGGGCCAACAAATATTACACAAACATTCACTTACACACACATCGATGGTTTATAAAGATACCGGCGCATCTGCAAATTTATAGTTTTGAGATTTGATTCATTTAAAGTTATTAATGAAAACTCTCCTGGTAAAAATGCTCCTATTCATTCAGTTTTCATTCAATCTGTATAATTTTTTGCACTTACCTATATTTCTACATTATCTACGAGGAAAATGAAACAAATTTCATATAAACCTTTAAATTTTGAAAATATTTGCAGATGTGTCATTATAAGATTTAAAGTTTTGCCCTGAAAGTGAGGCAAGTTTTATCTAGTACCGATGTATTCCATGTTATTTAAGTAGAAGTGTCGGTATAGCATAAAAACAATATCAATAAACAGAGAGACTTTAAAAAGATAATGACACAACAACCATTAGTTAAATTTACTCACCAGCTGCGTGACTTCTCCCATCAATGTTTTGCGAACGACTGACACAACGGACAAAGCGTCACTATCGGCTGCTGGTATAGGCTCAAAATCGCGCGTAAAATTAAAAACACTAAAGACACTAGTGCCTCCAGGAGGTACATTTTTGAAGTTACAAAACTGTCGTTATCCTAGTAAAATAGAGCATAAAATTACAAATATTTTGATACCAAATACTCAAAAAGTCATTTTTTGCACTTGTGCCGGTATCTTTATAAACCATCGACATGTGCACAGAACAAAAGGAGGAAGAGGGAATTTTCAGGTATAGTATATAACAAAAAAGAAAACTTGTATGTATATGTTTTGTTTGTTAATAGAAATAAAGAAACATTTTATTTCAACTGCTTTATTTATTTTTAAAAAAAATACCATGTTACAAAATATGTCACGTTATTTAGTATTTCAGTCAACGTTTTTTTTCTAGCAAACAGGACTGGTGGACTCGTTACAGTAGGTGAGTCAGTAAACACATTTTTATTAATTACATATTCTTCGGCTATTTTCATTTCTTTTAAAGCTTCAAAAAAATACTTTTTGGCCTTTTGGTTTTTTCTTCTCATTTCTCAGTACATTATTAATCAAGTGAGTGATGTTTGTTCCAGGAAGGAGTTTCTATTTGTACAAAATTTCTCCTTTATCAGTCCAAGAAAACAGTTTTTTGTTTGATTGCAATAATTGGAGAAACTTTTTAGCTCGTTCTTTTTTACTTTTAGGTACAACATTCATTAGTTGCGTTTCTATTAAATTGCTGTTCTCCATATCATTTTCTTCTTTAATTTCGTTAGGCTTTTCTTCAGCTTCGGCTGCGATGTCATCCAATGGTTGATTCGATTTGCTTTTATTTTCCAAAAAAGTAGGAATTTTGACAAATTTTTGAAGAATTTGCAAATATAGCACTGCTTTTTCATTTTCTGGGATATTTTGATTTTTAATAATATCATGCATTTGCTTATCCAATTCAGATAGGTATTCTACAGTATTAGCTTGTAACCTATTTTCTGGAACAAGTAAAAATTTTTTAGCGTGTTCCATTAATTAAAGATGTTAGAGCTGTAAAGGCAGCTGGTATCAGGAATCCTAAAAATCCGTTACCTCGCTGGACAAGAATTTCCCTCTTACGGAATAAAGGTACTTTTTTATCAGAAGGTTTTCTTAAACTTCTTTTGAATGGTGAGAGCTTGTTTTTTTGTTTTTATTGAGAGGAATGTTACCTTTTAACAAATTAAGCACGCATTCGCAAATGCGCTTAATAGATTTAGCTGGACAGTGTTTTAAGAATTTCCGCTTTGATTTCAGTTTAGCAACAGCCTGTTAGACCTCTAGACAACAGTGCTTACTGTTCGACATTCTAATCGCATTTGATTGTTTCATTCCTAGTTGAGATTAATTTATACTTTAGAAAATGACCAAATGTTTCAGCTCTAATGGAGGCACAGTGATTTCTGCTGAAGTGTTTAAAATTACAGTTAACAGGCGATTTTACCAAATCATTGATTTTCGGGCACCCGAGAGTTTCTAAGTTCACACAATAACGATTCGTAAAACTTTGAATAAATTTTGTCTTCTCCACTCCTTTTATATAAATCTTTTCATATGTCTGAAATATTTCTTTTAAAATGAAACATGACTCCATGTAGGGCGATTGTCCAAAATTCCAATCATATCCATGTGTATTATTTTTTATGAAAAAATATTGTCTTTTCTCATGCTTCCTTAGCTTTACGAAACGTCCAATTATTTAAATGATTGTTATTTATATCAAAGATTGCTAGCTCTTTAATAATAAATCGATTTTCAGTGAATAAATATCCTTCGAAATCTAAGACACAGACACTACTCATCTTCGCTAATGTTAATGGACAAATGACTATCTCGGCTGGTACACGATCATTTTATCATTTGGTAATATACCAGTGCGCAGGCGCAAGTTATCTTCCGTATCTGGTTTCAAATCGACTAACAGGTAGCCGAAAGGTTTCGAAGTCGCGTCATGATACACTTCTTGGAAAAATTTCAATTTTGTTGGGTATAGCTGTCGACCTAAATGGGTAATTTGACTTTGATCTCGGGGTTTTTTGAAGAGAATAAGGTAGTGAGAATTCAGAGATATTTCTCTCATTTCTTTTCCTTTATGGAATATATTTTGAACTATAAAAATTACCGAGACGTTACGGTGGTGACTATGTTTCGTAAATAAATGAGTTAGCTTAGAATTACTTCCCAATTCAGACATAAGATCATCGAGAATAATTAATGCATTTGAAATATTATTTAAATCTGAAGGAACGCCCTCATGAAATGTGACATTCTGTATTGTTTCAAACATGGATTGATATGCTCCATAACACCAAATCACCGATTTTGGAAAAGGTTGAATAATTTTAGACTCGATTATTTTTTTGCAGAGCTGACTTTTACCACAGCCCGTTGGACCAGCCAAAATGCACGTGAACGAATGTCTAAGTTTAAGAAACTCCATAGTGAAAAGATTGAATTAATAAACTAGAATATTTATTGAAAATAAATATAATTAAAAAACGGTAAATAGATAAAAACACAAACGCAATTTTTCTTTTTAAAAAAATATTTTTTTATTGTTTGTAAGCAAAGCGTACACCAAATTTCTTTTTCACAAATTGATACACTCTAAAATCATTTTTTTTTTATTAACATTTAGCATTCTTAGAATGGTAACCATAGAATGTTTCTGACAACGTTTGTAAAGGAAAAATACACAATAGGCTCCACATACATTTGAAGTGAGTGATTGAAAAGTTATAGAATTCCAACATACATTAGAAATGTTAAATAATTTATAAATATCAAGTCCATAAAAATGTGGTGAATGTCCATAGGAATCAAAGGAAGTTTTTTTAGTCCATAGGAAGTTTTTTTTTGTTCAGTCATGTATAGAGCTAACCAATGAGATCCTGGTCGAGTTGATTCATCTGTATTGACGATGATAGCTTCATTTTCTTGCAAAGTGGGTATTGATGAAATTCAATGAAATTTCATATATCTTTCTTCCGTGCATTGCGTATCATTAATCTCCAAAATCGTATAGGATGTCTCTCGATTTGTTAATTTCTATGACGTTTTCAAATTCGGCAAACACAATGACACACACTGTTTTCTCTAACGGTCTCTCAAATTTCATTTCAACTCTTAAATTACTATGTTTTATTAAATTAAAATGATCGCCGTCACATAAGTCAGGGGATAAGTCAAACGCATAGAGAGTATACCCATCACAAAATTCTTCTCTAGAAATAAAGTTGCCCCTGTCGCTTCTCATATGTTCAGTGCTCATAAATAAATTTTGATAAGCTCTGATATATTGTTTTTGTGAAAAATTCAGCTCCAGTGGATTATGAGGGACAGGTTGACCATCTACGTAGACTGCGATAAAATTTAAATTAAAATGTTTAAAATCAAAAGGATTTTTCTCAAATGTTCCATGAAATGCATCGTTTTCCACACATCCTATGATAAGTCGTTTAGGAATCTGCCCCACAAATACATTGTCTTGCACAAATGACATGTTACCTTTAGGAATGGAATACGCTTTACACAGAACTCGATCGATAGGATATTTTGCAGTATCTCTTTCTAAAGCTTTTGCGTGTCGTAAAATTACTCCAGGACTTACACGCACTTTTCTCATTAAAAGTGAAATTCTATCTAGTATAACTTTATAGCCAGATTTTCCGATCAAACAAAATTCAGGTTTACTACGAATCAACTTTATTTTTAAATCTACCATGTTCAATAATAATCTGTTTTGGTGGAACAAATCGCTGTGTATACAACCAATCATGTCCACACTAGAACTTAACTTAAAAAAATCAGATCTTTTTTTCAGTCCATCATTGGAATCCTTATAATAAAGTTCTGCTGTGAGTTGGGAGGTTTTACTGTCATAGCCATGGTTTAAAAGTGTTTCTATATAGGATCTATAAGGGTAGGTGTTGCTCGAATTTGAAATGATGCGGTCGATTAATGATACATCCACTTGAGAAAACAGAGAATGTAAAAATAGATTAACGGGTCCGATATCGCCATCTTTCGTTAAAATAGTATTATCATTTTTTTAAAATTTTTGCCTGCACGTGAAGCTGAGTCTGACTTAAATCAATAAATTCCTCGCCGGAGCCTGATATATGAAATTCTACGGGTCCGCCATCAAATACATTAGATAATGGATGGAACTCTACCCACTGTCCACTTTGAATGACGGTTTGTGTGCCAGGCATCTGACACAATTCCAGTTCAGATTTGACACATTCTGGAGAACCCTTCAAAAGAAATGTCATGATTAGGAGTCAAAAATATCACGTCCTCTCGCTTTCTGTTTCTTTGATGGAATGATTTTTTTCTTTGTCTTGCGCTTTCTTTTATATCCACCACTCATCATTGATCATTGACTGAATTTTTCCAATTGCTTTATTGGCCAATATTTTGCCCGATTCTTTTGTTCTATTTTTGGCCGATGTTTTCAAGTCCTGGCCTGCTAATACATCCGACACAACACGTGATCCGGTGACTAAGGCTTCTTTTCCAATAGTTTTTGACTGTATGGTAAAGCTGCTCTAAATAATCGTCTAAATATACCGCCCAGACCATAGACTTTTTGGTAAGATATACCTCGATAATATGGCAAACCATGTCCGGTTTAAGAATAATGGTCTTCCAACTTCTTTGAGCAAGAAACATAAGGTACTTGATAGCTGATTTTGTAATGAATCATTTTTGAAAATACACTCCATATTTATAGTATTTGTCGCATTCGAAAATGCAGTACAACCATCACTTTACCTCTTTCAAAGGGTACAAAATCACCTGAATTTAGTCTGAGTTCAACTTGAATAGTTTGAAATGAATGTCTCATTAAAGGTAAATATTGAGGTCTATCATAATACTGACTGATAGTTTCTCCGTCTTGTCCTTTTATTCGAACTATCCGCAGTAAAGGAGCTTGCGTATCGCCTACAATTTGGGGCGATACAAGATCTGTGTACACGTAGAAAACCGAAAAATTAGTCCATGCATCCGCAACATGCTCGCTTCTCATGTTACCCGTAATGATTGCTTCACGTTGAAATCCTAACAGCTCACCTAAATTCTCTAAATGAAGGCTGCATCCCTGAACAGCATTAACTTTTACTTGTTTTGTAGCTTTATTGTAAGTAAGTGTGAACCGACTTGGATTTTTAGGTAAAGCAAGTTGTATAGCTGATACAATATCGAACATTGTTTCATAACAACCCACATCAATTGTTTGCTTAACAGTCGATATGATATTACCATTACTAATCTTGTAGTAAAAATAATTGTTAGTTTCATTTACGTTAAGCCAAGAATGGGGATAGATGATTTCTGATAGACCTACTTCCCATTCACCTTTTAAATCCACTGGTATTGAGTTTTAAAATGAGAGATTTTGCTAACTGGAAAGAATCGCATAGAACTATCGAAGGGCAACGTCACGTAGAAAGACATTTTTAAAAATGAATCTCTTACGATTAACCTTCACTATTTATACTTTTTGAATATCAGTCACCCAATCATTGAACTTATCTGGGTACCCTAAAAATTTAACAAAATATTGCAAAATTCCATTGATTCTTTTTTTCTTGAGTACTTTTTCTACTAGGTAAAAGCCGGAATCAACTACCTTTTGTAATTCTTCTTCATAAAACGTACCTTTTATTGGTTCATTCAATAAATCTTTTATTTTATACACTGCAGGATTTCTTCTGATAATTTTATCGATGACGAATAATTCTCGAATCCAATTACTTTCATATCCTTTCTCGAACGTAAGTTTTGATTTACTAATACGAACAGCACCTTCTATTTTAAAAACACTTATTTTTGAATTTTTATTATTAATTATATCACTATATAACGTATTCCAAACTTCTTTTTGATTATCTATATCAGTGTTTCCCAAACTTATGACTTTAGTGTACCCTTTCAAAATTTTTCGTAACGCTGTGTACCGCTGATAAAAAAATTAATGTATTTTGTACTGTAAAAAAATTGCACAAAAGTTAAAAATCACAACTGGCTGTTGACACCACCAATTATTAACAAAAAATAGCCAATAATAAAATGTGTAATCGCAAATTTTCATGGCTAGCTTTGTTTTCAAATAAAAAATTTTGAAATATTCGTTTAGTGTAAGATATTTCGCACAAGAACGCGTACCCCCGCTTAACTGTTCCCGTACCCCTGGGGGTACGCGTACCACACTTTGGGAAACACTGATCTATATTAACAGAGACTGGATCTATTTTTATACTTCTGTGTTTAGTATGATTATAACTATATACTAACTTCGAAATGACATTAATATATTTCTTCGTGTTATATTCTGTGAAGTATTTCCACATTTTAATTTTTAAAGTACGATTAAATCTCTCCACAGTACTTGCTTTTGTTTCATTATTTGTTGTAAAATAATGAATCCCTTCCTCTTATAGATATTTCTGTATCAGTTTATTTGTAAATTCTGTTCCTTTGTCTGATTGTGAATTTTCCGGCTTTCTTTCTTTAAAAATATTTTTTAAAGCAGACAGTATATTTTTGGCTGATTTGTCTTTAGTTAACAAATATTTATAAAACAAGTTAACAAATATTTATATCCATTATTAAACTTTGCTAACGATTGCAAATCAACCAAATCAATTTGAAATTGTTCATCTATTCCTCCAACAATCACTCGATTCCTTTTAAATTTATGTTTTACTGGTTTATGTAATGTATAAGAATCCTTAGTTTCTAACCACTTTTTAATTTGACTTTTTTTAACTTTGCTCTTTACAGCATTATAAATTGCATTAACACCGCCGAAACTACCTGGGTGATCAGGTTTCTTATAAACAGATTATAGTAAATTATTCATTCCGACTTAGATTTTTTAAGATTAAAATACATTTTCCAGCTATATATGAAATAATGTTATCAATTTAAATTTAATTTTCCAAATTTAATTCAACTTAAACATACTGGTACATCATTTAATTTATTTATTTCTTTATTATATTAAAGCAATATAAATTTACTAACGTGGAAGCAGTATTTATTCTCTGAAAAGGAAAATTGTACGTTTATTTGAAAAAAAAGTTCATAAAAAAAATTTTCAAAAAGAAAAAACAAAAAAAATTAAAACATGGTACACAAAGAACAATAGGAATATGTAGTATGGTATACTACATATTAATTAAAATCATTTGTTAATTCTAATTTAATTCTAATTTCATTATCTAATCATCTTAATTTATTTAATCATCATCATTCATCTAATTTAATAATCATTTGTTAATTTGTTAATGTAATAAACAGCTTAAATAATTGTAACTGTTAAGTTCGTGATAAACTTTTAATTGTATGTTTTTTAATTTCTTCTTTTTACACTTGTAATTAATGTTATTTATTTATCAGTATTCAATAATTCTTTGCAATATTTTTCATGTAATATTTAAGTTTTAAGCCTCAATTTATTTTGTAACCTTGGGAAAGTAATCTTTCTTTGCATTTAAGTTCTTCCTTTAAAAGAAGATTCCTCCTTTTGTTACTTGCTGACAGCAAGATGTATGTCCAGTCAGCAAACCCCTTTTGTTGGATCGAGAAGGAGTGACACCAAGTCCGCTTTCCCACGTTTCGGCCTGCATCAAATGCAAAGCGCCCCTTTTGATCTTATGATGGCACCAAGAATGTTCCAGAACATTCCACAAAATTCTTTACTAGGTGTGTCACCACTTTTGACAACCCTGCTTCATGTTTGGCATGGAGCTTAACAAATAATTTCGCCAGTTGGCCAATATTTGCAGCTCTGTGATTTGCCCCTCTGATCCTTCTCCAACCAACCAAGGAGATATTCGCAAAAGTTTAATTTTTTTGGCGAGAGTTTTCTCCCCTATCTTCATAACGAAGAAATAGTCAGTAGCAGTTGTTTTTCTCTCAATTGTGTGTTCGTTTTTTTTTTTTTTTTTTTGGTTTTCGGCGTAGGCCGATTTTTTTGTGTTGGCATGTTTGCCAAGCATTTTTGCCTTTTTATAAATGTTATGTTATAAATAAACTATGTTTTTCCGCATCCTTAACTATGAGTCTGGTGAGTAATTTTACAGTATAAGTTGTTTTCTCTTTTTTTTTTTCAGCATGTTCCATTGTCGCTCTTACCTGAAATTTTGCACCCCCTTCCAATGTTCGCCACTATCACCTTTTCGGCCTTTACATTATTACTTTCTAAACTGCATTCAATCTTAATTTGACTTAATGTTAGTCACCCCCCCCCCTTTTGATTTAGCCACACCACATAATATTTGGTGCCGCGTTTGGAACAGTTGACATGCTGAAAACTCAATGATGCACCTCTTTTCATTCGATTATCGTACTTATGTTTATTTTATGTTTGTTTAAAAAAATTGTTTTTATTTGAGATGCATCATTGGTGAAAGGAAATTTTTGAATAGTTTAGAACATGTCTCTATTGTTTATGTTTTATGTGTGCACTTTTATGAAGGTGTTTTTTTTTAATTTTTATTTCATGTTTTTCATAAATTTATTTGGGGGTAGATAGTTAAACAATTTTTATCTAAACATTTTTTAATTGTTGGTATTTGAATATTTTAATTATGCCAAGGACTAGGCAAGCAGACCCTCTGAGTGAGGATATTCCAACTTCAAGAGAATATCACTTTAATATTGACCCATTTTATGGGGATCCCAGTACTTTAAACTGGTTTTGTCCCAAGTAAGGGAACTTAAGGCACTTAACAAATGGAATAATCAGGCAGCCCTATTTTCCTTAAGTCCAAATTAAAGGGTTCTGCACTTACCTTTTTGCAACTTCTCCTAGTTGCCTAAGCCTCAATTCTTTTGAGGAAGCAGTAAAAATCCTTCAAAATTTCTTTTGTGCAACAAAAAATGAGGCCTCAGCTATTGCTGAATTTAATGATCTAAACATGTTTCATAATGAAACGATAAGAAATTTTGCCCATAGACTTGAGTCAGCAGCCCATCAGGCATATGCTTTTATTAATGATGCAGCTGCATTAAATAAAATTAAGTCAATTCAATTCTTAAATGCTATATCTCCTAGCATAAAGACTCAACTACCCTTTGAGGATCCTTCAGATTTCATGGTAATTGTAAACAAGGTAGAAATAATATCTTCCTGCTCTGCACCACATACTAATGCTGCAGTTAATTTTGTAAATAAAACCCAAAATGTGGACCAATGCTCAGAAATCGAAATGCTCAAGGATCAAATTAAACAATTGACTACTATTGTTCAAGAGGCAGTCAATTTATGTCCTTTATGTAAATCTCCTGACCATTGTCTTAAAAATTGTCCTCAATTCACAACATCTAATGTGAGAACCCAAAATAACAATCCAAGACAACAAATTGTATGTCATTTTTGTGGGAGAAATGGTCATATTATGGCTCGATGTTACCAATACTTGAACTTGCAGGGATCTAGGCAAAATCCTAATAGAAGTAGTGGTTCAAGTAATAACCGAAGACCACAAAATCAAGGTCGTCCCAATTTAAACTAGTGTCGGGACCACATTGTAGGCAAACTGTGGTCCCTTTTCAAACTAAACGAACCCCTGTTTCTGATCAGTCTGATCAACCTTCTGAGTATTTAAATCACACTATGGGTGATGGTAAGACAAAAATATCTGAATTCTTAAATCCAAAGTCTAATGAGACAACCTTGTTTAATTTATTTAGTGAAAACAAATGTAATTTACCACTTATTGATTTAATGTTTGGTGATAAAAAGTTCACATTTTTAATTGATTCTGGTGCTTCTATTTCATTAATGCCTAAAGATATTTTTGACCAAATTAAATTAGTAACTAAAGTTAAATATTTATCTAGAAATGTAAAAATTTCTACATTAAACTCTGAACTTAATTTTTTATCGTGTGCTCAAATTTCCTTTAAAATCAGTAACAGTCAGTTTAAGCATCATTTTTTTGTATCTAAATTTAATACTTCTCATTTTCAAGGTATCATTGGATATAATATAATATCCAAATATAACTTAATTATAGATTCTAAGAATAATGAATTGATTTTTGACTCTTTTAAACTACCTTTTGCTTTAACTTTGTCTGAACAGAAAAATGTTCAAAATATAATATCACATGTTCATTTAACTAATAAGGTTGTTATTGATCCTAATGAAAGTGTTTTCATCAATGTCTCTGCTGATAACGACAAATTTTTAAATAATGACATTTTATTTACTCCCCTTATAAATCATAATGATTTATTGATGCATCCAAGTGTTCATAATTTAACCCAAAATTCATTTCATGTATTAATATATAACAAAAGTGCATCACCAATTCATTTAAATAAGTCTTGCAAAATTGGATCAATTTCTAGTGATTTTGATGTTAAAAATAATCTTGATAACCAAAATGTCAATGAGTATGTAAATTTGATTCAAGCTTCATCTGAAATGCTTGAAAGACGAAAATTAGAGTTGTCTATTAATGATTTTTACCTTGATAATTTAAATGAATCTCAAAAACATGTTATTGCTGATATTTTATTAAATAATTATGCTTGTTTTTCAAAATCTGTTGCCACACTTGGCTGTACCGATTTAGTTGAACCTAGTATTAAGTTAAAATCCAATAACCCTATTAAAACCTTACCTTATGATATACCACAAGCTTTACAGGATATTGTAAAAAATGAACTCACTGAGTTAATGAATGCTAATATTATTGAAAGAAATGTTTCTAGCTGGGCTTCGCCCATGGTTTTAGTAAAGAAAAAAGATACTGATTCCTCTAATCAAAACAAATATAGACTTGCTTTAGACTTTAGGTTACTTAATTCCATAATAGAAAATTCAACGTACCCTCTTCCCAAGATTTCGACTCTAATTAACAATATTTCTCAGTTTCAATATTATTCCAAAGTAGATTTTAAAAGTGCTTATAATCAAATAATGGTCCCTGATGAACTTCAGGAGGTGTTAACATTTACTACACCCTTTGGTACATATTCTAACAAACGACTACCTTTTGGTCTCAAAACTAGTGCCAGTACCTTTCAAGCTTTCGTTGACAAAATTATTGATGAGTTAAAAGCACATGGAATTGAGCATATTTATGCCTACCAAGATGATTTTATCATCTGTGCCAATGAATTTGCTGACATGATGGTCAAAGTTAAAGCTGTGTTGAACATTTTAAGTAAATATAATGTAACTCTTACTCCCTCTAAATGTAGATTTTTTGAACAAGAAATAGATTATTTAGGTTTTCGTATTGCCAAAAACATAATTTCACCTGTTGAATTTAATATTGCTAAAATCACTAATTTTGCTGCTCCAAAAACAGTTAAACAAGTTAAACGATTTTTAGGTTTATGCGGATTTTATCGCTCATTGATACCCAACTTTGCAGAATTAACTGGTGTTTTAACTGATCTTACGAAGAAGAATATTTCATTTAAATGGACCCAACAGCATCAAGATGCATTTAAATCCTTACAGGATATTTTTTTTAACAAGCCGTTTGTCAAATTACCTGACTTTTCTAAGAAATTCTTTTTAAACACTGATGCAAGTAAAATGGCAGTTTCTGCTGTGTTATTACAAGAATATGAGGATGGTTTTCATCCAGTAGGTTATTTTAGCAAATCATTAAATAAGGGTGAGAAAAATTATCCTGCTATAAAGTTGGAGTTGCTCGCCATTGTTAAGGGTATAACAGCATTCAAGTACTATTTATACAACAAATCATTCACAGTTCTATCTGATTCGAAACCCCTTAAATACTACAAAAAATCTACTTCACCTGCTGACATTATAACGCGTTGGCATCTTTTATTAAGTGAGTACACTTTTGATTTTAAATATGTACCCGGTTCTTGTAATGTTCTAGCTGACTATTTTAGTCGATGCCAAAATCCTGATTTAAGAGAAGACTGTAATTTAAATGATTTTGATAATACTGAATCCCTAATTGTACCTTTTTCTGATCCTAAAAATAATGAGTTAGTGTGTGTTACTCAAACTGACCCTAAATTTGAAATATCTAATGAAACCTTTAAGGACGATTAAGAACTTAATGATATCATTACTAAATTAAATGATAATAACTTAAACACTAAAATTATTGATAAATATTTTATATCCCCTGATACTAAGCTACTCATGTTTCATAAAGAATATAATAAGAATGATTATGCTGATTTAATAGTTGTGCCCAAGTCTCTCAGACCTAAGGTTTTGGAAATTACTCATGTATCTCATACAGGTGTCAAGAAAACTTTTGAGTTATTGTCGAAAAGATTTTATTGGAAAGGCTACTATGCTGACACGTTAAACTATGTGTTATCTTGTGATGCATGTATTCGCATCAAACATTATTCTGTCAAACCAGCCCCCTTAAAAAATGTGTACATACCTACTCGCCCTGGGGATTTTATTAGTATTGATATTGTTGGACCTATTAAAGATACTGGGCATGTGTTAACTGTTATTGATCACTTCAGTAAGTTTACTGTGTTATATCACTTAAGGAACTTAACTGCTAATACTATGGTCCAACATTTGTTAAATTATATGTCATTGTTTGGTAGAGTTACCATGATTTTAAGTGATCTTGGAACTCAATTTAATTGTGAAGTGTTTCATACTATAAATTCTGAAGTAGGTATTAAGGTAATACATACCACTTCAGGGCACCCTCAACTGAACTCAGTTTCAGAAAGAATAAACACTTCCTTAAAATCCTCATTGATTGCCTTGCGAGAACAAGGAATTTCTATTCAATCTGCCCTCTTAATTCACCAACAAATCTATAATAGTGCTATTCATCCTGCCACAGGATATAGCCCCATAGATGCCAACTTGCTCCGGACAGCGAATAAATATTCTCTAGTGGTAGCTTATTAATTGTGATTCTTGATTTAATAAACTAAATTTAATAGATTTTTATCCACCACTATTTCTAAACAATTCGTAAGTAATATTCACCACTGTTTTTAATTTAAGTTATGTTAAACTTTTTTAAAAAGATACCAAAATTAGTCAAATATTTTTAAAATTTAGTTTGTAGTTGTTTACCGTTTTTTAAATTATTTCGGCTTGTCCGGAGCAGTTGGCATCTCTGTAGCCCTAACATGCTTCATTTTGGCCGTGAAATGAGTATTTTCTTTGACACATACCAAAATTCTAACAATAAACTTATAAGTTTAGACCAAGCTTCTTATATTTCTCAGGTTTTAAATGATTTAAATAATTATTATAGTAATGCTTATACTCAGACTGATCAAAACAGTAAGTTTGAAAGGAAAGCTAAACTTCGTAAATTCGAAGTAAATGATATTGTGTATTTGAAATCCAAAGATTCTTTTAATCCCAAATTCAATGGTCCATACACCATCGTTACAAAACATAATGATGTTAATTTTAGTATTCAATTTTTATCTAATCCTAATGCTCCTGTGTTTAAAATTCATGCAAACCGTCTAAGGTTAGCCCCACATAGAAAAACATCTCTGTGTGCTATCAGTAATAAATTGCCTCAACAAAATACTAGATATTTTCTTCGTTCACATGTTTAATTGTTTGTGTGATTTTTGCTAATGTTTTGCTTGCAAACCCCCATAAAATTTTGGGATGTCTCTGCTACGCTGGCGTACATGTGACATCTTATCAGGCCTGACAAGATTTTTTTGGGGAATGTTGTGATCGAAACGTTTGTTTCAGAATCATTAATTAATTAATCACTTTCTTGTTTAAAAATTTTTTATCAACTCAGCGCAATATTATTTACCTATTTTCTTAGTTTGTTTTCACTCAACTATTTATGTAAACATTTTGATCTTAAGTGACTTTAATTATTACTTTGGATTTTTTCTAATACAATTAGGTTTTCCTTGTTTATTTTGGAATGTGGTACTATACAAATAACCTTTAATGCAATTTTAAATCTGCAATTTAATTTTAAGTAATGGGTTTATCCCAATCTTCTATGTGTCATTTTTGTATGCATTTTCATGCAACCTTTTTTTGGAGACATGTTTCTAAACCTTGTTGGTCTAACACAAAGTCTAGATTTTTTATTGTACATTATTCTCATTTTTGTTTATACTTACTTGTCTATAAGTATCGTTTTTATGCATATATCTTTGTTTGAGCTAATATAAATTGTTTGCAATATTTGTATGAACATATGAGTCAGAACTTACTACAACGACACAAAGCGTACTGCTCTGCTCTGTCTTCTGGTGCTGCCTTGTACTGTCTTCATCCCTGATGTTTCTATCCCTCATCTGGACTTCTGCCAGTTGTCTTTGCCAGACCTTATCTGAAAGTGGTCAGTGTATCTGCCACCTTGTACTGTCTTCATCCCTGATGTTTCTATCCCTCATCTGGACTTCTGCCAGTTGTCTTTGCCAGACCTTATCTGGAAGTGGTCAGTGTATCTGCTACCTCGAACTGTCTTCATCCCTGATGTCTATATCCCGCATCTGGATATTTCTGATGTGCGTATTGTCTACTATCGGCCCCTGAGGCGTGATTCTGCCGTCTTATACTGAGGTAAACTTGGCCTCTTATTTAATGATAGTGTTTCTTCGTTCATTGTGCCTCATAGATTGCTCCTACTGGTTTCATTGAACTGTGTGGTTTCGTCAAATTAGTGGCAACTCAATGTCGGTGTTTCATAGTTCACCGTGCATCATATATTGTCGCCTTCTGGATTCACTGAACTGTGATATTTCGTCAAATTAATGGCAGCTAAGTGGTTTGCAGCTTTTGGCAGCTTTTTGGTTTTCGGCGTAGGCCGATTTTTTTGTGTTGGCATGTTTGCCAAGCATTTTTGCCTTTTTATAAATGTTATGTTATAAATAAACTATGTTTTTCCGCATCCTTAACTATGAGTCTGGTGAGTAATTTTACAGTATAAGTTGTTTTCTCTTCCTTTTTCTGCATGTGATGATTTTTGCTCGTGGCTGTTTTACAGCCCTCATAAAGGATTTACAGCGATTGCTCATAGTATGATTAACTACCTGAAAAAAGGTGGTGTTAAACTGAGATAATCTATCAAGTAAACAGAAAAAAAAGTTGTGATGTGAAGGCTAGTTTAAATTCTTGACTATTTTTCGTTTTGAATACTTTTCCTCGTCGATTGAACATAGATTTGAGAACTAATTTTTAAATTCTGTATATCTGTATCACGTTGTTTGTTATATTTTAAGTTACGTCGCATTAGTTTAACTTTTTATTTACATTTTTGCTTGTTATTTATTATTTGTTAAATATTCGAAAGTTCAATAGTATATTCAGAGTGTTTCTATTTAAAAAAAAAACTTCTTTATTCATTCATGAGCTCTGTGAAAAAGTCCAGTGAGATTTGGTCACATTTCACTGCAAGTGATTAGTTTATTACAAAGGAACATTTTCTTATAAAACTTCAACAGCTAATTTGAAAAAAAAAAAAAACATCTGAAACGAACTCATCCAACAGTACTACAATGGAGTATTGAAAGGCAAGAAGAATCCTCATCAAATTAAATAAACGACGTTGAAGTAAATAACATGGCAATCAATATCACCAACGAAAAAAAACTGAACTCCAGCAAAGCAAAAATTTTCAGTTTGCGACTAAAAAGTTGTGTTTAGATGAAGGGCGGAAAATTGATGACGCCTTAATGGACTTGTTCATTACTGATTTTTAACCATTTAGCGTGGTTGAGGATGAAGGCTTTAAAAAATTTGTGAGAGCACTGAATCCTTCTTATCAGCTACCGAGCAGTAAAACTCTTTCCGGTTGTTTACTGCCAAAGAAGTACAAGCAATGCATACATGAAATAAAACAGGTGATGACAAACGGTGAACAATTTGCCTAACTACGGATTGTTGGACGTCATCGATATGTGAATCATATTTAACCATAACTGCTCACTTCATCGATGATGAATTCAGGATGAAATAAATTTTGCCTGAATTTACAAGAATGGGGTATAAAGAGTAAAAGAAAGTGCATTGTTTCAGATAATGCATTAAGTATTGTCACAGTGATGTGTGACGTTTTTTTTCTAATTGTTTAATTTAATCCCTTTTTAGTTTAATGTTGGTTGTTTGATGTCACAGTGTTGTGTGACGATTTTTTTTATGTCAGGAATTTAAATTTTAATTTAATCTTTCATAGTTAATAGTATTTGTACTTTTCCTTTTTTATTTCTCTTCATCTTTTTCTGTGAAGAGAATTAGAAATGTTTCTTTTACTTTTACGTTAGCAACGCATTTTTGTGTCTTTCTCCTTTTGCAATTCAAGGTCGTCTGACCCCACTGTCCTTCAAAGACGACATTCTTTTCCCTCACTTTCTAAATTTACGTCACCACTTAACTTCTTTTCCCATCACTTTCACGTAACCTTCAATTTTGCACGTGATTCTTCCGGTCGGTTTTTCTGGATTTTTCTAGAACCTTTGGGGTGTTCACGCCTTTTTGGGGGACCTTTTCCCTTTGACTCCTTTTTTTTGGTATGTGTGGGAGTACTAATTTGCACTGATTGGTGGTGACCTAACCGTGTAGTAATCCCCCCATCCAATGACAGTCGTTCTCTCTCCTGCTTTTCAACTCGCATTTTCCCGCGCTTAAGGGACGCCATTTTTTTTTTTTATCATTATCGTTTTTGGTACTCGCAAGTACACTTCTCTCGGGGATTGCGGTGCGGCTGGTAAGCTGACCTTCGTGGTCAGCGAGCCATACCAAACCACCCCAAAGCTACATTTTTTTGCCATTTTTCGTTATTCATTAGTTATTTATTTTTTTTTTTTTTTGATGCCTAAATGTATTTTTATGTGTGACGGACCACCCATCCCATTCCAAAACTGATTACTGTTGTAAGATAATGAACAATTAAAAAAAGAACTTGTGAGCGAGTTTTGTGTTGTATTTTCTTTTGGTTTTCATCACTTCAAAATGTCCGATGTTAGACCTGTCTCCATGATGTAAATAATATGTGGTGAGTAACATTCTCATATTTTCTTTTTTTGACCAGCGTTTATTTGTACAAACGTAAAATTTTATAGATGTTATTCAGTCGTCCTCTAACTTTATCTTGACCACGAGCCCTTGCTGTTGGGTTAATTCACGTGGCACTTAAGCAATATGTCCTTCCACTATTTTCGATCACTTTTGGCCTTTTCTTTCCATCAATTAATGATGATCCAAATTTATTATCAAAATTTATTAGTTAATTAATCTCTCATTTTTTCTTTGATTGTCTTAAACTTTATCGACTGAATACCTCTATCAAATTCTACAACCCCATTCTCTGTATATAATATATTTTAATTGTAACATCACCTTTAATTTTAAGATAATTAAAATTGGTACATATCTGGTACAATTTATAATTAATGTACTATTGGTACACATAAGATTTTATCTTTATAAATAATTTCTTTGGTACAAGTATGAAACTAGCGGTTAAAAAATGTCTCAAGAAAGTATTAGGTGCTATGCCCACACCCTAAACCTGATTGTTCAGGACTCGTTAGAGATTATAAAAGAATAGCAGGATAAATGTAAAAAGATTGTGTCCCATTTTAAAAGAAGTACTACCGCCAATAAACGCTTACTAAATTGTCAAAGTTCGACTGGCTAATTTCTAGGAATAAATATTAATGTAAATACTGATTATTTAAGCATGGATCTAGAAACTAATATTTTAAGATTACTTAATGAATTTAATTCAGATGATATTATGTATCTGTGTAAATTTGTTAAACATTACTCATGATTATGGATTTTAAATTTTTGTTGAATGTAACATATGTTTGTAATTTATTGATGATAAAGGATTGAAAATGGTTAAGTATTGCCCCTGGTTGTAAACATTATAACTAGAGAGACACCTGTCGCTTTTTTCGAATACCTGCTAATCCAAAGGTGCAATAAATATGGATTAGGAATATAAGGTAAATTAATTACAACTTAATATAACTTCAAAATTTTTTGTCTCTTTAATTGCATAATGGTAAAGAATTTTAATTCGCTTCATAGGAGAGATGATATTCAAATTTCGAAAAATCATGTGATATGCCAGTGCCATTTCAAAGATGGATTAAAAGAAAATGGGCCAACGCTTTTTGAGCACAATAAGGATAAAATTTTCAATCTCCTGAAAAAGCTTGAAAAACAAAGGTATTTCAATATTGGATTCTACCAGTTATGTCTAAATGGTATATATATTATGTTTCTCCTCCTCAGTATATCTGATATGTCTTCCGCATTTAAAAGTATTATCTACATAAATGTCTCGTATAATTTCTTACAATGATGAAAAAAAAAATTAGCATGTTCTTATTATGACTTTCGTTCAAGGTATATCTGTTCAAAGTATGTGTAAAAACTACATTATTTAACTATTTATTACACTATTACTAAAGTAGTTTTTGACTACTTTTTCTTAATGTAGTGACTACAAACTGCTTTGAAATTGTAGTAACTACTCCGCTACTCGATGGAGAACTTAATTTACACCTATGGTCAAAGTGGTTTTGAATATGAAATTGACTTACATTAAATATAAGGGAATAACATTAAGCCAGTTTGTTATTCCAAAACAGTTTTTTCTTTTGCTTTGTTCATATAACCTTCAACTTTCTTGACAATTGATTTGATCTTTACCTGAATTAAAACTATGCTTTGCATTATATATTTATTATATTATTATATATTACTGAATATATGACGTGCTTTTTTTTTAATGAAATATGATTACAATACATTTATATGTTTTTATTTTAGAAACATATCAGCAACTCCTTTAGTTTCTGACTGTTCACTAACCTCCACTGTGCCCCAGTCTCTTGCTGCTGCTGATATTCAGACACTTACTCAAGAAATCGCCAATTTGAAAGAGGAGAACCTCAAACTGAAGGAGAATTTAAGATTGAAAAACGCTTTGTCACAGCAGGAATTTTTGAAGAAGCAGCCATTCGGGTTTTTTAGTATAGAAAATAATAATGATCATATCATGCATTATACAGGGTTACCTAATAAGGAAATTTTCAATATTATATTTTCGAATTGTGATAAGGTGCTAGACACGTATTATGAAGAATGGAATGCAACTTGCTTGGATCGAAAAGATCAATTGTCGGTGACTTTAATGAAATTAAAGTTGAATCACACACACATTGATCTTGGTGTTCGATTCCAAGTAAGTGAAGGTACTATAACTAATGTTTTTTTAACTTGGCTTTACTGTCTGCATGAGGTGTTGTACAATTGTCTAATGGCAATTGTACCAACACCAGTTAAAAATGAGTTGCACTTGCCCTCATGCTTTATGAATTTTAGGAATTGCAGGATGGTTATTGACTACACTGATTTTGTGTTCAAAGACCCAAAAAAAAATGTCTCATCAGCGGCTGTTTTACAGCTCTTATAAACATCGGCATACAATGAAGGCTCTAATTGGAGTAGCTCCAAATGGTGTTATTACTTACACTATTGAGATGTATCCGGGATCTACTTCCGATAAAGAGCTTTCTAAAAATTGTAATGTAAATAATGCCTTTCAGCCTGGGGATCTTGTCGCAGATAAAGGCTTCCTGATTTCTGATGTCTTGCCTGATGGGGTTGCTGTGAACATTCACCCCCATCCAAATCACTAGCACTAAGAAAATCGCTCGGGCAAGAATTCATGTTCAAAGAGCTATAAAACGCATTCAAGTTTTTAAAATTGTTACCAAAATCTCTTTTTCCTCATAGTTCTAAATTTTTACAAGTATGTGTGGCCTTAACTAATTTTCATCCTCCACTCCTCAAAGAGGTACAACTTCTTTATAATATAAAACCTTAAAATTATAATATTTCTAAATTATTTTAAATTCGTTTATTGCTTTTAACTTTTAATTTCTTTAAATATAATTTAAAATATTTTTCATGAATTTCATAAATTGATATTGCTTTCTTTCTTCATGAATTCTTGCTTATAGATTAACAAGTTTTTTAAAAATATTTTTGTACATAATTTCTATATCTTTAATACTAATATATATGTTTATTTTTCTAAAACTACTATTTAAAACCAGTGCAGTTAATAACCATTAGTGTTTAATTTCACTTATCTACAATTTGGTTCTAAATTAAATTTTACATTATTAATCTTAAAGTTTTAAAAAGTTTAATTTTTATTAAAAATTTTTTTATCTAAAGTGAAACAAAATAAGAAGAAAGTTTTTTATTTTATTTCTTTATTATTTTTTACTGATTTTTATTTCATCTTATTCGAAGACAAGCAAAAGACCAAGGTTAGACAAAGAAAGTGTTAAAGCCACAATTGAAAAAGAACTGGAAAATTTTTCATCATTAATAGCTGAAAACTTTAACAACAATGTCTTCTCATCAGATGATGTCATCTTAATAAATCATATAAAAAATTTTACAAATCTAAAATTATTGGCAACAAAATTAAAAGGTATTCCCCTAACTGCTGCAGGTCACATGCCCAAATATAGTTCCTTCAAAAAAACTTGTTTATGAGTTTTAAGATATTCTTTCCAATGTGCTTGAATCTCAATATAGGATCTTTCTTGCAAAATTACTTTTACCAAACGATATGTATGAAGAAGAGTTTAGAAAACTTTGTAGCATAGAAAATATTAAGAAATTTCTGTGCAGCAGAGAATCGCTCTATAAGAACGTGGAGTTGATTTTACATTCCATGTGCGTAGCTTCAGTTGCTTTATCAATAGAATCTGTGAGTGAATCTTTGACATGAGCTCAGAAATAATATAAAAAGGCCTATAAGTGATGAAACAGCACATCACGAACAGAGGATTTCTGTAAAAGGGTCAGGGCCAACTAAATGTGGGAGTATTATCTCAGAGGCAATGGCAAAATGCTTTGGCAAAAGTGTAGATTGGTTAAAAAGTGGATAGTATCAAAACCTGTTGACAAACTAATAGCAAAAGTTCCCCCTCCCTTACTTTTATGGATACTTGATATGACTTTAATTTCATTTTTAGAAACTATTTATCCTTAATTTCGTATTTATATTAATCTTCTAATGTATATATAGAGATATTTAGTCAGGAATAATATAACAGAGATATTTATCTCTGACATTAATAACAGAGATATTTAGTCAAATGTTTTTGTCATGTAATAAAATCATTCTGTTATCAAGAAATATTTTGAGCTTGCAGATACCTTATTTTTTTTTTATCTTACTACGAGGATAAAGTGACCACACGTCCCGATTTTGGCGGGACAGTCCCGCTTTTTGGTGGACTGTCCCGCGTCCCGCCGATTTTTAAAAATGTCCCGCTTTTTAGAAAATATCTGCATTTCTTATTTTAAATGTACCGTAAAAATATATTCCTATTATTTATTAAGTATTATGGTGAATATAAAGAAATAAAAAATACATAAAAACACATAAAATGCGTGCAGAGTAAACTAAATTAGACAATGTACGAAGTTAGATTTACTCGGTGGTGTGCGATCATTGTCTTTACGTCTCGTCTTAATTCAGATAAGTGCGGACTGCCGTTAGACAGTGCGGTTTGTGGTTTTCAATTTGACGTTCGGTTTGACTCATTATTTGATTGACAAAGGTTGAGCAATAGTCGCCACAAAGTAACGGCCAATAAGGTAAAATTTAATACTCTTTTTTAGCCTTTGTAATAATTGTTTTATATATTTCTAGTATTTACCCACAAAATAAAAGATGAGTAAAAAAAGAGGATGCAAATTTAATGAAGAGCTAAGCAGAGAATTTCCATTTATTAAAAGTACCAAAATAGACTATATGTAGTACGGTGTGATAAATGCAATGCTGAATTTTCGATCTCACATGGTGGAAAAAACGATATTATTAAACATCTAGCGACAAAGAGGCACAAAAGATTTTTTAATAATGCCGCTTTCTCATCTAAAATGGAACAGTTTTTTCGCAGTGCTAGCTTTAGCAACACAGAAAAACAGCTAGCATTAGCGGAAGGGCTATTTGCTTTCCGCACCATAAACCACAATCAAAGTTTCAGATCAATGGATTGTACGTCGCAAGTGATCAAAACATTATACGACAAAAAAATATGCATGTGCAAGGACAAAAACCGAAGCAATTATTTGTAATTTTTTTTCACCATATTCGTTTTCACAATTGCAGAAAGAATTAGAAAAATGCGCATTTATATCCCATATATTCTGATGTTTCCAGCCACAAAGATTTAAAATTATTTCCCACAGATGTTAGATTTTTTGATCCAGAAACAAGAATTAAAATTAGAATATTAGATTTTGTTTCATTGCCTGATGATGAAACTTCACAAATAATTTTTGATTTCACAAGTACTATTTTAAAAAAGAATAATTTAAACAATAAAATTATTGCCCATTGTGCTGATAACACTAACGTAAATTTTGGTGGAAAAGCGAGAAGAGTCATCAATAACGTTTTTACGAAACTTAACGAACATTTGAAGCAAAAAAATATTGGAGTAGATTGTGCAGCGCGCATTCTATACCTATACTGTTCAGCATCTGACTTACTTCCAGTTGATGTTGTAAATATATTTTTGCAAGCATTTATTCATATTTTTATATATATATTGTGCGTGTTGAAAGTTTGACTAAATTGTAATTCTCATTTCATCCCATTTGTCCCGCTTTGTCTCAATAAAAATGTGGTCACTTTATACGAGGATGACATAACTGCGAAAACGATTTTTGGAAAAGAAATTAATGTTATTAAAAACGATGAAGTAGAACAAACTTTCACATGGAGTGAAATTCAAAACTTGGGCAGTTCGACAAAGATAAATTTTACTGGACATTCAGGTGTTGCCTCCTCACTTATGCACTTTCAGAATGAAGTTGAGTTTTTTGATTTATTTATTTCTAAAGAGCTACTTCATTTAATTTCAACGGTGACAAACCGTTATTATAATAAACAGTTAAACTTACAACTAAAGAAGGATAAAAGGTCGCATTCATCTAAATGGTACGAAACAAATGCAGACGAGTTGAGAATATTTTTTGCCTTAATTATGCTCATGGGCCATATTGAAAAGCACTGTTTAAAGGATTATTGTTCTACCGACAAGCCAATTACCAAACCAATATTTGGGAAATCAACACCTAGGGACAGATTGTTTCAAATATTACGAGTTCTTCTAAACCGAAAAATTATGAGAATCATGCCAGACTCTGGAAAATGCGTGACGTGCTTGACCTAATCAATGATTCATTCAAAAGTATTTCTCTCCAACAGAATTGTCAATAGATGAGGTTATTGTTAAATTTAAAGGGAGAGTAATATTCAAGCAATATATGCCTAAAAAACGAAAACAGTGATGGATAAAGATTACGAAATTGCTGAAAAAGAAGGTTTTACATAAAATATATTAAAGTTTATTTGAGGAGAGACAGGAACTCCATCTTTACCTGCATCTTATAATGCTGTGAACAATTTAACGAAATCTGTTAAGGGAAAATGTTACAAGCTTTATATGGACAACTTTTTTTCTTCTTCTAATTTATTTTCAGGTATGCTAAAGACTATGCAGTAAATTGTTGTGGGACTGTCCGGGCAAATAGGGAGAAATTTCCTAAATTTGTTCAAAATAAAACATCAAAATCTGTAGAAAGTCAGACTCTTTATTGTAAGGAAGGCATGGTAGCAGTATACTCGCAGCCCTGGAGCAAGATAGCATTAAAAAGCCAAAAATTGTCGCAGTATAAAACGGAGCATATGGGTTTTGTGGATTTGAGTAATCGAATGGCTACTTCATATTTGTTCGGCCGTAAAACTATTTTTACATCTACAAGATTTAAGTGTTTTAAACTCATTTATATTATTTAAGAAAGTTATGGGTGGAAAAACCCATCAATATAGAATGATTGTCATTCGTATTCATAATAATCATAAATTATAATTCGT
The DNA here is from genome assembly GCF_982258835.1 of Parasteatoda tepidariorum. Taxonomy (NCBI): domain Eukaryota; kingdom Metazoa; phylum Arthropoda; class Arachnida; order Araneae; family Theridiidae; genus Parasteatoda; species Parasteatoda tepidariorum. The sequence continues at coordinate 59,708,165 of NC_141764.1, forward strand.
AATCATAATAATTTTGTAATCAGATTAATTCTTGTAATGTTTGTATTGGAGAAAATACGGTATATTCTAAAACTAAATATGTTATACCCCCAAACTCTCAGTCTATTATTCATGTACGCATTCGAAACAATATTCAATGTCATTCTGATGAGATATTAATTCAATCAAATCCTAATTTTTTGTCCAAAAGACTTTTAATTAGTAGAGTAGTTAACGTTATTTCTAAAGACAATTTATATCCTATTACTGTAATGAATATAAACAATGAACCGTATCATATAAATAAGAATTCAAAATTAGGTTTTCTGGAATGCATTGAAAAAATACCTACCGTTAACTGTAATTCTATAGGACAAAGTATTGAAGAATTTGAATTTAGCCAAGGCTAAATTGACATTAATCATTTAGGCAATGAAGATAAAGAAACGCTCAAAATTTTTTTGCGACTAAATTTAAAGACTTAACTGGCTGCGATTCTCTCTTGCATAAAGTAGAGCAAACCGACGAGGTACCCGTTAGACAAAAACATTACAGAACACCCCATCATTTAAAACAGGAATTAAATAGACAAATAAACGAACTTTTAGAGAATAATATCATATAAGAAAGTACCTCTCCTTATGCTGCCCCAGTTAATTTAGTTAAAAAGAAAGATAGTAGTTTTAGGTTATGTACAGATAAAAACTCTTCCCGGTTCTTTTCATATTTCAAATATAACAGAAATGGTTGACAATTTGACTGGATCTTATCTTTTTTCAACGCTTGACCTTTGTATTGAATTCTACCCAATGAAAATTGACCCAGGAGACACGTATAAAACAGCTTTTGCTACTGACAGTGGCCTTTACCAGTGGAACCGTGTACCTTTCGGTCTTAAAAATTCTCCGAACTCTTTTCAGCGTTTAATGCAAATTGTTTTATATGTATGGCATCAAAAAATAACGTACATGATCATTCAGAGAAACTTAAGTTAGTTTTTGACAGACTCCGAGAACATAATCTAAAAGTAAAGCATTCTAAATGTAAATTTCTTATGTCTAAAATTCGATATTTGGGTATTCAAGTTAGCGATAGGAAAGTATTCCCCGATGACTCAAATGTTTCGGCTATAGATAATTTCAAAGTTCCCATTACCAAAACTGAAGTAAAATCTTTTCTCGGTGTTATTGGTTTTTATAGGAGATTCCTATAAAATTTTGCGGAGAAAGCACTTCCACTTACGCGGTTAACAAAAGATGAAAGTGCGTTAGTTTCTTTTAAAGAACTAAAAAAATAGTCTTAAAACTTATCCCTGCCTTTTTCTACCTTATTTTGAGAAAGAGTTTGTGCTAAGCACTGATGCTTCGAAGTCCGTTTTAGGTGATGTCAGTATGATAAAGACGAATTTCTACATCCTGTCGCTTACGCCAATCGAAAGCTAATGGGATGCCGAGATAAATTTACTCAACGGTAGAAAAGGAATTACTAGGTGTAGTTTACGGTGTTTCATATTTCAAGCAATATCTCTTAGGCAAAAGATTTAAAATTTTTTGTGATCAAGCCAGTCTTTCACATACCCTTAAACTCAGAGATCCTACATCCCATATCGCTCGTTGAGCTATGACCTTATAGCAATATGATCATCAAATAATACATAAGCCCGGGAAATTAAATATCACTGCTGATTACATATCTAGAGGTGTGGAGCAAATAAATAACGTAAATATAACTTCAATTTAACCTACCTTATTATCTAAGATTAAAAACTGATCAAAGAAATGACCTCTTTTGCCAAAAGATTTTTTCTGAAATTGAAGCTAATGTTAATGTCTCAACATAAATTGAATTTTTTTTTAATAAAAGATGAGGTGCTTTATTGCTCAGCTAAAAATAGTCCTTCAAATTGTATTGATCGCTTAGTTATTCTAAATTCTGTTATACCTAAAATTTTGGCATTTTGTCACGACTCACGAACCGTGACTCATCAATGTTTTTGCAAAACTTTAAAACGTATTCAAAGTAGATATTTTTGGCCTAAAATGTATGTTCAAACTAGTAATTATGTAAAATCCTGTACCTCTTGTAACGAGCGCAAGGCTCATTTAAAGAAAAAGTTAAAGAAAAGCACTTTTGCAACGTATGCCTATTGCTACTAAACCAATTGAGTATGTTGCTATTGACGCTGTTGGTTCACTTCCTCTTACTTATTCTGGAAATAAATATTTGCTCGTTATGTCTGGCAATTTATTACTCGCCATGGCGTCCCTAAACATTTATTTCAGATCGTGGCACAAATTTCTTGTCTGCTTCTATATCAATTGTAGTGTTTTTATGGCCGAGCTGACGGCCATTAAACATGCTCTCTTATGACTTGCAGATCCAGGTCCTAGGCGACCCAACTCCTAAACTTGCCATCATCGAAAACACGAAATCACTGTGGAGACAAAACAGTAAATGCTATTGGGTAAAAGCGCATTGTGGGATTACAGGCAATGAGGAGCGGATCAGGCAGCCAAACAGGCCATCAGCATCGGTCAGATCAATATTGAAGTCCCGAGTACAACCGCCCAGATCAAAACCTTCTTAAAAGCTCATAATATGAAACAGTGGAAATTAGAGTGGCAGAGTTCTGACAGAGGTCGGCAGATGTTTAAATTTTTCAAGGACCCTTCAGTAAAACGCCTGCAGGTTGACTTTTATCTAATTCAATTTTTAACTGGCCACGGGGTGTTTGGGGTACACCAAAACAAATTATTTAACAAAACTCCTAACTGAAATTATTGCCAAATTGAGCAGACAATAGACCACCTCGTATTTGACTGAGCCCACTTCCAGACACTCCGTGGAGATCAATTTAAAAGTAAAAACCAACATCAGCGTTACGCAGAGTTGGCCTGCAGGCATAAAATCAAAACAATCATCAAAACCTGCCTGCTCCACACACTTAACCACTTAGGCCGGGAATCAACTGAAACAGTCTTAAGTTCGACATCTCAAAACGTGTTTCTGCTGTTAAGGTTATTTTGAAGTATTGAAAATGAGCTCCCAAAAACGACGAGCACCGAATTTTTCTCAAGAGATTGTTTCGATTGTTGAAGAATTAGAAGGAAAACGTGAATTGATTTCGGGGCAATTAGGCCGCTGCTACAAAACAACAAAGGACATTAAAAACGCGTGGGATGAGATCGCTGGTGTTCTAAACAGCGTGAGTACCAGTGGTTACATTCGTTCCGGGGAGGAAATAAAAAAAGATGGAAAAATCTTTCACAAAAACAAAAGCTGCTATGATTCAGCAGTACAATAACTGCACAGGAGGAGGTCCTCCCAATGAGGAGTTCTTAAATGATCTTGAATTAAGAGTAATTGCTCTGTTGGGTCAGACAACAATACAAGGTGTCGGTTACGACAGTGCTAGAGAGTTTCAAGCAAAGCCCGTGGTAAGTACCTTGCATTTTTATATTAATTTTTACAGAATAGTTGTATGTACCTATACCGAGTGACTTTGAAATTATCAAGAAATGTAAGTTATTTAAAGTATGTTCGTAGGCACTATGATCTAAATAATATTTTTCAAAGTAACTTTTTTTTTTTTTCGTTTTCTTTCCACATTAAATCTTCAAAGAATAATTTTGATAGTTTCACAAAATTTGAAACTACATTAGTGTTTTTATAACAATATCTCTAGCAGACTCCAAAGTTTGAAGAATGATACTCAATATAAAATGTACTAATGCTTGTTAACCTTAAATGTTATTTAAAAGTAATTTATGTTAAATATAATGGTGCAGTGGTTCAATTTTTTCTCTGTTGAAGACTTCGTAATAAATTTTTTTCTTAATAGGAAAGAGCATCTAAAAAAAAACAGCAATTGATGTGGCTGGCACATCTCATTTTATTCAGGTCACCTTTTAGCCTGCTGAATTTCAATTGTCTACTCGGGTTTTGTTTTAATGCTGTGATTGTTTTAACTTTGAATTTTAACCAATTGTTCTTAGCATCCCTTTTTCTTATTTTGGCTTCTCTTATCCTTAACTAATTCTTTAATTGACGTTAACTTGTGTAGATTTTACAATTTACTTGATTTTATTGTTCTTAGATTTATCTATATCAACACCTGTTAATTCTTTTTTTTTCTTCTCTTTTTTAAATTCATCTTTTATACTTGGTTGCCTTATACTGGTGTTTTATCCCCTTGCATGATTTTACTTTTCTATGGTTTATTTATTATGGTTGTTGCAGCGTGAGCCCCCTAGCGGCAGAACACGGAGAGGACGAGAGAGTTTCAAAAAAACAGTAGTTGTAGGGAAAAAACGAGGAAAACGCCTTGCCTAACTATCTCACTAAAAACTTTTCATTAGCTATTATCTATCTTATTTCATAAATGTAAATACATCATGTTTTGTTAATCAATCCAATAAATGTTTTATAGTTCAAATCGATGATCATTATAGATATTTATTGTTAAATATATTGCCAAGCCCGAAAACAAAAGAGTAAGGTTGGTCTTACTGCTTCTAATAATTCAGAACAACACAAGGTAAGTGATACCTTCCCTTGATTCATTTTTTGAAAGTAGTGACGCCTCCAGTATAGAACAATGGTTTTAATTTTGTCGTTGCCGCAAACCCACTTTTAGTGGTTGTTTATTGTGATTTATTAGTGAATCATTGTGTAACCTATTTGCTTGTATCATTGCCTATTTGTTGTAGTTTGTATCATTGCCTATTATGTTGTGAAACTAATCTTTCTTAAATTGTGAATTTAAAAAATTACGCCATATGCCCTATTAAATCCCGGTTATTTATTTACATATCATCCGTCTACAAGAAACTTGGCATAATTAAACACTCCACTACCCCCTATCATCCTCAATCAGACGGCATGGTTGAGAAATTAAACGGTACCTTAATTCTCTTTGTCACCTTGTATATGAAACACAAACTGAATGGGATAGACATGTCTAGTTTGCCTTTATGGCACATAGGTCTGCTATTCATAAGTTTGCTCTGTATCAAAACATTATCGTTCTTTTCTTGCGCTTTTACAAATCTGTTTGAGTTGAAATTAAAAGTTAATGGCACTGGCAAATACCAGACTTAGAAATGATGCTCTAAACGTAAATAGTATACATAATTTTGGTAAGTTGATCCATCAGTTCTTTAAATAAAAGTCTGATGAAGAGAAGAAAAAAATGATCACTGGGGCACCTCGGGGTTGTGAGACCCGTGTTTACCTTGAAGTAAACCCCCTGAGGAGCACAATAGAATTAAAGGAAACGAATTGATCTGAAAGAAAGCATGTAAACCAAAGTGGTTTACCACAAAAAGTACTGCCCAATGATTAAAGCTTACTGCATATAATTTAAAATATGCTGCAATGTGAAAAAAGCATGTATTTAACACTACGGTTCATCAATGAGTGTGGCTTTGAAACTATGACAAACAAACGCCGCTGTTTAAGACTAAGAAAAAGAAAGCTTACTTGGCTAATCCAATTCTTATCAATATCTGAGTGTTTACATATCTGGCATACTATTCGAAGCATCATTATCTAATTTAAATCCTGATGTTAGTAAATAAAACGAAATAAGCTGCACCTCTTGCATTAACAAGCTCCTTTTCAAAAATTTATTTAACTTATTATGGATATGAACAGCTCACATGTCCTATTCTTTTATGTATGAATAATTTATTTTATTGCCTAGGATGCTATTCTGAAAAATCTACAGTGAGTATCGGCTTATAATTTAGAGTCGAATATTGTCACTATTAACAATAAGAAATAAAAAAAATTGTAGGATGCTTTTCTAAAAATAAAAACATTTCCCTTTTTTAACTCTGTTTAAAAATAATAAGCTATGAGAAATATACTATTTACTTTGAACACCCAAGAATTATTTAATTATTCACTTTAAAAATTTACCAAACATTATGTTTTCAAAATTTTTCGAAAAATTTAATTAGCAAAAAGTTCTATTCAGTTAGTCGATAGAATGTTGAGAATAAGAACACAACAGAAGGAATTATATTGTACTATACATTTTACTTAGAGAAATTAAATGAATGATAGAATGAGAACATTTACAATCGTAGCTCATGACTTTTCAAAATTTATTTTTTATATACCTATTCTTTAATCTCTTTTAGAAATTCTGGGCAAAAAGCCAACTCTAGGAAGAGAACAATAATATTTATTCAAATTAACATGCCTATAAGTAATAAGGCTGTAGATTATTATTAATAATTAACAAGATTAATATGGCTACTTTTGAAAACAGAGGAAGACGACTTTAATTAGTAGCAACTTACATGCATCATATTAACTCCTAAATATAATTCATAACTTAACTGTCAATAATTTAATGCGATATAACAAGTCATGAGAGTTGTACCTTTTCTACCTGGGGTCACACAGACACATTAAGGGATCACAAAATTAAAAGTTGCAAGTATATTTCATCAGACTCGAAACAAAAACATATTTTTTAGAATATTACACTAGTTAGTGTCATCACTCAAAAATTCTCTGATTATTACAGGAACATTAGGTAAAATTCAATGAAAATCCATACCATATTTTATCTATACCATGCAATTTTTAATCAGTAAACTTAAGATTTTTTTAAATTTTTTATTTGTATTGTCAAATATATTTTTGTGAGCAAAAGCATAATAAGAATAAAAACACGGAAAAGATTCACTAAAAAGTGGAATTTTATAAATAATTTTAATGGATGTTAGAATTATTTCACTCTAATCTCAATAAATGATTACTGTTGCTAATACTAAAATTATAAAAGCAATATAATTTCTTCTTTCTTTGAATACAGAAATAATAAAGTCGGCAAAATTACAAATTTTGATTTTTCGCTACAAAAATGTATTTGGTTGCTTCATGCACTTTTCGGAGGAGGGGTGCTCATTTTGGAAGACATCACTGTTACCATGCATGCAAACCACTCAGTTCAGGGTATGCAAAATGTTCTGAAAGTGTACTTTCAGTGCATGTTTAAAACACAGCTACGATGCAATAAAGCACAATTAGAATTTACTTTAGAAGAATTTTGTGCGAAGTTTACCTGCAATAAAGATTTGATTTGGAGTAATTAGCCACAACAAGCTGGAAAATATATTGAAAGAATATTAGAAAAAAAAATAACTTTATTGTAAACTCTGAAAAGAAACATAACATACAAAATTCTTTCTGTAACAGAAAGTTGTTTAAAATAAAAAAAGTCCCCCCACAATAGTACAGATGAAATTTTGTAAGTATATTCATTAGTGCCTTTTAGATTTAGGACTAGCAGCAACTGTAGCCCTTTGTCTCAAATCCTTCTTAGCATTTTGATCCACTTCAGGCAACTCATTCACATCATCTTCTGATGCCTTCTTCACTAAACAAAAAAGAATGAGTTTACAATATTCATTCAATATTAAAATGAACACTATTACAGCAATAGAAAAACAAATTATTGGTAGATATTAGTACTCAATTTGTGAAAAAACAAAATTAACACAGGTTTTGGCATTTTTTTAAATGAAAAATTATTCCTGAAGGAAGTTCTAAACCGAACACATTGTATATTTTCAATAAATTCTTTTATTTAAGGAGACAATCTAGAATTAGAACGAAAAGTCAAATGATGCTACACAAGCAAAAATCCTGGTGTGTTAACAATTTTTTCATAAACCACCATTTGGCAACTGCTTTTCAGGAATATTCTTTAAACTTATAAAAGGACCTAATAGTAATCAATACCAAGGAACAATTAGATGTAAAATGCCACCTTCAGAAAATTTTTTGCATATCAAATATATTACCCAAGCCTTTCAAATATTAATGATAAAAAGAACACCTTATAAAAAGGTTATGCCAAAGATGGTAACCATTTTCCCCTATCCCACACTTTCTTTTTTTAAAAAAAGGGAAATTTAAGTACATGAAGGCCAAAATGCATATTTGACAAAATTGAACAATACAGACTAAGTAAGTAACCATTTTCAACTGCCCCACACTTTTCTAAAAAGAAGTAAAACTTTAGAACATGAAGGAGAAATTGCCAATCTGATAAAATTTAGCAGCACAGACTAAAATGATTATTTCACTTCAAGTAGCTTTTCTTTAGAAAACAATTTAGTATGATCTCAAACAAAATACATGAATAAATATCATCATACAACTTTTCTTAAAAATACATTAATTCAGAAGTAATAATGCTCTTAAAACTTATAGAAACCAATGAAATTATATGATACCATTGATGCAGAAATGCTTACAAATCAAAGTTCAGAAAAACCTGAAACTAGCTCTCAGGGGTTAAAGATTACAGCTATTAAAAATTATTGTCTTAATAGTCCTCGAAATGCCTAAGTAAATGTGGTCTCTACATAAATTTTCATAATTAAATATTTGAACTGTGAATAATTTTATAGATCTACAATACATTAAATTTCCCAAGGATGGAATATTGTTTAGTTTGAATTACTTAATCCAACAATTGTTTGTTAATTATATAACAACTGTTTGTTAAACATACACTCACCATCACCAAAACTGATACTCTATAATTGTATGCTCACCATTAGAAACCAAAACTACAAACATCTATTATTGAGCTTTCCAGTGGAAATATTATTGCTATGGTAAAATTTTTGTAAGCAAGTACTTAGAAAGTCTTAAGTGAAAACTGTTGTGTGTGCATTAGAACAGATGTAATGGGGGAAAAAGTACTTTTTTGTGTATAATTATGGTGCTTAAATTGTTAGTGAAAATTTCGTACCAGCTCCTTAATAATCAAATTTAGTACAATTGCAAAGTAAAAAAAATACTTTCATATTTTTTACAAAGGCTTGTAATATATTACAAGGAACTTTTAATTTGCTGCATTTTTACTAATATTAGTGCAGGAGAATATTAGAATATAGAGTAATATTAGAACTGAAGAAAAAGAATGTAGATGGCAATATTAAAAAGTAGAATTATACTAACTTCAAAGTAAAAGTCAAACAGAAATAAAGTCAAGTTACGACATTACGGAAGTTTCTGATTTGGATGTAGTGTAACTATGTTAATAACGTTCAGCATTAAAGAAAAAATGATCTTACTACCAGGTTGTCTTACTCTAAGAAGCAGAAATTATTATTACTCATATCCCATTTCATTTTTGCTCGTAAATAGTCATCAATATTTCTTTTCTATCGTTAACAAATACATTTAATGTAAATGTGTCTTTCTTTAACAATTTTTGTAATTAGATAACAGATTATCACTAAGAAACAATTTAAGAAATATTTATTAATCAAGTAATAAAAAGAGTTGAATTTACATTCTAATGAAAAGAGATGAACTTCTACTAAAATTGTAAAGCAGAGATTTTGATAATAAATATTTATGAAAGAGGTTAAATTGGTTTATTTTTTATTATTTCTTATGCACCATAGCAATAATTATATTTAAAATACATCATATTCATACAATTGTCCATCATCAAAATTATTATTCAAGGAAGTATTCAATAAAGTTTTAAGGCAATAACTTTTTTTTCACAGGTATTATAAAACCCTACTAATGTTAAGATTTTATTGGTTTAAGCAATCACCGATCAAACCACTTTTTTTTTTATTACTAAGAACAATTAAATAACTAATTATGAAGTACCAATGGTCATAAAAACTATAATTTAAATAGAAAACCTGTGCATTTGTATACATCATTCAACAATGAATATCTAAAAAATCTAATCAATCTAACAATTAAATTTGATTACCAAAAAATTCATTAAAAAAGACATATGCATTATTAATATGCTTTCATTAATAAAAAGTTTAATTTTAAGTTTATGTAAAAATAATTAATAAGACTTAAAAAATAATAAAGTAACAAATAGACATCTTTTTAGAATAGCCTTTAAGAACAATTTTTTACTCTCATTTTTTTTCAAGCAAGTTGTGAACAATTTTTACTTTTTTAGCTTCCCCTCCCTCTCTCATAATATTGCAGCTTTATGAAATTGTATAGATTATATTAGCAAGGTTTTTACTTATTATGTAGATTTAAATGTGAACACTTTGTGTGTGCATTTTTTTAAGAATCCTAAAAATAGTAAAACCACATATTATAAACTTAGCCTGACCATGGAAAAACACAAATCAAAACTTATAAATAATGCACCCCAAAGAAATTTTACAAACAAAAAATGGTTATCTAAAACATTTTAATACTAACTAAATAAAAATGTTTAATTCATAGGCTATGATTAAATCAATTAGTATTACAGGGTAACAGTGATCTTAGTATATCTAGGGTTAATACAAAACTATAGATGGTTAATTACATCTATTATTGGTGTAATATTTGTATTTTGTAACAATTACTACAACATAATTAAGAGATTTATTCAAAAGAAAAATAAGCAAATTTTTTTCTCTTTTAGATGTGAACAATTGAAAAACACATTAAAGCAAATATTTATAATTAAGACCTTTCCATTAGGATATTAATATACAACTATTATGTTAGTTCATTCAAGTACAGTTATATTAACAAGTACAGACTCTTTTTTTTTTTTTTACCCCCCTTGGTTTTCTTCAAAATATATCTGGATGAATTGGTCAAACATACACATTATCGTAAAATGGAAGAACGGTTTTGGGAAAGAATGATGTTGACTTTTCGAATGAAGTTGCTTAGATTTGTATCATCTGGGATGCTTTTCGTATAGTTTAATTTCTTTAACTTATAACAATACTTATAATTTGTAAATTTAAAAAAAAAGAAAAAAAAATCTTATATAAATCTTGTCTGATCAAAAGAAAATAATAACTGCAATTCTACCCAAATTGTCCCTTTAATAATTAAAACAATATAATGATACCACGATTTGAATTTGCTACTAGTGTTAAGAAACACATTCACAAAACCATATGTGTACACATGGAAAGGATATATTTTCTCCCTTCAATATAGCATCCTTAACAAATTTGTTTTTATAGAAGAAATAATTTGCATTTGAATAGTAAATTAAAGATTTTTAATACAAACATGCATTTTAACATTTTTTTTCTCATATGCATATCATATACTTAAATAACTTAATTCTTATCACATTTTCGATATTTTCATAGGTATCTTAACCAGTAGCTTCACTTTCGACAGAAGATTTTGTAGTAGTTTTTGATGATTCAAACTTTTAATTTTTTGTTGCTTTAATTTTTTCACATGCTTTGCCAATTCACAATATTCTTCATTTTTTTGCTTGATTTATCATTTCCTTTTCTTTCATAGTTCTGCATAATAAAGAAGTTTTTTTGCAATGCAATGTGTATGACTTTTCTGTGCTGTTCATTTTTCTGCAAATATGACAAATTTTTTTTGTATAAATTGAACAAGTAGAAAATTATATTTATGTCTAAAAATAGGTACAGATCTTATCTTAATATTTCTTATCAATATTTTGTTAATCATAATTATATAATTAACTCAAAAATAAATAAATTTAAATTTAATATTTAAAAGATCTAATTAGTCAAAATTTACATTTGGGCTTAAAACTTGTAAATTTTGTTAAATGCAAGATTTTATTATTATTTTTTTTTAAATGATGCTGTAATATAATTCAAAAGCTTTACAGATGTCTACAACTACATAATGCAATTTTTTTTTTTTTTTTTTTTGATTTTAGCTGTTTGTTAAAAATTACAATATGTGAATTAAATAAAAATACATTGTCAATTTTAACCATGACTTATAAATCTAAAGCACAGCTCTTGTCGAAACTCAATATGCTATTAACAAAATTTTAATCTTTCTGAAACACACTTGAATCTTTAAGCAATACTTTTACTAATCTAGTCATAGTACTCACTTTTTTAATACGGGCAACTGAGAGACAAAATTTAAATTTAGAGGGGCAATGTAACAAAATTATTCTTCAGCTATTTTTATTTATCTGAATTAATTACTTCCCACAATACCATAGCTACAAACCCAGAAATCCTCACTTCCCAGAATATTTACAGCAGTAGCCAAATATTTTAAGGTAATCATCAATTGTCTGATTCTGCCCGCATTTGAAAACTTCTCTGCTCAATCAAAATGTTCTATTTATATAAGTGGTATGTAGTGGTGGAGAAAATCATTCTAAATTGAATTCATTAAATCAATCACAAAATGTAAAATCATGAAGTTTACTACCAATCTATTCAAATAAAAATGTTTCAATAAATCTGAACAAGTTGGCAGGTATGCAATACTAACAACTTTCAAAGTAATAATAATAAAAAACATTACATTTGTGATAGAGTCTTTTTTTCCCCCTTCCACAAACATAATCTGAGATACAATAAGAATCTGATACGAAGTGATAATAAAAGTTAGTTGGTTAAAAAGCTAGTTATTTGTTCAAATTAGTAAGTAAAATAAAATTAGTATTAGTAAGCAAAATAAAAATTAGTAACTTGTCTAAGGTCATTTTATAAAATATTTGTTAAATAAGCAAATTGTTTATATTTATTTAAGGTACCCTTCTGTAGTCATGTTTAAGGTTTAATCAGTTAACAGTATTTAAAAAACTAAACTTTTTATTGTAAAATTGTACACTTGTAATAAATAGCTTAGTGAAATGAAGATTTTCAGCTAATCAAACTTTGTTTGTTTCTTTCTTCATTTCTTTGGTTCATGAAATCTTAATAGAGAAAAATGCAGCAAAACAGAATTTAAGAATTAAATTAAATTTAAACTAAGTTATCTAAACCATAAATCACAATCATAGTGTCAAGCTCACAAAATAACAAAGGTAAAAGTGGCTAATCTGTTAAAGATATTTGTGGTAGATAATAGCATTTCTTCATATCATCATTAATATTATATTAAGAAAATCAGCAAAGCTAAATTTTTCTAACGAAAATGTTAATATAAAGTCCTATAATCATTACTTACATTCATCCTTTTTAAGCTTCTTTTCCTTCTTGGCTAGAGCCTTCTTCTTGCTAGATGCAATCTGGGCAGCTCTTTCTCGCATACGCTTCAAATGGAAATTAATAAAATTCCACATCATCCATGCTTGGAGAAGGCAGATTGCAAAGAGGCAATTGATGCGAATCACTTGTGTATTGAAGTTGCCAGAGGCAGGATCAATGATGCTCGTGGAACCCTGTTGAGCTAAGCCATACCAGAAAGTCAGGACTGAGAGGGTAATAGAACCCAATCTCACAAGCACAAACAAAGCATTCCATATGGTAAACCTAATAGGGGAAGAAAAAAAAGCATTAATTGACACAATGATCAGTATTTCAAGTCTTTGTTGAGTTTACGGGGTCACAAAACTTTTGGCTGCTTTTTAAATTGCCTAAAAGGAAAACATGTTAGCTTGCTCAAATTAAATTGTTGCAATATAAAAACATCTGTTGAAATGTTTATATTTTTAAAGCAACTCAAAATAAAATGAAGATAACATTAAGATAAGATAAGAAATTATTAAAAAAATTTATTATCAATTCATAAATGATATTCTTTTATTTAAAAAATATATGATTTTGTTTTCAAGTTTTTAATAAAAATAGACAGCTTTATTTTTTCTACCAATTATGCAAATAATTCAAACTGAAGGTAGTTTTCTAAATAGCTGCAAATTTTCAAATAAAAATTCTCTTAGGCCTTTAAACATGAATTTATACTACTATCTGCAAGTGTAAATTTAATTTTAATCATAATATCAGAAGAAAAAAATCTTTGAGGCCAATAATTGAAGATCTTTCTGGACAACATCAATCACATGTAAAAATTTTCAAAAGCGCTTAAGTCACTTAAAGCAAAATTTTCATAAGTTTAATACAGCTAAGTAAAAAATCTCTAATATCATTTTTTTTTAAAGAAACGCAGAAAAAAACTGGGTTCTTTTCAGATATTTTGTGGATATCCTCAAAATTTGCAATGCATGTTATATACTTAAAACATCTTCCTAAATTTTTTGAACAGTTATCAAACTGTAAAATGCAAAATATATAACAGAGATCTGAGTTTAAAAAGCGCACCTACATAATATAAAAGTATTACGAAGATATATAACACAGAAAACTTTCTTGAGACAGTACACTATAAATGAAAAATATCAGGTTGTAACGAAAGTTCCTTTCCACCGCTAATATCGTCTGCTAAAACATGGTTGCTCATATTTTGTTGGACGATTTTTCGAATTTGAAAGAAAGGGGATTGCATTAGAACACTCAGTTGTGATGTATGCAAAAAAAAAATATCATTATCATTAAGTACAACGTATCTGAAATTTAACTATCATTCTACCAGATTAGAACCATCATTTACTTCCAGTTTTATTGCAAAAATTCAGCTATGGAATATCGCTGAATCATGTGTACAGCTTTAGGTACTTTTGTATCACAACACTGCAGAGGTTTGGTACAGAAAGTTTAAAAACAAGAACTATGACATTCAAGTAGCTAAGCCATTTGGTCGGTATACTGATGTTGACGAGGCTCATGAGCAAGAACTTGTGAAAGAAAATCAGTATTCAACCAACTGAGAGCTAGCCTAAGAAGTTAGATGTATGTGCCATGTTCATTAGTCACTCTATGCATCACATAACTCTAAATACAAATTGAATCACTGAGTGCCACATCAGCTGAACATACAAGGACAGTTGAGTTCTGGCCTGCACTAATCTGCCCAAAACTCAACGCAAAAACTACATTCTTCAACACAAGACAAAATTTAATATACTTCAACACAAGCCAAAACGAAGGTTGGGCTACTTCCGGTGAGCCCATCAGTAGCCTCTCAAAGTATAATTTGCTAAACAAAAATATCATGTTTTGTATCTGAAGGGGCCGATGCATTATTATCCACTAAGAGTATCTCGGAAAAGGTAAAAACAACATACAGTAAAGTGTACAGCGTGATGCTAGTCTGTCTTGATACTGTTATCAAGGTAAAACACTCAACTGAGTTCCTACGCAAGACAGTACTGTTCCATCAAGATACTACAAAACCTTCAGACTTTCACCTTTATTTTACCTAGTTTTCAGGCAGAAGTCCTTTAAAACTATTAAAGCATTGGCAGAAAAATCATAGATTCGATAATGCTACTGCTGCTACCAGCACTAAGGGTACTGCTCCATATTTTTTCTTAGCATTATTAAGAACTTTTTTCGTGAAAAAATTTCATTACAATCCAAAATAGCCATCAATTAAAGGTTTAGGAAATCTTTATTTACTATAATTTTATTTTACTTCCACTTAATTTATTTATTTTATTTACTTATAATTTGCACAGTAAGTAATCCACATGTAGGGAATATAAATATAATACTCAAAGATTTAATAACAATTTAAATATTTCCATACCCATAGCTGGCAGCTTTGGCTTTTTCTGCAAAATACAGAAGTCGAGCAATATGGAAGACACATTCTACTAAATAGTGTAGAACAGATAAACAAATAGCAATTCTTGTGAAGCTACAAAAAAAATATACAAAGTAAGTCTTCTACAACAATAAATAACAGTTTGAGCATAAAGACAATTCATTTTAATATGACCCCTATCACAGAACTTTTTCGGGCTTTCTGCGACAAACACTGATATCTCTCTACAAGACATTTAATAATAACAAATATACTTCTTACTAATTTAAAGTGACAAAAGCACTGTGTTAACAAAAAAATAAAAATTTTATTTAGATAAAATAAATTGTATATATATATTTTAATAGAACATGCAATAAATTTTAGTCAATATTATGGGCAATATTCTCTGAAGGGGTCTCTTTTTCGCATTTTGTACATCATGATCACATTTAAAAATAAAAAAAAAAACTAATTAAAAATAGTGAAATTCCTTGCAGTAACCACCAGAAAAAAATATTAAAAAAAAAAAAAAAAAAAACTAGGAAATCATGCAAATCAGTTTCTTTAAAAAGGAGTTATACTCAAGCGCGTTTTATTTCGAGATTCGGTTGTGGTAATAAACATTGTATTAAAAATATCAGATTTTAAAAACCATCTGAAAATAAATAACAATAATTTCGAAAATACAACCAAAACACTATAGATATGATATTATTAGTGTAAATTGTGATTTACATCAGAAAATGATTATTTAAATTTTACACTCAGAAATAATATCAAGTGAACTGAATTCGCACATGTTGAAAGAAAGGTAAAGGATTAAGAGAGGTTGATATTGACCCTTCAATAAAATTAATTACAATATTGCTCTAATACTGCCAATAATCACAGATGTGTTGCAACTTAGAGTAAAATAACTCCGTAGTTAACTCCATAAGCATTCGAATGAATCTTCTAGAATGCCTTGGATTCATCTTTTTTTTTTTACGCAACTAATTCAGATGTTAACTGTCATATGAATTTTGGGAGGGAAAAAAACATAAAAGTGGGAGAAAAAAAAGCATACAAACTTAAATTCAATATTATCTTATTTATTATGCTAAAAAAAAACTTGGTCTAATTAACCTTAAATGTGAAAAAGTTAAAAATAGTGGGAAATAATTATTTTTGTTAAAATATTCAATCATTTTGGAACATTTTACAATGCATAATTAATATGTTAGAATGCTAGCAATTTACAAATATAATCATAATCTTACAGTTTACTTCTCAGTTTCAAATTTCATTCGTCCAACATTAAAATTAAGGGAAATTACTCTCAAAAAAAATATTTTTAGTCCTATGGTGCAAATCAAAATATACTCACTTTAGACAATAGGCGGCAGTTAAAAAGACCAAGTAAAGAGTGGTGTAGATTATTCTTGGCTTCATTTCATCCTATAAATAGTATACAGATCTTAGATATAACTGCAACATACATCACTATGAAAATCACTATGAGTTACTATTATCAGATATTAAAACCAATGCATGCTTTTCATTTTTATTTTCATAATATTCATCATAAAACTGTTTGAGAAATCTTAAATTTTCTTTTATTCATTATGAGCGAACAATTTTTTTTTATATACATGATTAGTGTCAAGTAAAGAATTAATTGTTTTATTTTTATCATATCAATGATATGAACGATTTTGCTTCATAACTATTTTCAATTTATGCATAATCTAGATACATATAATCAAAAATCAAAGTAAAAACGATAAAACACCGATTTATCGATTTGTGTACATATATATGCACACAATGAAAATCTCTGTTAACAACTGCGTCTAAACAACAATAACCTCCAAAAAACAACCACATGGTGCCAAACATTTTTCATCGAACATATACAACGGGAAACATCTGAACAGCAATTTCTGGAAACATATTTCCCTCAGCCTTTATTGCATTCAAGACATTTTGAAGCATCCTTTCGATAATCAATCATAAATTAGGCAGTTCAATTCAAATGCTCCAACTACAGATAAACTGCATCTTCAAGGGTGGTTGACAAAATTATTTTTTTTTTTTAAAAAAACGTGGAAAAAAGGTATGTTTATTCAGAGAAAGTATGTTCATGCGTCTGATTTCGTAATTCAAAATATTGTCTGCACCTATTATATAACATAGGGGTGCACAACCTTTTTGATTGAAGGGCCACTCACACAGCAGGTTTGCTCACGAAGGGCCGCACATGTATTTAGACATGTTAATGACAAATGTAGTAATGTTTATTTAAACATTAGCGTTCCATTTTTTTTTTACCAATAAACTTAGTAATATCAATAACTTAGTAGTGTTCCATTATTAGAATTCATTCAAAAATAAAAAAATTTATACTTTTTTTTTACAAAAAAAAAACTTGCTATTTTTATTATATGAACAATAGATTTTTCAAAATAAATAAACATTGAAGAAAAGAAATGTTTTTTTTTTATCATATCATGCAATACGAAAATTCATTTTAGAATTAAATTCTAATAAATAAAAAAAACTGCAATGCCCACAGAATGAAAGTAGGAAAAAGTTTAGTCATATTTAGGTATTATAAATTCACATTAAATATTTTAATTGAAGAAAATTTATAGGTTTTAAACAAAAGCCTAAAATAAAAAAAACTGTGATAGTTCAAAATAAAATTCAATGCTTATTTTGTAATGTACTTTATTATTTTATTTTATTAATTATTAAATTTTTTTATATCGTAAACATTTTCCCTTTTTTTATCGAAAAAGATCACTTAAGCAATAAAAAATTTAAATCTAAACTACAAACAGTGAGCAGTTTAAAAATTCACGTTTTCCGCCATTTTATGAATTTCTCAAGTTGAAATAACATTGCATTTAAATTAGGGAGGGATGTAACGAGTATTTGTCCATTCTGTGAAAAATTCAGTTGATTGAATGATCAGTCAAATATTCGGCAGAATATGTTTTAGAAAGGTATTTTTCCAAGATTTTGTTATTTTTGAATGTTTATAGATATTACTTTTTTTTTTTTAAAATTATAATCAGACAAGTCAATTTTGTCATTTTTTCGATACTTTGAGAATTGAGAAGGATTTTTTTCCATTTTTCGCTGTTTTTATTATAACCCAGCATTTTAACAGAAAGTCTCATACTATTAATTTATTATCACTCTTTCCCTGTACTGTAATATAAATAACCAGTAAATAGAAAAGTGTGATTTTCAGTATTAAAATTTTGTTTCAGGAACTAAGAAAAATTTGTTTTTACAGTTTTTCTTTTTTTTTAGGTATTTTTATTATGACTCAGCATTTTTTTTTATTTTTTAAATAAAGTTAATAACAAAATTTATTTTATAGCAAGTTTTTTTCTTCTAAAATTATGGCAATGAGAAAAATTTAAATTGAGATTTTCGGCATAAGATTTTCATTTAAAAAATTAAGAACACTTTCTATCTTTTTATTTTCTTTAAATAAAAAAAAAAAACTTTTTTTAAACATTTTCCTTATAACGCAGAAATTTTTAATAGCATTTCTGTTGACTTAATTCTTTTTTCTTTGCTTTTTCTGGTAATTGAAAAACTGAGATGTTCAGCTTTAAATTTTTTTTCCAAAAATTAAGATTGATTTTTATGTTCTCTGTTTCACTTTTCAACATTTTCAAAAACGTTCTTGATTGGCCTTATTTTTTAGAGTTAATTTATGAATGCGTTTTTCCAGGAAATATTATTCTGAGCATTGAAATTTTAGTTTCAGTGTTGCTATGCTGCTAAAATACTTTGCTATTGGGCCCCAAGTGTACGGAGTTCAGTCGATTTTTTCTTCTTTTTTTTTGTCGAATATTTGGTTTTTGATCAAATCACAATTCATTACCACATTCGACCAAATCATATTCGCTGCGGAAATAAAAACGTTGAGGAAATAAAAACGAAAGAAAAATAGCTAGGATTTATGATAAAACTGTACTGAAACACCGTATCAAAAACGGATTATTTAATTGCGCGATTAACAATCACGTGTCGTAATAACAACTAGTTAAATAACAGGATCGTCAAAATCATGTGGAAAAGTATAGAAATAATTTGGGGAAAATATATTTATGCTGAACTCATCACAAATAAAGCGTGTTAAATGCATGATTTAAAATTTGTATGTCGTAATAGAACAATTGGAATTTTTTATAATACATGGGAATGCATAGCAATAACTGTCGAAAAAAATTGCTGAAAAAAAAAGAAAGAATTGCAAAAAAAAAAGATAAAAAATCACTTAGATTTAAGATGAAATCGTCACAAATAAAGTGCACAAAAAGTGATTATTTAAATTTGCGATCTGAAACTAGCATCATAATAAAAATTCCGGGTTTTCGAAATCACGTAGAAAATCAGAAATAACCGCTTAAAAAAAATAATTTATATTTACGATAAAATCGGCTTAAACGTACATTTACTAAAGAATCTGTTAAAATTGATTGGGTCAAAACGTGATGACTTAAAAGTGCGATTAAAAATTGCCATTTTTTAAAATTTTTTTATTGTGTTTAGAAGCTCTCGCGGGCCGCACTTCAGCAGTCGAAGGGCCGCAGGTTGTGCACCCCTAATATAACATATTTCAAAACATCTCAGCGAGCCATTAAAATTGAGTCCTAGAATGTGAATATCAGATCATTAGATCAAAAGTTATTCAGATTGGTCAGTTTTTAATTTTGAGCAGTGTACCTTTATGTGTAATACCAGGTAAGTGAACTCATTTTACGCCATGTTGTTTGTAGCTATGCATTTTTTTACAAAACTACAAACAAGATGGCATTACATGTATGCTATTTGTAATTTTTTTCAACACCAATTTGTTTATAACTCCAAATACCAGCCACATCTTAACACAGGTCACATAGCCACAGACCCGCAAGGGTACCTTGTTTGACGGTTTCAAAGTGTGTGTAGATATATATACACACATATATATTAGTTTACAGCATTAATGCATGGTTTTAGACATATTCAAGCATTTATTCACTAAGTTATTTTACAGTATTTAAACACAATACAATTAAAAACAGGTTAATATTTTATTGGAAATAAAACATTAAGTGGGTCTAATATCTATGACACATGATAATTTTAAAAAGCTGTTTAAATAAAATGGTAAAAATTAAACATACCTTTTTAATTTTCTGGAAATATAATTCAGGATAACAATGAAGCCAGTAAGAGAGTTGTATTATAAAATAAAACTTGAACATAAATCTAAAAAGAAAATATTTAATAGATTAGTAGCAGCAACACAAATCAATCCTTGACTGTTGTGTAAATTTGCACCATGCAAAACATATAAGCTCAAAAATTACATACAATAAAACTGTTATTTTAAGCAGGAAAGTGAACAGGTTGTACTGTAAACAGTTTAAGAATTCAATTTTGTATCCTTAAAACAAATTATTACAGAAAAACAGTATAATTATCAATTACTCTCCTATTGTATCTTTATAGAAGATGTGGCAAAGGTAACTTAGCAATTTAAAATTATTCTTAATATAATCATCAAATTTACTTAAGAAAAACTTCAACACTCTATTACAAATCAAAATGCAGTTAAGATGTAAATGCAGAGAGTTTTTTTCTTCAGGGTAATAATTAAATTTTTTTAAATTTATTTATTGTTTATAGTAATCAAATATTAGTACTTGAATCAAAGTATACTTATGTTTGCAATTTAAAAAGAAAATTATATTGAATAAAGATTATTATGTTGAGTTTATTGATGATGATTAATATTGTTAACTTGTTTTTTATTACAGCCATAAAGCAGCATAAAATTATATTATATTATTGTTAAAAAGCTAACTATAAAATACACAATAAAATCACTTATATCTTCGGTTGTGACAAATTAAGGAAGAGTAGTGTAACTAAAAATCCCTATGCTGTTGACATTTTAACAAACTTTACAAAGTATTAACCATGCAGTATAACAAACTAATGAATAAAATATGGTACACAACAAATTATGTTGAAAAAAAGAGACATTATGATAACTTACGTCATTTGACTGTGCGCTTCAGGATAATCTTGCCACAATTTGCTGATATTTGTTAAGTAACCTTCCTAAAAAATATTAAATGAAAAAATTAATAAATGTAAATATTACATGAAAAACAACACATTGTTAAAAGAGTAATTTTTAGAATGAGGGGAAAAGTCTTAAAATTAATGTATAAAATATTAAATTAAAAAATATAAATATTATACTTTCAAGTGTAAAGTATCAGTTTAACATGTGGAATCTTTGGGCAAAAGTAAAAAAAAAAAAAAAAAAACAGACTCAGGGAACAATTTACTTTAGTGCAGAGAAAACTGGTGTCCCTACTAGTTATTCAATTAGCATGCTGTGCTTCGCAGGTAAATTACAATACAAATATGTTCAAGTAGAAAATTAGTTAACACTTTCCTTCCTAATCACCAGATGGCGAGGGATGAGATTCTTCCTTACAGTTTATATCGATAACACAGATCAAGATCATAGAAGAATATTATCCTTAAAAAAATATGACATTTTCTCATAATATATTGTTTATTAAAATAAACTTATTGTAAAAATTAAAAACTAAAATAGTTGCGTAAATTAGAACATGTAACTTTGATTTTATCTTCATAAAACACCACTATTCAATGGTCGATATAGTAACGACCTGCACTAAACTGGCAGTGAATGTGACAACAGGTTATAAAACAAATGCCTTAAACAAAAAATTAAGATCATATGATCATTGAAAATTAATATCACATATCAAAATAAAAGAAATTGTTCCCTTCGATTTTCATATCAAATATTTTTGATTTAGCTACTCAGGTATGTTTATGAGTGACGGTTTTAGTCTTTGCTTATTGGCTGTGTATATAATAAGGAAACACTTTTTTTCAAATAAGTTCAAGTTGTTCAGTATCTGGTTCAGTTAAAGAGATAGAGGACAGGTGATTACTACCACCTCCCTTAAGATCTAAATTGTGGTAGAGTTGAACACGCTGGTATCAATATTGTCTTCGGATCATCATGCAAGGATAAATCCTAGACTTATTTCCTAGATTAGACTATTAGCCCAATAGTGTAACTCTAATTAAATGCTAAAAACCAACCAAAAAAAAAAAAGATTTTCAAAAGATTTTTTATCTTTTTACTATATTTTGCCAATGCTGAAAGAAAAACAAATAAACTAAGGAAAAAAAAAAAAAAAACAAGTTAAGCGC
Organism: Parasteatoda tepidariorum; assembly: GCF_982258835.1. Lineage (NCBI taxonomy): Eukaryota > Metazoa > Arthropoda > Arachnida > Araneae > Theridiidae > Parasteatoda > Parasteatoda tepidariorum. The sequence goes on from NC_141764.1 coordinate 59,730,755, forward strand.
TTTAGTTTAATAACAAAAGTTTTTAATAATTTCTTTTTTTTTTTCTTTATAAAGTAATTTTACACAAATCTTTCTAGCTTAAAAAGCACCATTTTTAGTAATTATACGGATGAAACTAACAAAACTGAAACATAGGGCCCATGCAGATACTTGCCTGTATTGCATACACTACCGGTCAAAAGTTTGCGAAAATTTTGAAATCTACAAAGAAAAGGTCTAAATTCAAATGTTCGCAGAACTGCGAAAAATCATTCAAATTGCATGAAAATTTGATATGTTCTAAAGTGAACCCTCTACAGTTAGTTGCATATGATTAAATTGCAATACTTTGTTTTTGGTGAACTGAATCTAGCTTTTTATCATAGGTTGTTCTTATGGTGAAAACATTTGTTAAGTTTGAACACTTGCCAAATTCGCAAAAAAAATTTTTCATACTTTCTGTAAATGGAAAATAGTTATTCAAGCTGTTCTATGCAAGCCCTAAAACTTTCAGATTGATTTGATTTTTTTTGACGAAGTTATAGAATTTTGAAAAATATGTGTACTTTTCTCGATTTTTGAGCATTCCACATATGCAATCTTTTGGTCTATACATCTTCTACCAAAGAACTTTTTAATTTTAATGTTTTCTATATTTTCAAATAATTAATATTTATTATAAAAAAATATTCTTATTCATTATTGTAATTATTGTTATTACAAAGAGTTAATTATGAATGTAATTAAAACAGTATCTCATCCCTGCACATGATTGCACACAATGCGCTGGTTCATTGAATACTAGAAGTTTAACAAACAATACTTTACTTAACAATTGTAAATAATCAAACCAAAATCATTGCACTAATGTAATGGTAGCCACGACTGGCTCAAACAAGAGTTCAAGAGCAACTGACTCGTTCGAAACAATTACAACAGATGGCGTTTTGCTTAAGACCGAACAGTCATATTTCATCGAAAATTTGTTTGAAGAATGTACTATAAAATTTCATTGACTAATTTTTTTACTATTAAATTTTTTCATTTGAAGCAACTTTATAAATATGTCTCCTAGAAAAGAAATATCTACGGAAAAACGTGCAGCTGTAGTATCTTTAAGAAAAGCACGTCATACTATAGACAAAATCGCTGCATTAGAAAACGTTTCATTATCACGTGTTCATTCTACAATTAAAAGGTTCAACGAAACAGGACTCTACGTTGATCGTACACGTTCCGGAAGGCCAAAGATTACATCAAATCGAGATGATAGAAAAATTATTGTTACAAGTTTAAAAAATAGATTCGATACGCCTGCACAACTGAAGTGTAAATTATTCCCAGGTTCAGAAAAAGTTTCAACTTCAACAATAAAACGGCGTTTGCGTGAAGCTGGCTTATTCGGACGTGTCGCAGCAAAGAAACCTCTTCTTAGACCCAAAAATAAAATATTACGATTAGAATGGGCTCTCAAACATCAGCATTGGTCAATCGCAGATTGGAAAAGTGTACTATGGTCTGATGAATCAAAATTTGACATTTTTGGGACCAAACGTCGCATGTTTGTAAGGCGTCGTGAAGGAGAACGAATGCAACCAAATTGCATTTGACCAACGGTTAAACACGGAGGGGGTTGTATAATGGTTTGGGGATGTTTTGGAAACGATACTGTAGGAGATTTAATTAAAATAGATGGAATAATGGACCAAAAAAAGTACCATTCTATTTTGCAACGTCATGCTATTCCTTCGGGTGAAAAAGTTGTCGGTCCAAATTTTGTATTTCAGCAAGACAATGATCCCAAGCACACGTCAAAATTATGAAAAAATTATTTTAAAAAAAAGAAAAAGAAGGCCGATTGTAAATTATGACGTGGCCAGCTCAGAGTCCTGATTGTAACCCGATTGAACTTTTATGGGATCATTTGGATCGACAAATTCGATGCTCTGATATTTCGAATAGAAATCAGTTATGGGACATTTTACAACAGGAATGGAACTCTGTATCACTTGAAGTGATTAATGGTTTGTTAGAACGAATGCCACGCATATGTAAGGCTATAATAAAAGCAAAAGGTGGATGGTTCGAGGAATCTAAGATTTAAATGTTAATTTATTGAATTACAAAATACGAATAAGAATATGTTAAGTATTTGACCTGTTGTAAATAAAATAGTTTAGTAAAAATGCAAATTCTTTATACTATTGTTATTATTTTTTTAGAATTATTTATGTAATTATTAATATAACTTTTTATTTTAATTTAATGTAAAGTAAAAATACCACAACAAAACTAATACATATAAGCAATAAATGTAAACAATAAATATAAACGCTAATAATTACAATAATGAATAAGAATATTTGCCTTATAATAAATATTAATTATTTGAAAATAAAGGAAACATTAAAATTAAAAAAGTTCTTTGGGGGAAGATGTATAAACCAAAAGACTGCATATGTGGAATGCTCAAAAATTGAGAAAAGTACACATATTTTTCAAAATTCTATAACTTCGGCAAAAAAATTTAAATCGATCTGAAATTTTGAGGGCTTGCATAGAACAGTTCAAATAACTATTTTCCATTAACAGAAAGTACAAAAATTTTTTTTACGAATTTGGCAAGTGTTCAAACTTAACAAATTTTTTCACCATAAAAACAACCTATGATAAAAAGCTAGATTCAGTTCGCCAAAAACAAAGTATTGCAATTTGATCATATGTAACTAACTGTAGAGGGTTCACTTTAGAACATATCAAATTTTCATGCAATTTGAATGATTTTTCGCAGTTCTGTGAACATTTGAATTTAGACCTTTTCTTTGTAGATTTCAAAATTTTCGCAAACTTTTGACCGGTAGTGTATATACTTATTTACAATAGATTATGAGTCAAAATTTTAATAGCGGTAACACCCAAAATTTGATATCATAAGTTTTACATTTTTTGCTGTCTTTTAAGAAGTATATATTATACAAAACAATAGCCCAAAACGATTTTTTTTTATTTAATTTATTTTGCAAGATATTAACAATTAAATTTTAAAGCCCTTTTTAATTAAAAAATAAATATCTAAGGATAGAATGAATGGATTTTAAAAAAATGCATCTCATTTTACGCGGAAATAATTGAAGTTTTTGATAAAATAATTATAATAAAACAAATGTTTAAAAATTTTAATTTTTACTGCAAAATTAAGTTGTAAAATGAAAAACAAAAATGTTGTTAATGTCGTACAAAGTTCAAACAAAGCCCATTTTAAAGTAAATTTTATTCTGAACAAAATGGCTTTTTAAAAAAAAAATGGATCGCAATTCCATAAAAAGTTCTAGCCTTTTTCGCGAAACGCTGCAACGGGGCGCGCTCTGTGGTCAGCGCTGATTACCTCATGTGCTGCGCGAATACTCGAATTGTGACGAGCGTTTGTGAAGGCAAATCGAAGATTCGGAGATGTCTGATCTACGTGATAATAATTGTCAAATAAGGTAAGTTTCAATTGTTATTTAACTTAGTAATATCAACTTTAATAATAATTATTGTTTTTTTAAAACATAGAATTACATTTCTAAGAATTTGATTTGAATATTTACCACGAAATTTAATTATAAACTTACAGATAAAATCAAGAAATGGTGAACTATTGCTGCAACCCGCTGAAATTAAAGCATCGAAGTGTTTACAAAAATGTTAAGCTTGTGACAAAAAACTGGAGTTTGGTATTTTCAAATTTAATAAATCAATTCATATGTGAGTCTTGTCGTCGGACAATTTTTCAGAAAAATATACCCGTAATAATTACTAATGAAAAAAGTAAGTCTTTTCTCAAATTTGTAAATAATTTAAAATATTAATTTCAAATTAGATAATTCTAATAATTAAAATGTTTTGTTAATTTTAGAAAATAACCAAAATGTGGTATCGAATTGTTCTGATGAAGAGTGTGATTTTGACGATAAGAAAGATCCAAACGTTTGTTTTAAGAATATTGACCGTCAAGAAAATTTGAAAAAAGTAAAGCGAATTTTGCAAGAATGCAACGATACATCGAAGCGGCAAAAAGTGTCTGATGAGACTGGTGATGAAACGGCAAACTCCTTACTTGATGTGTTGGAAAAGAGAACAAAACTATCTAAATCATTTGAAATGGACGAGAATTTGATTGCAGAGATAAAAAATGCGGTAGATCAGGAAAAAAATCATGCCAAAAAAGTTGAAATTTTGACTACTTTGCCTCAGGAAGTTAGCATTCGGAAAATGCAGAAATATTTTCAAATTTCACACAGAATGGCAGTTAAAGTAAAAAAGCTGAGGAAAGAAGGAGGATACAAAACCTGTCCAAAACGGAAAAAAAATAAGAAACCAATTAGTGATGAGATAAAAAATAAAGTGAATGAGTTTTACTTGTCAGACGATGTAAGTCGCATAATGTCAGGATCGAAAGATTTTATTTCTGTAAAAACTAGTAGTGGTCGACAGCATATTCAAAAGAGATTGTTACTGAATAACTTAAAAGATTTGCATGCTATATTTAAGAAAAAAATTATCGACATACAAATAAGTTTAAATGCATTTCGTAAATTGCGACCTAAAGAGTGTATTATGGCAAATAAAGCTGGATGTCACACCGTTTGTGTTTGCAAAATACATCAAAATTTAAGATTGAAGTTCATTGGCCTAAAATCTGAATGCCTAAAACACAATGTAGTTTTCGTATCATCTTATCGAGATGCTTTGCTTGATATTATATGTGAAAACCCTCTACCAGCATGCTATTTTTCAGAATGCAAACAATGCCCAGGAGTTAAATATTTTTGTAATAAATTGCAAAATGTTTTCTCTGATAATTCTATTACACAAGTTAGTTATAAGGAATGGACGAAAACGGACAGGTATATAAATATTTCTATCTATTTACAACATGATTTTTTACGAATTAAAATTATTTATATTTTTCTTCTTTTACAAAATTTATCCTTACAATTTTTTATTAGTTCATACAAATAAAGCATATCATTTTTCTTATTCTAATCAATATTGCAAACAAAATACAATCTTTAATGTTTCATCAATAATTTTGTTAATATTTTTTTTGCAGAGGAAGTTTTGTACAACAAACTAAATCAATTGAAGAATTTATAAATATACTTAGCGAAGATCTTCCTCATGTCTTGAAACATGATTTTCTAGCAAAATCGCAAAGTGCCTATTTAACTGAAAGAAAAAACAGCTTGAAAGATGGAGAGTTTCTGGTTACCCTTGACGTTTCCGAAAATTATGCTTTCAAAATACAAGATTCTATTCAATCTTTTTATTGGTATAATAAGCAAGCAACTTTACATCCGTATGCTGTTTATTGTAAACAAAATGAAAAGCTTAGACATCATTGTTTTACCATAATTTCGGAAGAGGAAAAGCATGACACTACAAGTGTGCACTTATTTAATAGTAAACTAATTCAATATTTAAAAAATATCTACGGCAGTGATAAGGTTAAAACAATTATTTACTTCTCGGATGGGGCTTCGTCACAGTATAAAAACAAGAATAGTTTCATGAACTTACTCAATCATAAAAATTATTTTAATATCGATGCAGAATGGCACTTTTTTGCCACTTCTCATGGCAAAGGGGCATGCGATGGTATTGGTGGTACGGTGAAGAGGGAAGCAAGAAAGAGTAGTTTGCAAACGCAAAATATAACAACACCCAAAGAATTGTTCGATTGGGCATGTAAATTTTTCGATAATATTCAGTTTGACTTCTGCACGAAAACTGAACATGAGAATGAAAAAAAAAATTGGAAACAAGATTTAAGAAAGCTTCAACAATTAATGGAACTAGAGAATACCATACTTATTTAGTTGAAAATTTTGAAACTCTCAAATGTAGAATCTATTCTTCTAGTTCCAAGTTTGAACTCAAAAAATTATGTAAATAAATTATAAATAACTAATTATTCATAATATTATACACCTAAAGTTATAAATTATATATTTAATATTTGACATAATGTTTGTTATTTTGTGAAACTTTAGTTGAGGGTTTTAAATTTCCTCCAAATTAACTGATACAGCGCGATTGAGCGATCAGCGGAGTGGAATGGCAGAGTGCGCCGTGGTGCAGCGTTTCGCGAAAAAAGCTATAACTTTTTATGGAATTGCGATCCATTTTTTTTTAAAAGCCATTTTGTTCAGAATAGAATTTACTTTAAAATGGGTTTTGTTTGAACTTTGTACGACATTAACAACATTTTTGTTTTTCATTTTACAACTTAGTTTTGCAATAAAAATTAAATTTTTTAAATATTTGTTTTATTATATTTATTTCATCAAAAACTTCAATTATTTCCGCATAAAATGAGATACATTTTTTTAAATTCCAATCATTCTATCCTTAGATATATACTTTTTAATTAAAAAGGGCTTTAAAATTTAATTGCTAATATCTTGCAAAATAAATTAAATAAAAAAAATATCGTTTTGGGCTATTGTTTTGTATAATATATACTTTTTAAAAAACATCAAAAAATGTAAAAATTATGATATCAAATTTTGGGTGTTACCGCTATTAAAATTTTGACTCTTATATTAATATCACAGTTGGAAAAAAAAAGGAGAAAAAACTCTTACAGTAAATAAGTTCTGTCTGGGTGGTAAGAACTTTTTTTTTCAGACAACTATCAATTTCTAAAAAATTGTTAAACTAGATAACATAAAATGCCGATTTCTACATAATCAAAACAATTCAAAAATAAATTTGCCAACACCAATCAATAAGTAAAAAAAAAATTACAATTTTTTAAAACAAATCAGTTATTTTTCAGGGATAAATACATTTTAATAGAACAATGATTTTTATGACATAATTAAAAAAGAATACTTCTCATAATGTAGGGTAAACCGACCAGTGAAGGAACACTACCCAGTGAAGGAACATTTCTTATATATTGATTAAGAATAAGAATTTGAAAGTTTTTCTGTAGATTGATTGGTAAGAATAACTTACTGCCAAACAATAGGAAGTCATCTAGCAATGTTTTGGATTACCTGGTCAGATAGACATCTCTGGAAAAATTTGTGAATTTTTTGTTATCTCTGCAACACCTTGCTTCTTTGAAAATAATATAAGGTGAGTGTTTCTATTTATATGTTTGAAGTGGAATTAATTGCACGTAATAGTTTTATTTTTCTCACTGTGAAAAAGAGAATTCAAAATATAGTTATTGAAGTTACGTTTTATTTTTTTCAAGCATCATAGTATAATAAAGTACTGAGATAAGGGGGTGTTTATTCACTGGATCACCAAATGATGAAAAACCAGTGAAGGAACAAGTGTTCCTTTACTGGGTTTTTTTCTAAGTTAATGAAAATAAAAGATAAACTTTAATTTTCTTGTACCTATAGTGATGTTCCGCATCAGAAATATGTTTAAAATTCGAAAAACAACTTCTAACCAGTGAGGGAACAGGCATGTTCCTTTACTGGGCATAGACTTCCCCGTGAATGAACAGTATATGCTAATATGTTGACACTTTAATTTTCAACTCATGATTACAAAAGAAAAGTTAACATTTTCCAAGTATTTATATGTTATAATTTCAAGAATATGCTTAATTTTAAATATTTCTATGGCTTATAAATTCATAAAGAGCATTAAAAAATAACCAAAATTAAGTGTTCTTTTACTGGGTGTTCCTTCACTGGTAAGAGCTGTTCATTCACTTGGTCTTCTTACTAATTGTTATTTGAACCTCCAAAACTTTAAAACAATATTATGTAAGTTCTCTACAATTTTTTTTACATAATTTGCAATTAGTAACAAATATGTCGACACTGTTATTTAAGTAAAATTACGAATTTTGGAATTAATATGATTTTTTAAAAGGCAAGCAAAGCTTAAGTGTTCCTTCACTGGTTAGTTTACCCTACCTACAATATTAACTTTTTGTTATAAACTATAAATAGCACAATTATAGATAAAAGTAAACTTACTCTTATTATTATATCTCCTCCCCATATCAAAGATATGAGATAAAAAACAAATAATTGGCCACTTTCATTAAACTTGCTATGTTTTACTTTTGAGAGATGCAGTTTTCTATTAAGTTTCTAAAATGAAAAAAATAAATAAATAAAAATACAATCACTAATAATAAAAACAATCAGCCACATAATTATTTTTCAAGAGTAGAACACCAGTACCAAATAAGCCAAAACTTTTTATAAAGTAGAATTCAATTTCAGCTTGTTAGAAATTTTTTTAAAAATTTAAATTTTTTAAATAACATTTTTAAAGAATTCATTATCCATATTTGCAAACACTATAATTCCTTCAACATTATTTAATACACTTAAAAAAATTTTTAGCATATTAATGCAATCTTCTTTGACTTTTTAAAAAAATTTATTTGCAGTTTTGGATAATAAACTAAACTCACACTTTTAGTGCATCAATTGTTCTATATTCTACCATTTTATTAAAAATAATTTTTTTGCAAAAATCCTACATAAAATGTATCAATGATTTCAGTACAGTTAAGAGCTTGACGGGATAATTCTGCCAAACTCAAAGTGAAAAACTTAATTTAGCACAATCAAAGTAACAAACGTTATAAATTTGATCAATTGGAAAGCATGTTTCATCCTTAAAGAAAGATATTTCAAGAACAAGAAGAAATCCTTAAAAAAGTTAACAAAAAAAAGCTTTTTTTAAAAAAACTTAAGAGTTTAACAAATAAAGAGCTTAAAGATTTTAAAACCGTTAAAAACCTTGGAAACACTGTCTGACAAAAAGATGAAGAAAAAAAAAACAAAAAAAAACAGGAAAACAAAGAAAAATATATGAAAAATTGAGATCAATTCAAAATTATGTACTTTAGCAAAATTTGGTTAGCTAAAAGTTTGACAAGGCTGTACTATATTTTACCATAGCAAAATAATCAAAAAACAAAGCAAAAATGCAGACATTATGAATTATTAAGTAAAGAATTCAAAATATTAAAGCAATTAAAAATAATAATAATACATCCTATGGAAAACGCGATTAGCAGCAGTGAGTCCAAAAGTAATTAAACAAATGAGAAAATGAAAAAAATTGGAAAATATGACAACCAAAGCTGATGTCTTCAGGGGGTACCAGCCTCAGATGTCACAAAATCAAAACCTTTTCTATCGAGAAAAGCAAGATGAAAGTCTAAAATTGCTTTTTCTGTACCCCAAAGGATTTGCTAAAGTTCAGGAAAAGAATAGAATGCATAAAATACAATAAAACACCAAAGAATACAATATAAAATACAATTTAAAATTCAGAAGCATATACAGTAGAATAAAAACAAGTACAAAAAAAGTAAGAACGAAAGCGTACTTGAAATAAAAAAATCCAATAGCTAAATAACACAATCGACTGCAAGACAACTAAAATAAAATAAACATAAAAACAACTCCCCCTATCCTGCACAGTTTAAAGAAAATAGGACAGAAGTAAGTAGTGATGTCATTGAAAGAAAAGCTTGACCGTGGAGACTTGAACAAAATTTGAATTTTGCTAAACCAAATGAAAAACTAATAATTCTCAATCATTTTCTTAATTTTAAAATCAATATTACAAAAATTAAATAAAAAACCATTATTTTCTAAATTTTTTAAAAAATTACTAGTCACCTCTTGAAAACTTAAAACATTACAAATTCTATTAATTCTAAACAATTGAGAAAAAAATAATGTTTGAAAATTTTGCTGTACAAATTAGTATTAAAATTACAGAAAAAAATAACTTTAAAATTAAAAGCTTGTTTTTTATCATAAACACCAATTTTAATTTGTTTATCAACAATATCAATTTTAAAATCTAAATATTCAGCACTTAAGCAATTATCATTAGTTTTCTTCAAAACCAATTCTTTAGGATAAATATTAGAAATAAAATCAAAATTATCACAATTAAATAAAATTAAATCATCAATATATCTAAAAGCTTTAAAATCACTAAACTTGCTAAATTTAGCTTCAAAAAAATTTAAAAAATCATTAGCAAAAGCATCAGAAAAAGAATTACCTTGAGGAATCCCTATAAAAATTAAAATGAATAAAAATTAAGGCCATTAAAAAGCACATTTTCGAAGATTAAACTTACAAATATCCATCCAATAAGATTTATCAATATTTTCATTAAATAAATATTTATCAATACTACAAATATCAATTATTTGTGCATGGGGTATACTAATGTACAAATTTTCAAAGTCAAAGTATTAATATTAGAAATATTATTATTAATAAAATTCAAAACATCAAAATTACTATCAATAACAAAATTTTTCTTTTTTTTTAATCCCATGTAAAATAATTTTAAGATAATTAAAAAACTTTTTACTAATACTACAATTATAACAATTAATACCACATGCAATGAATCTAAATTTTATTGGATTCTTATGAAATTTAACAATAGGAAATAAATATAGAAAAGTAATTCTATTCAATTGAAATTTTATTTTTTTACTAAATGCAATAATCCTTTTTTCAATAACTTTTTTATCTACCTTTAATTTAAAATAAGTATTATTAGCATTATATACCCCACCAGTAATGATAAATTTATTAACTTTAACAATTATTAACTTTATTAGCTTTATCAACAACAGTAATGATAAATTTATTTTTAAACAACAGTAATGATAAATTTATTTTTAAGAGTTTTAATCTTTTCAAACAATTCAAAATCAATAATGGTACCTTTAGAATAAGTAAAAAACCTAGAATTATATAAATTATATTTAACTCTTTCAACTATTTTTGTTTTCCATTCTGTAAAACTTTCAACAGGCAAATGATATTTTCTAGAAATTTTAGCTATAAAAAAAAAATCAAGATATTTTTTAACCAATAAAATAAATTCATAATTTTTCATTTTACACCTAGTCCTGAATTTTGAACCCTTACTCATAATATTAATTAAATCTAGATCTCCAACAATTTCTAAATTTCCTGTAATAACATGGCCATAATCTTTATCAATATATTGAGAAATATCTTCATCTTTACAATAACAATCAGCCAATGAAATATAATTTAAATTCAGACTTAAAAAACTATAGTTAAATATAGTTATATATAGTAAAAACTATAGTAAATTAAGATACAAACCCTTTATCTTAAAGTAGAGGAATATTTATAGGCAGCTGACTTGTTTTAAAGGAAAAACAATCCTACAATTTCACATTTTTTTATCATGAAAATTAATGGTACAAAAAACCATCTGAACATTAGAAACCTTTTTGAAAAGCAAATCAGTTTTATCAATCCCGAGCTTTGATTTAACTAAATCCAAAACTATAAATTTAATAAGCCCAGTACCAAATTTAATTTTATTCCCAAATTTAAAAAAGAAATTAAGAACTATTTTTAAAGCCAAAAATATATTTCCTAATAATAAAAATATTATTAAGGTTAACATAATAGTTACAAATTTTCGAAAATTCATCAAAATCAATAATTTTTCCAGGCTTTACCTTTACCTCTTTTATATCTAAAATTAGAACTAAAAGCTCTAGGAAAATTAAAAACTTTAAATTTATCATAAACACAATAGTTAACAATATCAATAGTACCTTCACCATTAAATTTACTATTTAAACTATAAGGAAACGGGGTTTTAAGACTGCTAATATAAATATTTTCTAAATCAAGCCCATTATCTAAATTATCCATAAAATCTAAAATAAAAAGAGTAACATTATTGAAATCGTGAAATTGAAAATGTAAAATTTCATAATCTGTTGAACCATTATTACAATTAAAATTTTTATAGCAGATCTGTGAGAATTAATTCTCTTATGAAATTCTAAACTTGTTTGACCAATATAACATAAATTACAACAATTACATTGAATTAAATAAATAATATTAAAACATTTACAAAAAAATTCATAGGAATGACAGTCAATTTGCGAATTATCAGCTAAAGGACAAGTTTTGCAATTATTATTTTAATAGTTTTTAAATTTTTTTATGCTATTTTTTAATTTATTTAAACACAAAAGTTGACTTAGTATCGTTTTATCCAAAGTAATCCCCAAATCAAGATTATCATCAGTGCTCCTTGTTTGGGCGCGCGACGAGCCATGCGTCATGAAATTGTACTTTGCATAGAATTAAATTTAACCTAATAGGCAAAAAATCATTTAACAAAAATAACTCAAAACCTAAACCAAGAACAAAACCCTTATAACGTTAATAGAAAAAAACATTAAAAGACGCTAATAAAAATTTTTAAAATTCAAATTAATTTTAATAAATATAAAATATTTCAAAACAGAAAAAGTGAAAAAATGCAGCTAAAACCAGATTTGAAAATTACATATTAAGTAAAGAATTCAAAATATCAAAGCAATTAAAAATAATAATAATACATCCTATGGAAAAGCGCGCTTAGCAGCAGTGAGTAAAAAAGGAATAAAACAAATAAGACAATGAAAAAATGAAAAAAATTGGAAAATATGGCAACCAAAGCTGACGTCTTATGACATCCGAGGATGGTACCCCCAGAAGATATCAGCTTTGGTTGTCATATTTCCAATTTTTTCATTCCTTCATTGTCTCATTTGTCATTATGAATTACTTACATCTAGAGCATACTCCTGCAGAATTGCATGCATTACAATAGCTATCAAAAAGTAGAATGTAACAACGCATGTATCTAAACGGCCATATGTATAATGAACAACGTCACTAGGTTCCAAAGCTAAAAGGTACAAAAATAACGAAGTTACTCTTTGTCAAAGAGAGTAATATATAATATCAACAAAGTAAGTAGGTTAAGTGACTTCTAAAAACTAAAAACATTGATATAAACATACTTTGACAGACAGAATAGAAAAAAAAAAAATTTCTTGGAATGAAATGTATAAAACTCTGATCAATTTCTTATACATAATTTATAAACTGAAATTAAATTCCATTCACATTGTAACTTTAGAAGTATTAAAAATACATGTTAAATAAAGTGTTCAATTAGAATCAAAACAAGAATGTTTTTAAAATTTATAAATATCACATAATATACTATCAAAGCAATTTAAAAGGCTTTAAAATGCTTTAATATCACCCGGAGCCCGCAATAAAATTTTGCAAAGTAGAATATTGGCTTGTATGCAATTGTTAATAATAAAATTTTAATATTAATAGTAAAAATTTGAAATTATTAGGTATCTTACACTATTATAAAATCATTCACAAGAGAGTGAAGAAATTAAAGAGATTCAACAGTCATAAATTATTGAAAATTATGTACCAAGTTATTACAAGTTCTTAAAATTTTTTATTCGAAACTTAACTTCTCATTCTAATAATAATCTCTTATAAACATTTTTATTTGTATATCATTTCTAAATTTCCCAGCTTGCAACGAAACTTAAATAAGTAAAATAATTTGAAATCTGAGTGATAACAGTATAGGCAAAATTGAAGCAATTAAAAAAAAAAACAACCATAGTAAAGTTTTGAATATCAAATTAAGTCACACAGTTGCAAAACTCATATGTACAAGCTACACATATTTTTTTTCTCCACCAAATCAAAACAGGCTGATAACTTGAACCCTAAAATATTTAGAGTAAAACAAAGTACGCTAAGCTAAAACAAGCTAAATATTTTTAACTCTTCATAGCAAATTCTCTTTCAAATATATAAATTTAAACTTTAAATCGTAGAAAAAATATGTTCAAATAAACTAAAAGCTAACTATATACTTTTATTGCTACCAATTTTTATTTTTCAAAATATGAAGTTGTTAGAATTGAAGTTGTTATCTAATTTGAATAGATTGAGTTTATCAACTGGACAACTCAATTCAAATAAACTGATTATCTAATATAACACTAAAAAATTAATGTTACCAAAAGCAAATAATTGTTTTTATGGTATAATGACATTTATTTTTTTTCATACTTTAAATTACAATTTTATTTCCAAAAAAATTTTCATCAAAGGTTTAATCTTTGGCATTGCAACAACTTAAGCTGAAAACTAATTTTAAGTAGTCAGTAGAAAAATTAACTTTAACCGCAGTTATTTTTATTCACCTGAATAGAATAATATAATTTGAGTAGAATGAGTTTATCAACTGGACAACTCAATTCAAGTAAACTGATTATCTAATATAACACTTAAAAATCAATATTACTAAAAGCAAATAATTGTTTTTGTTACATCAATTTTACTAATACAAGAACATTTAAGAAAGATATAAAACTTACCTTCAGTTACATTATGGTGCATAACAACAAAAATGGATGCAATTGGAGCACTTGTCTGCAAAAAAAAGAAAATAATAAGTAGGTAAATTTGGTACAAATGCAAAATATTTTCCAGAGTTACAAGACAAATAAATAAGAATAAATAACATTAAAGAAAAATTAAATTGATAAATTCGAATTTTTACTAAAAAATAATATCATGACTTGGCAATGATCAAATTTTCTCCAAAAGAGGGAAAATTTCCACATCGTGATCTGCAACACAATAATCAGCAAGTTTTAGCTACTTTCAGGCAGTGGCCCACGAGAAATAAATAAAAATAAAAAAATGCAGAAGGGGACTTACTCAAAGGGTGTAGCTTGTAGCCACTCCGAGGGATATTTCTGTATCGTGATCTGTTGTGCCAACTACAATTGCCATAGATGACAAATAGATTTTACACTTGCGTTTTTCTTTTTTTTTTTTAAATATGTAGATGTTTGCTTGTGGGTGCTTCTGAGTTTTACCTTTTGAGTTAGTTCTTTTCCGTGATTTTTTTTTTCATAGTTTCTCATGGGCCACTGCTCAAAAGTTGCTAAGACTTGGCCATTATTCTGCCACTGATCACGTTACAGAAATCTCTCCAAACCTTTACCTTTTTTTAAAAATCTATTTGGTACCTTGGTGACTGTAGTTGGTGTGACATAACCCCAGATTAACATGCATTAACAAAATAAGGACTATAATTTATGCAAACAACTTTGGACTTAGGTAGTAAACGTAATTTATGAACACAATTTTTTCCGATATGCATTTTTCATTAAAACATTCTGGTATCTATTTGATAACAATGAATATATTTTAAACATTACTTATACTTAAGAAGTTGAAATAAACAGATCATAGTACATTAAAATTAAAGTAATTTCTTTTACCAAGCAGTTTACTACACTTAAAATAGGCACAAATATACACTAACACAAATATCAAGAGTAAAATTTTCCATCATTAAAACGAATAAATATAGATAAAAATAAATTAAAAGTTACTGCACCTCTGACTTATAATTGTTATCTTGAGTAAAACCTGAAAAGCATTTTCGTTGATCTTAAAAAATAAAAAGCAGCAAGAAAAAATATTCTCGCTAACTTTGAGCTTTAAAGACATCAAAAAATAAAATGCAATTAGAATGAGACAATTGTTTCTACATTTACTTCAATTTCTATAAAATTTAAAATACCGGTACAGTGTTACACAATATGTTATAAATGCCACGTATTTCTGATCATAAACATTAATGAAGTTTTCACAATTTTATAATTCGATGACTTAATAATACAAATTAAAAAACTAATAATATTTACTAAAATTAAGTACAAGCGTACGAGACATAAATTATTTAGGTCAAAATTTTGTCCACGTAAACCGCTAGACTTTACCTGAAATAGCAATCCCAACACAAAAAACATAGCAAAACAAGAGACAATATCTGCATGATTTTGAATTAAAAATTCACTACTAAATATAGGTGGATTTTTGGTTCCGGTCCGTCTTTTTAGACCCATATTTAATTATAAAAAAAGCTATTTGTTGGAGTTGGATAATCTAAACAGCTAAACTAAACTGACAGGTATCCAGGTGCGACCGTTAACATACCACTGCCAACTCGAAAGTGAAAGAAAAATTACTATCAGCTAAAAAATCAAAACGTAGTTTATGGTCGCGTTCCAATATTCACACCGGTTACACCGGTTACCAGTTTTTTATGGAACGATTGGTGCAAGGTGTAACCAAAGATTGAGATATACAACCAATGAGAATACGCATTGAATATCAGAGAAAAGGATCCAAGAAATTCGTATTTGCGTGGGGTGATCCTCATACTTTTTTTGGATTCAATTAAATTTTTTTCACTCGTCTACTTAATTTAGTAGCTTTAAGTTCTTTATATTCGTGCGGCAATTCATTTTAGGACTCTTAATTTATACGATTTATTTTAGTTAGAAAATGTAGGAGTCATTCGCACAGTATGCGATTCATGCACGTCTGATCACCTTCGAATGACATGATGAACTTGATTGATGAGTTTTTCGAGCATGAAAATATTTCACTAATCATGTTCTCATTATCCTTTAGAGTCCCACAGTGGACTGATCGTAAAGACACAGCTCCCAGCAGATCTCCGAAGTCAAGTATCACTGACTACGGTCAGTGTGCGGGTGGGTGACCACTTAGATCAATCTGCGTAGGGACCGAGGGTGTGTGTTGTTGGTCCTCGTTAAACTGTTCTACCGTAAAGTGCGCGACTTCGCGTGCAAGTCGTCGGGCTACCAAAGCGGGGGTGCCATCCCCTCTACAGAGGATCAAAATTGTGATGGCAGGGGTGTTTCCCAGATCGTCGACAATAGCCAACTGTGCAGCTCTAGTGTGACGTAAATGAAGAACAACATTATCCCACGAAATTGATAGAAAATATATGCCACTTTTTTCGTAAGAATGGCCCTTAATGAATTCGTAAGCTGGCCAGTAAGAATAGCCCTTAAAATAATCATTACACTTAAAACGTTATGCAACTATTGGCGATAGGCGATCACAACGCTCGAATACGCCATCTAGGGAGAAGACCAGTTCCATGCTTTTGGCTAAAGACGTATTACTTACTTTACAATTCTATGTTTCCATCATTATTAAATTAAGCAAAAAATTATATTATTTTTATGTTAATTTAATTTTTAATAAAATAAGAAGACGCGAAAAAGTGAAATTATTTCTGTAAATATAAGAAAAAGAACGAAATATAAAAATAACATCAACGGAATTTAACTATCTTAAATAGTTGGCTTAGCACTAAAAAATAATAGTATTGATGTAGATGTGTTAATAAGAAAGAAAAAACATTGGTATTTACATATTTAGAAAATCTGGGAGCACATCAGCACTACTAATTTAACTTTCACCTATGAAGCCCGTGCTCTTTATTATTTTTATATATATTACGATCATCGTTCCATTTTGTTTTCTTTTTGTAGTATACTCAATAAACCATTAGTTTAACTTTGAGATGTTATGTTCAGTTATTACTTGCATAACTCAATAATTTCTACAGGTTATGGACTCCAGCAAGCTATTTACGCGAAGTTAAAATAATGAAATAATTGAGTTTGGCGATAGTTAAGCGGAAGTGTTAGTGCTAAGTTAATTCATATTCCGAAAGTCAGCAATTGCAGTTAGTTTAAGTAATGGATCAAGGAAAAATCCAAGTGAAACCATTAAGTGGTAAAAGTGATTGGGCAATTTGGAAATACAGAATTAAGTTTGTTTTGAATTATCACGCAGATGCTCTGGAAGTTGTTGAAGGAAAGATGTACAAGCCAGAACTGCCTGAGCCAACAGCTTCTGAAACTATCAAAAAGAAATATAAGGATGATCTCAGAGAATTTAATAAGGCAAATAATTGTGCTATGATGGTGTTAACCAACTCTATGACAGAAGACACATTACAAAAGGTAATGAGATTTAATAGCGCAAGAGAAGTTTGGCTGGAACTTCAGAAAATTTTTGAAGATTCTTCTGACAACCAGCTCTATAACATTTGTCTTCAATTCTTTAAATTTAGTTGGTCGGATGATGATATGTCAGCTCATTTATCAAAGCTCAAAAATTTATGGAATGATTTGAATAGTGGTCTTGAGAGTAAAAGTGAAAACCGGCTACCAGAAATGTTGCTAATTTGCAAAATTTTGGACACTCTTCCTCTCAATTATCGTACCTTTAACTCTTTCATTCCGGTAGGGTCTGAGATTTTGAGTTCCCCTGTTACGGCAGTTTTCAGAAGGAAGGTTTTTCACTTGAACTCGACCACGGTCCCACCCAGTGAGATAAGTAAAAGGGGTGTAAATGATTCTCCTTTCTCTTCATTGAAACTCAGTCAAGTGGGGAAAAAATGCATGCAGCAACAAATTGTTGGATAAGTTTAAAACACCCCATTTACCAAAACGTTAGTTCAGCACTTTTTTGGCGACGAATAACTAGAATTGTAAAAGTTTCCTTCCTTCTTTTTTTGTTTTCTTTTTACATCTTTTCTATTGTTTTTTTTCTTACTCGATTTTTTTCACAAAATCATGAAATGTAAAAAGTTTAGATAAAAATTGCTCTTCAATAAATTTTTTATTACATTGCATTATTTCAAATAATTCCTGAATAATTAATTTAGCTTTAAATAATATGTATACCATACCTCACAAATTTCTCTGTTTTACCACTTCCGATATCGAATCCCGAGACTTCTTTACTCAAATTTTATTTAACTTAAAAATAATTTGAATAATCTATTATTTTTTATTAAATGGAGATTTTTATTAAATAGTTTTTTAATAGTATATTGCATTAAATTTTTCAGAATCTTAAAGATTAAATTATAAAATTTTGCTCAATCTTAAAGATTAAAGTTTAAAGATTAATATTTTGCAGAATCTGAACGATTTAGCTATCTTAGTTTTATAAATGAGAATACCCATGGCTCGAAATGATCAGTTGCACAGTCCCTAAAAAATACTAGATTTTATTTTTTAACCGTTTGACGAAGATGAGACACCGGTGTTCCTTTTATATATACTTTTTCTTGCACTCAAATTACCATCTATAACTTATTTCAGTATTTTTTAATTGTAAAAAACAGTATGATAGTTTCTAAAAACTCTGTTAGATTATTAGAATTATATTTATACTAAAATATGAAACATGAATATAATAATTTGAAAAAAAATTTTATTTTCATACATGTAAAAAAGTTATCCGAAATTGATTTTCAAAATTAAAGAAATTGTAAAAATTGAAAATTAAAGAAAATTGTTTCTTTTAGATCAAAATAACTGTGTGTGAAAATAAAAGCAAACTTTAAAAAAATATATATATAATGTTTGGAAGTGATCTATGTTTGGAAGATTTTATCTAACTCAGAAAAAGATACGGGTGTTTCATGCTCTATTTCATAACCATAAATTATTAAAATGCTAAATATAATATTTTTCACTTATTTTCAACCAAATTGTCTTAGTGTAAACAAATTTTATACTATTTGAGTAATACTTTTTGATCCCCATAATTAGATTCAGAGAGAGTAATAGAAAGGCATAATAGTTAAAGGTATAAGTTTCAATATTTCTGTTCACTGATCTATGAAGGCCATATATTCCAAATTATCTTTTCCTTTCTGACAACAATATTTTGAAAAATATTTATTTTCATTCTGAGGAATCACCTGTGTATTGAATTTTTCATAGAAATCAATAGTTATATGAAATAATATGCATATTCTAAGTGGACCTCTTAAGACAAAAATATTATTTCTTTTCATTAAATAGAATCATCACTCAAAATTATTAAATTTTGAGTGATAATATTTAGAGCAGCATTTTATTGCAGAGCACATCTTATATTGTTCAATAAATTAGTAATAAAACTGAATGATATCAAGACCTGCGTTTTCATCTTTAAGAACTAAGCCTTTGTATAACGTGCTCGCTATCTTGTAGGCAAGAATATTCGGATAGTGTCATCGGCTTCATTAACTTTAAATTAAATTATAACAAAAACTATACCCGCCTCTGGTGGCCACAAGTTATCACATTTTATTTGTGTGTATTATTATAGATATATGGTTAGTTTATGATTGAAGAATCAGAAAGATGGATTAGTCTGTTTAGTATCTTTTTTTTTTTTTCAATGAAAAGAAATCTGTGAAAAAATAGAATACTATCATCTTAGCTAATTTGTATATAATTATCTGGCATAATTTACTTTTAACGGTATAAGTGTAATATTAAGCAATTTGTTGACATTAATATTTGATAATGGAGAATTTCAAAGTTGGTAGAATTCCTTAAATTCATTTTTTAATAAAAATAAAAGAATTTTCTTTTGTAGTTTGAAAGTATATTATTTAGTCTAAGTTTTAAAATACAAGTCTAGTTACAGATTCTTTTTTTTCTCCCAATAACCACTTTTGACGTCGAATCGGAATTTGTTTGCGTAAACGTTCAACAATAAATTAAAGAATGTGGTTAGTTCTTCATGGTTAAATGCAGCCCAACTGTTATTTTTCTAAGAAAATGTTTCTTGCTGGTTGCAATCCTTTTCAGCAAAAATGGCCAAAGTAAAATAAATTTTAGCTTTTACTATCTTATGTCAAGAAGTGTTTTGCATAGTATATTATTATATTCTCATTACGCAGCAGGTATTCGTCTTACACGCCTCAACTCAGTACCCTTTCCAACCGGCTCAATCATTCACAACACACATCGGGAATTCTTTCCCTTTTGTATAGCGATTAACACCACTATATTCTTCGATCAAGGTGTGCTGGCCTCCTTCTCCGAAAAAAAATAAATAAATAAAACGGAAACTGTATGTGAATCCTTCTTGCTCGTATATTTTTAGAAACATTTCGCCCTAGATAATTTTAAAAAAAAATAATTGCTGTCGTAATTTTACAAATGTTATTAATTTATCTATTTAATTATCTTTTTCTTATTTATTTCTTACGTTAGAATGCTTTAAGTCACATAGGTGCTAAGCATTGTTTATTGTTGCAAAAACAAAAGTTTATACAAAACAGAACTAAAGTAATTCAGTTGTTTTTAAATTTTCTCCATAGAAAAAAAGTATAAACGATAAAGAAATTAATACAATTAAAGATACTATCTGATTAATTTTAATATTTTGGAAGGCTTTTTCTAAATTTTAAAAGTATTTTTTATTACAGTCAGTTTTTTAAAAAATTAAATAAATGAATAAAGTAAACAGCACATTGGAGCGGGAAGCGGGAAGGTGATAATGTCCATTCCGTTATATTAACATTTTAAATAAAACCTGTTGATACTTGAGTTTTTTTAAAAGTAAAATGTTTCATTTATGCTCTTTTTTTCAATATTAACGTGAATAATTTTAATAAATAGAAATAGTAGTATGTTGCATGGTTAATAGCATTAAAATAACTTAAATCTTGAAAGAAAATAATAATAATAAATAAACACACTGAATAATTTTTTTTTAAATTTAATTAATGAGGTAAAAACATTTCTAATTTCTTAAAACAAAATAGGAAGAGATACATGCAATGTCAGAAAAATCAGTGCAAGATTAAATTTGCTACAACCGCAAAGAAACATCAAGTTAAGCCATATTTTCTATTCAACTCTAGCCAAAGTATTGTGCGATTCAAAATTTGATTGACGCAAAATGAAATTCATTTATACGTTGCAAAAAAAAATTACAATTTTTTTATAGAAATATATCACTTTTTAGTCTTAGACTTACTTTGAATAATTATTGCTAAATTATTTGAAACGTGTACCATTGTTTTTTTTCGCAATAAAATTTAAAGCATAATATTTACTTCACTGATAATTTGAATATAAATTATTATATTATACTCGATATGATTGTTTTAATGCAGACATGTTTGTATATAATAATATTTTTTTATTTTATATTTTGCTATATTGGAGACAATAGTTACAGACAGAAATCATACGTTTTGGGGCGGAAAAAAATAAGGCACAAATCGTTAGTCTAGAAAACTTCTAGAAGTTTTTATTTTATACTTTGGTTGATTCCAGGCGAAAATCGTTTAATATTTGAACGCGTAATTAGTGATTCTAATCAATGACATAGCAAGGTTTTTGATTTTCATTCACAGATAGGTAGCGTCTTAGGTGCAAATTGTGGATTTTTATTAGATAGCTCAGTTCTTGTAAGTATTGCCGCAAAACTTTTCGTGAACATTGTATACAAATTCAAGAAAATTCAGTTGGGAGCAAAAAATAATACACTGAACTCAGCAACCACCAAAAAATAAAATAATTGGTCGAACAAACTGGAAGATATTTGGGGGAAATGATAAAACGTCTATTGGTGATGAAGGAAAATGCCCAAATGTCATTTTAATTACTCACAAAAGGTAGATAAGGACAGAATAAGATAGATAGAGGAAGCTACGAATAAGAAAGGGATGAAAAGGTTTCTTTCCTAGTTTTTCAGGAATACGAACTTATAGAATGCATGGTGTCATAAAATTATTCCCACTCGTTCTTGCAGGCTAACAGTAAATACTTTTATACGTCGTCTAGAACAATCAAACTTTCAAAATATTTTTGAAATAGAAACGATTTTTTAGAAATTTTATCCATTCCTCATATAAGAAGAAAAATTATTGCACTTTCTCCTAAATTAGAACACATAGAAAAACGGCAGACCACATTCATTCATAACGAAAATTACTAGACTTAGTCCCCCTCGTTTCCTCCCTCGTGAAACAGTTGATTTTTATTTATTTTTTAATTTAAGCATGCGTAGACAAAGAGGTTATTCAAAAGAAAATAAAAGTAAATTGTGACTGACTAGGACTAAAGTCTTTTTCAAATTGTATTCAAATGATTAATTTATTGACAAAATTTGAAATTTATTAAAATTGCTAAAATCGAAACAAAACAAAAAACTTGGGTAACTGTTTCCAATTGCGTTATTAGAAAAAAAAAAGAAAATTTAAAAAGGAGAAAAAAAAAAGCTGAAAAGACAGCAAAACAACTATTGTTTTCTTTTTAAGAATTTTCTTTAAGAAAAAGAAAGAAGATTCGATTACATAAAATATGATACAGTTTTCTTATGTCTACCAATATTAATCATCAGATTTTGAATAAATTGTTTTGAATTAATTTCAATTGAATGGTACCATTGAAATAAATTTATTTTATGAATATGCTTACAATTATTTAATGGTTGATTTTGTGAAGTGATTCAAAATTTAAATATCACTATACAATGTAATTTCTTATATCATTGAAATCTTTAAAGTTTTAAATTATAATTTCTGCGCAATTAGATTTTTTTGAACAAGTATTTTAAATTCCTTAAAAGTTCTGTTTGCAAAATCTTTATTAAATATTCTAAATATTGTTAAATCTGTTTTAAGATTGGCTGCCAGCAAAGAAAAAAAAAATGCCCACAATATTTAAAATCTTTTAATTTTTAAGTATTAGTTTTTAGACATTAAATTTCATTATTTCTAATAAAAATCACATTTCTTATTTTGAAAAAAAAAAAATTTAAGAAGAGAGAAGAATAACTAAGTAGAGGAAGTTTATTTCTTATAATTTTCTGTTTCTACTTTGCATTAGTAACAATATATGTCTCTGCTTAATTATTTACTTACTTAATTATATTTTTGTGTTTGGGTGGATAAAATTTTTTCTATTTTTTTTCTTAAATCTATGGGAAACACCATTAACTAGGGTACGTAGTCGATCAGAGAAGGTATATATGAAATTGAAAATGCATGAAAAATTTGCACTTAATAAATTGAAGTATATATTATTTTCCCCTAATTAAAACAATTAAAATTTAATTTACTCATGTTATTGTTTAAAGAGAGAGAGACTAACAGTTGAATTATTAGACATTATTTACTAAAAGAAACTAATTAAATACAATAGAAAAAGTGTAATAGAAAAAAGGCTAGATATCTTTAATTTTATCACCATAGAAAAATCAACAGTACTTAGTTAATATTATATTTATAAATCTGATGAAAATTGCACGACCTTTTGGTGTGACAATGTTTGAATATGAATTTCTCTAACTTTTTTTCCTCCAATATCAGTTTTTTCTATATCTTTTTCTTAAGGTGTTCCGTGTTTTTTCTTTATTTTTTACGATGATCGCTAATCTCTCTCTCTCCCAGAAAAAAAAAAATATAGTATAATTTTTTCTTGAATTTAAAAAAAAACCCAACAGAAAATGAAGTGGTTGAATTTCGTGTATTTTTCTTTGGTGACGTTTACTGTGTGCAATACCTTACAATGCCTTTCCGCAGCTATTGTAATTCCACAAGTAACAATGAAGAAGGAATAGACAAGTATTGAAAGAATTTCTGCCTCTGGTAACTGTGGGTTAGTAGGATAGTTTAGATGCCCTGTGGTGAAGAGGAGTCAAAAAGCTTTGTGAAATTTTTCTATGTAAAGCAAATAGTGGACAACCGTATTGTGCAAATCATTACTCAGAATACTTACAAACATTAGTCTTTCCCTTGCCGCGAAAAAAAAAAAGAAAGAAATATTCCTAAGGGAGTACTACCACAGTAATATAAATTTGAAATAGAACACTGAATGATTTTTATGAAGAAAAAAAAATGATTACGCATAATTAAGAAAAAGAAAAAAAAGAAAATATTATTTAAAGTTAGTAAAATATTAACACTAATCATTAGCATTTTGAATAACATTAAAACGGTTTGATATCAATGAGGTTGAGAATCAATGAGAAATTAAAGTAGTATTTTGATCGATAAAAACTTGATTTTTGTATGACAAATGAAAGGCTTTCAAACATTTTCGAAAATTTGTTAGGTCGTCTATTTCTAAACATTTTCTGAACAAAAATAAACGAAAAAGATATTGAAAAAAGTAGAAATGCTGAAAATTCCTTAGAATAAATTCGTATCTTTTCTTACATTGAAATAAATTTGTAGACATTAATGTATTGTATTTTTAATATTTTTATGCACCATAAAATATTAAAAGATAATGTCTAAGTTTCTTTATTCGCGATCAATATCGAGTAACATAACGACGCATATCATAGTGAAAAATATAAGTTTTAATGTTGTTATACATTTTTAAATTTAAAAAAGTGACTAAAACAAGAAATCAGTCCTTTTTCAATTTCAATCCTTTTTTTTCCTTTATCGATTTATGCGGCGTATTATTATTTAACAATAAAGCATTGATCTTTATCATTCAAAAGTTTTATGTAAGTGTTCCTGAGGTTTCCTTGTGTACCTGCTCAAAAGCACATTAATTCGTATATGTACGTATAAAACACTACATTTCCTCTGTGTACCAGATACATTGTTTTGAAAAAAAATTCCGCGAAAAACTATGTAATTAAAATTTGATTCCACTTTTTAATAAGAAAAATTAAGTATAAGGTAATTGCTCAAGCATCATAACCTCCAAAGACTTGAGAATAAGAATTGTATTAGGTAATTAAGTTGAAATATCAAACAAATTTCTGTATGCGCTAATAACAAACGCTTTTTTTTTCTATTACAAAAGTGTTTTTTTTCCCTTCTTTCTTTTATTTATTCATTTTTTTTAACCACGGATGTATTTTAACAAGTGTAAAAGAAATGTTAATCAATGTTTGACATAATTAATCAAACAACTTTCTTATTCCTATGAATAGCGAATATTTAATGTGGTTAGAGTGAAGTACAGTTTCGTCAGTTTAGGCTATTTTGTCAGTAAACTCGACATGGAAATCCAATATGGCAACAGTTTATTTTACGTTTCAGTTAAAAGAAAAAATTTTAAATTCATATATACTTATATTTAGCACGATTTTAATAAGTCAAATTGCCACAAATGAACATAGCCGTTGATTAAATGGTTCTTTTTTTTTTGCTTCAAAAATAAAATTTCATAATGTGATATGAAAAAAATTATAATTTCGTTTTGAAGTTTATAGTGTTGATGCAAAGAAAAATTATTAAACCGAAGAAATTAATATATGTTCCATAATTATTCGAAGTTTGCTTAACGGTTGCACTATGACAAACTCTTGTGGCTAAGAGAAAAGAATTATTAAAGTATAGCAGCTCTTAGGAAATCCCGCGAAGAATAAAAAAAACGCTATGTTTTAGTTTTAATTGTAATTTGACACAATTATAAATTCTTATTGATTAAATAATTGTAAATACTTTAACATCAATTCTGAAAAACATTTATTTATTTTTTATAAAAAAGGGCTGTGAAGCATTTCGTTATAGCACAGGATACGTCCATTTGTTGATTTAAAACAGTGTCTTTTTTGTGAAGTTTGCATTAGAAGATAAAATTTGGTGTTTGGCGCTTTCTCTAAGAGCCATGCCTGCAATTTTTAAAGTTAAGAATAGCAACCTTAGGAGAAAACTTTTCAACAATGCATAGGGAGGGAACTAATTGATGATAACTGACAATCCTATTTTCTCCCCTCCCCCAATGAACCCCAACAACCGCGAAGCTACCTTCCCCACCTTATATACCTGGAGAGTCACGAAACAACACCTATCCGGAGTTTGCATGTAGATGTTTTTTCGTGACGCTTCGGAAATAAGGGGTTAAATCAAGTTGGCTACTTTTGAATGATGAAAAAAGAACTCTAGATGAACTAACAACACAGTTGTGTACTCATGAAAGAGAGATAAAGAAAGATTCAAGTTTTAGTGAATCATTAAATCAAGAAGCATTAGAGGCAAAAGTAACTAGAGCCAAGCCGATTTTTAAAAGTAGAAGACAAATTGGAAAGTGCAACTACTGTCATCAAAATGGTCACTGGGTGAAAAATTGTCGAAAGTGGATTGCCGATGGTAGGCCAGCTAAGCCAAAGCAAAATGAAAATCTTCAAGATAGAGATAACGTTATTGCAAATAATTCATTATTAGCTCTTCACGAAGAAGTTTTTTCATTTGAAGAAAGCAGCTACGATTGGTTTATAGATAATGGTGCTTCAAAACATGTCACCAATAATAGTAAATTTTTCGCCAGTTTTGAAGTTTTCGAATCCCCGCATGGGATTACTGCTGCAAGTGGTAAGGTACTACCAGCTATAGGCAGAGGCACTTTAAAGATTATGACAAAAGTTAATGGTGAGAGACAATTTAAAGAACTTAAAGAAGTTTGGTTAGTCCCAGATATTAAGAAAAATTTATTTTCAGTACTAGCAGCACAGGATAGAAACGAAAACAGTAAATTCGTATCAACAACGGAAGAATGTTGGTTAAAAATTGGTAACAAAACTGTACTCTATGGTACAAGAAATGTAAGAGGTGGTTTATATAAGGCACATATGCAAGTTCTTATTCCAAACAATCCAGTGGAAGTGAACTTAGTTACCACAAGTGATTCCATTCTGCAATTATATCATGAGCGCTGGGGACACCAAGACAAACGCCATGTAAAGAATGTTCTTGAAAAGCAAATGGATCTTAAAGTTGAATTCAACAATCAACTCTGTGAAGCATGCATCTACGGTAAAGCTCATCGATTAAAATTTGGTAATAGACAGAAGACCAAGAGCCCAGGAGAGCTTATCTCAACAGATGTCTGTGGACCTTTTGATCAATCATTTAAAAAGTATCGTTATTTTGTAGTTTTTAAAGATCATTTTACTAAATTTCGCTATGTATTTTATCTTCATAAGAAATCAGAAGTTACCCAAGCTCTTGAAAATATGTTAGCACATGCCAAAAATCTAGGGCACAATATCAAGGAGATCTTGAGTGATAATGGGGGAGAATTCGATAATGAAAATGTGAGAAGAATCTTGCATAAAGGTGGAATTATTCAAAGACTAACAGCTCCTTATACGCCTCAGCAGAATGGCGGCAGTGAGCGAGAGAATAGGACTTTAGTAGAAATGGCAAGAACTTTGAGGAATTCCAATTCAGAAATAAATTTTCCTTCATCATTATGGGCAGAACTGATAAATACGTCTGTGTACATATTAAACAGAACAGGAAAAAGTTCATTACCAAACATAAGTCCTTATGAATTATGGATGGGGCAAAAACCCAGAATAAAACATATGCGAATAGTAGGATCATCATGCTATGTCCATATACCAAGACAGAAGCGTAGAAAAATGGATAAGAAAGCTA
Organism: Parasteatoda tepidariorum; assembly: GCF_982258835.1. Classification (NCBI taxonomy): domain Eukaryota; kingdom Metazoa; phylum Arthropoda; class Arachnida; order Araneae; family Theridiidae; genus Parasteatoda; species Parasteatoda tepidariorum. Next base: position 59,758,661 of record NC_141764.1, read on the forward strand.
TAAAAGGTTATCTATTGGGATATGATGGTGATGAAAGATATCGTATCTGGATAAAGGAAAACAATAATGTTATCTGTTCTCGAGATGTATTATTTGATGAGAAACCTCTAACTAATTGTGAAGATTCTGCAGTAATACCTTTGATTGATACAATGAGTAAGTTACCTACAGAAGCTGAAAATGAGGGAAAGCTTGATCAAAGTTACTTAAAAGAGAAAATGAGTTCAGAAAATGAAAGTGAAGATAGAGAAAATTTATTTACCATGAAACTGAGAAATCGCAGTGAACTAAAACAGCCTAAAAGTTTTAAAGACTATGTAATGGCAGCTGAAAGCTTCATATCAGATTCAAATGAGCCAGAGTCATACGAAGAAGCTATCAATTGCAAAGAACACAATTGTTGGATAAAAGCAATGGATGCCGAAATGAAATCACTAAAAGAAAACCAAACATGGATATTAACACCTTTACCAGAGAAAGCTAAGGCTTTGCCTTGTAAGTGGGTGTTTCGTATCAAGAAAAATCCTGACGGTACTATAGATAAGTATAAAGCAAGACTTGTGATTAAAGGATTTAATCAAAGAAAGGGTATTGATTACAATCAAACTTTTAGTCCAGTTACTAAGTTAGGAACTGTACGTTCAATAATAAGTATTGCAGCTTGTGAGAATATGCATCTTACGCAATTTGATGTATCAACTGCCTTTTTATATGGTGATTTAGAGGAAACCATTTACATGTATCAACCTGAAGGTTACACTAATGGCACCAACGATGTATGCAAACTCAAGAAAAGTTTGTATGGTCTTAAACAAGCTCCTCGTTGTTGGCATAAATGTTTTGGTAGATTCCTTTTAAACCTTGGCTTTATAGTTAATGAAGCGGATCAGTGTTTATTCATTCGCGAGAAAGAAGATAAAAAGCTACTCGTAGCTCTCTATGTAGATGATGGACTAGTTGCTGCTACTCACGAAGAAGAGTCAAGAGACTTCATAAATCAGTTGAAAGCTCAGTTCAAAATTACAAGCAAGCCAGCATCATATTTTTTAGGAGTAGAAATTTATAGACTTGATGATGGAAGCATTAAAATTGGACAAGAAGCTTACGCCACAAAGATACTACAGCGGTTTGGTATGAGTAATTGTAGGCCAGTTCATACACCCATTTTGAAAGAGGAAGAAACATGCACTACTGAAGAAGAAAATAAAACAGTATTTCCTTATCGTGAAGCTGTCGGTGCATTAATGTATCTTATGATGGGCACTAGACCTGACTTGGCATACGCTATTAGCGTTTTGTCACGTAAATTAGAAAATCCTGCCAAAGAAGATTTTATCAAAGTAAAACGTGTATTTCGATACATTGCGAGTTCCAAGCAAAAATGTATTATTTATAAATCAGGCTACAAACCCGGAATTCTAGAATGTTTTAGTGATGCTGACTTTGGAGGCTGCTTGAAGACAGGAAGATCGACGAGTGGAGTTTTAGTTTTGCATGCAGGTGGGGCTATATCTTGGTTAAGTCAGCGTCAACCTATGGTTGCAATATCAACCACAGAGGCTGAGATAGTTGCTGCAAATGAAGCCGCGAAAGAATTAATTTGGCTTAAAAGACTCTTCAATGGAATTTCCTCCTTGACAGAAGTGCCAACAATTTTTGTTGATAATAGTGCAGCTGTCAGATTGGCTCAAAATCCCGAGTTTCATCGTAGAACAAAGCACATCAGTATAAAACATTTCTTCATTCGTGAAAAGGTTTTAGAAGAAGAAATTAGTGTGCAGCAGATCTCAACGGAGGTGCAAACTGCAGATATATTGACGAAGCCCTTGCCTAAGCCAAGGCTTTTAAAGCTATGTGAAAAGATGGGACTCTTATGAACTCTTAACATTTAAGTGTTACTTAGAAATTAGTAGTTTAGTTTTTTTTTTCTTTTTAACAAGGGAAAGTATTGATGTAGATGTGTTAATAAGAAAGAAAAAACATTGGTATTTACATATTTAGAAAATCTGGGAGCACATCAGCACTACTAATTTAACTTTCACCTATGAAGCCCGTGCTCTTTATTATTTTTATATATATTACGATCATCGTTCCATTTTGTTTTCTTTTTGTAGTATACTCAATAAACCATTAGTTTAACTTTGAGATGTTATGTTCAGTTATTACTTGCATAACTCAATAATTTCTACAAATAGCATTCAGAAACCATTGAACTTATGTTTGAAAATTACTCAGAATTACCAATAAATTTTTATGTGTTTTTAATTTAATGCTTTTTCTATATATAGATATATACATCCCTGAAAAATTTTCTGCTCTTGACTTTAGATTACGTTTCATTTTAAGATATAAAATAAAGATTTACTGGACTTTTAGCTCCTGGGAATACTCTATGTTTCAATTTTTCCGTGAATTTGTGTTCTACCGCTGTATTCATCCTTGACGAAACCTGCATTAAAAACATGATTTTCTAATGTCACACGTTTCCAACGCATTCAAATTTCCAATGTTGGGAACATCTCCAGTAGGAAGTGTCTCAAATTCTCCTGATTAAATTAAAAATTTATTTTTCAAAAATTAAAACCCACCTTCTTCTCTTTAAGAGCATAAAATAAAATGTCCTTACTGAGAAATCGAGCGCTAAGAATCGAACGACGATCGACAATAATACATATGACATAAATGAACTATGTGCGATATATTAGAGCCAATCCTTATGAAAGAGGAAAGGTATGATTTTTCAATAATAATATTGGCGAGAGTTTTGACTACATATTATCATGCCAAAGATAACCCCATTAGTTCTTTTCGTTGTGAGGATATGTGCCCCAGGTGCTCCTTTCAAATGGGATGGTGGTAAACACCGCGGGTGGTATGTTCGGTGAAACGACCCCAGAACCGTTTTATTAAAAATGTTTTGATTTAATTATGAAGTTGTATTTGTAATTCATTTACGTCGCACTAGGGCTGCACAATGGGCTATTGGCGACGGTCTGGGAAGCATCCCTGAGGATGATCCGAAGAGATGCCATCACAATTTTGATCCTCTGCAGAGGGGGTGGAGCCCCCGCTTCGGTAGCCCGACGACCTGCACGCGAAGTCGAGCACTTTACGGTAGAACAGTTTAACGAGGACCAATACCGCACACCCTCGGTCCCTACTCAGACTGATCGAAGTGGTCACCCACCCGCACACTGACCGCAGCTAGTGATGCTTGACTTCGGTGATCTGCTGGGAACCGTGTCTTAACGATCAGTCCACTGCGGGACTATTTATTTATGAAAGATGCGTTATTTTTTGTTGCTGTTCATTTGCGTCGCACTAGAGCTGCACAATGGGCTATTGGCGACGGTTTGGGAAACATCCCAGAGGATGATCCGAAGACATGCCATCACAATTTAGATCTTCTGCAGAGGGGATGGCACCCCCGCTTCGTAGCCCGACGACCTGCACGCGAAGTCGAGCACTTTACGGTAGAACAGTTTAACGAGGACCAATACCGCAGACCTTCGGTCCCTACGCAGGCTGATCCAAATGGTCACCCACCCGCACACTGACCGTAACCAGTGTTGCTTGTCTTCGGTGATCTGCTGGGAACCGTGTCTTAACGATCAGACCACTGCCACTGCGGGACGCGTTATTATTATTATTATTTTTTAAATAATTATTTGAAATGGGGACTGAAACTATTTCTTGCCTTATTAATGTTTTTCTCGCTATTTTAAAGTTTTTCTCGCTATTCAGATTGGTAAAAGTAATTGGTCAGACTTTCACGGTCGAAACTTCGCCGGACAAAACTTCGCGAGGGCAAAACTTCGCACTGACTAAGATTCGCGTGAACATAACTTCGACTGGACAAAAGTTAAAGTAAAAAAATTCTGAAATTAATAATTAACATTAAATTATTATAAATAATTTAAGTAGAAGTAAATTTATCTATTATATAATTTTAATTAATTCAACGTCATAATTATCTTAGAATAATCGCCATGAATATTTAAAATTAACCGTTATTTATCATTTATTATTGAATTGGAACAATTACTATCATATTACACTAATAAGGTTGAAATATAAAATAAAGCAAAATTTATTATAATTGGCTATTTAATCCCGTTCGTTGATCTTCTATTCTTGCATTTTTTTTATTCGCATTTTGCTAACAAGTTGGTTTCTATATAAATATTACTTAAATTTTTATACATTATCAAATGCCAAATTATAAGCTGCTTACCGTCCCTGGCTAAATTATTAGACGCACTATAAGATTCTAAGATAAATTATAATTATCTGGTGATAATATACATTTTGATTGTTTTTACGCGACTGAAACTGGTCTGCGCTTGTTTACGTTCGTGTATTAATTAATTAAATTATAAAATAAGATAAGTTTTCGACGGTATATTATATAAGTATAGAATATTTATTATTTCAGGTATTATATTTGTATATTATAATAATTCAACCAAATTATTCGACACACTGAAGTTTTTTTTAAAAAATTATCTGTTTCGCACTTGTTTAAATGCAGTACTTTTACATTTAAACATACATGTAATGTGCTTTTATTCGGGAGATTTTCTATGTACTTCTTATTTGTATTTATTTTTAACGTATTGCATTACAATGTTAACCAATTAATAAAGGACCGTAAACAAGAACAAACCAGTTTCAGTCATGTAAAAACAATAAAGCTGTATAGTATCACCTCATAATTAAGATTTTACATAGAATCTTCAGTGCGTAAAATAATTTGGCCAGGAACTGTAGTTTTATTTAACTCATTTCAAATAATTTTTTAATTAACTAGTTTTGATAGTTATCAATGATTTTTTTTTCTATTTAAACTTAAGAAACAAATTATATAGTCAAATAAAAATTTATTTTCTGAGAATTTGCCATAAAAAAATTCGTTTCGGCCTGAACTGCTCAAAATTTTCTACCCCCTTCAATCAGTGACATCAATTATCGAACTCTCCTCCTCACCAAAATTCGTCATGGGTGGGGAAAGAAAGTAGGAAGTACATTTCAAAAAGACTAGTTTAAAAGGGTAGCTACAAAATTGACTGTTTTTCGCCAAAAGACATTCTTTCTCAATATTCTCTAGTTCCTTTCCTTTTTTTTTTAATTCTTCCGATTGCTAACATAAGCATGATATTGATAGAAACTTATTTTCATAATTTATAATCAAAGTTTTTTTTCCAAGCACATATGATAAATAAATAAATAAATAAATATTATATTGAGAAATGCTAAATAAATATGTTTAAATGAGGCGGAATTGGACAGATTTATATTAAGATCCTTCTTTATGTGAGAATAGCAGATAAGTTTTGGTTTCATTCGTTTAATTAGAAGACATATTAAAAATGCGAACCTCTAAATATTATTTTTCAATTTAGAGGACTTCCCCAAAGTGGGAATCAAATACTGTTTCCACCTATCTTTATATATATATTTCGTCTGTTCGTGTGTTTGTCACTGAACACCTCCTAAACGGATGGACCGATTTAAATGAAATTTTCTGTGTACCTTCAGAAGGATTCGAGAATGGTTTGTATCTAATTTTTTTTCATTTTTTGGGACAGATTTAACGTATATTTTAAATATATCTTTATTTAATCGTATTCGGATCAAACTACACATAGAAACATAATAAATCAAAATTAATGTTCACGCACGTTGCAACAAGTCATATTAAACTCTAATACTTATGTATGCCCTTAAAAGAAGAGCATCAAATATATTTGCAAGTATGTGAATAAAGGCAATGATATAGCAGTATTTCGAGTTGAAAATACCAATGTGACTGCTCTTCCAGTGAATAACAACGACGAAATAACGCTGTATCAAATAGGCCGGTACATCAGCTCCAATGAAGCTGTTTGGCGTAACTTTGGATTCCCAATTCATGATCCAACCGTTAATCATTTAGCCGTCCATCTTGAAAACGGTCAGAGCGTATATTTCACGAACGAGACAGCGATTGACCGAGCTATAAATCCACCAAAAACTACACTCACCAAATTTTTTGAATTGGGTAATCGTACGGATGCTTTTGGCGTCTTTGCACGGACATTACTCTACTCAGAAGAACCACCCTATTTCACATGGGTTCAAAAAAATGGACACCCCACAAGCAAGGCACACCGGTTGATGCATGTCCCGGTTTATTCAAATCAAACGCCTTGGGGAGAATATTTACAGTCAAACCGAGGCAGACTGAGTGCTTTTATTTTCGACTGTTGTTGGTTAATTACACCGGCTCATTGTCATTTCAAGATATATGTAAAGTCGATGGATATCAGCATCCAACGTATAAAGATGCATGCTTTGCACTCGGCTTGCTGAAAGACGACAACCAGTGGGAATGTATGCTTGCTGAAGCAGCATTGAACTGTACTGCAAAGCAAAATCGTCTACTATTTGCTATAGTATTAGCTACATGTCTCCCGGCCCGCATAGAAACGTTATGAGAATATCACAAAGATTCGATGACTGATGATATACGGTATCAATATCGCACACGTTGCAACGATCTAACGATAGTATTCAGCGATGCTATGTACAATGAAGCACTGATTGTTATTGAGGATCTATGCATTATTATTGCCAAATTGCCACTCAGTCATTTCGGTATGCTTTCGCCGAATCGAAGTGCATCTGATTTATTAAACACTGACATGAATCGTGAACTTCAATACAATACGATAAAAATGGCAGCGATTGTTACTCGCAATGTTCCACTAATGAATGAGAAACAAAGGAGCATTTATGACCGCATTATGCTCGCAGTTTCAGCAGGACAGTGTGGATTTTTTTCCTTATGCACCAGATGGAACTGGCAAAACATTAATTACTTTGCTAATTCTCGGTGAAATACGATTAAATAATGGCATCGCGTTGGCCGTTGCATCATCTGGCATTGCGGCAATTTTAATGGACGGAGGCAGAACAGCCCATTCAGTATTTAAGCTGCCACTAAATATTCAAAACAACCCAGATGCAGTGTGCAACATAAAAAATATTTCTTCTATGGCCACAGTGTTAAAACACAGTAAAATTATCATCTGGGATGATTGCACTAAGGAACACAAAAATCGCTTGAGTCGTTGAACAGGACATTGAAAGATATAAAAAAATAATGACAAATTATTTGGCGGCACTCTGTTACTCCTTTCAGGTGATTTCAGACAAACACTTCACGTCATTCCGCGTTTAACGTACGCTGATGAGATCAATGATTTCTTGAAATCATCTCCACTTTGGCGTAATGTTGAAAACGTTCTACTAAAAGTAAATATGCGCGTCCAAATGCTTAAAGATCCATCTCCTGAAACATTCTCAAAACAATTGTTAGATATCGGTGATGGAAAGGTTACTAAGGATGAGACTGGATGCTTAAATTACCGGACGATTTCAGCACAATCATTGATTCACAAGATGCTCTCATTAGCCTAATATTTCCCGATGTACACACGCAATGCATCATGAGTGGCTGGCAGAAAGGGTGATTTTAGCAGCAAAAAATGTGGACGTCAACGAATTGAATCTGTAGATGCAACAGTTATTGCCAGGTAACTTGGTGACATGCAAATCCGTTGATGCAATTTGCGATCCCATCGAAGCTGCAAATTTTCCAACAGAGTTTTTAAACTCATTGGATTTACCTGGCATATCACCGCATAATTTAGTACTCAAAGTTGGATCTCCGGTTATTTTGCTTCGTGCTTCCGGTTATTTGAACCCACCTTGGCTGTGCAACGGCACGCGATTAGACATTAAAAAATTAATGAACAACGTCATCGAAGTCATTATTTTAAATGACAAATTCTGGGATGAAAGTATATTACTTCCACGAATCCCTATTATGTGCCAATCCCTATTATGCCCCCACAGATGTGCCAATTCAATTTAAACGCATTCAGTTCCACATTAGATTGGCATTCGCAATGATAAGGCCAGACAATGTCTGTTTGCGTCTTAGATTTGAACACACCATGTTTTTCGCACAGATACGTGGCATACTCTCGAGTGGGCAAACCATCCAGTTTATTTGTGTTAGCTAAAGATGGAATGACAAAAAATATTGTACACTCCATTGCACTAAGAGATTAATATTGTTGACTAATATTTTCAGAATTCGTTGTATATATAATTTATAAGAAAAAGTTGCAATAAATTAAAAAAAAAATATTATTCCGTGTGTTGTTACTTTCACATTCCGTCATCGTTCACAGAGCTCCATGCCTCTACCACTCATATACCACATACGCACACATTTACAATAAATAAGATATATTTTCATACTCTAGAAATAATTCATATGGCAAAACATCGTTTGCCGGGTCAGCTAGTTTACTCTAAAATAAGTTTACGGGGAAAGTATGTTTTAACAGTTTTTCGTTGTAAAGCATATATTTTAGAATGTATAAAAATTTGTAATTTTTAATGGTCAAATGCTGAGATTGAAATAATTAAAACTGTATCTTTGCCACCATTTTATTTAAATTGAAAAAATATTAAAAATAAGAAAACTGTTATTTATTTTAATTTATTTATTTTATTTGTATATTTATTATTATTTTTTTTATAAGATTCAATTCTCGAATGCGTGAATTTTATTAATAAATGCCGTGAATTTATGGTTTATATAAATTTGTTCTAAAAGCGAGATAAAACATATTAAAATAGATAATAAAATTGTTAAAAAAAGCTCCAAATTTATCGTACTTGTCATGTTTGTGTGCGGTTTTGAAACTTAAATTATCTTCATTAAAATAATCTTCATTATAATAATCAATAAGTAGTCTTCACTGTTATATAGAATATCTTTCGTTATGTTAGGAATATTGCATCTTAGTTCAGAATTTTTCGATTTTAGGATCAAAAGTTATTCAGAATAAAACGTTCTGTACATCTTTTTATTTTATAGACTTATTTCTGGGCTAAGAAAATGGAATTTTTAAATGAAAAAGAAATTAAAAGACATTAAAGAATAATAGCCATAATGCCATTAACAAGTCAGTTCTACTCCTCCGAAGGGCTAATAGAAAAATACCTCAGAGGTGATTTAAAAATCTATTCTCTTTACGAAAATTGAAAATTATCACTATCCAAACCTAACACAATCATTGACTAACATTGATCAATTACATTAAGTTTTGCTTTAATGGATTCGTTGGATTACAATGATTCTTAGTACCTTATATTAGCGAACATTGAATGGAATTGTGACATATGAGTTTAATGAAATTTAATTCAAAAAAAGATTTTGGTATTTATTTATAACGCTTTCTTTCTATTCTAAATTCTTAAGAATTCTCTATTTTAAATTCTTAAGAATCAAATGAAATGTTTAACACTGAAATTAAAATAAAAATTTATTTTATATATGGGTCATTCTCACGAAAACTGTCATTTTTCAGTTCATAAAATCCCGAAAAAGTAAAGTGAATAAAAAGCTCTGAAACTTTTTATATTAATAGAAATATGTAATGGCATTATAAAGAAAGTATATATCCTATAAAATATACTTAATATTTAAATTAATTAATTTTTTAAATAATTAATTTATAATAATTAATAATTAATTAATTAATTTAATAAATAAATAAATTAATTTAATAAATTAATTTATTAATTTTTTAATTTATTTTTCAAATTAATTAATAAGTCAATTAATTATTTTCACTATTTAAAAAGTGAGGGAATGATATTTTATTTTAATACATGTTTTTATCTAAGTTACATCTTCCTAAAGTTTGAAAATGATAACATACTAAGTATATCTAATATTTATTATAATTTACTCTTATATATTTAATAGTTTTTACAGGTTTGGGAAATAAAATTGGCTGGCACGATTGAACAAAAAAAAATTTAATAATATACTCATCTTGAATCATTCCCTCACTTCAGCGTCATTCCCTCACTTTATACACTAGTGAGGGAATGACGAATTCAATAAAATTTAAAAATAACAGTTAGGCCTAATTAATTTCTGAAGTCAATCACATACAATTATATTCATACAAGAAAGCAACATATAATTATCCACTTTCTCGATAAAGTTGTATTTTATTTTACTCTAAAAAATGACATGAGGGAATGACAAATGTAAAAAATTTTACCTGGTTTGATTCATTCAAATTTATTCCACAGCAAGGCTTCTTTAAGTTGAAGATGGAAACATATTGCAATTTTGTTCTATGATGACAGTTGTTAACTTCTGAAGTTTTTATTAAAATATTTTTATTCTAACAAGATTGCAGGTGATAAGAACATTGTTGTGAGGGAATGACGCGAAACACTGGGGACAAAGTTTAAAATAGTGCTGTGTTAATATTTTTATCAGAAATTAAATTTAGAATTGATTTTCTGAATTCTATATTTTAGTATTCTGAAATAAAAAACACGAATTTGTAAAAAAAAAAAATTTTGTTTCAGTAACAATTTTTTTCTTTTTTTAAATCAGCAGTGGGGACAAGTGAGGGAATGACATATTGGTATATTTTAATTACCTAAAATAAATAAAAAATAAAAATTGATAATTTTATTTTTATTCTTTCATTCTGAAGGACACTTTCCCTGAATTTTTTTTTTCGTAAGCTGTAAAACAAACATGAAATATACTGGGGACATGAAAATGACTGTTTTTGTGAGAATGACCCATATATATATATATATATATATATATATATATATATATATATATATATATATATATATATATATATATATATATATATATATATATATATATATATATATATATATATAAATGAAAAGGCAAAACAAAATGAAAAAATTACTTTTGATTGATAGAAATATGCTTTAAAATCAATGTGCGCGCGCAACTGAAATGTATTTTAAAACAATTAACTAGATTAGTAAAGAAAAAAATAAAATTATTTTCAATCAAAATTTTAAGTGATATTAAATAAAAATTGTATTTAATAACAGTTAAGTATTTTTGATGAAAATTCTGATTCTGAAAACTAATGAGTATAGTGCTTTGATAATTTTGAAAATGAATACTAAATAATATCCAAATGACATTTTTTAAGGAAAAAAAAAGAGAGATAATAAGAGATTACAAAAATGTATACAAAATAAATACAGACATGTAAAAACAAAAATATTTATACGAGAATATATACAAATACTAGTAAAAATGTAAAAACAAACATGTCGACATATTTGTATTCCTGCGTATTTTGACAAAGTTGTTTTTTTTTTTATATAACTATTCTTACTTTTTGGAGAGAAAAAAAAGACAAATAAATAATATTTTAAAAAATATAAAAAATTACAAAATACAGAATGGTATTAAAAAAATGTGTAAACTTTATCTTTTTTGTTTTCAAGGCAAATGCTTCAATTCAAGTAGAACCAATAGAACCTTATTTTTTGACTTTAATATATTTTAACTATTTTTGTTCAAATTTTTCTTTAAATTGTTTTTGTTTTATATGACACTACATTTAAGAAGGCAAAATATCTTATTTTTCCGTTTTTAAACTCATTAATCATTTTTAAACTCATTAATCATTTTTAAGCTCATTATCGTTTTAAACTCAATCATTAATCGTTTTCAAACTCATTTTTCATTAATAAATAGTTCTTTTTTTGTTCTTTTTCGAGGTTCACTAGCCTCGGCAGTGTTTATTCTAATGTAGGTATCACTTTGTATTAAATTAAGGTTTTTGTCAAAAAGAAAGATGTTAGGTTTTTTTTATTTCGAAAATGTTAGATCACATCGAATCAGTCTTTAAATTTACATAGCTAATGTTATGATTTTTATGAGAACTTTACTAACCAGTTCTTCTTTTCCAGTGCCTTTTTAGTGCATTTCTCCTTCCTCTCATGTGACTCTTTTATGTTAGTTTTGTGATTCATTTGTGTTAATCAGTATTCAAATTTGACAAGACTGTGCAACAAACAAGACTACTTCGATTAATCCATTTTCACTGTCACACGTTACTCTTATAAAACACCGGTGCATAGCCATGAGTTAAAAAGGTAGCAACTGTTTTCAAAATTAGCAGCATATCGAATCAAGAAAAGAAAACTTGAAAGTTTTTTTAGTGACTTTACAAAAGTTTCATTTTGAGATAGTAAAAATCCATGCAAAGAATAAAAGATGTAAAGAGAAATATAGGAAATATTTGATTAAGTTAAGTAAATAGCTTCTTACTGTTTTAGCGGTTACATGATTTTAAAAAAAAAGTACCAAGAAAATTTAAGATTTATAATATGTCTTTTTGCTACATTTTGCTACTTTATTTTGTAGAAAATTGAAAACAAAGGAGAGAGAGAAACTTTTCTCTCTCATTATTTTTTTCTTTATGTGCATTTGTGAATTTTGGCCACAAAACATATTATTGCCTCACACTAAACTCATGGACACGAATTTTTCAATAGTCAGAGTACAAATTTACTTTGAGAATAATGACTAAATATTTAAATATGCTATTTCTTTAGTTATTATTATTAATATTCTTTATTTATTTATTATTATTTTTTGAAACTTGTATAATATTTTTAAATTGTATATTGTAATTCATATTAAAATCTAATTTGTGACTACGTAAAAAGTTAACAAAAACGTTTGTTTCATTCCAATACACTTTCTACCATTTCAAACTAAATGGTAGAAAACATATAATTTATATTTGGATATAAAATATGCATTTTGCGCATTCATTCAATTCCTGAATTAGTTCTAAAGAATTAGAGTTTAGCTTTCCCAAAAGCGAATTTAATAATATTTTGTAATCACAAAATTAATTCTTGTGTATTATTTAAAGTTAGAAGTAATTTCTATCTGAGCTAATGTTTCCAAAGTGAATCGTCAGTTGAATTCATCAAAATTTTAAAGCAAACATCACATAATTACTTCGTACAGTTTTGTATTTTAGTATTAAAAGCCTTTTTTTATTTTTGTGCTTTTTATCTCTCAAAATTTTGCTTATTTTACTTAATCTTTTTTTTTCTATAAGAACTTGTAATAATTTTCTTCTTTTTTTTTAACATATCTTTAAGTTAAACGATGTTTATTTAAAAAACAGGACTGTTACATTTCATGATTTATCTATCCTTCCCTCCATTTTACATTTAAGCTTATCTGTTGTATTTTAAATTAAATTCAACTAAAATTCACAGTTAAAATTTTTACATTTTTTTGTTACATTTTGGTAGGTACTTATTAAGACATTTTCTTCTTTAAAAATGGCTACAGTCAGAATTGCTGTAGACTATTAATACATTCATGATTCATCATATTCATTATTTAAATAAATAATAATAACATTCTGGGAATAATAAAATGTAAAATTAAGTGAAATATTTTTTATTTAATATCGCCTTAAATTAATATTTATTTTTTAAAACTTGCTTCTTTTAAATTTAATACAGTATGACTTACACAAAAATATTTTGCATAATTTATTGGCTAAAAATATTGAGAGTGATTTTATGAAAGTAAAGGCTTTATTTTGGCGTACTTACGCCCGTAAGTAAACTGAACTTCGCCAGTAAGTAAGGTTACAAGAAGTATTCAAAATCCCCCCTGCGCTCCACTTCCCTGAAGTATTGTCCAGATGTGTAAGTGTGGAACAGGTCAAAGGTCATTATTCATATCACACTTTCCCCCTTTAGAGCAATTTATGCTAAAATGAACGTTCCAGTTGATCTCAAAATTATTCAGAATAAATGTGAATTTACTTGTGAACAAGTATTGTTGTTTTAGAAAGCAGCAATAGAAAAAGTAGAACTCGAAAAAGTAGATAAGAAACCATTCATTTGAGAGTTAGTAAGGTGTGGTTATTCAGGAAAGGGAACAATTCGTATTCATGTACGGGGTTTAGTCTTATGAGTGCAAGGATCCTCAAGAAAAGAAACATAGCTTAGTGTATTCAGACTAATTCAGACGAAAGTGAGTAGATGTTTAAAATTGTAAGGATGGAAAGTTATGCTTTAGGAAATGATAATGGTAAGTACTTATACCCATTCTATATATAGTTAACTGAAATATAATGAAATACTGATAAATAATTTTCAATGAGAAGATTTATTTTCGGTAATAAAATTTACTGAATTGTAATTCGAAATAGAAAAGTATTTCCTTATTAACTTTGGAAAAAGAGCTTTTTTCGGCAATGCAATACTTTTTATTAAAAAATTATAATTTTTAATTTAGCTACAAATTTTTATTAAAAAATATAATGCAAATTATATAATTATTTAACAAATGTAAAATAAGTCATTATTTTATTGCAATCGGGAAAGCAAATTCATGTTTTAATAGTTTATGAATACATTGCAAATATGCATTCGTTGATTTATTCACACACGTGTTCAACGTTTTTTTGTATCAGCCATTGCGACTGGTTTTCAAAAAATGTTAAGAAATACAATTAGGTTAATTTCATTGTAAGTAAATATATTATAATAATATTTCAATTTTTTTATAAGAAGTAAAATGCAAACTGCTTAATTGACTTCAATTATTGAATATGAATGAACTTAAAGTCAAAAGTGATATTTTATTGTAATCGAAATTATTATTATTCAGTCATTATTTTATTTTAATAGTTTTGAGCACATTGCTAATCTTCATTTGTTGATTTATTTTAACGCGTCATCAAAATTGTTATATGTCAGCTATGGCGACTCAAAAAGTTGTACGAAATACAATAAGATTAATTGCATTGTAAGTAAATATATTATAATAATATATTTACTTGCATTAATTATATTATATATTTATTTCAATTTTTTAATAAGAAGTAAAATGCCAACTACTTATTTGACTTCAATTATTGAATATGAGCTTACAGTCAAAAGTGATATTTTAAAATATTACGTAAATAAGATATATAAGTCCAATTTCATAAAAATTATAATGTAAATTGTTTATAATTCTTGATTTGTGGATTCAATAACATTTCCGTCATCAAAGTTTGAATATATCGGTGATTGCGACGATATGAACATTAAAAAAATTTTAAAAAAATCCAGTTTCAGGCACTTTCCTTTCAAAAAACTTCAAAACTTTTTTTTCAAAAAAGAATATCTGCTGCACAAATTGCTCACGCTTATCATTTATTTTTATTAATTGCTATTTTCAAGAACATTTTTTTCTTTTTGCAAAACATGCTTTTTTGTTGTTGTTGTTCATTTATGTCGCACTAGAGCTGCACAATGGGCTATTGGCGACGGTCTGGGAAACATCCCTGAGGATGATCCGAAGACATGCCATCACAATTTTGATCCTCTGCGGAGGGGATGAAACCCCCGCTTCGGTAGCCCGACGACCTGCACGCGAAGTCGAGCACTTTACGGTAGAACAGTTTAACGAGGACCCAAACCGCACACCCTCGGTCCCTACGCAGGCTGATCCAAGTGGTCACCCACCCGCACACTGACCGCAGCCAGTGATGCTTGACTTCGGTGATCTGCTGGGAACCGTGTCTTAACGATCAGTCCACTACGGGACCATGCTTTTTTGGAAAAGATAAGAATTTATTACTTAAAAGCTACGATTATTCCCTATTTTACAGCCTTTAGTTTTTTTCTTCGTTTTTTTGCTGTGTAGAGAAAATGTCTAAAACAATTTTTTCAATCCTGAATCTTTTGTTAAAGTTCCGATGCAGTTATTTTATACTTCCAGTACTTGAGAAAAGAATTCAACATTTAAATTTAATATTTTTTTTAAAATAAAATAGATTATGCAGGTGTATAAGTATTAAAATAGGTTTTTTTCCACAAAACTTTTTAATCTTTTTACACATGGTTACGTTGTAAAAGTATAAAAGTAACATGTTATATTATTTTTATATTTTTCATGTTATTCACGTTGCTCGTGTTATGCATTTATATCTTTCCCCTATTCCTGTTACCAATCAGAATTAAGATATATTTAATTTCTTTTATGACATTAAATAATTTTTTATTAAATGCCCCATGAATCCTAAGAACTTTTATTAATTGCCGTAATGAATTATAATTTGCGGCATAAATTTACAATTAAACTAATTAATTTTAAAAACAAATACTTATATTTTGTTAGTGATGTATACCAGGTATTTATTAGGAATAAATTTCTGAAATATTAGTACACTAGTACTGATATTTCAGAAGTCCCAAATCCATTTTGATGTTTAATAACTCATAAAATAATAAAGATAGATTAAAATTAATAACATAAATGGTTATATAGAATCAAAAAGTTTCATGACTTTTGTCAATGAACTTCCACGTGTGCCCCCTTCGTCGCACGGTGAATATCAAGTTGATAGTCAATTTCATGCCAGGTAGCGGCCAAGCATGTCGGCATCCACAGAGGCTATTGCGGCTGTAATTCTGGCCTTTAGCTCAAAAATGTTTGACACGATCCTCCTGTAAACATTGTCCTTTATAAATCCCCAAAGAAAAAAGTCCAGCTGCGTTATATCAGGTGATCTGAGTGGCCAAGGAATTGGACCTCCTCGCCCAATCCATCTTCCCGTCTGATTAGTCGTCGATCTCATCAGTGGCGTAGCGAGGGGTGGGCAAGGGGGGTCATCATGCCCCGGGCGCTACTCACAAAGGGGCGCCAAATGGTCCGCAAAACAAAAAATTACTGGATAATTTTTTTTTATTATAATTGATTTCTAGAAAATATATTTTGAATTAGTGCCAGTGTAATATAATGAATGTTAATTCATAATATCATTCATAATATTTAATATTTAATTCATATTAAATATTATATTAAATTCATATTCATATTAAATATATTTCAATATTTAATTCACGTCCTTGTCATCGCGCTCTGCTTAGAATAAAAATGAAATGTTATTAAATGTTGTATATAAGTTTAATGTCAGCATAAATTATATTGTATATTTCACTATATTATTACCTTTCAAGTTCAAGGCATTCTTGGTAAGTAATAAATCAAATAAGATTACTTACTACATCTATTCGACGATTCTATTATTAAGTGAATAGAGTATGAAAAAATTTGTTTACAGAAAAATTTGTTGTTCTCACATTTGTCACCACAGATTCAAAATGAATTCATTCATCTTCTGGCATCTACAGTTCGAAATCAACTAATAAACGATATCAAAAGAAATAAATATTATGGACTTTTGCTTGATTCAACTCCTGATATTTCTCATCGAGAACAAATGTCCCAAATCGCTAGGTATGTAGATGCTGATTTTATCAATAAAAAAGTTTCCATCAAAGAATCTTTTTTGAGTTTTATTGAAATACATGCTAAAGATGCAGCCTCGATCGAAAATACAATTTTAGAGAAATAAAATTACGATGAAATTTCATTAACAAACTGCAGATCACAATGTTGCGATAATGCTGCCGTGATGGCAGGTCACACATCTGAAACGCGATGGAGCGCCAGAATAGAAGTGGTTATCGTTATCATCTATGGGCTATAGAATATAAAAGAACTAATAGAAAAATTAGCAGAGCACACTACCACTACAAGTGACAACAGAAGTGAAGCTACAATTCTGTTGCAAAATATACTAACCTTTAGTTTTATAACTTTAGTTCATTTCTGGTACGAAATCTTAAGAAGGATTGATCGTGTGCAGCTCAGATTACAAGATCCTAGAATGCATTTTAGAGAAGTGTTCCATGATCTTGAATCATTAGCGACTGAACTAGCCGAAATTTGAGACAAGCTCTGTAAAGAGGCAATAGAAAAAGCAGTCTCTTTGTGAAAAATGGGATATGGATACAACAATACGTGGCTGGAGAATTGGCTATGGTGGTTTTTCCGCAGAAAGTGAAATTTCTCGCGTTATGAAAAGCACTTTTGATCGTCTCCAACAAGAAATGTGTACACGATTAAGTGACCTTAATTTCAAATTTGGATTTCTACTAGACGTTGAAAATTTATTAAACAAGGATAACGACATTGAAAAAAAAATTGTAAAAATCTGGGTGAATTTTATAATACAGATTTCAATGTAATCGAACTTTTTATCAAAATATGTGACAGCAAAATGTTACTCCGCAGTAGAAAAGAAATTAAACCTAAAACTCCATTAGAATTTCTTCCTTTTATAATCAATCTCGAATGGAGAAGATGTTTTTCCAAATCTGAGAGCGGCATTTCAAATACTCCTGACTATCTCAGTATCAATTGCTAGCTGCGAACGTTCATTCAAGCAAATTAAAATTAATTTTGACAGATCGCCTAATTGACCTAGCATTTTTAAGTGTGGAAAGAGAAAAATTTTAAATGATCAATTTTGATGATATTATTGATACATTTGCTTCATCAAAAGCACGGAAAATTTAGACATAGTAATTAGTTTTATTAATGTATTATAATCATATGATTATTAAATATATGTATCACCTTAGAGACAATAAATATTTACTTTTTTATTGTTTTAAAACTGCGTGTTTTTAAAATATTTCTTTATAAATATGTAAAATAATAATAGGTATCTTTTGAACCATTCTAGATGATCATATACATTTCAAAATCTAGTCTTGTTCTCTCAACTACATTTTTTGTCTCAAATTTAAAGCCTAGCTTGCGTCTATGACTTTATTTATTTTACTTTATTTATTTATTTATTTGCGAGTATATTTTACATATAATATATATGGTTTTCGAATGGGGGGGGCGCTAAAAGGGTAATTGTGCCCCGGGCGCGAGTTAAGCTCGCTACGCCACTGGATCTCATCAGTCGTATACTTAGACATGTTGGAAAACTTCGTATTTCCACAACTAGAAGAGCTTCAGCCACATGTCTTTTTACAACAGGATGGTGCACCACCTCATTGGGGTATCATCGTTCCTAGTTCTTTGAATGACCATTTTCCAGGAAGATGGATTGGGTGAGGAGGTCCAATTCCTTGGCAACCCAAATCACCTGATATAACGCCGCTGGACTTTTTAGGATAAAGGACAATGTTTACAGGTGGATCGTGTCGAACATTGATGACCTAAAAGCCAGAATTACCACCGCAATAGCCTCTGTGGATTTCGACATGCTTGCCGCTACCTGGTGTGAAATTGACTATAGACTTGATATTCTCCGTGCGACGAAGGGGGTACACGTGGAAGTTCATTAACAAGGGTCATGAAACTTTTTGAGTCTATCTAATCATTTATGTTATTAATTTTAATCTATCTTTATTATTTTATGAGTTATCAAACATCAAAATGGGTCCGGGACTTCATAAACACCCTGAATATTAATTTCAACATCTTCAAATCAATGTTGCTATATGTACCTAAAATACAGCTAGTTACAAAAGCCATTACTAATTTTCTACATTATCAATTCACAAAGAGGTTATATTTTTATGTAATTTCATCAAATGAGTAAATTTTGGACAGCTAAGCTAATGTCGTAAAAAATTTCTTCAGAAATTTTCCTTTTTAGAACTTAGAAGTTGAAAATATATATATATTTGTTGCCCACTGAAAGTTCAGAGTGCAGTATAAAGTTTTAATTAAATTGAAAAAACCTTACTTTAATATTTAATAATTTGAGTTTATTTAATAAATTAAATTTTAAATAATTATTTACATGCAATTTTTGAATATATTTAATAATTTGAATTTCAAACCAGTTTTAACCAATCTATCTTAGCCAAACTTCTACATATTATTTTTAAAAAAATATATGAACATAAAATGTTTGAATTTTTACAGTTCATGTACTAAAAAGTTTATGACTTCAACTCTGACCAGAAGCCATGGCTGGCAATCATTATTTTTTTTACTCCAGAATCGTACATATTTGATTTAAATAGGATTTTTTTTATTTGAATAAAATTATTTGTATTTTTTAAAATTTACCATACTGATACAATATTTTAATAACACTGATACAATATTTTAATAACACTGATACAATATTTTAATAATATTATTGTTTAAAAGTAATAGAAGGGAAAAAATTAATACTAGGAGGCTTCGCCCCCTGTTCGCTGGCGCTCGCCAACTCCCGGAACTGCTTTCGCAGTTCATTTCGGATTGCGCTTTGCTCGCTCATTGGATACGTTCTTAACGTCTAGCTTTTGTATACTTTTTTGAACACTGAAGTTCCGAAAACTTTTCACTGTAGAAAATTCTAAACCTGTGCATTCCAATATTAATTTGAAATTGCAAACAGTTCACATATTTTTCTTAATCACACTATTCTGAATTTCAGTTGTTGAGAAAAGTAACTTTTGTAAGTTTTGTTTTAAAGTCTTTCCCACCAGAAGGCTAAAACCATGTGTTGTAAAACAATATGAAATAGTACTGAAAGCCGGTTGTAAAGCATCGGCTTCGATGAAGATAATTTTGTGATAATTCTTTTGATAATTCTGTGAAAATTCACCCGATTAGACATATGATATGCTCACTACGTGCTCTTGCGCGCCGAAGCCTATCAATTAAACATTAAAACTGTTGCCAACGCGAGAAAAGAAATATCATCGGTTTTATTGATAAATACATACGTATTAGCGTTTTATATAATAAGATAGATTTCTAACTAAAAAAGGATAAAATTATTATTATATTATTACATGCTAATCAGTGAGTTAAAAAAAAGAAACATAGTTATATTTTTCAGGTTCAACTTAGTGATAATTGCTAAAAATCGGATGACAATTTATCAACTAGACATCTAATGAAAAGTAAATTAGTTTGGTCAAGAAAATATTACTAAAAAAAAATTACGTCATTCTGGTTTGAGGGAGTCTTGATACACTCTAACTCTATATTCAATAAGATACAAAAGCATTACATTTTAATTAGCAAAAAACTAAATGGATATAATTGAAATATGTTTTTTGCTAAAAAATTATATCAATTATATAAAATGGAAAATTACTATTTAAACGTTTCATATCTCTATTATTTAAGTGTAGTCTATTTTGAGGCATAATAATTTACATGGATATCCCTTTCAATACTTCTTAGTCAAAAAATCTTTCAATTCAAACCAAATTTCTTAGTCAAGAATATTTTAAAATATGTTTTTTTCAATTAATATTTTTTAATCATTTTGTTGAAATTATTGATTTATTTTTTAAAAAAAATAATCACTATTGATTTACATTAATGCATTTTATAATGAAAGGGATAACATAGTGATTTCAATGTATATGCCTTTTATTATTCCGTAGTACAAAAAATCGCTTCCTTAATAAACATACATTATCAATTGAATCAGACTTTTAAAAATTCACACATTTAAGAATGTATTTATTAATTATACTGCATGAAAATATTTAAAACTTAAATTAATAATTTTTTTCCAAATTAATTCATAATTAATGTTATAAAAATTATGTTTGTCTAAGTTAATGTTTTTTTTTTAAAATTAAGCTGAATCAAATTAGTGATTTCTTTAAAAAAATTGAAATGATTAAATCAGGATTTAATTCATGACTAAAATCAAGTGATTTAAATCAAGTGATTTAAATTATGCCAACCCAGATAGAAACAATCAGAAACTTAGAAATCTATATTTTTAATTTAATGTATGTGTTTTTTTAAAAGAAAAACCTTAAAATAAAAGTTGAATTATTTCATCCATTTTATCTCATTCGAAATGATTTTTAAATTTTTTTTTCTATTTTGCTTACAGTAACTTCGTAATAAGAATTTGAATCAGCCCTCACTAATTTATCCCCAAAATTAGTGATATATAAAGAAAAATAGACAAAATAATTCGAGTTTATATTAATGTTTTCTTTAAATTAAAAACATCATAAATTAAGTGAATAAAAAAGTATACATGTAAAAGTTATAATATTTAGAAAAATATTTAAGCATTAATTTTTCAAACCATTGTTATACATGCCAGGATAAGTTAACAAAATTGATACAAATTTTTTTTCTTAAATGTTTGAAAAATTATTTTTTCGCATTAGTTTAAGAATAGTCATTGTTATAACTGAAACTACAGATGATTCTGTTTATGATTATATTGCACATTGTTTAATGCTTAATTTTTCTTTTACAAACTCAGTCCTCAATGCGGACAGCATGTCGATCGGTGATACGTCACTGATTTAGTCTTTTTAAAGTTATCTAAGAACACAAGATTATTTTGTTTATAATAATGGCTTTGAAACGCGTTTCCATAGAACTAAATGACTTAAAATCAACAACGGTAATTGAAATAAAAATAAGATATGTTCAATAAAGCAAAATCAATAGAGAAAAGATACTGATTCATTAATAGAAGCCATAAATAAATTGCTACGTATTATTGTCACCTATAATGCTTAATTTAATTTGGTAATTAGCCCTACTGGTATTATGCCAATTGGTGCTATTTTCAATAGGTACTACTGTACTGTGGTCCAAATCTAACAGCATAAAGCTATCGGGAAGGGCTATAAATAAATAAAAAATTTGGTACATGTCTTTTAATTTTATTTGATTTTGTAGTGTTGAATAGAGCTCTGGAGTCTGTTGAACAGGGCTGGGTTTTTGCCGTCAAAAACTGGTTTTTGACATGACAGTGGTAAAAACCGTCAAAAACCTACTGTTTTCTTTAATTTATGGCATATAGCGGACAATATATTATTTTCACTTAATTGCCTATATAAATGAATATTGTAAATGATTATGCTATTAATTTTGCAATTATATACATGTATTCTTATAGAAGGATATACATTCATACAGAAATATTGTAATATACTTATTGAAAATAGTGATACTTAACTTTTATCATTATAGCTTGATTTGCAAAGGATTCAAAATTTTGCACTTCTTAATTGTTAGAAATAAACAAACAAACAAAAAAACTTGGAACTATTAAAAAATTCAAGAACTAAAGAAGAATTTAAAATTTGGCACTTCTTAAATATTAGAAATAAGTTAAACAAAACTTTCAAAACTTGTAACTACTAACAAACTCTAAGTCAGGAATGACTTGACATTCTTCAGTAATGTAATATGCCAAACAAAATGATGCTTGAAAATGTTGAAAATTTTGTAGAGTATCCTAATATTTTACTTCAAATAGTATGATTTGATATAATCAGGTTGAAAAAGTTTAAAAATCTGTTCTTAAATATCTTTTAAAACTTTTTTTCTAATTTAATTGCCCAAAAATGAATTAATTTTAAATCATAAGCAGTTAAACTCAAATTAAAATACAGTTTTATCTAAACTATGGGTTTTTGACAGTTTTTGACGTTTTGGACAGAGGGGATTTTTACATAACGGTAAAAACTATGGTATAAACCGGTAAAAACCGTCATGTGTCAAAAACTTGCCAATCCTGCTGTTGAAATGTTCGAATCCAACTTTGATTCCGGATTTTCCCGTAAACTTAACTCCGATCAATAAACACAATTAAAATTATCACTCTATTCTACGGAAGAATTAATTGTTACGAAATCATCTCTTATAACTTTTTTGTAATATTACTTAATACTATTTCACTAATTTGAAGGCTAACAAAAAAAAAAAAAAAACTCTAAGTTTATTTTTTTTATCTACTAAGTTGATAATTGAGTCGTTCAGCAGATTAATATAAGCTTCACTCTATAATTATATGCAATATAAATATGAACTTAATTTCGAGATTTGCTGTCAATTCCAAATTTAAAAAGAGAAGAAAATATTGGAAGCAATTTTTTTTGTAAGGCAGATTCTTTAATCACTTGATAGAAATCCTAATATATCCTATGAAATAAAAATGTTTTTATATATAATTGGAGATGATATTTCTTAAATATAATAATATTAGAAGAGGTAATCATCTATAATAAGTGTTTTAATAAAAATACGTAACTGGAAAAATCACTAGTAAGAAGAGTAAAATAAAAAAAGAAAGAAAGAGAAATTTATAAATGTATATATATATATATACATATATATATATATATATATATATATATATATATATATATATATATATATATATATATATATATATATATATATATATATATATATATATATATATATATTATGAATTAATTTTATTTCTTTATTTCTTTTTTTGAAACACGAATGCACTTTTAAAAAAAATAATGTTTTTATATTAAAAATGTAATTTAATTTTTAAAGAATTTCTTATGAGAAAAAACATTTTTAAAAATATATTGTAAATAATGTTTCTGAAATAAATACCATTTTTAAGAAATAATTAAATAATTTAAAACGCAAAGAATGCTTTAAAATTAAATAATATTCATTAAAATAAGAATTTCCTTAACAAATAACAATATTAAAAATTAGATCTTTCTTTAAAAAATTAACAATATTTTTGTAAATAAAATTTTTTTTTTAAGAATAAGTAATAATTTAAAATTTAATAAGATTTTTGAAAATAAGAATTTTTTAAAAATATAAATAATGTTATTTAAAATAAGAATTCCCTTTTATGCATATGTTTTTTAAAACAAGAAATTCCAATAAAAGTGCTTTTTTGAAAAAACTAATATTTATTTTTCAAAAATAAATATTGCTTTTAATTATAAAATTTTAAGAAAAATGTGCATAAAATTTTTGATTGTTGAAAATATAATTCTGCTAGTTCTTTTTGCTGTTTCAAACATCCTAAGTATATGATCTTGTAATCTCTTTTTTCTTAATACCTGCCACAGTTCTAAGTTGGATAGTTTATAACAAAAAATTAGCTGAAAAGATTGTTTCTCAAATTTGAGGATGCTCTTCCTCTATATTTTGTTCTATATATTTCATTGGAAATAAGTCCTTGGTGATAAATCGAGCCAAGCTATTTTACCTGCTAAGCACAGGAATCATAAGAGGCTTTGAGTCCATTGGAAGAGCTGATGAAAACCCAAGGATGAAACTACTACTATAGCTATTGCAAATAGATATGAAACAATAAAAAAACAATCGATAATTTTTCTTCACTTTTTGAAAAAATAGTATGCAAAAAAAATAATAATTTGCTGTTTTGCATCCAGTAATCTAAATGCAGCAGGATGATTTTGAATTTCGTAGCAAGTTTGATTATCAATAATTCTTAGATTTCTTTTATTAAGAGGTTAATGATAATTTGAAAACAAGCATTTAACTTAAAATGAAACCTAAATTAAAATGCTAAAAAATAGTATATTGCTGAAAAAATAATCTACGTAGTAGCGTATAAAATAAAGTTTTGAAAAATGAAAAAATATAATTAATTATCTGGTAAAATAGTCGAGTGAAACACGCGCTGCCCGGTAATTAAAAAATTTATTTTAAGATTAAGACGATATATAACATGTTGAGAAATTTTAAGATGTTTAAAAATCTTGCCACGATTCAGTAATTCTATTCTCTTGGTGGTGACATAGAATATCAAAACACGAATAAACATAGTCTTCGATGTATATTACAATTTTATCCGATATAACAATACGTTTTATAGCTCTTTTATTTTCATTTAACTTGTAATTGCTTGATAATTATTAAATATATTATTCCATATCAATTTATACTTATGTATATTAAAATTGTATCAATTTTTCAATGAGCTTACTAGAAGTGTTTTTAGAAAAAGCAATTGTATAACCTCATTTTATCAGAAACATGATTTTTTAAAACTCAACATTCGTTAAATAAAATGTTTTATTCGAACTTCTTTGCTAAATTACGAGCAAATTTTCAGATGACTTTAAAAAAATCATCGTATTTCATAATTAAAAAAAAATTAGCATTCGGCTCTCAGCGGAAAAAATATGAATGAAATTTTACGCTACGCATTCGTAAGCCAAGTTCCTCGTACGTTAACCACATTTAAATATTAATCTCCCCATTTAAATATTTCTACATTGTCACCAAATCATTTTTTAAAAAGTAAATAATTTTTATTTATCTCGGCTTCTACTAAATAAAGACAGTTTAAACTTTAATTTTGCTATCGAAAAAATACGTGGGGTTGTATGGTATAAAAAAAATTTATACCTCATAATTCAAAATTTTTTCATCCGCAATTAATTTAATTAATAAATAATTATTAAAAATTAGTGTTTGAAATTACCTTTTGGTAGATGAGTTTCATAAGTGAGTGCAAGTTTTCTTTCATATATAAATTGCTCATTTAATTATTAAGATATGACTAAAAACACAACGAAGGAAATTAACAGTAGGGGGACCAAAATTTCATCCACTCTCCAGACCTAACTATTAGGGTCACAATTTACAGATCGCAGCTACCCCCTATATTTTACAGGTCAAGAATCCAAATATGCAAAAAAAAAAAGTTATGTGTATTCATGTTTGAGGTTACCCCTAGAAACCATTAAGATTGAAACTTAGTACGGGAAAATCTGACCATCAGAAAGAAAGTTATTCATTTTTTTTTCGCACTATACTATGCAGTGTGTAAAAAAGAAGGTAAAACGAATCACACTGAATAACTTATTAATAGTTCAAGGGAATGAACTCAAATAGTGCAGGCTATATTTATGGTGACGAAATCAGACACTGAAACGCATTTTCTTTGAATTTCTTACAAAAATTATGTACTTCTGAACACAAATGCGCATAGTTCATTGACTTCAACTTCTTTTTTTCTAAGTTATCAAAATGTATTAATAACATTTAGTATAACTAAATACGAGTAATAAGAGTTCTTAATGCGTATCATTTTTTATGTAATGTCCATAACTAAAAACTAAAATCTTTCATCAAACTGCAAGTTCAAACGAAATATATAATCAATGATACCGTATATCTTACATATACTATGCTAGACACCTATAATTACCAGTTGATTATGCTAGACACCTATAATTACCAGTTACTGTATATCTTATGTATATCAATATACGACTACTCATATATTATGCTAGCCACCTATAATTACCAGTTACCGTATATCTTACGTATATCAATATACGACTACTCATATATTATGCTAGCCACCTATAATTACCAGTTACCGTATATCTTACGTATATCAATATACGACTACACATATATTATGCTAGCCCCCTATAATTACCAGTTACCATATATCTTACGTATAACAATATACGACTACTCATATATTATGCTAGCCACCTATAATTACCAGTTGACTGAACTATACGAAATTACCACTGCGCGATAACACAAAGAAGTAGTTAATAATTGGTATTCAAAAATGTATTCAAAAACCGATTTTTGAAAAATATCTTAAGTTAAAAAAAAGTATACAAATTTGCGTTTAAAACCAAAAAATTGCTAAATTGCATTAGACATACCCTAAGTATTGTAAACAATACTTCATTTCTCCTTAACTAGTAACATGCATATTAAATATATGACTTAGGTTCGTTAAAAATTACGTATGCATTATGTTCTTTCTTTTGATTCGAATCTTTACTTCAAAACTAAATTTAAAAATTGTATTTTACAGGTGGAGTCCGCAAAGGAAAGATATCTGGAAGCTGGACACTCAAAACTTCTAAAACAGAATCAACTGAAATCGACTTTATAAACAATTTTTCTGAACCTCCTTCCCTGCAGCATATTGCAGTAGTGTCGATTGCAATTGGGCTATGGACGGCGCCTGACGTAAGGAATGAAATGACATCTTCTTTCTTTGCACCCCCTTCTTCTCCCTCAAACTATTGCAGAGTTATATCTGAGTTGGAGAGAAGAATATTAAACAAATTGTCCAATAGCTCTTTGCCCTCATCGCTGAAGACCGAAATCTCATACGTTATTCCACCCATTAAGTTGCAGTTGTGGAAAGTCTTTAATAGTTATTACTATGGATGGATAGGACGTCAAAGAGAACTCTGTGAGTATTACATGAAGCGTGGTACAATTTATTGGACAGTTGAGGGGACAGTTGACAAAGTGAAATCCCTTAAGGAACTATTCAATAATGGAAGCTTAGATATTTGTCATTTGTATGAGATAGCCTGCTCTCATTGTTTAGAGGAATATGCTTCAATTTTGTGGGTGAAAATTCCAGAACAAGACAGAAACCTCTTTAGAATGCACCGAAATGATTTGATAACATATTGGACATGTGTCCTCGACAATAATTTAGGGAGTTTTCTAACTGGACTCGTGGATTATGAAAACATATTCGATAATAAGGTTAGTATTGATGTAAATATGATTACTTTCTCGATTCAAATTGGTAACATAGTTGCTCTAAAGTATTTTTGGAAAAAATTGTCGGGGCAGGAGAAAAACGATCATTTCAGTAAGTGGCTTTTGCAAGCTACTCAAATTTTGAGAATTCAAAAACATGCATTTTATCAGGATACTTCACATACTTTAGATGTTTTATGTTTTTTATTATCTCATGTCAATCGTTTAACTCAAATGACCGAATTTTTTCGGAATCATTCTGATGTTGTATTAATGTTTTTGTTCGAAAATTGGCCATATCGAAGAATATTCTTGTCCACCATTTTTGAACTATTAGATAATCTGCAAGAAGAAATTTATGCAAGTATAATGATGAATATTTGTTCTAAGCAGGGTTTCCGCTACGGTAGCTTTTTTCGCAAAATGCGAAAAGACCCCTCAAAAATGCTAAAATTCAACAAAGCATTTTCGCATTTTTGCTAAAGGATTTTACTAAATTCCATTAAAAAAAAAGCTTCCGCGAAAAACCATGACGCTAACATTCATGAAAAAAACTTGATCAAACAAGAAGGAGAAAAAATCTAAATATCTTTCGCAAGAAGAACCATGACGCTAGCGTTCACGAAAAAAACGTGATCAAACGAGATGAAGCATAGCGATCAACAAAAATGGCTAGAATATATGAGTTTCACCGAGAAGAAAAGAAAAATAAACTAACCACAAGACTATTGTGCAACAATACCAATGCACACTGTTGACTGTGAAAGGGGCTTTAGCTGCCTTAATTTGATTAAAACTAATATTCGAAACAGGTTGTTAATCAACCATGTAAACAATTTGTTAATGATTAATATTGAGGGCCCTGAAAGTGCATTTAACTTTCAAGAAGCATTTGTAAAATGGGCAAACATGAAAGAAAGGAAGATTGTTAATTATAAACCAAAATGTTTTGATAAATAATAAATGTGTTTTTTTTTGTTATAGGTATTCTTTTTGATATTCTTGTACATTAAGCTATTCTTTGTCAGATAACTTACAGTACTTGTTTGATATAAAGTAATTTTATAAGCCTAATGGCATTTTAGCATTTTGCTAAAACTTTTTTTCAGATTTTAGCTTTTTTGCTAATGAATTTTTAGACTCAGCTTAAACCCTGGTTCTAAGATGAGTGAAGAGGGAGATGAAATGATTATTTTTAAAGAAGTATGGAGTGCCAGTCCCTTAAGACTAAGACGATCCTTTCTGGAAAATAAATGTCTTTGCGAAGAAGTGTTGTTGCGTTTGCTGAAATTAGGAAATATAAGTATGACTGATATGATATTAAAAGATGCTTCCAAAGAAGAGATTAAACTATTTATCTGCTTTATGTTTGGTCGGCCTGAATTTACGAGTGCTACTTATTCACGCAATCTGAATTCGCTTCACGTAATATTATCAAAATCTACCTTGCCACCAGAATGTTATCCCTATAAAATCAATTTTATAGAGCAAAGAGAGCAAGACAGACTGATAAAATCGTGGCTTATTGGATTTAGCGATTGGCATATTTGTATTGAGTGGATATGCCATGGTAATATCCAAGCAGCTGAGTCCTTCTTGAGATGGGTTTATCAATCTGTGGGAATTGAAGAATTTAAGAAAACTATATCGTCTCCGGATGTTATCTATTTAACATTAATATTTTTGTCCAACTATGAGCTTGTGGACCAGATCATGAATTGGTATTTCCAGACGGGAGAGGAAATTCAACAATTTAAAGCAAATTTTTTGCGAAAACGGGATAGTTATTTTTTCAAGCGATTCATAGACATGCCGTTCATTGTATCAAAAAGAGAAGGCGGTGTGCTACAAAAATTTATAAATTACAACTTGTCTTCACTTGAAAACGTCTCAGAATTTCGACTTATTTGTCGTATTTGTATAGAGTATGCACTGAGTAAAGGTTTTCTTGAAAGTGCCACTTTACTTCTAAATGCATCTTTTGATAATATCAATGAAGTGAAGCTATACAAAAATGAACTTATACTATCTGAGAAAGGAATTAAGAAGAATCTAATTTTAAAGCAATCACTAACTGATGCTGACTGGAATCACGTGAAAGAAATCGTAATGTGGTCGTCACCTCTATCCCTAAATACAGTCACAGAATTAAAGTCACTAATTCTGGAGCAAAAGACTGGTCACTCTTTCCAAGATGAATTGAATCAAGAGATTTCAGCTCTCCTTGATTTACTGGAGAATGTTGTTGAAAAAGATACTACATGATAGTTGAACATACTTTTGCGATCAAAAATTAATGTAAATAAAATCATATTCTCTGTCAAAAGACAAATCATGCGCACTGTCAAACGATAAATTGGTTGATAATAAATATGTAACTCCATTTTTTAGTTTTAGTTGTTTAATGTTAATAAAGCAATATCTGCTTTATATTATTAGCCACAAGTTCAATAATTAATTTAATTGTCACAAATTTATTTTTTTATTTTCGTTATACCTGAAGAAAAATCAGCAATTTTACGTGATTTATTTTTCCTCACTTTTCCCAAAAAAACAGTCACTAAGAAGATATATATATATATACAGTCCTAGGCCAAATTATTAGACGCACTAAAAGCTTCTATGTAAAATCTTAATTATATACCGTCAGATGGGGTGACTTTGTGCTTGAATTTTCAGTTTTACAACTTTGACCTAATAAAGAAATAGATAAAAGATTTTGAACTGTACAGCATTTGGTCTAAAATTTGTTGTTAGCCGTCTGGGAACCAATTGCACGTAGTTAAGACCTGGTTTGAAATGTTTATTTTTTGTAAACAATCAATTAGTCGAATGCACAAAGTCTAAAAAAGGGACAAAGTGACCCCGTGATGGGGTGACTTTGTGCAATGCAATAAAATAATGACTTAGTTCAGTTATTTTCATTCACTTTGACTTAAAATCGTTTAATAAGTAATATTTAACATTGTTAATGTGCAATACAAGTATATTATATATAAATATGTACTATATATTAACAAATCTACTTAAGATGAACATAAAAACTTTTTTTTATTATAATTATTTTTTCCTTTATTTTCAAATGTGGGACTATCGTGAAATGATGTGTAATACGCTGACCTTTGGAATTAAAAAAAATTGAGTTATAAGAAGACAAGGGAATTCCTGTATCAAGAATTGAGAGAAATTTGCCTTCTTGGAGGATTTTTTGATAATACTAAGCTGCATTTACATTACACAGAGAGGAAAACCTCATTCGGCTAACTTAATAGCAAGGGGACTCTAACCCGTGATCCGTCTACCACTGAGGATATCTTACGTCAGCACTGGGGTCCGTGCGAGCCGGGTGCGGAATTCATATCTGTGTTACCCATCGCTAGAATTCGAAATCAAATCACCTCATTGGGACGCTATATCCTCTAAGCAACCACTACTCTAAAATGATGGCGCCCCCAAGTGGGCTCGAATAACAAATTTTTGGTTAAAAATGCTCTACAGTGGACTCATAATATTAATTAAATCTTGATCTCCAACAATTTCTAAATTTCCTGTAGTAACATGACCAAGAGTCAATGAAATATAATTCAGACTTTTATAGTTACAAACCCTTTTTCTTAAAGTAGAGGAATATTTATAGGCAGCTGACTTGTTTTAAAGGAAAAACAATCCTACAATTTCAAATTTTTTATCATGAAAATTAATGGTACAAAAAACCTTCTGAACATTAGAAAACTTTTTGAAAAGCAAATCTGTTTCATCAACCCCAAGTTTTGATTTAGCTAAATCCAAAACATTAAATATATTTCCTAATTATAAAAATATTATTAAGGTTAACATAATACTAGTTGCAAATTTTCGAAAATTCATCAAAATCAATAATTTTTTCCAGACTTTACCTTTACCTCTTTTATATTTAAAATTAGGACTATAAGCTCTAGAAAAATTAAAAACTTTAAATTTATCATAAACACAATAGTTAACAATATCAATAGTACCTTCACCATTAAATTTACTATTTAAACTATAAGGAAAAGGAGTTTTAAGACTGGTAATATAAATATTTTCTAAATCAAGCCCATTATCTAAATTATCCATAAAATCCAAAATAAAAAGAGTAACATTATTGAAATCATGAAATTGAAATCATGAAATTGAAAATGCAAAATTTCATAATCTGTTGAACCATTATCATTATTACTATTAAAACTTTTAATAGCAGATCTGTGAGAATTAATTCTCTTGTGAAATTTGTTCTCTTGTTCTAAACTAGTTTGACCAATATAACATAAATTGCAGCAATTACATTGAAGTAAATAAATAATATTAAAGCATTTACAAAAAAATTCATTGGGATGGCAGTCAATTATTATTAAATTTTTCGAAATTTTTATATTTTTTAATTTATTTCAACAAGAAATTTGACTTAGTATCTTTTTATCTGAAGTAATCCCCAAGTCAAAATTATCAGTGCTCCTTGTTTGGGCACGCGACGAGCCATGCGCCATGAAATAATCATTAACTGTACTTAGCTTAGAATTAAATTTAACCTAAAAGGCAAAAAATCATTGAACAAAAATAACTCAAAACCTAGATCAAGAACAAAACCCTTATGACGTTAATGGAGAAAAAACACTAAAAGACACTAAAAAACTTTTAAAATTCAAACTAATTTTAATAAATTTATAATATTTCAAAACAGAAAAAGTGCAAAACTTCAGCTAAAACCAGATTTGAAAATTACATATTAAGTAATGAATTCGAAATATTTTTGTCCAATAAGCTGCATATTCGGTCTTGCGGATGAGCGTTCTCCAGAGGTGGTATCCACTCTTTCAGAACCACCACAATGAGTGAGATACCGTTGGTCATGTTAATTTAGACGTCTAGTTTCTGCCGCACTAGATGGCAGCACCGAGACTTTATTTGGATGCTAAAGTGCACTAGGAATTTAATTTTGCCGGAAGTGACAAGAGCCAATAAGGCACTCCAGGGGCCCTATTACCAACTCATCGAAATTTATTCCGCTTGGAAACGATTCCGATCGGAAACTAGCTTTCATCGGATTGCCAATTTCGTAAAACCCACTTTGCCGTAACATGAGCATATCGGAATCGAAATCGCCATTCCACACGATTCCGGTGAAATTGAAATTTGTAGGCGGGGCTAACTTTGACCAATTAGAAAATTATTATAATTCTAATTTATTAATCTGGCAACGATATGTTTGTATTCTCTACTTCTATGCGAGTTAAAATCGCATTAAATTAGAACTGAAAGCTTTAAAATTCATACATTTTCAACAATTTTGTGTTCTAAAAGCCAAGTTTGTGTTTATTTGAAGTACAGAGAGTAGTGTAGAGTGAAATTACAACGTAGTATTTTCAAATGGCTTCACGTACAAAAATTAATATTCGCCTGCAAACAATGATTGTGGAATACCTAGAAAACAATCCAGATTAAAATAAAGGAAGCTTTACCGGCATTTCTGGCGTAATTACCACTATAAATATTAAATACCAAATCGATATTATACAAGACATGTTAACTTGCATCCATCTTAAAGTACATTAAGATAGTTGAAGGTTAACACAGTCGATAGTTAAATCCCCACACATGCATATTTCAAACAATATAGGATATTCTAATAGCTAACTTTGGTAATTTCTTGTTTTAGCTAAGATTTTATTGTTTTTTGTACATATTTTTTTTATATAGCTTTTGTTATTAATTTCCACAATCCGATATTATTCATTTCCACTACTGAATTTCGCCTATGAGTAACACCATTTTAAAAAAACTAATTAAAAAACTAATCAATCCAAATTAACTTCTAAATTTCGTTGTCGGGATATTTGAATACCCAAAATCTTTTAGGCCGATAGATCTTTCTCTTAATAGTGTTTCGATCACTCTCTTCAGCAATAGCTAGCTGTATGACGGAAAACAGCGCCATTTTGTTCACTAAAATAAACAAACTTTTATCGGATTCTAGATTTCGCTTACTCTTAAACTTGCCGGAATGGGATTCGTAATAATTTCGCATCGGAATTTAGTTCCGAGCGGAATCAAGAGCTCGTAATACGACTTAACTGACATTCACGGATTTATGACGTCACGAGAGCTTTATTTCGATCGGAATTAGATTCCGTGAAGCTGGTAATAGGGCCCCAGGGATCTTTTACATGCCGCATAATCATACGACATAGCCGCTGAGGATTTTCTGCATTTCCGAAAATCCGGTGCCTAGGCCGGGGATCGAACCCGCAGACTTAGGCTCATAAGGCCGACGTACAAACCACCTGCGCCACCCAGCCACGTAGAATTCAAAATATTAAAGCAATTAAAAATAATAATACATCCTATGGAAAAATGCGCTTAGCAGCAGTGAGTCCAAAAGAAATTAAACAAATTAGACAATGAAAAAATGAATAAAATTGGAAAATACGACAACCAAAGCTGACGTCTTATGACATCCGAGGCTGGTACCCCCAGAAGGCATCAGCTTTGGTTGTCATATTTTCCAATTTTATTCATTGTCTCATTTGTCATTATGAATTACTTACATCTAGAGCATACTCCTGCAGAATTGCATGAACTTCACAATATCTATCAAAAAGTAGAATGTAGGGTAAACTAACCAGTGAAGGAACACTTAAGCTTTGCTTGCCTTTCAAAAAATCATATTAATTTCAAAATTCGTAATGTTAGTTAAATGACAGTGTCAACATATTTGTTACTAATTGCAAATTATGTAAAAAAATTGTAGAGAACATAATATTTTTTTGGAGGTTCAAATAACAAGTAGTACGAAGACCAAGTGAAGGAACAGCTCTTACCAGTGAATGAACACCCAGTAAAGGAACACATAATTTTGGTTATTTTTAATAATTTTGGTTTTTGGTTGAATTTATAAGTCATACAAATATTTAAAAACAAGCCTATTCTTGAAATTATAACATATAAATACTTGGAAAATGTTAACTTTTTTTGCAATCATGAATCGAAAATTAAAGTGTCAACATGTTTACACATACTGTTCATTAACTGGGAAATCTATGTCCAGTAAAGGAACATGCCTGTTCCCTCACTGGTTAGAAGTTGTGTTTCGTATTTTTAACATATTTTTGATGCTGAACATCACTAAAGGTACAAGAAAATTAAAGTTTGTCTTTTATTTTCATAACTTAGAAAAAAACCCAGTAAAGGAACACTTGTTCCTTCACTGGTTTTTCATCATTTGGTGATCCAGTGAATAAACACCCCCTTATCTCAGTACTTTATTATGCTATGATGCTTAAAAAAATAAAACGTAACTTCAATAACTATATTTTGAATTCTCTTTTTCACAGTGAGAAAAATACAACTATTACATGCAATTAATTCCACTTCAAACATATAAATACAAACACTCGCCTTATAATTTTTTCAAAGAAACAAGGTGTTGCAGAGAAAATAACAAATTCAAAAATTTTTCCAGAGAAGTCTATTTGACCAGGTAGTTAAAACATTGCTGGATGACTTTCTATTGTTTGACAGTAAGCTATTGTTACCAATCAATCTAAAGAAAAACTTTCAAATTCTTATTTTTAATCAATATATATGAAATGTTCCTTCACTGGTTGGTTTACCCTAACAGCACATATATTTAAACGACCATATGTATAAAGTACAACTTCACTAGTTTCCATACCACTGAGGATATTTCATGTCAGCACTGTGGTCGGTGCAAGCCGGATGCGAATTCGTATCGACAAGCCATTGGTGGGATTCGAACCCGGTTCACCTCATTGGATGGCGAACGCTCTATCCTCTGAGTCATCACGGCTCTAAGTAAAAATATTGTCAAAATTTGTCCGAGTTACCTAGTCATTATCGAGTTCTGAAAAAAAAACTTTCAACCTCAGTTTATTTCAGAAATAAAGTTGAAACGCGACCCTACTTGATTATTAGAAATAAATGAATTGGATTATTACTTTATACTGTATCAATTAAATTTCTGCTGTGATTAACTCTTAGAAATGATTTTACAGATTTTAACAGCATTTTTGTTTATGATTTTTTGTTTTTTTCAACTCATTTATTTAAAATTTCATGCGAAAAATATAAATTAAATAAAACTAAATAAAATAATAAACAAACAATTAAATATTGTTGTTTATTATGGAAAAATTAAAATTATTAATTGCATTAATGCTCTTCTTAATATTGTTTATTTTTGAAAAATGAATCACATAAATTTTCACGGAATAATATTTAATTATATATTATCATATATATTTGTATTATACCTCCTTCTACTCTAATCAATGTTTGTTTATCAAAAAATTAAAAAAAAATTTTTAATTTTTAAAATATACAATTTTTAAATAATTAAATTTATAATTCATAATTATTAATTAATTAAATAAGTAAATTTATAATTTGAAATTAATTTTTATTATTACTATGCATCTATGTATCACGTTGAAAATTTTTTGTGTCAATCTTGCCTGATGTTAATTTTAAAAAAATCCACTAATTGCACAACACCCGATATTAATAATGATTAATCATATTACGATTTCTGATATTTTATTCTTTTAGAAAAAGAGTTTCTAAACATATTTTTTGAAGCATTGAAATTGGAAATACTACTCCTTTATTAGAGAGTCTAATTATGGTAAGGAACTTCTTGAGTAAACCTATAATGCATTGTTGAAAAAAAAAATTTTTTTTTTTACCTCTTTCTTTTTTTCTACATTCTGAATCAAGCTGAAAGATTCAAGAGTTATCATGTATTTAAGTAAAAGTATATTTGAAGTTCTTTCCTTTGAAATATATTAGAATCAAGGAGTAATTTTTTATTTCATAAGTGATTTTATTGTCGTCATCATCGTTTATAAATAATTTTATAAGTAACGTATTACAATGTTTTTGGGTTTAAATATAGTTTTTGCCAATAGATGGCAGCACCAAATTTTGTTTCTAATAAATGCTGAGGAAAACAAGATCAGCACATATGAATTTAATGTGTTATTGTGACAATAAAATCTGTGATTCCAATAAAAATAGGTATTTTGATTTTGTGTCAAACTATTATGTTTAAATCTCTGCTTTTATTTATGCGATAGTTTAGTTTAATTATTTGAATATGGCAGGATTATTCGATTAAACCGTTTTAGTTTGCTGTAAATTAGAATAAACACCATGCTCAATTTCTTGAGTTTCAAACAATTTTCTTTTGTAGCTTGTTGTATTTTATTAAGTTAATTATCACTTTTATGCAAATAATTATAATATTTTAAAACTGAAAAAACAGTGGAAAATTGCTTAAATTTTTATCTAAGTAATCGAAGAAAAAAAAAGAAGGAAAATTCGAAGATACGGAATCTGAATACTTGGATTTTTTAAGATAATTTTTCTGAAAATATCTATAATTTAAAGCACTCTAAAAGCGAAATTTTTATTTTTTATTTTTATTTTATTGCCATCGGCGGCGTGCAGAGAGAAAAACGGCTTCTGGCTCAGGGCAGGGGCGGATTAAGCGTTCGCGGGGCCCCAGGCCATTCACATATTTGGGGCCCTTATTAAATTTTTTTCTAGTATATTTTTTATTTATTCAAATATAAAAGTATTTATATATCCTTTCATTTAAGAAAGCATATTTAAAATAAAAATAAATAATATCCTGGACCTCTTAAACAGTGACAATTTCAATACATAAAATTTGATTGAAAGTGACCAGTTGTATGAGTTATTTCTAAAATATAAAACAATAAACAAACACTTATCTTTCAGTAAAATATTTTTTAATTATTTATTGATCAAATAGAATTACGGACACTAAATAATTATAAAACACTAAAAAAATTATGAGACGCTTCAGTTGAGGCACTAAAATAACTTCTTTTTCATTTAAAACGTCTCAATAATGCCAACAACATATTTAATTCTTTGTTTCTTGTTTAAACAAGTCTCAGCTCGCTATAGTACTGCTTTCAATTTTTCGCGCGCTATTCAAAAGGACAAATTTGAACTTAAAAAACATTGATAAATATCATGATACATAAACTATAATAATACTTATAAATAATAACTAAAATAAGTAATTAATAAATATGTGAAAAATTATGTAATAATTATGTAAAAAAATTATCGTATTTTATAAATATATACTAGTGGGCTACGTCCCCTGGTCGCTAAAGCTCGCCAACCCCCGAAAATCGCTACGCAATCTTATATGGTTTGCTTCGCAAACCTTCGCTCGCTAATAATTTAGGTACATTGCAAATGCACAAAATTCTACGAATTCAAAACAATCATTTAAATCCATATAACAACTTTTTTTTTTTTGAATTACATCTTTTTAATAAATACTAAGTCATTAAAATAAATTTGAATTCAAATAAATGACATGTAATTCGTTAAACCTATTAGAAATGTGCTATAGTATAAAATCTTAAAGCGTAACAGGACGACTGAGACTAATTTTTCAATGAATAACTAATAACAATAATAAAACAAATAAATTCGTGATATAAATCAAAAATCGTCAAATAAATTCGTAATATATAAATTCGTGAAAAAAAGCGCTTTCGACAAAATACTATCGTCAAAATACTATATAGAGATCTATCGACAAAGACTACTCATTTCTGCCTAGCTTAATAGTATGAGATTGCCGTAGCTGATAGGGTGAATTTCGGAAGAGATCACATTTGATGAGAATGCTCTCTCTGGTTACTTCAGTTTCCGTTTTTAAAAGCGCTATATGTTGAGCCACATTACCTAGATTTGGCGTGTGACATTTTTAGCGGCAATCATTGGTCGATTTTCTAGCGCTGTCATTCGGGGAGTTGTAATGAGGCTCTTTTTTGTCGCCGTGTAAGAGAAATATATATATAGATTTGAAATAGATTTTTAAAAAAAAAATCATTGTTTTCCTTAATTTTTTAAAATTTATTTTCAAAAATTTTTTTCAAGGGGGCCCCTAATCATTGGGAGCCCCAGGCCATGGCCCAATGGGTAATCCGGCACTGGCTCAGGGTCATGCTTATGGTTCTAGAGACCCTGGCGGAACATTGAGTCATTTAATCAGAGTTGATCAAAATCAAGTCTTATTTGAATATTAATATATTAAGTATTGGATTTTTTTTTTCACTCATATTTTTAAAAAATTCTATTCTCGTTTAATGATTAAAACTGTAATAAAATGTATAAATAATACTTATTATTATTTATCAACAATAGTCAATACTGCAACTAAAATTTTTAATAGTACCACCAATAATAAAGAGGTTAATATTATTATTTAATTATGGCAAACTAATTACTGAATAAACTAAGTCAGTTACTTTTTTTCTATCAAACTCAAAACCTTAATGAATTGTAACGATAGACAATCAATTTGTCAAAGGAAAAGTTAATTAATTTAGATCAGAAAGTAATTTTAAATTAAATTATTCTTGGTAGA
Organism: Parasteatoda tepidariorum; assembly: GCF_982258835.1. NCBI lineage: Eukaryota > Metazoa > Arthropoda > Arachnida > Araneae > Theridiidae > Parasteatoda > Parasteatoda tepidariorum. The sequence continues at coordinate 59,798,155 of NC_141764.1, forward strand.
ACAAGTCTTTATACTTTAATTACAAGTATATACATTAACTACATATTTAATAAGATTTAAAATTACTTGAATTAAAACAAGTATGTATAAAATTGAATTGGTATAATTGAAGTATATTTAGTGATAGTGAAGCAACAAATTATTTTACATATAAGCACATTAATATATGAAAAGACGCGAAAAGACTAATGAAATATGTAGTGTATCATTTAAAATTTGAATTCTTATCTAGATTTAAGTTCTTGAACTGAAAAATAACCTGTTCCTCAAAGAATAAAGCATTTGTTATCACTGAGATTTGATATCAACGATTTATTATCACAACCTTAAGTATATACATAATTGAATAGCATAAAGAAGATTTTCTACATAAATCTATGACTAAAAAAAAAAAAAATGCTTTGGTTTGGCGATAAATTTGAATTGTAAAATTTTGCTGAAACTCAATTTCTGATTCAGTCATCCAGTCTCAGTCTCCTTCCTCTACAACAGGCTCTAATTTAGGGGCACTATTCTTGCTGCATCTGCTTTTAAAGACGTTAGCAACGAGCTACCACAATTTTTATTCACTATTATGTGATTGGATCTTGGTTTATTGTCATATACATAGGCATGTTTTCAAATTGTCAAATAACAGAGGAGCCCGGTTTCTACCCATTAACAGATTTTTTTAAGTAAAATGTTTTCCAATCATGGCAACCTTGTTTGCATTTTGATATTTTGAAGTATTTTTTTCAGTAATTGAAACTTTATGACAAATTCTAGGTTTGCCCGAACTTACTTTTTCTTTCTTTTAAATTTCAAATTAGTAATGAAGGAGAAAGAGGATTTGCGAGGAAAATTTTCTTCCGCGGTATGGTGTCCTCTGAAGCCATTACTCTCAAGACAGCTAGTGGAGCAGCCAGAAAACCTTTCTGGGTGGGGTTTTAAAACTGCCAGCTTTTATATTCACGAACTTTCAATTCTACAGTTAAAATATGACAATTTTTAAGTTGCAAACTACTTTTAAATATAATTCTTAAATTACATCTTTAAATTAATGATTATTATGTGGTCAGATTATTTATTTCCTCATGATTATATGCATAATAGCTAAACAGTTAACCTTTCTTCAAGCATGAAACTTCTAAGAAATGAGCCCACTATTTTTAATGATGAAAACTGTATTTATCATAAACAAGATATCATATCTAAGAGTATTTCAGGTTTGAAGTGAATTGAATGGCTTCTTATTTGTTATTCTCTCTCAAAAATGTTTATTTTGCTTAAGGGGGTGAAACAAACATGACATGAATACATTTTGTATATGAATACATTTTACGTTTTAGAGATTTGGAGGAAATTATGCATAAAATCAAATCGCAGATAAGCGAAATTTGTTTTAAAATTGTCATTCCTCCAATATCCATTTCCTTATCTATAAAATTTTTTAAATGAATAAACTTTAATTAATATCAAAATTTGTTAATTTCTCGTTTATGTCTATTTTTAATGTAATGAATTTCTTGCTTTTTCAAGCATGTATAATTTCTCGTATGAGTCTGCTTTCAAATACAATGAATTTCTTGCTTGTGCCTACTTTCGAATATATTAAATTTCTTACTTGTTCTTATTTTGAAGTATATATTATTTATCGTTTTCGTCTACTTTTCAAATATGTTCCATTTCTTTCTTGTTCTTACTTTCAAGTATGTATAATTTTTCGTATGTGTCTGCTTTCAAATATAATGAATTTCTTGCTTGTGCCTACTTTCAAATATGTTAAATTTCTTGCTTGTTCTTATTTTCAAGTATATATTATTTCTTACTGGTGCCTACTTTCAAACATGTTAAATTTCTTGCTTGTTCTTATTTTCAAGTATATATTATTTCTTGCTTGTGCCTACTTTCAAATAAGTTAAATTTCTTTCTCGTTCTTACTTTCAAGAATGCATAGTTTCTCGTTTCTGTCTACTTTTCAACTCTGTTCCATTTCCTGTTTGTTCGTACTATCAAGTATATATTATTTCTTGCTTGTGCCTACTTTCAAATATGTTAAATTTCTTTCTCGTTCTTACTTTCAAGTACGTATAATTTCTCGTTTGTGTCTACTTTTCAACTCTGCTCCATTTCTTGCTTGTTCGTACTCTCAAGTATGTATAATTTTACGTATGTGTCTACTTCCGAATTCGTTAAATTTCTCGTTCTTTTTTCTACCTTTGCGTGTGTGTGTGTGCTTGTGGGTACTTTCAATATATTATTTCTAAAGACTTTCTCAATAAAAGAAAAATACAATTAATCCTTAAAATTGTAAAATATACTCTACTAAAATACTTATAAATAATTAATATTTTAAAACTCCCCAGATACTTTTACAAGAATAAATTGAACAATCAAAATACAAATATTCGGAAATATCACCCCATGAAGAAATACTTCCTTCCTCTATCTATCAAATCTTTTGACACATCAGTTTTCAGATACATCTTCATAAGCTTTCTCTCAACGTTCATCAAAATAATGTTTTCGCAAATTACATAATTGCACACACCTTAATTCGATTGCATTGGCGCAAGTTTTGGCTAAATGATGGTAAAGGGATGGCATCTACTTACCGACGTGATAGCATGTAAATGACCCAACTGAGGATATAAGAATCCTTCATTGTAATACCGATTATAACAATGCAAAAAAGAAAGAAAAAAAATCGCCCGGATGTCGTCTTTCTGAAGACGGGATCTTTTATGAATATGGCGTATGTCACGGTATGTCGCGTGTATTTCGCGCAAACCGGTAGTCATGTGTGCATGAATATGGCACGCAACTTGCCCAGAGATCAATAGGAAGGCAAGCGTGCGCGGTTCACGTCTTCCTATTTGTTTGGTCGACGGCCACGGGTGGGAAAAAAACGCAACGGATTTCAAAATGGTCACTATTACCGAAACCGAAGTTTAGTTTAGGGCCTCTTTCCTGAAATTAGATCAGTTTTCATAGTGAATAAAAAAATAATGTTTTTTTTTTTGGGCAAAAAGTAGGAAGTTAATGTTAAGGATGAATAAAATTGAGTATCTGAGTTACTTGATACAGCTTCTAGCTTTGGAATGTCAAATCCAGAAGCAGCCGTCAAATTCGGTAGCAGTGCCCTTTTATAAAGATGAATCAGAAAAGTATATATATATATATATATATATATATATATATATATATATATATATATATATATATATATATATATATATATATATATATATATATATATATATATATTAGTAACCATCGTTGAACAACCGACTCATTTATGAGTTTACGACTACTAAGGTTTAATTCCGAAGCCTTGTAATTTTGAACCCAATCCAGAAGACAAGAGAACTTCTGAATAAAGTATCGGGAGAAATTTCCTTTGTGGAAGACTTTTTGATTGAACTAACCCGCATTTGCGTTACATGAAGAATAAAATCCCGAAAACCTACCACTGTTAGCCTCACGTCAAGGGGACTCTAACCCATGATCCGTTCACCACTGAGGCACTTTACGTCAGCACTGTGGTGGGTGTGAGCCGGGTGCGGCGTTCGTTTCGAGTTCTGAGAACATTGTCTAGATTCATGTCTTAAGTTCCGGGGTTCCATCGCCAAGCCTACATAAATAGTAGTGTGCCTCGCAGGCTTGTGAATGCAATAGTGTTCTGATTTGCTTGACTCTTGTGTACCGTCTGCTGTTTTAAAGTTTATGATTTGTTGTGTAGCAGCAGGTTATTCCTGCCGTAATTGAGTTCTGAAAATAGCTGTATTTTCTGGTAAATTTTATTTTTAAATTTCTGGAGATGAATAAAACAGTCTTTGGGACTGTTCTATTCATCTATAATAGACACGAACCCCTGAGCTTGGTGCAATAGGCAGTTCAGTTAAGCATGTTAAGTATATGGTGAATAATTCGAGGAATATATGCTAAATACATTTATGCGGAATATGTGATTCAGTTAAATGTGCAAAAGCATACAATCAGATTGAATATGCTAGATGCATGCATTAGTTTCCAACTCAAATTACAGAAACATTTATTGAAGTTTAAATATACAAAATTGACCATATATGAATTCTTTAATTGTAAAAAAAAAACAATATTTTGATTTATAACTTTTTAGTAAGCCGCTGCTAAAATCATTCTTGCTTAATCAATGTATATTTGTCACAGAAATTGGCTGAAAGATCAATGTATATTTGTCATAGAAATTGGGTGAATAATCAATGTATATTTGTCATAGAAATTAAGTAAGGATAAATTTACTGAAATAATTTCAAGGCAATTATTAGTGTCTGAAAATATGTTTGTTCTAATACGAAATTTTTATCTCAGTCTTCTAAAGACTTTATTTTTGGAGTAGAATTGAATTTAACAATACAATCAAAATTAATTTTTAAAAATACAATCCTTAACTTGTGATAATAAATTTTATTATTTTAATATTTTCCGCAAGTACTAAAATTAAATGAAACCTAAATTCATTTTAAACTTTTTTAATTTTTATACAACATATAGAGAAGAGTTGCGACTGATTTTTGAAGAAGCATTGTATAGAAATCGCTCAAGCGAATAAATTATGAAACTTTTTGCATCAGCAGATCCATTCAGAAGCAGCAAATCACTATACACTTGCGTTAAGTTTTTATTAAGTTAATCTGTTTTACAAGTTTTCAATGTAACTTTTTAACATATTATGTGAGAATATAGCAGGAATTTAGTAATGCACAGATTATTTAATACATCATATAGTTGTTAAACAATTTATTCTTTTATGTTCTACCTGTTTTTTTGCTAGCTAATTATTGCTCACAGCTTGGAATGACTTTTTACTTAAAACGTTACGTAATTGCCTAAATCGTATCTCGAGTGCATTCCGTACCGGTACCTCGAGTACCTCTCGTACTAAATCGTACCTCGAGTGCAGCCCATTAAGCCATACCAGTACGATTTAGGAAGCCCGTATCAGCTTCAACTACTGGACAGGTAGAGTTTCAAGCCATTGAAACTGTACTTCAAATAGACTTTCTTTGCTAACTAATTATTGTTTGAAGCTCGGAATTACTTTTTATTTAAAACGTTTCGTAATTGCCTAAATCGTATCTCGAGTGCATTCCATACCGGTACCTCGAGAACCTCTCGTACTAAATCGTACCTCGAGTGCAGCCCATTAAGCCATACCAGTACGATTTAGGAAGCCCGTATCAGCTTCAACTACTGAACAGGTAGAGTTTCAAGCCATTGAAACTGTACTTCAAATAAACTTTCTTTGCTAACTAATTATTGTTTGAAGCTTGGAATAACTTTTTATTCAAAACGTTTCGTAATTGCCTAAATCGTACTTCGAGTGCATTCTTAAACCGTACCGGAACGGTTTAGGAGTCCCGTATCAGCTTCAGCTACTGAACAGGTTCATTGAAACTGTACTTCAAATAAACGAAAATTGGCTGAGAACTATTTCTCAGTTAACTTTCACCCATTACACAATTTCTCATCTTATGAGGGAAACTGTAACAATTGAGAACAATGTTTGAAAGGATTTATACTATTCTGACGCTTCAATCTTTAATTAAACTGACTTTTTATCGGCAGAAAACATTTATCAATACTTGAACCAATCGGAAAGAAGTGAAACTCAGCAAATTTAATGAGATTCAACATTATTTCGATGGTATTTATTTTCATTATTCCAAGGCAAGATAAAGTGTTGAAAAACTTTTAAGTGAGAAGCCTTCTGGTTAGTCAAATAGTGATTTAGCAATTATTGTTAGCAATGTAATTTAACAGATCGAGCTGCCCCTGGACCTTCTATGTTAAAAGCTTTAACCGAATCAATTTCCCCATTTTTAAAACCTACAAAAAGATAGATGGCTACAGACCCCTAAAAGATACAGTCTTAAAAAGCAACACATATAACAACAAGTCACTCTTTGTAGTACGTAACCTCATAAGATTTCATAGGGTTATAATACTAGTACTCTACTTGTAACAGTTTAAAAATTTAATATCACCTTTATTATTAGGCTATTAAACATTTGTTTTGTGTTACACATGGTTTACTTATTCAATTAACCATAAATACTCAATATTTTTGAGGGTGGTATAATGTAGGGAGCAAATGGTACGAATTAGGCAACCGGTTTTCTACATCGTACTACTTGCAGACCTAGCAAAAACAATTAATTTACTGTGGGGTTGATTGTATTCTGGGTGTACTCCGGAATTCCGGGTTTTTCGTATCTAAAAACTGGAACCGGTTTTTTCCAGTTTTAAGAACTGGAAGCAGGCCATGTAATTTTTCCACAAATACCGCATCGTATTCCAAAATCATTGGTTTGCGAACTTCCACGAATCAAAAATTATCCCGTTTACGTGACGTTTACATACACGTAATTCTTCCGCTTATTTGATTCTCTTGGTTTGGCGGATTTTCGCCATTTTGAATATTTGGAACTGTGCCGGAATCTGCTAATATAACGATTCTTATTCATGCGATTTTAATATCAAACATAGATTTTCGTATTTATCTGTTTAAAAAGTTATGCGTCGCGATTCGTATTCACTCAATTTAAAAATCGTACATAGCAATTCCTATTCACGCGATTTGTATTTACTCGTTTTTAAAGCCCAATATCGCAATTCATATTCACGCGAGTTTAAAATCCAATGTCTCGATCTGCATTCAAACGTTTTTATAATCCAAAATTGCGATTCGTATTCACGTGTTTTTAAAATCCAATTCGTGATTAGTATAGTGCGATCGATTTTCGTATTTATACGTGATTTGAAAACTACGCATTGCTATTCATATTCACGCGATCTAAAAATTATACATCGCGTTTCCTATTTACGCGATTTTAAAATTCCAACATCACGATTCTTCTTAGAAGTAAGTTTTTTTTTTGATTTAGCTATTATAAAGGTATGATATTCTTCATTAGTTTGTAATTTAATTACAAATGTTATTTCAAAAATTTATGTTAAATGTGAAACAAGTATGGTATATAAATTGTTGTCTTGATATCGATTTTATGCACATGAAATTTTCAGGGTTTTTCATTTTGCGTCGCAATTACCCCCTACGTAAATATTATTAATAAAAAATAATATAAGTAGCGGAATTACGGTTTTTTACTGTCAAAATTTTTGGGTGAAATGGGGTACGATTTAAGCAACTCTCGCCTACTAATTTTTCTAACTTGTGGAAAGAAGTATAGTGATTAAATTTTTTACTATTTCTCAAAAGCAAAAGAACAATTTTTTATATATTAATGAAAAATTTAACATAGAGAAAAAATTTTTTTTTTTTTTTGAAGAGCTACTTTTTTAGAATAAATGCTAAGTAAAGTTATTTAATAATAAACATGATATCAAATAATTATTATCATCATTTCGATTGGAAAGAGATGCAACTATTTTAAAATTTTGTGTTTGATCATTCCAAACAAATGAAATATTTTTCCCGCTGATCTGTCAGTGCTGTAAACAAAGATGATAGAAAAAATGAAACGAAACAGAGATTGTATGTTGTGTAGAATTTGAAAATTTATTTTCGCATAAGTTTTATAAAAATCAAAATTTATTCATATATAATCATTATGATGTTATCAAATTATTATTACCGTCATTCGGGGCTACTTTGTGCAGCGGGGGCTACTTTGTGCAAATTCGAATTTGGCATTTTTCAAGTGCTGCTATTCAGTATTATGTTTATTTCACGTTAAAAATGTGTGGAATTTGAAGATAGAAGTCTCTTCTATTACTACAAACATTTTTTCGAATTTTAAAACAATCTCAGAGTGTGTTTTGTCTATAAAATGTCAACAACTTTCCGAGGACGTCGGATGTCGAAAAGTGTGCGTGGAAACTTTAGCTGTGAAATGCAAAGACGTTGATAAAAAATTTGTCGTAAGTTTTCAAAATTTTTTATTTATATATTAATAAACAATTATATCATGTTAGCGTTAATAAATTTTGAAAATCAATAACAAATAAATGGAAAATGAAAAAAAATGCACTTTGGGGCTACTTTGTGCAAAGTTTCATTCGTTTTTTTTTTTCGACAGAAAAATGGTCAGACGTTATAAAAAAATACCTGGAACGAGAAACTACCGTGATTACACTTTATAAAAGCTGCAACAATGTTTGCAAGCAGTTGCTGGTGGTATGTCGATTGCAGAAGCTTTTCGGAAGTGCCAAATCCACAGAAATACTATCTCTAATAAAATTCACAAGAAACACATGAAACTTCCTGGTAAACTATTATTTTTCTTCTACAAAGATTTTTCTAATGAATTAATCAAACGATTTAACACATAAAAATATATTTTATAGGACATCAGGTGATTTTGACAGAAACTGAAGAGCAAGTTCTGTCATGTTCATTCAAAGATGTTATGTTCAAATTTAAAAATATTATAAATGTTAATGAATATGTAATAAATATTATTTTTGAAATTTCATCCATTTCAATGTTTAAAAATGTATATGGTTTCCTTTTGTTTAAACTCAAATGCTTTGAAATAAACATTCCTTTTAAGAAAAAATTCTTCAAAAAAAAAATGGTTTCTTAACGCTGAAAATTATTTTCAAACTATTATCTTTACATATATTGATGTTTTTGTCTTTAAAAATGTCAATAATTAACTTTTTTAACAATTTTATATCAATATTTAACCTAAAACATGATTATTAAACTGAATTCCTATCGCTGCACAAAGTAGCCCCATTTGGGGGCTACTTTGTGCAAGGTATGTTTTTTGACTTATTATTCGTAAATATTACATACAAATAATGCCAATATTGATCAAATTCACTCGTCTGAGTCCAGTTATGAATATAATATCGATAAATCTTACTAAAGTTTGAATTAACATAGTTTTTTTACATGTCAAAGTTCAAAAACTGCGAAATCCTGCACAAAGTAGCCCCGAAGGACGGCATGGTATAATTTTATTTATTGCAAAGAGATGCAAGTATGCGAAAATTTATGAATAAACAAATATTGAATAATAAAATCATATATGTTTTTCCGCTGACTGATTAATTAGTCAGAAAAGCACAGAATAATAAGTCAGTAACACTCAATAAAGCCTTACGGATTCTATTTAAGTTAAACAAATTAATGGTTATAGCGAAAATTAAAAAAAAATACAATTAAATTTTTTCTATTATCAACAAATCTAACACAGAATTGAAAAAAAATATTTTGTAGGGTTTTTCGTTTGAAATAAATGTTCATTAAAATCTTTTAATAATAAATATAATATTAAAAAATTATTATCTCTCTGATTGGAAAGAGATGTAATTATTAAAATTATATTGAATTTGTTCATTTTAAACAAATGGAACATTTTTTCCAGCTGATTTGTCAGTTTTGAAAAATTGAAACAAAAAATTGTGTCTCGAAAAATTGAAACATAATAGATTTAATTGGCAGAAATTTGAAAATTTATTTTACCTTAAGTCTTATAAAATCAAAATATTCCTATATACATATAATCAAAATATTCCATAATATTGTTAAATTATTTTTATTATGTAATAGCATTTATTGCAAAAATATACAAGTACTCGAAAATTTTTGTTTGGCTGAAACAAAATCGGATCATTTTAATCAAATCAAATATGTTTTTCCGCTGACTGAGCAATTAGCCGGAAAAGTACAGAATAATTAGCCAGTAACTATCAATAAGACTTTACAGCTACTGTTTAATTTTCTCTATAATCATTAATTAAACTCGTCTTTGAATACATTAATAGCAATATTATTGCAAAAATATACAAGTATTCGAAAATTTGTGTTTAGCTTAAACAAAATCGGATCATTTTAATCAAATCAAATATGTTTTTCCGCTGACTGAGCAATTAGCCGGAAAAGTACAGAATAATTAGCCAGTAACTATCAATAAGACTTTACAGCTACTGTTTAATTTTCTCTATAATCATTAATTAAACTCGTCTTTGAATACATTAATAGCAATATTATTGCAAAAATATACAAGTATTCGAAAATTTGTGTTTAGCTTAAACAAAATCGGATCATTTTAATCGAATCAAATATGTTTTTCCGCTGACTGAGCAATTAGCCGGAAAAGCACAGAATAATTAGTCAGTAACTATCAATAAAACTTTACAGCTACTGTTTAATTTTCTCTATAATCATTAATTAAACTCGTCTTTGAATACATTAATAGCTAATGAATTGATATTTTTAATGAGCGTAAGGCAATATCATAAGGACTCAAACAAAAGCAACTCAACAGGTATCTGTTGACTTAGGCCGGTACTGCTTTTGAAATTTAAGAACGCAGAAAATGAGCGAAAATAAGGAGGCATTTGTTTCATAAAACCTACGCAGAAAAAGATAAGGTGCTCATTAAGATAGAAAGCAAAAACTGCGTTATTAGCTTCGTTAGAGTAAGTTTATTGCTCTCTAAAAGCATATCAAAGAGCCAGATGAACGTCACTTCCGGAGTTGGTACTTGTTTTAGCACTAAATTTTGCTCATTATTTTGTATGCGGCGATAGCAAATCTCTTTCTTTTGAAACTTTAGTAATTCACTGTTTCATTTGGAAGACCGGCTAACAGCAATTATTTTCTTGCCCCGTGGTTTCTTGAATTCGAAGAGGGATTATGAAACATCATTTTATAATTTTATCGCAAATTATCTAGCAAGATGAGCTACCTGTCAGTTGCAAAACAGAATTTTAAATATAGACAGTTTCTTTTTAGTTTATTATGAATCAGTCCTTTAAGAATTGTTAGAATGTGCGACGGTAAAACAGCTATACAATTTCTTATTTGAAATAGAATTCTCATTTCTTCCAAGTCGAACAGACTTCTCAAATTTTTGTCAAAAAATAAAATTAAAAAGTATACACATTAAGTATCTCTAATTTATTTTTAAGCTAATTAAAAATATAAATGTTATCAAAATCTAACGAATCACTACTGGAGAAGGCGAATGGGAAACATCAAAACCAGTTTAATTGCATAAGGAAACAAAGAGGAGTGTTAAAGGAGAAGTTTTAGAAATATCCACTAGGCAATCTTAGATCCACTAGGCAATCTTGATATTTTTCCTATCTCCTTCCTTCTAATGTATTATTTACGACTCTTTATATGTAAATAAATATTTGACACTAGTTCTAAGAATATGTTTTAAGAAGTAAAACTGTGTTTAAGTACTTAACTACAGATAGATAAAATTAAACAATTAAATAGGGATGAATTAATGAAAAATGAAAATTTCATGTTAAGTTGCAAAATGACAGAGTTGAAGATGATAAAATACTCCAGAGATAATTAAATAAACAATTCCAAGAAACTGAATCGGTAAGCTACTACTTCTTTCGCTTCAAAAATATACAAATAGGAAATGACAGTCGGCGTGTTTCAAGCGCTCAAAAACAGGTGCTCATTTTCAAAACTTGTCAGACGAGAAGGAGAAGAAACAAAAGTCATTAGAAATTTTTTTCTCAGTTTTTGCTTTTTTTTTGCTTTAAATATTGACTATTTATCCATTGTTGTAGAAAATTTATTTTCCCTTTTCCAGATTTTTATTTTATGAACTTAAGTCCTAAAGTTGATGTGAATCAAAAGTAACAAAAAGCGCCAAAGAAAAAGATAGAGAGAACGATTAGATGTTGCCAGATATAAATCTTAATATTCATAATTAATTTTTTTAAAGAGTAATTTAACACCTGAAAGATAAAAACCGTTCCCTAGTTGAATATTGTTATAAGTCTCGTTAACGATAAAAATTGCTTTTCATTTACTTCCTTTTATTAAGTCACACACTTTGTTTTCCTAAGATAATTTTTTTTTATTATTTTCAAGTACAGATAATTATTTTTCAGTTCTAGGTAATCGTTCACTTTGCTACGTCTAACATAATCAGAAAAGATTTTTACATAAAGTTACAATAACCTTGTAAACAAAATATTCTATGTTTTTGTTAAAAAATATCAACTTTTTTTATTTCCAATGAGCTGCACAATCAGTCTTCCCGATGAGCAGACCTAGTGCGTTCTCCAGAGGTGGTATCCACTCTTTCAGGACCACCACAATGGGTGAGATACCGTTGGTCATGTTAATTTGGACGTCTAGTTTCTGCCACACTAGATGGCAGCACTAGCAAAAATATCAACTTTGAAGGGGGAAAAAAGAACAATAATGAATGAAGAGCAATTATGGGATTGGTGAACGGAACTTCCTCGTGCAATAAGAGAAAAAAAGAGTTCCGTGCTACGGAAATTATGTTAGTTATTGCATTAAACATGTTGTTTATTGAGTTAAAGTTGAGTTGAGTTGTTGAGTTTTGTTGAGTTAGAATAAGCCCTGGTGGTTCAGGGGAGAGAGGCCTCCCAGTGATGTGATGTGCTCCGGGTTCGAATCCCAGTGACAGCTGGTCGATTCGAATTTTGCACCCGGTTCGCGCCGACCACAGTGCAGACGTAAAATATCCACAGTGGTAGACAGATCAAGGGTTAGATTCCCCTTGCAATCAGACTAACCGTGGGAGGTTTTCGTGGTTCTCCTTTCTGTGTGACGCAAATGCGGGTTAAAATGCGGGTCAAAATGCGGGTCAAAATGTCCTCCACGAAGGCAAATTTCTCCCAATACTTATTCCAGCAGTTCCCTTGTCTTCTGGATTGAGTTCAAAATTACGAGGATACTGAGTTGAACATTGGTTTGTCGTAAACTCAGAATTGGGTCGGCTGTTCAATCCCGGTTCTAAAATATAAAGTAAAATGAGTTAAAAGGATTAAAATATTTTGATCAATTTGTCAATTAAATTTTTAGCTAATATGTCGTAGCCTAGTCAAATATCTACAATATTGTGAATGAAAAATTATTTATAAAAAATCGCTAATATAAGTTTTAAATTATTTAATAAAATCAAAAATTAATTTCTTTAGCCTAAGTTTATTAAATCTGTTTGCTTTTCTACTAAATTAAAAAAATATCAATAATCACTTCCGCCTAAATAGTCCATTAACTTTAAATTAAAAACTGTCATTCTAATCACGTAAACCGTTAAAGATTTGGGCAATTAAACAAAACGGAACAATCAAAACAAAGCGGAAAAATCTAAACTATAAAAATAGACCAATGTTTTTTTTCTTTCTAAGTTTAAAATATTAACCTTTAAAATATTTAGCTTCTTTTTAGCGTAAGTAATCTATTTTCGTTTCGTTGATTTCAAGGTATTTAGTTTTTACATAATAAGTTTATACATTATTTTGAGTCTAAAACAGTTATAAATATTTATCTCTAGTTTAAAATTAATTTAAACTCATTAATGTTTTATTTCCACTAAATGATTAAATCTGCTAAATTTAGCTATGAATCGATAGTCTTAAGTCACGGCCGACTAAATTATCCATTAACTTATAAATTAAAAAAAAAAAATAATCTATAATTATGTATGTTTTTATACATTTGTGATATTAAAAACTGAGAAACAAACATTCAGAATGAACAAATGTTTTTCATTAAACAACAGTTCAAAGAACCAAGTTTTAAATTATTTGGTTGGCTTTAATTTAATTAATCGCTTCAATTGGTTGTTAGTTCAGCTAATAAGTTAAAATACACTAATTCACCGCTCATAGTGTGAATATAAAATAGTTTCACAAAAAATAACTTTAGTTAAAAATTAGTTACTGAAACCAACTAATTATCCCGCTTTATAATGATATTTATAAAATAAAATTTAAAAAAATCACTTCCGCCTGAACTACCCATTAACTTTTAAGTTTAAAGTTGCCGTTATCATTGTATGAATACCAAAGATTTGTGCATTTTAATGAAACGGTGCAATTGTGCTGTGCAAACTGGTGAAAATGTGCACTGTAAAATATTCCGGATCAAAATAGGAGGGTAGTACTTTTCACCATAAAATCTACTTTTTTGCAGTAAGATTTTGTGGAACAGAAAAATCTGGTGTAAAAATAAAATGTTACAGTAAAAATGGATTCTGTACTAAGGGTGTCAGTAATTTGCCAATACTACCGTAATTTTATCTGGAATTTTTTACACTGTATACCATTAAAATGGGCACTTTCCCCTCATTCTTGTCTAACTTCAGACATTTAGTCATTAAAACATTAGCTTTCTCTTAAACCTAACTAACTTTTCATAACTTGTTTAAAATTAATTTTCCTTAATTTGGTTATTTTGCATTCTAAACTGGAAATACGCAAATCTAGGCCGGGATAGCCTGGTTGGTAGGGCACTGGGCCCATGTCTAAGAGTTCGTGGGTTCATTTCCCTCCGGCCGAAGTAAATGGTGACTGATGCACGTTAAACCTGTCGAGTCACAAAGTCCTCCATGTTCCCATAACAAATCAATACCTCTGGGGGTACTGATCCAGGAGTTTCCTTGTTTTCTGGATTGGTTCAAAATTGCAAGGCTACGGAGTTGAACATTAGTAGTCGTAAACCCGAAATCGGGTCAGCTGTTCAAAGACGGATATAAAATATAAAATAAAATGCGCAAATCTAAGCATCGTTGTACTTATATCTCTCCTTAAACTAACTTAAAAGCAAAAATGTTTTATTTCCACTCGTTGAGGAAATCGATTTACTTTTGCAATGATTTTAAAATATATTAATCTCTGCCACCTGTATTACCCATTAACTTTTAAATTAAAAACATCATTTATAATTATGTAGGCCTATAGATTGATGAAATACAGAGTAAAACAAACCATCGGAATAAACCAATGTTTTTTTTCCTGCCGTCTTGAGTATTAAAACATTTGGCTGATCTCTTTTTTTCTTCTATAGACGTGACTAGAATGTGCACACATGAAAAAAAAAACTATTGAAGATGGCGATTAAGAGAACTAATTTTCATAACTTATTTTACTGTTTTGTTTCGTAAGGTTCTCGAATGAAACGATAAATTTGTGATGTATGTCACGGATGTGTCACAAATGAGTGAAAATCTTATCACTCATTTATCAAAACTGTTTGGAAATGTCAGTAAATTAATTAAACGACAGGTTTTGGAAAATATGTAATTTATATCGTCAGCAGAAAAATAGTAGGAAAATGAATAATATTGATGATATTTTCTGGTATAATTAAATTATTAATATTTGATACTTTTTGTTAATTAATCACATGAGTGACAATAATAATTAGATTTTTTTTTCTCCATGTGGAGGCTCCAAGCAAAATAATTTTGTGTGATTCATTATCTTTTTAATGAATGTTACTATGTGTAATAAGTTATAAGAAAAACGCGACAATATTCGTGAAATGTGTCGGGTTTTTTTAACAAATTATTTTCCTGAAACGAATAATCCCATAATAACTGATGTAGAGTGATATGTGCGGATCTCTAAAACCTTTAACTTTTGATAATAAAAAAAACAATAAATAATAGGCACACTATTTTTACAACCCCAGAATTGTTTGAAAATGTATAAAATATCAGAAAATAATCGTGAACATCGAAAATTTTGATGCCCTTATAAGTATAAACAAAAAATTAAAATTTTTGAACTAATTTTTCTAGGTTTATAATCACAAACTGTCATTCGGTGAGGTTACAGTTACGATATCAAGACCATAATCAGACGCAGACCTAAAAAGTAAATGTTAAAATCGATCAAAATTTTGACCACACGTTTGTCATTGCCTAATTTATGTTCTGCGGTGTGTGCATCGCATTGCGTTGCATCTGAGTAAAGTTTTCGATCTATTCTCTAGGTTGTCCAGACCTTAACCCTGTCAAACCGTAAAATCAGGATTAATTAATTGAATTTAACATATCAGAACTTAGTTTTTTCCCTATGTTTTACTAATTGAAGATATTTTTTGATTGAAAATAATTAAAGTTAGTCTTTTTATACATTTTATAACAATTTAACTTAATATTAAAATTTTTCAATTCATTTATGATACTAATAATTTTTGACGAAAAATAAAGGGTAAATATAGATGAAATTATTGAAAAGAAAAAATTGCTCAATAAAAGAAAAATAGGTCCAATAAGTTTATATGTTTATTAAATGAATGATACTTTTGTCGTTTTAATGATTTTTTTATAAAATGTATATAAACCTAGAAAAATTAGTTCAAAAATTTTAATTTTTTGTTTAAAGGGCATCAAATATTTCGATGTTCACGATTATTTTCTGATATTTTATACATTTTCAAACAATTCTGGAGGTGTAAAAATAGTGTGACTATTATTTTTTTATTGTTATCAAAAGTTAAAGGTTTTAGAGATCTGCCCATATACATGTCAATAAAAGCTTTGCTTGCTTTATAATGAAATATGAAAAACAGGGCTTGAGCATAGGGCTAATTTTCAAAACAATAAGTCATGAATGAAGCAAACAGAACATGGTTTAAATAGGACAAGACACAATTAATTACAACTAAGAAAAGGAAAATCGGAGGCAAAATATATTTTCATACAAAATGTACACTTAGGATGGAACTGAGGTAATTTAAAACCGAATCAGTATTCATATGAATGAAAGTGCTCATGTTTTGAGAATGAGTGCCGTGTTCGAGCCCTCGAAATATGTCAATTTTTTTCCACTTTTATAGCAAATGAAGTTTTTATTGACAAGTAAATTATCTTCTTATTTTATAGCATTAGTTTTATAAACACAGTGTCAAATCCTTAATTATAGTAAAAAAAAGAAATTGAGGATGACTCAGTACTGTGGTCAGTGTGAAATGGGTACGGAATTCACGACCCAACCAGCCATTCGAACTCAGGTCACCTCCTTGGGAGGTGAGTGCTCTATCCCCTGAACTTCCTCGTTACTGATTCGTCAAAACTTGGTAATCCTCAAGATGCAGCAGATGACGATCCAATCTCCATTTTCGTGAAATATGGACCCTTCTTTCCTGTTAATCTTCAAGCTAGCTGTTATTTTAACACTTATTATATAGTCAGAGTTATAATGAACGAGTTATTTGTTAAATAACCAAGTAATAAAATTTCATTTAATTAAAAGTTTCTATCATTCTAAAATTGAACATGTTTTCTATATAACCGTTGCAACATCACTTGAATTGTAATAATAAATATGCACAAGTAGTTCGCAAAATAACCAACAAAATTTTTCCATATTTAAAAGTTTTATTCATTCTCGAAATATTTTTCAAAAGCACTATAAATCATAATAAATCAAACACGATTTATTCAAAAACAATTTTTTTATTTGATAAACAGCAATTCATGTGACTTTGATAGAAAAAAAAAATTTAACCACTCACAGTTTTACATGTCCCACTAACCTTAATGATTGAAACGTGAACGATGACTGCAAGTCTTCGTGTTTATACGGGTCCTCGGTTACGACATTCGATGACGTCATGAAGATGAGGGCCACGCCTCTCTGTTTACATGGGAATAGCTCATTTATTTCTGCGATATTCCCATACCAATGCAAATATTTTTGTGCTTTTCTTTATTTATCCCACACATTTTAACGCAAATTGTCTAACTACAAAGACAAGATTAACATTTTTATGACCACGGATAAGTTTTGGATTATTCTGTTAACCGGCGCTTTTTTTATTTATGTTTTTTATGGATTTTATTTAGCATTCCTTTCCTGTTTCGGGTAATATATATATATGACAAAAAGAGAGAGAACTATGTGAATCAATGCAATATTTAGTCAAAAATATTCATTTCATTAAAAAATTATAATTTAAATTATTAAATATTTTGTCTGAAAATTTATTGAATATGCCTTTCTTTTATTTGACAGAAAATCATATACCTTTTATTGTTTTAAATAAATATTAATAAAGAAAACGATAGCAATGTGAATAAAATGTTTATTTTATACACAATAAGTGATATATTTTCTATTTCTTATGTGAAGAAAAGATATGAGTAATATTTATATTATTAAATTATAAATATCTTTATTTTAAAATATGTAAATAATATAAAGTATACAATTGTCTTATAACTACTATGTGATTTAAATAAATAAATATTAATAAATAAAACCATAGCGCTGTGAATAAAAATTTTATTTTATACTGAATAAGTGAGAATTTCCATTTCTTATATAGAGAAAAGATATGAGTAATATATATATATATATATATATATATATATATATATATATATATATATATATATATATATATATATATATATATATATATATATATATATATATATATATATATATATATATATATATATATATATATATATATATCTGGTATATATATATATATATATATATATATATATATATATAAAACAATAGCATACTTCATATTAATTACATATTTTAGAATAAGGATATTTATAATTTCATAATATATATATATATATATATATATATATATATATATATATATATATATATATATATATATATATATATATATATATATATATATATATATATATATATATATATATATTATGAAATTATAAATATCCTTATTCTAAAATATGTAATTAACATGAAGTATGCTATTGTTTTATGTTAAAAAAATGTTTTTCTTCTTTCTTATTTAACTTGGATAAAGAGGACTAATGTTGACATTTAGACCAAGATATTCATGTTGTTAAATAAATAAATAAAATAAAAAAAACATCGGAAGATGTTTTTTTTTCGAAATATTTTTATGTTTGCATAAAAAGAATGTTTCTTTTTTCTTTTTAGTCAACTTGAAAAGGCAGTATTTAAAATTTTCATTTTAAATATTTCTAGTTCTTCAGTGATGTATTTAGCTTGTATATATCATGCTTCTGTAAAAAAAGCCATCTACTCTTGTTGAAAAGCTGGAATGAGGTGATATATGTGAACTGTAAAGACATCACTTGTACTAATTGTCTATCCTAGGCGGACATTTTGTTGTTGGAAACTTCGTATGACGAAGAATAGGACTTACTTTATAACTCTTTCGAAAATGAAGATCTGGAATGCTTTTTTGTAACAGATTGAAATATTTGTGGACCATCTGCTGCCGAGAAGCAAAAATGTAATTAACACGTCGAATACCAGTGGTGTCACCGGTGACCGGCGAAGTCAAGATTATTAGAAGCATCCCACGGTCAACCTGGTGGCAAAGGGACTCTAACCCATGGTCCGTCTACCACTGAGGATATTTCACGTCAGCACTGTGGTCGGTGCAAGCCGGATGCGGATTTGTATCGACTAGCCATCGCTGTGATTCGAACCCGGTTCTCCTCACTGGAAAGCGAAAGCTCTTTCCCCTGAGCCATCGTTGCTTGTTATATTATATTTAACATTATTGGTCATGCGTCTTTCTTGTTCTATTTTATGAGCAATAGGTATTTTAAATTGCCTGAAAAGAAGACATTTTTCATAGCCTCCTTTTACTTTGTTACTGAAAGCAGAAAAGAAAGTAATAATACATAAAAATAAATTGGCTATTAAATGATGCGCCAAATCCAATCTATGTGAGACTAGAAATAAACCATTAAACTTTAATATCAATGCGAAAATAAAGCTTAAAAAAATGGTCCTACATTTTTTCCACCCACGATTCCTCGAACATCACTGCTAATCCTATACTAAAAGTAGAGAACTAAAACGATTCATTTTAGAATATGCAAAAGGAATAAAAAAGAGCTGTGAGTATTATTATTTTGCTTGTCCCAATGCGCAAAAATGAGTAAAATTGTAAAACTTGGTGCAGTCTGAAAGCTGAATTTGGTGCTCTAAAATAAGATGATCAGCTTTCTCAAAAAACTTAAAAATTGTTAGCTAAATTTCTAAAAGAACATTCAAAAACCTCTCCTTTTAGCCTTTTTTTTTTAGAATTTTTTTTTTTTTTTCTGTTCGAAAATCCCTGCCCGGGATCTCTGACCGAAGAATATTTATTTAGAAAAAGCAAGCAGTTATTCGTCAAATATTCTTATAGAAATTTTACTACCAGTTCTTTAAATGCTTGAGGACATTGGTCAGCTTACTCAAAAACATGCATACCTAAAAAATTTTATTTGGAATGGCATTTAAGATTGATATGCGTTTAAAAGTTAGCGCAACGTCTTTTTAGGCGATGCAAAAATTTTACTCATTTTGGTTACTGATTCTGACAAAACCACTGAGCAAAATTTAACTATGTCACACGATGTGGAATTTACCAATCTTAAATTTTGTTCGTATTGAAGCTAGCGTGCAATGTACTTTTAGATGTTATGTGGCAAAAACTAAAAAAAATATCGAAAATCTAGCAGATTTTTGTCTTATCAAAATTTAGCTAACTCCAGGAACCGTCATCACATACTTAAATTAATCTTATTTGGAATGTCCAAAGTGAAATAGCTCCGTAGTGGACTGATCGCAAAGATACGATAAAGCATCACTGCCTGCGGTCAGTAAGCGGGTGAGTGACCACTTTGATCAGCCTATGTAGGGACCGATGCTGCGCGGTATCGATCCTCGTTAAACTGTTCTATCGTAAAGTGCTAGACTTCGCGAGCAGGTTGTCTAGCTACCAAAGCAGAGGAGCCACCCCCTTTGCAGAGGGTCAAAATTGCGATGTCATGCCTTCGGATCATCCTCTGGGATGTTTCCCAGACCGTCACCAATAGCCCATTGTGTAGCTCTAGTACGACGTAAATAAAGTACCTAACTACCAAAGTGAAATAAAATAACTTCCAGCTTTCTGGCGATTTGTTCGAACCAAAAGTCTAATTTGACTGGGACATAATCAGAAAGTGGTTTCAAATTTCATTTGCAAGATACCATCATGCACGCAAGACAGTTAACAGAAAAGTAGTAATATAAATACACGAGCTAATTTATAAAAATTCAAATTCTTTAATATTCCATGAAAACCGATAAATCGAGATACTTTCCGAACTGTTTTGTTTGCTATTTTTAGAATATAAGTCGTGGGTAATCCACTAAATTCTTTCCCAAACCGAGTACCAGAGAATTGTTCAATCAAGTAAGACATCTTTTGATTTTGAAGCAGCGTGATTCAATTATGATCGTATTTTCAAACTGAATTACAAACACGTTACGTAACTTCATTGAAAGCATTTATTTTTCTTTCTCTTTTCTCTACTTTGTTATTTTTTCCACCCTTTTCTTTTCTTTTTTTTTTCATCTCTCCTTTTTATAAACTTCACTTAATGTGCGAGTTAAGGTCTGAGGGTCAACTTTATAAGCCGCCTCGTTAAAGTGATGGTAAGATTGTATAGCCGAAAGTTTCCCGCCAAAATATATGCCCTTTTTTTTCATGGCTCTCTTAATGTGTTATGTGTTCTATTCTTAAGAATGAGCGTGACAGAGGGACCATACTCAAATTGTGTAATAAATCTATAAGATCTTTAAGTTGCAATCCTTACACAACGAAGTATGATTTATGGCAGGCAAATTTTTCGGGTCGAGGGCAAAAAATCAGGAGAAAAAAGTTTGGTGGGCCGAGTAAAAACTTCTAAAATAATAATAATCAAAAAACGATATACAAGTTTTAAATTAAATATTTAATAAGATGAATGAAATTGCGATTTCATTTTTAAAAGTTCCTTATATTGAGGTTCAAAGTGAGATGTGCGTATTTTAAGGAACGAGGCTAAATGCTTGTCTGTTAGTCTACTTCTGAAACGATTTTTTTCTAATGTTCATAGTTGAAAACACTTGTTTACATATATAAGATGAAGCAAACATAGCACTGATTTTCTGAGAGCGAGATATTAAATTTTGAAAACTAGCTTTCGGTTATAATTTGTAAAACTCAAGCTATGGCATATTTAGAAACAACTGTTTCAGACGATTGATACATTTCAACTAAATTTATTCAAGTTGCAAATCGAACCTCACTGTTTTACAATTTACGTTGAGAAGCATGGTAAAAATATCTAATTCTGTTTGAATGGCACGGGCATCTTGAAATCTGCGTTCAAATAGTTCGTAGTTTGCCCATACCTGATTTAGGGTGTATAAAAAAAAAAACTTTTTTTCGAAACTTAAAATTTCGGGTCTATAAAAATATTGTCACCATGATGACATAGTTACAAAAAAAGTACCCAGATAACAAATTATATATTTGTTTTAGTCTGATTGAAAAATATTTATGTCTTCCGGAATTGACTTAAAGTTTCATTTTTTTTTGGGGGGGGGGGATGGAGGGATCAAAAATGTGTATTTTAAATTTCTCTATTTTAAAAAGCATATATCTAAAATTTATCTTTATTTTCATGCTCCAAATTGTTAAATTTAGACTGCAAAATTAAATTTAGAAGAAAAATTATGTTTTAATAATAGTATTTAAATATTCCGTAATCTACATAAAAGCCGTAATTCAACTCGAAATCTGCTTAATAACTTCACTTAAATACTTGTTTAAGGCTTGAAAATATACGTATTTTTTTAATAAAAATAAAGGTTTTTATGTGGGTGGAAGATCTAAATGTTACACTTTACATATACATTTTTTACCATTTATTTCTATTCGAAACTTTATATTTCGTTAAGCATTGTGTTTCCAAAAACAATTCTGTATGTAGAAAAATTCAATGAAACGTGTGCATCGAAATGTCTATAAATTGAATGGAATGTTTATAAATCGAAGGTTTCACAGGATGTAAATGTTGCATGTCTTTAGAACTTTATTTTGAAAAGAACACCAGCATACACCCAAAGCTAAACTGAAATAAATATCTGATAATCTAGGTCAGCAAGATGTGCGTGGGGCTCGTGGCTCTTTTGAATTCTGGATTTCATCATAGAATATGATTTTAAGATTATATTTGTATAGACAATTATTGGAAATCTTAGGGGATATAGCACTTACTCTTCAATGAGGTGAATCAGGTTCGAATCTCAACAAAGGTTTGTCGTTTCGAGCACTACTCTTGGCTCGCACTGACCCCTCTCCTTGTACAACAAAAAGTCTTCATATGGTATCTTGAAAATAATCTGCTCAGACTACTTAAAAAGTGATCCGGTTTGCGCATAAAATAAATTATATCATTAAAACTTGGGATAGATGTTTATCCTATCTCCCCATATTTCTATACTTGATGCATCAATAGGTGGAGGTTTACAAGGAAGTAATAATAGTCTTTGTTTTTTAAACAAGTAAATTTTCGGGTAGATATTTGATTCCACCTTTTTTATTCAACCTTTTCGAAAAAAATACATGGATAATCTGTAAATAAGTTTCATATAAATTGATCTATAAATAAGTTTCATATAAATTTAATCTATAAATAAGCTTCATATAAATTGATTTACTTCAGAATCCTGATTAGTATGATCAGCAGAATGTCGATCCCATTAGTTGCTAAATGATGTTGAAAAGCATTAAATGATGCTTTTTTTGCGAATAATATGCTATTTTCATAAATGATGTGAGTTAGCAACAGTTACTCATGACTGTGAGATATAGTTCAGCCAGCGCCCTCTGTGTTTATTCTGAAAATGGGGCAAAACATTCATATGGGGAAAAGCCACAGTTTTGATAAAATCAAAAGCATTTGTGGTCAATTTTTTTAATATTAATAACTCATTCCAATATTGCATTATCTGGGGTCATAAAAATTTGCGAAAACGAGAATAAATCATTGATTTTGATAATTTTCATCTTGATAGAAAAATGTCGCCAAATTGGCGATTTAAAAAAAAATTAATAATTGTTAAAATTTAAGTTATTTGCTAGTTCTAAAGCCCAGATAATTCTTCACGGCTAAATAGTACATATAGTTTAAAATCATAGCTTTACTTCAAGCGTAAGGCACTTAAACTGTGGCTTTTTATTTTCCTTGGCGAAAAAACTTCGAAGAACCATGTTTAATTATAAAAAAGGAGTACCTTTATTAAAAAAAATACTGGTACAGAATTTTAGAAATATATTGAGTTAATAAACGATTTCCTAGGTAAATATCTTATTGTAATAATAAATATTTAAACTTCCGAACAAATATTTTTTTTCCATTAAAACAAATATTTTTTTGATATAGCATTTTTGAAAAACAATGCTCTTTCCCTTAAAGAAAGTTTTATCTTTAGTTTGTACCTGATCCCGCAGCTCCACCTTCATCTCGAAAATAACTCCAAAGGTACCTGTTGATTTTGGAGGCTAACACGCTGGTGTGGAAATATTATTTAGATTCGTGGCAGGCAACGCCCAATCTACAGTTACGCTTCCTTCTTCGTACCAGGCTGAAGAAGCTTAAACAGACCAGAAAAAAAAGTAGTAAATGTTGCCTGTGCCTTAA
This sequence comes from Parasteatoda tepidariorum, assembly GCF_982258835.1. Taxonomy (NCBI): domain Eukaryota; kingdom Metazoa; phylum Arthropoda; class Arachnida; order Araneae; family Theridiidae; genus Parasteatoda; species Parasteatoda tepidariorum. The sequence goes on from NC_141764.1 coordinate 59,822,361, forward strand.
TGCAGCAGGTAAAACAGATTGAAATATAACTTAATCCCTTCATCTGGAGTTTAAGAAGATATTCATGGGATGGAAGATTTTTAAATGAGATTAAGCTACCCTCCCTAACAACTGTTGTTGTTTTTTCCTCTATTTTAAAGTCCAATATATGTGAAAATAATTTTTAACTTTAATATTAATAATTTTTTAATTTTAATGTCACTCCTTTTTTTAATGTTACTCGAAATCAGAAAAAAAAAATGAAAACAAAGAGAGCGAAAAAGTTCCTTACATAAGTTGCTTCATAAATCAGTTGTAATATACAATGGAGTTCATATCGAATGTGTATACATTACACCAGTGTTTCCCAAAGTGTGGTACGCGTACCCCCAGGGGTACGGGAACAGTTCAGCGGGGGTACGCGTTCTTATGCGAAATATCTTGCAACATATGAAAATTTCAAAAAAATTTATTTAAAAACTAAACTAGTCATGAAAATTTACGATTATGTATTTTCTATTGGCTATTTTTGGCAGAATTAACAGTTAATAATTCGTGGTGTCAACAGACAGTTGTGATTGTTAACTTTTGTGCATTTTTTATAGTAAAAAATGCATTCATTTTTTTATTAGGGGTACACAGCGTTACGAAAAATTTAGAAAGGGTACACAAAATCCAAAAGTTTGGGAAACACTGCATTACACAATACGGAGACAAAAAAGAACTTAAGAAAGATTAACAAAGAAAACGAGAAAAAATGCATTTTAAAAAAAAGAAGAAAAAATATTAAAAATTAAAAAAAATTTCAAAAATACATTTAACAAGGAACTTAAAAAAATTCAACAAAAATTATTAAAAAAGCAGAATTTAAAATAACAAAAAGTATTATCTCGTCGTCAACTCACACGATTTTATTCGTAAATTAGAGTACTTTCTTATAATGAATTAATATAGAAAATGCAAATTATGTCAATACAATAATATGAGAATATATATATATATACTATATATAGTTTTATTTTTACTTATTGTGTTCAATTTTACTTGTTGCAATTTTAAAAAAAATTTTTGAGTGCTCACCATACTATTATATTGATATATTTTGCTTTGGCTATATTGATACAATATTAGAAAGCACTCTTTTTTGCGGATAGAATTGTGTGGGGGGATGAAAGGACTATATCTTTTATTTTTCGGATTTTTAAAAAAAATTTTATCCTTTTTTTTTATTTTCTTCCCCCCCCCCAGTGTTTTGTTATTCTTATTTTTATTATTATTTTTTATTTACACCCCCTTTTTTTTCTTCATATTTCTGTAATTTTCATTTGTTTTATCTTCATTTCACTTTTTTTGTCTTTTACTGTTTTATCTTTATGTTTATTTTCCTTTTATTTTAATAACATTAAAAAAAACTTTCCTATGAGCAGTTACTCGATACGATGGACAAATATCAAAAATTTTATTCTAACCTTCCATGCACGTTTCAGAATGCAGCGAGTCTCATTAACTTTCGAATGAAAAGAAATTTTTTGAATGACATTAAGCCTAAATAATTTAAATTTTTACTGTGTGATAAAATTTACTAAGATCACGAATTCGCGACACACGATCTATTATTCAAATTTAACAATAAGGTCTTGTATGTTTAATAGTTATTATGTATACATAACAATTAGCTGAATCCATTGCATGTTGTTTGCTTTTTTTTATTAAAAAAAAGAAAGTTGAAAACTTCTGTGACTGCAGGCTGTGAATGTTTTAAAGAAGTTCTTTGTTGGGTTCTCTGTTTCGTGATAGCCTGAAATTATCTTCCAGATTATAAATTAAAGGGGGAGATCTTTTTTGTTCTTTTAATTTTATTTAGGCTTAGTGAAGGAGAAAGCTTTACTAGAAATCCGGACTATAAGTTGTTTAATGAGCTGTATTATAATAGCCTTTTGCTTTTAATTTAAATAAATTTAATAATTTTAATCAATTTTAAATGAAATGAATCTAATAATTAAACTGGGAAAATTTAACTTTTTATTATTTCCTGTTGTGAATCATGCGTTTTTCTAAGAAATAGCTGTCGCTAATATCCTCTTTTCTGTTTTGCAGTTAAAACTTTGTGACCTACAGCCATTTACGAGAACCTTTTGTAACTTATATTTTGTATATGTTTGTCATGTTTTTCGCGAAGATTTGCGACTTTAGCTTTGTTATGTTGTTGCAGAAAATATTTAGATCAGAATCTTATTGCTTTCGAATAAAATGTTTTCTTTGCCCTGGAGACTATATGGTTTGCCCAAAAAGCAAATGTCCCTGATTTATTGGGAAGCGAATATACGTCACAGTTGGCTCATACTGTTTGGGTAGTAGTAGTAGAACTTTATTTATGCTGCACTAGAGCTGCCCAATGAGCATTGGTGGATGTTTAAAAAGCTACCCTGCGGATGATCCGAAGATATGCCATCACAATTTTGATACTCTGTAGAAGACGAGCATTTTGCGGTAGAATAGTTTAACGAGGACTGACCCTCGGTGCCTTCACCGGTAGATCAAACTTGCTCACTGGTCACACTCACTCATTGACCTCAGTGAGTGATGCTTAACTCGGTAATCCCCGAGGAACCATGTGTTACAATCAATTCCCCAAGGATATTTGCTGGTTAGAATCTGTGGAGTAGAGTGCAGTGGCGTATCTAGGGTATGGCAAGTATGGCGAATGCCATGGGCGCATTATTTCAAAAAGGCGCAAAATCAATCAACATCAACGATTATTTTTTTAATTAAAAATTTTACTAATTTTTTTTTCAAGTTATGACAGAATTAAAAAAAGCATACAACATTTAACCTTTCCTCGAGGGCTCGAAAAGAAGACATCGAGGTCTTTCGAGGAACTCTTTTTATAACTGGGGGAGTGAAATATGAAAGGGAACAGCTAATAATAAAAACAAAGTAGGTGACGAGCGTTAAACAATTTTAACCTCCCACTGTTTTTCATTTTTTTAATAACTTCGTTTGAAAACTCATAGACCACCTCAGTTAGGGATAATAGGAGGGCCAAGGTTTCCAGCGCTTTTACATAACTCGAAAAGCGCGGGAAATCTAAGTTGTTATATTGGATTCAACATTTAAAAAAAATGGGGGAAATAAGAAGAAAAAAAAACATTCCACATACCCCCTCTTTTTAAACAACTTGACGTCTGTGTAATAACAATTCATACACGTTTCTGCATTCATTCACTAGACACTTTTTCTTTCATTATACTTTCAAGTTGAGCAACAGAGGATTCGAAATAAATAAAAAAAACATATATTCATGAATACATTCAAGATAAATACTAAAATAAATCAGTAATTAAAAGTAGCTTTTTCTTTTCTACTATTATATTTACGATGATTTCGGAAAAAACCAAATTTTAATTATAATATCGTAATTTAAAGTATAATGCAGAGTTTTTAATAATTATAATTATAACTCTCTTTACTAACTTTTTGATACTTTCCAATAAAAAAAATTTTTAATTTCAGAGAATTTCCTAAATATTTAACATTTAATGTCGATCAAAATCCTTTGACAAAAAGACTTTTAGCCCCATATTTAATTTTATAACCGTCGTTGAACAGCCGACCTAATTCCGTAGCCTTGTAATTTTGAACCCAATCCAGAAGACAAGGGAACTCCTATATCGAGAAATGGGAGAAATTTGCCTTCGTGGAGCTAACCCGCATTTGCGTTACATGGAGAGGAAGACCACGAGAATCTCCCACGGTTAGCCTGACGGGAAGGGAACTCTAACCCATGATCCGTCTACAACTGAGGATATTTCCATGATATTTCACGTCAGCACTGTGGTCGGTGCAAGCCGGGTGCGGAATTCGTATCAACTGGGATTCGAACTCGGTTCGCCTCATTGCAAGGCGAACGCTCTATCCCCTGAGCCATCGCGGCTCCCATATTTAAATTAAAAGGAATTTAAACTTATTTTTTTTCTAAAATGTAGCTTCTTATTGCTTCACGATACGTCAAAGCTGTAATAGAAAGAATTTAAGTTATCGCTGATAAAATGAAAAGACAAAATGTAAGCTCATTATTTATTATAGAAAATTACAGGGAATTTTATTTATTATATTTTTTTAGTGCATTATTAATTTCATTTTTTCTACTAAAAACGAAAAATAAAGCACAAACTTAACGTGAAATTTTTTGAGGAAAACGAAAAAAAAAAATTTTTTTTCCAGGTATAAACGATGATAAAATAAACAGTTTAATAATGTTCATTCAGATGGGTTATTCACGAGTAAGAGTTATAAATATTGAAGTTCCCAATATTATAAACAAGCAAGACATTATTTATAAGACTTTATTGAAACTGTAACTCAGAGTCAAACTATAATATTGCACAAGGGGAAAAAAAAAAAACACTAAAATAGCCACAAAAAATCATGGTTACATATAAAAGTAAAATAATTAATTTAATAACATAATTTAGATTACAAAAGTATGGAATATGTACTAGCATTAAGAATGTATATTGTAGAATTGTATTGAATGTGTATTGTAGTACTATGTATGATGTTATAGCTCTTGAGTAGCAAATATATAGATATAAGTCAATGCCTTTTTCCTCGGCAATACATAGCGTATTTGTTTAAAATCGTGTCCTTTTTTATAATAAGATGATAAAAACAGAAAACAAATCCTAAAAATAATATTTATTGATTTCGTTTATCTAAAATAGTTTACTTAAACAGTCAATTAAATTTAAAATAATTTATTTGGAAAAAATGCTTTTCTACTTAGATTATTTGATATTATTTATGTATAATTGAAAATGCTATACGTTAAATATAAATTATAATAATATAAGCTGAATCTTTAAATTTAAAATATTTATCTATATGAAAAAATTAGTAGTACAACAGACTAAAAAAATGAAAGGCGAACGAAAGAAACTTTGGAAGTTCAAAAGTTGGTGACAAACGTAAAGAAATTTTTCTCCCCTTATCTTAAGGAAAGTGAGACCTCCAGTTAAAAGAACGATTTTCGGGGGAGGAAATGAATGGAACCCCTTCAGGCAGAAAAACCAGATGGCCAGATGGTGATGACCAGAGGACAGAGAGATGTGAAAACCATGGGGTGTCCCAGTCTTGCTTAGACTAATTATTCTGTAGTGAAATGCTTGTAAATCTTAAATTTTATCAGGGGTTAAAATCTCTTTGAAAAACGTTTTCGGAATTTGCTGAATAGATTTCAAGTAGAGCCCCTTCTATAAAGTAGCGTAAATTCTTCCTCAACAGGAGATTTTTACCACCCATGGTGGGAATCACCGCCACTAAAGTGTGAAATACTAAAAATAGGAGGTTCCTCTGATGACTCGCTCTACAAATAATTTAAACCAATGGAACGATTTAATAATGAGTACTTTCCACTATTTTGAAAAATAAAGGGCAGGCGTTATAAGTAGTTAGGTGCTCATACAAAAAATTCTGCTCGTTTTAGTTAATGTTTCAAGATTAAAGCCAAGAAAATCAAATATTTAAAGTCTTTAGATTTTTATAATCTATTTTGAAGCAGCTTCTGGACTTTTATAGTTGGTTCATAGATTTAAGAAAACAACGTGTACTACAAGGATTTTCTTTGATTGTAAGTAATCATTTCCTAAATATTTAAATTAATGCATTATACTTAAATTATTAATACCGTTATATGCGTTCGTTATATTTTCTAGAAATGATGTCGATATGCAGGGATGTAAGATTTCTCCGAAATATTTTATTAAGTGGTGGAGAGTTAAAAACTAAACCTTGCAAAATTTTAGATGATATTGGTAAAATTTGAAATTCTTACCACAAGGTAACTGGAGTAAAATTGTATTTCATGGAAAATTTCGAATTATACATACGTAGTGGCGGAAAATATAATTTTAAATCAGATTTACATAAACCAAGAATAAAACATCAAAACATAAATTTTGCTACCACTAGAAAGAAGTTCCCCATTAAGTTGCAAGTTAGCATCTCTGTATGTGTAGATCGAGTGGGACATTTGCTCTCCCTCCTTTTAATGCTATAAATTAGAATTTATAATATTTTTTAGTTTTTATTGTTACTGTTTTATGACAGTACATTTAATATGCACATAGATTTTTTGTATTAATAATTATATATTGTATAATTAAATACTCGTTAATGCATTATAATTATAAATAATATGTAATAAAAAAAGCAACGAATGTTAAAATTTCTAATGTTAGAGGAAATATATTTTCTTAATTTTCCTGAAAAATAATTGCGATAAGTAAATAATTTTGCGTTTATTACGTAACATTCATTACGTTCAGCAAATAGTTTCCAACAACCGATAAATGTTTCTCTTTCTATTCATAAATAGATAGATTTTGAGTTTAACCACTTGTTTTTTTTTCCTTCTTTTCTTTGAAGGGTTATATTAAGGAACAATGCCTTAAGCGTAAGTTTCAATAATCCTTTTACTTACAAATTGATTTTTTTTTAATTCATAAAGACATGTTTGTTTTGTACTTTTAAATTACATTTATTTAATATTTATCAACCTTTCTTCGAGTTATGGAACACGCTTCCATAGCATCTCGGGTGCAAAATTTTGTCGTCTTTCTTTCCCCTATATCTTTTATTTTATTTCAGATTACAATTTTCTTCCCTTTTCAAAAAAAAAAGAAAAGAAAAATTAGATTAAATAATTACTTTTTTTTTAATTTTATAAGTCTTTTACAATACATATAACTTACATTATGTTTATATCACTACATATTATATTACTTGAAAAAAAATCAATAAAGTAACAATCACAATAATTATTTTTCATTAAATAATTATCCTTATTTTAAGAATATAAAAAAAACAATAAGCATTTTAAATATTGAAAAATTAGACCTTGTTAAATAATGAAGTATACGCATTCTTATAATGTATTTTCATAAAGATACAAAAAAAAGCCCTCTTTTCCTCAAATATTCCAATCACTTATATTTCTCTTCTTCCTAAAAAGCAAATTTTAAAGCTAATTAATTTTGATTATTTTTTTAAAAAAAGTTTTTTTCCCTGTTCTACAGGTTGGTCTAAATTCATGTTGTTTGAATATGGAGTTAGGATTCCTGAGAAATAGAATTAAAAAAAAGTCGGATATTTAAAATTTGATTTCTATTTTGACTATTGACTATAAATTTGACTATTTGACTATAAATTTGACTATTTGATCAATTTCGCTAAAATGTAGTATTTTTTAAAACAATGTAAAAAATGTACATCTAACAATTGAATTTTTTACGACTATTATAAATAAAATAATAAATATTTACGAAAAGATATTTTTTAACAAAGGACCTTTATAGTTATGGGAAAATTTTTTTAAAATTCGATTGAAAAGCTCTCGAGTTACTTCTCATATTGTGACTACCCCCAATACTTAGGGGTACAGAAATCCAAATCAGTCAAAAAAATGGCATGTTTATTCAGAGAAAGTACGTTTTAGTGTCTGATTTTGTAACTTGAAATATTGTCCCTGCACTTATTAATTAGCATATTTTAAGTCACCTCCTTGAACCATTGACATGAGAAGAACGTGAAGATCTGATTATTATATCAAAAGTTATCAGGGTAGTCCGTTTATTTATTTATTTTTTTGCGCACCGAACGTCTACAAACTTGTGATTCAAATCTGTTTAATTTTTTTCTGCTTTCTCTCTAATTTGTTCCATTCTGATGCGAAGAAAATTTTTCATAATTTGATTTTTTTTTGGGTCTATTTCTTAACTTTTTGCCTTTTTTTTTTCACTGTTAAAAAATCAATTATTTCTAGATATTCTTAAACTAAGACGTCAACTTCCTCTAATTTATTTCTCATTAAAGAATGTATTATTGTCGCTATTTTGTCTAGAGTTCTGTATTAATTACTATACGTATATTTTTTCTTATTATCGGTTATTATATAATGTTTGTAAAATTTAATTATATTAAGACCATCGGTTTTTTGTAACTAAAAAGCTAACGAAGTTATAAAATTTGATTGTAGCTATTTTATTTGTAATTGTCATAACAAATCGTAATTATTTACACTGTGATCTTTAATAAATTTGTTATATCTCGATGATTTTATTGTTTTGGTATTAGCAAAGCATGATTATTTCTAAAAACAATTAATTTTATTCACTTTAAATTTTGAAAATAATGGGTAATCGTCTGGTTATGTTATAGTTCTTCTTTAATTCAGAGACATTTGTTGTGCGTGCGTATTTTTGTTACCTAATTGTATTTGTTGCTTAATTAAACAAATTGTTAGAATTGTTATTGACAGTTGAAGAAACGCAAGAGAATCTTCTTTAAATATGATAAAGCAGACTTTTTTTTTATTTCTAACTAATGCTGATTTCGAACACACTTGAATGCATTATAATTAAAAAGAGATAATTTTATTGTTGTAGTTAATTTTTATTTATTTATTAATCTATTAAAAAAAATTGCGTTGCAATCTTTTTGGAAAATTTTATAAACGTTGTTGAACAGCCGATCCAATTGTTTGAGTTTGCGACTGCTGATGTCCAACTTCGTAGCCTTGTAATTTTGAACCCGATTCAGAAGACAAGAGAACGCCTGTATCGAGCATTTTGGAGAAATTTGCTTTCGCGGACCACTTTTTTGATTGAACTAATCCGCATTTGCGTTACATGGAGAGGAGGATCACGAAAGCCTCCCGCGGTTAGTCTGACGGCAAGGGTAACCAATGATCCGTCAAAGAGGATATTTTACGTCAGCACCGTGGTAGGTGCAAGCCGGATACGGAAATCGTGTCGAGCAGTCATCGCTGGGAATCGAACCCGGCTCACCTCGTTGGAAGGTGAATGCTCTATCCCCTGAGCCACCGCGGCTCTTTTTTGCAATATTGCCAAAAGGCTTAAATACTTCAAACAACGCTTTTATTTCGCATCGCATAAAAAAAGAGATTATAAATATTTTAGGAAGGGCGCCAGTGCGAGATTTGCCATAGGCGCTTCCTTCCATAGATACGCCTCTGGTAGAGTGTCACCTTGCTCATGCGTGGTCACTCAGCCTTTCTGACCATTGGGAGAAAACGGATAAACATTTTCATGAAATTCGTTTTGTCTTCAATGCAAGTGGTCATGCTGCACTCCATCGATTGCCACCAAGTATGTAATGGAATTTTTCTCATGATAAAGACGGTCTTTTGGAGCTGATATTTTAAGCCTCTTGAAGACATTCCAAAATAGGCCCACCGCAATGTCTTCGATACTTGAAAATGTCGTAGAAAGCGATGCATCAGAGCAAAAGATTTGAAATCTCTTGATCAACTCACTGAGATCACTTGGAATTCTGAAATGAATTCTGTGGATAAACCAATGGAATTGCCTTAAAATAGAATGTCTACAGAACTGCTAAAGAATTTCGATGGAGCTTCTTCAGCTTACGATGTGCAAACGTACAATAAAGTAATTACAGAACTATTTTAAAACACATTGGTGATAGGAAAGACATGGAACAGATTGCATTTTATTTAATCATTTTTGTTGCCCTAAAATATAAAGATAAGTTATAGATAAAATTCATACTAGAATAATATGTTATTAGAGTTATAGACCAGAATATCTTGTTGATCTAGAATAGAACGCATACAGAACAATTGTTCAATGTAATGTCTGCAGAACTGCTTCAGAAATTTTTTTAATGGAACTGAAATAGAATGTGATGTCCACAGATAGAATGGATGAAACGAAATCTCCAAAGAAATTGCTATAAAATAGAATAAAATTCCAAAGAGTTGACAAAAAAACAGAATGAAATTTCAAAGAATTGACATAAAACACAACTAAATGTCAAAAAATTGACATAAAATAGATTGAAATTCCAAAGAATTTCTAGTTAATGAAATTCTCTCTAACTGTGTAAGAGCAGTCTATTTTTTGCAATGTTCACAGATTTGTCACGGAACAAAATTTCTAAAGATTTGCAATAGAATAACAAAAATGCAAAATTCGTCTTCAATCTTCTAACTGTAGGTGTCGTCTATTTTCTAGGGGAAGCAATGATTTGCATGTAATTATGAAGAAGCATCCTGTTAAGTTTCAAAATTTATTGTATCCGTTCAACAATGTTATTTATAATATTCTTATTTTTTCTTTATTTCCGCAAACAGTTGATTAAAAACAAAAACTGATGACATGGTAAGCATTCACTGAAGATTTTTCCAACAAGGAAGGAAATGTAAATAAAGAAAAAAGCGGTGCCATTAATCTCCGCTGGGGGTAATGCTCAGGCCCGAACGAGATAATGAATAGGGCACTCGAACAAGTCATTACTTTACCTCCCCACCTGTGGTTAAAATTAGCTTCTCTTGCGTAACCCTTCCTCACCAAGGTGGTCTTCGTGTGGATTTTGGAAGTGAAATATTCATTAGTGGGGGAAAACTGAGAAAACGAACTTAAGTGTAAACAAACACAGAGGTCAACATTCGAATTAAGTTTTAAGTTTGGAATTTTTATGTAGATTTCTTAACCTTTGAAGTAAGAATTTAAATTTCGCTTAAGACCCTAAGGATAGTAATTTGCTTAATTTATTTTAAAGTTTCCGAACGTTTTTGTTTAAATACTTTAAAGACGACAATGATTTTGAATGAAATATGGAATTTTTAAGTATAAACATGGTATTCTACTTCAAAAGCTTTCTTTTTTTTTTCATTTTGGGACATTACGTAATTTTAAGATTTTATTTTACTAAAAATATTTAAAAAATTTCATTCAAATTTCAGATTTTATTATATAAAATCACTTTGCTTAAGTAGGTATCGAAGTCCTTAAACTTCAACATGCACATTTTCCCGATCCTTGTTAAATAAAATACTAAGCAAAAATAAATATGAAAAATCATTTTTTGCACCTTTTGGTAAGCGAATTTTATAAAAAGAGGCAAAGGTATTTGAATCTCGAAAAAAGTTTAAAAGATATGACCAAAAAAAAAAAAACAAAAAAAAAGCGAAAAATTAAGTGCTTATAATATTTTACCGCAATTTCGACAAACTATTGGGGATATATTTTTTTTCTTCAGATAATTGGTACCCTCACTACATTACGAGCGACAAAAATATAAAATACGTCAAGGATAAGGTACTTTACTTAGATTTAATTTAAGGAAATACTTTCTATGTCCGATTTTGTTAATAAATGAGCGTTAAATAAATTTAAATGTCAGAATTCAAAGTTTAAACGATATCTGTTTTGCTAAAATTAAAATATATTTCAAAACTAAGCCTTTATTATTTAAAAAACTATTAAGCTAATTTAAACTTTAGAATTAGAAACTTTTTTATATCTTATAAATTAAAATTTTGTTCGATTTTTATCAAACAATTATTAAAAAAAAATTTTTTTTACGTTGATATGTTTTTTTTCCATAAGCGAGTTTTATAAATGAACACAAAGATATTTTGATTCATGCATTTAGTTTAAAAGACATGGTGAAATATTTAAAAAAGTAAAAGGTTACCCTTAACTAAATCGACTGGTCTATCTAAATCGATTCTTAATCAAGAGACTGGTCTCATAATTGAACTATAGTGAGTCTATTTTCTGGATTGAGGCTACATAGCTAAATTAGCGTTGACTACACGCAAAGTTAATGCGTTGACAATAACAATGTAGAATGTGCTGTCTATCCGTATGACGCAATACACACATTTCTGTTAGCACTCTTGGCGTTTTAATTTGTTGCCGAAAAACAAGTTATCAATTCGGATGTATTAAGCTATACGTCCATTTTTTGTTGCCAAATGGATTTTTTAAGTTCTTCTAGTGAACCAGAACTTTTTAATGATTGCCAAATGGAACCTTAAAAATATCTTACAAACATATTCTTCCTCTAAGATCTCAATTTAATTGCTTAAAAAAATTAAACGATGTAATTAAAGTTAAGATTATATTAAAATATTTTCCAAGGAAATCCTTCTTTTTTCTTTTAAACAAAAATTTTATTTAAGATCTTTAAGCTCTTCAATCTGGTGATAAAAAATCTCAATTCGGTCTGTAAAATCTATGTTTATTCAAGGAAGTACGTTTTTATTTAACTGATTTTAATATCTAAATTACTATTCATCCTAATGATTATAACTAGCAAATGTGGCTGAGTAAGTAAAAAGTTATTAATAATCTAAGCTATTAATAATCGAAGTTATTAATAATCTAAATTATTAATAATCTAAGTTATTAAAAATCTAAGTTATTAATAATCAAAGTTATTAATAACCTAAGTTATTCATAATGTATCTGGGGTTTTTACGTTGCACATTGTTACAGAACGAACTATCATTTAATACTGCGTTTTGGGACACGAAAACAGGATGGTCTATTAAAAATTTGACGACGCAATTTTATATTATATTTGAACAACTTTTGTTGCAAAAAAATGAAGATTATTCAAAAGAAATAAGTACTGTGACAAATGACACTTTCTGAAATGTCAGCACTTAATTAAATCGGAATAGTTTTTTCCTTAATTTGTTGAGTGAAATAAACGTTTTGAAAATGAATGGCAAATGTTAGATTAAAAGGACATGGAGAGTGACTACTATTTAATTAGCATTTTACCTGGCATTGAATTCTTCAAAGATGTGGGTGTATTAGAGAGAAGTTTAATTAATTCATGCATTAACCTAGATTCCGTCTGTATTTGGAAAGGAATTTTCTTCATTGGAATTTAGAAGAGCGATAGGGTTACTGTGCGCATTAACTCTCCGAAGTAAGTCCTGAGAAATTCTGCATCACCCCACAAAATGTTACTAAAATATTTTAAAAATATTAAATGAGGCCTTGGATTTTAGTATCACCCCACAAAATGTTGCTGAAATATTTTAAAAATATTAAACGAGGCCTTGGATTTTTGTATCACCCCACAAAATGTTGCTGAAATATTTTAAAAACAAATAATATTTTATTGATTACAAATCATTTTTTGGATGGTACATTTTCGTTTAACATATGTCTCTGGCTACTTTAACACTGATATGTTTCTCTCTGCTACTATCTATTCTTAAAGTTTTGTATTCTAAACCTGAGGAGGAATAATATTACTTCACAGCATTGCATAATCTTGAGTGTTTTTGTTTACGTAAAACAAAATCGAGCAAAGGATACACCACAATGATATCATTAGAAATCGAAATTTTTGAGACTCGTTGAGTCATGGATATTGATAGTCTGTACACTTGACAGAGCAAAATTGTACAAACAAAATTGCTACCGTAGGGACACCAATGTAATGACAGATTGAGAACGCAATTGCAAGCAGAGACAGCATGGATCCCGCGTGCTCTCTCCCCCAAGTGCTGTATGCCTAAGATCCAAATTAATTTCAACTTATTGAAGTCAACAATAAATAAAAAAAGGATTAGTTACATATTAGAATTATATTTAATATTCTTTAAAAAAAAAACAGCATAAATTCTAGACACACAGTGAAGAGAAGCACACAAGAAAAAGAAAAAAATGGTGCGTGGAGTCCCTCCGCTCGGAAGAAGTTAAACTTCGCAACCTGCGACGTTAATTGTAGAAGAATCAGCAGTTGTAGAATGATCTCTAGTTCTATTAAACAACTCTTTTTCCTGCTCTGCTCGCTTCCGTGCTCTGTAATCACGGTAACATTGTGCATTTTTTCCCTCGTGGCAGTGGCGTGCCAGCCGGGGGGGCAGAGGGGGCAGCCGCCCCCTCTGAAATTTTTGTGAGGGGGCAAATAATATGTTTCGCCCCTCCTGAAATTTAAACATTCGAGAAAATAAAATCAAGTAAAATTCCAATTAAAAATAGTAAAAACGTAAATTTTTAGAAAAAAAAAACATTTTAAATTGAACTTTAAAGCTATTTTCCTCTGAAATTAAAGTAAGAGGTTATAATAAATATAAAGACAAGGCTCTTTTTTTCAACTTAGATGCTATTTTTCAAAAAGAAAACTTTATTTTCCTCTGACATTTAATAAAAGGGAGAATAATGCGTTTCGCCCCTTCTGAAATTTAGACATTCACAAAAATGAAGTCAATTTAAATTAGTAAACTTAGAGGAAAAAAAGCCTTTTTCCCCCAACTAAATTGAGGGGGCGAGAGGTAAATTAATTTAATTGAGGGAGCGAATTAATAAATTAATTTAATTTAATTGAGGGGGCGAATATTGCGCTTCGCCCCTTCTGAAATGACATTCACAAAAATGAAGTCAAATTATATATTAGTAAACTTAGAGGGAAAAAAACCTTATTTTTTTCAACTAAATTGAGGGATTGAATTAATAAATTAATTTAATTTAATTGAGGGGCGAATGATGTGCTTCGCCCCTTCTGAAATTAGCCATTCGTGAAAATAAAGTTGTATTGGTAGTTTTAGAAAAAAAAGAAACTTTTTTAAATTTAAAAAAAAAAAAAAAAAAAAAAAAAAAAAAAAAAAAAAAAACATTATTTTCTTCTGAAATTTAATTGAGGGAGCAAATAGTGTGCTTAGCCCCTTTTGAAATTAAGACATTAGTGACTATAAGGTCAAGCAAAGAAAAAAAATAACCATTTCTTTTTCTACTTTAAAATAATTTTCGAAATCAAAATTTTTATTTTACTGCGACTTTATGTTGAGGGGGAGAACAATGTGCCATTCGTGAAAATAAAGCTAAGTTAAATGAGTAATTTTAGAAAAAAAAACTTTTTTTCAACTTCAAAGTTGTTGTTTTTTTAAAAAAGAAAACACTATTTATTCTGAAATTTAATTGAGGGGGCGAATAGTGTGCTTATCCCCTTATGAAATTTAGACATTCATGAGAATGAAGCTAAATTAAATTGGTAACTTTTTAAAAAGTCTAATTTTTTTCTATTGTGAAGCTATTTTTAAAATATAAAATTTCATTTTCCTCTGAAATTTAATTGAAGGTCGGCGAATAATATGCTTCGCTCCCTCTGAAATTTAGCCATTCGTGAAAATAACGTCAAGTTAAATTGATAACTTTAGAAGAAAAAAACCCATTTTTTCTACTTTTAAGTTATTTTCGAAATCAAAAACTTTATTTAATAGTGAATTTAAATTGAGGGGGCGAATAATGTGCTTCGCCCCTTCTGAAATTTAGCAATTCGTGAAAATAAAGTTAAGCTAAATTGGAAATTTTAGAAAAAAAAGTACTATTTATTTCTACTTTAAAGCAATTTTCAAAATCAAAAATTTTATTGAAGGGCGAATAATGTCTTTTGCCCCTTCTGAAATTTTGACATTAGTGAAAATAAAATTCAGTTTAATTGGTAATTTTAGAAAAAAGAAACTGTTTTTTTCTTAAGACAAAGACTTTTTTTTACATACGAGTATTTTCTATATGCGTAATTAAACGGAAAACAAAAACAATTTTAAAAACAAAATACTTCTTGAAAAACGCATTACATATAAAATATATCAAATGTTTAGAAAACTAAAATAATTTCATTTCTTTTACCCTTCCCTGGAAAGGGTAATAAAAGGCATCCTCCACTGATAAAAACTGGTTTCAAAGAATCCCTTGACTTTCAAGAATTTCCTTTCCACCCATCTTGGCATATAGTAATTCTGGTGGCCAAACCCCCCACAAAGACTGTTATTTGACTCCTCAAAAACAGCCACCTCATGTTACTCTATGGGAAAAAGTACTTTTGCTCCTGTAATTTTCATTTTTATGCCCCTTTGCTCCTTTGACCTCTTTTTAAAATGTCAGATATCCACAAAACCATATCTTATTTGGATATCTCTTCATAAATTGTTTCAAACAAGCAATTATCTAGATTTTCTGAGAAAACAGATGTTTTAGGCGGGATCTAAACTGGGGAAGAATCTTGTTGACATTTTTCTCTGGTCATTTTGTGATGAGACTTTTAACGCTCTCTGTTGAATTTTCTTTTTTAGCTCATTTAATTACGTAATTTAAGCTATCGATTTTAAATTAAAGCATAATTTTTTTTATTTTGTTTAATTGCTTTAAATTATTTGGTTGATTTTTGTAGTTGTTTTTTTACATCAGTTTGATAAGTTAGTTACAACAGTTATTTTTTACCTAAATCGTGTCATCCATCAATAATTCAAATTCTTAATGAAGCTTCTCGTTGAATAACAATAAATTTCGAAAGAGGTAAGCAAATGTTTTCAATCCAATAAATTTTTTAATGCTTTAATAATTATGTACTGTTAGAACCGTTTTATATAGTTGTTCGTATAGTAAATGTTTTTATTATGTTCGTATATCAAATTCATTTATATAGTGGATTAGGTCATGATTTTACTGTTTATTGTGTATGGATTTTATTATCAATTTATATTAGGAATTTATTTTTTTTTAATTGTAAAATAATATTTCGAATTCTTTTTGCTTTTAACAAGTTTATTTTGATTCAGAAATGAAAATCAGCCTTTAATTTTTTTATGATTGATTATGTAGAGCAGAATTCAAACACCAAATCCGTTACACATTTAAATCCGTTACACTCTTTTTCTCTCTCATGTCAAATAAATCATTTGAAAAAACCTTTATAGACCAACTATAATTTGCATAAATAATGATAATTTTTATCGTAATACAAAAAAGTAACTACCATTTACATTTTTAACAATAAAAATGCAAAAAAAATTATTCTTAAAAAATGCTTCGTTAAAAATTTCTATAATATTTTATTATTTTCAGTAATAAAACTTTAATTAAACAAAGCATATATTTCTAAGAATGGGGCAATTTGTTTCCGTAGCATTGGAGGGAAAAAAATTTCAGCGTAATTTTTGTAGTTTATTTTAATCATAATTTTATAGAATGGTCAAATTGTGTTAATAACTTTGTGCTAAATAACATAGTAAAAGCTTTTTTCACGAATAATTTTTTTACATTTAAAGTATTAATTTTTGAAAATTTTAATGCTGAAATTATAAAGGCTGTTGATAGAGGATAAAAAATTGATCCGATCAATACTATTGTAATTTAACATTTCTTAAAAATGTGCTCTTTATCTATTGAATATTTTTATTTTTCGTTTCCAATTTCGATTTAAATCCAGATAAATGAAACTGGAACAAGATGAGAAAAACCCTACACATAAAACTGCTTAAATTTTATTTTTCCACATTTTTAAAATTTTTTTATTGTTCTCTTTAAAAATCCGAAAGCAAATGATATTCATTGTCAAGACAAATCATTAATAAAAGTTTTTTTACGTAGGAAGAAAGTTGTATGACGTTTTTCTTTGGTATGATATTTGCTTTGGAATTTCAAATAAATAAATAAATAAATAATCCTGCGTCAGGATTGTTTGTCATATATAATTGCATGGCGACGTGAATATATATATTCTGATCAGATACATGTCATTCTGATCAGAAGTTTCAACAGGCAAAATATTCAAAAATGATTTTTTTTTTTTAAATATAGCTATATTTTTAGGACTGGATAGGAAATATAGCTATATTTTTGGGACACTAAAGTAACGCAATTTTATTTTTCCCTCGATGTTAAAGATATAACTGATGAATATTTTTTTAATTGTGACTTTTTAAAAGGATAGCAAATGTGATACACAAAACCCTAAAATTTTTATCCAGTTTCTATAACACGTGAAGTATGCATCAAAGATCATGCATCAGTATGATAGAAGTATGCATCAAGGGAAAAAAATTGATAATTTCCTTTAAGATTTCGACTGAAAGAGAAAAAATAAGTCCATGGGCAAACTAGAAATCAGGAGCCATCGTCGATTTTATAGCTAATACATTTAGTGTAAATTTCTGTTCTAATAATTAGGTTTCTGGATCGCTCAAAATGAAAATCCTCGCCTTAAGTTCCGATTGTTCATGCGATTTCCCGACAATTTTGAGGAATCTTAATTAAGAGAATATAAATTGTAACAATAGTTCATTTCGAAGAAGCAAACAAAAATTCATAGCCGACATTTACACCCAATTCTTAAAAAAAAGTTTAAATCCGATCTAAGAGTGTTCGCTTTGTTTATTTATTTGCGCTCAATACATTGTTCGATTTTGCTATAAAATAGAAAGCCTCTCGCTCGTTCACGTACATAAATAACGCGAATCGAGATTATTTGAAGTGCCTGCACCCTGCACTGCACAGAATCAGAAATTAAAAGAGCGTGAGCGTGCGAGATATTACGCGAAAGAGCTCTCTAATAACGTTTATTCTTGAACGAAACAATAATTTGTGTTTGGCGTGGTTTAGCCGCTTCTGTACATTGTTCAGTTATATAAAGAATTAGCATCGCATTTTTTACTAAAAATGATAAAAACAAAGATAAAAGAATTTTTACATTCTAATTGGTCAGTTAAATGTGAAAATTTACGGAATATGTACAGAAGCGGCTAAACCGCGCCAAACACAAATTATTATTTCGTTCAAGAATAAACGTTATTAGAGAGCTCTTTCGCGTAATATCTCGCACGCTCACGCTCTTTTAATTTCTGATTCTGTACAGTGCAGGGTGCAGGCACTTCAAATAATCTCGATTCGCATTATTTATGTACGTGAACGAGCGAGAGGTTTTCTATTTTATAGCAAAATCGGACAATGTATTGAGCGCAAATAAATAAACAAAGCGAACACTCTTAGATCGGATTTTCGCAGGACTCAACTTGAATGGCTCGAGAGCATAACTTTAAGCATGCGAAACAATAAGAGTAGACGGACAAGAAATTTCCCCCACAGAAACGTTTTGAATAAACATTTTTCTTTCAACGTATGCAGATTCCTTAAAATAATGGGGATAGCCGCAATCTGGAGAAAAAAAAATGGTCCTAGCAATTTAGTCAGAGCCTTCTCATGTTTGCTATTTGTAATTTTCAATTATTAACAGGGCGATTCTAAGGTTGCTCAATAATCTTTGAATTTATTCCTTTTTTTGTGCGTCAGACATAGTTTAAGGCATTTTTTGTCAGTATACATGGCACAGTAATTTGATTTTTGTCTGACTTTATTTACTTTCTATATTTAATCAGGTATTATTGAAATGCATTTTCCTCACATATTAATTTTCAAACTTCGCAGTTTACTTTAATTTTTTGTTAGTTATTTTTAAAAATGTTATTTTCTTCGGATTTTTTTCTCTATAATTTTCTCTATAATAATTTTTATTTTTCAGTCCTTGCTATTTTTCAAATATTTTTAAGCTAATTGGGACTTTTTGTTTTGCTTTGATTATTTTTGTTTACTCATTAATAAAATAATAAGTCTTCATAAAAACTATGTAATAAATTTTAAAAGTACCACAAATTTTTCAGATTTATTATTTTTTTAATTGTAAATATTTTTTTCGATTTCATTTTTATCGGATTTTAGCTTTTACGTAGCTTATGTTAAGGATATTTTTCTTAATTGTCTTCTCTATATTTTGTTATAATAATTTAAATTCTTTAAATATATTTCATTTAATTTATACTTTTTTTTAAATATTTTCAAAGTATATAACATATAATTTGTCAATATCATTAGGTTTATCAAAAGATCTATCCAGCTATCCATTTTTGTTTTGAATAGCTATAATTCGAAAAATAATATTACATTGTTCAGTTTAAAAAAAATAATGACCATGTAACCTCAAATATACAATAAAATTTTGGTTATAATTTTGCAATTAATTAATGAAAATCCCTTAATCTGTTTTAGTTTTTTCATTCCTTTTCCTTTATCATGAAAATTTAATTAATATGATTAAGTTAATTCTACTTCGTTGAATTACAGCATATATGTTTTAAATTGTATATTTTCTTTTTCTTTGAATATATTTACAATTTTTACCTTGGAATAAACCAGAAAAATCAGAAGATTTCTTTAAAATTCAAAGTAATTTTTAAATAAGATTTAATTTGAGAAACCAATCTATTTTACGTCATTCATTTGTTGTAATTTTTATACAACTTGTGCTTTATCATTTAATGATAAAGCACAAGTACCAAGATTAAAAAGGAGAATTAACTTTGTCATATTAATTATTTATCATTAAATAATTAATATGATAAAGTTAATTCTCCTTTTCTGTATACTGAAAATTTGTATTCATGATCAAATTAAAATCTATGCCAGAATCAAAATGTAAATCACAAATTACTTTTGATTCAATATGTTTTTGAGAAACAGAAAACCATATTATGTCATTATGATTAACCCTTTCTGAGGCCGTGGTAAGTATAATTACTCCCTATTTTTAAAGTTCATGGGGAACTGTTTAACCAATTTTAATTTAGATTTCCATTTTTTAATAATTTCAGCTTTCTTGTAGTGCGTTTGAATAAAATTGGTTACAGTTTGTTAGTTTAAGAAAACGTATATAAGTTATAAAATACATAATTCCTTCTGAAGTTTGTAGTATTTATAAGATTTATTTTATAAATAACTAAAAGTAAAACTCAATAAGTTTCAAATAGGTCGTGACAAATACCAAAAACAAAATAATAATATTAAAAATTAGATTAATTTTTTATAAGCAAAATGGGTTATTCTTTCTTGTATCAATTACTATTCTTATATCAATTTCAATTCCAAAAATACTTCAATTTACCTTCACAAATAAATGGCTCATTAAAAGGTTAATATGTATCTATAAAATATCTTGCTCAGCATTAATGAATTTAATAAGTAAAATTACAAAAGTAATTAATTAAATTTTAATACACTTTTTTAAAAATTTGTTTACAATTGATAAATCATTTTTTGTTATCTAATTTGTTGGTGTGAATGTAATAGTTAAATCATAGTCATCCTAAGCAATGGAAATAATAATAAATAATTAAAATTAGATAAATTACAATATTAAAATAATACAACTTATAATACTAGATCGGACAAATTGACTTAGAATTGGCTCGCCCCCCCAGTCAAAAAGAAGTTGGCACGCCACTGCCTCGTGGACCTCTTGAACTAGTGGAAGTGCTTGTGGTTGCCTCATCGTCTCGCCATGGAAAATGTATTTGTATTAATAATGTATGTGAATGCGTTATAATGTAATTTCAGAAGAGAAAACCTAGCAATCAATTGATATTCACAAAAGACGTACCTTGAGATAACCTTAAATCCGTCGCATTGTCCGTGGGATTGTTTTCACTCATTTTTTACAATTGTTATCCACTACATTTGAAAATAAAAAATACTACCCTATTAAATTATATGTGTATCAAAACAAACTAAAAAAATATTTATAGAAAAACAATACTATTATGACTTTTATTATTTTTATGCTAGTGAGAACCAAAACAATATGGAAATGAATAAAAAGGTAGCGTTAAACGTTTAACGCAACCTTGTTGGAAGTCGCACAAGAAACTTCAAAAAAAATTTAAAAAGGACTTCTTTTAAGAAATCAAATCATGGAGTGAACTGCAAGCCGCAAGCGGATCGGAGGTAAACTAAGTTCGGTTACAGTTACAAAGGAAATCACCAAAAATAAAACGATGACAATTCCACCGCGGGTAAAAAAAAGAACGAAAACTAATAAAACTTAATTAAGTTGATGGAGAAGAAACGACTGGCTAAAATGTGATGTGAGCAACATCACATACGGAGTTGAATATTGATGGTTGCAAACACAGAATTGGGTCGGCTGCTCCACACTGGTTATTAAATAATATTAGTAATTATTAGAAAAGCTAATTTTGCATTATCGGTGTCAATAATGGTTGGGTGATATTTTGAGGTTCCCCTTAACGAATAAGCACGTATTGTTTCATTAACGCTGCTTTCCAGTACATAGATTATTTTTTATTGTTTTAATTAGAACTTACAGAGCCGCAATGGCTCATGGGATAGATCGTTCACCTTCCAATGAGGTGAACCTGTTCGAATCCCAGCCATAGCTGGTAGATACGAATTCTACATCCGGCTTGCAGTGACCACAGTGCTGATGTGAAATATCCTCAGTGGTAGACGGATCATGGGTTACAGTCCCCTTGCCTTCAGGTCAATCGTGGGAGGTTCTCATGGTCATTCTTTCCATGTAACGCAAATGTGGGTTAGTTGCATCGAAAAATCCTCCACGATAGCAAATTTCTCCCAATACTTGACCCAGGAGTTCCCCTGTCTTCTGGATTGGGTTCAAAATTTCAAGGCATAAGTAGTCGTAAACCCAAAAAATGAGTCGACTGTTCAACGACGGTTATAAAATAAAAATTAGAACTTACCAAATTTAATTAAACCCCATTGGAATTAATAATAGTGTGACAAATTTTTACGTTTCATTTCAGCAAATTTGTACTATTGATACCTCAATTCTAATTTCAGTACATAACTTATTTTTATTTCAAAAACCGCTGATTTTGAAATAATGTAGTTTTATAGAATCACCTCTTGAAAGCACAACTGTAAACAAAGTAAGCACGTAGTTTTTTTTTTATAACTTTAGGTGACTAATCTGGTGACGTAGTTCGTTTATATAACCACGTTAATCATTGAGTATATCTAACATGACGAATAAAAGATAACGAGGCAAACAACGTACAAAAAAAATCATTTTTATTAATTAGAGCTTCAAGCTAGCAAACATCACTAAAGGTATCAAAATATTAAAAAAAAATTTATAATTTTCTGCACTTTAATTTATATAAATGGCGATTCTTAAGAATGAGAAAATTTCATTTTTAAAAGTCTCTTAAAGAACGATCGAACTAAAATTTTCGAACGATCTTTAGGATCAGGTGCTAAAATGGCCCCTTCACGCACTGTCCGAATTTCAGGACGCTAGCACAAGCGGTTGAAGAGTTATAAGAAAGACAGACACACAAAAAGACTCTTCATTTAATTAATATTAGAAATAATGATTGATTATATAATGCTTGATATATAATGATTTCTTGAATAATTTCTTCTCAATCACAAAACAAAAATATATTGCTTATAAACTTGTGCTTTGTTAGGCGTAGTTTCGTTGATAACGTACTGGAGAAAAAACATTAGCATTTTCTCGAAAACATCTGAAGAATTCTTTGAAGTACGTGTATATACCTGAGTTGTTTTTCTCCTCTTGCTCGAACATTCTCTTCTTTAATATTCAAATGTGCCGGATTTTGGGCGTAATTAAAATCCTACAAGTTTTCGTTTACAGCTTAACGAGTGGGAGAAAAGACGAAGAAAAAAAATCAAATAGTCAAAGATAGGCGCACACATAAAAGCACTTTCTGTATCCGATACCACGAAATTACTCAGTTTATTTCGTTTTTAAATTCTGAAATTTCTTATTGTGATAGGTTATACGAATTTAAATGTAGGTTACAAGTTTTAACTACTCCCATCTCATCCCTTGCCGAGTAATATGCAAACGTTTTGTTATGGACCGCTAGTGGGAGGCCAGGGACCATTTGGATTCATAGAGTACTGCTTCAGCTCTTTTTATTGTTTTCTATATTCTTTTCCTTGTTATGTTTGTTGTTCCTTTATATATATATATATATATATATATATATATATATACATATATATATATATATATATATATATATATATATATATATATATATATATATATATATATATATATATATATATATATATATATATATATATATAACGTCGTTGCCGAGTGGAAGGATTAAAACAGGTCATAGGTCGGGAAGGAGGGTACAAAATTTATTTATTAATTATTAGACAAGAGCAGTCATGAGAGTGAGTGAAAGTCCACATGAAAAGTTGCGCTCCTTGGTTATATGTTAGGGAAAATCTTGCAAAGTAAAATCCGTAATATGTCTTAATTTAGGGAAAGAGGGAAATCTTAGTAGTTGCTATTGGTTTATGAAATAGATCGAATGTTTCCCACGCATAGCAAAGGGAAAAATGTCCTGCTCTTAATTAAATGCATACTTGAGCCAAAAATAGATTTAAGAACAGGATGTGGCTTTTAAAAGTGTGAGAAAGTATTTCGTTTAGAATAATTAATTAGGATGAAGTTTTATAGCAAAGAAACTAACATAAAAAGATTAATTGAAGTTTTTTATGTTACATCCCCCCTCGCCAAAAATGCTTAGTTACAAACCAAAAATTTTGAAATTATCTATTTGCAAAATCTTCCCTATGGTAGAAGCACATTTAAAATAATCAAATTTGTAATGGTAACAATATATAAAAGTAATATAAATTATATAACATTTACATATGTTCTCACTGTAAAAATTTTAGCACAATCAAAAATCTGTAGTAGCATTATCAGCAAATTTAAAATTTTCATTTTCAACAGTTTTTTTTTTTTTTTTTTTTTTTTTCTGAATTAACAGCTTTTTTAATTTCAAAAGTATTTTGTTTAAAAATCACAACACAGCTTTTTCACTATAAGAAGTATTCTTCATAAAAACTCTTCAACGTTAACTCTTCAATCATGATGAAAAATTTTTTTTAAACATTTTAAAAAATGTGCAAGTTAAAATGTAAAACACAAAATGCAAAAAACAGTTTTACAGGAAAAATTTCAATCTGGAATTAGACTTGAGTATTGTTTACCTTGTTTGAAAACAAAATAAAAAAAATGACACAGTGGTTGTTATTGTCAAGTCCAAGATTTCAGTATTGTCTTTATTTCACTTCATTTATTTTTTACCTTACATTTTTTGTCACTTTAATAGCAAAATATCCACAAAATTTATTTACTTATTTTTTTCTTATGTCCAAAATTTGTCTTCTGTAACATTTTTTCTTTTCTTTTTCTCTCTTATTCTTCTATCTACTTTCAATATTTATTTATTTGTACGTTTATTTTCTTTCTTGGTATTTTTATTGCAATTATTAACCCGGATTTCAGGAAATATGTGTACAGACAAATTGCTTTTATAATCAGAAAAGGTGATCAGTCTTCTCAGATTTTACATTACAACCCGTTTAACACAATTTATCACTAATTGAAATCCAAAACAAGCTTTCAAATTTAATATGGTATTAAGGTAAATCAGTTTTTAAAATTTGACTGACTTAGCTATTTTCCTTATTTTTAATCTGAAGTGCAAGTTTGGTTTATTTGCAAATTACCTTTTTTTTTTTATTTATATCTTTTTTCTTTCTTTTTGGACATAATTTTTTTTTTTCATTTTTTTTTCAAAATTTTAGTTTGGACATTTTTTAAAGTAATTTTTGTGTAGAGATTTTAATTGGTAATTAAATTTGTCACAATTGTTAGGGAATTCAAATATTTTCATTTCTATTTTAAATGTGTTTTTGAAGTGAATTTGGTTACTATTACTTTTCAAATTTTTTTGATCATTTTCCTATCTTTATGTTGTTTGTCTATGGAAATGTCTGAGCTACAACTTATTACCAACGTTGGACTAAAGCATTAATGTCTGGTTGCACTTCAATTTAAATTCTAACAACAAGTATTTTATTCATTTTTCCAAACTATTTGTAATAGTTTTAACATTTCTTGATCTAATTTTTGCCACACCGTAATAGCATTCATATATCTAAATTAAATTTCAATAATTACTGCAGTTGCATTATGAAGAGAAAAAAAAATTTAAATGGCATTTTCATTTAAATCCTAATCACTGTAAAACAAAAATATAATTTCTACTACTCAAAAAATCATAGAAGCTGTAACACATAAAACAATATGAAAATAATTTCTCGAAACACTTTTCAATCAAATAAATCAATTAACTGAAAATAAAAATTTAAAGAAATAAAAATTTCAACAGTAAATACTATCAATATATAAAAAGTAGTTTCACTTTGAAACATCAAATATGGGAAAAAATTAAAATCATAATCATTTAAGAAATTGATTTATGAGAAATGTAAAAAACTTTAACTCAAAGGATACCTGAAAAAGTTCGAATTAGTCCGAGATATTTTGAAAACCACAACAGAGATGGGAATGCGTTGAAATTCCGTAAACACAATTCCAAAACCAAAGACGTGAGCTGCTAGGGAAAAAATTTGTTTCTTCGTTAAGATGAATCGTAAATTAACACCAATAGTGACGGAGAAATTGAAGCTTATTTTTCTTTTGAATGTCGAATATTTAAGTAGACCATCGTGGGTGTGAGAACAATTATTCATCGACGATAAGATCCAGCTCAGCACTTAAGAGTGGCAAAATCAACGCTTTCTCAAAGGGATAGTTTCAATAAAACATTTTAATTAACAGGAATTCGATGCAGTTTTTCTTTTTAGTCCAAGGAAGGAATTGAAGCTCAGCTTTCTAGTATTCTCAGGAACGTAGACAAAATATGCAGCATAGACATGGAAAACGGATGATCGTTTAGTTCCACTGTGCGTAGGTATAATTTATAATAAACTAAACGCTTGATGATTGAAGAGATTATTTTTTTTTTTTTGATGAAGATACAGGATGAATTAATTATTGCCATAAGTTGAAGAAGAATTTGACTGCTTATTTACCAAATGTCCATTTGAAAAAATGATTTGAAGTTATAAATGATTTGAAAAAATGATTTGAAGTACCCTCTTCCGAAGTTGATTTATTTAATTTCAAATGAGATATTAAATATCTTTAATGTACCGTACGAACTGTACCCCTTCCCGACCGTTCAATCCTGGCGACTTATAACGTCGTTGCCGAGTGGAAGGATTAAAACAGGTCATAGGTCGGGAAGGAGGGTACAAAATTTATTTATTAATTATTAGACAAGAGCAGTCATGAGAGTGAGTGAAAGTCCACATGAAAAGTTGCGCTCCTTGGTTATATGTTAGGGAAAATCTTGCAAAGTAAAATCCGTAATATGTCTTAATTTAGGGAAAGAGGGAAATCTTAGTAGTTGCTATTGGTTTATGAAATAGATCGAATGTTTCCCACGCATAGCAAAGGGAAAAATGTCCTGCTCTTAATTAAATGCATACTTGAGCCAAAAATAGATTTAAGAACAGGATGTGGCTTTTAAAAGTGTGAGAAAGTATTTCGTTTAGAATAATTAATTAGGATGAAGTTTTATAGCAAAGAAACTAACATAAAAAGATTAATTGAAGTTTTTTATGTTACATATATATATATATATATATATATATATATATATATATATATATATATATATATATATATATACTATGATAAAAGTCAGTTTTACGTTGAACTGGAATGTCAGTACCTAGAAACTTAATATTAGGTAAATATGCAGCATTTTTATCAGGAGTTAAATATCGCCAAGTTTCCCTTAAAATTAAGCCATGGTTAATGTGCAATCACGTTTAAAATGGTCTAATTTGCCCGATAATGTGGTTAAACTTGGCGTAATATTAAGGTTGCGACAAACCTACACGATATTGTGGTTCTACTCATCCCAAAATTTCTAACAGTATAGGAAATTAAACGAAAAAAAAAAATTAATGCGTATACTTAAAAATAAAAATAAAAACTTATTTTTTCAACGCTATCAGCACCAAAAAAGAAACAAAAAGTCCGTAATTTTTGTTTTGCTTTATACTCACCAGTTGTTTTTTGAACATAAAAATTTCTTAAGTTCATTTAAAATATGAATTAAAAATTGAAGCATGAACTTTCTTCTGACTGCACACACTGTGTAAATTTGTCCAGTTGAAATGGATGTCACTTGAAAACTTATTCAAAATCTCTATACGTAAAATTTCAGATCTTGTGAAATTTTCTCTAGAGTTAAAGAATTTGGCGTGATCCCAAAATTTTTTTTTCGTACTTTAAAAAGATCTCGAACTGATTGTTCAATTCAGCAAAGAGGTGGTGCCAAAAGAAGTTTAGAATAAAAAAACGTGATCAAAGCCTTTAAAGAGCGGATTAGGGTCAATCCATGCTAATCTGCTCGAGGTATTTCTTCAAAAAAGATTCAACTATCATCATTAATGGTGAACAGAATACTCAAAGCATTTTTACAGCTGAAACAAAATAAATAAATAAATAAAACAATCAATTCATGGTCTTAATGCTTAAGGGCAAGTTAGTGCTAAAAAAAGCATGATACTACTACATGGTTTGTAACATTTTCTTTTCAGATGAGAAACTTTTTATCCAACAAAACAGTCAAAACCAGCAAAATGTTCGTGTATATACAGCAAGTCTTCCCGACATTTCAGAGAAGAGCTGGCAGTAGAACGATACCAAAATGCAAAAGTGATGGTACGGGCTGCAATTTTCCAAAAAAGAAATCTTCCATTTTTTTATTGATCCAAGAGTGAAAATCAACGCTGAGTTCAACTTGGAGCAAATCATAAAGAAGCATCCGATTGATTCGGCTTTTGATTTAATCGTATTGCCTCCAAAAATACTCAACGCCCACCGACAAGTGAAAAAAGAAAGTTCTGACATGGTGTAAGGTTCGCATAAGTTCAATTTTATTACAGCAGAGAATAGTTTCACTTTCAGATAAAAAGGTGGCAACATTCAGATAAGTAAATAGAACGCTTCGCAAAAACATATATTTCGCTGTTATTATTTTTCATTAAATGCTTTTATAAAATATCTCTTCGCTTATTTACTGTATTGCATATTAATTAAATTCCTTGTCATTCAACTTTATCTTATATGGCGCAGCCGTCTTTTTTAAAAAAGAACCTTTTTACAACTTATTCTTTGAACATCGTCTACTTCTACATTGAACTTCTTCCATCGCTACATTTTAAATTCTTTCCATGAAATTTTGACTGCCAACGAAGCAAAAAAGCATTCATCATTGTCTGAAACTCGCCCAGGTAAACCTATTTTGGTAAAAATATACTTGAGGGTGCCCCTTGGCGAAATTGGCGATTTATGTTTGGCGCTATTCCTGTTTCCGCGGAACACTGTGGTAACAGGAATGGCTGCTAAAATATAATGATATTTCAATGAAACATTGGAAAATTTCAACAAAACATCAGCCAAAAATTTATAAAATTGCAATGAACGCGATATGAGCAAAATTACTAAACCCAATAAAATGCATTTTGAATCGAAACAAAAATTAATGGAGTAAGCACAGAAAGAAAAGGGAAAAAACAACTCACTTCTTCGTTAAACTTGAATATCCTCAAATTTAGGTGCACCGAATTCTCTAATAGCAGTTAGATACAGTCTAAATTTATCATGAATAGAATCTGTGTACCTCCATCACCACGTAAAGTCAACGAAATGCGAATCGACGTCTGTGGTACCGGACTGGCGATGACATTTTTTTCTAAAGTCCCTTTTAATGACTGCCCACATACCTTCGATCTTATTGACCAGAATCAAAAGTAACCTTACCAGCCGGTTTCCAAAGTAGAACTAACGGACCTCTGAAATTACATATACCGTTGAGCATTTAAAAATAACGCTAAAATCTAAGACAATCAGAATCACGATTGGGTTTTAACATCGCCCAGCTTGGCGATCAACCGCGATCACAGCTTGGCGAGAATCAAGGGGCACCCTCAAATATAGTCTACCCCCTATTTTGACAAAAATAACATTTAACCGAAAAAAATTTGAAAATTGGATTCCATTACATACTGATTTCTTCTCGCCAAATATACGTCGCCAAACTTTCGCTGCACTTTTCTCGCCAAGATGTCAACAGACGTGAATTCTGTTTTGAATGCCTTGAATGTGGAACGACTGACTCATTTAACTGTCGCCCAGTTAAAATCAGACTTGCGTTTAAGAAATCTTTCGCCCAATGGAAATAAAAATGACTTAATATCGCGTATAGTTAATGATAATATAAAAAGAACAGATGATGGAACTTTAGATGAACTTTTAACTCTTCGCATGCAATCGCCAAATAATGACAACAATACACAATATTCCGAAGAAAATTGCTTCGATAACTCAGAATTATTGACTAAAATTGAATTACTTCAGAAACAAGTGGAATTTTTAAGCAGTCAACATATTCGTCAACTCGTACCTTCACCTCCTCTCTCGCAAACTGATTCTAATATTGCAGCAATTCTCGCTACATTTATGGAGACTCAAAAACAATTACTGGACAGACAAGTAAGTCAACCAAATATCATTCAAATTACATCCACTAATGATACCGCAAATTCCATTTCAATATTTTAAGGAGATGCTATTGATAATGCTTCTGAATGGATAAAAGAAGTAGATAGAATTGCGACACTAGCTAATTGGTCAGATGATCTTAAGTTAACTAATGCTATTTCTCGCCTCGCTGGATCTGCAAAAAATTGGCAAATGACACGAGGTAAAATTTATAATGACTGGACTGAATGGAAAACTGCCCTCGCTGCCAGATTTAAAAGGCGTATTACAATGCAAGAATTTTTGGCTCATCAGAGAGCTCGTAAATTAAAAATTAATGAAAGTTTAGTTGATTATATTTATGCTAAGGATGCTTTTCTTGAAAAAGCTCCGTTTACTATACCACAAGCTGATCGCATTTCTATGATAATTGGTGATATTACAGAAGAAAAATGGCAGATTGCATTAGCTACTCAGAATTCCATTACTGTCGAAGAATTAATTGACAGAGCTGATTTTATAAAATATCTCTTCGCTTATTTACTGTATTGCATATTAATTAAATTCCTTGTCATTCAACTTTATCTTATATGCAGAAGAAATTTTCTTAATTTTATCAATACAGAAGAGTGGCTTGTCCCTTCGCCAGATTTAAATACGCTTGTTTATTTTATAGGGGGGGGGGAATTCCCTCAAAGATTGAGAGTACGAAAGGATTAAATATCGAAAAATTCAAAGAATGTTTTATTAAGTTTGGAGATCAATTTCAAGGAGAAGCAGTGCGTGCCAGTTGTAATAAATTTTTCAATCGTTTATGTAAAGATTAAATGAAAATAGAGTAAGATTGATAAATGAGTCACTTATTGCATAAAGTTAATAAAGCAATATTTTGGAATATTTTTCTTTATTATTACTTTGGCGTTACTTTGGAGACAATTATTCAGGTATACCCTGTAGAAATCTTGGAACGCGATGAACCGAAACTTTGGGATAATTTCTGAAACTTTATTACTGCTGAACCATATTTTAGTGCAAATTAAACAATTTCAATTTTGCTTACACGCTGCAATGGTACAACTTGAACTAAAATTTTTTTAACTTTAACATCTTATTAAGATTGAAACAAGATCTTATTAAGATTATGATTCAACTTATAGTAGATACAGTAGATTCTTTTCAATTCGAACTCAAGCACAGTAGATTACAGAAGATACAGTAGATTACAGTAGATACAGTAGATTATTTTCTATTCGAACACAAAGGGAAATGAGTTTGCATCAACCAATTCAAAAATAAGCACCGATAAAAGAAAAATAATAAATATAGTATCGTAGTATATAATCCGTTGTATATATAATATAATAAATATTGTAACGAAAATAATGTAATGTATTTATATCAATTATTTATCATTATTAAAAATTAAATATAGTATTTAATAAAAAAATTAACTTCGCTTAAAATCGTTTCAGATAAAAGTTGATTTAATTCAGAAAAGATCTTTAACAATATAAAATAATACTTTTTTTTTTGTTTTCGCTTCATCGAGCTAACCAAAAGATTGGGTAGATGTTCAAATTATAGATTAAATTTTAACGTTAGGATTAATAGGAAATCCTAAAGGAATTAACATTAGTTAGAAGTATCCAGTATTACGAATTATCTAGGATCGAATTTAAAAAAAATGGATTGTATCACAGTTCCGCTTTGAACTAATTCTTCTGAGAGTTTTTACTTCTGTACGTTGAATACAATTTTAACTGAATATGCACCATAAAAAGTACCCAACTATATATCAAATTTTCATTTAATCCATCCTGTCCCTACAAAAGTAAACATAGTTTTATTTCTAATAATTATTTATTTGTGAATAGAGCACAAATAAAGGTACAAAAACAGACATACGATTGGTTTTATTGATTTTATGAAACATATATACTACGTTCCGTAGTATAAATAGATCAAGAGAATGATCTGAAATAATACAGAAACATAGTTGCAGTTGCAGTAAATAATTTTATTCTGAAAAATTAACTGATACAT
This sequence comes from Parasteatoda tepidariorum, assembly GCF_982258835.1. Classification (NCBI taxonomy): domain Eukaryota; kingdom Metazoa; phylum Arthropoda; class Arachnida; order Araneae; family Theridiidae; genus Parasteatoda; species Parasteatoda tepidariorum. Next base: position 59,854,281 of record NC_141764.1, read on the forward strand.
TCAAGAAACAAATCAATCTCCTCTTGTCTTCAAGGTTTAAATTTAAAACTTAGAATACTAAACAAGAATCTGTAAGTACTTCCTTCTCGTATTTACTGGAAGGGTTTAATAATTCATCATTTAGGCTCTCACAAGGAAAATTCCTAGCTTATAGCTGGAAGTGGATTTTCATATGCACCCGTTAATTTCTTCTGAAGAAATTCGTAGATAAGTCCAAACATGTAATTTGCGCCAAATGTCACATCACGCTCATTGTGCAACTAACCACGTTATGAGCCCCATGTATCAACGTCAAGTCTCTTGGCGAAATACATAATAACACGTTTAGAAGGTTACAAATCACACGAATCCAAAAAGATCGTACGAGATATTACTCTTGTTGCTGTTATCAAGAATACATTTGCAATTTTTTTTTCTTTCAATTTCTTTTTTTTTTTTTATATATATATATACACTCCTTTTATGAACCTTGCGTTTAAAATGAAACGATAGTTAAGAGCTGAGATTGTGTTGCAAAATCAATTGCTAACTGGTTTTATTGCTCAAAGCTTCTCACGTCGTCTTCTTGATTATGCACGCGGGTGATGATAAAACTTAAAATGCATGCATCTCAACGAATAACGGGCCTAGGCTAACTTGAAGACAGTAATGTTTTATTTATTTTTTTTAATGATAAAATTCCTCTACTGCTTCAATGGTAGAAATAATGGAAGATGTTTACTGGTATAGTACCCGTGAGTAAAAGGTAATCTATGATTCCAATTTAGGGATCTGAACAAATATTTCAGAAAGTTGCATACTGATTTCGATGCAAGTTTTCATAGATCATATGGCTTTTTAAAATCGTAATTAAATTAATATTTATAGAGCACAATTGAAGAACGACGTGGATGAAGGTTTTTGGTGAAGTTCTAGTGAATCAGAGTAAATTATCTACGAGTGCAATTTTGGGATATGAACAAATATTTCAGAAAGCTTCGTACTGATTTCGATGCAAGTTTTCATAGACCATATGTCTATTTAAAATCGTAATTAAATTAATATTTATAGAGCACAATTGAAGAACGAAGTGGATGAAGGTTTCTGGTGAAGTTCTAGTGAATCAGAGTAAATTATCTTCGAGTGCAATTTTGGGATATGAACAAATATTTCAGAAAGTTGCCTACTGATTTCGATGCAAGTTTTCATAGATCATATGTCTGTTTAAAATCTTAGTTAAATTAGTATTTATAAAGCACAATTGAAGAATGAAGTGGATGAAGGTTCTCGGTGAAGCTCTTGTGAATCAGAGTAAATTATCTACGAGTGCAATATTGGGATATGAACAAATATTTCATTAAGATGCGTGCTGATTTCGATGCAAGTTTTCATCATCATATGTCTGTTTAAAATCTTAGTTAAATTAGTATTTATAAAGCACAATTAAAGAATGAAGTGGATAAAGGTTCTCGGTGAAGTTTTTGTGAATTTTACTAAATTAGTTTTAAAATTTATACATTGCTTTTTAGGGTGTGTCATAAAATAATAATTATGCTTTGCATGTTCATGAGTTTTCGATTGGAAAAATCTGTAAGTCCTCAAGACTCATTTTCATTTAAATTACTCATCATCGATGGCATTTTACTGAGAAATGTTAAAATTTTCAATGTTGCAATGTTAAACAAGACTAAAATGAGGTCTTTTTCCGAGAAATATAACTTTTTTAAACGTCAGTTAGAACCTTCTTCCACTAAATCTTCAATTCAGAAGTGTTTTATTGAGTACGAAAATTTTATTTTTTATTATGATGGGTTATTATAAAAAAATTTCCAATGAATGAATCTTCAGTGTCTTATCCGCTGAACCGGAATGAAATTTCAAATGGTGTTATTTTAAGTTATACGGCAGAGATCTTGATGATTTATAACAATAGATTTCTCGTGGTGGCCTTTCAGTATTGAAAAAATTTCGAAATGCTCAAATTGCAATATCTACTTTTTTTGTCATCAAAACGTGATCCGCAACGTGACGCAATTAAAATAAATAAATAAAATGTAGCTGGAATGAACATGAAAATGTTTAGCATGATAATGCGCATTACTACTGTGATCGTTATATAGAATGAATTTAATCCTTAAAGTCAAAAAAGTTTAAAATATAATAATTGCTATTACTTTTTTTGCAGCTTCTTATGCGACAAAAACTTACGTGTTTAAAGAAGTAGTAGTAAGTAGGGGCAGAATTGGAAAAAGTTAGAGAAATCTGCTGTAACTTTGATTTCTGATTACAATTGCATAGTAGTTATATGTTATAAATAAATGTAATTAACAGCAATAATAGTATACAACTACTACTACACGATTACAAGTATGATTAATGATAATTTCCAAGCTTTCATGACGACATTTTCACTCAAAATTCGATATCCAGCAAGCACTGATGAAGTGATAGTCAAGGGAAAATAATGTCAATAGACATTTTTTTCTCAACATCACTGCCGAATGTCTACAATTTCTGGCAGAAGTCGATTTTTAGCAAACACTGATGGAATGCTAGTCAGGAGAAAATAGTGTCAACAGACTTAATGTTTTTTTTTTTATTCAACATTCACTGCTGAATGTCAACATTTTCTGGTGCAAGTACGGTATAATGATACTATTAACTAATTTATGCTTTAACAATGGCTGAATTTCGGACACTAACCAATACGACTCTGTTAATGTAAACATATACCGATTTTTAGGCTTTCGCAAAAACAATGATATTATTTTGAATATTTCTTAAAAAAAGCTTTGTCTCATTTTATTTTCACAAAATTCTACATACATAATTAAATATAGTAAATTAGGCTTTAAGCCTAATTCACTATATTTAATTGATGTTTTATTATGAAGAATAGATAGATTCTGCTGTAGAAATTTTAATATATTATTCTGAAATTATTTCTTGATTTTATCAACAAATTTTAAATAATTCAAAACCATATAAAACTTCCTTTAAAGTCAAATAATGAAGTTTATGAGATTTGAAACAACTAGTCCAAAAATATGCAAAAGATTTTTTTTCTCTTACTGTTCTATTTGTTTTTTTTAAAAAAAAAACTTTTCCTGACAGAGTTTTTCTTTTTCTCGTTTCAGTTGAGCTGCGGAACAGGAGCAAGTCATCTCAGCTTGACTCGAAGCGCCAGTTCATTTCGCTACGGGCATTAACATAATGACACACCGCCATACCTACAACAGGGTATTAAAATTCGACCAAGTTGCAGACCTATCATCTTGAAAAATCCCCGCTAATGCCAACTTCGCAAATGAAAAACAATAATAATAAAAGTATTCGAATAAAAGAGGAAAAAATAAACTAGCATTGCACCTGTGCTACCTCAACCGGTTCGGTTTTTCGAAGAATGGAATATACAAGAGATTTGCATGACGTCACACTAACATGCGTACCTGTCGGACCGGTACAGGTGGTAAATAATCGCACGTGATCCGGGACCCGTTCCGCGTGCGGAGCAAGCGTGAGGTGTAACGGCATTCGAAATTTAATCGTCTGCATTTTATCATTACTACAATTCAGCGCAGAAAATTTCGTCTGAAAGAAGAGGAAAATCGAATTTTAATGACTGAGAAAGAAGTTATTTTGCGTACTTGAATTTTGAAAACGACAATTTTATTGTTACAAAAAGGGGAAAAAAATGACTTAATTTAGGCTGCAACATCCAGAAGTTTAAGAAAAGGAAATCAATTTAAAATACTATCGAAAAACAGTTGGTCAAATAAAGTGAATCGATATTGATCCTTTAGCTCGCATCTTGTAAGCCTTTACGGCAGAAAAACTAAATAGATAAAAAAAATATAAGATTGCATCAATAAAAATCTCTTCAAAACTTACTGTTTATTGATATTAGCATTTTTCAAATGAACAAGGAGCAATTAATTTTTGAAACTTGGTCATTTATTTGAATTATAAAACGATAGTATCAGTTATTTTCGATCAGCCGCTTTTCAACAACTTTCCTTTTAGTTCTTTTTTTTTTTAAAAAATTTTAAACGTAATTTAGAAAAATACAACAATTTCATATTCAATCATTAATGCTTCAGCCGAACACATTTTTAAATATGACTCACCAGCATGTGCATTCAATTTTTTTTGGGGGGAAAAAATATCACTAACGATGAATCCAATAAAAGTGGGCTCCAACTTCCAAATTCGTCCATCTTTGAGGGTTTTTTATGCCAAGACTATGATCAATGATATCAAAGAGTTGAGTACTTTTAAGTGTTTGCTCATTTGTGACGTCCCTCTAGCCATTACTGTGCCATAAATGTACTACAAGTCCTCCCTCATTGAGTACTTTTAAGTTTTTGCTCATTTGTGTCGTCCCTCTTGTCATTACTGAGCAACAAATGTACTACAAGTCCTCTCACATTGAGTACTTTTAAGTTTTTGCTCATTTGTGTCGTCCCTCTTGACATTACTGTGCAATAAATGTACTACAAGTCCTCCCACATTGAGTACTTTTAAGTTTTTGCTCATTTGTGTCGTCCCTCTTGACATTACTGTGCAATAAATGTACTTACTACAAGTCCTCCCACATTGAGTACTTTTAAGTTTTTGCTCATTTGCGTCGTCCCTCTTGCCATTACTGTGCAATAAATGTACTGCAAGTCCTCCCACATTGAGAACTTTTAAGTTTTTGCTTATTTGTGTCGTCCCTCTTGTCATTACTGTGCAATAAATGTACTACAAGTCCTCCCACAAAAATATGAAGTTAATTTTGCCCAATAGCACCAAAATGTAGTTCTACGACAAAATGTATCTGTGATGAATTGTGAGTATAACGAAGAAACCACACTAGATTTAGAGTGCTATAACATGTCTTCGTTGTAAGTAATAACATTAAAACCTAAACAAAATACCTGAAGTATTTAAATATTGTAACATTTCAGCTTATTAGAATCGAACTGTGTCAGATCACGAAATATACTAGGTAGCAGTGATATAAGTTTTCCACTTCAAAGAGCATCCTATTGGTTCATTCATTCCATTGGTTCTACTTATTCTATTGGATTATTCAAAATGCATTCTATTAGTTTAAATGCGATGATATTTGAACTGCAGGGAATTAAAATGATGCGCTCAAACTTTAAATAAACAAAAATTTTAGTTCATAAATGGCGCTGTAATAGTTATAAGCAAATTTAATATACTTTATAAATGTTAAATAATGTAAAAAACGTAGCATTAAAACTGCTCAATACATCTTTCTTTATGCTCAGAAGAGTGCTCTAATCGTTGAACCATATTTTTCGCAGAGCAATGGAGTTCTGCTGATTCTAGTAAAGTTACATTATCACGCAATAGCCTTTGTATTTCGAGAATTTGCTGTCTTCTGAAGCAATGGTCGGAGAAACTAATTATATTTTTGTAGTTTACTACAACTTCAACTACAACGACTTTTTTTTTAAAATCTAGGATTACAAACTACTTTAGAATTCAGTAACTATTTCACTACTCAAAGGAGACGAACTTAGCAGGAAATTACACCTATGTTCAAAATGGTTTTAAATTTAAAAAAAATTGTATTACGTTAAATATAAGAGAATAATTAAATTATTCATGTTTACAAGAGCAAGTTTGTTTTTTCAAAAAATAGTTTGTTTTTTTTTAGAATTTGTTCATTTAACTTTCAACTTTTTTTGCCTTTTTCGAAAGCGAATATTCTATTTAAAAAACGCGAAATTATCAATAATTGCAACTTTTAATTTTTAATGCTCTTTTATTTCCACTAAGAAATTAAGTACATCGAAAATGCGTTCCCTTTGTTTGTAACAGCATCAATGTTTCTCGAGTGTGCTGTGGGAAAGTGTGATTAATTATCTATTTTTCGTAATGGCTAGTTTAAATATTAGTTATGCGTGATTTTAAATACGTAAACTCTGTTAATTCTCAGCTACAGAAACAGGGTCATTTTTTTATTGCATCTATTGACGCACCAGCGATGATTTCTTACCATGAAATTCGAAAAACTAAATACGTTAGATCCGTATTTCTTTTTTAAATTAACGTTTAAAGTAGATGTCAGGAATCGCTATAAACTACTGTTTTTTCGAATAGCACTATTTACTACACTACTTCTTAAAAAAAATTATAACACTACACTACAAACTACGGAAAAAAGTAACGACTACAGTAATTTCACTACTTGTAGTGTTCTAATTCCGCCCACTGGTCTTATGCACATAAACTAGCTAATAGGCTTGCGCTTTAACTCAGATGAGGTTTTGCATTTTCTATGCATGTAAATTCAGGAACCTAGATCAAAAGTGGCTTGCCTACTTTAATGCATATGTTTGCTGTATTAAAATAATTTTTATTTTTATTAAAATAAAAAGCATTTATCTAAACAATACTATTTATTAATATTATTATTCAAAAAACAGTTGCCATTAAAGGACAGCGCCATCTATGAGTGACTTTTTAGACTAATTTTATATAATACATGTCAAATTCATCATTTGAATTATCTGTAGTTCTAATTCATTTTATTTGGAACAATAAAACGCATTCTAGAGCCTAATGAAGTGGAAAATTTATCTTTTGCTGACCCCGAAGAAATTATTTAAAATTGTGATATTTGGCGTTCTCGTATTTATAATAAGAATTCGTAACTATAAATTCGTTAATACATATAATTATTTCTCTCGAAATATATTAAAGAATAAAAGTTTTATTTATAAAAATAGTTTGCACTAAAGCACAAGCATGTACACATTTTCTTTTTCTTTTTTTTAATATTTTAAATCATTTCCCATGTTTTGCCTCACTGAACATTTACTGATAAGGAAGCTTACGTACTACCATTTGTCATTTTATTTGATTATTTTTCGGAAAATCTAGACTCGTTGAAATGTCATCTCCAAGTAATAGCGCTAAGACGAACAACCTGAACTTCCGTTTTAAGTAAATAAATTATAAACATAATGCTGACAAATCAGCCTTTTTATCAGACTTGACATAAGACTTTATTAATCTCCGAAAATAAAGATATGTATTTATTATTCAAAATTTTAGTTTCTGAAGTTCCCATTCAAGCTGTACTAGGCGAAATTTATTATTCCAACTTTTGACACCACGCAAATGACTTACCATGTTGTTTCATCAATTTACTTCTCCTTTGTGTGGATGCATTATGTACTACTTGGAATTGCCATATTGTTTGCTGTTTTATCTAGAAAAGCTCCAATCCTTTGCAGTGCAGTTTTATAAGCAAAAGTCATTAATATCTTTATTTTACAGTGTTACAATTTACGGTTTTACATTGAATTGATTTAGATTTCTTTAAAAACAAAAGCTTAAGTTTGAAAATCAGAAAACGATTCTGAATACATGCCATTTATAAAATCGTCATAAAATATAATTATTTGAGATATTGATTTTATATATATATTATTGAAAATGTGAGTTTAGACTCTTGTTATGCTCAAAGATTATAGAAAAATTAACAATAGCAATGCTTTTTTTTCCTTTTAAAAAAATGACCCTTTTCTTTTGTCTTTTATTTACCTGACTAATTGATAGACTGACAATACTTAAATATACGATGTCTTTCATTTTTAGTTTTATTACTTTTTACGAAATATAAAACCAGAATCTCTGAAATTTCAATTTAGTACCATGCTTTTAAGGATTTAGCTTTTTATGTTAGTTTTGTTTTTATTAGTTTTATTAGTTTTTATGTTTAGTTTTTTATGTTATTTTATAGCTTCGTATGCTTTGTATCTTCATGTTTCCAAAAAGAAAAAAAAATGATTTGCCGACAAATATTGACCATGATACATACCTATCTATGTACTTGATACCGTTGAAAATTGCGCAAAAATCTTATAATCAAAGCCTCTTTTAATTAAATTAAATTTTAACTTTTGAAACTATTAAACTGTCAGCTTTTTAAGACATAAAAATTTTAATATCTTTTTCGCAATCTATCCTCGAGATCGCTCTAAAAATGTAAATTTTTTTTTAAACATTAAAATATTTTTTTAAAATTGCTAAATCATTTTTATAAATTCCATTAATTTTGTAAACTTTTTTTAGATTATTTAATATTCGAAATAATTAAATATTTAAAAAAAATTTAAAACCAAAAAATTGATACAGTTCATAGTGTCTATTTATAAAGCGTTACTTAATATTGAATCCCGTTTAAAATTTATACATAAATTGACCATCAACTGATACTATGTTAAAAGTTGTGTCGTATGATTTCTTCCAATAATTTTTTAAATTAAAATTACTAACAACTCCATACTCAAAGTAATTTGAGCAATTTAATATTACAAATTATTATTATTTACAATTTGTGCAATTTAATAGAACAGAATCAGTCAACAAAAATTATTTATAAGTTCAATGTCCTATAAATATTTGATCCAGACAGAAATCGTCAATGGGAGTTATTCTAGACGTGACAAGCATGATCCCAAATCCTTTATCGCCTGCCATCTCATATTTGGTGATGCCGGATTAATATCCGGCTTAAAGAAGACAACTCAACTCCACTTGATATGGAAACGGCATTATATGAAGTTGAGTTTTGACAAAAATAAAGTAACCCTTGTTGATGTGCGGCTTTGCTTTGAAATGTCTTATGGATTAAAAAGCTATTAAGTTCCTCATCTATTTCTACACACATTTATAATCAAATATGACGTATTTTTCTCCATATTTATATATAGATTTAGGTATGAATAACTAAGGAAGCTACCTTTAAAATGATTGATTGATGTTAAAAAATTGTCAGCGGCGCATGCATTTATTTATGTTGGTTTCCTTATATAATTGTAGCTTTACTCGTTCTGTGCGTTCTCATCTTACACAAAAACCACTTGATGTAATTCACAATAAATAAAGAAGATACAGATTTAGTCGGCTGATATCAGCTTAAAATTAATAAAAGTTATAAAAGTATTTACCGGCAAATTATTTTGTTAAATTTATTTGTCATTTTTTTACAAGTAAATTATTTGTTTAATAAAATAATTTACTTGTTATATTTAATAAAATAACAATTTACTTGTTATACATTTTATAGTAGTAGTAATTTTATCATGAAGTTATTTATTAGGAAAATATTTCTTTCAGTGGTAACAAAGATACGGTATTAATATTTAAATGAATCAGAATTAAAAGAACTTTTTTCACCACTATTTATAAATATTTCAAGCACTTTATTAAAAGTTAGATAGAGAAATGGTCATGCTATAGTCCTAATCAAGGTCTTAAAATTCTGTTTGTTTTTAAAATTTTGGCTTTAGTTTGCTACTACTGATAAATGTTTTTCAAACGCAGCTTTAATAGAGATATTGTGGAAGTCGATGCCTTATGGCCCCTCGAAAGAGACAAGAACCAAAGAAAAGTGATTGATAATGGTAGATAGAAAAAAGAGTTGTCCGTGAGCAATAGCATCAAGCCAAGAGATACTGAATGTAGTTAATCTTTGTACTGATGGGATGGACAATAAAAAACTTGTTTTGCTTAACTTAATAGCGTAAAGCCTCTTAGAATTAAAATAATAATAATATTTAGTATACAAAAAATTTTATTATTCTTTTGTGTATTCTGTTGGTATATGACTTTTCTTTTTGTTCATGATTTCGAAGTGTCATTAGGTAGGGGAGAGTGGGGTCAATTGTAACATTTTTTACTTAACTATTTTTAACTAACAAAAAATCCAATATATTATCAGTATTAATTGACAGACGAGTACAGTAAACTATTCTCTACTAGAAAAAAAATAAATACCTTATTTTAAATGTTATTATATTAGTAATTAACAATTTTCGACAGTCGTGCACTTGTTACAATTGTCCCCACTTACGAGGTTAATTGTAACAGTTCATAAATTCAGCTAAAACATAGTTAATTATACATATTATCATAGTTGTGATATATTTTTTTATTGATCAAAATAGTAGTGATATTTTAGGAGTAAAAATAAAAATGAGCAGAGACCTAAAGGGTTAAACTTTTAACTTTAAGGGGTTAAAAATTTTAATTTATGCTGTGAAAGGTGACAAATAAAATAATGCACATGCAACATAATATAAATGATATAGGAAACTATTGGTGGTTCTTAAAGAGTTAAGTAACTGTTTGTAAGCATAAGATTATTTATTTTCAGCTGTTACAATCGTCCCTTTACTTATTGTTACAATTGTCCCCAAGACGCCATTTCAGCTTCATTTGTTAAAAACAATGCTAGTTAATTAACTAAACTAATCTTTTTTTTTCTGAAATGTTAATTAAGGTGTCCACTTACATATTCGGTTAATAATTTTTATTTATTTAAACAAAATTACTTTGTTGCAATATAATATTCTAATACCAAAAAAATTACTTGCGTAGCGTGAAAATATCTTTTGTGATGTAACTCTTTCAAAAGTACCTAGAAATGGTTGCCAGCAGGGGTGTACATGTAGATTTATTAAATACACCTTGTGCGCCACCTAAGAACCAAATCTAAAATCCTACACTCGAAATTTTTGCTCTGTTACAATCGTACCCTGTTACAATTGACCCCACTCTCCCCTACTGATTTATTGAATTTTTTTTTTTTTGTTCAGCTCGTACGATAGACGGGTACTTAGCTAGTTATATTATAAAGTAACTGCTTGTTTTACCTTAATATGCAGCATTTACGAAGAATATATTTCGTTACCATTTTATAACTATTAAACGATAAATAATTTACTTTCACTTTTATAATAACCTTTATGTAAAACTGCGTCCAGTCGACATATGAAATTAAGATATGGAATGCCCATGGTTTTAAGATATGGAAAAATTTCTGAAAACCATGGGCATCAATGGAGTCTCGCCAGATGAAAACGACCAGTTGGGACGGCTAAGGTTTGTACTAGGCTGTCATGCTGATGGAAGAATACAAAATGACAATTTAAAATTCTATAGCAATATTATTAATTAATTTTTCGTATACAATTTCTAAAAAACATTTTTGGACTAGAAACATTTAAGGAGTAATTATAATAACCAAAAACTAAATACTGTTCAAATAAAGAAGTTTGTGGGTGACGTTTCATTGGTAATAGAACAAAGTGGTTTGGTTTAAATTTTCTCCAGTGAGAGTAGTAGCTAAATTTGCGATACTAAATCTGTGTTAATAGAATAAAAAAAATTTGCTGATCGTTTAAGTCAATATTTTTTTAATGTTGCCTGCTGTTAATCAATAAAAAATAAAATTAAATGGGAAACTGCGGAGATTGGAACAAAGCTAGCAGTGGATGCGGCATTTATTGGAAATAAAAAATGTTAAGAAATGACAACGAAAACAAGCTATTAACATCATTTTATTAATAAGCATATTTCTTAAACATCCATTTGCTATCATATTTAAAAATAAATAAGAAAATTACATGCTTTATAGTGCCATGTATTTTAATTATTTGGCGAATTTTTCATCATATTTCAGTTGTAAACTTCACTCTAAAATCAGCATATAACTTTTCCCATTTGGAGAACTTGGGATAGTAAGAAAAATAATCTTCCGAATTTAAATTTTAATTACACTTGTAGAATTAAATTAACCAATCTGTTTCTAGATAAAATTTGATTAAACTATTTCTAGATAGATTTTAACTAGTTTCCAAAATTTTCATGAGGTAACAGCACCACAATGCCCAGAAATGGTTATTTACCGGTGTTTTTCACAAAAATGTTATTCTGAATAATTTAAAAATGGAACTTATTATTTCAATCCCCCTAATACTTTATTTCTTTGCTTGTAAACTCCAAATTCAAAACGATTTTTGAAAAAATGCAGAATATTTATTAAATTGTTGCCCTCATATAGATGGCAGTACGATATTCTCAACATTATAGCACTTTGGATTATTTGTAGCATTTTTACAAAGTTTATGAAACATATCAGAAACGTAAATGAAACCAATCAATGATATGATGGATGCTGAAAAGCGGACATTTCTACGTTTCAGAGACTTACCAAAAAAAACATCCCGAATGTTTCGAAACATTCATGTGCGGTGAATACGTAACAAATATTATATATTTCAAATCAATGTAATTGTCGTTCCTAACCGGATTGACTGTGTTTGTGAGAGGCATCTTGTCTATTGATTGATAACGTTTAAAAACAGGCAAAACAAAACATTTATTTTAAATAAAAAACAACAAAAAACAAAACAAAACACAGCGTTCCAAAGATATTTCAAAAAGCCAATTCAACGATATTTCCAGTTCTCTCTTTTTTCTCTTGCCATACTCAGAGTAACCTACATATTCTGAATACTTTTGGTGGCGCAAACTAATTGGAGTTAGTGTTTGCCGCAACATTCTCCCCACTTGAGTTTTATGTAGGAGAAAACTCAACACAATAAATTACAAAAAAAAATACTAAAATTATGGCAGACATACAATTGTTATGTTATAAAATTTAAAAAAATTTTAAAAGATACAAATCTGTATTTAACGTCCAAAAATGTTCATAGTTATTTAATGTTCACTGGCATCTTCAGTTACCTCTAAGGGATATGGTCTTTGAATAGGTCTTAGTAAAGTCCCTTTGTCCGTTTTCAATTTGACTAGTCTTACTCGTCCATCTCTTCCAGGGAACAGCTCAATAACTTTTCCTAACGGCCAGAAAATTCGTTTTCTGTCTTCTCTGCCAATCAGGACGATGTCTCCAATTTTTATTTGGTCAAGTCTCTTGGAAACAGATGAACGCAAGAAACCTAAATATTCGATCCTGAATCTTTCTTTTAGTCTTTCTCTCAATCTTTGAACATATCTGTATCTCTTGTCTAAATTAGTTTTGTCAATTTTGTCTAAGTCGGCTACGTCGTTAGTAGGGAGGTCTTGAAGGAATGAAGATGGTGTTAAAGCTCTCAAATCTGGTTCTTCAGACACATAAGTCAAAGGTCTATTGTTCATGATCGACTCACATTCACAAACAAAAGTTGAGAGTTCTTCATGAGTCAGAGACGACCGTCCCAAGTTTTTTCTTAAGAGATCTTTGAGAATTCCGATTAATCTTTCCCAGAATCCTCCCCACCATGTGGCGGATGGTGGATTGAATTTCCATTGGATTTGGGAAACTTCAAATTCTTTCATGATTTTGTTCCAATCAAGGCGCTTTAAGGAGGCGTTGAGGCCAGTGAAATTGGTACCATTGTCTGAGTATAGTGTAGCTACTCTACCTCTTCTAGCAATAAAACGCCGTAATGCTTGAACAAAAGCGTTTGTGCTAAGAGAAGGTATCAGCTCTAAGTGAACAGTTCTATATACAGCACAGGAGAAAAGGACGATCCAAACCTTCTCATTAGTCTTGGTCATCAAAGGTCCGGCCAGATCGACACCGGACACTTCGAATACTGCCGATAATCTAGTTCGATCAGGAGGCAGAGGTGGAAATGGTACTTCAAGATTTTTAACCTTTTGTCTCTTGCAGGTGACACATCCTCTAATAACGGAGCGAACAGTTCTTCTACCTTTTATAATCCAAAATCTCTCTCTCAGGATTGTTAGAAGAATGGACGTTCCTGCATGTTTATTCAACAGGTGTTCTTGTTCAATAAGTCGGGTGACAACAAGATGCTTTGACGGAAGAATCAAAGGCGCAATGAATTCAGGGGTTTCATCTTCATTCAAAAGTCTAGACTTTAATCGAAGTATCTCCTCATGATCTGAAAACACTTGAAAGTTTTTCAAAGATTTTTTACCTTCTTCGTCATTGAAGCACTCTTTTTGTACTGACCGCAGAAGAGTCTTTTGTGCATTTCTTATTTCTTCTTGCGTTAAATCAACATTCTTTCTTAAATCTTTAGCTTTTGGTTGGAAGCGTAACAACCATGCTACAACTCTGATTATCTTAGAAAACTTCGAAATTCTGGATGCTAAAGTAGTTGCAATGGATTCCGAGTCTACATTGATAGCCGAAACAACAGTCTTTCGTTTTTCCTTTTCAACTTCCTCTTCATTAACATTAGCTACTGTCATCGGCCAATCATCCTTAGAATTCTTCAGCCAGGCAAGCCCTATCCACCACTTGGACTTCAGAAGTTGTTTAGCTCCACATCCTCTCGAGAGAAGATCGGCCGGGTTCTGGCTTCCTGGTACATGATACCAATTCTCAGGTGATGTCAGTCTATTTATTTCAGATATTCGATTGTCCACGAACACTGACCACTGTTCTTTCCTCTTAATCCAAGTTAACACAGTCGACGAATCTGTCCAAAAGTAGGTGTCAATGTTTCCTTTTTCGAGTTTTAAAGCAGAGTCCATAGAATTGAACAGTCTAGCTCCAATAGTTGCTCCCATCAATTCAAGACGAGGGATCGTTATTTTTTTCAGTGGAGTTATTCTTGACTTAGCTTGGAGTAGCTGGACATTTACAGAGCCATCAGGGGATTCACTTCTTAGGAATATACAAGCTGAATAAGCTGTTTTGCTTGCATCAACAAATGTATGGAAGTTGAGTTTAGATAAGGCAGTAACTCCCAACCATCTTGGGATCTTAATATCACTTAAGTAATGTAAGTCTTTGAACCATGAATTGAATTTTTTCTTTATTTCTTCATTAACTTCCGAATCCCAATGATCTTTAGTCTTCCAGGTTGCTTGAAGTAAAAGCTTAGGTCTTATTAAAGCTGGAGCAAGAAATCCAATCGGATCAAAGATTCGGCTTATCAGGGACAAAATTTTTCTCTTAGTTAATTTTTCGAATTCTTCCAGCTTCAGTGAATCAGAATCAATTTTTAACGAGTCTAAGTTTTTATCCCATACGTAGCCTAAGACTCGCGCTTCAGTAGCTGCAGACGGGCAATCTAATAATTGGTTGCTTTCCCAACTTCTTAGGTCAAATTGACCATCTTTCATAATTTCTGTAGCTGACTTTATAAAAGTTTCTAATTCAGTTAAATCTTGTACACTCGTTACGCAATTGTCTACATAAAAACTGTTTCGGAGTTTTTCCAACTGTTCTTCAGAATATTGTATCTTGAATGTCTGTTTGGACAGATGATGATGAATGACAGCCATCAATAAGAAAGGACTACTGGTTAGACCGAAAACAACTCGGCGATGTCTATAAGTCTTCAGTTCATTTTGTTCATCAATCAAAAGAAATCGTAAATAATTCCTATCTCTTTCATTTAGAGAGATTTGCAGAAATGCTCTTCTAATGTCAGAAATAACACCAATTTCATACAATCGAAATCGAGCCAAAATGGATGGTATTGTCTCAATAAAATTTATTCCAGTCTCTAAACAAACATTTAGTGACGGGAAGTTCGGATTCTTGGCTGAAGCGTCAAAGACGGGTCTGATTTTCAAAGAAGTTGTCGTTGACTTTTCCTTAATAATTGGGCGATGTGGGAGGTAATGTGTACCTTTAATTGACAATTCTTCTTGTGGAACTTTCTCAATCACTTCTTCTTCTATCCATTCATCAAAAACTTGCTGGTATTTCTTTTCATATCCCGTTTTTTCTAATTTCTTGTTAGTAGATTTTAATCTTTTAAGAGACAACCCATAATTATTCGGTAATAAAGCATGATCCTTTTTCCATGGTAAGCTTACTTCGTATCTTCCATCTGAATTTTGATAAACTGTGTCTCGAAAATGAATCATAACTGCCCTCTGTGTATCTTCTCTAGTGCTTTGTTCCACAGGGTCTCTAATACCAAGTAATTCTAAATCCCATAAAAATGAAACAGGTAATTCTTGAGAAAGCATATTTACAACCGTCATATTTAAATTATCATGGTTTTCAAACTGAGGAACCTTCCCTATTAATGTCCATCCTAATTTAGTGTCGATGGCGACTAATCCAGATTTTAATTGTTCTTGTTTACCCGTGAATAGTTTACCAACAACATCAGCCCCTAAAAGAACTTCAATAGGTCCTGAATTCCTACAATCAGTTATAAATATCCTTTTTTGTCTCAATTCTCGAATCCACGGCCCTTGTCTAATGCTGGAAACATTATTACAAATTATTTCCTGATCCAATGCATCTAAATTACAACTATATTTACCATCAAGGCTATCGAGATATATTTTATAACATTTGTGCCGTTGAATTTCTGTTTTCTTACCCCCAAATAATGAGGTCGAAAATTCTTCTTCCCTTTCAAAATCAAAACCTAACTCTTCTGCAGTAGATTTCATAATATAAGACTTTTGAGAACCCGTATCTAAAATAATTCTAGCTTTACGCTGCGCTTTATTTCCCTTAATAATTACTACAAGAGTCTGTAAAAATACTTCTTTAGTTGCATGCACGCGCGAATGTAAGGTGCCAGTCTCTTTTTCTTTGCTTTCATTATTATCTTGTTTTCTTTCATCCGATCGATTACATTCTAAGTCAGGACACATAAATTTTAAATGTTTTCTTGTGCAAATTGAACATTTAATGTTTGATTTACAAGAAAAAGCCAGGTGCCCTTTCAATAAACAAATTTTACATAAACCCTTCCTTCTAATAACAGACTGTTTTTCTTCTAAAGGCATATAAAACGCTTTCTTGCAAAAACGAGTCTCGTGGTTTTTAAAACAAAATAAACAAAGGATATCATCGTTTGAATTATGACTAATTAATTCAGCCGCAGACGATTTCCGATCTCTCAAATTCAGATTCGCCGGTGGTGTCAAGCTCCTTCGTTCGAAGGGGGGATGAAATATTTCAGTTCTACTCAATTTTATTTTTTCTTCCGCTTGTACTTCGTTTTTCAAAAAATAAATTATCGCATCAAGACTGGATAGTTTTCGTTCGCTTTCTAAATTTTTTCTTTGGCGTTCAAATGAGCGTAACACATTTAATGGTAATGAACTTTCAACAAGGGGATACAAAATTACACCACACATCTCAGATGTAACTCCTAGTGAGTTTAATGCTCTCAATTGAGTTGACAGTTTATTGTATAAACAGCTTAAAGAATCATTCTTATTCTTATTCGCATTATTTAATACGAGTTTCAGGAGTTCTCTAACATAAAAATCTATCAATAGATCTTTTCGGCCATACCTTTCGGTTAAACTTTCAACAGCTAAAGGATAATTTTCATCTGTTACAGGAAAAGATTCCACAATTTCCCTAGCTTCCGATTTCAGCTTCGTCGACTGAATTAAATAATGAAATTTATCAGCTTTCGTTAAATTAACATTTTCATGAATATTTTTAAATTGGTTCCAAAACGTTAACCAATCTTTCAAGTCTCCGCCGAATTTATATAATTCAACTTCGGGGAGCCGTTGACATAAAGCTTTCGGAGATTTAGTGTTCGGTAATTCGCCGTTATTTTCGGAAGTAACAATTTCGTTTTCACACGAGTTCTTTTTCAAATTATCTAAGGAACGTTTAGCTTTTAATTGAATTCTCAAAGCTTTTTCTCTGTATTCTTCAACGGAATTATATTCAGTTTCGAATTCTTTTTCATCTTGCAAACTATCTAAATAACTATTATGTGTTATTTCCAAAATGTCTACCTTCTGTTTAAATAAACAAAGATCCGCTTCAATTTCGTCATACGTCACACTATCGCCAATTAATAAATTTTCTAGTTTCTTGTAGGCCTTAGTAAATGAAGCTCTTTGAGCGGTTTTATTTCTTTTTATTATTTCCATTTTTACTATCTTAATATCAAATTCTTAGTTTCTAAAACTATCGATTCTAAGCACATATAAATTACCGTTCTGGTATCAAATATTCAAATAAAATATATGTAACATAAAAAGCTTCAATTAATCTTTTTGTGTTAGTTTCTCTGCTATAAAACTTCTTCCTAATTAATTATTCTATTTGAAGTACTTTCTCACACTTTTAAAAGCCACATCCTGTTCTTAAATCTATTTTTGGCTCAAGTATGCATTTAATTAAGAGCAGGACATTTTTCCCTTTGCTCTTGTGTGGGAAACGTTCGATCTATCTCATAAACCAATAGCAACTACTAAGATTTCCCTCTTTCCCTAAATTAAGACATTTTACGGATTTTACTTTGCAAGATTTTCCCTAACATATAACCAAGGAGCGCAACTTTTCGTGTGCACTTTTACTCTTTCTCATGACTGCTCTTGTCTAATAATTAATAAATAAATTTTGTACCCTCCTTCCCGACCTATGACCTGTTTTAATCCTTCCACTCGGCAACGACGTTATAAGTCGCCAGGATTTAACGGTCGGGAAGGGGTACAGTTCGTACGGTACATTAAAGATATTAAATATCTCATTTGAAAATAAATAAATCATTTTCGGAAGAGGGTACATCAAAAATATGGAATAACTTCAAATCATTTGTTCAAATGAACAGCTGGTAAATAAGCAGTCAAATTCTTCTTCAACTTAAGGCAATAATTAATTCACCCAGTATCTTAATCAAAAAAATAAACTCTTCAAAACTTTTTGTTTATTATAAATTATACCTACGCACAGTGGAACTAAACGATCATCCGTTTTCCATGTCTATGCTGCATATTTTGTCTACGTTCCTGAGAATACTAGAAAGCTGAGCTTCAATTCCTTCCTTGGACTAAAAAGAAAAACTGCATCGAATTCCTGTTAATTAAAATGTTTTATTGAAACTATCCCTTTGAGAAAGCGTTGATTTTGCCATTCTTAAGTGCTGAGCTGGATCTTATCGTCGATGAATAATTGTTCTCACACCCACGATGGTCTACTTAAATATTCGACATTCAAAAGAAAAATAAGCTTCAATTTCTCCGTCACTATTGGTGTTAATTTACGATTCATCTTAACGAAGAAACAAATTTTTTCCCTAGCAGCTCACGTCTTTGGTTTTGGAATTGTGTTTACGGAATTTCAACGCATTCCCATCTCTGTTGTGGTTTTCAAAATATCTCGGACTAATTCGAACTTTTTCAGGTATCCTTTGAGTTAAAGTTTTTTACAATTCTCATAAAACAATTTCTTAAATGATTATGATTTTAAATTTTTTCCCATATTTGATGTTTCAAAGTGAAACTACTTTTTATATATTGATAATATTTACTGTTTAAATTTTTATTTCTTTAAATTTTTATTTTCAGTTAATTGATTTATTTGATTGAAAAGTGTTTCAAGAAATTATTTTCATATTGTTTTATGTATTACAGCTTCTATGATTTATTGATTAGTTTAATTTATGTTTTTGTTTTACAGTGATTAGGGTTTAGATGAAAATGCCATTTAAATTTTTTTCTCTTCGTAATGCAACTGCAATAATTACTGAAATTCAATTTTAATTTATAAATGCAATTACGGTGTGGCAAAAATTAAATCAAGAAGTGTTAAAACTAATACAAATAGTTTGGAAAAATGAATAATATACTTGTTGTTAGAATTTAAATTGAAGTACAACCAGAAACTAATGCTTTAGTTCAACGTTGGTAAATAGTTCATAGCTCAGTTCTAGCTCAGACATTTCCATAGACAAACAACATAAAGATAGGAAAATGATCAAACAAAAATTGAAAAGTATTAGTAACCAAATTCACTTCAAAAACAATTTAAAATAGGAATGAAAATATTTGAATTCCCTAACAATTGTGACAAATTAAATTACCAATTAAGATCTCTGCACAAAAATTACTTAAGAAAAAATCCAAACGAAAATTTTTTGAAAAAAAAAAAATTATGTCCAAAAAGAAAGAATGAAAGATATAAATGAAAAAATAAAAAAATAAAAGGTAATTTGCAAATAAACCAAACTTGCACTTCAGATTAAAAATAAGGAAAATAGCTAGGTCAGTCAAATTTTAAAAACTGATTTACCTTAATACCATATTAAATTTGAAAGCTTTGTTTTGGATTTCAATTAGCGATAAATTGTGTTAAACGGGTTGTAATGTAAAATCTGAGAAGACTGATTATGAATCGGTAACTTTTGAATTACATAGTGATATTATAAAGGAAAAGAAATCTTATTTTTTTCACCATCTTTGCTAAGTTTCTAATTCGCAGAAAGTAAATAAACAATACAGGGGAAATGATGAAATCGAATCATGGAAGAAGATTAATTTACCCATGTAAATTACACTTCCAAATCGCGTGCTCACCTGACAGCAGACGATGGAGAAATTCTCCTGATACCAAGATTGGTTCTTCGAAACACAGCTGAAATAAAAATGAAAAAAGAACAGTTTCACGCACTGTTTTTAACCTAAAGAGAATTTTTTTTATGTGAATCGCACTGTTTTTCCTTCCTGGCTATCCACCTCGTTACAGTTCGAAAAAAGGCAGACGATTGTTTTCGAAATACAGGTATTCCAAATCAAAGAATTCGAGTTGTTTTCGTTCTGATTATTAGTGAATAGGAAAGTGTTTTTCCCGGAAAAAGTTAATGATACGGAGAAGTGTTGAACAGTACTCTGTACAAACATCAAGATTTTAATGTTAGTTTTTATTTTTTCATGTTTTTAAAGCAAAAAATGACATCTTAAATTATGGAAACAATCTACAAATTTAATGTTTTTAACTTCCGCTTTCATTGATAAACAATTGACCATTGCTTGAATTATAATAAATTTGTATAATTTGTCAACACAAATGTGGAGAAGTATTGAACAGAGGATAGTAAAAACATCCTAAATTTAGTTGTTTCTTTATCTTTTACACGTTTTTTTTTTTTTTTTTAAATAAAAGATGACAACTTAAACTGTGAAAGTAATATTGAAAGTAATTTTCAATGAATACTTTCACTGAGTTTTGAAAAATTTTGAATTTAAAATTTATTATTTTATTGTTTTACTGAAAAATTCTAAATGTTACGATAAAAATGTCTTCATAGAAGGTTAAAATTAATAGCAATATATCGTTTGCAATTTCTGTTTCCTGGATTATCTAAAATTTATTTTAATATCAAATTTTATAATAAACAATAGTATACTTTATATTTTTCATACTTTTCACAACAATACATATTTTAACATTACATACTGTTTTACTAAAAATGAACTTATATTCTCCGTTTTTGTGTCAAATCAATGGTACGAAAGTATAGATCTTTCTACTTGAAATCTCATGTTTTAGCTTTGATTTTAAATTCAAATCAACTGACTCAGTGGCGTACGCAGAATTTTTTCAAGGGGGGTGCTCATAATTTTCTGAAACTACTAAAAGAAATTCGAGTCTGTAATAAAGCACTATTATTTCCCTAATTTAGACAGCTAGACAATTTTGACTTTTTATTTAGACAACATTGTTTAGTTAAAATTTGATTTGATTTTTTAAGCTTAAGAACATAATGTAATATCTTCTAAAAAAAGTTCAATGTCATATGGGTGGGAATTAACACTTTCACATTCATCAGATTTTGTTATGTTAGAAACGTTTTCTTCAACGGAAGTATCACATTTCTGTACAACAAAAAAACTTACATTTTTACTAGATGCTGTCAGTTCACTAATTTCAGGTCGCGGTTTTTTCGCAAAATAATTAAAAATTGTTAAATTCTTGCGTTTTGACATCCTAAAGATCCAAGAACAGCAAATATATTTATATATATGGATTGGTACAGAAATATCCGCTATGCTACAATCTCAAAGTTTCGAGATGGAATGAATAACTTCAACGAGCACAGTATCTCCAATGGTATTGTTACTGATTTCTTCACTAGTCGAAATAGTGGCGACGACGGGTTCGGCGATTGTTGTAGTTGTAGTTAATTTACGTCGCACTAGAGCTGCACGATGGGCTCTTGGCGACGGTCTGGGAAACACCCCTGAGGATGATCCGAAGACATGCCATCATAATTTTGATCCTCTGCAGAGGGGATGGCACCCCCGCTTCGGTAGCCCGACGACCTGCACGCGAAATCGAGTACTTTACGGTAGAACAGTTTAACGAGGACCAATACCGTACACCCTCGGTCCCTACGCAGGCTGATCCAAGTGGTCACCCACCCGCGCACTGACCGTAGCCAGTGATGCTTGACTTCGGTGATCTGCTGGGAACCGTGTCTTAACGATCAGTCCACTGCGGGGTGGTTCGGCGATTGAATGAACTTTTTGTTGAGATAAATCAAAACAGATTTAGCGGCAAGCTCCGAAAGACAAGCGGCAGAGATAACTCTTAGTCTGTCTAACTAACTCCACTGTACTCCGTTCCCCCTTTTATATAATTTTTCACCGCATCTCCAAAATTCTCGAATTGTCTCAAAGACGACAGAACGTCTAGGATTCCAGAATCATCGCGTCAAGATCTCGCGATGACAGCCAGTCTCGAAAACTATACTGGCAGGACAGAAAGGAACCAGTCCGTAACAGTATCACGTGAATTTGGTTTCAAAAGTACAACCCTATTATAGTTAATGTTTTTTCAGTATTCTGAGAAATACCGCGAGAAAAAAAAAGTAGGCATAAGGCAGATAAAAATATATAGTCTTAAAAAATAATAGCTCGCATAATTTTTACTAAAATTTTTATTTTTGATATTTTGTCTGAGCTCAAGGGGGTGTTTAAACCCCTAAACCCCTCCCTTGCGTACGCCACTGAACTGACTTAAAATGAGAGAGATATTATAAATCTAATTTTCGAGAATTTAGAATGCAGAAAACGTTTTCAATTTAAAAAATAGATCATAAATAATATTTCAATATTCAATTCTTACTTCATTTATGCTAATATTGTTGTAATCAGTAATAAAACTGTTTATAAGCGTCGCTTCATTCGTTAAATATGAATTCAACAGTAGCTTTCAACAGTACCATAAGATAAGGCATAACAATACATACTTTAACATTATATACTTTTTTACTAAAAATAAATTTATATTCTTCCTTTTTGAGTCAAATCAACGGTATGAAAATATAAATGATTTACTTAAAATCTCATGTTTTAAAGATTTGATTTTTAATCAAAATCAATTGATTGAAAATGAGGAGATATTATAAATCTAATTTACGAGAATTTAAAATGAAGAAAATGTTCTTAGTTATCAAAAATAGGTTATAAATGATATTTCAATACTCAATTCGTACTTCATTTATGCTCATATTGTTATAATCAATAATTAAACGTTCATAATCGTCACTTCATTCTTTGAATACGAATTCAACAATAGCTTTCAACAGTACCATAAGATAAAATATAATACATACTTTAGCATTATATACTTTTTTACTAAAAATAAATTGATGTTCTTCCTTTCTGTGTCAAATCAATGGTACGAAAGCTTAAATTATTTTACTTGAAATCTCATATTTTAGATTTGATTTTTAATCAAAATCAATTGACTGAAAATGAGGAGATATTATAAATCTAATTTTCGAGAATTTAAAATAAAGAAAATGTTTTTAGTTATCAAAAATAGGTTATAAATAATATTTCAATATTCAGTTCGTGCTTCATTTATGCTAATATTGTTATAATCAATAATGAAACGTTCATAATCGTCACTTCATTCTTTGAATACGAATTCAACAATAGCTTTCAACAGTACCATAAGATAAAATATAATACATACTTTAGCATTATATACTTTTTTACTAAAAATAAATTGATGTTCTTCCTTTCTGTGTCAAATCAATGGTACGAAAGCATAAATTATTTTACTTGAAATCTCATGTTTTAGATTTGATTTTTAATCAAAATCAATTGACTGAAAATGAGGAGATATTATAAATCTAATTTTCGAGAATTTAAAATAAAGGAAATGTTTTTAGTTATCAAAAATAGGTTATAAATGATATTTCAATATTCAGTTCGTGCTTCATTTATGCTAATATTGTTATAATCAATAATGAAACGTTCATAATCGTCACTTCATTCTTTGAATACGAATTCAACAATAGCTTTCAACAGTACCATAAGATAAAATATAATACATACTTTATCATTATATACTTTTTTACTAAAAATAAATTTATATTCTTCCTTTTTGTGTCAAATCAATGGTACGAAAATATAAATAATTTTACTTGAAATCTCATGTTTTAGATTTAATTTTTAATCAAAATCAATTGACTTAAAATTAGGGATGTATTATTAATCTAATTTTCGAGAATTTGAAATGCAGGGAATGTTTTCAGTTATCAAAAACAGGTTATAAATAATACTTTATTAATCAAATCTTTCTCCATTTATGCTAATTATTGTTGTAGACATTAATAAAACTGTTCATATTCGTCACTTCATTCTTGGAATATGAATTCAGCAGTAGCTTTCAACAATAACTAAATACGATTTTAATAAGACTATTTGTTCAATAACAAAATAATATACTGCAAATAATGCAATAAATAGTCGGATAATAACTAGTTCTGCTACGAGTAACTCTGCTGAAACTCTCTGAACACTCGGACAAGAGATTCATGCTCAAATATTGGTGATAAAGTATGGATAATTAGGTGATTCTGAAGCAAATGTGAGCCACAAAAAGATTCCAACTCAATTAAGAAGAATAAATTGCAGAAATATTGAAAATAAAATATATATTATTTTGTTTAACTTTGGAAACATTGGCATTCCGAATCGAGTTATTATATTTCTTAATGTCGAACTTGCGGAGATGCTCAATAAA
This sequence comes from Parasteatoda tepidariorum, assembly GCF_982258835.1. Classification (NCBI taxonomy): domain Eukaryota; kingdom Metazoa; phylum Arthropoda; class Arachnida; order Araneae; family Theridiidae; genus Parasteatoda; species Parasteatoda tepidariorum. The sequence continues at coordinate 59,878,810 of NC_141764.1, forward strand.
CTTTGATCTTAAAAATAATAATGCAAGTCGAAACAGAAAAGAAATCATAATGGTGTTGAATAAATCATGCTTGGTGGTTGCTGATGTGTTAGATCAGTTTGGAAAATGTTTGGTGAATTAATACTAATTTCGCTGTAAACAATAACAAAACTGTAAATTAAAGCCGTTTCATTCTTCGAAAATAGATATCATTAATCTTAATTTCGAAAAGTAGGTAATACGATATTAATAAGACATTCAATTACAGTATACAATGGAGCAGAAAATACAATAGCCAGATAATAACTATTTCTGATACGATTAATGTTGTCTCGATCATTTAAATCAGAGATTTATGAGTAAATATTGGCTATGAAGAATGGATATAAAGGTAATTAACAGAAGTCACAAAATGACTTCAACGTAATTCAAAAGAATTAATTGCAGAAATCTGAAATTGAAAGTATCTATTATTTTGCATTACTTAAAAATAGAGACATTTCGTACATGATTATTATTTTCCTTAATGTACAGTTTATAGGGATGGTTAAAGAATAAAGTAAATAAAAACGCACACAGAAATATTCTATTGTTGAATATTGGTGATTGGTGTTAATGTGACGTAACATGAGAAATGGGGATTAGAGTAGTACCGAGTCTGGGTACCCGGTGAAAATTTCATTTGTTACCTTCCGGGTACCGAAAAAAATTGGATTTATTACTCAGCCGGGTATTTATTTTATCCGTCGTTAATCAGCCGACCCAATTTTGGGTTTACGACTACTAATGTTCAATTCCGTAGCCTTGTAATTTTGAACCAATCCAGAAGACAAGGAAACTCCTGGATCAGTACCCCCTGAGGTATTGATTTGCTATAGGAACATGGAGGACTTAGCGACTTGACAGATTTAACGTGCTTCAGTAGCCGTTTACTGTCCTCGACCGGTGGGGATCAAACCCATGACCTCTTGAACATGGGCCCAGTAACCTACCAACAAGGCTATTTCGGCCTTTCGGTCGGGTATTATAACATTTTTGCAAAACTATATTAAATTTTATAAATTTCTATCCAACAAATGTTTTGTAAGATATATTTCTAAGGAAATATACCGATATAAATAAAAAATAGTTTTTATTTCAAATTTTTTTAAACTTAATTTAAAAAAAAAATTTCCAAAAGAAATTTTGGATGACTGTTCTGAAGTAGCATGATTGATATAAAATTTTGTTATGAAATGGAGACACACGTTAATAGGTGCCTTTGAAATTAGTTTTTCCTATAATTTATTTAAATTTTCAACAGCATTTATTAATGTAGCTTCAGTCAAAAATTGAATATCTAAAAACATTTTAATAAAATGACGGTACATTAAATGAAAAATGTTTTAACTATTTGGACTTAGTTTTTAATCATGCGATAGCTATAAACGCGGTTAAAAAGTAACGAGATCTGTGTCTGTACAATGTCTAAACCTTTCTGATGCTCGATAAGAAAATTTGTCTCATAACTATTGTTGACCTTATAGTTCGTATCGAGATTTTGCTGCCCTTCATTGTTACGCATCCAAAGTAATTTTTAACCCCCAAAAGGTTAAATTACTCTCAGATCAAGCAATGAACATGGTGAGGATTTGCTTGCTTGCAAAATGTTTTCAAGTGAAACTAACGCGTATTTGAGTTACAAGGAGGAAAAAAACCCACGAAATTCTCCCATTGTTAGCCTATAAATCGACAGTCAGAAAACTTTAACCAGACTGGTTGAAAGTTGAATTTATTGAGCTAGAGAGTAAGAAACTAGCTTTCAAATAAAAATTTAGCTTAAACTGACTGATGACGGGTTTTATTCGTACATGCTTTTTTCAGGGGTCTGTCCAGACATTTTGTGAAAGGTCCGTTTTTCGTGAAATTGTGAAAAAATTACTCACATTCTTTCAACCAGGGTCCGCTTTTATGAATTTGTGCAAATAGGGTTCGTTATTACAAAAAAAAACTTTTTCACTGAGCTTTTAAATTGTAAAGACATACAAGATAATGCTCAACACTGTAAAATTACAATTAAACAAATTAAATTTTAAAAAATAAACAACAATTGCTGCTTCTAAATTAGAGATGCAACATACAAATATTTGGTATTTAGCCTATACTGCTGAACGCAGAATATTAATTTCGGACAAATAATGGAAGAATCGTCTGCCGAAGACAAAACTTAATTCGTTTACATCCATCTTTCTTGTTTTCTGCCTTGGAAAGGGTTTATTCGATTAACAAAATAATAATGAAGATAAACAAATTTGTGAAGGGTCCGTTTTTAAGTTAAAATATTTTGTGAAGGGTCCGTTTTTAAGTTAAAATATTTTGTGAAGGGTCCGTTTTTATGAAAATATATTTTGTGAAAGGTCCGTTAACGGACCCAAATTTCTTCGAAACAGACCCCGGACTATAAACGCTAATTGGGCTTAGTGCAAAAAGCATCCATGTCTTTTGGCTAATTAAAAAATAAACGAAGATTTACTCGATTCTAATAACTCAATTACTAATTATTCAATTACTAATTATTCAATTACTAATTACTTAAATCTAACTAATTCTGACTACCAACTAATTAGCATATTTAAGATTAGAGTCGAAGCACTATGAATTGTGCAAAAATCCTATCATTAGATAAAAAATTACACTAAGTGCTATTTTTTTTCATGTGCACTGCTCACATTTTTAATTTTACTATCACTGAACTAGACTCTTGTGGCATTATTTATCATACGTTAGGGCAATCTTAAATTTTAATCGTTCCTTTATTATAAAGTCAATCTTATATCTAAACGATTTTTCAAAATATCCTTTCTATTCTTAATTGGATTTTAGACAGGTGAATTTCTACTATAAATCCACTTACAATTTTCTTGATTTTCATCCATATTTAAATTATGCATGTTAAAACTTTCCTATAAACTTCGGCATGCACGGAATAATCTTACGTCATGACATTTATAAGTAATTGATTGACAATTCGTCATGCGTCGTAACAAGGACTAACGTTACATCTCCATTTACTAGAAGGGGGAAAAATTCAAAACAGGTGTTTCAGACGTTGTTTTACACTTTGTTCAACATGTTTAATGTATCAATTATTAAATTTATCAGTTTTAAATTATGAGAATAATAAATTATATATATATATATATATATATATATATATATATATATATATATATATATATATATATAGTTAACAAAAACAGTTACTGTGAAGGAAAATTACATTCTTTCAAAATTAAAATAAAATTTATTACAGAATAATGATGTAAAACACAATTTAGTTTTGCATAAGTAAATGAAATTTACTTTTCTGTGTTATTTGTGATTGCCGCTATAGAACTGCAGGTTTTAAAAAAATGAATGCTTTTTTTCCTTGTTTTCATTCACGTTTGTATTTGATTGGCAGAAATACAAATGAGTCAAAAATGGCCAAAGATGAACAATAGGAACTTGGCTTGGCTAGACTTGACGAATAATGTGTAAGAGCAAAAGCGTGAGAGAAAAGTTTTGTAAAAAGAAAAAAAGAAAAAACTTTCTTCCCCCCCCTCTATTTTTCTTTACATCATTGCCAAGGTAATAATTTCTTCCTTTTAAAATACAAATATTTTCTTCTTTTTCATACTTTTAAAGCAATTTAAAACAATAAAAAAAAGAAGGAAACCTGTTTATATTTTGAACACACGACCTTAAAATGCTGTTTGTAATTTGTTTTAATCAATATTATTAAAAACATGTTCGAAGAATGGAACATGTTGATTATTTTTTTAATAAACTGCAATTTTGTGCATTATTTTTTTTTCTAATTTTTTGAGGGGTTTTACTTTTAATGCAGCATACAATACGGCAATATGCTTAGTATTTTGAAGAAAATATACTGAATCAAAACTTTAGTCAAGTTCCAATAAATTACTATCTAGAAATTTGTTCATTTGTGTAAACCATTTCCAATTCATTTTGGTGAAACTTGCCTGATTTGTGTTACAGAGAGAGGAAAACCACGAAATTCTACCATATTTAAAAAGAAAGTAAGAGGATTTTAACCTGTTATCCGTCTACCACTGGGGAATGACACTCGCTTCCTAATGATCCAGAATTCGAATCTTGGTCGATTCATAAATGTTCTTAGGTTTAGGACAAGGCATTAGCATTTAGAACAAGGGTGACGTATAGTTAATATTTTTTGAGACAGAAAACACGGTAAAAATCTGTTTTTACGTTTTTAAAAAAAGTGCTCAAGAAAGGATATAAATTCAGATCCAATTGCAATTGCTTTGAAACGAGCTTGAAATTTCCCTAACTATTGATTAGTTTGTTACTGAGGAAAGTAATAGCGTTTGCTTTAATTAATACTGTCTAACGGCAACTCAGTTCCCCATTTTCGTCTGAAGTATAGTTATTTTATATTATATATTATAAATTTCATTTGTATAAGATTATGAACTTGAAACTATATAAGTGGTTAAAATATAAACATAGTTAATACAATTTATGTTTAAAATAAACTAAGGTATTTTAATTGTAATAAAGAAGAGTGTATTAATGGCAATATATATTACTATAAAGATTAATATAAGAAAAATGTAAATAAAAAAATATTACTACAGAAATCTTTGAATTTACACTAAGAGAAAATGTATGGTCAAAACTACCAGAATATGGTAAAATTTACCCTGTTTCTGGCACAATGAGAACATTAAAAAGCTCGATAATTTTAACCGAAAAGCTTTGGTAACCTTAACAATAAGATATGTTTTTATAATATTTAACAAAATTTCGTAAATATGGTAAAGTTAGGTAATTTTATCATGATTAGAGCATAGCATCAAAAGCATTTATTCAGTTAAATTTACTTTTCCGAATTATGTTTTTTAATAAATATTTGGTAATAAGAACTATAATTTTAAGAACCAGAATATCCGGTAAACTTTTAACGTACCAACGAAAAAATAACCAAATGAATGATTTATTTTAGTATATTTTATGGTATACTTTAGTTTTACCACCAAAATGGTATTTACTACCGAATGGTATATTTTAGTTTTACTACCAAAATGGTACTTACTACCGAATGGTATATTTTAGTTTTACTACCAAAATTATGTTTTTTTAAAAATTTATTTTTTTCCTAATTTAGTAATTTTAACAGAATTTTTTTCTCAGCATAATTTTTAAATGAGCTGTATAAATAAATTCGCATTTTTTTAGGTATTTATTTTCGAGAGATATTAGCTCTATAGAACATTGAGTAAGGACAGCTTCACTCAAGTGTGTAGTATTAAATGGGTAGAGAGCTCTCATGGTAAAATAACATTTCCTCATCAGCATTGTCACGACAGCCTTTTGTGAGCCTGGGCCTTCCTCAGAAGCTTCTCCCATTCTGCCCTTCTCTCAGCAATTGTTTTCCAGTTCTTTACTTTTAGGATGGCAAAATCCTAATCCACACTGTCCTTCCATCTTTTTTTGGGCCTTCCTCTTGGCCTTTTATAGGAGGGGGTTGCATTAAAGACTCTCAATGCTGTTCGTTCTGGGCTCATTCTCACTACATGCCCGGCCCATCTCATTCTACTTACTTTAATAGATTTAATGATAAAATTATCATTTAGACTTGAGAAAATAAGCATATTTAATGAACTTGATGCTAATATGACTAACATACATGACTTAAGCAATTGAATGCCTCGCAGCATCCATCGTCTCGCCATGTGGCACCCTAGAGTGCCACGGATGGCATACATTTTGAAAACTTAAGCTTTTATATAATTTTGTGCAGGAAAAACTTTTCTGTTATTTCAAAGAAAATGTGCGCTATTTATTAGATTTCTTCGCTGATTTTAAGAGAAAAAAATATCGAATACTTGCCAAAATATAAACTATAGATTCTAAATCGTGCTTACATTTTCTACAGATGAAGGAAGTTTCTGTAATGAATAATTCAACTAGCGTAACTTGTTTCTAAATTGATCAGGGAATTTTATTTTGCTACGATTGCCATCTTTGATGACTCGATAATTAATGGAAATAATCGTACCTCACCATGAACTATTAAGAAAAAACGAAGCATTCTAATAGGTATTTTTCTTATCTATTTCGATGTCTAATCTTTGGTCGCCATTTTCACTCTGTGTCCTTAATTTCCTGAAAGAAATTTTTTTTCATCTACGTAATCAGGTTGATCGGGAATTCATTTTTTTTATCTTCGTTGTTTCATGATCATTAACAAATGAAATGTTCATTGTTTCAAAATGATCATTGACCAAAATGGTCATTGTTTCCTGATCATGATCATTTTAAAGAAGAACATTGAAAAGAACATAGACAGTGAAAAAGAACTATTTACAAAATTTTTTTGTTAAGTCGCTTTTGTGTTTATAAAAGTTTTTCTATAGCAAACAAAATTTAAACAATTTTCTTATAAGCTAGAGCACTCAAATCTCTACCGAAGCTCCGTGCTTGATGACATTACAACTTTTATTTGCTTCCTGACCACTGCAATCTGAATAAATCCTAATTATATCTCAAAATGAATATTTTATTTCCAATCTAAATTGAGATAATTTTCCGACAGACTATAGAATTCAAATCTCGTTTGGAGCACTTGCCTGTTATCAGTACCATTTTCATTAGTTTTCTGGTAACTACAAGCAGATTCAATCAAAATTTCAACTACTTTCCGAAAATCTAGAGTGCTCAAATTTCAATTGGAAATTTCTGAACACATGAAACGAACAAACAGTCGCAGAATATAAAAAACCAGCATTCTCAAGTAGTTCAAAAATAGAGAAAATAATTTTATTTTATGTTTTTCGTTTGACATGAAACGAAAAGCATAAGACGCATTATTTTCGTAATAAAATTCTATCATTCTAATTAATTCCCCCCTATATATTTCAAAAGTGATGGCTTTACACTTTTTGTTTTGAGTCTGCAATTAAATGAAATGTCAGTCAGCTGTCAAACTATAATATCAGGTAGTTCAATTACTATACGTTATTAAATCAGTCAATTTCAGTTGCCATTGAATTGTTTGTGTGCTCAGAATCAAATTTCCAATTCCATTTATTCAATAATTAAATAATCTAATGTGAATAAAACAAAAGAATTTACGAAATTTCTTGCAAAACATTTTATGTTGAGGGCAAAAAGTTAATATTTTTAAATTACTGACTTACATTCAGAAACTGAATTTAAATCATTTTCTAAATGATTGGAGATTTTCATATGCAATCTAGCAGAATGACTTCATAATGTGCATAAAAAAATTAATTGTCCATTTTTTTTTAAATTGAAAAAGATATTTTGGTAAAAAATTTGTCTATAAATACCAAATTATCAAACAGAATTTCTGAAAGAAGTTATGTGTAACTTATTTACCGTTACTTATTGTTAAACAGTAATTCAATATGTTTATCAAAAATGTTGCGCAGTAAGGTAATCATAGAATTACTGTATAAAATAATAACAGAACACCACTTTTAGTTTTAAGTCTTTATATTGAACAAGATTGTTACTTTACATGTGTTTTAAATTATTGTTGCCTTTAATTTTAATGAAAATGCCATAAAAAATAGCTGAAATGAAAAAATAAGTTAAATATAAACTGTACAAAGATAAAAATAGTTGAAAATAAATTCACATGTATGTTAAATCTCTGATATAAAATATGAAAGAATACTCACATCGCTTAATGAGAGATAAATAAAAAAAGATTTTTGTTAATACCGTTAAACCTTTTTTTTCTTTTTTAATTTTAAGTTGATGACATCAAAAGATTTCTGAATCTTCTTTTTTAATTGAGAACCCCATTATATCAGTGCTGCTTAATCTTCTTATTTCCGCGAACTGGTCAACGTTTAATGATTTCACTACTGCCCGCTGAGGGGGGGGGGAGGTTGATTGTTTATACATTGGATGGCTTTGATTTAATAATTTTAATTTAACTGTATTTAAAAATGCCTTCAAAATAAAATACAGGTATTGGTGACGTCCTTCAGCTCCTTTAGGTGACGTCTTTCGGTCATATTTTTCTGCTCCCGGTTAACCTATCGTCCATGGAAACTAACTGAAACTCGAGAGAAATACATCACCGTATATAAAATGGAAATAACGTTCCTTGTACGTTCCGGGAAATAACCCGGTACCATTTGATTAACGAACCGGCATCGGTCCGCGGCCTGGGACTGGAGGCCACTGCACTATATGATTTTTCCATCCAATGAGAATGCACGGAGCTGCGGTGGCTCAGGGGCTGGAACGTTCATCTTCCAATGAGGTACCCAGGTTCGAATACCAGAGGTGGTTGGTTAATACAAATTATGTATGCTACCAGCTCGAAAATACCAGCTCGAACCTACCAGCTGAATTATCCTTGCTAATTGACGAATCGTTGGCTAGATTCCCGTTGCCGTCGGGTTTCCGTGGAAAGTTGATACGAATTATGCTACCAGCTCGAACCGACGGCTGTGCTGACTTAAATTATCCTTGGTAATTGACGGATCATGTGTTAGATTCCCGTTGCCGTCGGGTTTCCGTGGAAGGTTGATACGAATTATGCTACCAGCTCGAACCGACGGCTGTGCTGACTTAAATTATCCTTGGTAAATGACGGATCATGGGTTAGATTCCCGTTGCCGTCGGGTTTCCGTGGAAGGTTTATACGAATTATGCTACCAGCTCGAACCGACGGCTGTGCTGACTTAAATTATCCTTGGTAAATGACGGATCATGGGTTAGATTCCCGTTGCCGTCGGGTTTCCGTGGAAGGTTGATACGAATTATGCTACCAGCTCGAACCGACGGCTGTGCTGACTTAAATTATCCTTGGTAAATGACGGATCATGTGTTAGATTCCCGTTGCCGTCGGGTTTCCGTGGAAGGTTGATACGAATTATGCTACCAGCTCGAACCGACGGCTGTGCTGACTTAAATTATCCTTGGTAAATGACGGATCATGTGTTAGATTCCCGTTGCCGTCGGGTTTCCGTGGAAGGTTGATACGAATTATGCTACCAGCTCGAACCGACGGCTGTGCTGACTTAAATTATCCTTGGTAAATGACGGATCATGGGTTAGATTCCCGTTGCCGTCGGGTTTCCGTGGAAGGTTGATACGAATTATGCTACCAGCTCGAACCGACGGCTGTGCTGACTTAAATTATCCTTGGTAAATGACGGATCATGGGTTAGATTCCCGTTGCCGTTTAGTTTCCGTGGAAGGTTTATACGAATTATGCTACCAGCTCGAACCGACGACTGTGCTGACTTAAATTATCCTTGGTAATTGATGGATTATGAGTTAGATTCCCGTTGTCGTCAGGTTTCCGTGGAAGGTTTTCATGATTTTCCTCTCCATGTTACGCAAATGTGGATTAGTCCCATCAAAAAGTCCTCCACAAAGGCTAGTCTGCCCCAATGCTTGATCCGAGAGCTCCCTTGCCTTCTGGGTTAGGCTCAAAATTACAAGGCTACAGAGTTGAACATTGACAGTTGTAAACTTTGAATTGGTTCGGCTGTTCAACGCCACTTATGAAATAAAATAAAATGAGAATGCACTGACAACAATGAAGAACGGTTTGCCATTAACAGTTTTGTATTAGATAGAAAATTAGTTAAATAAACAAACTTTTATCTTCTTCATATTATTATTTTTTCTTTAATTTGAGTAAAGAAAAAAGATTATTACATTCTCAATCAAGCATGCTGATATTCATAAAATTGAGAAAAAAATGATTAAAATGAAGGCGCTCCAGAAATCATAAAATGAAAACTTCAAAGAAAATATTCTCACCAGTTCAGTTCCAGTTTTTTTTTTTTTTTTTTTTTCGATAATGGTACAGTTTCTCGATTTTGAGCATTTTCGAAACTTATTTTTTGTATTCAGTATTTGAAAAAAGAGAGATTCGCGCAGGAAAGATGACAGAAAAAAAATCGTGTTATTCAACCTTTGTTTGGAAAATTTTGGATATTTTTTTCTCATTGCTCTGAAGCATTCTTTTAGAGTAAGAATAATTGGTTAAATTTACGAAAATTACAATGTAAAATATAGGGGGAAAGCAACCAGAATATGGTAAAATTTACGGCGTCTTTTTGAAAAGGTTAAAGGTAATTTGTGCCTTAGCACTTTGTTAATGATTTCATGGTGTAGTTACTAATATGAAGGGCAACTTAAAAATAATAAGTGAAAAATTCCTACAACCATCGGCTTAGAACCGCAGATCTCTGGAATAAAAAGGTTCCGCAGTGGACTGATCGTAAAGACACGGTTCCCAGCAGATCACCGAAGTCAAGCATCACTGGCTGCAGTCAGTGTGCGGGTGGGTGACCACTTGGATGAGTCTGCGTAGGAATAGAGGGTGTGCGGTATTGGTCCTCGTTAAACTGTTCTACCGTAAAGTGCTCGACTTCACGTGCAGGTCGTCGGGCTAACGAGCGGGGATGCCATCCCCTCTGCGGAGGATCAAAAATTGTGATGGCATGTCTTCGGATCATCCTCAGGGATGTTTCCCAGACCGTCACCAATAGCCCATTGTGCAGCTCTAGTGCGACGTAAATGAACAAATCAATCAATCAATCAATCTGGAATAAAAAGATTCACACACTTTCACACACTTAGCTCCACTAATTGCCATAAGAGGTGGCATTTTTCAGTCAAGCGGGAGCAAAGTCTTAAAAAATTTTAAGCCTCCACCAACATTTATTTTTATTTTAATTTTATTTATTTTTAAGCACATAAAAACTAAATAATATAATAAAATAAATGAAATAATTAAAAAAAATTAAATAAATAAAACAATAAAATAAATAAAATAATAAAATAAATAAAATTAAAAAAAGAGTTCTGGGAGCAGAGAATTTCTCTGCTCCCGATAAACCAAAAAGTACATAAAAGAGTTTTAAGAATATTAAATGTTAAAATGTTTTATTCAAATGTTTGAAAATTTTATGAGTTTACTTTGTTTGAGAAACTGACTAACAGCTCAAAAAAAAAAAAAGTTAAAAAAAATATTAATGCAGGACTTTGACTGTTGAAGCACAGACCTCACACTGTAAAAAATTCCAGCGGTATAAAATACTGGTTTGGGTGCATCATCTGCAAAATATACTGTACCGTAAGATCCATTTTTACCGTAAAATAATAACTTTTAAATAAAATATTCATTAAGTAAAATAATCATTTTTACCGTAAATTTCACAGTAATATTTATTTAATTGGAGTGATTCAGCGATTTTGTGGTAATTATTACTGTAAAAATTAGTGTACATTAGATAGTTTGTCCTGTGACATAATCCGGAAAAAATGGATTTTGCGGTAGAAATTACAGTTAGCATGAGTGCCCGTACTCTTTACCGTAATTTGATCCATAATATTTGTAGTATAGTTTTCATATAACAGTATCGATATTTAAATTATAGTTAAAATTTTAATTCTTGTAAAATACTCGGGTTTGTTTTTATCCAAAAACAGAGTCAAACATGTCTTGAACAAGCGCATTTATTGTTATTCTTCACAAACAAGAATGGTTCTTCATATAAAATACGCTTCAAGTATATAATTGCTAATAACTTACAGAATCGTCAATAATATACAGAAGTTATTGACGATACTTCCATGATAACAGAACACGCCATTTCGCGTAAAAATGATCAATAATGCATTCCATGCACGTATGAAATTCACCAGGATGGGACACTTGAAAGCTAATTGTTTAATTCGATGCGCATCTTTTATGAAGGGGATGAAGGCAGTGGCGTATGACATCCATGGGAGAAATAAAATGATGACAAAAAAAAAAAGCATAAATGGGCACGAACGTGTCACGTTTCTGAGCTTGCTTTTTTTTTTTTTTATCAAGAGAAAAACGGTAAGTCCATTGCAGAATTTTTTTTATCATTGCTCTGCAACGGTATTTCCCACAATTATGTCGGATGTCATTCGACTGAAATATGTCATATATGGTATTATGGAGAAAAAAACAGAGATAAAAGCTTCGTTTGTAAAGTTCCGTGAGAATTACAAAGAATATTGTTTATATTAAAATCGTACTTCTAAAATTTTTTCCGTTATTATTACCATAAAATTTGTTTATTTTGAAAATGAATGTAAAAGAAAAATATTAAGGTATCCGACTACCTTAAAAAAGAGGATTTTCACAAAAAATCACTTTTTTATTTTATTGCTTTATAATAATGCTCAATTTTTCTAGTTTTCAAAACTGTTTTGTTTTTGAATGCACGTCAAGCAGAACTTTAGTTATAGCTATTTTAGTAACAGATGACAGCTGTCCAACTTACCGGAAATTACAAAAATGAAGCCGGTAGTAGGTAATAGTTTCGGTTCCATTTCTATTTGTGTGTTTATTTTTCTTCGATATTTAATTTTTAAAAGCTCTTAAACTCACGGCTAATAATCTGTATTATATTTTAATTAGATTTTACGTTTCGTGGTTACTGTTTGTGGGTAACATGAAAAGTTAGCATATTTTCTGATAGTTTGTTTACATTTGAAGCGTACTTTCTATATCTTGATTTTGATTTGTTTTGAAGAAATTTATTGATTTCTTTCAAAAAAAGTTGTTATTTATTTTGATAAATTTATTGAAATGGGAAAAGGACGCACTTCTCGATCTAAGAAACGTAAATATTACGGTAATCAACATGCCACCAAAAGCGATGATTTGAGTAAAGTTGATTATACCATTTATTCAAAATTGTGTAAAGCAGATGAATCTATTACTTCAAGCTCTTCAAAATTATCGATTTCTATGGATGTCAATAAAGAACTGATGCCTTTGGATAAAAACAATCTGTGTGGCAATCGAATAATTGATATTGAGATCCTGATGATGATATTAGCTTCATTATGTTGTCTGGTTTGCTATGATAACAAATTGCATTTAGAAGAAAATTCTAGATTTGAGCTATTATAAATATTATAAAAAATATTTTTTACTTCTAATTAATAATAAAAACTATATTTAGACATATATATTAAAGTGTGAAAATACAGTAAGATGGTTGTTTAATAAAAAATTGTTCCTGTGTTAAATGCTTTATAAGTAGTAGACTTTTGATGTTATACACTAAATACTTTAAAATATCGCTAAATAATACGTTAAAATATCGTTACATTAAATAAAACTAAGAAAATGTGTGAAGGAATGAGCTTTCTATAAAATATAATAACTTCCTACTGACAAACATTCATAGTTTTTAGAAAAAATGCAATTATAAACTTTAATTGTGTTTTTCTCAAAATGAAAATTTTGCTGTTTTTTGTCTACGGAAAACAAGATAACTCAACTAATTATTATAAATTTGTCTTCAAACTTTCAGAGATTGTTTCTTGTATTGGTGGTTATATAACAGACCTTCAGAATTCAGATAACTGTATTATTTTTTGCTTTATGAGATATTTTGCAGAAGATAATGTGAAGAAAATGTGAAAAAAAATGGAAAAATATGCTTAACACTCCATAAATTTTTTTAATTTCATGATATCATTTAAGTTGAGGTTCATAACACTTCAGAGGGTTATACGAAACGGCTCAAAAAGTTTGATAGCTGTGTGCACAATAGTTTTTTGTGTAGAGTGTTTTCCGTTAATGAGTTATTTTCATTAAAATTATCTAAAAAATACTCTTTAAACAAAAAATTTCCTGTATATTAAAATTTTCTCTATTAAATATGCTTATTTAAATTAATATACAATATAAATTGCAATAATGTTGCGAAAAATATTTATTTTTCAAAAATTTTGTCCCGAAGGTAGTCGGATACCTTAAGATAATAAATAATCTATGTTAAAATGTTTGGCAAGCTTTAGATTTAATGCAAGTTTTCAAAGATATCCGCTTTTATTTTCGTTGCGAACATTGCTGCCAATATTTTGTTGCAAGTTGCCAATATTGATTGTGAGAATAATTTTATTGGTTGTGATGAATAGTTTTCTGCATAGTCTAACGAGTTGAATCGAATCAAATTATATAGCAATTTTGGTGGAACCAAGGTTCCATTTTAAATCATAGTTCTGTTAAAATTTGGTCTAAAATTTGGCATGAAATATGTTCTCAGCAAATTTATCTGATTAACTTTAAGATTTATTATGAACCAATTTTTATTGAAGTGCTTGGAATGAATTGACTAAGGACACTCCTACAAATTTCGGAGTAAAATTGAACCATGTCTTTCAAATTTACTATAGACTTAATATGGTACTAATTGAATCATAGTACAATACTTTTTATACTTGATGCAAAGGTTAAATTTGAACGGAAACATAGTTCACATCAATACCTTATCATGGTAGCAGAAAATTTGTCCCGATTTATAGTTCAACGTTGAACCGATTTTTCTGAGAGTGATTTTCTTACATTTTTTGATATATATTTTCTTTGCAAGGTTTAAATACTTTCGTAAAACTTTTTTTATCCATCTCGTGTGATGTTTTTAAATCTAGCAGAATGTAAAAATTTCTTTAATGTTTAATTTTAATATTTTGATTCTAGAAATATTTATCATTACAATGTCTGTTTATTATTACATTGCAATACAATGATAAAATAAAATGTACTGATTTTAAAATGGTCAACTTAGACTTGTGGCGACTTAGACTGCCGTGCAATTGAAAAAAACAACTTAAGTGCCTCACGGAAGATTTCGAGAAAATTAACTTGACAACGACATTCTTTCTATTGCTATTGCTAAGAAGGCTAAAATAGAATTTCAAAAAACTGATAAAACAAAAATTAATTTTGAAATATTTTTTTTGTTGCAATAAGTTGTTTGTCATATAAAAGGTTCCAAGTATATAAAAATTTCAATTTTAAATTTTTTGTCGCTTACGATGATTTTTCTATTGTACTGTAGTGTAGTGGAATGGCCACTTAGATTGATTAACTTAGATTGGTTAACTTAGACTTTACGAATATTAATAATGATATTTGGTACGTCTTTGAGAAGTTAATCATTTTCATTAAATAATTTTTTTTAAAAATATACATAGTCTGGAAATATTAATCTCACCATTATTATTAATCCTTGGTTTTGACATTTTTAATTTTTTTTCGAAACGTAAATCGACATATTGAGTAAAAAAAATCCTTATACAGCGAAATCAGTTAAATTGAGCTAGTTCTTGTTAAAACAGAGTTTCTCGTTAAAAAAAATAAAGGTAGATACCTGTATTTTGTCTCTGTGCATTTCTGTAGAGGGATTATCCCTTAGAGAAATCCCTTAGGAGTGTTTCGCGTCTTTTCTTTCTTATGCAAGTATTTTACACCTTCTGCGGCTTCAGTACGGATTTGCTTCTCCAATTTAAAAGATATTTCTGCGAAATTACAGAGTCAACTACTAATATTTTTCTGTATTTTTACAGAAATTTATGTTATTTCTCGGAAATTTTACATTATAATAATGTCAATGCAATTTTACATCTATACAATGCATCACACAATCAAACTTTCTTCATTTATTTGTTCCATATTAAGATAGATTCGGAAATCTCTGAATATTTACAATGGAACACTTTCTTTATCGTGTAAAATTTATAAGAGTTATAAAAGTTTGTTCAAACTGCATTCAAAAAAGATTTTTTATCTACGAAACTGAAAGCATTAATTTTAAATACAACTGCGCTTACGCGTAGCTTTCTTTTTTTCATGCGTTTGTATTGGATATTTGTTTCGGAAATTTCCCATTTAAATAATTTATTCAACAGAAAAAGAATTTACGAACGAATTTCTTACTGATCTTACCTAAAGTGATTGTTGGTATTTCACCATCTTGTAATGCTGATAAAAGTAATACAGTTTTTAACTTAAACCAATTAAAAAAAGTTTGCTTATGATCTCTGATAGAAATATGTAATAATACCTCATAAATGCTCAACATTTAAAAAAAAAAAGAATTTTAAAGAAAATTTCAAAATTAAAAAAAAAAGAAAGTTATTATAGCTGGCTAATAAGATAATAATATAGTCATTTATTAGTAAAATATAAGGCGAGATAAGAAAAGGTAAGCAAAAATCAATCTTTTTTTTTCCATATAATTTTCTTCAGTTAGAAAAGATTAGTTTGGTATCTAATAAAAAAATGCCACTTACGCTATAGTTTTTTGAAACAATTGGAATAGTTTTGTAATGTTTTTGCGATGTTTCAAAAAATTGAAATCCTTAAATATTGTTTGTGGAATATCAGGCATATCTACATTTTAGGGAAAATAGCAATTTTTGAGACACTGTGAAACTTTTTGTGCGTCACAAACAATGCTTTTTTTTTTCAAATTTTGGTAGCAAAATGTTTAGAATTTATTGTAAGCACTTCAATTAAAATTAGGCTCGTGTTACACTGCGTAATTGCACTTCTAGGCTTTTTTCCGAACGAGATACTTAACTTGCAGACAGATTTTTTTTTTCTTAAAAGATTTGAAAAAAATAGTTTTTTCCTTTATGGTGTACTTTAAAATTTTATTACCTCTAAAATTAAGCATCCATTTTAGATTTTGCAATTACACAACAAGCCACCGAAATTCTTAGATCTAAAATTATTCATTTCTGGTTTTAGTATTCTGTCTACAACCGTGACCGTTGCGAACATCCATATCTCTATTCAGAATCAGCAATCTCCTTTTAGACGAGAGTATGCTAGAAAAGATTTATCTCACAGGAAAAAAAATAAAATAAAAAATAAAAGCAAAAGCGATTCACAATCAAATTGGATGAAAGGGAAAAAGAGGGAAATGAAGTTTTTTGTTCTTTTGGTTTTGTTTTTTTTTCTCCTCATCTTTGGAGAACGGAGAATAATGGATATGCATTTCCTGGATATCGTTTGGATTTTATATTCCACGGGATTACCAGTAAACAAAATACGTGGTTTTACTGCTAGAATAGAAAACGACTTTTTTTTATTTCTTTTTCCGTCCGTTTTCCCTGAATCATTTTCGAAATAGGCTAAAGAAGCGAATTTCAAACGATATTTACATACTTTACTAGAAAAGGTTATTTTAAACAAATTTTTATTTTCCCCTGATTCACTTAAAAAGTATTGCAAAAACAATGTTGATTAAATTTATTTTTCAAAGTTTAGTTGCTTTCCACATTTAGAAAATTGATGAAAACTAGAATATGTATTAACTTTGAAGAAAGTCATCGGGGGAAAAAAATAAATTACGGTAGGACAAAATCTGTAATTTTTCGAAATATAAGTCGTGTATAATATCCTTCGTTTCAGCTTAAAAAAAAATACAGCTGAAAATGTATTGAATTCGTCTAGTCAACATTGTCAGATGCATTGACAACACTGTCAGTCAAACAATGTACTTTTTTCACAGAAAACCATTATTATACCGTATTACTCCTGTAATCTCGAATTCATTTTATTCAGCTTAAAAACATCATTGGAAGTCATGTCTCATTTGTATAGATAGCAATCACAGAGTCCCCCCCCCCCTATTTTTTTCCTATCCTTCATCTTTTTCACCAATATCTAACACGCAACATCGTTAAGTTTTCACCACTTACTATGAGGAGGGTACTAATCACTGGGTAGAACTTTTTTTGACGATTCTATCGCTATCATCAATGTAATAATTAAATTAGAGCACTTTTATTTATTATAAAAACGTATTTATCTCTGGAACTAGAGACAAGCAGTTATTTTCAATGTGCACAGTGTGCACAGTGCACTAAAAAAAAAAAAAAAAAAAAAAAAAACTGATCGTCTGGATTAACTTTTGATCTAATAATCGGATCCTCACTTTCTAGGACTCAAACTTAATGGTTCGCGAGGGTGACTTCGCATATGCTAATTAATTAGTGCTGATGATACTTTAAATTACGAAATCACACGTAACAACGTATTTTCTCTGAAAAAACATGCCTTTTTTCCAATGGATTCGGATTTCTGACCGCCAAAATATAGGGTGTATTCGCAATCTACAAAAATGGTCCCCATAGTTTGGTCAGGAGAACGATCCAAGGTTTGGATCCCTTATGCTAATTTTATTTTGTGTTTTTCGCTATATCTCAAGAGCATTTTAAGCAATTGAAAAAATTTTTCACATAATTATAAAATTCATTTTTCCAACGATAATTCCACGCAAAAAATACATTTTAGTAAATATTTTTTAACTATTTTATAAAACAATAGTCAAAAAAATTTTGAATTGTAAGGTATACAATTTTGTGGACCATTTAAACGTGCGGAATTTTACATTGCAAAATACAACATTTGGGTGAAATCAGCTGAATAGTTCCTGAAAATTGTAGTTTTTATAATATTTTTATAATTATTTTATATATATAATAAATAATATTTTTAATAATAATAATATCATTATAACAAGTAGTTTTTTTTCTTCGTAAAAAATAATTACTTTTTTCTTCATTGTCTCGCGTATTATGTTCGTTCATTAAAAATTAATTCCGATAGTATGAGAACTATGCTTAACGTGACAGCAAAGGGTTAAAACTAAACGCTATAAATAGGATTTTGTTTTTGATTCGAGAAGAATCATTTTGTTAGAAAATAAAAAACCTAAATTGGGCAATTATTTGGGTGCAAGCGTGAAAAATCAAAATCGGGTAGCAATAGTTCTGGTAAAAATAAAAATAATTAATTGGACAGTCATTTTGGCATAATAGCAAGGGAATAAATTAGTAAGTAAAAAACAACATAAAAAACAACGCAAAAAACAACGGAATAAATAATTTGTTCACTTCATCATTAATAAACTATTTATTTTAATATAAATATTGCATTTTTCATAACTGTTGTTATTTTCGAAAAGCTGATAAATAGGTATAAAAAATCTATCATTATTTTTATTTATTTATTTTATCTATTTATTTTATTTATTTATTTTATTCATTTATTTCATTTATTTATTTTATTTATTCATTTTATTTATTTATTTTATTTATTTGCTTCATTTATTTATTTTTATTATTTTTATTTATTTATTTTAATAAACTATTTACTTAGTTATTAGTTTGTCTCAGAAGTTTAAACGATATGTATAATCGAAACTTCTTTGCAACCAGATTTTTATAATTAATTTTATTAGACTAAGAGGTTCCGTCCCATACTCGCTCCACTTGCGAAGCCCTTAGTATCTCCTCATTCATCATTGTTGCCCCCCTTAAACTTCAATATTTTCTACAAATACACAGAACATTTTGTTTTGAAAAAGTACGATTATTGTGGCTTTATGTAAGAATATTTTATTAATATGTTAATTGTTACGAGACAGACGATTACCCAAATTTGAATTTGCACTTGAAAAACCGAATGTAAAGTTGACCACCCAAAAGAATGTCAGCGGCCCTTGCTTTCTTTTCATAAGCGAGATACTAAAAGCGATATCGATGAAAAAATTTCTTTCAAATATTATGCAACGATTCCATACATAAAATAACATTTTATTTGAGTGTTATATTTTGAATTAAATTTGTTTTATGAAATAAAGTTTCACAAAATAATAAATGATACGTTCTACTCATTTTACTATTTATTCTAATATAAGCTAGATTTTTCATAGAAGTTGTCATTTTCGAAAAGATGACTAATATGTTTGAGCTCAGAACTTTATCCAAACTGCTTATCCATATTTGAAACAGTTTTAAATCTTAAGTTATATTTTTAAGTTAAAGAAATTGTGTCTGAATAATTATTTATGTAGAAAACAAAAGAAATAAAAAAATAAAATGAATGAACAAAATAAAATAAAACATAAATAAAAAGTAATATAAAATTTATATTAAATACAAAAATAACATAAAACAAATTAAAATAAAATAAAATATACTGAATTAATTTTACAAAGAATTATAATAAATAAAATAATTTAATTAGTTTTTGAATTTAATTGAAATAAATAAAATAAAACTAAATCAAAATGTGTAAAAAATTAAATAAAATAAAATACGAATTAATTAAAAAAATAAAGTTGAAATAAACAAAATTGAAATAAATAAAATTAAGTTAAATCAGAATATGAAAAAAATCAAATAAAACAAAATACGAATTAATTAAAAAAATAAAATTGAAGTAAAAAACTTAATTAAATCAAAATTAATAAAAAATGAAATAAAATAAAAAATGAGTAAGAAATAAAACAAAAACAAAATATAACAATAGAAATTTAATAAAAAAAAATATAGAATAAAATATAGAATAAAATGAAATAAACACGTTTCGCTTATTTTATTTTGTGGAAAATAAAAAGAAATTAAAAAAAAAAATGAGTTAACAAAATAAAATAAAACATAAATAAAAAGTAATATAAAATTTATATTAAATACAAAAATAACATAAAACGAATTAAAATAAAATAAAATATACTGAATTAATTTTACAAAGAATTATAATAAATAAAATAATTTAATTAGCTTTTAAATTTAATTGAAATAAATAAAATAAAATTAAATCAAAATGTATAAAGAATTAAATAAAATAAAATACGAATTAATTAAAAAAATAAAGTTAAAATAAGCAAAATTGAAATAAATAAAATTAAATTAAATCAGAATATGTAAAAAATAAAATAAAATAAAATACGAATTAATTGAAAAAATAAAATTGAAATAAAAACCTTAATTAAATCAAAAATAATAAAAAACGAAATAAAATAAAAATAAGTAAAAAATAAAACAAAAACAAAATATAACAATAGAAATTTAATAAAAAAAAAATATAGAATAAAATGAAATAAACCCGTTTCGTTTACACACTTGAGTTCTCTTGTGACGAACATCAGGCAGTCTGTGAAGCGTGGAAATTTGAAAAATCGCTATGGGAAAACGAACGCAAAAAAAGGGCACATAGACATTTAAAACTTTTTTTATGAACCCCACAATTCTTGTGTATGTTGCCATGCGAGTATAATGGTAAAAAAATTGGTAAATGCTCGATCCCCCTCCACCAGTAAAAAATAGAACCCAAAAAGTTTTTCCTTTTGGATTTTCTTTTTCTTAGAGGGTGCGTAAATCATGGGGCACCTGCTTTACATTTGGAATCAATGGGTTTTATTCATCCACCTGGCTTACCAGCCTTCCACCACAGATGGATTGCTAGAATCTTTATTTTGTATTTATACTTGATGGAAGATGAAGAGGGAACTAGGTGAAAATATTCTAAAACGGAGGTAATGAGTGAATCCCTGGGAAAAAATTTGGTTCAATAGGATACGGGATGAATAATGGAGATGAAATATAATTTTTAAGTCCAAACGATTTTATGTTATTCAAAGTATATTTTCTCTTGCTGTCTGTCTCGCTGAAAATGTCATTGTAGCTAAAGAAAACTTTCACCACTGCTAAATATACGAATGCTTCTTGAACACTTTATAGCATCTTTTGAAATCTTATTACTTTTATTTGTTAATTGAAAAACCTGCAAAAAATGTCTTATGTTTTTGATATAAATATTTCTTAAATAAAATCAAATTCTAAATCAAGTAGGAAGATTAATTTAAGCGTGAAACATGATTTAAAATAATTTATGGAAATTAAGTACTAAAGTACACAGATGGAAATCATTTTTGAAATTATAAAATAAGAAAAGAAATATATAGAGAATATATAAAACCTGAATGCTTTATGCTTATTATGCTTTATTATTGGTTTAAAGATTTCGGATACAAATGTTCTTGTACGAAGTCATATTTTACATGGCATAAAAAGATAAATTTAAGAATGAAATAAGAACTAAAGTATTTTATGGAATTTAACTAACTTTCACTGCAAAGAAATACTATTACATTTTTTTTAGGATTAAGCTATATTTATTTCTTAAACAGAAAATTTGAAAAAAGTTGTGTCTTCGTTTCATTATATTTCATTTTATTCACTTGTTTAAAGGTTTCTGTTATATATAATTCTTTCTTTTCCGAAGTAAAATTTTACATAAAATCTAAAGATATATTTTAAATAAAAAAAAAACTAAAATATTTAAAAGAAACTTTCTCCTAGCGGCACTATTCAATTTCTTTTACAATAATAAAATGTTTATTTCTTAATGGGAAAATTTACAAACAATTTCGTATATTATATTCATTTTATTTATGAGTCTGATCCAAATATTATATTCTGATTGTAATAGATAAAATTTTTTATGGGAATATAATAATTTTTTCAAAATTTAGCTATAAAGTTTAGTATGAAGAAAAAACTAAAATTATCAAAGGAAATTTAGTGTTAAAATACATAACTAATAATTATTATATATTATACTTTTTTTAATGAAGAATAATACTAAACGTTCTTGCTTTAAGATAAAAAGTTAATATAAATTATAAATATTTCGTACATGAAGTAATATTTTACATAAAATATTAAGATAACTTTTAGTGTAAAATAAGTACTAAAGTATGTGATAGAAATTTAGAGCCATTATGAAATATTAAAAAAATAAAACACTAAATTTTATTTCTTTCTAAATGTGTTTAGATAAAATAGTATATTAGTAAGATTATTAAAAATAGGCACTCGTATCTTTAATTTAATCCTATAATACAATTAATATAATCAAGAAACTAAATCACTTTTACAACATTTAATGAAGTTTAAAAGCGTAGATTTTTTCTTCTTCAAATCATAGAGTAATTAATGTTCTTCTTTTATATCAATTTAGATTTTTAGAGCTTGTACATTTAAAATGTTTCTCAAATTGTAATATACTTGCTTATCATCAGTTTTGTCAAAATAGTGAGAAAAAAATACATTAGAAAAGACAATATTTATTCAAATTTAAATTATTGACACATTTTAAAAATAGTCATTAGATAAATATATTAAGAAATTACGTAATAAATTCTTTCTGTTTATATTAAACCATTAGAGATAAAAAAGCAAAAAAGCAACAAAAAAATTCTTTAATTCAATAAACATTTATAAGTTAGGTAAAACAGTCAACTGGATATTTTTATGTAAATTTTGATATGTAATTAATTAATATGCATTTAATTTATTAATGAGATAAAAAGAACTTTATCAAAAGTAATACAAATCTTCATTTTGGGAGCATTAGCGTAAAAGCCGTTATTGATATTATAGCAAAAACCATCTAATTAAAAAAATAGGTTTATGATGCATTTTAGAAAAATTAAATCAAAAATGATATTAATTAGTTTTTTTCAAGCAATTTTCTTTAACGTGGTTAATTTTTTTCGACAACACGCTAAGAAAAAAATATATTGTATAATTTACGGTTTTGAACTGGTAGCTGGGTAAGTTGAGGTTAAGAAGTACATTCGTAGCTTCAAAGATTTTTTTTACCACATTAGAACACGTTTTTTTCTGTAAAAGTTACAAAGTAAATCCGTAGTCACAACTATTTTTTTCCAATATGAGATGTTTTCTCGCTACATATTACTAAGAAAATCCTCAGGCGGACTCGTTTTTCAGTACCAATATAAGTTTTTACAAAAACAATTACTAAATACATTTATAATCAGAACAGTTTTTTACCATATAGGAACAAGTTTTTTTTGTGGAAGTTACGATGTAAGTACTCGCACCAGACAACGATATTTTAAGTGAGCAGAATTTGTATCAATCAGTCATTGCTGGTCCAACCTGGGTCACCAAGTTTTGAGGCCCAGTCACCTTAGCCGACTCTGTTCTAGCGTTTTATTATGGAAAGGAAAATCACGGAGAAGAAAATCATGAAAACCTCCCATGGCTAGCCTGCCTTCAAGGGGATTATTACCCATGATCCTTCTACCTCTGGAAATATTTTTGAGTCAGAACTGAGGTCAATGTGAGCCGGGAGCAGGATTCGTATCAACCATCCACCACTGGGATTCGAACTTGGCTCACCTCATTGGGGGGCGAACGCTCTATCCCTGAGTCCCCGCAGCTCGAATGTTCTATCATGAAGAAATGTTTGAAATTGTTTTTACCTTAAAGGTCTGACATGTTGAAATCATATATAAGAGCAAAAACGTTTAAAGTTGTTATGGCCCATTCTTACAAAAACTCTTTGGGCATGCTTATTATCTTGGTTGACGCGCAGAATGTTGAAAATAATTAAATTTCTAAAATTTGAACTAATGGTTTTGATTTTTTTTTATAATTAGGGTGGAAACAGAGAAAACCCGTTTTGTCAACAAAACAACTTTCAACCGTTAAATAATATACTGAGAAAGTCCGATAGAAATAGGTGTTTTTTTGCACTAAAAAAAAAACGTTATCTAAGCAATGCTTTTGTTCAATTCCTTTGATAAAAAATACATTAAAACAAACAAACCTAGTCTTATTGATGGCAATACTTGTCTTAAACAAGAATAACTGACATTTCCGCATTTATAAAGTCTTCTTTTAAAGTGAATGAAACTAAATAAGAAAAATACTAAAAGAACGGAAACTGTAAGCTCAGTTTTCGCTTGGTTGAAAAAAGAATTTACATCCACATATTTTACGTTTGCTTGCAGTTCTTGGAAATTGTTTTGCTTGATATTTTTTGAGTGTTTTAAATTTAGGTATTTAACGAAATAATGTTTTCATCTTTATTAACGCGTTATGCAGGCATATCAAACTTACTTCCCTACGAAGGCAAAATTAAAAGTACTACTGGGCTGCGCCCCCTGCTCGCTGACGCTCGCCAACCCCCGAAAATTGCTACGCAATCTTATATGGTTTGCTTCGCAAACCAAGCTCGCTTCGCTCGCTACTAACTTAGGTACATTGCAAATGCACAAAATTCTAAGAATTCAAAACAATCATTCAAATCCATATAACAACCTTTTTTTAAAAAAAATTTACCTCTTTTTAGTAAATACTAAGTGATTAAAGTAAATTTGAATTCAAATAAATGACATGTAATTCGTTAAGCCTATTAGAATTGCGCTATAGTATAAAATCTTAAAGCGTAACAGCACGACTGAGACTCATTTTTCAATGAATAACTAATAACAATAATAAAACAAATAAATTCGTGATATAAATCAAAAATCGTCAAATAAATTCGTAATATATAAATTCGTGAAAAGAACCGCTTTCGACAAAATACTAAAATAGAGATCTATCGACAAAGACTACTCACTTCTGCCTAGCTTAAGGTTATTTCAGTTTCCGTTTTTAAAAGCGCTATATGTTGAGCCACTTCAGCCAGATTTTTAGCCGCAATCATTGGTCGATTTTCTAGCGTTGTCATTCGCGGAGTTGTAATGAGGCTTTTTTTTGTCTCCGTGTAAGAGAAATATATATATAGATAGGTTTATCTTGTGGCGGTTGGACCAAGTTGAGAAGAAAACCTTTTTTTTACCACGTTTATATAAACTTGCCTTCGTGTATGTCTGTCCGGGTGGAATTTTGTAATCGATTTTAAACTAACTTCCCGACTAGCTACAAACTTCAAATTTGGCACATTGTTCAGAATTGGGTGACAATGCATGAAAATGAAGAGAAAAAAGACATACAAAGTAAAATAAAATTAAAATTTAAAAAAAAATTATTTTCAAAATTGTCTTTTGTTGTCGATTCCATTATTTCAAATTAGTATTACATGTCAGGTGAAAAGATTTTTATTGTCGGAGTATTTTTATTGGCTGAAAAATCACGTGGTAGGATCCAGTTTTTCCTCATTCATTTCCAGATTGTTTTGGTTGTCATCAGCATAAAACTAATGAAAGTCGTAGAGGTATTGTTTTTCTATAAAGATTTTTGTATCCCTAATTTAAAATGAAAGTTCTATTATTTTAGTAGTGGTCTTAAAGTAGTCTTGACTACTCTTGACTAAGAAAAATAATCTAAATAAAAATATGTATTTTTAAAAACCACGTTTTTTGTAGTGAAGAATAATAATTGAAAAGTAATAACTTTTAAAAAATATAAAACAAAAATTAAAAATTAAAAAAATTATAACTTAAAATAAAAAATTCAAAATAAAAAATAATATTTTTAAAACCCACGTTTTTGTAGTGGAGAATAATAATTTAAAAAAAATTGAAAAACGAAAAGCGTGGGGCGCATGAAATACATAACAGTACAAATACACATACATATACTTACTCATACACATGCACAGCCACATATACATCCACATACATATGCATATACACAAACATATTCCACATCCACATTCAGATACGATTACAATTACAAATATACCATACACATATTCTCATGAGCATACATACATACACTAATATAACATTACTGTTATGTATTTCATGCGCCCCACGTTTTTCGTTTTTCAAATTTTTTTTTTAATTATTATTCTCCACTACAAAAACGTGGTTTTTAAAAATATTATTTTTTATTTTGAATTTTTTTTTCCTTTAAACTTTTCTAGGTTTTTTTTTCATGAGGCTTATCAAAAGCAGGCTAATTATGAGTTAGAAAGTTAGTTTCTTACATTTTTCTATAAACCTTATTTAGCACAAATTTTATTTTCTAAAAATATACACCATATAAATTTTGTATAAGAAAATCCTAGCTGAATAGTGGTACTTTTGAAATAAACAAAGAAAATAAATTTTTAAATATTAAAAAGAATTGGTGCAAAATATTTACGAATCAATAAAATAATCACATATTTAATATAACAAATAAAATTATCGTAAAACAATATAATGCATCGATATTTTGACAAATTACTCATTCGATTTAGTAAATTTTCCGTTACCATATTTTAATGAATGACAAATTGCTGAATTGAATTTTTAACTTTAAAATATTTTTTAATAGTTTTTCGAGTACGTGAAACGTATGACCTCTATTTTATTTGTAGCATCTGTAAATGTTTTAAAATTAAATGCAATTTGAATTAAGTAATATTTACTGTTACTTAAATGTTCTGTAAACAACTTTAAAAAAATGCAAACTTCTATTTTAAAAGCGTTTTATACTTGTTAAAACGTTACTTTAAAAACCATGTATATATTAGTAATAATTTCAATGTTAAAAAATTTTCGTTAAAAGCTAAATTAAAACTTTTAGATTTGTTGCTTCAAATAAACAATTCGCAGATATCTATTATTAAATAGAAAATATTTATTATGATTCTACAGAAAAACTTACCTTGTAAGGGATAAAAAAAACAAACAGAAGCTCCCCTTGTGAGAGGTAGAACAAAACAAAGATTGAACTAAATTCTTAACTAGAATTCCATAAAAGATTAAAAATAATGTAAACGATATAGTAATCGATATATTGCTTGCAAAATAATAATTTTGCTTAAAAATGTGCAAACGATAGTTTTCTGATGAAATACTTTACAAACGTATTCTCTGGCAAAAATGATGTAAACTCAAAAATTTATGTAACTTATAATTTTTAAAGAATTTCGGTAAAACAATTCGAATTAAACAATTAAATAATAAAATACAAATCTTTGTTTAGCGCAAACTGTTTAGTTAAAAAAAATGCACTTTTAATTTATAATTCTTATTATTGTTATTATTATTAATTTACCTCTGCATTGTTTAGTTCGCGAAAAATGTTTATGATAGTTTTGTTTTATAGTTTTAAGTTGTACATTTATTAAATCAGTAAATCTTAACAGAAAAAGAAAAGGAACGTATAATTTAATTTTTGCTTTTATTCCTTCAATTCATTTTATGAAGAAGTAAAAATAATGTATGATATCGTTTTATTTTGAGATTAGTATCTACTACTCCGACAGTGGTTGTGGTCCATATTATCCTCTGACATTTCACTTCAAATAAAACTATAAAATAAAAAAGAGAACAATAGTTATAATAAGTTTCCTTTCCAAAATTCCTGTTTCAAAGGTACCGCTCCAGCCAAGTAGGGTGGGGGAGAGGAATAAAATGAAATAAACGAAAGCGAAAGAAAAAATTAATCTGGAAAAGAAAAAAATTATAATAACTGCCGCCAAAAAGGCTTTCCCGCAGCGATAACTATCTCATCGCGGATCTGGCAACACAAATGATCGCCAGAGCGAGGGTTAACATCTACAGCCTTTTCCCCAACCATTCAAGGCACCTGTTTCTAAAACCCGCTCTATCGGAACGAAAACGAAAAGCGTAAAACTTTTTTTGTACCATTTCAAAAAAAGAGAACAGTAGTGTGTTGGTAGTGAAAGGTTTCACTCGAAGAATTTGTTGTGCTGCCACTTTCGGTGAACAAAATTATTTAATTTTATAATCGTCTGCTTCTCATGGAATTCTATATTGTCTGCTCAAATGAACGAATCGTGTATTTTGGGCGATTTCGTGGGAGATAAAAATAAATTCGTCAGTGTTTGTTTACAAATACTGAAACAGCGTGCGCTATGACGTGACGTAATTCAACAATGGTTACCGATAGGGATTGTTTTGGATGAAGAAACACATGGATTAGCACGTGTTGGGAATGTGACGTAGGATATTGGCAACTAATCCAATGGATTATTTTGGATTGATATAGAATTGGAGTATATTGACTTATTGTGTTTTGGATACATTTGTGATTAATACAAATATTACTCGTGAGCTGTGATTTTTATGTTTGTTTTAATGGTGCTATTATCTATGAGTGCCTGATTTTAACCGTTTAGCCACTGGTGTTATTGCCTGAAATCTGGTGTGGAATGTTATGCCTTTCTCTTATACAAAGGTGAGTAAATTCAGCAGCAATTCATTTCCTTTTTCAATATTCAAATAGCACCCTCGAGTTTTTTTTTTTTTTTTTCCCCTTTTAAATTTGTAATACAAGAAACTTCTTTCTATATCTGTCATATTAAAAATAACTTCGTTTCACCTACCACAAAGGTCGGGGCTAAACTAATCAAGGCCAGAAAGATACTTTGTAAGACCAAATTAGATGTAGTGAGTCCAAGAATTTTCAATGTGTCTACACAATATTTATAAAATGAATGTTACTTACTAAGCTAAACAGTTTTTAGACGGTAATTAAGCTTCTCATAAGTGTCCTATGTTAAAATTCGATTAGGGTTAACTGATTCGTAGGCAATAAATGTTTCTCACCATTCTATTATGAAATATCCATTGCGAAAAACGATTATAGTTAGGATTCCATTAACATTTGGTAAAGAATTGTAAGTTTTCGTGTGTGGTTTCTTAATTCATTTTATTCAAAATTAATACACTCTAAATGTTCTCGTGAAGGTGAGTTTGATATTTGACAGGGAGACGTAATACTTGACTCAGAATTTTACCTGTATTAAACTGTAAAAAATTCCGGATCAAATTGCGGTTAAAAGTACCAGCACTCAGGGTGCAGATACTTTTTATCGTAAAATTTATTTTTACCAGAACATGCTACTTATTTTACATTAAAAATGGATTTTGAGGTAAAATGTATTTTACGAATGATGCACCTAAAGTGCCGCACTTTAAACCTTATTATTACACGGAATTTTTTACAGTGTATGAGTTGGGTACAAAATTACGAGAATGCGTTACACGATTTTATTTTACATTAAGTTTGGGAATAGTGTGTTGCTCAACTGTATTAAAATAAACATGCAATCGCTGAAAGAATTTGAAAAATTTTATTACAATATATTATAAGTTACAATCCTCCAAAAAAATTTACCTATTTTTATATAAACAAAACGTTTATGTACCTATTTTTACATAAACATAATAAAAATAAGTGTAATAAAAATAAATGAAATAAAATTAAATATAATAATTCATTTTACTAAAAGGAAGTGAGTTTGAAAATTAAAAAAAGTTCATACTTTTTAAACGCTACGTGGCAAACACCACTGCATCTTTGCATCTTTGCATATTGTTTTATTCTCATTTTTAACACAATATTTTTTATTTCGAAATTAGCGAGGTTAATTTCTGTTTTATTCTTGTTTTTAAAACAAAAATTGCTTTGATATTTTAAACGAAAAAAATCGATGGTAAATGTTAATCAAATTTCAATGTATGTCTATTTTTAACTGCTTTCTTTTGTTTAAAAGTGACGAAATTTAGAATCCTCTATTCACTGCTGATCTTTTATGAAATCAGAACTACTTTTATTCAGTTATTTTTCATTGAAAAAATGACGGTTTATATTTTCTTTGACGGTTCATATTGATTATACGTTTCAATTCACGGTTACATATTTAATAAAAATTTTAAGAATGCGCTTTTCTTTTTTTGTACGTGAACTTTTTAAATATAAATTTTTTGAGAGACCGAATAGCTTATACAAATAATCATAAAATGTTTCAACATTCAAATTATACATGTCTCTAAAATAAATAATTTCATTGAGAAATAATTTTCATTTTTTCAAGCTAAATTACAACACAACTCCTAATTAACCTGTTACGTTATTTGTGTTCTTCTTTTAGGACAGTGTTTCCCAAACTTATGACTTTTGTGTACCCTTTCTAAATTTTTCATAACGCTGTGTACCACTAATAAAAAAATGAATGTATTTTTTACTATAAAAAAATGCATAAAAGTTAAAAATCACAACTGGCTGTTGACAGCACTAATTATTAACTGTTAACTCAGCAAAAAATAGCCAATAGAAAAATACGCAATCGTAAATTTTCATGGCTAGCTTTTTTTTTTAAAGAAATGTTCGTTTTTTGCAAGATATTTCGCATAAGAACGCGTACTCCCGCTAAACTGTTCCCGTACCCCTGGGGGTACGCATACCACACTTTGGGAAACACTGCTTTAGGCTTTCTTTATGGCTTTCTCGGTTCGGACAATAATTCGATGAATGTTTTTTTGTGTGGTTAAATCTTAGTTTTTGATTCGTTAAACTATTTGATTGAAATATTCAACATTGTAATCTTAACAGTAAATTAAAAGTTTAAATTTAGTTAGTTACTAATAAAATTTAATATTTAATTACTTTATATTTAAATATTGATATTAAATATTCGATATATTTTTTGCAACAAATTTAATCAATGATAAGGGATAAATAACATGCAGATATTAAAATAATATTATGTCTGCATATATAACGTAATAATGTATTACAAGTAAAATCGAATAGTGATTTGTTTTACGTATTAATATTCCTTCTAAGGTTTTGGGGAGTTTATTTTTAACATAAATAACAAGAAGAAACCTCATACTTCATATCAGTCGATGAACAGCCGACCCAATTTTGGGTTTACGTCTACAAATGTTCAACTCCGTAGCCTTGTAATTTTGAACCAATCCAGAAGAAAAGGAAACTCCTGGATCAGTACCCCCAGAGGTATTGATTTGTTATAGGAACATGGAGGACTTTGCGACTTGACACATTTAACGTGCATCAGTCACCATTACTTCACGGGGAGTCTTCGGCCGGCGGGGATCGAACCCACGGAACTCTTGGACATAAGCCCACCGCCCTACCAACTAGGCTATCCCAGCCTCAAGAAACCCCATAATAAATTCTAAAGCAGCTCATGCATATTGATAGTTTAACATATTTGACACTATAGCAGAGGGCAAATGTTTATAAAGATATTAAGGCCAAATATTTTAAACTCATTTTTTTAAAAAATAAAATAAAATAAAAGAGTTTTATTAAAACACCTACTACAGCACTACAGTAGTTATTTAATAATTGTTTTTGCTTAAAAACGTTAATTTAATTGCCTTAAATAACTCAAAAAGATAAAGTTATTGAAATTAGTATTACCAATCTTCAGTTATAATTTCCTCAAAGTGTTTGAAACATTATTCCGAAATCGCCGAAGTTTTATATATTTCTGGATACTTAATTATAGCTAACACTGTTTATTTAAAAATATCGTTTCTTATAATTATTCTTGTATAAATATACTTTTTTCGTAATTAAAATTCAAATTCTTACCTAAATGATAATTTGTTATTAAGAAATGCTTTAGTAATTTACAGCTTTCAGTAGCTGGGATTTTTTTAATATTAGTAATAATCTTTTAAAAAGTATTTTACAAAATCGTAACGAAGTAAAGTCTAAATTATTATTTTAATTTATTATAAATCGATACATTCCTTACCACTTCTTGTAAAAATTTTGTCGGTGTTAATATGAGTATCATATTATTGTTTAAGACAATGCATGCCTTAAAAATAATTAACTATTTAGATAAAATAAGGATTCATATTGCAATTTGAAGGAAATATTTGAATATTTTTCGTACCCGATTATCATGTGATTATTATACTATTTTGAAAAATTGAAATGAAACAAAATATTCAATAATCATGTGATTATTATACTGTTTTGAAAACTGAAATTAAACACTGTATTCAGCAGTCATTATTATATTCTTATCATTATTATTAAACTATTTTGAAAAAATGAAATGAAACAATATATCCAATAGTCATGTATTTATTATATTGTTTTGAAAACCTTAAATGAAACAATGCATTCAACAGTCATGCTATTATTAAACTATTTTGAAAAAACGAAAAGAAACCATATATCCAATAGTCATGTGATTATTATATTGTTTTAAGGACCTGAAATGAAACAAAGCATTCAACAGTCATGCTATTAATAAACTATTTTGAGAAAATGAAATGAAGCAATATATCCAATAGTCATGTATTTATATACTGTTTTGAGAGCCTAAAATTAAACAATGCATTCAACAGTCATGCTATTATTAAACTATTTTGAAAACCTGAAATGAAACAATGCATTCAACAGTCATGCTATTATTAAACTATTTTGAAAAAATGAAAATAAACAATATATCCAATAGTCATGTGATTATTATACTGTTTTGAAAACCTAAAATGAAACAATATATCCAATAGTCATATGATTATTATAATGTTTTAAAAAACTGAAATGAAGCAATAACTCTAATTGTCATATGATATTTCCTCTGGAGGGGTACACTAGTACCCTGTAATATAATACGTAGTCCAAATTGAAGAGAGATATAGGACCATATTTTTATGCAGAATATTGACCTCGAAATTCCTCATTTTAACGCTATTCAGCACACTATTATATACATTGTAACCTATAACCTTATTAAAATGTTTTAAAAATTAAAATTAGATAATATAGCCAATATTTAAGTTATTATTATGTTAGTTTGAGGAACTTTAATAAAACAATAAATCTAAATGTCTTGGTATTGTAATTATTATGTATTTTGAGAAACCGAAATGAAACAAAAGATTTTTTGAGCATTAAAAGAATTATTGTGATCAATGAAAGTGTTAAAATGATGCGCGACAACAATACAAATGATACAAGGTGCGCGCAATCCTATAACAATGCATCAAAAAAGTTGCAACAATACGAATCTTGAAAGGAATACTTAACTATTTGGACAATGTATTTTTACCGGCATTCTTTCATCTAATTATGGGCAACGGTTGGAATATCAATGAAGGATATTTTTTAACTACTTACTGTCACGAACATTTCTTTTCGGGCGTCTGTTAAATAATCTATCAAAATAATCACTCGTTTTTTCTTTTTTCTTTTTCTGTTGTGAATGACACGATTATGAATTACAGTTTAATAGTATTAAATGAAGAAAATTGTTTGGAAAGTTGGCTTTTTAATGACTTTTGGTTTGAATAAATTATATCACAATTTTGTAAATTTAAATGTGCAAACGAAAATGTATTTATTTCATTTGTGTATATTATTAATATTTATTTTATGTCGCTTAAGAATTATCTAATGGTTATAAATATTAGAAAGAAAAAAAATGATATGATTAACTTCAAGTATATTTGAAGTATGTATGTGATAATGTTTGCAAAAATATTTTATTTCATAAAATACCACAAAGTTTAATACCCGGAAAGTAAATTTTTGGTGAAATTACACTGTATAGTAATCACTGTATAGTATCATTACTGTATAGTAATGATATTTCTGGTAAAAATAATAATAATTTTACTTAATGGAACCAAAATATTTAAGCCATTCATTTGGTAATTTTTCCGTCTATATGGTAATGGTAAATGGTAAATTATGCTTTTTAGAATTATTGTTATTATTACCACACTTTTAGTAACTTTCAAATCTAGCGTATGACGCGTATTCAGGCGTTATTAAATTATGTTTTTAGAGATAATTATTATAATTATTACAAAAACACATTTCCCTATCTAATACTTTATATAAAAGTTAGTATTTCGCAAAAACTATATTGTAGTAAATATTTGATCAATTATATTTATTACAACCAATATTTAGCATTGTTAAAATGTTTTTTAAGTCACGTTGGCGTGATAGTTAAGGTAGATTATGGTTCTATTATATTATTATGGTTCTATTTACGGTAGTTAAGCTCAGTGGGTATTGAAAAAAAATTATTTTTTTCATATTTAATTCTTAGTTGCTGTTAAAAAAAATCGTTTTTGATATTTGTTATGCCAAAACTCAGTGTTGATAACCAAAAAAAGATAACAAACAGTTGACAGTTTGTAAAAATGTAGCGTTACAATTAATAACAAAGCTTTTGCATTGTTGAAATAACATGAAAATATCCAATTCTTGCATAAGGCATTTCTTGGTCGAGTACTATTGTATTTTGGTGATCAGAAGTGGGCCTTTTAAGCTGTAAAAAATCCGGATCAAATTACGGTAAAAAGTGTCGGCACTTAGGGTGCTGGTATTTTTTACCGTAAAATCCATTTTTACCCGAACATGTTATGAAATAAAAATCTGATGTACCGTAATTTTTACAGTTATAATTCGATTAAAATCACTCTAATTAAATAAATATTACTGTATAATATTTTACGGTAAAATGGTTTTAACCGATGTGCTGTCCTATAACCCTATCCTATGTACTTAATGTTTCAATGTAATGATTGCCACTGGTGTGGAAAAAAAACTATGCTTACTATCAAATTAAAAATCTTGCCTAAATTCTGGAACAATCTTTATTAAGCAATAATTTCTTTTTTCTTTTTTTTTCTTTTTTTTTTGCATGTTGAGTGCATGGCATACTATTTAAACTTTTATAATTAACATTGAAAGCATTTTTGTCACATTAAGAAAAATGCATTTTCATCATGATAATCAGGGAAAGAGATAATATTCTATTCAACCGGTAAAGGTTATAAATTTGTTTGCATGTATTGTACAAATGATTTATTTTGCTTCTGAATTCCTTTGCTTCTGAAGTTTTCCTTTCGGTCACGTTGTCTGACACATGAGATTTTACCTTAAAACTCATTAAAAAAAATACAAAATTAATGCGTGAATAAATTAAAGTTTTATATAGATCAGGTGTAAAAAATTTATCTTTTTGTAATTTGAAGGGTCCGGATATTTTTTAAAAAAAAACATGAAAATTGAAAGCCCTAAACATTTTACGTGATATAACTTTTTGCAAGATGTTATCAGGTAAAATTTTAAGATTTTCATTAATATTTAAAATGATACATTTAAAAATTTTATAATTATTAATTCAATAATACAAAAAATATTTGATAAAGTTAAAAATATTTATTAATATTTCATTAAATATTTTTGTTCATTCTGTCCTTAATATGAAAATTTCAACTCATTTTTATCAAGCTCTTATGCTTATGTTTTTACAAAGGAAATGGAAGTTAAATTTTTTAGTTCCTGAATAGTTTGATTTTAATTTTGAGAAATAATTAAAGCTTTTTGCCTTAAAAATTTTAATGTGTTTTTTTTTTTTTGGATTATTCGATTTTTAAATTAAAACCATGAATTTTAATATAAATGTAAAGCCTTATTTGTGTTGAAAAGTTAAATAAATAACAAATAATGCATTATATAATATAATATAAAAAAATAATATAATAAATAAAATGTACTATAATAGAATAATAAATA
Source organism: Parasteatoda tepidariorum (assembly GCF_982258835.1). Taxonomy (NCBI): domain Eukaryota; kingdom Metazoa; phylum Arthropoda; class Arachnida; order Araneae; family Theridiidae; genus Parasteatoda; species Parasteatoda tepidariorum. Next base: position 59,914,507 of record NC_141764.1, read on the forward strand.
TGAAAATATAATAATGTATAAAAATATAATAATGTATAAAAATATAATAATAAATAAGTGCAAATTTTGAAACAAAAATCAAAATTTTGTGTTTAACGAGATGTTACGGGATTGCTGTATATGAAATTTAGTTTATTCTATTGAGTTTTTGAATAAGCTAATAGCAATAAAAAAGCTGTTTTGTAAACTTCTTAGTTTTCAAAGCTGATTTTAATTGAATGCAACTGAAAACGTTCTTCTTGCAAATGTCTTTTTGGTAACTTGTTTTTGGTGCTTCAGCACATTCTAAAGTAAAGCTGTTTTAACCTAAAATGTTTTTTTTTTTTTCAGCTGATCTCTGTAACTATTCGCTATAATTGTAAAATAAGAGATATTGGTAGTTTCTTAACAATATTAAAAATAATACCCAAAGTAATGATTTTTGTTAAATCTTATTGTACTCTAATAGCAATTTCTCGGAAAAGAATGGTTAAATAATACTTTATTTAATTGTTATTTTACTATATTCAAACAAAACAGTCCAATCCATAAACAAGTTGATATTCAAACTGTTAACTGTGAGAAAAACCGTTTATTAACTGCTTTCACCTAATATGGTTAAGCAAGAATTCCATCGCACCAACTAGGCCCACCTTATGAAGCCACCTTAAAGCTGGGTACATATTGCCGAGCTGTTAATCTCATGTCCGACAGAACGCAGGTTCGAGTCACAGCGATGACACCACAATATTTCCTTCTTTCCCTTCAACACGTGAAGAGTTTCCAGTGTCCTGCATTCCCCAATTTGTAATCCTAGACTGTTAGAAAACGATACTTTCATTCAAGCATAGATGGAAGCACCATAAAGCTCCTTAAGACAAAAACGTATATTACGGTTTTGGAACCATGCTAGTAGTAAATTGTTTAAAAAAAACGCATTCATGTTTTATTTTCACTATACTAGTTGTAGATGGTTTTAAAGCCGTAAAGATAAAAAAGATGTTATTTGCGGTGAACTTTACGGCTAATTGGATGAACAGACTGCTAACGGCTATTTTGCCGTAATTTTAGAATGAAAATTCTAACAGTGTATAACAGATAAAGTTTCCACTCAAGAATTGCGTAAAATCTCTAGTTGAAACTTGAGCCATTCTTTAAATACATAATCAAATCTAAATGTTAGTTCTCATCTAATAAAGATGGTGATGACGTTAAAAACGACGTTTCCTCTTAACCAAGCATCTAATTAATTGTTATTTAACTTCTTTTTTTCCCTAATCAAATTGATAATGATTCAGCAAATTACAAGTTCATTCATAATCTCTACCCCTTTAGGCCCTAATTCTAGACAAGGAGCAGTGGTAAATAAATTTTTTTTTTTATCAAATGTTTACATAGTAAAGATACGAGATATTTTATTATCAAGAGATGAAGTAGTTCTTGTTGTTGCGACTCAGATTTATGGTTTTTTATTTTTATCTTGGGTGAATTATATTTGCAGAAATGGGTTCTTGTAGCGGCGATGAAGTGGACCACTTGAAAGAGTGGCATGAAAATGGTTTATAATGATAAAATAATCATTTTGATATGGCGTTCAACTTGAACGGAAATGGCGATAAATTGGGTGTAAGGAAATTGGTGTGTACATTTTGGCGACGCTTCATTTCGTGGGAAAAAAGGAATATTTTAGATAATAATTTACTTTCTTAAGAGGTATCGTTTTGAAATCCAATATCATGTACTTCATAGAGCTCAATTATAATTAATCATACATAACGATTGGTTATTATATTATAATTATAATAATTGCACAATACTTATCGGAAATATGCATTAAAATCACTGCAAAAAATTCGGTGCGTGGTTGCTATGATTTTAAATGTTGAGATAAATTAAAAAAAATTCCAGTGCAAATAGTCGCATTTTTAATTGAATTTCTCACTGTTATAGCTTTATTTATTTAATTATTCATTTTATGTTTGTTTATTTTTCTGACTGCACTTATTTTCATGCACATTAGAATCAATTTAATGGCTTCATCACAAAAATATTTCGTTTAAAAAACAAGCACATTTTTAGTAAAGTATTCGCTAGAATTGTTATTTTGTCAATTTTATGTAATTTTTTTTGCACGATAAACTACAGTTCTGTACTGTAAAATGCATTTAGTTTACCTAAACACCAAAGATGGTGGCAATTCTACACCAAAAGTTTTTTTTTACAGTGATTAAAAATTGATAGTATCAATTAATATAATTAATTATCATACTTTTACCTGCTTTAGATTCTTTTCTATTAATTCATAATAGAATATAATACAAAATATGATATTTATAATAATATGCAACTATATAATTTGTGTAATAACGGAATAATATAAAATTGTATGATTATGTGGAGAATGTTAAAAAAATTACATAAAATGAGTAAAATTATACAATACGGATGAAAAAATGATATAAAATTGATAAAATAATTGTTTAAAAGATTTAAGGGTCTTTTATTTTCTTTTAAACATTATGTTAAAGAGTAAATAAAATATTATTACAAAGATTTAATAATAATAAAAATTCAGGTCATTTTTATGCTTGTGTTCCGTCAAAGTATTAATACAAGACAGCAATAATATTACAGTTCCATTATTTGTAGTACTTAAAACGTCTTAAAATCAGGAACTCATTTCTTATCTCGAAACACTATTATCTCTTAAATTAACGCGTCCGAAGTAATGATTCAGCTGTGGAATTTTAAGCGCTGAACTAAGTTCATAATCTCATGTTTATGACGCGAATGTTTAATGCGCAAATTATTTCAAATCATGCAACGAATACATTTTTGTTTATTGTAACAAATATTTTTTTTAAAAAATGCATTTGTAAGCATAAAATATTTGAAAAAAAATCCTTTCGAAAAATATTTAACTTACCAAAAGGTTAAATTCATTGAAGAATCGATTTTGAACCCTATACAAATTAAATGATTCGAGAGAATTATAATGCACTGTAAAAAATTCCGGATCAAATTGCAGTAAAAAGTATTGGAACATCCGTAAAATCCATTTTACCGTAATATCCATTTCTACTGTAAAATTTCAGACGGTAATTTTTACAGTAATATTTATTTGATCACAGTGATTCAGTGATTTTACAATAAATATTATTTTAAAAATTCATGTACATTAGATTTTTTGTACTGTAAAACTTTACGGTAGAAATAGATTTTGTGGGGAAAAGTACTGGCATTCTGAGTGCCGGTACTTTTTATTGTTATTGCAGTGTATATGTGTGCAACATAAATGTAGCGTTTTGTGTTGCTCGAATTATCATTGATAAAATATGTAAACATAAATGTAAACATAAAATGACAAAAGCTAGTAAAAATGTCCCCGCCATTTCTCTTTGCCATGTATACAGTATTACAATACTGTACTTAATCGATATAAACGGAATAGTAAAGTAAAAAATCGTAATTTTTACCGTAAAATTGTATATTTTTTGTAGTAATATTTAATTACAGTGATTTTACAGTAAATATTACTGCAAAAACTATCAGACTTTTGTTCCGTAAAATTTTACGGTCGTTATGATACAATATGAACGGAATATTGCAATAATAAACCTTTCATTATCGAAAACAGCTTAACATTAGCTTTCAAATTATGGAGTTAATGCTTCGCTGCAACTATACAACTTTTATTTATTATTTCTGTAAATAATTTTCTGATGTCCTACTATATTATAAAGCTGTTTTTCTTAAATTTCCTAAAATAGCTTGATAGTTCTCCGATATTGAGCTTTTCAATTACAGTCAAATAAACCAAACAAAGTATTTTTTGCAGACTGTATTTTTAGGACACATACTCAAAACAAATACGACAAAAAGAAACGCGTATAATTCATTCTGATAACTGCATATTTATGAATTCATCATTTGCGTTATTACATTTCTCCTACTTTTACAATCCATAAAAGAAATAAATAAAAGAAATAAATAAAAGAAAGGAAACTGCATTGGGTATTCTTCACCCTCAGCTGACAGAATATAATCAGACCCAGATGACTACCGCCATTCTTTCTCTCATTTACCTTATTTATTTTGATTTCGTAGTAAAATCTGTCACAATTAATGAACGATGTGGGCATGCCCGTCAGAGCAGGTGCCTTTCTCCGCGTGACGTCACTTGGCAACAAGTGAGTTGAGAGAAATGAAGGTTATAAGTTTCTCTTTGGAGAAGTGAGTGATTTTATTTTCATTTTGTGATGAAATCCTTTTAACCAAACTTATGTCCAAGTTGAAATTTCCAAAAATATTTCGTTTGTTATTATTGAGCTATCATTGAGTTACTATTGAAATCAACTACATTATCTTAAATTTATGACTGAAAAGTTATCGTTTTATTTTGAAAAAGTCGAAACATTGCGCAACGTTAAAAAACTATAGAAACAGATGTATTAATTCGTTTGCAAGAAATATTTCGTTTGAGTTATTATTGAAATCAAATACATTATCTTAAATTTATTACTGATGAAAAGTTATCGTTTTATTTTGAAAAAGTCGAAACATTGCGCAACGTTAAAAAACTCTAAAAACAGATGTATTAATTCTCGCCGAAAACTTTTCATTTTAAAAAAGGTTCCTGTGTGATTACAAATTCCTGCCTGAAAACCTTTTGATTTATTTGAAAGAACTGTCACGTTTGCTAAAAATCAAAAAGTTGCCTTTTGAACCTGCTTTTGAACCTGCTGAAACCTGCCTGAAAACCTTCTGACCTAACTTATGTCCAAGTTGAAATTTTCAAAAATATTTCGTTTGTTATTATTGAGCTATCATTGAGTTATTATTGAAATCAACTACATTATCTTAAATTTATGACTGATGAAAAGTTATCGTTTTATTTTGAAAAAGTCGAAACATTGCGCAACGTTAAAAAACTATAGAAACAGATGTATTAATTCTCGCCGAAAACTTTTCATTTTTAAAAAGGTTCCAGTCTGATTACAAATTCCTGCCTGAAGACCTTTTGATTTATTTGAAAGAATTCTCACGTTTGCAAAAAATCAAAAAGATATCAAAAAAGATTCTATTAATTCATACTGAAGATTTTTCGTTTTAAAAAAAAGTTTCCTGCCTGATTACTAATTGCTGCCTGGAAAATTTTCGTTTTTTTTAAAAAAAAAAAAAGTTGTAGACGCTTTGCACAGTGACAAAAAAGTTATGAAAGTACAAATTTAGTTATAATTAATATTTACGCGAAGTTCCATAAATAAAAATAATGTTGCAATTGTATTTACTAAAATATTTGATGAATATAAATTAATAAATAAATCTTTAAGTTTATCTTTTGAAAGTCACGAAATTTTTTTTTTGGTGGATAACAATTGTATCATTGTTTTAACGTATATGACATTATATTCTACTATAATAACTATAGTATTTAGTAAATGTTTGCTCAAACAATACTTTCAGTTAAAAAAATAATTAGTAAACAAAATATGAGTAAAACGCAATTACTATTAGATGAATTTCAAATATAAGTTTTTATATTAAATAAAAATACAAAACACTCGTAAGGAATACATATAAACTTATTGTTGCAGTGTAAACAAATTTTTGTCATAAAAACGTGTTCTTAATAATATTTTTTAGTGGTTCAAAATTATTTAGGAGTTAACTTATACTTATAACATATGTTGGGACTTTTAAAAAAATTTTAAAATTCACATAATCGGCGTGAGAATTGAAAGTATGAGCTCATTAGTTGAAGCGTAAGTAAAGGTGTAATTTTTATCAAGCAAATGTGCAAAATTCCATCTCATTTTCTCTTCATAACATTAATTAGTCGTTGCTGTCTAATAAATTAATAGCTTCACAATACGTCTTATGTCGTAGCATTAAAATGTTTAGCAACATTTATGGAACATCTCTGAGGCTTAAATGTAACCATTAAACATATTGATTGCTTTTAACTCGTACATTGAGAAAAAAAATATGGTCAAAACTACCAGAATAAGGTAAAAATAATCGTCTGTCTGGCAGTAAAGTTTGGTAATTATCACCGAAGTGCTTTGGTAATAGTTTTAGAAAACTAACTATAAAATATGGTTACATAATATGTGATAAAATCTGGTATATGTGAAAAAATTTGGTAATTTTATCATGATACTTTAGAGCTCAGCATAAAAACCATTTACTCGGTTGAATTTACTTTTCAGTTTTGTATTTTTTACTTAAATTATAATTTTGAAAATCAGTATTGCCGGTGAACCGTTACTATATGAACCGAATAATTACCAAATAAATGGTTTAAATATGGTATACTTTAGTTTTATTTACCAAAATTCAGTTTTTTTTTTCTTTTTTTTTTAAAAAAAAAAGCAGAAATGTTACGACCGTACGATACGGTAATTTTACCAGATTTTTTTTTCTTTGTTTATGATATAGTTTCAGAAGTGTAGTTGTTCATCTAATAGTAAAATCTTAAAGAACAAGTATTCATTTAACTGAAATTCATATTTCTAATTGTTTATCTAACAGTTATATTGCATACCTTAAGCATAATACGTGTCTCAAACAGTTCTGGAAAGCAATATAAAAATATGGTTATTTTCTTACTTACTCTTAAAACAAAATACTAAATAACCATTTATATACTTAATTATTCTTTTTATATTTTTCAAATTACGACAAGTGTCTTTTCCTTTAAGAATATTATCGCATATTCAGATCAATTTCAAACTAATGAACCACTTTATATCCAGCATGTACACAAATCTTTTTTTTTTTCGTTGAGGTTTATGTGATAAAATTTTTTTGCCCTCTCGTGCATTTGTAATCTTAGATTCCGCCTTAGATAAATATAAAAAAAGTGCACGTCTACGAACAACATTAAAAAATGTTCTTGTATTTAAGATTTACATTCCTAATTTCTTATTATAAAATAATCACGTAAACCTTTTTTATAATTCAGTAAAGAGTTAAAATCGCCAAATGGAACATACGAAAAGAATATTAAGAACAGTTAAACATTTATATTATGACTTTTCGTCACTCTAAAGAAATTTTGATGCGACAAAATGTTTTTTTAATCAAAATCAGGTGACGTCTACATGGTACTAAGTTCAACTACAAATTAGCAGTTATGTCTTTGGAATTTGTTAACTATGTAACAGGAACGTTACGAATGATAGCAAGATACTGCTCTCCAATTTAATATTCAGTTTTCAGAACTTGGACACACAATGTATGTTTTTTCATGTAACATTGTATGTTACAGGAACGTTACGAATGATAGCAAGTTAATGCTCTCCAATTTAATTTCATTTCCAGTTTTCAGAACTTGGACACACATTGTATGTTTTTTCATGTAACAGTGTATGTAACAGGAACGTTACGAATGATAGCAAGTTAATGCTCTCCAATTTAATTTCCAGTTTTCCGAACTTGGACACAAATTGTATGTTTTTTAAATTGCGTTTTTAAATACTATTCTAAACATCATCATCAGATTTCTAAATTTCTTAATAGTGCAAACGAAAAGAATATGAAGAACAACCAAGGGTATCAAGTAAAAATTCAATCACCCTAACAATGCTGTTGTAAAGTTTTCTTCAGTTGAAGTTAGAAGATGCCTGCGATTTTTCACTTCAACAAAAAGTAACTATACCGTCAAAATTTGTTAACATTGTTACAAGTACAACTTAGTGTTTTACAATTTCAATTTTCAATTTACAAAACTTCAGCAGGTTGTAAAAAAAGTGTTTCGAAACAGTGTTCCTATTATTATACTGAAATTGTCATCTTTTTTAAAAATTTGCTGAATAGAACAAGCGAAAAGAATGCTAAGAAAGACCGAGCGTTTCGATTAGAAATTTAATCACTCTAGCGATACTATTGTAAAATTTTTTTCAATCGTATTTAGACGATGTCTGCAAGTTACTAAATCCAACAATAAGTTAGAAATTATATAAACTTTGTTGCAAGTACAACTTAGTGTTCTCTAATTCAATTTCCAGTTTTCAGAAATTCAAAATTTAGAAACAGATTGTAAGAACTGTGTTTTCCTGTCGTGTTCTTGTTACTATACTAATTTGCTAAATAGAACGTATTAAAAAATAGTGCTAAGAAACACCCAGTGTTTCCATTGGAAATTAAATTACTCTAATGATACTATTGTTAAGTTTTCTCTTTCAAATGAACTTAAGCGATGCCTGCAAGTTACTGAATCCAAAAACAAATTAGAAATGATATTAACTTTTTTGCAAGCGCAACTCCTATTCAATTTCCAGTATTCAGAAAATTTAGACACAGGTTGTAAGAAAAGTGTTTTCAAGTCGTGTTCGCTCTTATTCACTCTAACTATACTGTTGGAAAGATTTTTCAAGCGAACTTGGATAATGTCTGCAAGTTTCTTAATCCAAACAAATTGGAAACAACAAATTTGAAATTATATAAAGATTTTTACAAGGACAGTTTATTTTTCTCCAATTAAATTTCCTGTGTTCAGAACTTCAAAATATAGACCCAGGTTGTCAGAAAAGTGTTTCCAAATCGTGTTCTTTTTACTATACTAAACTCATTATCATATATTAAATTTGCTGAATAGAACATACAAAAAAAATGCTAATAAGAAACGAGCGTTTCTGTTAGAAATTTAATCACTCTGACAATGCTTCAATCTAACTTAGATGATGTCTTCAAGTTACTAAATCCAACAACAAGTTAGGTATTATGTAAAGTTTTCCCCCAGAACAATTTAATCTTTTCCGATTCAATTCCCAGTTTTCAGAACTTCAAGATTCAGGCACAGGTTGTAAGAAAAATGTTTCCAAATCGTGTTCTTTTTACTATACTAAACTCATTATCATATATTAAATTTGCTGAATAGAACACACGAAAAAAATGCTAATAAGAAACGAGCGTTTCTATTAGAAATTTAATCACTCTGACAATGCTTCAATCGAACTTAGACGATGTCTGCAAGTTACTAAATCTAATAACAAATTAGGAATTATGTGAAGTTTTTCCCTTGGACAATTTAATTTTTTCCGTTTCAATTTCCTGTTTTTAGAACTTCAAGATTCAGGCACAGGTTGTAAGAAAATTGTTTCCAAATCGTGTTCTTTTTACTATACTGATCTCATTATCATATTTTAAATTTGTTGAATAGAACATACGAAAAAAATACTAATAAAAAACGAGCGTTTCTACTAGAAATTAAATCACTCTGACAATGCTTCAATCTAACTTAGACGATGTCTGCAAGTTACTAAATCCAACAACAAAATAGATATTATACAAAGTTTTTCACAAGGACAATTTAATTTTTTCCGATTCATTCCCCATTTCTCAGAACTTTAAGATTTAGGCACAGGTTGTAAGAAAAGTCTACTATGCTAAAATCATGATTAGAATTTTTAAAAGGAAAAAGAAATTGCGAGATAGAACATTCTAAAAGAATATTAAGAAAACCCGAGTATCTCTATTAAGAATGTTCGTCACTCAAACAATGTTGCTGTGGTAACATTTTTTCAACAGAACTCAGACGTTGTCGAGAAACCGGTATGACGGAAGTATGTATGTATTCAGAAAACAAGAGTGATAGGTCAACTCGTGAGTACTATTTGGTGGCCATATTGGGAAGTTCATGTGGTTTGCCGTTTATTCATTTTACACAGTTCATCGCACAGGTTAAACAGTTTTTTTTTCCTTCATGCATATGATTTTGCATCATATTGATTATACATCTTGTTTTTTAGATGTTTAAATTTGTAAAAATTGCTTTATAAACTAGGAACTTTTTGCCCTTTTAAAAAAAAACTATTTTTGAAATTAAGTATTCTTTGTTTTTATGAGCCACATGACCGTGAATGAAATAAAAAGTTATTAAATTTAAATCTAGTGGGAATACCAACGATTTTTTATGTTTCTGACTTCACAATAAGTTAGCAAAGTAGGGAAAGAAAATACCAAGTAGCCACTTGCGTTTTTGAAAATGTTTGCACAAATTTTTCCAATCAAATTTAAAATATTTCAAAAGTGATAGCATCTGTAGTAATTGGTGTAATATCATAATGTTTTGCAATGTATAGTTCGAAGAAAAACGGACTATCCAGAATAACTTTTGATATAAATGATTGATAATTTAGATTATTAAATATACGGCATCTCTAAAATTCGATCTCTCAAGTCGACCGATTTCGGCCAAATTTTGTATTTTGCCATGTAAATTTACGTACTTTAAAATGATGTAAAAAATTGTTCACCTTACAATTCAAACTTTTTTCGACTATTGTCAAATAAAATAATAAAAATTATAAATATTTATTAAAATTTGCTTTTTTGCATGGAATTATCTTTGCATAAACGAATTTTATAATTGTGTGCAAAAATATTTCTATTCGACTTAAAAGTTCCCGAGAGTTAACAATATGGGATCCAAACTTTGGATCGCACTCCCGACCAAACTATGGGGACCATATTTCCCAGATTGTGGCTACCCTCGATATTTCGGGGGGACAGAAATCCGAATCCGTCGAAAAAAAGGAAGAAACCGTCGTTATTTAGAGGAAGTACGTTTTCGCATACTAATGTCGTAATTACTAATTCCAATTTTAATTCTAATTCTAGCATATTTAGTTAAGGTTACCCCCTTGAACTTTTAGCATGATTGAGTCTTTAGCAGATATACAAGTCTATGTAATTGAAACTAATGCTTTAAGTAAATGAAATACGAACAGTAAAAACTTAACTTTTACATAACATTAAACAAGTAAATAATATTCGTGGAAATATTAGAACACAACTATAGAGAAAGGTCGCTGACGTTATCTGTAGTAGAACACAAAAGCTAAACTCTCTTTATTACAGAAAACTAAACTTATACTTTTTGTTCAGTTGCCAGATCATGAAAGTTCAAAGTTAGTGCCGCCACAAGTCCTAGAACGTGAAGATCCGATCATAAAATTAAAAGTAATTCAGGGGGATGTGTTATAAAAGTGAATGTTTTGTACATGTTTTATAAAAGTGGAGCAAACTTCAAAGTGGCTGTACATGATGATGATCAATTTAACAGCACATGTTAATCAGCGAGTCACATTGTATAAAAGTGTATGTTTAATGAACACAATCTTAAGCACAAATACTAGGCAAAATATGTATTTTCATAATTTGCACATCAAATTATTTTTAAAAAAACTAAAATTTAGGGCAAAAATTAAAACATTCAGACATGCAATCTAAATTTTATTACCTTCTACCCCTTTATCTGCGTAATCACTTTACCAGACTATCACAGACATTGATTAGCCTTTCTTATTGCATTTGCAGCCAATCAAATCAATATTTCAATATCAATATGTAACTTCGTAACCTAATAATTTTGAAACCAACACTGTAAAAAAGAGAATTGCCGGATCTATTATTCAGAAAATTAAATTTGGTGGAGGAATTTTTGAATGAAATTAACCGATACTTGTATTACTTGAAATGAAAAGTCATGAAACTCTTCGTGAGTTGTATAGGCGGTTGGTACTTTAATCCATCTACTACTGTGAATATTTTGCGTCAGCATAGTGGTTGGTTCAAGTCAAGAACAGCACAAGAACTGATCATCCATCGCTGGAAAATGTACATGAGTCACCTGATTGGGAGATTACACTCAATGACTCAGCATTCCCAAATATGTGTTCTTGCCTTTAACTTACATAACTTAACTTGCATAACTTAACTTACATAACTTAACTTACATACTTTGACTTACATAACTTAACTTACATACTTTGACTTACATAACTTAACTTACATACTTTGACTTACATAACTTAACTTACATACTTTGACTTACATAACTTAACTTACATACTTTGACTTACATAACTTACACAGCATTTTCAAGCACACTCAATGTAGGGGCAATCGCACGCTGGTGAACTTGTCAAACACGAATTACTATTTACACTGAAAGAGTCTAATTACTATTAGCCATTTATACAGCAAGAAAATTCTGGTAAAATTGCCGTACTTTATAGAAATGACATATCCGAAGAAGAAAAAATAAACATAATTCTGGTCATAAAAACTAAAACATACGGTATTTAAAATATTCATTCGTTAATTGTTTCCTCCATATGGTAACGGTTTACCGAATATTCTGGTTTTTAAAATTATAGTTATTATTACCACATTGTTACAAAACTGAGGTAAATTATACTGAATAAATGGTTTTTATGCCATGGTCTAAAAAAGTATCGTGATAAAATTGCCAAATTTTACCATATATACTAAATTTTATTATATATTATTAAACAGTATTTTATTAGTATAGTATTTTATTGTATAGTATTTTATACAGTAACAGTATTTTATCATAATTTAACCATATTCTGTTAGTTTTGACCATGCTGTTATCAAAAATTTACATAGGCTTGAGATCAAACAATAAAATGGGTTTCAAAAACAATACAGCTTAGCCAATCAAAATTAGAGATGACACTGATAGTGTTCAATGCTAATTGTCTTGTTCGTTACAGCGCAGTGACAAAAATATAAAAGGACAAAGACTTAAGTGACCACTCCATCCCTTTTCCTCTAACATGAATTTATGTGAATCGATTGTTCATTTTAATGTGTGATGAAATCGCATACCTGTATAAAAGCTCTGTTGCCTACAAGTTATTGATTCCAACTACCTACATGTAACGTTATTACAAATTAGTCAAAAAATATCTTACGTCTTCAGTTTAATTACTAGCTTCTAATTTTCTGTACCGAGAGTTATAAGCGTATGTTGTTAAAAGTTCTAGATTTTATTTGTTTGTCATTTGAGTATATGTAAGTTGTAAGCTAGATTTTAATTCATTTGTTATTTGAGTATATGTAAGCCGTAAGTTAGAGTTAGTATCATCGGTTGCTATGGTGAGATCATAGAACAAAATTTAGTAGTTTTAACATATGTTGTAAGAGGGAAAAAAATTAATCGTACTCTTATTAGTGTTAAACTTATCATCAAGCTAATGTTTCTTCTTCTTTTTTTTTAATTTTTCATCTAAATTTTGAAAACCAATCTACGTTTGGGCAATCTTATGTGCTTAGCGGACTGAGAAAAATTAAGAAACGCAAACATACTCTGCGATTTCTTAAATCATTTTATTTACTGGTCACATTACTGTTTCGACGTGGTTAAAACCATTCAGGTATTAAGTTGCCCCAAGTTCCAGTGGATTAGCACAATCCTACTCTATCAACAACTCACGAAACAAAAACTTCACGCATCGCGAGCTATAGGACCATGATTCACATCTTCTATTATTCGTTAGAGCTGGAAAGAAGTAGAGAAAAAAAAATAGCTAACAAACGTAAGCATTGCAGTAAAATAGTAAATAGCAATTCTGATCTGCCATTCTGGACACGCACGGCGATTGGGTGACTTGATAAAAGGCTTGCGCAAGTTTTAGTCTATGCGAGGGAACATAAAAAGAAGCCTGTACGTGTTGAAACGCCGAATAAACAAGTTCTAATTTACAGTAGCGTTTAAAGAGGATGAAGAGATTGATTTTTTTCTTTCGAATCTTGGACTTTGAAAACGAATAAAATTTTGTTTATTTATTTTTCCGTCAGAAAGGTTGTAAATAAATTGTTCCACAGTTATATGAATCTTTATTTAAAATTGAATTAAATTAAATTCATTGGGCAATCCTACCCTAAGAAATGTCAGTTTTCTTCAATCAATACATAAAAAAATTTCAGATTGCGTTCTCTGCATCTTAAAATATTGCAAAAAACGTTCCAAATAGTTAATAATTATACTTCCAATCGTCCAAATTCCAACAAAAGGCTAGCGCAAGTTTAGGTCTATGCGAGGGAACATAAAAGGCTCGAAATAATTAATAATTATAGTCTCAATAATCCAAATTCCAATAAAAGGCTCGCGCAAGTTTTAATTTATGCGAGGGAATATAAAATGAAGCCTGTACGTGTTGAAAGGCTGGGTGAACAAGTTCAAATTTACAGTAGCGTTTATCTGTAGAGAGAAGATTGATTTAATTTGGGGTCTAAATCTCGAACTTGAAATTTTGTTTATTTGTTTTTCCAACTTAAAAAGGTTGTAAATGTGTCTCTTCAATTTATTTTAAATTGTTTTTATCTTTATTGAATTAAATTCATTGGATAATCTTTCCAAAAAGAAATGTTCGGGTTTCTTCAATCAAAATATAAAAAGTTTCAGTTGCATTCTTTAGACATCTTAAAAACATTGGAAAAACGTTCCACATAGTCTCAAGCGTTTGAATGTCATTTACTTATTTATAAAGTAGAAACAAATCTATTAAACACTTAAACTAGAAAGGTATGTCATGCACGTCCAGATGCTTTTGTCACTAAATCGCCAGTGACGTGCTGTACAGTCAGCATAAACGAGCCTTTAGATCTTAAAGACTTACATCCTAAAATTTTATGATTATGTAGGCAAATTTATATGGATTTTCCAATCTATATATCACTTTTTCATTGACTAGCGAGATTAAGCACTTTCACGTAGCATCCTGCATGCATGTTCTGCTCCGAAAATATGTACGTGAACGTGTAGCATGCTGTATGAAATGCATAATCTCTCTTCACATTTTCATGCACCATCTCGCATTCCCCAGAAAATATGCTCTTCGCCTACTTCTTGGAGAACTGTAGTTATTTTGTAGTAACGGCGTTGCACTGTGGAACAAAAATCATTTTTCGCTGTCAAAAATTTAAAAAAATGAAGTTATAAGAAAAAAAAATCTCAATATGGTTTTTTGTAGTAAAATATCCAAGGAATGTGACGCATTTTTCTGATTTTGTCCCACTGTGCGTTGCGCAGAACTTGGTACGAGTGCGTTCAGTTTAGTACAGTAGGAAACAAATAGCAAAAACGCTCAGAAGATAAAATATTAATAACATTTTATATAGTAGTAATATATACTTAAATAATATTTATACTTTATTTATTTAAAAAATGGTTACTTTTTAATGTTAGTAATTACTGTCACCTAAATCAGGAAAATGAGGACGAGGGGGGGTGGAATTCATTTGTAGCTTACTATTCCTAAACGACGCTGACAAATTTAATCAAAACATTCTAACTATCAGGAACAATTCTGATAGAACATCTCTCCGTTTTTGATCAGAACCATTATCGTCATGCATCCACTCCCTGATTGTGGAACGGAAAACAAGAGCAAATAATTTATCTTCTCGCTGCAGGAAAATCGGAAGTAATGGTTGCTTCTGAATTATCTATCAACGCATGAGGGAGAATGCTTTTAAATTATCGTTATGAGACGGAAAAGCCTGATGGAACAAGCTTCCGAAATGCCTTGTTATTTTCAGACCTCATCGGCAAATAGGATGAGTGCCTATCAAGAAAAAAAAAGAAAAAAAAAGAGGACAGCAATGATGTTTGGTATTGTGCAGTTAATATTGATAAATGTCTTTGTGTGTGCTTATTATATCATAAACATTTCCGGCTACACGAAAAAGCGGTTATCTTCATATGAAAGTAAATGTATGTTCTTAATTCTAATATAGATTGCAGAGGCTTCAAATTGTCTTATAAAGCTGCGATAAATCACACACGAAAGTGTAGATATTATAATTGAGAGTCTTTAAGAGCTATTTGAAGAAATGCTCGTTATGTTCTTAATTCTAATCTAGGCTTCAAATTTTCTTATAGCGCTGCGATAAATCACACACGAAAGTGTAAATATCATAATTGAGAGTCTTTAAGAGCTATTTGAAGAAATGCTCGTTATGTTCTTAATTCTAATCTAGGCTTCAAATTTTCTTATAGCGCTGCGACAAATCACACACGAAAGCGTAAATATTATAATTGAGAGTCTTTAAAAGCTATTTGAAGTCTAATCTAGATTCCAGAGGCTTCAAATTGTCTTATAACGCTACGATAAATCACACACGTAAGTGTAAATATTATAATTGAGTCTTTAAGAGCTATTTGAGGAAATGCTCGTTATGTTTTTAATTCTAATCTAGATTCCAGAGGCTTCAAATTGTCTTATAACGATACGATAAATCACACACGAAAGTGTAAACATTATAATTGAGAGTCTTTAAGAGCTATTTGAAGAAATGCTCGTTATGTTCTTAATTCTAATCTAGGCTTCAAATTTTCTTATAGCGCTGCGATAAATCACACACGAAAGTGTAAATATCATAATTGAGAGTCTTTAAGAGCTATTTGAAGAAATGCTCGTTATGTTCTTAATTCTAATCTAGGCTTCAAATTTTCTTATAGCGCTGCGACAAATCACACACGAAAGCGTAAATATTATAATTGAGAGTCTTTAAAAGCTATTTGAAGTCTAATCTAGATTCCAGAGGCTTCAAATTGTCTTATAACGCTACGATAAATCACACACGTAAGTGTAAATATTATAATTGAGTCTTTAAGAGCTATTTGAGGAAATGCTCGTTATGTTTTTAATTCTAATCTAGATTCCAGAGGCTTCAAATTGTCTTATAACGATACGATAAATCACACACGAAAGTGTAAACATTATAATTGAGAGTCTTTAAGAGTTATTTGAAGAAATGCTCGTTGTTTTATAGAATTTTGCAGAGATTCTTAACTTTTATCGGATTAAGGTAGTCGTTTTTTTCTAATGTTAATACTAAAAGATTGTCAAATGAGACAAATAAATCAGATTCATAGACAAATCGATTCGCATAGATCTGAAGCTGGGTTAACTCTATCCTCTTCCAGAAAAAAAACCCGCCCAGTTTTTTGTAATGACAGCTCAGTGCTTTAATCCCTGTGCCTTGTTAATTTTTGCAGTTTGTATTAAGCCACTGTATTTTTATATTACTAAAAGACAAACAGGTGAAAACTCTAGAAGAAACTGATTGGGCAATTAAATATTAGTTAAATATTGACAAAAATTCACTCAGTGTTATTGCTATTATTGCTTGAAATTATAAGCTAATGAACACTATTTTTAAATATACCAGTTTTCTCAAGGCTTTCAGAAATAAAAGCATTATCAAAGGAAGCAAAAGACAATTTAAATTTGTAAATAATCTGAGATCATTTTAAATCTGTAAGATATAAGATTTATATTACTTTAAAACAATATAAATAAAGCACAAAACATTCACTTTGCTGTGCTTTATTCACGATGTTTGTTATTTCTTTACATGTTATGTTTGTTGTTACATGTTTGTTGTTTCACAGCACAAACTCTACTCTATCTCTATTATATAGTTTCATTTTAGGTGGGAGCTGAGCTGGAAATATTTCTTTCCTTCTTGCAAATTTTTCTTTTTACTTACTTCTTAGTTTGTTTTTTGATTATTTCTTGTTCAAAAAAGAAAGAGAATGATTTTTTTAAGGTCTAAAAATAACGGATTCATTATTTTCGATTAAAAAAGAATATGGTAGCATTGTAACTTTCTATTTTACTCTAAAATAATTTTTAATCTAGAAGTGTTGAAATGTCTTAACTTGTTTAAAAATAATACTCACTCAATTGTTTCTATTTTTTATAAAATCAAAATTTTGCCAAAAATCAATATTTAATCTATATTTTAGCTATTGTAGAAAAGGGGGGTTTTAAGGAATTTTTTATAAGCTATTATTTTAAAAGTTAGTTTTTGAATCTAATAAGGCCTAGCCTCATTTTGTACAAAAACAATCTTTACAAATCAAAATAATTACGTTATATTTCAAGCAAACCATTTCATAACTTATTTTTTTTTACTTATTTCCAAGTCTACTGTTTGAAATCTCTATCAGGTATTGTTGCACTATTTGAGTCAACTATTGAAAAATATGAGAGCGATAAAGTTTTACTTCGTACAATAAGAGTATTTATACTTTGTACAAGAATAGCATTTAAATATATATATATATATATATATATATATATATTGAGTTAACTAAGTTAAAAACTTCGAATATTCGCTATCGTTTTTTTCTTCAATGTTTAAAGTTGGTTTTTAAATAAGGTGTGAGATGTTATAATAAGATGGAGCAAGAAAATGTTTTTTTTTCTTTAATCATTTTCTTATTTTCAAATCCAAGAGTTAGATTCTGAAAAAAAAATACGAAATTGAGCTTCAATTTTATACTAAAGCAATGATTAAAAATCAAAATATATTAGTCAAACAATTCCATAAATTTCACCTTTTCGAAATCATAATTTTTTAGAACATTATTTTCCATTTTAACTAAAATAAGGTAAGCTAATAAGATAAAGATTATAAACAATAAAGATAGTAAATAAGATAATAAGATAAAGCAAGGAAAAGCTTTTTACCCTTCCATTATTTATTCACTTTTAATTTAAGAGTTTATTAATTTTAAATATCTTAACTTCAAATATTATTTATGAAATTCTTTTAAATTAATAAAATTAAATTTATTAATTTAGGAACATTTTGTTAATTTTAAATCATTTTGAACAAAAATAGTTCTTAAAAAATATTTAAATCAAAAATGCATAGAAATTTTACTTTTTTGAAACAGTTTTTTTTTTCTTCTCAAAAGGTTTTTTTAAAAATTAAATAACATTTATCATTGTATTTTATGGCTGTCCTTTAATTATGTTCACAATGTGTGTGAAAATGATAGCTAAAAAGCAATGATTCTTTAGTTCATTATTATGCAACAACAACCTAAATGACTTTACAAATTAATTAAAAAAATACATGCACTCGTTTTAATTTAAATTCATAAATATAAACCTTTAAAAATATCTCACTGTTGAATTCACTTAGACAATATCAGTACAAGGCACGAGGTTTTGTGATAGTAGGTATAGCGGCATGCGTTACCATAGCAACCAGGTCTAATGATGCAACCCACACGCCCAGAGAACACATACCTCAATATACATCAAAATCCCGCACCATTCATCAAGATGATAGGAGAGATTAATTACTTTCAGGTTCCATAGGCCAATAAGGAAGTGTTTTGTTCAGGGACCATTCACAAAAGTACTTTTGTGCGAAAATTTGCACAACTGTCTGTTATGAGGAAAGAGAGCACCTTTTCTTTATTTTGTATAACAAATTAAGTCCCTTTTTAGTTTTAACAAATTTAATCAGTATTTATAATCATAAATAAAAAAAAATTATTATTTGTGCAACAAAATGGAAGTTAAAAGTTTTATTAATGTTTATTTTAAAGATGTTAATTCTTTACTTGAAAAAAAAACACTAGTTTACATTTTTAAGAGCTTATTAAAATAATCTTAAAATTATAATATATTTATCTTAAAATTTATAAATTACATATTGACATAGATTATTTTTAATTCGAAAATATGTTTGGATACTTTGGCATTTTTTTCAGAACTATATATTTTATTGAGAAAAAAAAATAAAAAATTCGAAGACGAATAAGCAATTACGATTTCTTGAACAAAATATTTTCTAAATGAACTGTCTCAAAAATAATTTGTATATCACTAACTTTTAAACCTATTTTTGAATAAATGTTGTTTATGTTTGAATTAATTATTATGTTAATTTATGTTATTTTCGAATAAATAAATGTATTGAGAAAGTTTTGAACTGTAAGTAATTTGGCATCAGTTATTTAAATTATAAAAAGGGAATCAATTATGAAAATGCTAATTTGAAATTGGCCTATATCTTAACATTCAGAGTGGTTATAATAATCTTTACATTTTGATTTTGAATGTGGCGCTATTTAGCACAATATTATGTATATGATATGTGACACAATAATGCTAATGACATTCACATGTGACACTATATGAAGGTCAATAGTGTAAACAAGCCTAACCATATTGGATTCAAGACGTCCCACAATGGACTAACTGGAAGACACGGCTCCAGTAAACCACTGAAGTCAAGTACGGAAGGGTAATCTGTTTGATCAGGCTGCGAAAGGACGGAGGATGTACGGTATTGGTCATCGTTAAACTGATCTACCTTAAAGTGATCGTCTACACGCGCTAGTCGTCTAGCTACCAATGCGGGGAGGGGGCATCCCGTCCGCAGAGGATCAAAATTGTGATGGCATGTCTTCGGATCATCCTCAGGGATGCTTCCAAGACCATCAACTATAGCACATTGTACAGCTCTTGGGCGACGTAAAGTACTACTACTGGGTTATGACTCTATAAATTCTAAATCTTGTAATTTTGTACCAAAACAGGACGGTTAGTTGACATGGCATTAAGACAAAATCTTTTGAGTTCAACTAACCCGCATTTTTGGTACATGAAGAGGTAAACTACGAAAATCCTGCATGGATAGATACAGCTAAATGATACTTCTACTAAGGATATTTTAAGACAGCACAGTGGATGATACCGGTAGCAATAAGTACACGAATCAACCAACCTAGATGCCCTCCAATACCAATTGTACAGATTCAATGCCCAAGATACGGTTACTAATCTTCGTTACTAATTTTAGTTTCTTTCAGAAGTTTTCAACCGAATTGTAGTTGGTTACTTATAATTTGTCCCTAGGGTTAACTCCCCTAGCCACTCGTCTGGATTAGTGTGGTAGCTATGGTTCTCGAGGTTTATCTATTTCAAATAGGGGTGTTGGGTCAGATATTTGGATCGGGTCGGCAAGAGAAAGGGAATCAGAGAACAGAGAAGCTCCTGTCTTTGAAATGCGCTGTTTTTTGTTTTCACAACAGTTTTAATAATTGCTTTAATAATTTGCAAAACTTCATATTTTTTTATCCAATAGTTTTTGAATTCAAATCATGCATGACGGAAATTTTCTGAAAGTTTCTGATTTTTTTTTTTAAATATTGAGAGGTTTGGATGTAATAAATACCGTTTTATTATAATAGTTGCATACAATTATAACAGAATGATATTAATAGTATAAGAAGTACAAAAGAGTAAGAATAATTTTTAACGAATCAAAATTTTTCCGCTTCTTGTTGTTAAACATTATAAAAATAAAAAAAAGATTTTTATTGCTTTATTTAATAAGGAAATTAAACGTGGTTTTAATTTATTTCACGAAATATATATTCTGGCCAGAAGAAGAAGTGACTCTTCTGAAGAAGTGGATATGTATTATGATGTGGGGCAAGTTTTCTAACTATTACAAATTTATGACGACCGTGGCCTTTGAATCACATTAAATTACTTATCTAATTAATTACAATTTAGTTATTTTTCCAAACAGTTATTAATGGTTCCATAAAAGTTATCGCCAAAGGCTATATCTTTCACCATGAAATAAAAGGAAAGAAACTTTGCAATCGTTTTTCACGTGAATATTTTGATTTTAAAACGAGTTCTGGAAGCCACTTTCCAATGTTACTTGATGAATGCTTTCTTTTAATAAAAAAAAATTCAGCATACTCAATTGAAAGAAGAACTGAAAAAAAAAAAATGCGCATAAAACAAGAAGATAATTCCAATTGCACAATTGTCGAAAGTCATTTTCCCGCCAAATTATTCAAATGATATTCTGGTTCTTTGAATAGTTGTTGTTAGAGATATAATTGCAGGTTGAGAAACAAGTTGTTCTTCAAACGTGAACGTGAGATTATTTCTCGAGATTTCGTTCTCTAATGTGTTACTGTAACTCTGCGCTGTAAAAAAAAATAAATCTGTTGCTAATTCGTGCTATGCGATATTTATATTCTCTGATATTATCAATATGACGCTTTATTCTATAACCAACTCGTGAGTTTTTCATATTTTGGATTGGCAACACGTTGGAAGTGAGAGATTTAACGATAGAAAATAGTATAGCGGAAAATCAGTTGTTAAATTTGCATATTAAGCGACATTTATTTTCGTTTGTCAAAATTTTGATGCTTTAAATACAATACCTTCGAATAAATGAAGTAAAATAATTGAATATAGCAAAAATAAGGGTACAAAGATGGACACACTTTAGTTTCGGTTCCTTTAGACAAAAACCTTTTGATAAACGATGATAAATCGTTTCATTATTTTGGTAGAAATAACAAACGATAATTTGGAAATTGATTTTATTTTTCTTCTAAAATTATTGAAAGATGAAGACTTTGTAATGCGTATTGTTGGGTAGAAAATTCAGTATTTTAATTATTTCGCATACAGATTTCGTATTGTAAATTTAAATATGCTTTTATTTTGTTTAAATCAATAGAAATTGAGTTAGAAATTTAAATATTATTTAAAAATAAACAACTTAACCTTTTGACGCAAAGTTTTTTAAAAATATTTTTCATACTTTTTTTTAATTATTTTTCATTAATTTAGGTTAAAATAATTGAAATATATAATGTTTAGCATTTGAATAATTTGTGCTAATGAAGAACCAGCGTATTTTTCTACGTTAAAGGTAAATTTTTCCAATCGCAACTCACTTGCAAAAAATAAGTTTTCAAATTTGCACGTATTTGCAATTATTTAGATCTAACAGAAACAGTTATTCATCATTGAAATTTCTTTAATTTACAAAATCAATTATTGACAAATTTTTGAATATAAGTGAAAAAAAGTTTCAAACTACCTTTTTTTGAATTTTATATTTCACTACAAATTTAAATCCGATAATTTAATTATCTACCCAATTTCTTTTAGTAAGTGTTAGGTTTTTATATTTATAAAATACCAAAATGTATCTTTGTTTTTTATTAGAGAGTCAGAAATGTAATATATAAAAGGGACATCGTTGTCCAATCAGCATTTAAGGGTTAAAATAAAGAAATTTTTCTGATGAATTTTTTTTAAACGAAAAACTTATATTAAATTAGATATCTTTATTTTAAAGTGAAAAAAAAAAACTACTAGTTACTGAAGTTAAAGATTATTATTTTTTATCATTCTTCTGGGTTTTCAGTATTTTTTTTATTTTTCATCCTCAATTTGCTGGAAAGGCAACTTAAATTACTGTATAAATTAAAAAAATTATTATTAATTAAAATATATAAATTAAAAAAATAACTGTGTTAATTAAGAAAAATTAGTAAAAATTAGTTTTATGGAAATTACTATCATAATTTCCATAAAACCAGTACAAGAAAAAAATACAACAGTACATCTATTTCTTTTCATTTGAAATTCCGATGTTAATAAATCTGAGGATTGACTACTTACATAATTTTTTTTTTTTAATCAGATAATTCCCGTCTCGAATAGTCACGTGACTATAATTTAAAAGATTTTAATACTTTTTTCGCGATATTTGTTACACTTTTTTCCATCTCTACCTAGAATATTGCATCTAGGCCGTGGAAAGAGAATCGGACTTCCCCTTCAGACTTACGTCTATATTGAGGAGGTGGCCTTACGAATGACTGGTGCTGCCATCTATCCGTGGGGCTGTGAGCCAAGACGTACTTTCACCCTAGGAATGTTGTCTTATCAAGCTAAAGGCACACCTTCTTGACTTAATTCTCAAAAAAGCCCATGGCTGGCGAGCTTGGATTGTCCAAGTGTCATTTAAAACAACAGCATAATGTTTTTTTTTGTTTTTTTGAAGGTGAAGTTCAGTTTCAGTTGCTATATTTCTACTTTGCTTAATTATCTATTAAGATCATATATTGTTTAAATTGCTATTTACTTACACAGCAAGCTCTAAAGGTTTTGCATGTAAATCATTATCATAATCATAAATCATAAAGGTTTTGCATATAAATCATTATCATAATCATAAAGGTTTTGCATATAAATCATTTTGCATATAAATCATTGCATAAATTGCTAATCATAAAACCTTTCAGCTTTCAGAAATTTTTGTTATTGGATAGGTAAGTAATTTATGTTCTTAATGAATTAGTTTTTGAGCCTAGCAGTTTCTAAATAATAAATAGAAAAGTTGTAACTAAAATAGAATCTCAAAGCTATAAATTGCGTCACTGTTCGTATCATTAAAATTAATTATATGTTTTTATAGTTTCTACGTAATTGTGAAGTAAATGGAATTTTCGGGAATTTTAAATGGCGATTTCAGATTCAGGTGTAAAGGCTCGAACCCTATTGAATATGAATTAGTGCTATCGAAAAACATTAATGATTTATAAAGTGTTTTGGGGCTGTTGAATTAAACGATCATATTAAAGAAAATAATTGCCCTTATCAGCTGTTGTGTCGAAAACAAGAACTGGTTTCTGAACTTATTTTAATAACTGGATTTGTAAATTATCGATGCTATTTTCAGGTAATGCCTTGCCTATTAAGATATCTTTAATAAGCTCAAATTACTTTTTGACGTGAATCTTTTTGAACAAGAATATATATCTTTATGTTTTAATTCATAACAAAATAATAAGACAACATTTGATATTTCCGCTATTATGGTTGGTGGCGAATTTTGAAAATGTATTCATTTATTTTCTTGGCGATATCGTCGCTGCAGAGGATAATGGTTAGACTTACTTGTATGGTTATTTTATTGTTGTAAGTTGTATTATAAGTTTTCGTTATTGTTCTTTAATTATTTTTTTAATTGCTGACATATCACCGTAATTAACTTTCTGTTATTATTTGTCTTTTGTTTAAAATTTATTTCTAATGTTAATGTTAATTTTTTAATGGAATTATTCATTAAATTTAGTATAAAATTTTCTCTGATTTATTATGTAATCATAAGCAACGATAAATTATAAAGATTAATTAGCTCATGGTCATTTCACTGACATGACCATTTAATTTCCGAATTGTGATTACAACTGGAAAAGAAATTTTAACAATTTGCTCGCAAATGCTATTATTTGTTTCATATACAAAAACATTCTTATCTTTTGGTGTTGGTATCTAATGTCTTTTACTTTTTCATTCATATCTGACTCGGGTACATCTCTTTTACAGCTTTTTATAGTGGTTGCATTTGCACAATTTCTTTATTTTTAAATTAGGAAAGATTTTTTATTATCAAAATAATGAACTATGTCAGGCAATGGCCATACGCGGTTTTATAACCGTTAAAAAATGTATTTATATATATGATCTGTTTTGCTCACGAAAATTATCAGATGTTTAATAATTAGATGTTTTTTTTTCTTCCTAGCGAACTTGTTTAGTCTTTTTTTGTTTGTTAAGTTTTTTGTTTGTTTGTTAAGTTTTAAGTTATTTGTTAAGTTTTAAGTTGATATGTCTCTAAATCATAAGCTATTTTTAAATCATCAGAATCGGTATAAGCTACACCCATGTATGTCTATCACATTTTTAATTAAAAATATAAAAAAACGTTTTTTAGTAAATTCGTATACATAAAATTAAATGTGAAAAATTACACTGTGTAAAAATTTCCGGATCAAATTACAGTATAAAGTACCGGCACTTTGGGTGCATGAATCCGTAAAGTAAATTTAACCGTTTAATCCATTTTTACCGTAAAATATTATACCATAATTTTTACAGTAATATTTATTTAATTAGAGTGATTCTGTGATTTGAAGGTAACTATTACTGTAAAAATTACAGTAGTAATTATTACTTAATTTTTACAGTAGTATTTATTTAATTAGAGAGATTCTGTGATTTGAAGGTAACTATTAGTGTTAAAATTACGATGTATCATATTTTTGGTTAGTTCCTTAACATGTTTCGATAAACATGGATTTTGTGGTAAAAACTGTTAAACTAATTACGAGAAAAGCTTTTTATAGTAATTTCATCTGGAATTTTTTATAGGGTATCCTTGTACATTGCTAGTTTTGCAGATGTTCTTGCTCACCTAAATTCGCCATTTTGAAAATTTTCCTTACAAATGCTTGATTTTTGACTTTAAAATTAAAAGCATTCGTATCCTTTACTATAGATAGTTCGAGCTTTTGACTACATATAATTAGTGGGTCATTTAAAGCAGTTTTTCGAAGGCTCCGTCGTAATATTTGACGATGCTTTTTTTGCGAATAATATGCTTTTTTTTATAACTGCTGTGAGTTTGCAACTGTTACTCATGACTGTTAGATCAAGTTTAGCCTATCTAAAGCCCAGCACTGTCTACGCTTATTTCGAAAATGACGCCAAAATGGCAATATGGAGAAAGGCCACAGTTTTGAGAAAATTAAAAGCGCTTGTGGTCTAATTTTTTAAGACTTAAAAACTTACTCCAAGGCTGCATTACCTGGACTTACAAAAATTTGCAAAAATTGAGAATAAAGCAGTGGTTTTGATTATTTTCATCTAGGTGGTAAAATGTCGCAAATTGGCGATTTTTTGAAAAAAAACTTTTAAAATATTTTAGTTATTTGTCTGTTCTAAAGAACAGATAATTCTTCGCGGCAGGATTATATACATACTAGTTTAGAACCATCGCATTGCTTCAAGGGTAAGGCACTAAAACTATGGCTTTTTTTCCCCTTGGCGATGGAGCTCCGAAAAACTGCGTTTAACTATGTATATTCTTGTGTTCTATTCACTCTATTACTTTACAGCTACTCTAAACACTCTAACCTAGGGTTGTCTTATCCGCCTGCATCACGTTTTTTGATCAAAAATATCTAGAAAAAATTTCCTTAACCCTTTTAAGACCAGTTTTCTTTTTTACAATAAAAAGACAAGTTGCGACTTGTTTGCCAAAATAAAGTTTTAAATAAATGCTATTTATTTCTGGAGCTGTGATATATGTGTCCCAGAGTGTTTTTTAGACGGACACATATGTCCCAGTGTGTTTTTTTTAGACTGGACACATATGTCCCAGTGGTGTTTTTGCGTGCGAGACATGCATATCCCGGTGAGGCCGAAAGTATTAAATTTCTTCACCTAAAGTGGATTATGAAAAATACTAAATATATATTCTTATCGATTCCTAACCTTCCGGATGCTCACCCAATTTCCGCCATTTTGAAAGTTTTACTCACTGCTACATTTTTTTGCTTCAAAAAAATAAAAGCATTCTTATCCTTTATTATAGGCAATTAAAGCCTTTAACTTTCTCTTAATATCTTTATAAATCCGTATCTTGGCTTCATCTTTTTTTCAAACTTTTCATAGACATTGCGTTTGCATAATCTCTTTTTAAGTGGTGATAAAATTTGGTTTTTAGTCTACGGAAATGACTCATATTCTGCAGCGATTTCGTTTAGGTAATTAAAATTAATCCACCTTGGCAATATGTCGGTATTATTTTGCTCTTTTCAAGTTTTATAGGAATCGTAATAAAGGTTAATTGTTCCTCTCTTAAAGAAATTGGCATAAAAACAGGATGCACTCCTTGTGTGCGATAATAATAGAGTTATTAAATTGAGTTATTTAGTTTAGTAGTGTTTGGCGACTCGTGCATTTTAAATATTTAGCATCATTTTGCTGCTTTTTTTTATTTGAAAGGGATACTCTCACGCTATAAGTATTTTTTTAAACTTTTCAAAATTTAAAGTTATAAAAATTGAAGTTATATAAAAACAGGGTTGAATTAAGGTATGATGGAACTTGAGGTCAATGTGTAACTTGGGGCCCCACCTATACCAAATTATCCACATATTGAGACATTCAGAATTGTTGCAATTTTTTATGAAATTCAATTCCAGTTGAAATTGTTTTACAAAAATTAAAAAAAAGCTTTTAGAAATTTTTATTTTGATATAAAAATGACTACATTAAACATTGACTTTCGATTATGTTTCTGTGTGAGTAAAAATCTCTTGCATGAAATTATAAATGTTAAGTAATCGTTAGAACAACATACAACATTTAAACAGAAAACATACAAATTTTAAAAATCGAAAGCAAATTTTCCACTTTTACTAAATTTGTCTCATATCTGCCAATCATGACCCTTAGGATATTGTAACTGTTTTGTAGATGGTTACAGAAAATGAGTTTGAAAGATAACTAAAAGAAATTATCACAAAAATTGGGTGAATTGTAAATAGTATTTTTTTATTTCGATCAATTTTATTAATTAAAGAATATTTATTTAGTCGTATGCATTATACGTTATAACATTTGTAACAGAATAAAATAAAATACTGTCTACACTTGCAGTATTTGTATTTATTACCTATCAGGTGTTATAAAAACTTAATCTAAGTAGTCCTATTATTATTTTCCTTGTCAGTAGTACTTTTTTAAAAATCAGTAAATTACATTATCGTTTTCTATTTAACGGCCATTTCTTTTTTCTCAATTAAATTTTTTGAAGTATTAGACTAAAAAACACGTTTGAAAATAATGTAGTTATATATATTGAGACTGTAATAAAACAGGGCTGATTGTGCTCCGAAAAAAATCCGGATTTCCGGATTTTTCGCTTACCGTGATCCGGAAGTTTCCGGAGATGGAAGGTTCAGACGTTTTAAAAAATCGTTGATCACAAAAGTTTCTGGAAATCAAATTTTCAAAGGTGGAACTTAAAAACACAGTTTATTTTATTTGTTTGTAAGGGAGAGCCAGAAAGATACTTTATAAGCTTATATTCAAGATTAATATTAATTTTTTTATCATTTAATAATTATTATAATCATAAACTCAAGAAAGAAATACATATTTGTAAATTTAAATTACTTCTCCAGGTTGTGTAAAATTTTAAATATATTTTAAATAAACTAAGAAATGTGGAGAAAAAGGAAAACACCTTGTTTAAATTTTTTTCGATTTAAACTTTTTTTTTACTCACGAAATTTTCCGGAATTTTGACTTGGGCTCACAATCACCCCTGTAATAAAATCAATTATTAATCACTTAATAGAAGTAAAGAACATAAAAAAAAAACATGTTTTAAGGCAAAATTTGCAGCAATTTTCCAAAATCACGTCAACGCCAGCCGATACATGCCATCTCCTTTCCCACAAGTAGTGATGTCATTTTTGACCAATAGCGTGACCCGGTCACTTTAAAATTCAATGGCTCGTTCGTCATTTTAGTTAACTATCTCCCACAATGCACTGCGATGAGGTTCCGGGTTGAGGAGACATTGTCGTCATATATTTGGGAGTTCGCGTTTTGTGACACATATCGTGATTACGTGACTAAATGATTCTCAGAATTAACGAAATATAGCTCAAGGATTGCAGAACCGTCAAAAGTGATAGTTTCATTTCTAATAGTTATGAATTAAGTTTTTTTAATACTTTTTAGAAATGAAATATCAAACTTAGAATTATACGCACAATTACTGCTTTAGCATTCAATAATAAAATAAATTATTAAACTTTAACTTAACAGATACAAATTAGGTTAATTGTCAGCAGGTCATAATAGGCGTCATAATGTTAAAGGGTCTTAATGGGCATCATTTCTCATAAAATAACTTTGACTTTGTAATGATGATTGGAATTTAAAGACCAAAAAAAAATTAATATTATACATTTATATCTTTTTTGACTATAACATGTGCCAAGCCTCCTGTTCGCTTCCTTTCACTAACCCCGATCATTACTTCGCAATCATTGTTTTTTGGCATGAAAATTTTTTTTCTTCGAAAGGTGAAATTTATCACTTAAAATATATATTCTGAAAAGAATTCTGTTTACTTATGGTTCAATTAAGGTTCTTATGGTTCTACTTTTCCCTTATGGTTCTATTAAGATCTTTTATTGAGCATAAAAAATTTTGTTCGGCAGTAATTTTTTTTAAAAAATAAATAACATTTAAAATTACAGAAAAATTTTCATAACGAATTTGGTGAAACAAAATGGATAGTGATAATATCATGGTCATGAGCCTCTGGGGGACTGATCCAGGAGTTTCCTTGTCTTCTGGATTGGTTCAAAATTACAAGGCTACGACGTTGAACATTAGAAGTCGTAAACCCAAAAATTGGGACGGCTGTTCAACGACGGTTATAAAATAAAATAAAATATCACGATCATGAGCCGCGATGGCTCAGGAGATAGAACGTTCGCCTTCTAATGCGGTGAACCGGGTTCGAATCCCAGTCGATGCAAATTCCGCATCCGGCTTGCACCGACCACAGTGCTGGTGTAAAATTTCCTCAGTGGATGACGGATCGTGGGTTCGAGTCCCCTTGCCGTCAGGCTAACCTTGGGAGGTTCTCGTAGTCTTCCCCTCCATGTAATGCAAATGCTTTTTAGCTCTATCAAAAAGTCCACCGCGACGGCAAATTTCCCCCAATACTCGATCCAGGAGTTCCCTTGTCTTCTGGATTAGGTTCAAAATTACAAGGCTACGGAGTTGAACATAAGTAGTCGTAAACCCATAAAATTGGGTCGGCTATTCAACGACAGTTATAAAATAAAATAAAATATCACGGTCATTAATCGATAATAATAATAATTATCGTTCGCTGATAGTATCACTAAATAAAGATTCTCTGCTTTCTTTTATAGTAACAAAAAATTTTTAACATAAATTTGAAAAAAAAAATGCTGTTTATTCATTTGGTAAAAAAATATTGTCATACATAAAAATTCCTCTGCAATATTTCGCTAAGTTTCAATATTTTGAAGCAAAGTATCATGATGTTAAAATTCCAAAATTGCCTTGCACAAATATCGGTATAATAGGTCAAAAAACTTTACCTAAAAAAGCGTTTCGAAAAATAAATTTCTACTTTTTTCTCTTTATTTGAGTAATAAAAATAATGCTCGATGTAAATTTGTATAATTGAAAAATATAGTTGTGTATTATTAACGACATTTTATGACGATATATCGTGATATTAAAATTCTAATATTTCCCAGCTTTAGAATTTGAATAATAGGTCAAAAAACTTTCCCAAAAAGGCGTTTAAAGGTAGTGCAAAGATGAGAAAATCTAACTCATTCTACAACTATAAAGCATACCTCTATCACATATTCTTTTTCTGGAAATAAAAAAAAGTGGTAACGCCCTCAGGTGAGCTTTGTATGCAGCAGCGACAAACGAAGCGAAAATTTTTGTCACTGAAATGCGTTGGCGCAGTTTTCCTCATCCATGAAAATGTATCTGATACAAATAAAAACTCTGATTTATAGCCTTTGTAGAATTTTTATTTACATTGCATTGTGACTTATTAATGGATAATTATTTTTTAGAATGTATTTTAGAAGTAAAATTCTGATTTATAATGCTATCAAATTTTTTATTTAGATAGCGTTTTATCTCATTTCGAAAAATTAACCAATTTGATTCAAAAGCAAAATTCTAATAATATTACTCCAATTTTTTTGAAAGCGTGAATTAGTTTTGAATTATTAAAGTATAGCTTTGCTGAAATTTCTATATACATAATCAAATAAAGAATTTGTGTGTGATTCTGAATCTGAAAACCGGATTGCGGATATACTGTAAGCTCTAAAAATAATGCTATTTAGCATGAAGCTAAATAAATATAATTGTAAACAAATTACGAAGTCCAATTTTTTATTATTTAATTATATTTTTAATGCATAGACTTGATTTAGTTTTGTAAAATATTTATATTTGCTAGCTTATAGCTCTAATCAAAAAAGTTGTTTATTGCGTGTAGTTTATTGCGTTTCTACTTCTACGTGAGTAATTTTTTATTCTTAAGCCAGGTTATCTGAATAATCAACGTATCATATGCGAACTATGTGACCAAGTTAGTATTTCTAAGGTTATCTGAAACTACGCATTTATTTTATTTATAGTTATGCTTTGAAGCGTATTACTAATCAACGGTAGTTGAAATAAAAAAATAAGTTTTATACTGGAAAGTAAAATGAATGGCTAAATGAAACTAATAGTTTGCGGATAAACGGAGAAACACCAATATTATTATTGACGCCGCTGATTATTAGTTTTGGTAATAGTTACTAATTGAAGTATAATAAGCTATGCATTAAGAGACAAAATTAGAGGGAAAATGTTACTAATTCGCTTATGATTGCATAAAAATAGGGTAAACTGTTAGAGATGTCACTGATGCTTAATTAATTTTAGTAATAGGTACTAAATGAAATAAAAATAAGCTAGCAACTATAAAGCAAAATTAATGGAGGAAATGTATTTATTCGTAATGGGGAACCATCATAAAAAATCACCATACTATTATTGATACCAATTACGCTTACTTTTGGTACTACTGGTCCCATGATAATTAGTGCAGTTTTAATAGTACCAAATATACTCTTATATAGGTACAAAGTATTTTACGAGTAAATTTGATGTCGATAAAAGATGCACTAATACTGTACATTTACAATACTGTACAATACAAAAGTTTTAATAGGTACCAAATATACTCTTATGTAGGTACAAAGTATTTTACGAATAAATTTATTGCCGATAAAAGTTGCACCAATACTGTACATTTTTATGATATATTTTTACGGCCCTTCGTACGGACGAAAGTACCTTGTTTGTGGTAAATTTTAAATATTATGAGCTGTCTTCAACAACAGTATTATACCAGATGATACTGAATTCCATTTATCTTTATTTTGATTGGATGAACTACTAAATACGTGTTTTGCTTAATCTAATACTGTAAATCTACCTAGAAGAGCAACAGACATTAATAAATAAATATAAAAAGCATTGGAATTATTTTGGTTTTACTATTTGTGTTTTGAGAATGATTTTGTAGTGTTGCTCAGTACTGATTTATTGTTGCTTATTCCCGCCCCCTCCCCGTACAAAGAACGGTATTTAGCTAGTTATTAATAATTACGATGTATTTATCTGATTTAGAGTTATTTCATAAAGCTGATACGGAATTAAAATTTGAATTTATAAACGTATTGAAATTTCAAATTTTTTTTTCAAATTCAAAAACTCAAAGTATTATTTTTCTGTATAGTTTTATCAAAAACATTCTGGAATTACATTCTCCCGTTCTAATTTGGCGATGACCTTGTATTTTACAAGTTTCGAAAGATGCTTCTAAACAGAGTAAATATCTACCTTCATTTCATTTGTCAAAAAATATGATTGAAAGCATATTTGACATTTCTTCATCTCCTTCTACGCCTTTTAGACGTGATAGAAGAGGCATCTTGAAAGAAATTATAAAAGGTGTGTTAGCTTTGAGTACCTGCACTGTTAAAAAATGGATACTTAAACCTCCTCTTTTTCGACGAAATGGTTTTTTGAGAACTATTCCAAGCCAAAATTTTACCACTCTTCACTTTCTCCACAAAAATATCAGTTTAAAAAAATATTAAGCTTAATATCTCATTTTGTTTAGCATAATTCATTGGGAAATCAAAAAATAAAGGAAGCAGAAGTAAATGAGTACTCAGTCATCACTGGAAATCGAACCGTGCACACTACATGACAGAATGAGCTAATGACCTGCTTTATCATTCCGCCACACACTGTAAAAAACTCCAGGTCAAATTACAGTATAAGGCACTTAGGGTGTATCATCCGTAATATCCATTTTACCCAAAAATATATACCATAATTTTTACTGCATAATCTATTTAATGAGAGAGATTCAGTGATTTTACAGTAATTATTACTGTTGAAATTACGGTATATTAGATTTTTTTTTTTTGTTCCGTAACATTTTCAGTAAAAATGGATTTTACGATGAGACTGCTTACCATAATTTGATCCGGAATTTATTACAGTATACTGTGCAAATGATTTTATAAATCAGGTGGAAAAAAAAGTGTTGAAGATCTCACAAAATGCACTTAAATGACACAGGAGTAAGGAAGCGTTTCGTGAAATATTTCAGAGTAAGCATTTCGTCAAATATCACGTGATTTTGTGATGGAATGGTGGGCAAAAATAACGAATGACAGCTCAAAAATTGCTTAATTGTCCAAGCGAGAGTAGGGTAGCAGAACAGTCAGTAGGAGACTAGTACCTATAATTGAAAAAAAAGGATATTACGTTTTGCACAATATTTAAAATTTAAATACTGTTTATATGTAGTGTTGAGCAAGATAAGCAAGATAAGAACATTAAAGATAACTGACGAATTATGTTTACCCAGAGATAAAATCTCTTTTATATACATTCGTCTACGATTATCTGTAAAACTGATATCAGAAAATGATCAGTTCCTAATCGAATACTGCTTTATTTGCTTAGGTGTTCAAACATATGTATATAAAATTGGAAAATCACCACTTGCTAGACTATTTAATAGCCAACATTCATTTCCAATCTGTTCGGAAATCTGAATCATGGATTGATATTTCAGAATTCTGAATTCTTTAATAGTTTTACTTTTCAGATTTTATTATTATTAGATCATATTTATTACAATATGTTATAAAGATATCTTTTTATCTACGTCATTTTATTAAGTTTTATGTAGTATCACTGGGGAACAAATACTTGATCTTAGCTGATTTGGGTGTGGGGATGCTATTCGAAATTAGATTTGCTCTTAAAGCTACTGTTTTTTTAAATGACATTTTTAGTTTATTTTTTTTTTATCGTAATACACAATGTGTTTAGAATAACTTCAGACGATATATAATGACACATAATATTCAATCAGTTTGACATTTAGTTACACATAACACATTAGTATAAAAAAACATATAAATACAGGACAGTAACTAGTATATAACCACATGGGACAAAATTTTGGTCTTCACTGTCTGAAAATGAACTAGGGATAGAATAAGAGTCTCCGATATAAAAGAGAAACACACGGGTTTCATGTTGTTTAAAATGCAACTTAACACAAAATGGAACATGAGTACTGAGCATCGCTTAGAATCGAACCTGGAAAATCAGCTTAATAAGAAAGCGCACTGCTCTTGTACCTTCCTGTCCTACTTTGATATTTCTTTTAATGTTAATATAGAGCACTCTCTTCGCATAATTCATTGTAAAAAAAATTAATATTGCTGTTGCATTTTAACAGCAATACTTACCAAACTGGCAAGGCCAAACATTTGGGAAACAACATAATCTTTCAGAATGCACTCTGAGTGGACGAATGGTTCAGAAAATCGTTTTGCCAAATATCTAAGAATTTGAGTTTCGTCAAAAATCTCATTATATGATGAAGAAATGGTTATCAAAAATAATTAAATGCAGCTCAAGGATTGGTGAGTCGTCTTAAGTCAGACATTTATGACTCTGAGTGTGAGACAAAAAACTTTACTGGACATCCTAGCTTGCTTTTTACGATGTTATATGACTGAATATCAAAAATCACATGCCTTGGCTTATCTCTACTTATTAGCAAGAATGCAGCTGTAAACATTTTTTGATCCTACTTTTCATGCTCAGTCATCTTATACACGAATTAATCGGTACGACGACAATATAAATATCGATTAATCGTTTTTTGATGAAACCAAACTTCTCTTAAGTATCTTTAATAACTGCAAGAGGTTTAATAACTCCGAAAAGATGCGTGCCCTAAGGGACAATGTTGCCTTCGAGCCTTCAATACTAGTGGATGCGGGCCTTAATTTTCTTCTTTTGTGCTTTGTTGTGGGTAAGGAAGGGTTAATCTTCGATATTGTGCAATTATCCATCAAGGTGTTCATTGTTTATTTACCGCCTAATTGTGCTTGATTTATAGGTGCATGAAACATAATGCAGTTAAGAGCGGCTTGTATGTATTTTTACTATCTATACCTTTTCAATTAGAACCAATGGAAAATAGAGAAGTTAGAAGTTTGTATCAGGATTTCCGCATTGCCAGTGAGATGATGATGAATTATAAGAGGTTGTTTTATCAATTGATGATATTGCAAACAATCTTGCCTCATTTTAGTGTTTTAATTTCTAATATTTATACTTAAGAGACTGTTATATTGATATGGATTTCTCGTTCTAAGTTTTAACTTAATAATTACTTAAATTTTTACACTAAATATTTTATTTTTAATTTAAATTTTTATACTTAATAATGATTTTATGGATCACTTAACTCTAGAAAGACTGAAATTTAGTATATACCTATATTGCCCAAAAGCAGTCAAAATGACTGGATTGTAAAAGAATAAATAATGTGTAAGGAAATTTGTTTAAAATTAATTTTTTATATTATTTACAGTTATATAACAAGTTATTAGTAAATATTGACAATAAAAAATTGTATGTTGTACAAAATTATAAGAAATTGTGTCATTATATACATCATTGTTTTTCTAATTGAAATTAAAAGCAGTCAAAATGACTTGCCTAAGCAATCTAGCGTTAACAATTCTAAAATTTAATGTGAGATAATTTTTTAAGTGATATACTGGTTAAATAAAGCAGGATTTAAAATTTGATGAATATTAAAAATCGATACTTATTATAAATATCGCTGAAAATGAAAACCGAATATCAAAGAATATTAAAATAAATGGCGTTGTTAACTCATGTGGACTTTAAAATAATGCCTATTTGTTATATAATGCGGTTACCTTTTCAATTAATTTCAAGCCAAAAAAGTTTAAACTTTACTAATTTTATTACTTTTAAAAATAATCGAAATTAAAAAAATTTCATCCTTTTAAACTGTACAATTTTAATTAAAAAAATCCACAATTTAAACAAAATAATTTAAAGTCACATGAAAAATTGAATTATAATTATTTAATTTTCAAAATAAAAATATTTTTTGCAAAGATTAAACTAATTTGTTTAAATTGTTAAAAGAATATATGTGAGATATTTCTTTTTTGTAACTTTTAAAAATAACAATAACTTAAGTAAAATCATGTTTTTTGTTTAAAGTTCACAGAATAGAACCGGTCGAAGCAGAACATGGCAAAGCAAGAATTATTTATTATTTTTAATACAATAAAGAGAAATCATTCGATGTTGTGCCAAAGAGATATCAAAGCAATTCATGAAGTTATTGGCTTTGTTGAAAGGATATTTTTTTAGTCAGATCCATTTTTGCTGTAGAAAAAGAAGAAAAAGATTCACCTCAGAAAAAAGTCTTGTTAGTATTAACACCTGAGGTGATGTACAAAACCTTAAATAAACGAACAACAGATAAAAAAAGAAGTTAAGAATAACAAAACCCCCTTGAGATTTGATCACGCTTCTTGAATCTGTATTTTTTCTCCTTTGTTTGGCTTGGCCATCCATCTTTTGTGTGATGTATTTGTCCGCGGTTGTGGTACTATCTTCTTCCGCTGATGTGGTCATTGTTCCATACTGATGGTATGTCGCAATGATGAAAAGAGGACAAACTTTCATTTTTTGGAAGCCAATAAATGTAGCCTTTAACAAAAGAGCAAAAATTGTTCTTTGCAACTTTTGGATGAAATGTAAGTACAGGTTTGCTTCAAATCTTTGAAATTTTTTTCTTTATTTTTCTTAGAATAATTTTATTTCTAGGCGGATTTTCGGAAATATTTATTTAGTTTTCAACTGAATTCAGTCTCAATGTTATTTATAGTTTTTTGCCGAGTAACTTTTCATTGAAAAGAGAGTGGGGAATATTTTTTTCTTATAAATATATTTCTTACGATTTTATTTCTACTGGTATAATATTATCTCGGAAAAAATTTAAGGTACATAATACAAATTTGGTTGAAAATGGTAGGGGGAGCTTTATTAAGGTCATCAATCTTAAAACTTTAGCATGAGACTAGTAAATTTTTTTGGAATCTTTTTAAAAAGTTAAACGAAGAAGAGAAAATTAAGAAGAAACGTAAATTAAAAGAAAAAAATTAAAAAAAAAAACTTCCAAAGAAAATTTAAAAAACAAAAAAAATTGAAGTCGTCGGAATTGAAGCGTGGTTAATTTTTTAGCAACTAGGGCTAGGCAACGACAGTGTCAGCCGTCATCTATCTAAAGGTACCTCAAAATCGAATCTAGTTAACATATATTAAGTTGTACTAACATGTACTACTTGTTCTAACTCATATACTAAAAATTGAATAATTGTAGTGGTAGTTATGCTACATTACTCCTCCACCATAATTTTATCTGTAATAGAATTCGATAAACGGATACCACAAATTGATTCATCGCTGTTTTGCGAGAAGCAGGAAGAGCTTTTTTAAGATCACCAGGCTTTGAGTGCTTGTTGTGAGAGCTGTATTAAGATCACGGTTGTGGGCGTGGTCGCTCCTGTGTTGCTATTAGCAGTCAAGTGTGTGCATGCTGTGCTGTGTGTGAACGAGAATGAATCGCAAATGCGTGAGAAAGACGAAGTCGCATTCAGAAAAAGCAAGTCAACTGTTCACTGTGTTCCATCTATCAAACTAGGAGTGTTCATATCGAGGTGGCATTTCTGTCGAGGTAGGCGTGTTCAAATCACATCTGGGTGACCAATCAGAGGAGAATGTTACCGACAATGTCAACTGTCATATATCAAAAGGTACCTCCAGGTAGAATCAAGTTAACATGCCTCATAAACTAGTTAATTGGAATTTAATAATTGTAGTGGTAGTTACGCACCACAGCTATTTCACAACTATATAACATGTAAGCACCCTCTTGCTAAGTTATTTAAAAGTCAATCCTTGAAATTTACAGTGATTCTTCCAATCATTTTTGTTTTGAGATTGAGCCTGTTTCTCATCGAATGAGACACACAGTAGTGACCAAAATTCTCATATTTGTAATTTATTACGATCGATAAATTTAAAATTTTATACTTTAATTTTGCCTTAGTTGTCGAACTCTAGCTGTCTTGGTTTTCGAAGATCTATCACTTTTGTCTCTCGATCGCATATGTCCTTCATCGATTCGGACACGAAAAGTGTCCGAAATTCTCCTTCGCCTATTTAATTACAGTCTAAGAGTAGAAATTTTAGTATTTTAATTCAGTCTTAAAACTGTAGAAATCTTTAAGACTTAACAATTTTTTCTTGAGATTGAGCCTGTTGCTTATCAAATGAGACCCGCAGCCAGTGTCTAAAATTCTCATTCTTCAATTTGATAACGATCGTAAAGTTTAAAGTTTGAAACTTTAATTCTGTCTTTGATGTGGAACTCTTAAGGGCCTATCATTTTTGTTTCGAGATCGAGCCTGTTTCTCTTCGACTGAGACATTCTAAAATTCTCATTCTTCGAATTGATTACGGTCGAAGAATTTAAATTTTCATTCTTTCATTCTGTATTTGCTGTAGAACTCTTAAAAAGCTATCAAATTTTGTTATCAGTTTAAGTCTGTTTTTCATCGAATGAGCTTTTAATTCTTTCTCATATATTGAACTCTTACAGACTTATCACTTTCGTCTAGAGATTGAGCCGGTTTCTTATCAAATGGTACTGGTAAAACTATCCAAAATTCTCATTTGATCACTGTCGAAATGCAAAGATTCCATAAAACTCTTTTCTGATAAATCGCATCTAACGTCAAAAATTTGATTCATTATTATTGAGACAATATTTGTTATTGAAATTTTAATTTATTCCAGGAAATTTTTCGAGTCATTTAGAAAAGATTATTGAGTTATTTTATATAGAGAAAAAAATTTAAAAGAAATATTTCGAGGAAAAATTATTGTTTAATGTTCCAACTTATATGGTTAGATTTAATGATGCTAAAATAGAAACTATAATAAATTTAGATTGCTTACCATTGGCGAGAATTTTAATGGATTAAAAACGAATACTGCAAAAGCATATTTAGTTTACTTTCAGCTTGATTATGTTTGAGTTTAATTTTTTATGACGTTTTCAATGTCTATAATTGTGTATAATACATAATAGAATTTTAATTTTTATCTATTATGTATCTAAAATAATTATGAAGTTGCCTCACTTGCATGATTCCAAACACTTCAAAGAATTCATCTGCCATTCACTTAAATTTCAAGGAACAACACCATACGAGTTTAATAAAACCACCCTGTTAAGAAATGTGACTATTGTCGCAACATGGACTAACGCAATCATTTGAGAGTTTCTTGATTTCGTCCACAATATCGGCATTGTCCGGCGGAATTCCTTTCCATTTCTTTGTGATCTAGAAGAAAAGAACATGAGAATAGAATTTCCGTTAGTTATCTAAATCTATTGTGTGACGAAGTAGGGCAAGACGATTTGGCCAACTACATCCATCCCTGGATGTTTCGCGAGTTGAGCTTTTATTTTTTCTTTCACACTTCGTGGATTTCTGTTCAGTACATTCTTATCATTATTACCTATCACCTCGTGGTACTTTCTTTCTTGGAGTTGTTGGTTTGCCAATTTTTACAACCTTTATTTATTTTTTTTTCTTCTTCTCTTCCGTGAACCACTATCTTTATTTTTAAGAAGGGATGGTTCAGAGAAGAAGCTGAACAAGAAAAAAAAATTTTTTATTTTATTTTATGCTATATTTGTATATATATATATATATATATATATATATATATATATATATATATATATATATATATATATATATATATATATATATATATATATATATATATATATAATATATATATATATATATATATATATACAAATAATAAAATAAAAATTAATATAAAGAGAAACTAAAAATGGGAAAACCAATAGTCGTTATCAAGACACATCTATTGGTATAAATTAATGCGATACTTCTGAATAAAGAATAATTATCCTAAGATAAAAATTACTCTTTATGTGTGTCGATATCGCAAAACACACACACACACATTTATATATATATATATATATATATATATATATATATATATATATATATATATATATATATATATATATATATATATATATATATATATATATATATATATATATATATATACAGTGGTGGCCAAAAGTGTGGACACTTTTTGAAAGTTTCATGTTTTTCAACTTTGTGTGCTTGTAGAATATATTAATTTTCACTTAAATATAAACGTTTATATATCAAATTGAAGGTAATTTAATGTAGAATTTAATAATAAATACAGTATTACAATATCTGTATTACAAAAAAGTTATGCAATTAATAGTAAGATCTATCTCAGATTTGCATTTTTTTAAAGTGATACTTACACAATCAATACTTAGTATAATAACCCTTAATTTTTAAGACAGCTTCACAGCGTCTTTTCATCGAGTGAACGAGTGCTTGGAGTTCATCTTTCGTAATCACATGGTACCAAGAATCAATTATAGCTTCACTTAGTTGTCTTTTATTCGATGGACGTTTTTTTCGTACAAGAATTTTTAAACGTCGCCACAAATTTTCAATTGGATTGAGATCGAGGCTGTTTCCTGGCCATGGTAATATATCTATGCCTTTATTTTGAAAGCATGCTTTGCATACTTTTGCTGTGTGGCATGGAGCTGAATCCTGCTGAAAAATAAATGGTTCGTTGTTGGGGAAGAGATCCCTGATGGAAGGTATCAATTTTTGTTTCAGGACAGTTTCGATGTATTTTTTGGCATTCAGGATGCCAAATCAGGCCGAAAAAAATGCACAAGTGCTACTACCGATAGAAAACTTAAATGGCTATGCCTTCAAGATAGAAAAATGTCATCAGGTGCCATTAGATGTGAAATGAATGCACCTGGCATTGCAAGAAGTTCAAGAACAATAAGAAGAAGCTTATCAGGATTTGGACTACAAGCTAGAATTCCAAGGAAAAGGCCATATTTAAATCAAAAGCAACGCAAAAAACGAGTTAAGTCGGGAAAGGAACGTATTAAATGATCAGAAAATCAATGGAAGCAAGTAATCTGGAGTGATGAGAGTAAAATATCGCTCTTTGGAAGTGATGGTATAAAATACGTGAGACGTAGAGTAGGTGAAGTGCTTCATCCTGATTGCATTGAAGCAACTACTAAAAATCCAACAAATGTCATGATTTGGGCATGTATATCTGCAGATGGTGTGGGGCGAATTCAAGTGATTGATGGCATCCTGAATGCCAAAAAAATACATCGACACTGCCCTGAAACCAAAATTGATACCTTCCATCAGGGATTTCTTCTCCAATAACGCACCATTTATTTTTCAGCAGGATTCAGCTCCATGCCACACAGCAAAAGTATGCAAAGCATGATTTCAAAATAAAGGCATAGATATATTACCATGGCCAGGAAACAGCCCTGATCTCAATCCAATCGAAAATTTGTGGCGACGTTTGAAAATTCTTGTACGAAAAAAACGTCCATCCAATAAAAGACAACTTATTGAAGCTATAATTGATTCTTGGCACCATGTGATTACGAAAGATGAACTCCAAACACTCGTTCACTCGATGAAAAGACGCTGTGAAGCTGTCTTAAAAATTAAGGGTTATCCTACTAAGTATTGATTGTGTAAGTATTACTTTAAAAAAATGAAATCTGAGATAGATCTTACTATTAATTGCATAACTTTTTTTGTAATGTAGATATTGTAATACTGTATTTATTATTAAATTCTACATTAAATTTCCTTCAATTTGATATATAAACGTTTGTATTTAAGTGAAAATTAATATATTCTACAAGCACACAAAGTTGAAAAACATGAAACTTTCAAAAAGTGTCCACACTTTTGGCCACCACTGTATATATATATATATATATATATATATATATATATATATATACAAATAATAAAATAAAAATTAATTAATATAGAGAGAAACTAAAAATGGAAAACCAATAGTCGTTATCAAGACACATCTATTGGTATAAATTAATGCGATATTTCTGAATAAAGAATAATTATCCTAAGATAAAAATTATTCTTTATATGTGTCGATATCGCAAAAAACATATATATATATATATATATATATTGTGTATATATATACATATATATATACACAAAATCTACAAAGAATGCGGAGAAAAATTATTCTGGTAAAATTATTGTATTGTAAGGTAATGACATTTCTGGTATAAAAAAAAAGACCTTAATTCTGGTAATTAAACAAAAATATGCGGTATTTATTAACCATTCATTAGGTACTTTTCCCTCTTGTTTGATAACGGTTTACCAAAAATTCTGGTTTTACAAAATTATAGTTCATATTAACACACATTATTAGTAAAAAATACAAAACTGAGAAGTAAATTTAAGCATATAAAGAACTTTTATGCCATGCTCTAAGACATAATGATAAAATTGCCAAATTTCACAGCATTTGACTATCAAACAGCAGAGTATTAAAACCATATTTTATTTTTAATTTTATCAAAAGTCTTTACCAAAACGCAAAATTGTTTTCGGCGTTCCCATTGAGTAAATATTAAAATATTATGGTGGTTTTGACCAATACTTTTTTCTCAGTGCGTTGCTGTTTAAACCTGCTTCAAACTCAATAAGTTGAATCATTTTTCGGGTACTTCTTATACTTGATAACACGAGATTACGGTTCTGTTTGAAGGAAAATATGGTTTATTTCAACACCTTATTCTGGCTTCTGTAAATTTTTTCCATATTATTGTTTAAGGCACCGATATGGTTACACAGTGAGTAAATTTTTTTGAAGACTTAACTAATTTTTATAAGAATATAAAAACTTGTTTACTGTGATTTTAAATATATTAACTTAATTTAGAATAGGAAAGAAGTTGTTAGTTACCTAATTGCCGATATTTACCACAAAATGCTGATTTATTAAATTAAAAATGTAACATTTATAAATGAAGCCAAAAATAGCTACTGAGTTAAATTTAAGACCAAGTAATGTTTCAAATTAACTAAGCTTTTGATTAATTATTCTGCTGACAATGCTTTATCTATAATCAATGTGGAAAGAGGTAGAATTTTAGACAAAAAGAAATTTGATTAATGTAGGATAGACTCGATATTGATCTATCTGGATTTAACGTAATCATGTTTTCAAATCTGTGACCTGATATCTACAAGATTGTTAATTAGCCCCGATAGCTGTTTTAACTTTTGAAGTCTTGTTTAATTTTATACCAAAAATCAATGTAAAAATAATTTGAATGACTCTAAAACTGTTTATGTCTATAATTATGAGTTATTTTTATGCTTACTGATAATTACCTTCGATAAAAGATATGTAAATTAAAATTCATGTATTGCTCTTCAATTTTCGGTACAAGCATATAGCAAATCAAATTTAAAGTTCATTTCAATTATAATAATCTCGAAGAAAAATAGGTTCAAGCTGAACCAAAATATCGATATTTTGAGTCATAACATCATATCCTGAACCATATTATCGGTACTTTGACCCATAATATCAGTACTTTGAGCCATAATACCGACACATTGTATCATAATACGGAAAAAATTTTGCAGTCTGAATAGAGACAAATTTTATCCCATTCAAATTGAACCTTAGTAACGTACGATCAAATTTTAGATGGTCTACGTTGGTAATAATAACTTTCGTAATAAACTTGGGACTATATTTTGTTATATTTTGTTTCAGACTTTTTACACGATATTGTGGCTCAAATCACTCTTAAAATTTTGGCAGCCTAAAAAGTTTAATTAAAAATTTAAACTTTTTACCAAGATTACCTTTTAAGAAATATTTGAGAGTTTCATACATTGCATCATATCACCAACTATTTAATTGGTAGAAGTAGTTGTGAAAAATTCCAAATAAAATTGCTATATAAAGTACCGGGCTTTGGATGCATCATTCGTAAAATCCATATTTAACGCAAAATATTATACCATAATTTTTGCAATAATATTTATCTAATTAGAGTGATTCAGTGAATTTTTACAGTAATTATTATTGTAAAAATTACGTTTTATCAAATTTTTTTGTTACTTTTCACCGGAATTTGATTCGAAATTACTTTACGGTGTACATAATGGGCTATATGCGTAGTTCTGGGAAACAACAATGAGAATTATCCGAAGACATGCCAATTTCGAATCTCTGTGGAAAGGATGGCTCCTTCGCTTTAGAAGGCCGACGACCTTCGCGCGAAATCGAGCACCTTACGATAGAACAGCTCAACGACAACCGATATCGCATACCCTCTGTCAATTCGCAGGCTGATCAAAATGGTCACCCACCCGCATGCTGTCCGCAATTAGTCATGATTGTCTTCGATGGTTAATTGGGAACCGTATCTTACATTCCCCTGTGGTAACTTTTAAATTGGCTAAATAAAAAATAAATTATCCTTTTTTGAATGTTCATCTATCATTCGCACTAACATTTGATTAGTTCTTTGTGA
This sequence comes from Parasteatoda tepidariorum, assembly GCF_982258835.1. Lineage (NCBI taxonomy): Eukaryota > Metazoa > Arthropoda > Arachnida > Araneae > Theridiidae > Parasteatoda > Parasteatoda tepidariorum. The sequence continues at coordinate 59,959,273 of NC_141764.1, forward strand.
ATTAGTTCAGTTTTAATTCATTCAATCAAAATAAAGAAAAAAGGCTGGGAAAATCGGCATAATGTAATAAATACATTCAAAATGCATATGACAGTTAAAAAACGAAGATAGTAACGTAGAATTCTCATGATTATCTTTTTCATGTTCATGAAAAAGGTAATCATATTTCAATATTATGGTTTCGCAAGATTATCTATGAATATCTGGGACTATTTGAATGCTAAAGTGGTGAAAAGAAAGCCCTAGATCATTGGTAGTTTACCTGTGTGACTATCTTCAAAATAATAATAACAAATAGAGAATCGTGGTGGCTCAGGGAATAGAGCATTTTCCTCCCAATGAGATGACCCAATCTGCTCGAATCCCAATGGTGACTGTTTGATACGAATTCTGCTCCCAACTTGCACCAACCACAGTGCTGACGTAAAATATCCTCGGTGGTTGACGAATCATGGCTTCGAATCCCCTTGCCGTCGGGCTATCCTGGAAGTTTTTGCGGCTTTCCTCGCCATATAACTCAAAAGCGGATTAGTACCATCAAAAATTCCTCCACAATTGCTAGTTTGTCCTAATGCTTGATCCATGAGATCGATCCTTTGTCTTCGTTGGGTTCAAAATTACGAGGCTACGAAGTTGAACAATGATGGTCGTCAACTCAGAATTGAGTCGGCTGTTCACCGCCGGTTATAAGGTTATAAAATAAAATAACAAGTGGAGTTGACTATATTCAAAACTATGAATCCATTTTTACTTTTTGATATTTAAATCCAGGCTTTCGATAAAAACAATCTGTTAAAATTGGCAAAAAAAAGAAGAAATAAATAAATAATATTTTCACACTCAACATTGTTTATTTTACTCATCATTGTTTATTTTACTTAACATTTATTCTCAGTAAAAAGTTTGAATAAATACTAGCTTGAAGCTTAAAAATAAAACGAAACTGAATTGTAAAAATTTATTTTATCTCGCATTCGGCATTCTGAAAAATATTTGGCATAATGAATTAGAATCCCACTGTTAAAGGCACTAGCTAAAATACATTATACGTTTATTTTTTACATTCCGTTCTAGCTGCTTAAGGTTCGAACCCCCGCAGCGACGTTTTCCTTTCCTATATGACGCAGCGTGATCAAAAAACAGCCAAGCGTGACTCTTAACTTGCGTTAAACTGTTACGCGTGACTAATCATATTCGTTATTATATTCAAGTCTCCGTTTATTTTCATAGTTTACAAACATTGAATAAAAAAATCTTAATATATAAATTAGAGTTTGATTTGCTTTCTGAAATGAATTTAAATTATTAACAATTAGTGATGCCAAAATACGTTTCTAAACTTCAATGAATTTCTTGCAGATGAATGGGATATAGCTACAAGTTTTTCTAGTGATTAAGGTCAAATATTCATAACAATGAAAAATAATTGAAATTTATTTGCATAAATTATTAATTCTTTTAAAATAAAATTGAATTATACAATTATACAATAATTATACAATAAATAAAATTATACAATAATTGATACACTGAGAAAAAAAGTGGTCAAAACTACCAGAATATGGTAAACTTTACAGTGTTTCTGACTCTATGGGAAAGCCAAAAAGCTTTGTAATTTTTAACAAAGCACTTTCGAAATAAATTTGGTAAAATTAACAATGAAATATGTGATATTAATTTGCTAAATGTGGTGAAATTTGGAAATTATATCATGGTAACTTAGAGCTGCGGTTCCCAAATGGAATTCCGCGAAACCTTACGATCCAGTGTAAGGATCATAAAGGTTCCGTTTTGAGAGTGTGGACTTTCAATAAGCATGTCATGGCTTTAGAGCATGGCATAAAAACCATTTATTCGATTTATTTTACTTTTCAGTTTGTCTTTTTTACTAAATGCGTGAAAATAAGCACTAAAATGTTGAAGTCTAGAACTTCCAGCTCACCGCTACCACATAAACAGAAAAATTACCAAATGAATGGTTCAAATAACGTTAATTCTGATTTTATTAAACAAAATTATGTTTTTTTTTTATAAGCAATGTTATTACCATGCAGTACGGTAATTTTACCAGAATTATATTCTCCATCTGGGAATGGGACATAAACCGTTCCCTAATGCCAGTTTTATGTAACTAATGCTTTGTTTAAATTATACAGATTGGATTTTTGTAAGTAGTTTCTGATCAACTAAGTTTTACGTTTGTAAGTGTTGGTCATCTGATATCTGTACTAAGTAAAATCAACATTAAGGGGTTCAAACTTCAAGACCTCTCTACTGACCATATTGCCTAGATTGCGGCTACCCCCTATATATTTTGGGAGTCAGAAATCCAAATCCATGTAAAAAAAGGTATGTTTGTTCAGAGAAAGTGCGTTTCTGTGTCTGATTACGTAACTTAAAATATCGTCTGTACAAATTGATTAGCATATTTGAGGTCACCCCCTTGATTCGTTTAGATTGAGTACTAGAACGTGAAGATCCGGCCATTAGATTATAAGAATGGTTCTTTTTTTTTTTTTTTTTCGCGCACTGTGCGTTAATTAATTTCTAATTTCAAATAATAATTTTCTTTTTCTCATTTTAGGTAAGTTTTGGTGACTGTTACGGATATTAACTATCTTGGTAACTATTTTGATCTTTTCTGATTTTTGTTGCATTTATTTCATTAATGAATCGATAATTGTTTTTGTTAAATGTTGTATTGTTTTTGTTCACAATTTAATTCTTTTATTTCTTGTGTTATATGGTTAATATTAAATTATATCATTTTATTTTCTTAATAGACTTTTTAAAGGTAACTTATTTTTGTTTTGCTTTTTTTATGTTTCAAAAGCTTTTTTAAAAATTAAATTACCGGAAAAATCAGTCTAAAAAATGGGGGAGTGCAAAAAATCAAAATTTGAAATTAACTATTTAGATTTTTATTTAACTGCGCAATGACACTGCATTTAAAAATGTTTGTTACTAAAATTTGTTAACTAATGATTTTCTTTTAGATTTTCGAAAATTTGAATACAGCCAAGTTAAGGTAGTTGACGGATCAAAATGTTTAAAAATTTAATAATTTAGCGCTGCGATATCTTATCTAAGCAAAATGACGAAGATATGAAAGTGTACAGAACCCGTTATCCGGAAATCAGAAAACCGGAAAACCAAAACACCGGAACGAAATTCGATAAATTTTCCCGCTATTTTTTAAAAAAAAATTTTTTTTTTTCCTCATAAGATTTTAGGATTTTTCTTTCTTTTTTGAAAGATGTTTACCCTAACATCATTTTGGAAATAATCATTAGTGTATTACTTCGTTTTTTCAAGATTATTTCCAAATATTTTTTTTTTAGTTGGGTTTAACAATAAAAAAAACGACTTTTTGTAGCGATTCAGAAAACCGGAAAAATCAGTTATCCGGAATAGCGGTGGTCCCAATCGTTCCGGATAATCGGTTTCCTACTGTAAAAGAAAAACTAATTAAAAAAGCACGGGTTTTAAGGCATTGTAATGCCACAGCGTTGAAAACTTAGGAATATTAATGTAAAAAATGATAAATGAACAAAGCGCCTCATTTTGTACTCCGATATACAACACCCCAATTTTAACAGGTTAAATTTTATTTAATAATTCTATTGGTTAAAACATTTGCTCCTCCTCCTTTATTTAAATAAATTATAATATTCAATTTCAGTTACAATGAATATTTTTTTTCTTTTGTTACAAAAAATTGGCTTTTGTCGAATTGAAACATCTTGATACCAAAGCATTAAAACTATACTCCTATTTAAAATGTGTTATTACTTAACAATAAAGCCTAACTAGAACCTTTTTCTTCAAATTGTTTGAAATATTTTACGTTTTTCTGGTAAACTAAAATGGAGAAAATTAATGAAAGTTTTTGTCTCTCCTAAAACAAAACATTTGGAGGGCATAACTTTTGAAAATCGGGGTGGATTTATAAGTGATAATATTCGTAAAAATAATAGGTCCAACTAAAATTATACTTATATTGTGTCTGCCATTTATTTATCTGTTTTTTTTTTTTTTTTGTGTGTGTGTGTGTTGGTGATCGAAATTTTGATTGGCAATAAATTCGGTTTGAAGCTGCTAGCAAATGTTCGAAAGTTGCATTGTTATCCAGGACAGTGCTCCAGTTAAAATTAGAGCTAATTGCAAATCAGAAAGTGGCTGGAATTGCAAGATTTTCTCGCAAAACCCGGTTTGAAAACTAATCAATAAAAGCATACTAAAAGCTCTTGCTCTTTAGTGTCAATTTATGGCTTCATTGCAAAATAATTTCGTTTAAAAAAACAAGCACATTTTTAGAAATTTATTTGCACTAATTCTTCCAAAAAATTTTTATTTTGCCAATTTATGTAATTTTTTGCACAATAACTACAGCCCTGCACTTAAAAATGTATTTCAACGCCAGAAGTGGTGGAAACTATGCACTAACATTTTTTACAGTGTATTCTTAAAGCAGATTCTTTAATAACTTATTATAATAAATTTGACAGTGATTTTCTCATTTTACTTTCAAATATGATTTTTCTGCCACTTCTTGAGACAAACATGTCACCCAGAAACAAGATGTCCGCCTTAGTAATCATCATTAGCAAAATCCTTTTGTTTAAAAAACAAGCACATTTGTAATTTATTTGCAGTAATTCTTCCAAGCGATTGTTATTTTGCAAATTTTATCAAATTTTTTGCACAATTACTACAGCCCTGTATTTAAAAATGTATTTCAACGCCAGAAGTGGTGGAAACTATGCACTAACATTTTTTTTTCCAGTGTATTCTTAAAGAAGATTCCTTAATAATTTATTATAATAAATTTGACAGTGATTTTCTCATTTTACTTTCAAATACGATTATTCTACCACATCTTAAGACAAACATGTCACCCAGAAACAAGATGTCCGCCTTGGTAATCAAAGTTCTTGAGAAACAAAGGGTGTATGATGCTGATGATGAAAGTAAACATATTGTATAATAAAAGGGTCGCATTTTATTGTGACGCATCTCTAGAAACGGGCTTGGTATTGCTATGGAAAGAGCTTTTTTTGTAAAAAAGGAAAAAATAATTATTTCGTCAAGACACTATAAACACAAACATCCACTATCCTCGTAAACTCAGGTAGGCTGGATTCCTACCGAAATTATGCAGCTGTTGCTTTTACGAAAGAAAAAAAAACCAGTCAATTAAGGTTGCGTATGTTGGCGAGTATGCAAATTGTGAAATAGCTGCTTTTCCATTTCCATAACTTTATGCGGTCAAGGTCAGAAAAAAATGGCGACAAGTTCAGGGTGTTTTTCTAGCGAAATGACTGCCGGGCTGGTTTTATATAATGAGTTGAGGTAAAACTAGTTGAAAATTCATTTTCTGACGTTTCAGGGAAGAAAATTGATTGCGCTTTATACCCATTGCATCAATAGGAGTAAGAAAAAATTGCTTCAATTTGTTTTCCATTCATCGCTGTTCCGCGAGTCTTCGGGCAAAATACGAAGAAGAATTGGCAACATGTTGACTTACTTCCACAGTTTAATTTGTTTTTTCCTGTGGTTTGTACCAGTCATGTGTCTAAAATATCAGTGAAAACAATTCGTTGCATTCCGTTGTTATTTCAGCTAAACAACTTTATGCTCTAAGTCAGATTTTTGCATAAATGTTTAACTATAACACAAAGCTCTATTTTTCTCTAATTATCTTCAATCAAATTTTGTATCCTGGATACTTTTAAATGAATTTTTTGGACATTGCAAGTTTGTGGGTAAGTTATGTGTTGCCCTTTTAATAATTGTAAAACAGAACGAGAACATAAAACAGTAAATATCGCTTAACAGTTTTTTAAAGCACAGTAGAACCTCGATTATCTAAACTAATTATATCCAAAAAACTATCACCATATCGATTTCTAATATTTTACTTGTATTTAATCGCCACCTCTTTACCAAGAATCGTTAGAATAAGGTCAACCTGCTATATCGTGATAAATATTGCAAGAAAATCGGGATACTTATTGGTGGAATCCAAATTATAATCAGGAGTTAAGTTAATTTATGATGCTCTCTGGCATGATTTGGAGGGATTGTCTGTTTTCAACACGATTGGATGCTGAAAAAGGTGCTTTTTAAATGTGAAATCAAAAATAATGTAAATATGAATTGTTTACCTGTGGCTTGCACCAGTCAGGTGACTAAAATGTCAGTGAAAACAATTCGTTGCATTCCATTGCTACTTAGCTCGGCAACTTTATGCTCTAAGTCAGATTTTTGCCGACAAAGACTTTACCGACATAATACAAATTTTTATCGTTTTCTAATTATCTTCAACCAAATTTTGTATCCTGGATACTTATTGAGAAATTTTTTGAATATTGCAAGTTTCGGTAAGTTAAGTGCTACGCTTTTATTAATGGTAAAACCGAACGAAAACATAAAAGAGTAAATATCAATTAACAGTTTTTTTAAAGTACAACCTCGATTATCTAACATAATTTTATCAGGGAAAAAAATAGCAATTTTCAATACTTAACTTGTATGTAATCGCCAGCTCTTCACCCAGAATTGTTGGGATACGGCTAATCCGCTGTAGCGTATTAAATATCGCAAGAATAAAAATTATGTGCTACCTTTTAATAATGGTTAAACAGATCGAGAACATAAAAGATTAAATATTGATTAACAGTTTTTTTTAAAGTACAACATCGATTATCTAACCTAATTTTATCAAGAAAAAAAAATATTACTATAGCAATTTCCAATACTTTACTTGTATGTAATCGCCAGCTCTTCACCCAGAATTGTTGGGATACGGCTAATCCGCTGTAGCGTATTAAATATCGCAAGAATAAAAATTATGTGCTACCTTTTAATAATGGTTAAACAGATCGAGAACATAAAAGATTAAATATTGATTAACAGTTTTTTTTAAAGTACAACATCGATTATCTAACCTAATTTTATCAAGAAAAAAAAATATTACTATAGCAATTTCCAATACTTTACTTGTATGTAATCGCCAGCTCTTCACCCAGAATTGTTGGGATACGGCTAATCTGCTGTAGCGTATTAAATATCGCAAGAATAAAAATTATGTGCTACTCTTTTAATAATGGTTAAGCAGAACAAGAACATAAAAGAGTAAATATCGATACGCAGTTTTTTTAAAGTACAACCTTGATTATCTAACCTAATTTTATAAAGAAAAAAAAAACTATTACTATATAAATTTCCAATATTTCACTTGTATGTAATAGTCATTTCGTCAGCAAGAATTGTCAGAATACGGCTAATCTGCTATATCGTAAGAATAAAAGTTATGTGCTACTCTTTTAATAATGGTAAAACAGAACGAGAGCATAAAAGAGTTAATATCAATTAACAGTTTTAAGTACAACCTCGATTATCTAACCTAATTTTATCAAGAAAAAAAAACTATATTACAATATCGATTTCCAATATTTTACTTGTATGTAATCGACAGCTCTTCATCGAGAATCGTTGGGATACGGCTAATCTGCTATATCGTATTAAATATCGTTAAAAGTAAGATTTTTATGGGCGGAATTCAAATTATTATCAGGAGTTAAATTAGTTTATCATGATCTCTTTCGTGATTTGGAGGAATTATGTATTTTTGACGTGACATAGTACCGAGAAAGCTACTGTTTAAATGTGAAGTTTGAGAATAAAGTAAATAGGAATTGTGCTACTGCGTCAATAAACACGTGCCTCTAAAATCACGTGAGAAATGATGTCAAAGAAAGAAAGAAAAAAAACGATCTCTTAATGATATGATTCACTTGAACGCCGTATGTATGACATCAAAAAAAAAAAAAGTTTAAATAAACAATTTGAAGATCACGTGAATACACTTTGATTTGTCATGTCAATAATGGAGATCGCTAAAACGTGAAACTCAAATTCAAACCTTTGCTAATTATTAAAATAAATCATTTTAAAATTAAATATCCCTAGTTTTTTCGTTAATTATCGGATATTTGTGAAGCTAAATTTAAGTTTTCCGATATGTTTGATTACCGAAAACAGATTCGGTCTCAGTTATACCATTTATGGAAATAATTTCAACTCTTGTAAAATAAATGAAAAGAATGTAAATAGTAAATAGAAGAAAAAAATCAATGCGTGATTCACAAGTCACGTGATTAGAATTTGAGATTTTTTACGCCAAAATGTGACACGATTCACTTGAATTCACGACAGCACCGAAACCGAAATGGCTCAAATGCGTGATTTTGAAGATCACGAGAACATGACGCGAAATGTTTTATCGCGTAAAAAGAAAGCGATCGCATCAATTCTTCCGGATTTTTCTCCAAGCATATTTTTACATTAAATTTGTTTATTATAAATTAGAAGAAGCAATATGCTTCTCCATTTGTTTATACTATCAGTTTATACAATATTTGTTTATACAATCAGTTGTTTATATTATTAGAATATCGTTGAACAATAACATCGTACAAATTTGCTGCAACCAATCTGAACTATCTAAAAATTACTAACTAATCCTAGTTATGTTTGATAACACTACATTGTGGTTCAATTTAAGAGGTTCAAATTATCATTATTTTAATATTGTTGCAAATCTGTGCGATATTATAGCTTAAAATGCCGATATTGTGGTTTAAATTAATTTTTCTGTGAGAATGGGAGTTCGAACGGTGACTGGTGCTCGTTAAATTTGTCGGGTCATAAAGTTCTCCGTGTTCCTATAGCAAATCATATCTCTGGGGGTACTGAATTGGAGATTGATCGTTCTCTGGTTCAGGTCAAAATTACGAATCATATTCATAGTTAAGATACTTATTCATTTAATCTAATATATCCTTCATATTTGATATCAAAACATTACAAACGTATTTCAGTGCTAAAAAGGGGTGCGGGCCGGGATAGCCTAACTGGTAGGACGTTAGGCCCACGTTCAAGAGGTCGTGAGATCGATCCCTGAAGGCCAAAATGGTGAATGGTGTACGCTAAGCCTGTAGAGGTCACAAAGTGCTCCAAGTTCCAATAACAAATCAATACTTCTGGGGGTGCTGGATCGGAGATTGATCGTTCTTTGTTTCAGGTCAAAACTACGATCTATGGATGAATGGATGTGTGTATGGGTCCGCCCTATAAAAGGAGTGTGACGTATATGTGGTGGAAGTTGAATTCTTGGCCATAGATAGCGCCACTGCAAAACAAGAACAGTCGAACCTCTGCCTTAATGGTTGACGATAACAACAAAAAATTATTTTTTCTGAGACATGTGTTACTTTTAGGCGAATTTGTTAGGTTATTTTAGTTTTTTTTTTAATGTTAATCTGCATGTTGCCGCTAAAGCTTGAAGACTGTTAATATTCCCATTACTTAACTAATAAGCTGATGAACTAGGAGAGTAATTCGTTAAAGTGCAAAATCAAAATTTCCTTCAATTTCCAAAATCAAACTTCGTGTCGTTAAAATTCAGAATTTTTTTACTCTCATTCTATCAACCATCATCAATCTCTTTCTATCAATTAATTACATGAGTATATTGATTTGATTCTTTAGATATCAAAAAACAAACAAATGGAATTATGATAGTTTTCTTAATTCTAATATTGTTTTAAACCGTTTGATTCTTTGAATTATAATTTTAAAAGGGATTGATTATTGATTTTATCAAATGATGTTTTGATTGTACTAACTTGATATTTTGAACATCGAAAAATAAATAAATGACATCATGTTAAGCGTAGAGAAACGTTGTTGTTGTTCCAGCAATGATCTTATTTTCACTTTAACGTGTGTCTAATAGTTAAAGTGTAGATTATTTAGGTAGTTTTAAGATTGCCAAGCTAATTTCAAAAATGAAAAAAAAAAATGGCACTTTAACGGATTACTCTATTTTCGGATCAAATTACGGTGACAAGTTCCGGCACTCCCCCCAAGTCAAAATTTTTGATGGTTTTCCTTTGATGGACCAACATAATCCTTGATGGTAACCAACATAAGCAACCATCACCCCAAGGTAGGAATTCGGACAGAATTATGATGGTCCAACATAAGATTAGCATCTTGTTTTGATGGTTTGCTCATGTTGGACCATCAGAAATTTCCATCATATTATCTTAGAAATGAAATGTTGGAACCAACATTAGCTACCATCATCCCAATATAGGAATTCGGACAGATTTATGTTGGTCCAACATAAGAGTAGCAACTTGTTTTGATGGTTTGTTGATGTTGGACCATCAGAAATTTCCATCATATTTTCTTAGAAATCAAATGTTGGAACCAACATTAGCTACCATCATCCCAATATAGGAATTCGGACAGATTTATGTTGGTCCAACATAAGAGTAGCAACTTGTTTTGATGGTTTGTTGATGTTGGACCATCAGAAATTTCCATCATATTTTCTTAGAAATCAAATGTTGGAACCAACATGAGATACCATCATCCCAATATAGGAATTCGGACAGAATTATGATGGTCCAACATAAGATTAGCATCTTGTTTTGATGGTTTGCTCATGTTGGACCATCAGAAATTTCCATCATATTATCTTAGAAATGAAATGTTGGAACCAACATGAGATACCATCATCCCAATATAGGAATTCGGACAGATTTATGATGGTCCAACATAAGATTAGCAACTTGTTTTGATGGTTTGCTCATGTTGGACCATCAGAAATTTCCATCATGTTATGTTAGAAATGATATGTTGGAACCAGCATTAGCTACCATCATCCCAATATAGTAATTCGGACAGATTTATGATGGTCCAACATAAGATTAGCAACTTGTTTTGATGGTTTGCTCATGTTGGACCATCAGAAATTTCCATCATGTTATGTTAGAAATGAAATGTTGGAACCAGCATTAGCTACCATCATCCCAATATAGTAATTCGGACAGATTTATGATGGTCCAACATAAGATTAGCAACTTGTTTTGATGGTTTGCCCATGTTGGACCATCAGAAATTTCCATCATGTTATGTTAGAAATGAAATGTTGGAACCAGCGTTAGCTACCATCATCCCAATATAGTAATTCGGACAGATTTATGATGGTCCAACATGAGATTAGCAACTTGTTTTGATGGTTTGCCCATGTTGGACCATCAGAAATTTCCATCATATTATGTTAGAAATGAAATGTTGGAACCAACATGATATACCATCATCCCAATATAGGAATTTGGACAGATTTATGTTGGTCCAACATTAGAATAGCAACATGTTGGACCATCAGAAATTTCCATCACATTTTCTTACTGCTCAAATGTTGGAACCATCATCCCAATGTAGGAATTTTGTCTGACAATTTATCGTCGAACATAAAACAGGCAAATAGTTTTGATGGTATATTCCCGCTGCTCCAACAATAATTTGTTGGAACAATCACCTTATACATGATTTTAATCAGATTTATGTGATTTGATTAATCCTTATGGATCATCCAGATTTACTATCATTACATCTTGCTGTTTGACACGTAATCTCCATGACGGGTCTCATTGGGTAAAACGTTAAGCAAATTTAAGAAGGAAAAACTCAAATTGTGCGTGAATTTTGATTAGAATATTACTTATAAAAATAATTTTGTCCAAGAACAATTTATATCAGTACTTTTAAATTAAACATTATACTATTGCGGCAATTATTCTCTAATATAGTAGACAATCCAGTATCAAAATAATTGCAATCCAGGCTAATTAGAAAGAAATATTAAAAAAATGTAAGCTTGTGACACATTTAAAAAATTAAACAAATTTTTAAAAAAAATTAATATTCAATGTCAAAATAAAATCAAGGATATTTATTTAAAATCTTTTATTCAAACAGAGCATATTATTCAAGCAACTTCTTTCCAACAACAAGCACACATAATTCACAATTATAATGGTCAGTCTTCATTTACAAACTTCGTCATAGACAAACTTCCTTTATACTAACTTTACTAATTCATTCCATATATGTCCTCGTATTACATCTAGAAGAAAAAATAAGAGCAATCAAATTAACAGCTTCTTTAAATAATTAATAATGATTTTCACTACAATTCACTAAAGTGAAATTCAAACAAGACCCAAAATAAAGAAATTTAAAATTAGCCTACTTTTAAGAAAAATGTTAGGTTAATATTTGTATCAATTTGTGCATATGTTTATACAAAAGGACGTAAATACAGAAAAATTGGCAGTTATAAAATTATGAAGATGTTTGGAAATCTTTGGACAAATTATGTAGATTTTTTGAATCTTAGCACAATTTGTTAAGACCAAATATTAAATTTTTTCGGAACTACTTGATGTTAATATAAAATTATATGTAAATACTCTATTTTCTTCAAAAATATTTTTTTTAACGAATACCAAATTCATAAATAATTTTAGCTATTCAGCTAGTTAATTGTTTTGCTGTTTAGTCAATTATTGACAGGGAAAACAATTCTATGCACACAGTGATTTCTTTTACGAAAGAAAAACGCATTATGAAATTACAGTTTTAATGAAGTTCGGGCAATCACATTTAACAATATAAATTGAGTACTCTTTTCTTGTGATCTCAGGGTTATCAAAGGTGGGCTCAGTCCAATAAAATCCATCTTTTTACACACCAAATAAGTTTCTTAACATTTCATTAGTTCCAATCAATTTTCTTTGAAATTACCTAATTAAGTTGCTCTTTGAAATAATTGTTGCTCGTTAAGTTGCTCTTTGTAATATATTGTTCTATAAACTTTTATGCCAATCTTTATTTTATGCCTTTTTACAACCTTATTCGCAAACAAAATTATTATGAACAAATTAAAATTAACTAAATACACGAAAAAATACATTATAAATTATTAATATAAATTACTAAATTATAAATTATTAAAACACATTACTAAATTCTGAGATCTATAAAACAAATAATGTACAATGGCAATAATAGCACATTTCATTTCACGGATGTTAACAACACTTCTAGAAATTCCATTCATTAATTAAGTTTCAATTTATAATTTTTAACTTATTATGCTTCATATTTCACACTTCATTTATTTACAATAACTTCATCCTTATGCAATTTATTGTACATTTAGAAGGCGACAAAAAATGACTGAAATAATTATATTTTATTTATAATTATATTTTGATTTCTAATGTAACATCTATATTATATAAAACGCTAATACGTATGTATCAATAAAACCGATGATATTTCTTTTCTCGCGTTGGCAACAGTTTTCATTTTTAATTGATAGGCTTCGACACGCAAGAGCACGTAGTGAGCATCATGTCTAATCGGGTGAATTCTCACCGAATTATCAAAAAATTCTCACAAAATTATCTTCATCGAAGCCGATGCTTTACATTCGGCGTTCAGTACTGTTTCATATTGTTTTACAACACATGGTTTTAGCCATCTGGTGGGAAAGACTTTAAAACAAAACTTACAACAGTTACTTTTCTCAACAACTGAAATTTAGAATAGTGTGATTAAGAAAAATATGTGAACTGTTGGCAATTTCAAATTAATACTGAAATGCACAGGCTTAGAATTTTCTACAGTGAAAAGTTTTCGGAACTTCAGTGTTCAAAAAAGTATACAAAAGCTAGACGCTAAGAACGTATCCAATGAGCGAGCAAACCGAGCATCAGATTGCGAAGCAATCCGAAATGAACTGCGAAGGCAGTTCCGGGGGTTGGTGAGCACCAGCGAGCAGGGGGGCGAAGCCTCCTAGTTAGATATATTTTTCTAATCTAAACATTAGATATGTAAATAATTATATCTATTAAAGCAGGGCTTGAGATTTTTTTCATTCAAATACAAAGAACTTTGATTTATGACTAAAAAAACATCATAAATGTTTAATCAAAATTAAATTAATATTAAAAGTATATTATAAGAATATCTTAGAAGCTCTGGCTACCTAAAACAATTTTTCATTATAAAACATAGCTTTGAATGCATAGCAACCATTTTGAAATAAATCCCTGATTGAAATTCAAAGACTGGATGAAATAGAGAATTTAAAGAATGCTTTAAAAATTAAAACAAAGTTTCAATTACCAAACCATAATCTTAATTTAAAATTGTGATTTCTTCCTTTTCCCTCCTGAGTTTTAAAATGACAAAATAAATGTAACAAATTGCATTTATAAAAGTAGTCATTCATCAAAAAATAAATATTTAATCTATATATTTTTTATATTAAAATATTAATTTTTAATCCTATATTAAAATACATAAGTTGAACTAAAAAAATTCCATTGAAATTTTTTTTCACAAAATTTCTTAATAGAAAATCTGATAATGTCAAAGATACTGTAAACATATGAGAAAAAAAAATACTTCAATGTATACTTTAATCTGTACTTTCAATCTCAAGAATCAAAAGATTTTGAAAAATGTAATTTCAAATTCGTTGGAATTTAACAAATACCAAGAAAAGAAATAGTAAAAGTACCAATACTTTAAAATGTAGTTTATTAACTTTTTAAATATATATATAAAATCAGTTGATTTAAATCAATGATTTTCTTTTAAAAAAATCAGTTCAATCAACAAAGCCCTGATTATAAGTACATATAATACAGGTTTTTGCAAACACTGCTACATTCCCCCAACTCTTTAAAAGTTAAGCAGGAGGACTTGTTTATAATTCATTAACAAAATATTGAATACATCAGCTTATGCTGATGGGCAAAAATATAAAAAATTAAACAAATAAAATGCAGCTTCTTTTCTTATTAACTTAAAAAATATTTTAAAAAATACAGTTTCAGAAAATTTCTAGTTCCAGTGAGTGTATTTTAATTGTAGTTTTATTTTCAACTGTCAGAAACTTGTGTTTGCCAAAAGAAAAAGGCAGGAAAATCGATTTTATGCATTGAAAAAAATATATGCAAGCTAGTATGCGACATAAAAAATAATCCACACACAGACTTTTATAAGTATGTTATATTAAATAAAGGTTAATAATATCAGAAATAAATTACACCTATAGCTACAGGATGCGAACTGATTTAAACAACTGTAATAGGAACTTTACAACTGTGTAAAATCTTTCAATATTTTACACTTGAAAGCAATTTGGAACTATATATGCTAAAATAAAAAAAGTAAAAAAAATTAAATAATGAAGAATTTAACTGTACTTAAGCAGTTCAGTTTATCATTTAAAAATTATTAATATAAAAATTTAAAATCAATTATCCTACTTCAAATAAGATAGATTTTTAACAGACAAAATATAACGTTCAACCCATTTTTTAACAGTTGTTGAATGTAGGAAAATAGGAATAATTATTGCTATTGCTTGAATGAATATAAGTAAAAAAACTAAAGCATTGAAAGTGGCAACTGTAAGAAAAACATATGACTCATTAAAAATAACCATCAAACTTAAGTTTTAACATTTTTATCAAAAAAAAAAATTTAAAATAATAATAATCACTAGTAAATTATACTTAAAAAAGCATTGTCTTTAACCCTAATGTTACCGCATTTATTTCCAAAAGAAATGTCAAGTGTTTGACACAGCGTATATTTTCTTTAACAGAATTTTCCTTTTGTTTCTAATTCTACACAAAAAGAAAAAAAAATTTTATTATCTTATTTTCAAAATTATTTGGAAAATTAAGAAACAAGAACATTATAAATGGAACAAGCCTTTAGTAAGGTTGAAGCTTAGGCCTGGCCATCGAAGAACTGCGATTTGGGAACTTTTGAATATTGAAACTTTTTCAAATAACATCTTTTACTATTGTGCGAAAACTCAAGTCAATACTTATTTTAGATATCGAAATTTCGCTTTACAAGCACGATGGCATAAAATTGGAACACCCTATTTTTAAACCTTAATTATTTCAGGTTTTTTAATTATTATAAACAAAATGCTTTTCAGGATTTTGTATATTTCAGCAAGTTTTGATTTTAATACTTTTCGATCCACAAAAATGTTAGTTCCAAATGTATATATATTTCCTAACATCTGGTTCTGTTAAAGATTTTCTGAAAATTAAAAACAAAAGATTCTTTTATTATTATACTGGAATGATTTGTTCAGCTTGGACGATCTAATGGACATTGCACCAATAGAACAGCAAATGGGACTTTACGTAACGACCATTATAACAGAAGAAGAGCACAAATGGGGGTCTTAATAATGAGCGTAGACTATTTTACCTTAATTGGTAATAATAAAGCAAAAATGCAAAGTAAACTGGAATATATATATTGAATATACAAACATTATGCCTTCAATATGAAAGCTTAATATATACTAGCAGCCGAAGCTTTGGCGAAATGACACCTTGCACCATCACTCTAGACCAGTGATTCTCAACCTTTTTTTTGGTGGCGGCACACTTTTAACGATTTCGAAATTTGACGGCACACAATGAAAAAAAATTAGTTTAAAAGTTGTTAATTTATCACTAATACACTGTGTTAAATAGTTCGTGATAATAATTTTGAATGTAAAATAAAATAATATGTACTACAAAAGCACGTTTATTAAGAGACTAATTATTTCTTTCGACTAATTTTTTATTAGTTAGTAACAGTTATTTATTTTTTTGCTAGTTATTAATTGTTAGCTTGTTTTCCATAGTTATTAACTGTTAGTTTTTTTTAATTGTTATTTTTTGTGATTTCCTGTTAACTATTTTTTTTACTAATTATAAATTGTCAGCTTATTTTTTTTTGTTAGTTATCCTTTGTTAATTTGCTTTTATAACTATTAATTGCATAGCTTACTTTAATGATTAGCTTTAATATCCGTTTGAAAATTAATATTTAATTTTCTTTCTTTCGTTAATTAATAATTTTAATAGTCATTAAATTTTCTACCTATTTCAACATTCTTTTAAAATTGCCAAAGATAATTTAAACGCTTCCTTCTTATGTTAACTTATTTTAAGATTATCAGAGACAAGACAATCGCTGATTTATATATATATGTAAACACTTTTCTTTAATTTAAACTTTACTCGTTATAAAAAAAAGCATTATAATTGTATCATTTCTAATATTTGGAGGCACATTTTAAGAATTTAGCGGCAAACAAAAGTGCTGCGGTACAGTGGTTGAGAATCACTGCTCTAGACATTGAAGTAAATATATTTAGTAAATAAAAGTCAGACATTAAAAAAAGTTTACACACTCAATTGAAGAAAAAATAATAATTTTAAAAAGGTAGAATCAGGATTGTTTTTCGCACTAACAAAACTATCAGGATTGAGAATCCAAGAAAAAAAAATAATTAGAATACTTACTCATCCTCTCAAAGGCATCGGAATCACTTCGCATCCAAATGATCAACTCAACATTCAGAGGCTCCAATTTTCATTTCAACTCCTCCAAACTAATGCACTGAAAAGTAAGCCAATAGAAAAAAAAATAAATTGCATTTTATTCCCTTAAACAGAAATACATTGTTTAGAAAGGAATTAACATTTTAAAGGAAATAATATTTATGTTTACAACAGCGTTAAGCTAATTGCGCTCATGTAATGGGAATAAATAACGTTAATAATGTAGTATATTTTCAGTCACTTTAAAAGATTACAATTTTTTTTTTTATAATTTTAATGCTCACCTTCTACCCACCAATAAATCCTTCTATTGTGCAGCAAAATTAACAAAAATTAAACTTAGCAGGGAATACTTCAGGAACATGGACATGAACATAGTGGATAACAAAAATGCTCACATTAAATATAACTATTGAAAAAGATTGGGAAAACAGAAGATCATAACAATAAAATGAAAGAAAAAAAATTGCTTATTAATATATAAAGCATCACTAGTGTTGTAGGATACTAGTCTTAAAATTTAGTCTCAAAAGTTACGTGCTCAGCGACTTAATTCTAAGATCCGGGACACAAAGCCTTATTGCAACACTTTGGGCTACCTGAACCCCATTTCGAATCTTAATCTCAGAAGAGATTATCTTGTGAGATTCAGTCAGCCACACAGATATTTGTCCTCCACGTGACGGAGGTTCAGGATTTTGGTACTTTGCCATATGCACCGAGTGTTTGCGTACGGACAAATGAATCCACATCTGAATGACGATCTTACACCAGAGACTAAATTCAAAAGACTTTCAACAATATTAATAACAATTGTTTTATCAATCACTTTCTTTGCTACAAATATCTTCTGGATAACATCAAAAAAAATTATAATTTTAATCCCCACCGTTTATGCATAAATCACTTAATGGTGAATCAAAATTAACAAAAATTAAATTAAACTTAGCAGGGAATACTGTTTGAACATGGAAGTGATTATAGTGGATAGCTATAAAGCTGACATCAAAAATAACTGTCGAAAAAGATTAGAAAAACAGAAGATCATAACAATAAATTGAAAGTAAAACAAAATTGCTAATTAATATATAAAGCATCACTAGTGTTGTAGGATACTAGTCTTAAGATTTAGTCTCAAAAGTAAGACTAAATTCAACAGACTTTTAACAATATTAATAACAATTGTTTTATCAATCATTTTCATTGCTACAAATATCTTCTAGATAACATTAAAAAAAAATTATAATTTTGATCCCCACCGTTTATGTTTAAATCCTTTTATGATGTATCAAAATTAACAAAATTTAAATTAAATTTAGCAAGGAATACTTCTTGAACATGAATGTGATTATAGTGGATAGCAAAAAAGCTGACATCAAAAATAACTGTCGAAAAAGATAAGAAAAACAGATCATAACAATAAAATGAAAGAAAAACAAAATTGCTTATTAATATATAAAGCATCACTAGTGTAGTAGGATACTAGTCTTAAAATTTAGTCTCAAAAGTTACGTGCTCAGCGACTTAATTCTAAGATCCGGGACACAAAGCCTTATTGCAACACTTTGGGCTACCTGAACCCCATTTCGAATCTTAATCTCAGAAGAGACTATCTTGTGAGATTCAGTCAGCCACACAGATATTTGTCCTCCATGTGACGGAGGTTCAGGATTTTGGTACTTTGCCATATGCACCGAGTGTTTGCGTACGGACAAATGAATCCACATCTGAATGACGATCTTACACCAAAGACTAAATTCAAAAGACTTTCAACAATATTAATAACAATTGTTTTATCAATCACTTTCTTTGCTACAAATATCTTCTAGATACCATCAAATAAAAAATATATAATTTTAATCCCCACCGTTTATGCATAAATCCTTTAATGGTGAATCCAAATTAACAAAAATTAAATTAAACTTAGCAGGAAATACTGTTTGAATATGGATGTGATTATAGTGGATAGCTATAAAGCTGGCATCAAAAATAACAGTCGAAAAAGATTAGAAAAACAGAAGATCATAACAATAAATTGAAAGTAAAACAAAATTGCTAAATAATATATAAAGCATCACTAGTGTTGTAGGATACAAGTCTCAAAATTTAGTCTCAAAAGTAAGACTAAATTCAACAGACATTTAACAATATTAATAACAATTGTTTTATCAATCACTTTCCTTGCTACAAATATCTTCTAGATAACATTAAAAAAAAAATTGTAATTTTGATCCCCACCGTTTATGTTTAAATCCTTTTATGATGAATCAAAATTAACAAAATTTAAATTAAATTTAGCAAGGAATACTTCTTGAACATGAATGTGATTTTAGTGGATAGGAAATAAGCTCACATCAAAAATAACTGTCGAAAAAGATAAGAAAAACAGATCATAACAATAAAATGAAAGAAAAACAAAATTGCTTATTAATATATAAAGCATCACTAGTGTTGTAGGATACTAGTCTTAAAATTTAGTCTCAAAAGTAAGACTGAATTCAAAAGACTTTTAACAATATTAATAACAATTGTTTTATCAATCACTTTCTTTGCTACAAATATCTTATAACATCAACAGTTAAATTTTTTTTTATAATTTTGATCCCCACAGTTTATGTATAAATCCTTCTACCTATTAATATTTAATTTCTTAACAGTGAATTAATTTTCTTTAAAATGGAATCTGAATAAATTTTTAAGAGATCTCGTTTTATTTTTACAAAAAGAGCGTATTTATTAGGATCAAATGGCAAGCAAAGCATGGAAAAACGATTAGGGAAAACACTGATGGAAGAGTAATGGAATTTCTGATTTGCCGCAATCAATTAATAGCTCGATCTCCACAAAATTCAATAAACATTGCAAATAAATTATATAGAAGAAAAAGACAATAAAAAAATAATAATTATTAAAAGAATAAATAATTTTACATAAACTTACATGAGAAAACCACGCCGGCTTGTGGAATAACAACTGACAATAAGAAGTTGAGTTGATATTTTGCTACTCGACGCAAGCGTAAAGTTTGAAAAGAACACTCAAGCACAATTCACACTGCATCTCTGATTGACCTTGACGCGGGGTCGAATGTATAGAAGCAACGTATATCAAGGAGCATTCACACCGACTGCTACCTTATATATGAAACAAAAATGCTATACTTTTTGTGAGAAATGAAAGCATAATCTGGAATTTTAAATTAAGCAATATAAACTGTTATTATTTATTTTTCTTAATTAAAATTGCAGGGTTCGATCCCTGATTCTGCTAACCTCTCACCGAGAAGTACATGCATTATACGTGCTCTGCAAAATCTCTGGAATGGAAAGTCCTGTGGTCAGTCGCTTAGCAGTACCATGGGTACAGGGATCTGATGAAAATTTCTTTTCCCTTCATATCTATACTTAAATTGAGGAGATGGCGTGACGAAATTTGTGATGGCAAACTTCTTCGGATCATTCTCAGAGATGTTTCCGAGACCGTTGCCAATAGCCCATTGTACAGTTCTAGTGCGACATAAATAAAAGTACCTACCTACATTAAAGTATCTACTCAACCTTTTGTTTCTAACCACTATCTCATCATAATTTATATATAGTTTTGTTTAAAAAAAATATTTGAGGTAGAATTCTTGGCCATGGATGGTGCGACTGAAAAAATACAATTACAGCCCCTCGCCCTAAGAACCTATGACAACAAAAACAATATATATAATTATTTTGAATTATCTCATATTTCCACGCCATTATAAAATGTTATTAGAATATGCCCGACTTAAGTAAATGTGTAAGGAAAATACTTTTTCCCCCCTGTCATTTAATCTATCTCTCGTTTACCTAAATCCACGAATCATTCTAATTTCACTAATCTGAATATGAATAATATTTTGTAAATTGAAAACCTACCTCAATGTTATTATATTTAATAACTATTTATATTTTAACCTTTAATAGTACTTTTATAAATATTGCAAAATCTCTAATTTTTTTTTATTTAAATTTTTCTTCTAATTAATCTAAATAATCTTGATATGTTGCTATATTGCTTTACATTTTTAAAAAACTCAATAATGTTATAACCAAATGTTTAATAATTTAAAAAGCAAGTCTTAACCTTTCAGTAACCAGGCAATGATGAAGTAGTGCAGGCGCACATAAAAATGTTATCTATCACTCGTGTACCTATATGAATGAATCTTTCTTAATTTTATTAATCCTGATATGTAGCAAAATTGTTTTCTGAATTAAAAATTTACTTTTGTGATATTAATTGCAGTAACTATTAATTTTTAACCTTTAATAACATATTATTACATATTTTGCATTTAAAAGTGCAACTTTCATCCCAATCTTATTTAAATCCTTTTTGATTTAAGTAATCCTGCTTTGTAACCTCATTGTCTTGTGATTCTAAAATTCACCATTATGTAATGAATTGCAATAACCATTTATTTTAAACCATTAGTTATAATTTCACCTCATGTTTGATAATTTAAATGCCAACTTTCGAGCTTTCAATAAAAAGTCGCGGGACAATGTTCAAGTACTGCACGTGCTCATATTTTAATTTCTCAGTCGTGTACCCATATGAATGATGTACCCATAATCCATATGATCTTTTTTAATCACATTAATACTGATATGTAGCTTTATTGTTTTTCTGAATTTAAAATTCCTTTGAATGATATTAATTGCGGTTGCTATTAATTTTTAACCATTTAAAACATATTACTATATTTTTTTGGGTGGAATGACCTGTGTAGGGGTCAGAAAACTGGCCTTGCGTCAGAAAGGTTCTGGGTTCGAATCCCGGTCAAGGCATGGATATTCTTCAATTCTCTGAATTATCTGTCTTTAATGTGGGAGCAACGTTGGTCCACCTAATACGGTGCCCCTGAAAAAGTGGCCAACAAATCTACCCTTCAGATGGCTATATGACGAAAGGTCATTCTCCAAGCGGGAATTGGAAAAAAAAACAATATTTTTTGCGATTAAAAGCACAAATTTCTACCCAATTGTTAAATATCCTCGACTGTAGCGAATACGATTCGCGATCGCAACGAACTATAGGGGGCGTTGTTGTATGAGACGCTTACCTGCGATTTCCATATGAACCGTCATTCAGTTACTCTGGAGACGTCGTTAATGTAGCGTGTAGCATTGCAACGTTCCTTCTTTAATGTGGCTCATTAAATTTAAAAAAGAAAAATGCTTGATCTTCTTTCTTGTACAACCGAAAACAAAATGGTATCTCTTTTTATTAGAGAAGGAATATCCAAAACACATCGGAAAAATATTTGTACATTAACAGAAAAAAATATGTATATTCTTATAAGAGTTAAAACCTAATGCCCGAGAAATAGTATTACTAAATGTAATGATATAACATGAAAGGCCCATTTAAACTTTACATTCTATAGTTTTAAGAATCATATTAGTTCAAAAATTAAAATGAACAAAAAGTATACATAAGCCTCATAATTTTATGAAATTTAATTTTGTAAGCAACGTTTTTTGACAACAATTTTTATCAAAAAATTTCAAGTTTCAATAAAAATCATTATTTAGAAACTAAGAAACGTAAAATAAAGAATGCTGACGAAACAGAAACAAAAAAAAAAAAACAATTCTTTTTTGTCGCCATTTTTAGTGCTACAAATATTCGTCTTTGGGATTTGCCAAAAACAAAACAAGAAGCAATTTTATTTTTTCAGGAGGGAAATATTTTACCGAAAAAACGAAAATGTACCAATTCCCACAACATAAATCTTTATCTTGGCAAAAGTACGTTTTGGAAATGTTATTTCATTTGGAATCTTATTCATCAGAGTTCATATGGCGATATGATTGTTTTGAATCTATGCTAAACTCTATATCGGCTCATTTTCCACCGAAATCCAATTAACTATTTTGATTTTAAATAAAGTGTTTTATTTTATGAACTGTCGCAAAAATTTTAAGTGTAGATTGGCGGCACTTAAAAACCGCCAAATCTGTAGCGGCGGTGGCGTTAATACGTCGTAAGTACCGAATTTTTATTCCATACTTTTCTGAATCATATTATTTCAAACATTGGAATATACAAGAAGTATACATAAACACATAATGTTATACCATTTAATTTTTCAAAAGTATTTTGAGAACAATTTTTATCAAAAAATTATAAACTAAAAAACGGAAAATAAAGAATTCTTAGGATAAAAAAAACGATTTTAAGAATTATTAACATTGAAATAAAAACTTTCATATTGTTTCTTTTTTTATTATTCTTATAGTTCTTAATCAGACGTAAAAAACCATTCTGTAGAGAACCATCATCAAATGAAAAAAAAATATTTACAAGCAAATTTTTTATTGTAAAAATCATTGCACTTACCTGATTTATGATTCCCGGAGAATTCCAAAATGATAAGTTCCTTGTTTGAAAACTTTATTCTCAAATAATAGATACATAGTTTATACCTTCATTACTTTTAGATAACATACTACACAGCAAAATTTTATAATTGATATGAATTTGAATATGTAGCTAAAAACAGAATAGCTGAATTCTAGTTGAACTTATTCTTTCAAAATTAAAAAAAACTTACCAAGAAAACGATTTAAATTAATTAAGAATCAGCACAAATGGCACTATTTCAAGTAACTTGGATAATTTTTTATTGTTGTTTTCCGAATTATATGGATACAGAAATATATACTATTCTATAACGAAGAAGAATATACTATAACTATTACAATTCTGTATGTTCTGAATTCATATTTATTCACTGGAATGACGAAAGCAATGTTGACTTCACTTTAATTCGTAATGAATTGAAGACAGAAGAAATGCATTTTACCTTAATACACACATCTGTAACAGTATCCGAAATCGGAAGTCATCAGTTGCAAGTTTGTTGATAATAGAAATTAAAAATTATTGAGGAATTTTTCTTCAAATGTTTGGCGTGTTCTGTTCCTGAAAGATTTACTAATATTCTGGAGATTTTTTTCAAGTTCTTCGGCCTTTTCCTTAGGGAAATTTTGTTTCTTATTTGCTGCTAAAAAATGGCGTCTGATTCAGTCAATGACTTTGATGGAACTAAATGAAAACGTGATAAATTAATGTCCGATATTTACAGGCTCCCGCTAGACGGCGTACTCGAGCGTTGCGATCGCGAATTAAAATTTTTATTTAATTTAAATATTTCTTAATTAAATAAATACTGATGTGTGCTTTATTGTTTTGTGTTTCTAAAATTCCCCTAATTGTATTAATTGCAATAACCATTTATTTTTTAACTTTCATAATAATTTCACCACATGTTTAATAATTTAAATAATAACTTTAAACATTTCAGTAAAATGTCACGAGACTATGCTCAATCAATGCACGTGCACATAAAAATCTCTCTCTCATATTAATCTTTGAATTAATCTTTTTTAACTTTATTAGTTCTGATATAAAGCCTAATTGTTCTTTATTTGTCAAATTCATCTTAATGTCAATATTTACAACAACTATTTATTTTTTAAAAAATTCTATTGTAATTTCACTTCGTGTTTAATAATTAAGAGATCGAGCATAGTGTACGTGCGCATAATAATTTTATCTTCTTTGAATGTTATCACTTGGGTACTTAAAATGAATTTTTCTTAATTTTTTGTTTCAATCGTAATAAGCAGTCTATTGTTTTATTCCCATTATTTGCAAAAACTATTTATTTTTAGACTCTTATTGTAATTTTTACCATATACTTCTAATTTAAAGTGTTGAAAATTTTAGAAAAAACTTCTCCTGACTAATGTATGACGCATGTGCACATAATAGTAAAACAGCATATTTCACGATATATAGATATATTTGCTTTCTGCTCTAAAATTAAACATAATATACTGGTTGACCATCATCACAGCAAAACATCTGTTTCCAGCATATTTGAATGGTTGGTGCTAGTTAAACAACAATAAACATAACCTGATAGTTGGACAGTAATAATTGTAAAATAACATCTTCCAACATACTTTTATGGCTATTGTTGGTCCAATATAGGTCCTACCAACCATAATTTGTTGGTAGACCATCAAAATGGCCATGTAACATCCTCCGTCTCAATTTGATGTTGTTGTTGGTTCAACAATAAAAAAAACATTGCATGATACTTGGACCATTATAATAATTAAACAACGTATTCCATCATATTTTAATGGTTGTTGTTGGCCCAACATTAATGAACCCAAACTGTTGGTAGACCATCAAAATAGCCATACAGCATCTTCCATGATATTTTGATGGTTACTGTGAGTTCAACAATAAAAACATAACTTGTTGGTTTACCATCATAACGATAAAATCAAATCTCTCATCTTATTTTGATGGTTGTTGTTGGTCCAACAATAAAAGCATAACTTGCTGTTTTACCACCATAATAATAAAACAACACCTCTCATCTTATTTTGATGGTTGTTGTTGGCCCTACAATAAAAAACATAGCATGATGGTGGAACCATCATACTAGTTAAACAACATATTCCAACTTATTTTTATGGCTGTTGTTGGTCTAACATTATTAAACATAGCATGATGGTTAAACCATCATAATAGATGAACAACATCTTCCCTTATATTTTGATGGTTGTTGTTGGTCGAACAATAAAAGCATAACTTGCTGGTTTACCATCATAATAATAAAACAACACCTCTCATCTTATTTTGATGGTTATTGTTGGTCGAACAATAAAAAACATTACATGATGGTTTGACCATCATAATAGATAAACAACATCTTCAATCATATTTTAATGGCAGTTGTTGGTTCAACATTAGTGAACACAACTTGTTGGTAGACCATCAAAATAGCCATACAGCATCTTCCATGATATTTTGATGGTTGCTGTGAGTCCAACAATAAAAACATAACTTGTTGGTTTACCATCATAACGATAAAATCAAATCTCTCATCTTATTTTGATGGTTGTTGTTGGTCCAACAATAAAAAACATAGCATGATGGTTGAACCATCATACTAGTTAATTAACATATTCCAACTTATTTTTATGGCTGTTGTTGGTCTAACATTATTAAACATAGCGTGATGGTTAAACCATCATAATAGATGAACAATATCTTCAATCATATTTTAATGGCAGTTGTTGGTTCAACATTAGTGAACACAACTTGTTGGTAGACCATCAAAATAGCCATACAGCATCTTCCATGATATTTTGATGGTTGCTGTGAGTCCAACAATAAAAACATAACTTGTTGGTTTACCATCATAACGATAAAATCAAATCTCTCATCTTATTTTGATGGTTGTTGTTGGTCCAACAATAAAAAACATAGCATGATGGTTGAACCATCATACTAGTTAATTAACATATTCTAACTTATTTTTATGGCTGTTGTTGGTCTAACATTATTAAACATAGCATGATGGTGAAACCATCATAATTGATGAACAACATCTTCAATCATATTTTAATGGCTGTTATCGATCCAACATTAGTGAACACAACTTGCTGGTAAACCATCAAAATAGCCATACAACATCGTCCCTTATATTTTGATGGTTGTTGTTGGTCGAACAATAAAAGCATAACTTGCTGGTTTACCATCATAATAATAAAACAACACCTCTCATCTTATTTTGATGGTTGTTGTTGGTCCTACAATAAAAAACATAGCATGATGGTTGAACCATCATACTAGTTAAACAACATATTCCAACTTATTTTCATGGCTGTTGTCGGTCCAACATTAGTGAACATAGCTTGTTGGTAAACCATCAAAATAGCCATACAACATCTTCCCTTATATTTTGATGGTTGTTGTTGGTCGAACAATAAAAAACATTACATGATGGTTTGACCATCATAATAGATAAACAACATCTTCAATCATATTTTAATGGCAGTTGTTGGTTCAACATTAGTGAACACAACTTGTTGGTAAACCATCAAAATGGCCATGTAGCATTTTCCATTATATTTTGATGGTTGTTGTTGGTCCAACAATAATAAACATAGCATGATGCTTGAGCCACCATAATGGATAAACGACATCTTCCATTATATTTTGTTGGTTGTTGTTGGCCCAACAATAAAAACGTAACTTGCTGGTTTACCATCATAATGATAAACTAACAACTCTCATCTTATTTTGATGGTTGTTGCTGGTCCAACAATAAAAAACATGGCATGATGGTTGAACAATCAAAATAGATAAACAACATCTTCCATTATATTTTGTTGGTTGCTGTTGGTATAACAATTAAAACGTAACTTGCTGGTTGACCATCATAAAGGTAAACAACATCTTCCAACTTATTTTGATGATTGTTATTGGTCCAACAACAACAAACATAACATGATGGTTGTACCATCCTAGTACTAAAACAACATGTTCCATCTTAATTTGATGATTGCTGTTGGTCCAGCAATACAAAAGATAACTTGATGGTTGAACCATTATAATAGTAAAGCAATATCTTCCATCATATTTTAATGGTTGTTGTTGGTCCAACATTAATAAACACATCTTGTTGGTGGACCATCAAAATAGCCATGCAGCATCTTCCATCATATTTCGATGGTTGTTGTTTGTCCAACATTAAAATAGCATAACTTGTTGGTAGACCATCATAATGGTAAAACAACATCTGCCATCAAAATATGAAAGTTTATGTTGGTCCATCAAAAATCAAACATTGATTGATGGTTTACCATCATAACATAAAGCAACATTTTCCATTTTGTAATGATGGAAATTTGTTGGGCCATCAAAAACCATCAAAACTAGATGGAAATAGTTGTATGATGGTGAGCATCAACACATGTTGGACCATCAAGAATCTTATTTAAACCAACATAAACCATCATAATTCTTTGATGGTACCATCAAGAATTTTGACTTGGGCCGGTACTTTTTACAGTAAAATATATTTTTACCGAAACATGTTACAAAGCAAAAAATTTTATAAACTGTAATTTTTACAGTAATAATTAACATAAAATCACTGAATCACTCCAATTAAATAAATAATATTGTAAAAATTACTGTATAATATTTTACGGTAAAAATGGATTTTACGATTAAATGGATTTTAGGGATGATGCACCCAAAGTACCGCTACTGTTTACCGTAATTTGATTTGGAATTTTTTACAGTGCAGTTAATCGAAAAATGAGTTATATTACTTGTGGTACAACAGATTTCCATACACATTATTTATGTATTTATTTAATTTGTTATTAAAATATATTATAAATATATTATTTGTTATTAAATATATTATAAATATATTATTTGTTATTAAATATATTATAAATATATTATTTGTTATTAAATATATTATAAATATATTATTTGTTATTAAATATTTTAAAATATATTCCTCACACTGCAAGTGTATTTTTTTACATCTATTCATAGACAGCAAAATTGAAAGATATTACGGTACAACTGACTCCAAATTCTCTAACAGTTTACTTTTATTTCTTCTCTAACTTTTGTTGAATATGTAATACTGGTAGCCGTAAATGATGAGTTGGTTTAATCGCTTCGGAAGTGAGATTGAAATGGCGACAATACTGTTTGTTTTAAAGACATATGTTTCAATTTCGCACTTGCTACTACTGTTCAATGTTTCGTAAGACACTTGTCTTATGATGTCAGCTGTTTTCAGAGTTTGACAGACTTACTTGTGTTTATTTAATTTATTTTTCACTGTCGACGAAATCTCTTTTAATCTGGGTTCGTTGTCCTTCCCTTTCCTGGCGAGGATTTTCTGGGATATTCTCCTAAAATCCTTTATAAAGTTTAATTTATATGTTTTTTCGCCACTTGTTGGCATATATTTTTAATGAGACTGTTTTTTAAAAATAATAAGGTATATTAAACTGAAAATGCTAATTTTTAATTATGAGGTATTAGCTTGAAAATATTTGGGCGTTTTTCTTTCAGGGAGATATTACATTTAAAGATATTGTTATGTACTTATTATCTATTCCTTTTTTTTACTGTGGAGTAAAATCTTTCTGGAGCGAAATATCTCAACTGCAAGATAAGGCTGACGTACACTGAGAAAATTCCTGATCAAATTACAGTATAAAGTAACGATACTTGGAGTGCATCATGCGTAAAATCCATTTAACAGTAATTTTTAGCCAAATATTTTTTTAATTAGAGTGATTTATGCAAAAATTACGGTATATAAGATTTTTTGTTCCGAAAAAGGTTCCAGTAAAAAATGGATTTTACGGTAAAAAGCACCGGCGCCCTCAGTACCGGCACTTTTTAGATAATTTGGTCCAGAAATTTTTTACAATGTGACAATTATAAAAAAAATTGGTGTAGGTTAAATTGCATTGTGGAAGAAAGTTAATGAAAAATAAACTGATCAATTTGACACATTTTAACTCTAATTTACATAATTATGGTAAAGCTGACTTGTTCTAGACCAGTGTTTCCCAAACTTATGACTTTTGTGTACCTTTTCTAAATTTTTCGCAACGCTGTGTACCACTAATAAAAAAAATGAATGTATTTTTTTAAAAATATGTTTATTTTTCTTTTTTAGTAAATTTTTTGAAATTTTTTATTTTTTATTTTTCTTTCCTGATTTTTTTTTTCTTTTTTCCGTATTCTACGTTAAAGATAAAAATTATGTTTTATAAAAAAAATCAAAATAAGTAGAATTTATTACAAACCTTTACTATAAAAAAATTTCACAAAAGTTAAAAATCACAACTAGCTGTTGACACCACTAATTATTAACTCTGCAAAAAATAGACAATAAAAAAATACGTAATCGTAAATTTTCATGGCTACTTTGTTTTTAAATAAAAAATTTTGAAATTTTCGATTGTTGCAAGATATTTCGCATAAGAACGCGTACCACGCTTTGGGTAACACTGTTCTAGACAAAAGTAAGTGACGATTGAAATTCGAAAACCTCTAGGCCAGTGGTGGCGAACCTTTATACACCAACGTGCCATTTTTTTCTAAAAAATTGTTCAATGAGGTCGTAGACGTTCCGTCAAATAATTTTGACTTCGTGATTATTGGAAAAATAATAATACTAAATACTATCAAATCAAAACTCCTTATTTACATTGAAAAAAAAAACATTTTGCCATGTCTTAAAACAACTTAAAGTAACATCAGTGTGACTTCTGTTGTTGCAGATTAGATGACAAATAACTTATATTATTAGGTTGTAAGATGTTAGTTTAAGCAGGACTGTACATTTTTTTTGCTAGTTATTTATTGTTGGCTTGTTTTTTATGGTTATTAATTGTTTTTTAGCATTAATTGTTAATTTTTTTATATTAATAATTGTTTATTATGTTCGATTTTGTGAATTTTAATTTAATTGTTTCATATGCTTAATATTGTAATAACATTTGTGTAATAACAATTGTGATCGGTGGCGTGCCCAAAATATTGTGTCTCGTGCCATAAATGGCACGCGTGCCATTGGTTCGCCATCCCTGCTCTAGGCAGTCACAGGTATATTTGGTTTAATTGAATCCCTTGAAGTATAAATAGCGTAAAAATAAAAGAATTTAATAACTATATATACCATTTTATACCAAATTATTCAACTACCTTTCGAGAAAAAAATTCTGATAAAATTACCGTACAGTCCGCAAAAAAAAAAACGAATCACCCTGAATAACTTTCGTTCTAATGATCGGATTTTCACAAACTAAGTGTCAATCTTAATGGTTCCTGGGGGTGACCTCAAATATGCTAATTAATTAGTGCTAACTATTAATTAAGTTACGAAATCAGACACAAAAACGTACTTTCTCTGAATAAACATGCATTTTTTTTTTACATATTTGGATTTCTTATCTTCAAAATATAGGGGGTAGCCGCAATCTGGGAAATGTGGTCCCCATAGTTTGATCAGGAGAGCGATTCAAAGTTCGTACCCCTTAATGTTAATTTCGCTTTTTGCGTTTTCAGTCATATTTTCAAAACTAATGAAGCAATTCAAAAAAAAATTGCACCCACTCATAAAACTCATTTACCCAAAGCTAATTTCATGCAAAAAATAATTTTTAATAATTATTTATTATTTTTTATTATTTAATTAAAGTGAGGATGAAAAAATATTGAATTATAAGGTATGAATTTTTTTATACCATATTAATCTACATATTTTTCAATTGAAAAATCTAAAGTTTCAACTGTTTTTATTTATTAGAAGCTGAGAAAAATTAAAATTAATTATTTTTAAAAAAATAATTTGGCGACAATAAGGAAATAACTGATTGGGGCGATTAATATTAAAATGTGATAAACTTGGGAGGAACTTGACTTCGCGCGCGTAGCGTAACATTTCATTCATATTTTTTTCGCTAATAATCGTTTGCTAATCTTTTTATTTTTATTTCTTTCACACTATAAAATACGATGTTTCTTCTTTAGTCATTTAATAATTTATTTCCAATTTAGTAAAGAATTTTGAATAAAAAACACTTTATTCAAGTTTTAGTTCACACTTTATTCAAGTCACGTCTAGTTTTAAAAAAGCTTGCTTCTGATAGAATACACCAGATTGTGCGTATTTAATGTGATTATTTTTTATTTTTCTTATTTTGTTTTTCAATAACTGATACAATTTCAATAATATACAAACGTATGCATAGATTTGGAATAAAATATTTATCAATTTCTTGAATATATATTTTATAAATATTAATAAAAATACGTAGTCAACATTTTTAAACATCTCTCACAACATCGCAAATTTCTCAACATCTTATAGGATAAACTAAACAATGAAGGAACACTTAAGCTTAGCTTGCTTTTAAAAAAATTCATAAAAATTTCAAAATTTGTAATTTTAGCTAAATGAAAGTGTCGACATATTTGTTATTAAATGCAAATTATGTTAAAAAAAGTTATATAACTTACATAATATTCTTTTAAGCTTTTGGTGGTTTAAATAATAAGTAGTACGATGATCACGTGAAGGAACAGTTCTTACCAGTGAATAAACACTAAATTTTACAGTGAATGAACACTAAATTTTACAGTGAATGAACACTTAATTTTGAGAATGTTTGATGCTCGTTAGGAATCCATAGGCCACATAGGCCCATTTCTTTTGATTTTCCAGTTCCATTTCCAGAATTCCTCACTGGATAATAAATGAGAAAAAGGAGTTTCGAAGTTTGAGTAAAACCCATCTCTCATTGACTTATATCTAGTAGTTACTTATAAAACCAATTGTTTTTGCTACTAACAATTCCTCAAGAGGACTTATCTCAAAATCAGTTTTCAAGATACTTTCATTATTAATGTTAGTTGTCTCAGCTTCAGAGCCAAAATTTGATTATACAATTGTTCTTTTTGAAATAAATTCTTCAATATTGAAAAAAGCACAGGCTATTGGATATTTGGGAGATTAAACTTTTCTGTCAATGTTCCTTTAAAATTTGCAACATAACTTGTGAGATTTCCTTCTCAAGCTTCTGAAGAAATAGCGCATCGTTACTCTCAAAGCATGTGTTTTGTTGATAAGTTGTCTTGCTCATTAACTCTTGGTGTCTGTTTTGCATGCATTTGTTACAGTCAACGTTTTCTACATCGAATGGAAAAATATCACATTTCATAAAAGCATTTTAACTTCATCAGTTGATGCCTCAAATCTTATTTAAAAATGGATGTAAAATTTTCTAGACATATTGTTTTACAATTCTTTTGTTTTCAAGATCTAACGAGAGATTTCCATGAATTAGGTAGAAAACTAAACTAGAAAATTTGTTTTGAGGAACAAAACTTGCTCAGTATCAAATTGATATGAGATTTATACCTATCCAGAAGAAGCAAAATATGGAATTTGATTGCATTTTTAATTAGCCATGGGTAGAAACATTTGCAATACATTTGTAAAATGTTGCTGCAGTCATTGTTTCATTTCATGAATAGCTTTTTCCAATGAAATATGTAGCAGGGACTGATTCTGTAATATTTCAACGAATTCTTCTGTAAGGAAAAACTACCAATGGAGGTACTTTTTCTTTCCTAGGTACTTTAGAATATAAATCCTTATAATTTTTAAGGCCGAAGATTTGCCTTTTGAAATTATCTTCGAATTGCACTGAGTTATCGGTGGGTGTATTAAATACGGTGATATGATCTCTGATCTCGGGGTTTTCAATCATAACAAACGCCTTTTAACATAAAATATATTTAATAACAAGAAGGATGATGATGATGGTACAGTGTTATGAAGGAAACTGATTAGAAACTAAAATGATTTTACATTACTGCGCAGAGCGCCATCTATTGAGCTTTAGAAATTATAATTAATATGGAGAAATATTATTAAATATTATTAACAGGGTGTCGCCTTAAAAAAAACTTCATCCATTTTTCACCTAGATAATTGTCTTTAAATGGATTTTTCCTACCAGTTCCCGTTAGGACATTAAAGACGGCAATAAGATAATAATTTAGCTAATTATTGGCACAAAATCCTGCAAGGAAATTTT
Organism: Parasteatoda tepidariorum; assembly: GCF_982258835.1. Taxonomy (NCBI): domain Eukaryota; kingdom Metazoa; phylum Arthropoda; class Arachnida; order Araneae; family Theridiidae; genus Parasteatoda; species Parasteatoda tepidariorum. The sequence continues at coordinate 59,993,069 of NC_141764.1, forward strand.
CCATTCAAGCTGTTATTATTATATTTAGTTGTTATATTTAGTTAATAAACATAGTTTATTAAGGTGTCTAAGGTATGATGTAATAACTAATCACTACATTTATAAAGATAAATAATAAATTAATTATTATTATAATTCTTTAAATAAATTTAGTAATTAATTTTGCATATTAAAATGAAATTGTTATAGGAACTATTCATACAACATTTAACTGAATTTTAGGAGTCCTCTATGTCGCTGAACTACTAATTATCCATGTAAAATCATATTTCACACATACTATTCATTCACTGGGAAATCTATTCTCAGTGAAGGAACATGCATGTTCCTTCACTGGTTAGAAGTTGTTTTTTTTTTTTAACATAATTTTGATTTATAATATGACAAAAGGTACAAGAAAATTAAAATTTTCTTTTATTTTCATTAACTTGGAAAAATCCCAGTAAAGGAACACTTGTTTATTCATTGGTTTTTCATCGTTCGGTAATCCAGTTAATAAACACCCCCTAATCTCAGTACTTGCTTATGTTATGATCCTTAAAATAAATAAAACGTAACTTCAATGACCATATTTTGAATTCTTTTTTTCACAATGAGAAAAAAAAGCATTATTATATGCAATTAATTGTAGTTTAAACGGATAACAACAAACACTGACCTTATAATTTTGTCAAAGAAACAAGGCGTTGAACAGATACTAACAAATTCAAAACTTTTTCCTGAGAAGACTCAGAGACCAAGTAACTAAATGCATTGTTAGATGACTTCCTATTGTTAGGTAGTAAGCTACTGTTACCAATCAATCTAAATTAAAACGTTTAAAATCTTATTTCCAAGAAATATCTATGAAATGCTCCTTCATTTGTTGGTTTACCCTATATCATCCTAATCTTAAAAGAAATTTCCGGAAGTGTATCGCAGAACTATTTTACCAACTATTTAATTAAATTTTAACATTTTAAAAATCTTATTCTTTACCATTTTACGTTTATTATTTCTTCATTAATATACTAATAAATGTTTTTAGAACTTTAATTTAGATTTTCTTTAATTTAGGTTTCCTTTTTAAATTATAGTCAAGTTTTTTTTTAAAGAATTATTGTCTGCTAGCTATGAATAATACCTTGTTAAGAAATTAAAAACATTCAGCTGTTTAAAATTATTTAAGGCAAAACAGCTGATTATTTACTTAGCATACTATTTTTTTTGAAAAAAGAATATAAATTATTGATTGTCCTTTTTTTGTTTCTTGTGACTTTAACTTAGATTATCTAAAATAGTGTTGATGTTTTGTAAGTCACTACAAAGAGGATAAAGATACCGAACAGCTGTGGAATACGTAGCCAATTTTCTTAGTGTCTTAAAATATCTCAGTATCTTAAATGTCGTCCTACTATCTTGGTTGTGAAATTAAATTTTTAATTATCTGACCACGTGTGATTCACTAATTATTTCATTACATCTTTTACTCTTTATGATACCAAGTAGATTTTTTTTCTGATAATATACTAAACTATTTTGTTTAATTTTTTACTTTAGCATGATTTCCAAGATATTATTGTAGTATAATTTATTATCAGGAAAATGCCATATTTTGTTAAGCAGGAAATACTAAAAATTGAAATTTGTAAGAATTCCGAAGCTGTGCCAATTTTAGAGTCATCTGATTTTTAAAGAAAGTGCTATAAAAAATACACAATTTCCGAACTTATTTTAATAAAATTTTTTTTTAAAAAAACGTGGCAAGTAGGCTAACATACTTTTTACAGAAACTGTGAAAACTAATTTTTCCTATATTTCGTCAAAAGAGGATAAGAATCAAATTGCTCCAAGGGACCTACTCATTAATTTTGCTATTTCCAGAATAAAATCTGTTTGATCGAAACATATTATTCCTTGAAAATTAAAACGAGGGAAAAATTAACTTTTATTATTTATCGAAGCTTATTCCATTTATTTAATGATAGCGGTATTAAGGTTAAGGATATGCGTTGGAAGCTCCGTTTATTATTATACTATAAATGCATTAAATCATGTAGCTTGAATAATTTATTTTAAGTAAATTATTTAATAATTTTAAGCAAATAAGGGTGTAAAATTAAACTCGATCGAAATACTCCGAAAGTATACCCTGAAATATATGTAGAATAAACTTTGGAATCGATATATAAAAAATACCTTTTCAAAGAACTTCAAGTAGGACGGAAACGCTAACTTGTTTAAAAAAGTTTTCCTTGTAACTATTTAATTTCGTTTCCTGGTACTAGGGGACATTCCATTTTCACATTCGACTTTTGAAATTTCAATTGTAAACGGAATTTTTTTTATGACCTTAAATTAAAATGTTAAGGCTTGCAGCAAAAAAAATTTTTTTCTTTTTACTGCATTGATTTTTTTAACAAAGTAGTGAATTATTATTTTTTCAATCTAAGTACCTGTGCCTATAACATATGTAAAACTTATTTTAATATCGAGTGAAATAATTTAATATGTTGTGTAACTGAATGGATAATCCCAAGAAACTGAATCGAAAATATAAAAACTTCATTGATTTAAAAAAATAATAGATGATAATAAAAATAAACATGTTTTGAGCGTCCAATAATAAAAGTCACAAGTTTTCCAAGCCTGACAAGTCTTGAGAATGGGCGATTATATTTGAAATCTCGAAACATGCCGACTTTTACTTCCCTCTTCATATGTTTTGAAGCCATTTGAGTTTTTATCGTCAATTATACTGCTTTATATTTGGATCTTGATCATTATTTTGATAAGGATTTTACACTTGTTAAAGTAAACATATGCATTTTAATATTTTATCAGGATTCATGTGGTCTTTAAAAACGTAAGAACATCAATATTGTAAAAGTTATGTTTAACTTAAAAATTAACATTTTGACACCAGATATTTTAACAGATATTTTGAGTTAATGAAATTAAATATTTTATCTTTTAAGTTTTTGTGCCCCCATTTCAGTATCTTAAGGATCTTACGAGCTCTGTTTAAAAAGAGAGCATCAGATATATATAAGAAAACAAAAATAACCATAGTAGCAGTATTTGGTGGTAAATGTAGCTTATCGTAAATGAAGAATATGCTGTGCGACATTTTATGGTGAATTTGCGAACGTATAAGCTTCCGAATGTATCGAAACATGAGGATGCTATTTGCTAATCATCTTTATCCAAAGAAAACGATGTAACCTAAATATCTAGTAGAATGAAGCGATTTTTTAAACAATGAATCCTACAATATGCAACATATTATTTCAATATCTTATTCTTAAACATAACATATTTCAATCTTTTTAAAATGCCACTAAACATTCAGCAATTCCTTGAGTTATAGAAAAAAGAAATATCGTAAGTTATAGAAAACCTTGTGAATGTGCATTAGAATTATTATACAATCTACATTTTATTTTTCAAGCACTTTTTTTTTCTTCAAACTTTCTTGCCTAGAAGACTCGATTAAAGCTGTAAAAATGATTATCTCTAAAATTTTGTATATAGCTATAATAAGTTATGTTCATTTGATTTTAGTATAAAATCCTCGAATAAATATAGTAAAAACAGTGTAATCTAAATAATATCAGATAAAAAGTTCATGCATTTAAATTCTAAAAACTATCATAAATAATTTATAAATCGATTCAAATTTACTTTTCAAAGGAGATTAAAATAATTTTTTTTTTGCTTTTTGGACAGAAATCCCCTAAAAATTGTTTATTGCCAGGAAACTTCGAGATATTTTCTATTAACAATAAATTAAACCTCTCCGAGCAATCACTGAACATTATTTCAATTTTTTTACTATCAAAACTTGGTTGCGTAGCAACCTAGTAAAACTAAGCACTCCTCTTTTGAATTAGTCAATGGGTTATCTTAAAATATTTATTTGCGCAGGCGACTTTTTTTGGCGGTTCTCTGGACTATCGCCAAATATATAAACCTTTATTGCAGCCCAATTTAACACCCAATTTTCTTAAAATTTTGTCTACCCCCCCTAATTCAAGTGTCTAGATTCCAAATATGTAAAAAAAAATATATGTTTATTCAGAGAAAGTACGTTTTTGTGTCTGATTTCGTAACTTAATTAATAGTTAGCACTAATTAATTAACATATTTGAGGTCACCCCCAGGAACCATCAAGAATGACACTTAGTTCGTGAAAATCCGATCATTAGAACGAAAGTTATTCAGGGTGATTCGTTTTTTTTTTTGCGGACTGTACAGTATGAAAATGACATTTCTGCTGGTTAAGAAACTAAAAATATACAGTATTTAAACCATTCATTTGTTAATTACGAGCTTTTCAGTGTTCCCATAGATCCAGAAAAAGGTAAATTTTACCGTATTTTAGTAGTATAGGCCATACTTTTTTTCAGAGGGGTATTTATTTGGCATTGAAAAATAATCCAAAATTATGTAAAGTTTATTATATTGCTCAGCAAAATTTGGTTTGTTATTATTATGTAATTATTTAATCTGTCAATAAAAATAATTTTTTTTATTTAAATTTACTTTAATTCTGTGCTCAATTTGCTAGCACAAGAATTCTTGAATCAAACTGGTTAAGGCCAAGAGAGGGGTTTGCTGAAAAAATGCTCTACTTATACTGCAAAGGAAATAGTTTTTCGTATATTTTCATATCTATTTTTTACCTCATTGTTATTCAACTGTTAGTATTATTCTCCGAAGAAGTTATTTTTCCCCAGCATATATACAAAAACATAACTGATGGCAATGGTTGTGTTTATAGATAAAAAGGAGTTAAATTACGGCAGCTTTTTGTCTGGTCTAGACATCTGAGAATTTTGACTCTTTTTTTTTTTCATTAAATATTTTCTGGAAGGCTTAGAATTTTTTACATGGTTGCAATTTAGATTTCGAACTGACAATGGAAAAGCGTTGAATAAGTGAATTCATTAAAATTCATATCAGGCAATGACAGTTTTGTTTTTTTATGTACTTTTATTGCAATTTCGTTAACAAATTTTGTTTATTGAGGACAAATGTGAGAAAATAAAAGAATGTTCTATTTTGTACAGTTTTGAGGATTTAGAACAATTTTATCGTGAGCGTTTTATTTTTATTTTAGTAATTTAATAACCGTTGTTGAAAAGCCGTCACAATTTTGAGCTTACGGCTCCCAATGCTGAGCTCCGTAGCCTTGTAATTTTGAACCTAATCCAGAAGACAAGGAAACTGCTGGATCAAGTTTTGGGAGTAATTTGCATTCGTGGAGGACTTTTTGATGGAAATAACCCGCATTTGCCTTACATGGAGAGAAAAACAATGAAAACCTTCCATGGTTAGCCTGACGACAAAGGGACTCTAACCCATAATTCGTCTACCACTGTGGATATTTTACGTTAGCTCTGTGGTTGTTGCGGATTCTAATAGACCAGACATCGCTTTGATTCGAACTCGGTTCATCGCATTAGGTTGCGAGCTCCTTATCCCCTGAGCCACCACGACTTTATTTTGGTAATTGTCATAGATTTAAGAACATTTTTATGAGGTCTTTTTTTAAGCGTTAGCTCTTTCTCACGTGATAAATGTGATATAATTTTTTAAAGTTGTTCTGGAAGTAAATTTTTTTCTATTAAATAAATTTTAATATTTTTTTGAATTTAAAATATATTGGCATGAAAAGTAAAAGATTTTTTTGGAAGTATAATACCTCTTTAGGATTTAAATAAATAATCCTAAGAAACTGAAGTGGTAAGATATTACTAGATTTCGCTTCAAAAATGTACTATTGGAAATAACAGTCGACACTTTTCAATAGCACTAATCGGGATCCATGGTTGAGTAACCTCCATCTCAATTGTACTATTGTAACTCAATTGTCTCGGTTTGTACTATCTAGTGCTATCTTCTCTCTCGACTACTGAGGTTTCTCTAGTTTTGCTTTTCCCCTTTATTTTTTCATTTTTCTTTGGCATTTTTACGTTTTATATTACAACTTTTACATTATTGACTTTAGTTTCTTTTCATTCACTTCTGGCTAGTCTTGAAAATGAACGCCTGTTTCCGAGCGCTTTGAAACATGTTGACTGTTATTTCCAATTTGTATATTTTTGAAATGCGTGAAGTTTTTAGTCAAATAGTATCCCTAAAGGATATTAGAGTCTTTACGACATCTGAATTTTTATTTGTTTATACTCACAACAAAATGTTTTTTTTTTACGTCCAAAAATTATTTTCTTTAAATGCGGCATTTGTGCTCCTATTCACCAGAAAATAAGTTCAAAAACTGTTTGTTTTTTTAAATTTGTTAATGCACTTTTTGTCAGACAGAAACCACTTTGTTTCTCTAAAGTTCTATTACAATTTTGTTAACAAATTTTGTTTATTAAGGACAAAATATTAGAAAATAAAAGAATGTATTTTTATTATAGTATTTTAAAGAATTATTTAGATTAATTTTATAGTGTGTACTGCATTGTATAATATTATTATTAAAAATTATTTTACTTTTCAGATTCAATATTAATGTTACATCAAATTTTTTTATGATCTTTTTTCCCCTTTTTTATTATTACGTTCATCATTTCAGCGTTTGAATTAAAGTAATCATAAAAGTTTTTGTTTTGTTCAATTTATTTTAATTCAAATGCAGTTTTTTCTGTCAAATATTCACGAGGTCATGTGCTAATGAATATTTTGCTTTGTCCACAAATTATTTATTTTAAATGAAGTTTTTGTGCTCTTTCAAATATTCTCAGGAAAATTTTATTCTTTGTAATTTCTAAAATTGAAATTTATTTATTTCAAATTCAGCATTTGAACTCTTTCATCTATTCACTGGAAAGTGTTTTTTTTGGTTTCGTCTAAAAACTGATTGTTACAAATGCAACATATGGAGTCTTCAGAAATTCACCAGAAAATAGATTTTTGTGTCGTGCTTAAAATTATTCATTTCAAATTCTATATTTTTGTTCTTTCAGATATGAACAAGAAAACACATTTTTGTTATTTCATACCATCACTAAATTCAGCATTTGTGTTCAGCTAAATCTAGAAAAAATGCATTTTTTGTAATATATAAAATTATTAATTATAATTGCATCATTTGTGTTCTTTCAGCCGAACTTGTATTCCAGTATTATTATATATTTATGCAAGGATACTAGTTCATCAGTTTATATAATTATAAATTAAATTGATTTCCACTTCCCTTCAAATTAGCTTCTTTCTGTATTTTTGAAATCAAAATTATTACTACAAAGACGTAATAAGATTTCAGAATTATTTAAAACAGTACTTTATTACCAAATTCTAAGTTAATTTTTTTGCTTTACCCTTTTAATTTACTTTTTAGAGTAAGTATTAAAAGATAAATTTTAATTATACGGTAACAAATTCAGGCTCAAATTTTAGTAAAATGCACTGGCACATTGAGTTGTAACTCAATGACATAACAATAATTTAACATACATTTTACCTAAAAATCCATTTCTACCGTAAAATTTCATAACATAAATTTTCCATTAATATTTATTTAATTACAGTGATTCATTGATTTTACAATTAGTATCACTGGGAAAATTACAGTATATCTGATTTTTGTATTTAGTAAAATTTTACGGTAAAATACAATTATTTTAAGTAATTTTTATTAAAATTATTTTTTAAAATAATTTTTTAATGATTTTAAACTTGTGAATGTCAATCTTAAACTCATATTTATTTGTAAAAAAAAATAATAAAAAAGCAGCCATTTAAGGTGAATATTATAAATATATTGCTTTTTGTTTTCTGAAATAGAATAGAAATGTTTAAATTTATGAAGACTTTCGCATGATATTTCAAAAGTCCGTCATAAAACATCATTTAATAGAATAACAATAGTAATCAAACATGGCTGAGATAAAATAGACTAATCATAGTAACCTAACATGGTTACCACGATTAATCTATTTTAGGAAGTATACGAGTTACTAAAACCATTATGCACATACAAGAATACGATTTCAAAATTTAACACTTGATTTTCTTGAAAACGTGAAAATATTAATTGCATTGTTTGTTCTAAAAGTAATAAATGTGTTATCAAGCTCATGTTTAATAAAAATATTTTTAAAAATAATTTTTAATTTTTAAGTGTAAATCTTTTACTCATTTTCGTTTGGGAAAAAAAACTGCCTTTTTAGGTTAATATAATAAACGTAGGATATTTTCCTTTCTGAAATAGAATAGAAATGTTTAAATTTGCAAGATAACATGGAAAGGCTTTCTATTGACGTTTTAAAAGTGCTCCATAAACCATCATTCAATAGATTAACCATAGTGACCAAGCATGGTTACTATGATAAAATAGACTAATCGTAGTCACTAAACATGTTTACTGTAGTTAGTTTATTTTATGACGTACAAGCTACTAAAAAAGCCACTATACTCTGAAAAGAATACGATTTCAAAATTTTTAACTCAAACGTGAAAAAAATTGATTGTTTTGTTGGTCCAAAAAATAATAATTATGTTACGGTTAATAAAAAGAATTTCATAAATGATTTTGAACTCTTTAACTGTAAGCCATTTTATTTGTTAAAAAAAAGAAGGAAAAAAAAAGACTTTTTAGGCGAATATTATAAATATAATGCATTTTCCTTTCTGAAATAGAATAGAAATGTTTAAATTTATGAGATAACATGGAAAGGCTTTCAATTGATATTTCAAAAGTCCTTCATAAAACATCATTCAAAATTTCAAAACGTGTTCCTATTTTTAGACAGGTATTAAATATTCTTCAGATAGTCAAAAAGTAATTCTTTAGCTTCTCCTCACGTTTTCTGTTAAACATTGAGCTGTACCCTCCATTATACACTGTAAGATAACTCATAGAAATGTATGGAATGTGTTTCATGAAGTTATATTTCACCGCACAGACAGGCTTTTTCATGTCTCGGTGTTTAAAATAAATTGCTTTTAACTTTTTTACTTTTATATATAGATTATCTTATATAGTATTTTTGTTTTTGTTTTTTCAATAAAAGAACACAGAAACAACAACAAAAAAGAGAAAACAATAAAAAATTATATCTATAATAAAAAGGTATGAAAGAATTATATCATAAAAAGTATGGTCTAAACTACCTGAATGTGGTAAAATTTACCGTGTTTTTGGTTTTATGGGAACATTAAAAAGCTCAATAATTTTAACCGAAAAGCTGTGTTGAGGGTTTTGATAACATTAAAAATAAAATATGTTTTTATAATTGGTAATAAAATTTGGTAAATGTGGTAAAGTTTGGTAATTTTAAAATGATACCTTAGAGCATAGAATCAAAACCATTTATTCAGTTAAATATACTTTTCAGTATTATGTTTTTATTAAATGTTTAGTAATAAGAACTATAATTTTAAAAACCAGAATATCCGGTAAACTTTTAACATACGAACGGAAAAATTACCAAATGAATGGTTTAAATATCGTACATTTTAGTTTTACAACCGAAATTATGTTTTTTCAATAAATTTTTTTTAAAATTAATTTACCAAAGTATTTACCACGGTAATTTTTACCAAAGCGCTGTGATAATGATTTTGGTAAAATTAACAATAAAATATAGTTTTATATTATGGGATAAAATTTGGTGAATGTGGTAATTTTTTTAAAAAAATTTTTTGAAAATAAATTTAAAAAAATTAAGAAAAACAATGATTTTTGAAGAAAAATCAATTTCAAATATATATTAATAAAATACGATAATTTTTTTAGTTCTAATTTAACAAAATAAAGTAAAATTTAATTTGTTATTATTTATTTTTATTTTAAATATGCTTTCTTAAATGAAAAGATATATAAATACTTTTATATTTGAATAAATAAAAAATATACGAGAAAAAAAATTTAATCTAAGGGCCCCAAAAATTTGTATGGCCTAGGGCCCCGCGTACGCTTTATCCTGCCCTGCTGTAAACCGTTAACCAAAGAAAAAAATACTAAATGATTGGATTAAATACTATATATTTCGGTTTCATTAACCAGAATTATGGTTCGTTGTACCATAAGTATCATTACCATACAAAAAAGAATTTCTCCTTGTATAATAACAATGAAAAGAATAAAATATAATTATTATTTTTAAACAAAAACTGATCCTTCTGTCTATTTATATTCTTATTTTGTATTGATCGATAAAATTTGAAAATTTTCCGTTGGCAATTAAGACAGAAGGCATAATTTTTGTATTATTTCACTATTAGATATTTCACATAATTTTTAAAGAATTTGAAAAATTGAAATCTGAAATATAATCTGGAATCTAATCTAGAATTGAAGTCTAAATGTCGTTTAAGTCAAAATAAGGCCAAACAATTATAAGTTTAATTTTAAAGCGTCGTACACCCTTTGAATTCCCTTTAAATAATTTAATTAGATAAATTATGCTGAACAAATATTAAAATTAAAACGTAAACATAAGAGGCAACATTATAATAAAGATTACACAACACTTTAATAATATTATATTTCAATTCAAACCACTTTCATCCAAGTAGAGGAAGTGTTTTGTTAAAGCTGTTCAAATACAACGAGTCTGCTGTCGACACTTCCCAGGGTAGGTTAAAAAAATAATGAAATGGTAAATTTCTTCCTTTACATGCAAGACAGCCTCCCTTGTTAGAGAAAGGGGCCCACTTTGTTCCGTGTACCGTGCCATGTTGATTGCAAAATATGCAGAAAGAGCATAAAAAGAAAAATAACTTCATTTGACCTAGCACTACCCAGGAAGCTCGTGTAATAACTAATTAAAAAGACAGCATTTCTGAAAGCAACTATAATTAAAGATCAGCCATCCATAGATGTACCATCGAACTAAAAAGAACATGCCCATTCTGAAGAGGCCCGTTTTCGGTACATCTTGTCATGAAACAGAATTTTTCGGTTACTGTAATCAGCGATTGATGCTGGGACATTTGAATATATCCGCTTTCATGGTAATTAATCGTGGTCTGATGGCGAGTTATTAATGACTAAACTTTGCGAAATTAATGGCGGTTTCGGTTGTTGGCGAAGTTTCCTTCATTAAATGAACATCTATTCGTAATACAATCCTCTTTCATCATCTTTGACTTTTGTTGCATGTCTTTCACCAATCTGAAGGGATGATTACTGAAAATTATTTTCTAAATTACGTCGATTAGGAGTGTTTTAAATTTTGAAAAAAGTCTAGCAGATGATTAATTAAATTATGGTATTTTAAATACAGAAGCATATGAAAGCATTATTTGGTTGGGCAAATTTTGAAACGTGACTGTTTAAAGTTAATTTCAACGTCAAATATGACACCGCACATTCCCGACTTTGCATAATTAACACATATTATTAAATATTTAATTTTTTTATAATTATTTATTAATTTAATAAAAAGTTTTTTCATTGTTATTTTTATTATGCCCGTGTTAATAATTTTAATCTAAAAATATAGATAACTTCGATCAGTTTAAAAAAAAATAATCTTCCTTACATCACTATTTTGTATATTTTTGTATTTTTAATCATTACAGATTACGAGTATCATATCTAATTTTTTTAAAAACTTTTTCTGTGGCTAACAAAAATACTTGTTTTTAATATATAAATGTTATTAATTCTCTCATGCTATAGATGACATTATTGATAAATTTTAAACTTATCTGCGGCTATAAATTCTATTTTAAAAAATTGTATTAATTCATTGTGGCTGAAAATAGATTTTATATTAAAATTTTTGCCAATAATCTATGGTCTCCCAAGTCAAAGTTTTGATTGTTTTCCATTCATGGACCAACATAATCTTGATGGTAACCATCAATAAATCCATCATGAACCATTTTATTTCTGATGGTAACCATCATAAGTAACCATCACCCAATGCAGGACTGATTTATGATGGTCCAACATAAGAATACCAACTTGTTTTGATGGTTTGTTCATGTTAAACCATCAAAAATTTCCATCATAGATTAGAAATCTAATATTGGAGCGATCATGAACGTCCATCATCCCATCCGTCATCCTACCATCATTATGTAGGAATTCGAACTGGTTTATGATGGGCCAACATAAAAAAATTGTTTTTATGGTATATTATATCGTAACAATTTGATTTTTCCCATTAAACCATCATGGAAATGTATAGTTGGATCCATCATGAACCATTACGGATCATCATGGATTGTTAGTCCATGAGAATCAAACTTCTCTTGATGGTTAAACATCCTAGTGTATTAAAGTAGCATTTCTGATCATGAATGATGGAAATTTGCTAACATGTAAAAAACCTTAAACGCATAATGGAAAATGTTGGATGATAGTGACCATCAAATGATGTTGGACCTTCATGAATCGAACTGAAACTAACATAAACCATCAAAATGATTTTATGGGACCATCATGAATTTTGGCTTGGGCTTCAATGCTATTACTCATTAATTTAATTTATAATCTAAGTCTGTTAATGACATTATTAATAATTGTGTGCGACTTTAAATAATTTCATTCATAAACGTTATTGAACCTTTTCAGTTATAAATGCTTTTAATAATTAACATTATTAATCAGCGGCTACAAATTATATTATTAACAAAGGTATTTATCCATAAGGTTTATAAATGCTATTAGTATTAAGTTTCAATAATTCTTATCATCTAGCTATAATATAATTTATAAATTTTATCAATCTTCTGTTTAACTATAAATGCAATAATTACTATTTGTTATTTATTCTTTACTGCTATAAAGACTATTGTTTCTCTCTATACATAAATGTCATTATTAATAAATGTTACTAATGTTTTGAGGCTTATAATAAAAAATAGCATTCGTCATCACATCAAAATGCTACTATTAATAAATTTCATCAATCGCATATAACGTCATTATTAAAAAATATAATTCATCCTCGTTAGTTATAGTTACTCTGCATCTCTAAATATTTTGCTCAATAAATTATTAACGCTATGCTTAGCATTTATTATTATTAAATGCTATTATTAATAAATGATATTATTAATAAATGCTATTATTAATAAATGCTATTATTAATAAATGTTATTATTAATAAATGGTATTATTAATTCGTTTTCACATCCGTGGCTATAAACGCTTTTATTAATAAATTTCATCAAACGCATGAAGGTTATAAATGTCATTATTAAAAAATATAATTGATCCTTGTTGGTTATAGTTACTCTGCATCTCTAAGTATTATGCTCAATAAACTATTAATGCTATGTATAACATTTATTATTATTAAATGCTATTATTAATAAATGCTATTGATCATATGCGGCTGTAAAAGTAGTTTAATCAGATATTTTTAATATAATATTCGCGATCTGAGGTGGCTTAGGGGATAGAGAGCTCGCATACCAACGAGGTGAATCAGGGTTCGAATTACAACAATTGCTGGCCGATTTTAATAACGCAATCGGCTCGCCCTGTCCACAGTGCTGACGTAAAATATCTTCATTGGTAGACGGATCGTAGGTTAGAATCCCCTTGTACTCAGGCTAACCGAGGGAGGTTTTCGCGGTTTTCCTCCCCGTGTAACGCAAGTGCGATTTAATTCCATCATAAAATTCTCCGCGAAGGCGAATTTCTCCCAATACTTGATCTAGGAGTTCCCTTGTCTTCTGGATTGGATCCAAAATTTCAAGGCTCCGGAGATGAACACTGGTAGTCGTGAACTCAAAATTGGGTCGGCTGTTCAACGATGGTTATGAAATGAAATATAATATTTCTGTGGCTTTTAAAACTTTTCATAATAGCATTCTAGAACAGCAGTTGCCAATTTTTTTCAGCTAGTCAACCTATAAACGATCGAACTTCTTTTGGCGGAATCCTGACTTTGAAAAAACGTTCATTAGCAAGTGTAAACAGGGGTCTGTCTAGGTTTTTCTGAAAGGTACCTATTTTGTGAAAATTTAGACATAATTTGTGAAAAATTAAAAATTATATTACAAAATCAATACAAAAACATGGTAAAAATATAGATTTATCGTTTCTTAAGGGATACAAAAATAAAATTTTAAGAAAAAGTATTTTGTGAAACTACCGTTTTTCCTAAAGTTGAATTTGTGAAACTACCGTTTCACCTAAAATTGAATTTGTGAAGGTACCGCTAAGCGGTAGTAAATTCGGCCTGGACAGATCCCTGGTAAAGTTAATAGAAAAGAAAGTACAATTAATAAAAAATCATTTAATGTGTATGAAATTTTTTCATTGTTTCATCTTTAATTCTTTAAAATTAGATTTTATGTTAGGCTGTTGAATTTGCAAGTATGCAGCGCCTTCGTTTTTGCTGTATAAGTTAAGTCTATTAGTTTTGCCGTATTAGTTGAAGTCTATTAGTTTTGCCGTCTAAGTTGAAGTTGAATGAAATAAGCTGAATAGTAGTTTTTGAAAAATAACTGTTATAAATTGTGAGAATGGTTATCAAAATAATAATAATTCTTATTCTTGAACTTGTTTATTTTATTTCGAATTTTCAAAAATTCGATGAGAAATGCTGACGCAACCTATTTGTCAATGATTGTAACAGTATTAACCTATAATAATAATACATCAAAAATAGCGTATTTGTCAATGATTGCATCAGTTTTTAAATAGTTTTAGTAATTTATTCAATATGTATTTTTATTGGAAAAAATTATGTATTTTTTTAAATTTTGCTTTTTTTTATTGCAATTTTGCTCAAATAATTTCAGAAAAATAACCGTTTTAAATAAACATTGGATTATTGGTTGGATGAAAACCTTTTTCAAAAATCTTAGAAGTTTAAAAAAAAAAAAAATCGTAACTTCCGGAACCCCTGTGATAGTGCTTGGGGGGCCCGGAACACTATTTGGGAATCGCTGCTCTAGATAATAGATAGCTATTCTAGTACTAAAGAAGCTGTTTAAGGATGGTTGAAGATGTTTTCTAGTTATTCTACTAGTTATTATAAAGGGCATTACAGCGTCGAGAACCTGTAATTTATAAAGGGGGCAAAATTAAACCCTTAGGCAATTAGACTGTCGCATAGACGATCTCCATAAATGCTATGACTTTTATTTGCTATCATATGCAGACATACAACTAGTTTATGAGCAACAAACGATCAAACCTCAACAACTGTTTTATGAAGGGGGAGGGATTTAATTTTTCAAGATTTAAGAATTTTACGTGAGTTAGATGAAAAACTTTTTTCGAATTTTGTTTTTGGAAGCTTAAAATGTTCGCAATGAAAGCAAGCAAAAATAAATTTAGATCACGAGGAAAATATAAACTTTTTTTCGTAAAGGTATTACAATACTTGAACTTATCATATTCCAGATACTGTTTTTATCATCAAGCTAAGAATTGATTTATAGATAGGCAAAATTGGAACGAAGTGCCTTAAGTAATTTAAAATTCCAAATCCCCTTTTGAAGTTAGCTCGGTTTACATTCATAATTGTCATAATTAAGCCATAATAGTTTTAATTGATATTTCATGTAATGAATCTGTTTTCTCCTCAACATTTAATTTTTCCATCAGTTAAGCAAGAAATCAATAATACACATTAATTAGCAATTAAAACAATTAGTTGTTGAGGAATGTTTCGTAAAAAGTATTTCCATTCACATGTTATTCGATTCGTGTCTATTAGCTTAAATGACTTCTCAATACATGCATGTGATGTTAACTAAACTTTTCTGTCTAGACAAGAATTTAATTAAATTAATTAAATACCTCGTGTATTCTTACTTATCCTTATTCTTGTAACATAAAAAAAGAACAATCTTTTATGGTTCTTTAATTAAGGGCTATTGCTTTAAGACAACAAATTGTGGCTTCATGTTTTTTTTTCTTTCTTACAACGAAATTTTCCTGTCATGGAAATTCATGAAATTGAATTTTACCTTACAGAAGAAAACTTTAGTTTGTAACAGCTGCGTAACGTGTTGCAGATAAAATATAGCTGTTACTTTAGCTGTAGGAAGAAAATTTACGTTTTAACAATCGATATATTTACCTTATTAATCAATCTATCGATAGATCTTATCGGTATATCTATCCACATAAAATTAACTATTATTTCGGTTATTGGATTTCAAAAATTAATCCACTGTTAAAAATTTATGAGATTAAATCTCTTTAGTATAGATGGGTAATAACAGTTGTAATGTGTTAAATATTACATATAAAATTCAGCTGTTAATTAGCTGTTGGGACAAAATTTATTTGTTATCTGTGTCAATATATCTATCAAAAATATCTATCTTATCAATCAATCTACCAATCGATATATCTATCCCATTGGTTCTCAACGGGGGCGATACCGCCCCCCTGGGGGCGGTGGGACTATGCTGAGGGGCGGTGAACTTGTTTTGGGCAGTAGGGGGGCGTTGGGTATGTTTTGGGCGGTAGGGGGGCGTTGAGCATGTTTTGTCATTCAAATTTAATTTTAAAACTTGCAAATAAAATTATTAAATTAAGATTAATTTAATAAAAAAAATTATAATAAAGAAAAAAAGATTAAATTAATATAATAAATAAAGATTATCCTATACACTATTTGAAACAGCTATAAAACGAACTTATACGACACCTATTCTTCGATCTGAACCAACACAGCTCAACGCATGAGCCAGTAGTTTTTGCCTCTGACTCATTCAAGCCATTTGGTGGAAATTGCAGTACATGCGCTTTCAGTATGAATGTTTGATTGGACCCGTGTTTCTTATAATGGTTTTCGTTAGCTTTCTTGCGATTTCTCTCCCCAGTTTCGATTAGATCTCATAGTTTATTTGGCCAGGTACGTACGCGAATTAGTTCTTTATAGTATCATAAATTATTTATTAATTTTGAGAAGTAGTTGATTTTCTTTCATCGTTTGTATTTTGCTGACACCAACAATGTCGGTTGACAAAAAGAAGTGTCATCAATACTATGTTACGTACTTGAAGTTGGGATTTGTTCAATTACTGTTGAACAACTCAATTACCTATGTGTTTACTTGTAATGTGTTGTTGTTGTTGTTACTATGTAATAAAGTTTTATCTAATGAGGTAAGGAAATCTTACCGTTAACAAGAGCATTTGCAAAAAACTAGATATAGATTTGTCATTTTTGACGAACGTCTTTTTCCACGTTTCTGAAGGCACCTTCGGTCTCAGGGTTACAAGTAACGTCATCACAAAAATGCGACGATGGTTTGATCGCTTCTTATAATATATCAAAATTTATTGCTAAATCTGGGAAAGCTCAAACCATCGGAGTAGAGTTGATACTGCCGGTTGTCAATGAAGTTTTAGAAACAGTTTTACATCATCCAACGTAATAAAAAACTATCCCATAAGCAACGATTCAGTGCGGCGACGAAATGATGAGATGGGTGAAGACGTTGAAATTTCTTTATGCAAACTTTTGATGTCCAACGAATTTTCCCTTCAAGTTGATGAATCTATCTTGCCAGGTAATGCAGGCTTTACTGTAGGCATTGGTCCGATTTGTAAAGAAAGGGAAAATTATTCAAGATATGCTTTTTGCAGGAAGCTTGATTGTAGATATCAAAGGTAAATCTATTTTTAGTACTGTCAAAGATTATTTTAAGGAGAAAAATATTCCTCTTGCGAATATTATGTCCATTGCCACTGATAGGCTCCTGCAATGGTGGGTCGACTTCGTGAGTTTATCTCCCTTTTGGAAAGGGAGGTGCCAGATATTTTGGCTGTTCACTGCGTGATTCACAGACAGTATTAAGTAAGAAAAAATCTCAGTGACCGTTTGCATCAATCATTGCAATATGCCGTATCTGCTGTGAACAAAATTCACAGTAATGCTCTCTAAGATCGATTATTTAGACAACTGTGTACGAAAAACGTGACGTAAATTCAATCGCTTGCAATATACACCGAGATTCACTGACTTTCCAAAAGCTTCTGTCTCAATAGGTATTGGAATCTTTTCGACTCTGTGCTTGAGTTCCTCGAAAACAGAAATGTAGCTCTAAGAGACAGATTGCTAGAGTTTAAGAAAGACTTTGGCTGATTTATCTGTAAAATTTAAGGGCATTAATTTACAACTTCAAGGCGACGAGCTCAATTCGATCCCTACAAAATAAGTTATTTTCGTTTTTCTAAAAAAACTGATTTTGTTTTAGCAGAATTTTGGTTGGAATGAGTTCAGCCATGCAGGGAAAATTCTCTCTGATGATGCACATACACAAGAATATTGTCAACACCTTGACGCTTTGCACATGGACTTTTCTGACCATTTTAAAGATGTTTTGTTCCCTCGAAGTCCCTCAATGGGTTTATGAACCCTTTTGTAAATATTGAAACAGCAGAGGTTCAGATTTACGAGGAATTGGTCGAACTTTTAACTAATGAAACTTTGAAATGGTGATCGTCTCACAGAATTTTTACTTAACACTAAAAAGACTGAAATACCTATATTGCTCAAAAGCAGTCAAAATGACTGCATAGAATAACTAATGAATAAAGAAAGCATAACTAATGTATAAAGAAATTTGTTTAAAATAAGATTTAATATTTTTGTTATTATTTTCAGTTATATAACAAGTTATTTGTAAATATTAACAATAAAAAAATTATATGTTGTACAAAAAGTCACAAAATTCTAAGAAATTGTGTTATCATTGTTTTTCTAATTGAAATTAAAAAGCAGTCAAAATGACTTCCATGGGCAATCTAGTGTTAAAGGTAACAGTTGTCTCTATCTTGGACTGTTGACTATCGTTAAAAATTTTTGAAGTTATACTTCTTATGCGACTTCCAACAAGGTTGCGTTAAACGTTTAACGCTACACTTTTATTGGCCGGGAAATCGCGTGGTAGGATCCAGTTTTCCCTCATTCATTTCCATATTGTTTCGGTTCTAGCATAAAAATAATAGAAGTCATAAAAGTATTGTTTTCTATAAATATTTTTTTAGTTTGATTTGATACACATACAATTTAATAGGATAGTATTTTTTATTTTCAAATTTAGTGGATAACAATTGTAAAAAATGAGTGAAAACAATCCCACGGACAATGCAACGGATTTAAGGTTATGTCAAGGTACGTCTCTTGTGAATATCAATTGATTGTTAGGTTTTCTCTTTTGAAATTACATTATGACGCATTCACATACATTATTAATACAAATACATTTTCCATGGCGAGACGATGAGGCAACCAGAAGCACTTCCACTGGTTCAAGAGGTCCACAGGAGGGAAAAATGCGCAATATTACCGTTATTACAGAGCACGGAAGCGAGAGGAGCAGAAAAAAGAGTCGTTGAATAGAACTAGTGATCCTTCTACGACTGCTGATTCTTCTACAATTAACGTCGCAGGTTACGAAGTTTAACTTCTTCCGCGCGGAGGGACTCCACGCACTATTTTTTTTAAATTGCCTTCCCTGCCTCCTAACTTGTCGAATGTGGATTCAGTGCTGTTACCGATCTTATCACAAAAAGAAGAAATCGACTCGAAATTGTGCAAACGTGGGTATTTGCATCTTCATCTCACTAAAAGCAATGAACTGAGCGTTAAGTAATTGGTTCCGAGCCATTAAGTACATTCATCCTACAAATATAGTTACTTGAATATTTCGTTCATACTACTTTTTAGTGTAACAAAATTATTTTGGGTGTTATTTTAATTATCTAATTTAGAATAAATTATTCTTTTTAAGCATAGGTTTCTTTGTTGCATTTTTTCTTCACTAAACGTATTTATTTTGATCATAACAAATAGACGGCGATTACCTGCCGTGAGAAAATTATCGAGTTAATTTATTCTTTTTTAAAAAACCAAACAAATTGAAAGCGTAAAAAAATTGCTTAAAAAATTTGCCTCTTATAATTCAGCACAAATTCCTCCGTCCCCATGCTCAAAATAACAGGATTTTTATAAAGGGGGGAGTTGAAATATTTTTTGCTCCTTAAGGGGGCGGCAACGTTAAAAAGGTTGAGAACCTATGATCTATCCATTTAAAATAAACTGTTATTTCGTTTACAGTAAGTACAAAATTTAAAACAACTATTAAAAATTTATTAGATTAAATCTCGTTCATAGAAATGGGTTGTAGCCAAGGGCGTCGGCAGCGGGGTGCAAGAGGGTGCACTTGCACCCCCCTGACTTTTTTTTAAACAATTAAAGAGATACAGAAAAACAATTTTGTTATAAAAGTTTTTTATTAAACATATTTTTATTGAACAAACTTGGAAGACATCTGAGCTATATTTTTAAATTTCATTCAATGAAATATAAGTAATATTATATTTTCTATTAGTTATTTAGTTTAACGAAGGTGTATAACACAGACTGACTTCTCAAAACTGTAAAACTTCATCAACACAATACATACCAATGTTAAGCGTGCACAAACACGTTAGTATACGAAACTACTGTTTGTAGTTATTTGTGTTTCAAAGTCAGTAGCTATGCCAGCGCCATCAGTACAGTTTCTCGTGGCAAAATTTGCAAGTACAGGAAATTCGTACTTCTTTTTAAATATCTTGTTAACAATGAAGAAATGTATCTTGAAAAAATTAACAGATGAGAGTATATGTAATAACAAAACAAAATGTAATAACAGAATATTTTTAATTTTTTTGTGTGTGTGGATGGGGGGTTAGTTTGTTAGAGGGTTGCACCCCCTTTTATATTATTCTGCCGGCGCCCTTGGTAGTAGCAGTGCTACTTTTATTTGTAATATGTTATATATTACGTATAAAATGCAACTGTTATTTAATCTATTTCCATAAAAATTTACCTGTTATCCATCTTTCTATTGTATCTTATCCATAATATCTTATCTATGTAGTTATTCATCTTATATAATCCATTTATTATCTTTTTTTTTATTGTTGATATCGTTTTAGCGTTAAAAAAGTACAGCTTTATGTGTTGAATTATGTTAGATATGGGTTACACCAGCTAATTTTTTGTGCAAAACTTTATTTATAAAAAGTAACTTTTATTTCATCTATAGCGATATTAAAAACTACCTGTTACGTTTTTACTTATCTACCTGTATTATGTATCTATTTATTTATAACCGGCTATTATTTCGGTTGTTGCGTTATTAAAATAACAGAAAAATTTTTGTTGATTCTGGCGGAAGTCCTGCACTTTGTCGTCTGAATGGAACATATCACCTTTCATGTCCGAAGGATGTGGGAGTCACAGGGTGATAAATCTCGACGATACGACGGATGTTCCAACACTTCTCAACGGAAAGTTTGTAAGATCGTCCTGAGGTTTCTTTTGAGACGTGTGAGCAGACATTGCATGAAAAATGATCACTTGTTGTGTAAGAAAGCGTGACCGTTTGCATTTGATTGCTCCATAGTTTTGTCAGAATAGTGCAGTGTTGTGTTGAATTTATAGGGCTCCTTTGGGGCAGGAAATCAATCGTTGTTTTGATTAAGACACATCCACGTACTGTACGACTTTACTTTCGATCTATTTTCCTTATTACGAGCAGCTATTACTGTTAAATCTCCTATGCAATAAACACCTCCTATCGCCATTTATATTCCTGTCCGATGGCGCTGCTATCGCTTTAGTCATTCTGACGCAATCACAAGTATCCGCTAATTATTTGGGGAAGCCTTATATCAAGTAAAACTTTTATAGAAATGCTTTTTTAAATGTAAAGTTGTTTTTGGTAAGAAAAGTAATATTCGTACCAAGGTTTTCGAACTACTATTTTTTATTTCTTTTAAATTCAAAAATAATAATTATGTTAAGATAACACAAAACTTAAAAAAAGAATAATAATTTTTAAAAAAAATTTCTTTTTTTTTAATTATTATTATTTATTTATTATTATTACACCCTTATGTGGAATTTGTCCCTTTTTAAGCTCCAAAATGTTAAATTTTGATATTAATTCGAAAACGTGTGTACTCACTACTCAACTCACACTCATTTCTTTCTACTCCAATTCTTTGTACTCTAGTTCGAATGTGTTATTTTAACCTTTTATTTTAAAAAATAATTATAATACCAGCCTCATTCATAATGATTTTATTGAATTTCTTTAATTCTAAATGAAAATTATTCACTTTAAGCCAAAAAAATAAAGAGAAGTGAAACTAAAAACAAATAATAGGGGAAAAAAGTTAAAAACAG
The DNA here is from genome assembly GCF_982258835.1 of Parasteatoda tepidariorum. NCBI lineage: Eukaryota > Metazoa > Arthropoda > Arachnida > Araneae > Theridiidae > Parasteatoda > Parasteatoda tepidariorum. The sequence goes on from NC_141764.1 coordinate 60,015,177, forward strand.
TGTGAAAGACATTGTTAACATCATACCTCAGGGGTCAATAATTCACACAAGCTCTTATTATTTTTTTTTCTCACTCCTCCTCATTCATAGCTATGTTCCGTTTGTTTGTTTAGGATCATGGCGGAAATGGTTAACAATTAACAGGTGGCTTTTCAGGTACGCGGAAGAGGTTGGATTACAGATCTTTTTTTTTTTTTCCTCTTTCCTTTTTTTTCCCTCTTCTCTTTTGCCCTCCCCCCTCTCTACTCAACTGAATGCCTGAGCATCAGTTGACCCCTCGGGCACATTTTCATGACGGAATTTGATTTTACTTCTGGTTTTGTAATTTATCGTATAGGGATTGCCAGCGTGAGTGATTCGTCATTGTGATTAGAAAGTACGTGAGATGAATATTTGAAATGTAGTTCCTGAAAGCACATTGATGCTGAGAGATGAATATTTGAAATGTAGTTCATGAAAGCACATTTATGCTGAGAGATGAATATTTAAAATGTAGTACTTGAAAGCACATTTATGCTGAGAGATGAATATTTGAAATGCAACTATTGAAAGCACATTTATGCTCAGAGATGAATAATTGAAATGTAGTTATTGAAAGAACATTTATGCTCAGAGATGAATAATTGAAATGTAGTTATTGAAAGCACATTTATGCTCAGAGATGAATAATTGAAATGTAGTTATTGAAAGCACATTTATGCTGAGAGATGAATACTTGAAATACAGCTATTGAAAGCACACTTGTGCTCAGAGATGAATATTTGAAATGTAGTTTACCCTAGCGGTGCTCTTTTGTCAAATGAAAGGTTCGCCTTCAGTTCTTCATTCGTATGGCTGACAATCTTGATTTGTTTACGTGTGATTCGAAACAACAATAAAATATTTCTCTTTAAGAAAAAACATACGTATTAATTCAAAATGATCTTGAATAAATACTAAATCTTAATGTGTTGATGTATTGCAAATAATAATTAACACTTTAAAAAAGAACACAATCTTCTATATAATTATACATTTCAATTCAAATGAAGACTAAATGGCAGTTCTTCATTTGTTTACATAATTCCAATAAATATTTATCATTTTCGAATAATTTAATAAAATAAGAAAAAAAACATAATTTCATATTTTAAACACTTTTAACAAAATGATTTGTTCATACTCATTTACAAATGAACCATATCATGCCAATGAATTGTCCAGAAAAACTTTCATTACCTTGGTTTTTCAAGTATGGAAGTTGAATATTGAAATTTTCTGTTTATCATAATGATACTTTAATGATTGGATAAACACGTATGTTTAACAAAACAGTTTTTAAATTATTATAATTAGCGCAAGAATAATTATGATTATAGTTAGAAAATAATGTTAATTTAATATGATTGTTATACATATGATTGTTATACATATGATTGTTATTTATATGATATACCGTTAACACACTTTTTTTACTTAAAAATTTTGCAATTAAGAAACAATAGTAAAGTTTTTTTTATTGAATTTCATTGATCATTAACTTATATTCGGAAAATTGAAATTTCGTAAGAAAGATGAAAATTTAAAATTCTAGTAATAGTGTTGCCATTGTTCTATTTTCTAAGAACAAAATTTAATAGTTCAATCTAAAAGTTAAACTTTTCAAATATAATGTCTAGTAGTTTTTAGAACCCCTAATAGATTAGAGCTTTAAGCCCGTTGTATAAATGATTTTATCCTTATCAGTCTTTCATTAATTATTTACGGTAAAAAGAGATATATAATTTTAAGTAAAAATGCTTTACAAATTTGTGATTAAATCTAATTTTTAAATTGTTATTTTTAAATTTAAAAAAAAATTAAGCATTAAATTTTTTATGTAATTAAATAAATGATGTTTAAAAATAATATAAAATTTTATCAGAAATCGTGTAAAATATTTATATAAATAATGCAAAATAATAAAATAAATAATATTAAATAATTACGTAAATAAAGCTAAATAATAAACATATAAATTATTGAGAATTATGTTATAAAATATTTTAAAAGTTTAAATGTCAGTTGTAAAAAATTTAAAACATTAAATATATATTTTTTATAATCATGAAAGTACTAAATATTTATGTTTTTGAATATAAATAATATTAAATAATTTAAATTATTAATAAATTATATTAAAAAATATTAAATAATGCATGAAATAGTTGATTCAAAAAAATATTAAATATTTTTATTAAATAAATATTAAAATATTATTATATTCTTATTTTGTGAAATTCATATATATAATACTTTTAATTATAAATATAATTTCAAATCATCTTTTTATTAAATATTCGGATGACATAAAAACATTTCAAATATATTAAAAAAAAAGAAATAGTAAATATTCAATATTTGTAATGTGACTATATTAACTACTTAGTTAATTTTATCATCCTTTATACACTGTTTTGTTACTGTAATAAAATTTATTTTTGAATATTTAGTTTGTTTTGCTAAATCCAATGGTGTGCATTGTGTAACAAAATGAAAGATTCAAATCTCAGTAGTTAATGTACAAGAAAAATTTGAAAAAAAAAGTAGCTTCCATGGTAACTCATTTTCTAGATAAACAACATTCGCTGTAAATAACTGAATACTCTTGACAGGGTACCGAAAAAAGAAAAAAAAAAAGACTCAGTGTAATTTAGTGTGACACTAGCTTCATATACATGCAAATGTGTGATGAATTTTATCCACCCAGCGGCGAACGTAACTGTAAGTAAGCGGCATGACTTCAATTTCAATGAGGTTAAAAACAATGTTTTTGTTGCCTTAATGTTTCCTTTCTTCATTCAGTTGCAGTTTTTTGCGCATTTGTTTTCCTTACTTAAAATAAACACTGAACTAGTTGGCTGTATAATACCATCAATCTTGCAATCTGTTTGATGTGCGGTATTTGTGTGTCCATAATATAGGGTGGATAAAATAAGTAGTAAACATTTATATTTATTCCTTTTTTTATTGTATTTTCACTTAAAAAATTTTTTTTAATGTTTACTTAAATCAATTTATATAATGGATTTTTTTAAAATGCATTACAGTAGTATGATTTATTTATATTATACTAGTCAAATATAGTTTGTCTATTGTATGAACTCCCCTAACCATTTGTCTGGACCCATCGCAGTGACTGTGATAACGAAGTATAAGTATTTTTAGTAGGGATGTTGGGTCATTCATTGTCTAGGACAGGTTTTTGTCCTGGTTTTGCGAGAAAAAGGGAATCTTTTTCTTCGGTCTACTCCAGGGATGGCAAACCAATGGCACTCGTGCCATTTATGGCACGCTACACAATATTTTGGGCACGCCACCGATCACAATTCTTAATGCACTATGAATTGTTAATACACAAATGTTATTACACTATAAAGCATATGTAACAATTAATTTAAAATTCACAAAAAAAAACGAAATAATAAACAATCATTAATAAAAAAATTAACAATTAAGACTAAAAAAAACAATTAATAACCATAAAAAACAAGCTAACAATAAATAACTTGCAAAAAAATCAACAGTCCTGCTTAAACTAATATCTTACAACCTAATATAAGTTATTTGTCATTTAATCTGCAATAACAGTCCCACTGATATTACTTTAAGTTGAATTACGCGTATACCTGAGACATTGCAAAATGTAATTCTTTTCAATGCAAATAAAGAGTTTTGAGTTGATAGTATTTAGTATTATTATTTTCCCAATAATCATGAAGTCAAAACTATTTGACGGCTCGTCTGTGATTTCATTAAACAATGTTTTAGAAAAACTGACACGTTGGTGTATAATGGTTTGCCACCCCTGGTCTACTGTATTAGCCCTAGAGTGAAGGGAAGCTACTCTCTCTGAAATGCGCTATTCTTGTTTCCATAGCAGCAGATGGCCTCATACTTCTTACCGGGGGGAGTTCTTACCGTAGACAAACTATACCCAATCTTAGTGCGGGATGGAGAGAAAATAGAAGTATACATAGAAATTATTACATATTCATACACTGAATCTGTTATGGACGTATAAAGCAATTTTTTAACCCTCTTCACAAATCTTAAGAAGGTGACGAATGTAAGCTATTTTTTTAATGAAGATGGGGGAAAAAAGCACAACATGGTCCTATAAAGCTCAGATTGATTGAAAAATTTAGTTCTTTTGTAACCGGAAAAATAACGCTTTTTTATACGTGAAATCACTGCAAATTCAAGTAATTATTGGTTGTGATATTATTGGATCATTATTGCCTTAGAATTGCGTTAATATTTTAAAGGAAAAATATTTTACACAACGCACCTTCCAATAAATTTTCTTATACATCGTTTGAAATAAAATGATACCTGTAAAAGATCTAAAATTCCGATCGGGAATTTCTTAACATTTCAGCGCGAAAAATATCCAAAAACTACAGAAATCACTTCCTTATGTTCTCAACTCTTTTCACAGTTGATTTGATTTACCTTTAAACCTAATAAAATTTCCATACTCTCGAAAAGCCGTAAAAAGTTTTTTTTCTTCTTCAGTCTGGCAACATGTGACTTATTGAGAAAAACCTAAAAGCAAAACTTTCCTCGTATGACTGAAAAATGTTTCATGAAACGAGTTATTTACGATTTTTTAAAAGTATTTCCAGCTCGTAGTTTTAACTTTCCTCATTTTCGTCAGTCAGTTTTTCGTGTTTGTGTAAAGAATGTTTAAAATCTTGTTCTGCATGATAATTACTACATCCTGCTATAAATTTCTTTGATGGTGTATAATTTGTGTTAAAAGAAGTATTTGGTTCATCTACCTTTGAATTGATTTAGGGTAATAATAAACCTAAAGAATAATATAAATGTTTTCTTACGTTTTTTTAGCTCGTTTTCTTTAAAAATAACGTAGGAATCTAAATATTTCGACCACTTTTCTACTATCTTGAACAGCGATTTTCTTATTTTTCGGCTATGGAACGCTGAACGATAGATCTTCATTTGGCGGAACCCCGAGACTTAATGAATAAATTTCATTCAATGAATATATTATTTAGAGAAAGGCCAGTAATTATTTTGAAAATATTGAATGATTGAAATTTATTAATTATTTTGAAAATATTTAACGATTAAAATTTTATTAATTATTTTGAAAATATTTAATGATTGAAATTTTATTCATTATTTTGAAAATATTTAATGATTGAAATTTTATTCATTATTTTGAAAATATTTAATGATTGAAATTTATTAGTTATTTTGAAATTATTTAATGATGAAAATTTCATTAATTAATTTAAAATACTTAATGATGGAAATTTTATTAATTATTTTGAAAATATTTAATGATTGAAATTTTATTAACTATTTTGAAAATACTTAATGGTTGAAATTTTATTAATTATTTAGAAATTATTTAATGATAGAAATTTTATTAATTATTTAAAAATATTTAATAATTGAAATTTCATTAAGTACCTTGAAAATACTTAATGGTTGAAATTTTATTAATTATTTTGAAATTGTTTAATGATGGAAATTTTATTGATTATTTTGAAAATATTTAATGATGGAAATTTTATTAATTATTTTGAAAATATTAAAGGATGGAAATTTTATTAATTATTTTAAAAATATTTCATGATCGAAATTTTATTAATTATTTCAAAAATATTTAATGAATGTATGCAGTATGAAATTTTTCATCATATCAATATTAGTCTTAAAGTGGGGTTTTATGTCAGAAAGTAAAATTAACAGGTCTAGAACGGCATTATATTAAATCTGTTATTTTTCGATCATAATACGGCTAGTTCATAATTTGATGTGTTCGGTGATGTCTCTCAGCTCCCGCTTAACCTCTCGTCCATGGAAAGTCGTATAAAACAGAAATAATAATACCATAGTAAACAAAATAAAAATTATTTTATGTTCCTTCGGTGGCCTGATACCATTTGATCTAAGAACTGGTATCAGTCCTCGGGGTTGGAGACCACTGATCTAGAGCACTCAAATCTCAACCAGAGGTCTGAGATTAACAATAATGCAGCTTTCAATCATTTCTTGGTTTGCCACAAATAGGCATTATCGCCGTTATCACAGAATTATCGCCAAATGCAATTAAACGTGCTTTGAAATTGCAACTAGTTGAAGAACTCAAATTTTAATTAGAGCTCTGAAATGAATAACAATACATGTTTTAAATCTTCCTGACTAAAAGAAGTAGAGCTCATCGTCGTTTTATCGTTAAATAATATTTATCTTAAAATAAAATTCAATCTATTTTTTTATAGACAACTCAAATTTTAGTTTTAGCTCCGTACTGAATGATTGAATTTTTTCCTTCTTATACACCTATTTTGGGCATCTATTGATTTGAAAAATAATAATAATAAAAGCAATATTTTATTTGTATTTTATATAGCTGTTATGTAAACCAGATGTAAAAGTAACAGTATTAGAAATAACTCATAATTCTAATATTATAAACAAGATCTATTATTAATTTAATAAAATATGCTCATATCAAGGATCAGAATAATGTCTGTTCTATTAGATCTACAAGTTACATCAGAATTACGTCGCACGCTAAATCTCTGTTGAGATTTTTGCGTTTGTGACGTCATCCCGACGTAGCTTATCACTGAAACTTTTTATCACCTGGTACGAGAATAGACCCGATAATTTTAATCTGTGAAGTTTTTTTCTTTTATAACGCTTAAGCATTCTTTCTTCAGCGTTTTATTGCAGACTAAACCCTAATTCAGTTATTTCAAAAGAGTGTAAATAATGTCATAAAAATGTTCAACGATGCATTTTAATGCATTTAACACCCCCATATTTAGCAAGCTGTTCCGTAATAATCCTCGCTCTTTCTCTCCACTTAAAAACCCAACTTCTTCAATTTTCTGGAAAAGAAGTCACACTCGGTTGATGATGTATTACGATTTTCTTATAAGATAAGTACCATACGAAGAAGAAAAGGATAAGCTGATTTTCATTTTGCGAAAACAGAACTTAAAATTACAGAGGAGAAGTTTCGGCTTGTAAGTGACGTGTAATTATTTCGATGGATGTTTCAAAACCAGCATTTAGAAAATGTTTCAAGTGGCAATTCTAGATGCGACTGGACTTCCTCTTGACCCATTACACTAATTTTTTAAGACAGTTGTAAGAAATTCTTCAACCATTCATTCAATGTCTATAAAACCGTATCAGTGTATAAAGAATTGAATTTTTTAGTACCTTCCAATTGATTTTGAAGTCTGTGGATCTCTTGGCGACATTTTAGTGGATTGAATAACTTAGTTAAAAGTTTATTGAAAGTTTAAATATTTCATGACTGATTTTAAATTTGAGTGGATGAAGGTTCTGATGAGTGACATTAGTATATTTGGATAACTTGGCTTTGAAGTTTAAAAATCTTTTTGGTACTTTGCAACTAATTTAGAGATTTGAGTGGATGAAGGTTTTCTTAGCGACATTGTAATGGATTTGAGTAACTTAATTTTGAAGTTTAAAGAATTTTTAGTTCTTTGCAACTGATTTGGAGATCTGAGTGGATAAAGGTTCTAATTGATATTTTAGTTAGATAGCTAATTGATATTTCTCTATGTAGCTTTAAATTAATAAGTTGATAAGAGAAATACAGATTATATATTGTCTTTATTTCTTGTCGGCAATCATCTAGTTCGTAAAATCTATAAATCTTTAACTTTCACTAAAACTGCTGGCGTCATTGAGTTCATATTCTTGGGCTTTTTAATTTGCTGTCTAAAGAAGTCTTCCAATGTTAGTCGTCGGTGGTTTGCTTACAAATCGTATTGGAACCTTCGTCCACTTCAACCATTGATTTAGATCACTTATCTTTGAAGTTTAAAAAATATTTAGTACTTTTACGGATTTGGAGATCTGACTGGGATTCTAACAAGGGAAACTAGGGAAGTGTGACTCGTCAATTTTGAAATAAACTGGTGGGATGTATGCCTTATGAAGAATAATTTTAGGGGGCAACATTCGTTTCGGCCCATAGAGGATCCTATGAGAGATAAAAAATAATTAAGTATGTAAAAAAATCGGTATTTCATTACTTCAATGCAGACTATTAGTTATTGTAATTATCTCATACTCCAATTAATTTTGTGCTACTTTCACATACTATATAATGTATATTTATTGTCAAAATTGATTTCGAAAATTTTATATATCTGTAGTTTTTCAGAAAAAAAATAAAAAAAATTGGCATTTTAAAAAAAAAAAATGGCATCAAATTTTTTAAATTTTTTTTTTTTCAAAAAATTTTCTAATATTAAAACTAGTAAACAGTTATAAATTTCATTTATATGAGAGTCGAAATATAGTACGCATTTTCCCAAACTGATGGAATTTTTTCATATTTAATGTGTATCCAAAAATGTGATTTATAAATTTTTTTTTTTTTTTCATATTGTTAGATCTTGCAAAAAAATCTGAAATAATTTATGTGATTGCATAAAATTAAATTGCATTTATAAAAATGTTTTCAAATTTGTTTGGAGAGAAATTTGAACTTAAAAAATGTTTAATATTTCAATTCGATTTTTTTCATAAAAGATCAACTGTACTGTATACACAAAATTTGAAGTGATATATCACTTTAAGTGGAAAATCCGTTGATATCTATGTCCTGTGAATTGTTCAATATTTTGTCAAAACATTGCTATCGTTATAATATTATTTTTATATCTGATATCCTAGCTAATTTTTGAAATGTTTAACTTTAAAAGTTGGCATTAGCTAGGATATCAGGTATAAAGATAATTGTATGAATAATATTTCAAAAATAGCAATGTTTTGACAAAATATTGAACAATTCACAGGACAATTTTTTTTAAATAATATTTAAATTTTCTGGCAAAAAATTTAAATTTTTTTGAAACTTACTTTTTTGTTCATTTTTTTACCAGTTGTGCAATAAAAAATATTAAGAAAAAAAATGTGTCTATTAAAGCGACAAATACTTACAAATTTTGTTTATATAGTACGGTTGACCTTTCAAGAAAAAAAGAAAATCATTGAAAACTGAAATATTTTTTTAAGTTCAAATTTCCCGCCAAACAAATTTAAAGACATTTTTATAAATGCAATTTAATTTTATGCAATCACATAAATTATTTCAGATTTTTTTGCAAGATCTAACAATATGAAATTTTTTTTTTTTTTTTTTTTTTATAAATCACATTTTTGGATATGAAAAAATTCCATCAGTTTGGGAAAATGCGCATTATTTTTCGACTCTCATATAAATGAAATTTATTACTGTTTACTAGTTTTAATATTGGAAAAAGTTTTGAAAAAAAAAATTTAAAAAATTTGATGCCAAATTTTTTTTTTTTTAAATGCCAATTTTTTTTATTTTTTTTCTGAAAAACTACAGATATATAAAATTTTCGAAATCAATTTTGACAATAAATATGCATTATATAGTACGTGAAAGTACCATAAAATTAATTGGAGTATAAGATAATTACAGTAACTAATAGTCTGCATTGAAGTAATGAAATACCGATATTTCTACATACTTAATTATTTTTTATCTCTCATAGGACCCTCTATGGGCCGAAACGAATGTTGCCCCCTAAAATTATTCCTCATAAGGCATACATCCCACTAGTTTATTTCAAAATTGGCGAGTCACACTTCCCTAGTTTCCCTTGTAAGTTACATATAGTTGATTTGAGTAACTTAGCTTTGAATAGAATAGAATGTTAACAATAGAACGTTTCTTGAACGCCACAAATGGAATGACAATAGAATAGAAAAGGTTATAAGTTACCTGTATTACTAATTAAAATTGTTGAAATCTATCCAATCGTGGAATTTCTATCCAACTATTGAAATCTATCCAATTGTTAAAATCTATAAACCCTTAAGTTCGTTCAAACTGTTCGCGCCATAATGTTTTCCCTGCCCCGTCTTGGCGTTTTAATTTGCTGACAAGTTTTCCAAGTTTCTCGTTGGTTGGTTGCTACTAATCCTCCTGGAACCTTTTTCCTCTCCAAAACACTTAAAAGAATGCCCCTTTGTATTTTAATTTACTTAAATATACGGAAGATAATGCCTTGAAAAGATTAAGATTGCAATTTTATTAAGAATTAAAAAAAGCTCTTTCCTCGAGAACTGCTGATTTAAAGAGGTGATTTGATGAAGGTTCTTGGTAACATTTGAATGGATTTGAGCAACTTAACTTTAAAGTTTGTGCCTTTACAATAGGAAATAAAGATTAAGTTTTATTTCTCATCAGCAACTCAATTGGTGAAATCTATAAATCTAATTCAAAGTGTTCGTATCATAGCTTTAGCACACTTGACTTTATAATTTACTGACTGGACATGTTTTCTACAGTTAATCGTTGGTTGTTATTTCCAAATGCGCTTGAAACCGTTTTCCACTCCTTTTACCGAAGTATAAGAAATTTAAATACTTGACGAAATAAATGAAAGTTACATCGCTCTTTCTCAGAGAAATTTCAAAAATGACAATTTGAAACTCGCTATTCATTTGCAAGTACTTCAATTATTCATTTTTTACCGTTGTGATCTTGCCAGTCTACTGAGAATTTAATTTTCAGTAACTTACGACTAAATAAATATTTAAAAATTGATACTACCTTAATATGCGCTTAAAAGTAAAATATAAATACCACATGGAAAACTAACTCATCCTGTTTTAGTTAACAATACTCAAAATCAAAACTTAACTTGAAAAGTTTTCAAGTTAAGTTTTTAAAATCTTGGCCATGACAATGATGAAAAGAAAAGCTTTTTTTATTTATTAAAATAAGTAAAAACTGTACATTTTAATAACTTTTCGTTATTACTTTTAAAGTTATATACCTTGTTATTCATCTTCTATCATATTCTCTCACCGCTGACACATACGCTTCCTTCGACACACGAAGGGTGTCCTGCACTCCCCAATACCCAATGAAAAGCCTAGCATCAATGTCCAGTTATTTTCGTTTTTACGGTTTTGAACCATGCTAGTTTTAAATGGTTAAAAACCATTGCAGTTTTGTATTCATGGTTTTATAATCATATCAGTTGTAAACGGTTTCGAAACCGTAAAGGTAAAAATTATTCTTTACCGTAAACTATACGATTAATTGGATGGACGGACTGCTATCTTTTTACCATAATTTTGAAATGAAAGTTCTAACAGTGTAATATTTATTTAATTACGGTGATTTTAGGGTAATTATTGCTTTTTTACCTCAGTTTGATCCTGAAATTTTTGCAATGTAACTAATTCTGTTAAATTTAGGACTACACCAGTTTTGAAAATTTCACGTTTGGAATTTATAAAATCAAAAGCTCATTTATCATATTTAAAAAAACTCCAAATGTTTCCAAGACATTTCCTGATTATGTCATTGTTATGTTTATGATAATTTTAAAACTGATTTCCTTTGTAATCCCTAAACGCATGAATTAATCCCTAAACATATATCACAAAGTTATTCATGAAAATTTTGTTCCTAAAATGTAAATCGTTATTCCTGTAATTTATTTTCATTATAAATTTATTCTTGTATTGTTTATTTTCATTTTCATACTTCAATAATTTTTCTCTTTTTCTTTATAGGTAAGTTTGGAAACTCTCTCAATATGGAATGACTGTTTTGAAAAGAGTTTAGGGTATAATTTTTAACTTCTTACCATTGTTATTTTATTATTTCTAATTCTGAAGAAATTTTAATTCTGTATAATGTTACAGTTTTTTTTTTACGCACAAAGGATTTGCTTTTTTACAGCTTTATTTTTTTTGTCATAGGTATATAATATTGCTAATAAAATAATTCATGTTATTTACTTCTGAATTCAGTTTAATAAATGATATAAAATTAAACGTTGTTAAACCAAGGCGAAATATTAATTGAAAAACACTATATATTTTTTATTAGTATCTTTTCACTTCTTATGCAATAAAAAGCAAAGTAATTTAGCTGCAGATTGCTACGAATCATAAAAGATGAATTTTGTTATTTGAAATACTACACAATTAAAACTAATTCGTGTTACTTAACCAATTCAGGCTATTAACTTTTTTATTCAATTTATTAAATAATAATACAGTTATAGGTAACATTATAGAAATTTTATAATTTTAATAATATATAATGATATTATAAAGTATATTATAATAATACATAATGAAATAACAGTATAATTTTAAACAGAAATTTTAAAAAGTTAATAATGTTTGTATAATGATATAAAGTATATTATAATAATGCATAATAGAATATCAGTATAATTTTAAGTATTCAAACATTCATATTTGAATACTTAATTTTGTTTTGTTTCTTCATAATCTACGAAGCTCTTAAACTGAAAAACGGGATTTAATTCGGCTTATTACGCAAGAATTTCTGATGAATCAGAGAAAGATTAATTTTATAGTTGGAATTAAGAATAGTTAATATATAATTTTTGAAATAATTTTTCTCAAAATACATTTTTCCCGTATTAGGTGTATAATATTGATACTAATAAAAAACAGTTCGTGCTATTTGGATTCAGAAATTAAATAATGTACAATATAAACACTCAAATATTCATTTTAAAACGTCATATTAAGTTTTATCCATAATCTGTGCAGCAATACTGCAGAGCGTAAAACTAATTCGGTTTGTTGGGAATAAACAGCAAGTTGCGATGAATCAGAAGAAGATAAATTTTGTAATTGGAAATAACCATAACGGAAACATTGTCGTTTGAAATAATTTTTTCCAAACTTTAATCTACTTGTAACAATTATATAACATTGCTGCTGAAAATAGTTCATTCTATTAGGAATATACTAAATTATATATAATAGATAGATATTCAAATATTCATTGCAAAAAGCCATATTTAGTCTACTCTATAATGTGTTCAACGTACTGCAGAAACCAAATTAATTCGCCTTTTGGTTGCGCAAAAAGTTGCGATGAATCAGAATAAGATTAATTTTGTAATTGTAAATAACGATAACATTGTCGTTTTAAATACTTTTTTCAAAACTTCAATCTACTTGCAACAATTATATAACATTGCTGCTAAAGATAGCTCATTATTAGGATTCAATATACTAAATAGTATATAATAGAGAGATATTCGAATATTCATTGTAAAACAACAGACTTAAGTCTTCTCCATAATCTGTTTAACGTACTTCAGAAACCCTATTAATTCGACTTTTGGTTACGCAAACGGTTGCGATGAATCAGAATAAGAGGAATTTTGGTATTGGAAATAACTATAATGGAAACATTGCCGTTTAAAAAAATTTTTTTTCTCCCAAACTTCAATCTTCTTGTAATAGGTGTCTAACATTCCTCCTACTAGAAACAGTTCATGCGATTAGGATTCAATATATTAAATAATAACCAATGATAGATATTCAAATATTCATTATAAAACGCCATATTTAGTTTTCTCCATAATCTATTCAACAGTCTGTACTGCAGAACTCAAATTAATTCTGCTTTTGGTTACGCAACAAGTTATGATGAATCAGAATAAGATGAATTTTGTAATTGGAAATAACGGAAAGATTGTCGTTTGATTCACGAAATAATTTTTTCCTCTTAGGAATTATTTTGAAATCTTGTCTTTGCGTTTACTCACCGTGATGATTGTACAAGAAGTCATTTCCTCATTGTTTACTAATATTACGTTCTTTTTTTTCTTTTCCCTATGGAGTGCGTGACGTATTCAATTCTTCTTAAATTTAATTTTCTGCAGCGATGCTTTATTTTTTTGCACAACTCCCGTGGGTTTTTTTTGTTGTTTTCTTTCATTGCAAATCTATTACTTCAACTTTTCTTAATGCGTGATGGCATCTTCCTAATTGAAAAGAAAACGAAGTGAGGAAAAAAAAAAGATTAAGAAATATCTCTCTGTAAGTCACTGTTGAAATATATATAAGTGATTTTTATTGTTATTTGATTAGCTATATGATATCTACACTGAGAAAAAAGTATGGTTAAAAGTACTAGAATATGCTAAAATTTATCGTGTTTCTGGCTCTATGGGAACACTAAAGAGCTAGATAATTTTTACCAAAGCGGTAATGATTTTGGTAAAATTTCAATTTATAATCTGTGATAAATTTTGGTTAGTGAAGTAAATTTTCGTGATTTTATCATAATACCTTAGAGCATGGCATGAAAATAATTTATTTAGTTCAATTTTATTTTCATTTTACTATTTGTTACTAAATGTGTGGTAATAAGAACTGTATTTTTTAATGGTAGTAAACCGTTGACATATGAACGGAAATACCATGCATTTTGATTTTAATAACCAGAATTATGGTCTTATTTACCAGAAATGCCAATACCAGTGACAAAATTTTACCTGATTTTTTTCTCCTTGTACACTTTAAAAAATATGTATACTTTCATTGTTTATTAATCGCATGTGAGTTCTCGAACTCAGAGACTTTTGTTTGAAGTTTATTCACAGCTAATGTAGGTAAAAATACTTCTTTTTAACAAAATTTCAATTCGTTTAAGATTTGATTACCTTTAATTGTATTAAAGAGTTTTAATGTAAAAATTTGCTTTTAAAAACATTTTGTTTTGAATTTATATTTTTAACTGAGTAAAAAAATTTGTTTTATTTTGTGCATAAGGAAAAATTCTTTACTCATTGAGTAATAGTTTACAATAAAAATATATTTTATTTTTAAATTAAAATTTATATTAAAAAAACATGTCAATTTCAATTTTTCCCAGGTATTTTATTTGCTTACACTTTTATGTTTTTCTTCTTTCCATTGCCAGAAGCTTTAAAAACAATTTAATTGCGTACTGAACAAAAACAAACAGGTCTGGCGAAAGAAAGTTTAAGTTCTAAGATTCGACAGAATAGCATTGCTGTGTGTTGGGCCTTTCCGATGCATTTTATCTTTGGCATCTTTTAGTCATTAAAAAACAAAGCAAGGTGGAAAAAATAGTATACATACTTTTTTTTGCTAAATTTCTGAATTAATTGTGTTCTGATTTCATTTATTCGGTGATTTTTTATTATTTATTTATTTATTTAATTCGAAAAATCAAATAGTTAATTATTTGCTTTTAATAATATTTAAAAATCGAGTTTTATGTTTTGAAGATTCTGCGTTCTCTTCCTTCTTGTTCTAATCTTTCTTTTAACAATTCTTTCTTAACTCCTAACATATGTTTGGATGTCTGAACTCGACCCAGTCTTTCTTGGGAGTATTTTTAAATTTTTTTAATTGGCTTTTGTTAGTCAAACAGAAAAGCATTATCTGTAATCTAGTATTACAATTGTTAAGAGAGTAATTGTGTTTGCTTAAAATGCAATCAAATCGGATTTACTTTTTAAAAACATCAATGACATACAAAAGAATGCAATGAAGCGTTTCCTTCTTTCAACAAAACGGCAGGAAATAAAAAAAAATTCCACGCTTGTCGAAGAAAAGAAAAAGTAAAGAGGATTATGATTAACAAAAAGATAAATATTATCCTTCTACACATTATTAGAATGTGAAGCTAAGTGAGAAGAATTTCCTCATAATATACCGAAATCCAGAATAATGTTTCCAAATATCACTCAGACGTACAGTTTAAAGTGCCTGTTTATGCAAACTTAGTATTTGTTGTATTCCAGTAAACATTCTGGAATGTTTGTAGCAATTTGAAATCATAGTGGCTGATTATGTTAAATGAGACATTTAGCAAATTGTAGGAAAATAGTTTTTGAATATATTATTGTTCTTCGAAATTTTTTCGCCGAGAAATATTAAAAAGCAGCAGTCTAGCTTCCTTGATTTCGAAGCAAAATTTTAACTTAAAACTTCATATACCACGTTGCAAGAAAAGAAGTGTGTCTGAACTTTAAGACGAAGATTTGTCAAAGGCTCTGCCGTCGCATGAAATGATGCTTTTTGGCGAGTAAGATACTACTTCCATATCTGTTATGAGTTTGCTACAGTTACTTATGACAGTTTTAGCTCAAGATTAGCCAATCTTTAACCAACGCCTTCTATGTTATTTTAAAAATGGCGCAAAACGTTAATGTAGAGTAAAACTGCAGTTTTGGGAAAATGAAAAGCCCTTGTGGTCTAATTTTTCTATATTTAAAAACTTACTTCAATCCTGCATTATCTGGAATCTGCATTATTAGTGGGATCATAAACAATTGCAAAAAAATAAAATAATGCACTAATTTTGATAATTTTTATATTAGGGGGACAATGTCGCCAAATTGGCGTTTTTTAAAAAGTTTACTAGCTTTTAAAATATTTAAGTTATTTGTCCGTTCTAAGCCCAAATAATTCTTCTTGGCAAAATTTTCTTTCATAATTCTTCGTGGCCTTTTTTTTTCAATTTTCATTGGCGAAAGAGATTCGAAGAACCATTAGTTCCATGTTAAAGTTCAAATACCTTAGCTTAAATATTTAGCAAAAAAGTCTCCGATTTGGCGAGATTTTTCCATTTAGATTAAATTTATTAAAACCGTGGCTGATTCTTGCTTTTTGTTTGTTTTCAAGGGCGTGAAACGTCGAATAGCTTTTCAAATATTAAAAAATGAAATCACATACCATGTAGTTTTGATTTTTGCAAAATGGTGGCTTTTCATCATATTGACTATTTGTGTCACTTTTCATAGTTAGCTCAGAAGTCATGGGCTTGATGTAAACAATCCACAACTTAAAAGACGTGAGTAACTATTGCAAATTAACAAAAATTATAAAAATAGAGGATTATTTGTTAAAAAGCGTGACTTATGTGATAACATAGCCTCAAACCTGATGAATAAATAGCTCTTAAAAATGTCACATAACCTATTTTTTTCATTAAGTTTTTAAACCATTTAAATATATTATTGCTGAGGTACTCTCGAAAAATATAAACATTGCCCTGCAATAAAAATCGATTTACAACAGTTGGGAAAAGATGCTTAAAATCATTTATACAAACCAAGGTGAACACAAATCACCACGTTCACCACGATACTAAGTTCTACACAAAGGTTACTAAAAAGGTCTTTCTGCTTAATCTATGAACTTTTTTAATAAATTTAATTTTAGTGTCAGCAGTATAGATACTACATTACTTGTAAATTACATGCATAATATTTTAATTTCTCCTACAAAATTAAAGTGTCTGCTATTTTTTCACTGAAATTCTAGTATTTCAAAATTTTCCATAAGTTTAATATGTGCTCCCGGTCCTACCACACTATTCAACTTTTTCGAGAAAAAAATCATTTAGGAAAAAAGGAGTGTATCTATGACTTTTAGAAAATATCATAAACAATGAATATCATAATTAAATTTGACAGTTTCTGGATCGAACAGTCTAACTCCAAAATTCTTTAACTAAGAGGCTCCTGAATCTTACCTAAGTCAAATTTTGATGGTTTTCCATCGATGGATCAACATAATCTTGAAGGTAACCATCAATAATTCCATCATGAACCATTATATTTTTTATAGCAACCAACAAAAGTAACCATTATCTCAGTGTAGGAATTCGGACTGATTTATGATTGCCAAGCATGGGAATAGCAACTTGTTTTGATGGTTCGTTCATGTTGAACCATCACGAATTTCCATCATGGTATCTTAAAAATCAAATGTTGGAAGAATCATGAACCACTACCATCCCAATGTAGGAATTCGGACTGATTTATGATTGCCAAGCATGGGAATAGCGACTTGTTTTGATGGTTTGTTCATGTTGAACCATCACGAATTTCCATCATGGTATCTTAAAAATCAAATGTTGGAAGAATCATGAACCACTACCATCCCAATGTAGGAATTCGGACTGGTTTATGATTGTCAAGCATGGGAATAGCAACTTGTTTTGATGGTTTGTTCATGTTGAACCATCACGAATTTCCATCATGGTATCTTAAAAATCAAATGTTGGAAGAATCATGAACCACTACCATCCCAATGTAGGAATTCGGACTGATTTATGATTGCCAAGCATGGGAATAGCGACTTGTTTTGATGGTTTGTTCATGTTGAACCATCACGAATTTCCATCATGGTATCTTAAAAATCAAATGTTGGAAGAATCATGAACCACTACCATCCCAATGTAGGAATTCGGACTGGTTTATGATTGTCAAGCATGGGAATAGCAACTTGTTTTGATGGTTTGTTCATGTTGAACCATCACGAATTTCCATCATGGTATCTTAAAAATCAAATGTTGGAAGAATCATGAACCACTACCATCCCAATGTAGGAATTCGGACTGATTTATGATGGTCCAACATAAAAAAATAAATAAAAAAATTGTTCTCATGGTATATTCCTGAGAACCAACAAGAAGTCCCATTAAACCATCATGGAAATGGAAATACATAGCTGGAACCATCATGGATTGTCGGTCCATTAGAGTCAAACGTTTCTTGATGGTTAACCATCATAGTATTAAAGTAGCATTTTCCATCATGGAATGATGAAAGTTTGTTGGCATATCAAAAACCATGAACACGTAATGGAAAATGTTGGATAATGGTGACCGTCAAATGATGTTGGACAGTCATGAATCGCGCTGAAACCAAAATAAGCCGTCAAAATTTTTTGATGGGACCATCAAAAATTTTGACTTGGGTAACTACCCGATCTAACCCCACTTTTCTTTATTGATGTTGACTTAATTTAATTACAATAAAGAAAAAATTCTTTCTCCGTGCAATATAATTGACACAAGGATGAATGTTTTTTTTCATTGAAGTGAACTGAACTAAAGGCCAGATAATTACCATCCACTAAAAATAATTCCAGGAAATGTTCTAATATTATTGTAAAACTATTTACTCATAAAGTAATATTTTTTTGCTGAAACATTCAACAAGATTAATGAAACATTTCAAAACAAATAAAAATATCTATCTTTTATTCGGTAAATGTCTATTTATTTACTTTTTGAAATGCTTAAACTCATTTCTTTGTTTTGAAGTCGCTTCTTTACGTCACTCATTTAAAGCTACTTGATACACACACACATTTAATAACGTGGGAGGAACTGAAGTGAATTTAGTTTGACACGAGGTGTTGGCAACTAACTGTAGTGAGTAAAGGAACATTGCCAGATGTTGAAATCGATATGCCATCGTCTGCGAATACTAATATGCATCACAAGAGGCGGAAGCAGATCGCATAAAATTTAATTTGTTTGATCTTCTATCGTTGTCGGTCAGTTAATGCTCTGATGAACGAAGCAAAAGTATACTAAATTGACAGTTAAACGAGAACACTAATGAAAATCAATAATGAATTCTTATAATTATTATCTTAGAATCCATAATTTTTGTTTGAATTTATTACACTTTATTATTTAAATTCAGTTTAACTATTGTCTTCGAAAAACAAAACCTGGTTGAAATTTGTATTCAATATTTTCTGTAAGAAATATGTTAAACAAACTTTCAAATTTTAGGCTCCTTTCCGCCGTAGAATACAGTTTATTCGTGTATAATTTAGTCGGACATCGATAATCCGATGCAATGGAGTCAGATAAGATCGAAATTGTAGGGTTAATTTCTATCTATTTTCATCAATTTGCTCTAAGAATCTAGATCTTAGAAATCATTGTGCAAGATACTATTGAAATTTACTTTCAAAAATAACATTTAATAAATGTATTTTTGTCAAATAAATATAAGGATATTTTAGCTGCTCTTCCAGATAGCTGTACTTCGTTGCATTTTTTGTAAATCATTTGTACAAAGCAGTATCTAATTTTGAATCGTTAGTTAATTTCCTTTATTCTGATAGTTTATTTCTATGATTTATATTCTTTTATAAACTTAGGTTATATAACCCTTACCTATTATCAAAAGTAGAAGCCATGATGTTCAAAGTAAGAAAAATTGGATGAATCAATGAAAATCACTTTTTCTTTATCAAAATCACTTATCTTTATCAAAATCAAGCAACTAACTTTACATACCTGGTAAACTTTGATTTATTATTCATATAAAATGATCATATGCATTCATATTTTCTGCAAGAAATATGTTATAACAAACTTTCAAATTTTACGCTCTTTTTCGATGAAGAATACAGTACAAAGCATGCAGTACAAAAAGTGTTTTTCAATCTGAGGGCATGTTTAACTTTATTATAGCAGTATTTTATTTAAATTGAGGGGGAGAAAACTAAGTTCACGCACAAATAAATAAATAAGTAAAAAAAACTTATGAATTAACTTAAGATATCAAAAGAATTCGGATAATCTAGGTTTTAATAAAACTTATCATTCAAAATATGTACTATAATCACAGTACAAAATTTTCCTAGCAATTGAATTTGTTTTTATTTTTATTCATTTAATGAAAGCTTACAGAGCGAGAAATAATGTACTACAATTACTTTCCAAAATTCGAACTTTTGGCGGAATTACCTCGAACTGTATACATAGTTAGACAAGATGCAGAACATTTATAATTCAGTACTAACAAAACACTTAACAACAGCCGCGATTCTTAGGAAGGATCATTTTTTTAAAAAATATATTTTAACTCTTATACTAATTATTAGTATATATCAGCTCAGGCTTTCAGATGATATTTCTGTTATAAAGTTTTTAATTCAAAGTAAATTTTGAGCAAAACCTAATGCTTGTTAGCCCCTACCTATATCAAAAAGAGAGTCTTTATTTGAAATATTTTATACGTTCCATAAATAATACTTCTGAGTAAAGGAATTTTTTTTTTCTAATGTGATGAATTGAAACTATTGTCAGTATATTTTAAAAATGCTAACAGATCTTTTTTTTTCCTGTTAATTAATTTCTAAAAAATTTCAGAAACATTTTAATTTTTTTTAAATGCATGTTTTTTAAGTAAACATTTTTCAGCATCATTTTAAATAACACTAAAAAATAGAACCTTGAGAATTTCTTTTCTTTTATGATTTTAATACCTCTAATCCTCTAAACTGATTTTTTATTATTAATGTAAATTTGTTGCAACCGAGAGGGTCATTGCAAATTTCATTTTCCCAACTCTATTGTTGATATGAGCAGGTGTTGACGACATTTTATCAAACAGGGTGGTAAACATCCATTGTAGATCATCTATTTCTAGCTTTTTCTTGGCTCCCCTACCCTGAAATCCCATCATACCGTTTTCTTCCTTTAAATCCATTTCCCTACCCCTTCTTGCCTCCCTCCCCCCCCTGGACGAATAAAATATATATAAAAAAAGAAGAAACGAGAACTAGAAGAGATTGGGTTAGTTGGTAATCAGTAGCAGGACAGGTGAAGTGCTTTCGTTCAGGTGCACTTTGCACTCCCCCTTCCCCTCTTATGGATTGTTTAGTTCTTCTTTCCAAATGATGACAACACCTGCTGTATGCCTCCCCTCTTCCCTGCTCCTAAGAGGCCAATGAAAAGTGTTAATAGAAATGGAAAGTGTTGGCATAATTTTCGTTTGCCAGTACACTGTTTTCTTTCCTATCAGTTGCGAACATTCTATGATGCTGAGATTTTAAGCTTTCGGATTAAATCCATCCTTACTTACATGCCATTGACATTTAAAATTGTATGTAGCAGTTTCATTGTGTTTCAGTTTTTATCAAATTTTATCCACTTTTGAATGTACCTGCTTCACTACCGCAATGAGAAAAAAAGTGTGGTTAAAACTACCTGAATATGGTAAAATTTACCGCGTTTCCAGGTCTACGGGAACACAAAAAGCTCGGTAATTTTAACTGAACCTCTTTGGTGATGATTTTGATAAAATTAACAATTAACTGTAATTATATAACGTGTGATAAAATTTGGTGAATGTGGCAGAATCTGTTAATTTTATCAATGGCACCTTAGAGCATGTCATAAAAACCGTTTATTCGGTAGAATTTAAACGGTCGTTAAAGATCGTTACCAAATGAATGGTTTATATACCGTATATTTTAGTTTTTCCAATCAGACCAAACAGAGTTTTTTTCTTCTAAAAATAAATTATTAAAAAATATCTGGAGCTTGGAGGGCGAAATCGATTGCAGATTGGATATCAACGATACAAAATTATCTAATAATATCTGTTTAAAATATCATGCAACGGGGGGGGGGGGGAATTGTTCCCCAGTGTTATTTTTATCTCTTTACTCATTTTTAACTTTGATAAATTTAAATCGTTGATGATTCATAAAAAATATGCCGAATTGTTAATTTTTAAGTAAGGAAACTGAGTAACTGTAAACATTCTCAGAAATATCGGCATTTGTGAAAGTATTGAAAGTGTATAAATAGTTCACAAACAATAATATAAAAAAAGTAGGATTCTTTTAATTTCTTTAATTTTCTGTCTTCATAAAAAAAAGTTTTAAAATTATGTGTGTATGATGTCATAAAAATCTTAAAATGCAAATCTTAAGTTATTCCATTTATTTTGTCTTAATATTTTACCATAATCCGATTACACGATTTAATCGCTCACGTGAAATTAATTAATATATTTGTTGGACAGATATTTTGTAAATACCCATATGTATCTATGCGATAAATATCTTCGTACTACATGTAAAAACATTAAAATAATTTTATTCATGTTGATTAAAAAAACCTGTGTAGATTTGCAATTTCCAATTGTTTATCCGACAGTGAATCTTCATGCAATGTAATATGCATTTTATTTAATTATTTTTTTAAGCCGATTATTCCGTTATTTATCTATTTTAATAAAAATATTTGAAAATATGAATTATTTATAATATTATTTATTTGAGACTAATTTCCCGAAATTCAAATTTAAATATTTTTATATTCGTTGCAGTACACAAACTATTTAAATAAAAAAATAGTAAATAAATAAAAAAACAAATAATTCAAATTTTTTTTTTTTTTTTTTTTAAATTGTTGACTGAAAAAGTCACGTAACTAAATATAACAATGATATTTAAATAAGATTGAAATACATCTTTTTCAACACAAACCAGAAAAAAAAAAATAACGATTACTTAATTTCCATTTATTTATATATTTTTTTATATTTTTTTTCTTTCTTTTCGATAATTACTATCCTAAAAATACAAATTTTAGCATCGATAAAGGTAATTAAGTTTATTCAGAATGAGCTCTGGTGAAATTTGTAATGCACAAATATATTTTAAATCATAAAAAAATTACAATTTTTATCCTTAAAAAATAAATGAGAATATTGCATGCTAAATAAATTTTGAAAAAAAAAAAAAAAACTGAAATAACGAGTTTCTTACACAAATTAAAATTCAGCATACATAATAAGTAAATAAATAAAAAATAATTAAAAAAAAAATATTTCGCCTGCCACATACAAATTAACGTAGAGTGTTAACGTACATTATTTCACAAAAGAGTTAATATTTACATCACTCAGCAAAAAAAAGGTGTATTTCTAATCGATAGCGGTTATTTCAACATCGATTGAGACACTGATCACGCTAATGTCTACTTAAATAACGATTCCATGATTTAAGTCAATGAAATGCAATGTTTATGCAAGGAGAAACCAAATTCGTTCGTAAATTCTTCGTTGTAGTTTTTTTTTTTTTTTTTTTTTTCTCCCTTGTTTGTCGTGTTGATTATGGTAGAAGTAGTGCCAATGTAAAGGTCCTTTAGTATCCAAATAAGCTCGTCGAGCAGTGTGCCAGTGGGTTAGCAGGCCGTTCATTTAGGTCACTTCATTCATTCCTATCTCTTTTCGTTCTAGGCTCGAATGAGTGTTCTTCTCCTTATTCTGTCTCGACGAGACGAGAGCATTTCCTTTTTGAGTAGCTTTTTTTTTCCCCTCTCTCTCTCTGCCGACTTTTCCGTATAGTTTTTATTTATTTTTATTATTATTGCTTTTTTATGTCTCATTATTATTCGGTCACGTGACATTCATTTCTATGTATTTCTTTACTCTCGAATTATCGTCTGCAGATTCAATTCCAGTTGCTCCTCTCTTCTTCTTTTTATAATATTTCTTTTAACACTCAAATTCTTTTCGCCTAATTTGCTTCTTATGTAAGAGAGGGAGAAAAGAAGAACAATTTATATTTAAATTACCAGGAATCAAACACACTTTCATAAAAAAAGAGAATATGACGTTTTCTTTTCAAATGTTATTAAGATAATAAAAAAATAAGAATAAAAAATTTTAAAAAATTACTTTTTTGCTGCTAATGAGCTGCAGTCCTCTAAAAACATATTTTCTCGCGCAATCATTTTTCCCCCTTCAAAATGATGTCAATTATGCCAATTGAAATTGAATAGAGTTTATTATATATTTTTTTAATTTTGTTTTCTACCGCTCCATACTAAATCGTACTAATGATTGGTAAAATATAATCATGCATTTTTTATTCTTCTTCTTTAAGATTGCATTATTGTTTAATAACGAAAGAAATTATAAGTGAGAAAGTTTCTTGCTTCGTTATAATTAATATTAAAAAATTAATTTGTTGATAATTAGCTTATTAACTTGTTTGTTTGTCAACATTTAATAAGCTTGTGATTTAGGTATTATTTGTTTGAAATGGAGCACTGAAAATTGGAAACTCAATTGATAATAACTTTTTTAATAACTAAAACGTTGCAAATAAAATCCTCTTATTCAAGCTTATATCTGTGCCTTTTTTTTTATTTATTTATTGAATCATTTTGTTTCATACATTAACAAAACTCAAGAAAACAAAACGATGAAAATATTATGATGTATATCATATGATCGATAAATCGATATGATATATATAAAGGAGGATATATCGATTATATCGATACATCTATATATCGATGATGTATGTCATATTTATTCCGAGCATTCAATTTTACAAAATTTTTCTCTGTAATTTTATAATTAGCTTTATTTAGTAAAATGAATTTTCTTTTTCTTTTAATGTTTAGAAATATTTTGGTATTCTTCGGTGTTTAATTTAAAAAGTTACAAATTTCGTCAATATAAACTATTTTGATACTTGCTATGAATTTCAAAATCGATATTTAATTTGTAGAAAGCACTTAAATAGTTTTAAGCTAGTGTATGGATAACTTTATTTAATAATTTACTAAAAAATATGGAAAAGGTTAAAAAAATATAATGAAAAAGATAATTTTTATATTGGTGAATAAAAATGTACTTTTCAAAAAACTTGCCAGTTGCAAATGTGAAATAAATTTTTTTCATTATTGCAACTGGCAATATGAAATAAATTCTTCCAGCAATAAAGCAGAAGAAGTTATAGTTCCGTGCATCAATTTATTTCGAGCTAAGACGTTTACGATTTTATTTTTTATGTACATCTATTCTCTAACTTTAAATGGCACTTAAAAATTTTAGAATATAATCTCAGTTATATTTGATTTTTATATTTTTATTACCAGAATCGTTCTGTGTTATTCAAACATTCTGAATAAGTCGTAAACGTCTCTAATACCTTTTTATCTGCTTGCCAGTCGTTCCAAGAAGATATATTTAAATACACAAATTAAAGTAAATTGTCTTTTTCCAAATCCAAAAGATTTTATAAATTCTGGATGACAGGAAATGACGTTTATCGGAATGGTCGCATACGTCATGTCCCAGTTTCTGAAACCCAGAACATGATTTCAAATCGGATTTTTTTGGATTAGATCCAGAAATAAATAAAGCATAAATAAATAAAACTCATAATAACAAACAAGCTATGATAGTGAACGTTTTGCGTTCATTTTTATTCGAAGAAAATAACGTTTTTCTTTTGGATAATGATGAAAATCTCGTTGTATTTAAGGAGGAAAAAAGAATATCTTTTAGGTTTCTGAAAACGATTATTTTTGGAAATAACATTTTCAGCGGCGTTGCGATCGTTGCATAGCAACCGCTGCTCGTTTTCGTCTGCTGCGCTAGACTTCATCCCAGTTACCGCTAATGTATAAATGCGATTCAAACCTTATGAGAAAATATTGCTTTTCCTCTATTAAATTCATATCACTGCTTTAGAAAATTTTCAATTTATTTTGCAATGGTAAGTATTAAAATTTTGTTACATATCGCGAATGAATTACAATGTATAAAAACGTCTTTTACATATTTATTTATCATCATTACTTTTGTTAAATAATGTTTTGTTCGAATAAATAGAATTCATACGTTTTGAAGTCGCTTTTAAACCTTCTTCAACTGAATTGCAATGCATAAAAAAGTTTTTTAATTAATTTTTTATCGTCATTAATTTAAAAGCAATGTTTTTGTATGAATAATATATCAAATTCAAACGTTTTGAAATAGCATTTGAATATCGCTCGAATGAAATGTATAAAAACGTCTCTCAATTATTTTTCTATCATTACTATTTTTAATGTTTTTGTTCGAACATTATTAAATAAAATCTGTACGTTTTGATGTTGCGTAAAGAACAATAAAAATATTAATATAAGTTTGAGAGGAAAATTCAAGCATCGTTTATCAATATTTTTTAAGCTACATCTATTTAAATTGTATTCTTTTTATTATTTTTTCATACAGAATTTGATTACTATTAAAAAGCTTTTGTGTCATTGTAATATTCTTGATCTACTTATAGTTCTAATGAATTTAAAGTTTTTCACTTAGAAGAAAAATAACGTATTATGTCTTTATTGTATTTTATTTTAATATTTTTCTTAATTTTAAATTTATTTATTCATTTTTTTTATTATTTTTAAATTCAATCGCAAATTAATTGTGTGAGGGAAAATATCATTTTAAATATTGTAACTATTTATGACAGATTTCTTAAAATTTTTAAGGAAAACACTTAATTTTTTTGATACTTATATAAAGATGTAAGACTTTATTTTGGTAAATAATTTTGAAGAAGTAATTTTGGAGTTTTAGTGTATACATTAATATGCTCTTAGAGTTTTAAAAAGAAATTTTTTTGTTGCGTGAATTATGTTAAAATAACAGGGTCCAAATTATTTTTTACTGTTTAAACAATTATAACAATAAATTTAACAAATGATATGAAAACGGACTTGTGTGTGCAATATTTAATTAGTTATGCAAAATTATTGACCGCAAAAAAAAAAAAAAAAAAAATTCGTAGAAGTTCTAAACGTTACCAAACGCTATGTTTCCTAATCTTAAAAGGGCAACTTTTTTATTTTCCACCTTTTTGAAAAAAAATATTTAAAAAAATAATTAAAAAATAAACGTTTAGATTAGAAAAATTAAACATTTAACCCTAAATCCAGATTATCATGAGAAGAGGCTTCCTAATAAAACGCATTATCGATTAGGATATTTCCATTTTGTGAAAAAGAAACTGCAGCTGAACGCTTATCACACTGTGAAAAGTTTCGTGTCCAATTACGGTACTTGTGCTGGCACTTTGGGTACAATATCCGTACAATCCATCGTCCGTAAAATCCATTTTAACGGTAAAATATTATACCTTAATTTTTACAGTAATATTTATTTAATTAGATTGATTCAATGATTTTACGGTAATTATTACTGTAAAAATTACGATATATCAGGTTTTCTTTTTGTTCCGTAACAGACTCCGGGAACAATGGATTATACGGTAAAAAAATCCGGCACCCTGAGTGCCGGTACTATTTATCAGAATTTGATCAGAAATATTTTACAGCGCACCAACGTTTTGTGTTAAAGTAAAGTTTATGAATTTTTTTTTATTTCTACTTTTTTTTTCTTTTAGAGAAAATACAAATATTTTGAACAAACTTACTTTGAATGCATATTAGTAACGCATTGTAGTAACATCTTCATCATTCTTTTTGTGTCATAAATGATTTAAACATTGAAATAAATTTTATTATTTACATTAAGTTCCTGAATATGTAATTGGTTCTGTATATTAAATAATAATATTACATTTCGTTTTAATATAAATAATACTTTTTATAATTAGTCGTATTGAATTGTTGCGAAATTTTTGTTTGTTTATGGAAGTGTCTGTGTATTACATCAACTTTATGTAAACAAAACTTATAGATTTGATAGCGTAAGAATCTAAAGAAAATTAATTGACATAATTTGGAACTTCCTTTATCATAATGACATTGAGCTATATATTTCTTACGACAAACATTTTTGTTTATTTTTTCCCTGTTTCACAATAAAAACGTTTATTAAATCCAACCGCTTGTTTTCAATCAACTTTTTTTAAAGTTTTATTTATTATTTACTCAATTATTTCATAAATGTTTAAATCATTTCCGAGTTAAAACAAAAAAAATTTTTTTATTATTTATTTAACTATATTTTTTTTATACTGTAGATATAGAGATTTGAACAATTTTTTTTCTAAATTAAAAAACTGTATTTAGAAAAGCGTTTAGGTACCACGCAATTCAAGGTAATCACAAGTTAAAAACATTTTGTTAATGTATTGAAACAGAACTGTTCCTATTTGCTTGAAGAAATAAAGATTTTTATTTGTCCATTAATTTTCTAAAATTTGCATTCAGTCATTCAAATTTTAAATAATAAATAAAGCTTTATCAAACAATTAATTGACTTGTGCACTATCTATCTACATTGGAATTATGCTTTTCAAAGTATATTTAATATTAAATAAACAAAAAAAAAGAATTAAAAATTGACATTTAATTTGTTACTAAAAAACTCTTAAAGACAAGTTATTAGGTCATTATCAAAATAAATAAATTGTTTTAGTTATAAAATGTGTTAAAACTTTTTTAATGTTTTTCGGGAAGATTATTTGACAAAATTAGAGACTTAGTCTATTAAATTACGGACCACTCTTAAGCCTTTGAGTAAAAATTATTTAGATTCTAGTAGAAAATAAACATTTTCAAAATATTATATATATTTTTTTTTTTTTTTTTTTTTTTTTTACCGAAGCAAAAGATAAACAACATAAATTTTGCTCAGGATTATCATTTCCTAATGATAAATATAGAAAACTCGTCCTTAATGTTTGCTATTGAAAATACAGTAAAAATACATTAAAGTCTCAAAATGGGCGTAACTTACAATTTATAACTATAGAGCAACTGATAACCCAAAACATTTCTTAACATGATTTTTCTTTCAAAAATAGAAAGAAAAGCCTTAAAAGAAAAAGCACACAATTTAAAAAAAAAACGATTCGATACATAGTGGATTTATGGAATTGTTATTAAATTTAAGCTATCGTTTTTAATAGAAATTTCGAATGAGATATGCCTACTTTCATTTCTGGCGAACAAATTAATTTAAAGTTGTAGTCTGTAACTGTGTGTAAAACTGTGCAGAATTTAAGAGCAAGAAAATATAAATGAAGAGTTTCTCGATTAACATTTAGTGGCAACAGCTTACGATTTTTAAGTTTGCATTTATGACTCGTGGAACAAGAATATTAAATTAATACGGAAAGAAAGACTGGGCGTTGGTCGCAAACTGTTACATTGTGATTAACTCCTTACTAGCTTCAAGGCACGAGGAAAAGTTTTTACTGAAATATTAAACTGTATAACATCAATTAGCTAAATCATACGAATTAAACCGACTTTCCATGGCAATTAAAACTAAACGAAATTATATTCCTTAAAAAAAAATTTTATATCCCATTGGTTTGTACTTGATATATTAGTATTTATATCGCATAAATCATTATTTTTTTTCGATCGGGACTAGGATATTAAAACTCGACTCACGTTTCAAACTTTGATTAGGCTATTGGTATAAAATTTTACAACCGCCAACTATGGTTTATTGTCTTTCATATTTCTTCAACCGTTTTTATGATGGTGGCCATGAATAAGCTTATCACTGAAGAATAGAGAGAAAGGGGATTGGCTGTTAATTAAAATATTAAGCTATTCTTCAATGAAAATTGTCTAATACTATTGTTATGAATTATTAGTTTGCAACATAATTACAAAAGACCACACAAAATACTTACAATGAGTCGAGCTCTTGGAGGAAATCTCTTTAAGCAGTTTTTATAAGTTCTTCTTTATTCCAGGGTGATCAGCTGATTACGAAATTTGTTGTTAAAGAACTACATGATCAAATATAAAGAAATTTTATTGCAAAACTAGTGAGATCATAAAAGGTGGTGAAACAAAAATATTATATTTCTCGCAATTTCCTCTTAGGGACATTTTCAAAGCTCTTTTGCCAAGAAAATAAAAAATAAAAAATCTTAGATGGAGTGGCTAAAATTTTGAAACAAAAGTATACTTTTAAACTGGATATTCCATAAAAGAAATTATTAATCATCTGAACTTAACAAAACTATCTGATTTTCGCAAGGGATAAATAACTCACCTAACGGAAAAAATCTTCAATTTGGCAAAAATTTCTCTAACAGTTAAAAATTATTGAAATTTATGATTAATTCTCAATTTTCCAGTCAATGCTGCATTGAAATGACTTTTTAAATGTCTAAAAAAAACTAGCTCGCAAACAACTTTCGATTTCAAAAAACTGTCGTTTTTTCATACTGACCCTTTGAGCCATTTTTTATAAATAAATAAAATAAAAAAAAATAAAAAAAGCATAGAGGGTTCTATTTAAGGATTGGTAAAATTTAAACCTAACAGTTATCAACAACTGTTACAAAACTCGCAACAGTTAAGAGATGGGATATTATTAATTGAAAAGCGTTGCTTCACGTGACAACAGAGCCCTCGAAAAAATAATCACACATATTCATTACAAAAATAAATAAAATTTGAAAAAAAAAACAACTATCCTTTGAACCAAAATATCGTGCAACTTTGCTGCCACCATACTATGGTGTTTAAATTCAGTTATATTTCCATTCATGTTGAACATCAGTATTGTACAATTAAGTTTGAAATGGTTTAATTTAATTTAGGTAACAATAATATGGTTCATATTGGAACTGCAAGTAATTTAACACGATGTTGGGTATCAACACACTGTAAAGTGTCTTCCTGTATTTGAAAATGTAATAAAATTAAAAAAGCACCATGAAAATGTTAATGGAAAAAAAATCAGAAAGATATTTCAAAAAGATTTCGAACTTTTTTCTTGAAATTTATTGAACTCAACATTTCAACACAAACTTCAGCTCCTTATAATTTTAATTTTCATTTTTTAAACTTTTGTCTCAAAACATTTTATACCTTTTTTTAAAAAAAAAAATTATGGTTTGAAGTATTTTTTTCATAATATTCAATGATATTTCAATTTTTAAATTTTCTTATAAAAGTACTCCTCACACAGCTTCATGTTCCGTTTTGAAACAACTTTTATTTAGAAAATATTAATTTTCTCCGCCAAAAAAATATAGATCTTACGTTAAGTTTTAGAGAAAATTTTCGGAAAAATCATAAAAGTTTGCCAAAGCGAAATACCTGTTTAATCCATATTAAAAAGTCTTACAATGAAGTGGAAAAAAATCGAAAACCTTTACAAAGCATCACAAAATGTCAAAAAAATTTTTTATTTAAATTCAAAGTTATGCGAGATTTGATGAAAAAATAGTATTCTTACATTTGTATTTACTAAAATATTTGTTGAGCAGATATTAATTAGTTAATATAAAATTAGGCGAACTTCAAACTTAACGTTTACTTTTGGATGTAGTGAAAATATAATTTCGAGTTTTAGGCAAAAATGAAAAATACATTATCAACTGGATGCTTGATACATTTTGACTGTGGTAATACTTTTTTGGTCAAATTTTTGTCGAACATGAAATTCTTGTTCATACGTTGCATTTTAAAAACTGGTGTATTGGGACGATAATAATTAAGATTTTGATAATATAGAGATGTATTAGTAGAGAAAAAAATTCTGTTAAAATTACCGTGCTGTATTATAATGACTTTTCTGGTTAAAAGAAACATAATTCTAGTTAATAAAAACAAAATATCCAGTTAAACAATTATTTTGATAATTTTTTCGTTCATATGGTAACGGTTTGCCAGAAATTTTGGTTTTCAATATTATTGTTCTTTTATTACCACACATTTAGTAAATGATACTAAACTGAAAGTAAATTCACCCGAATAAATGGTTTTTATGCCATGCTCTCAGGTATCATGATAAAATTATCAAATTTTACCACATTTGCCAAATTTTATCACATTATAAAATCATATTTCATTGTTGATTTTACCTAAATCATTACCAAAGCGCTTCGGTAAAAGTTACTTAGCTTTCTGGTGTTCCCATAGAACCAGAAACGCAGTGAATTTTACCATATTCTGGTAGCAATGTAT
Source organism: Parasteatoda tepidariorum (assembly GCF_982258835.1). Classification (NCBI taxonomy): domain Eukaryota; kingdom Metazoa; phylum Arthropoda; class Arachnida; order Araneae; family Theridiidae; genus Parasteatoda; species Parasteatoda tepidariorum. The sequence goes on from NC_141764.1 coordinate 60,047,323, forward strand.
AGTCATGAAATTACGCAAGACTATAACTTTATTTTTATACAAAAACGAAAATTATATCATTTAATTTCATTCTACGATTAATCTTGAGTTTTATTATTTAATTACGTATTTTTTCTTTTAATTTCTTCCTAAAAAATACATATAAACCTTATTTTATCGTACAATAATCTGTTATATACTGCCCAATACTTCAAACGCTTCATCCCTTAATCATGTTATGATTTAAGATAGAATTTCCAATTATAGCATTTTTCAAGCAATCAAAGTCTGGCTACGACATCTTTGTTTATTTTATAGATTTTATTTCTTAACTATCTTATGACTGTGCAGGAATTTTTTCTCTATTATATTTGAAGTTGCGTCTAACATAAAATGACATAAAGGAATTGTGTTGGACACAATCATTTTTCTCTAAATAGCTTTTAGAAAAATCATTGCAGTTTTTATGCGTTCCGCGAGTGCTTAATGTCTGTGCTTCAACTTGGAAATAAATTGTCATTCTTCAACTTATTTTGTGTTTCATAACCTAAATAGTTACTTAATAAAAAAAAACTGAATACGATATAAAAAAAAAAAATTAGCGTCGGCCTCATTCGTCATTTATCAAAAAAAGGGGGAAATGTACTTGTCAAAATTTTTATTTCAGTTAAGAAAAAAGATAATGGTATTTAACAATGATTAATTCTTTAGACATTTTTAACACACAATACAATTTTCACAGAGAAAGAAAATTATGGTAAAATTACCGTACTACATGGTAACGACATTCCTGGTAAAAAGATCAAAATATAAGGTGTTTATAAACCATTCATTTGTTAATTTTCCCCCTCGTATATTAAAGATTTACCATAAATTATGGTTTTCAAAATTATAGTTTTTATTACCAAACGTTCAGTAAGAAAAACTCAACTGAAAAAAGTAGACTTAACAGAATAATTGGTTTTTATGTCATGCTCTTAAGTGTCATGATAAAAATACCAAATTTTGCCTCATGTATCAAATTTCATGACTTATTATAACATAATATTTCACCGTTAATTTTACCAAAGTCAATACCAAAGCGCTTCTGTAAAAATTACTGAGCTTTTTGGTGTTCTCATAGAGCCAGAAACACGGTAAATTTTACTATATTCTGGTGGTTTTGACTATACTTTATTTCTGAGTGTTCTATATACACGGTAAATATTTTTTAGCAGTGTTTTAAAATTTAACTGGCGATCAATATCATTAACCCATTAGTGCTCAAAACGTACTTTTTAAATAATACTTTATTTATTAATAATAAATTAAAGGAATTCAATGGGAAAACAACGTAAATAAAAATTCGTTTTGGAACGCTATTGTTATTTAAAAAGTTGAAAATACTCAAACTTGTGGAATCTCTTGCAAAATGACAACAGAGCTATCGAATTCTAAAGTTTTGTATGATTCTATCATAGAGTTTTCTTATAATAGTATTTAAAGACTCTGCTGAATACTAATAACTGTGTTAATGAATTCTTCTGGGTATTGCAAAAAATGAATGATTGATGAAATTAATGAAATTTTAAAGACATAAATATTTACGTCTTCTAATTTCATAAGTCATCTTATCGTCTTCTTCTAATTTCATAAATCTTATCGTCTTCTTCTAATTTACGCCTTCTAATTAAAAAAATTAATTAAATTATGTTGAAATTTTATGCTATAAATTAATGTTAGGCATTTATGAGTTAAATTTTTATTATCCTACAAATTTGAAATGACATATTTTGTGTGTTGATCTAATAACATATATTACGTTTAATATGATTCGTTCTCAATAATATCGACTTATTAAACACTGTATAGAATTTCCGATTAAATTGCACTATAAAGTACTAGCACTTTGGGAGCATCATCCGTAAAATCCATTTTACCATTGAATCTATTTTTACCATAGAATACTATACCGCAATTTTCGCAGTAATATTTATTTAATTAGAGTTATTCACTGATTTTACGGCAATTATTACTGTAAAATTTACGAGGTTTATCAATTTTTTTTTATTAATGTGTTCTGTTAAAATATATTTTACGGTAGAAACTGCCGGCTATATGAGCTTCGGTACTTTTTGCCGCAGTTTTAAGTGATATTTTTTACAGTGTAGATTATCAACCGAATGTTTTATATGTGTTTTCAATTATAAAAATTTTAAAAGAATTAATACTGACAAGTATAATTTTATATCGAAAAACATTTCCTGTGAAATTATTATGAAATTTTACTTCCCTTATAAAGGAATGTCAGGCATTTATGAGTTACATTTTCATTATTAACCTACAAGCTTAAAATGACATATTTGTGTTGATCTGATACTTACGTTACATTACGCATTATGTTTAATATATTTCCTTCGTTAAAATATCGACATATTATATATTGGGAATAATATGCGTATTATCAGTTAGTACATCTGAGATTATGTTAATTGCTATTTATTATACAATAAATACATTAGTTTGGATTATTAGATTGACTTTGAATAGACATTAGATTGGGATATGATTAAAATCTATATATTCGGAACTAATAAATTATTTTTACTTTTCGTATTTGATTACAAATAAGCCATTATTAAATAATTATGTAGGTATACTTGCGTAGTATTATTAATCCCGTTGTTGCGTAATGTTTACTATGTAATGCGAATTATGTAACCCATATGACAGGCTTCATTGTTTTGACAAGCGCATGTGTTACAAATATACTTGATTATGTTTATGAATTTCGTCACATATTGTTGAAAACACAGGTGCAAACTGCCTTTATAAAAACCCCTATCTTCCATTTGTCTAGATATTTAATAAACATATACGCAGAGAGACAAATACGCACTACTTATATATTTCATGAATCAATTCTTGAAATAAATCATTTAATTGATATTTTTAGGCAGTTAAAAATTTTCGAAAATTGCTAATGCTAACGTATAATCTTATTTAGTATGATTACACTTAATACTTAATCTTGCCTAATTCGGGTGTGGAGATTTCAGATCTTAAATTTGTTAGGCTCTTAAATCTATCGACTTTTTAAACAGGACATTTTTAGTCTTATTTTTGACGAAATATACAAGTTTAAAAACGTTATATATAGCAAAAGATCGCATTTATGTTTGACTGATAATATCAAAAAAAAAAAAAAAAAAAAACTATACAGGTAGCTTGAAGACATGAACGAAAAATTACTAAATGAATGTTTTTTTTTAAATTACGATTTTTTTTTTCACCAGAAATGTCATTATTATACAGTACGGTAATTTTAGCAGAAGTTTTTTTATCTTCTATTTATTTATTTATTTATTATTATTGTTTTTTAATTATTCATATTCCCTTCGAAGCTGAACTACGCTTGCATTCAAGTTTAACAAGTTTTTATTTTAAGTGGGACCACGTTTTTTTTTTTTTTTTTTTTTTCAAGTTGTACAAGAGAAGAATTACGTATGTAATTTTAAATACGTATAAGATGGATTAACTTGCACGATACTGTGATTCAGTTTGACTGCATATTTAAGTTTCAGTCAGTTTACAGGTTACAGTTTAATGTGATCAAAATTTTTTATAATGCAGAAATTCCTCTTGCATTTATTACTTGCTGCTTCTTTACACTATCGATTACTCCAACTCATTTAAATCTTTAATTTGCGTTAAAACGTCGTGACAAAAGCAGGTTTAATTGTAAACAACCAGATTTCTTCATTTTACTGCCGAAATTTTTTGGTGCACATTGAACTATTATATAAAGTTTCTGCAATCATGTTAACATACAAGTTAAACTTTATGTTTTGTGGCCGGTTTCTTTGTTTGACCTGAACAGAAGTTGCACCACTATACACCATGTTTTCTGTAACCTCTTCCTTCTCACTTTCGTCAAAACGATGGGTTGAAGTTTCGCCCTCTACTTCTCGTGCCCGTGATATTTCCGGACTGGTGCGTTCAATAGTAATGGCCTAAGAAGTTTAAAGTACTCTATTTTTTTTTTATCCCCATAATCATCAAAAGCTTGTTTTAAACTAGATGTCAGCACTCATGAAACATGTAAAAAATTAACTCAAAAATTAAAATAAAGCATATATATTGCATATACACGTAGTTTTATATAAATTTCTTAAATAAAAAAAATGCCTTTTTAGGACCGTTTCCTTCAAAATTATGTCACCATTAAGGAGTCAAAAAAAATATTAATTGTTATATTGAGTACAATTGATTCAAACCGCGCAAAAATATTTCAATTCTTTAATAACACAAGATTTAAATTTTTTTCCCTTCCTTTTTTTAAATTTAAAGAAATAGATGAAAAGAATGTCCAAATACGAGCGAGTAATAATACCCATAAGTAACTACATTTATTTTTTTACCAGTTGTTGCAAGTCTATAGGCAAAAATAGTTATTAAAAAATCTGTACACTTTCAATCAAGTTCACTGGAAAATAAACTTCGGTAAAAAAAAAAATAATAACAATAAACAATTCTATTCTTACTCTATTGTTGGGCATTTACACGTTGATAAAAAAAGAAATCACATATTCAATTGCACGCATTATTAAACACAACTCCATTTTTGAGTCGGAGAAAAGTGTGCAAGTGGAAGTTGCACCATGAGCCGGAAACGCACTCATGTACCATCTTAGTTCCGTCACGCTTCAGATTGTACTCGAACATTCAGTAAATCACGGAGGGTGAGGATGGAGAGTAAAATAAATGTAATTATGATTCCATTTTCTCTCAGACCTCCCAGTAAGGAAAATATCAAAAAGAAGAAAGAGTAGCTTTTGTGAAGATTGGTTTTATGATTAATTTCTTTTATGATCATATAAAAAAGCAAATATCAAGATCAATAAAACGAAAAGTAAGCTTGATGGAATTATTTCATATGGCACGGTTTTCATTCATTTTTCATATATTTTTTTTTAATATTTACATTTTTTTACACTCATTTACATTTTGTTTTGGATAATTATTTCGTATTCTAAAAAAGTAGTGTAGCACTTGTGATTAATTGTATTTGTTATATTGTTTTTTTATTTCTAATGGCAAGGCAAAAATAAAAATAAATGAACAGGAACAGAAGTAAAGATGACACAACAATAAATTGGCTGAAGTCATTGCCTCATAAGGTATTTGTCATATAAAATAACAATAAATTCGGTGACTAATAAAACGATGCTAGCATGTTATCTTAATGCATGATAACATGCACTGAAAAAAAAATATGGTAAAATTTTACCAGAATGTGGTCACTTTTACCACGTTTTTGGCTCTATGGGTTGGAACATCAAGAAGCACGGTAAGAGCTTTGGTAATGACTTTTTGTGAAATGAACCATAAAATATGGTTGTATTGCCATGATGCTCGCTAGCAAATGTGGTAAAATTTAATAATTTTACTATACCTTGGAGCATGGCATAAAAACCATTTATGCTATTAAATTTACTTTTCAATTTTGTATTTTTACTAAATGTGTGGTAATAAAAACTATAGTTTTTAAAGCCAGAACTTTCGGTAAACTGTTACCGTACGAACGGAAAAATTACCAAATAAATGGTTTTAATACTGTATATTTTGATTTTATTACCTGAAATGTATTTACCATACAAAAAACAAGAAAGGTAGTTTTAATGAATATGTTTTCTCCGTGTGTTATCAAGTTTTTTTTTAGTTAGAATGCATTATATTTTAATTTATCATTATCAATGATTAATTTTAAGATAATATATTTTTCTTGTTTAACTCTGTAATATTGGTATTTTTGACCCCAACTCATATGACAAAGAAAATATTATGTTAAATATTAACATGTCTTGATATCCATTTCTCCTATTTTTAAATCGCTAACTACGAATAGGTGTACCAGATGGCTGAAATACATTACTGACTGTAAAAGCTAACTATTCAATTCCGTAAACTTGCCACTTTACATCAACCTTAAAATATTCAAGCGTATCCCAGTGTTAAGCTTTAAGCAAATATCCATTTTTTTTAGTATTAACTTCTGTGTCACAAGGAGATGAAAACCTTGAAAATATCCCTCATTTATGTCGACAACTATGCGAGGAAATAGTATGTGAACCTAAATATCCCGAAAGGGATACGAACCTGAAATCGCACGCTCCCAAACCTGAACATTCTAAATTAAGTATAATAGATAATGGTTGAGGAAAAAAGTAGTCCTAATTAAAATCCAAAACTTTCCAAGTCGAAATTTTTGATGGTTTTCCAATGATGAACCAACATAGTCTTGATGGCAACCATCAGAAATTCCATCAAGAACCATTATGCTTTTTGATGATAACCAACATAAGTAACCGTCACATCAATATACGAATTCGGACTAATTTATGATGGTCCAACATAGGAATAGTAATTTGTTTTGAATGTTTTTCATGTTGAACCATCAGAAATTTCCATCATAATTTTTTAAAAATCAAATGTTGGAACGATCATGAACCACCATCATCCCAATGTAGGGATTCGGACTGATTTATGATGGGCTAACATAAAAAAAATTGTCTTGATGGTTTATTCCTGAGAACCAACAAGAATTCCCATTAAGCCATCATGAAAATGTATAGTTGGAACCATCATGGAATATCACGGATCATCATGGATTGTTGGTTTATGAGAATCAAACTTCTCTTGATGGTTAACCATCCTAGTGTATTAAAGTAGCATTTTCTATCATGGAATGATGGTTTATGAGAATCAAACTTCTCTTGATGGTTAACCATCCTAGTGTATTAAAGTAGCATTTTCTATCATGGAATGAGGGTTTATGAGAATCAAACTTCTCCTGATGGTTAACCATCCTAGTGTATTAAAGTAGCATTTTCTATCATGGAATGAGGGTTTATGAGAATCAAACTTCTCTTGATGGTTAACCATCCTAGTGTATTAAAGTAGCATTTTCTATCATGGAATGATGGTTTATGAGAATCAAACTTCTCTTGATGGTTAACCATCCTAGTGTATTAAAGTAGCATTTTCTATCATGGAATGATGGAAGTTTGTTAGCATATCAAAAACCATGAATGCATAATGGAAATGATGGTGACCATCAAATGATGTTGGACCATCACACATCGCACTGAAACCAACATAAACCATCAAAATTATTTGATGGGACCATCAAGAATTTTGACTTGGGTCTCTATTAAGCTATGCAAAACTGGTCTTTTTCATTAACTCTAGCTATTTTTTTTTCCAGTTTGTTCCTTTAGTTACGGATTCTGAAAAGAAATACTTTTATTTACTTTTCAATTTCTATAACCCATGTCCAGACAATTTAAAAGAAACCATTTCAAGAACCAGTTATAAACTGCTCTCATAAAACATACTTAAAGCTGTCTGGGTTGTCTTTTCTCTTAAGCTTCCATTTCAATATCAAAACTACTTTTCTTAAACTTTTTAATTTTTCTTTTTCTTTTCTTTTTCCCACAAACATATTAGGAAATGACGTCCGGTCCAGATGGGCGATTAATTCTAAAAGAAATCGGCTCTGGTAAAAATCCCCTTGCTGGTCCTTGTTGGTAAAGCGATTTAGTTCTCTGCTCGTTAACAGATGCCTGTCATAATCTGTTTTTCCAATTGCGGAAGATAGCATTGAGTTGTCTTTTCAATCCTTTTTTTCTTTCTTCTTCTTGTATGTCTCTGAATCCGATTTGTTTTATCTGTGGACAGCACAGAAATAAAAAATCCATCGCTTGAAGCACAGATCAAGATAGTTTTAATTCAGTCGATGAGTCTGGTATAGTTGGATTTAGTTGATAGTTATCTCCATATATGCGATGTAATTCTCATAATGTCAAAAGGCTTAAACTAAAATGGTCTATTTCTTGTTATTTGAATAGTTAACTGATTTATAGAAGTTTCTTATGTTAGTATTTATCTTATGTTTATCATAAATATATGCATATTTTTTTGGTTAAGTAATGTCTGGCTTTCTTTTTTTTCCCCTCTTAAGTTTTATAATTGTCAAAAATTTGGCAGATTTTAATGCTCTTTATTTTTGATTGTATATAGTAAATAGTTTTATTTAAACATTCTTAAAATAGTCGTCGTCTTTTTTTAAGACCTAAAAGCTATTAACAATTATTTATTGGTAGTTATCTTATGTTTATCATAAATATATGCATATTGTTTGGTTAAGTAATGTCTGGCTTTCTTTTTTTTTTCTACCTTAAGTTTTATAATTGTCAAAAATTTGGCAGATTTTAATGCTCTTTATTTTTGATTGTATATAGTAAATAGTTTTATTTAAACATTCTTAAAATAGTCGTCCTCTTTTTTAAGACCTAAAAGCTATTAACAATTATTTATTAGCAATATAAATATAATTAACAATTACGTTATTATTCTTATTATTATTGTAAAGAATATTTTTAAACACATTTTCAAGGCAAGCAAGTGTTAGCTATTCAATTTGTTCAAATTATATTTATTTAAAGTAATTTCTTTTTTTGCTTTGTTTGTTTGTGAGGAAATAAATTATAAATGCTTACATTTCACTCTTTACAATTTAAAATAAGAAGGTCAGGCAAACTGCTGATTTGTTTATTATGAATAGTTAACTACTTAAATATAATGCGAGTTAAGTAATAACATCCTTCTTTTTTATGAAAATTGTTAGGGTACATTCTAATACTTATCATATAATTTAACATAGTGATTATGAGTGAAATACATAAAAGAAGAAACGCATAATACCTCAAAATTGTGGAAATAAGTTAATAAAGGCTTTTAATTATCTTAGGTGCAGTTAGAAATATTTAATAAGATAATATAGCAATGACAGGAATATTTTAACGAAAAACTCATTTATTAAGCACAATCGTTTGATTCAATTAGGTTCTACAATGTCAAAAATTTCGAGTCAAACTACCATCAGAAATACCGGGACTCGGTGTATCTTCATTTTTTACTGTAAAATCCATTTTTACCGAGTAAAGTGTCACGGAAAAAAATATGATCTACTGTAATTTTTACAGTAATATTTAATGTAAAATCACTGTAATTAAATAAATATCACTGTAAAGAGCACGTCATAAAATTTTACGATAAAAATAGATTATAGGATGCTGCACTTAGGGTGCCAATACTTTATGCCGTAATTTGATCTGGAATTTCTTACAGTGTATTTCTTACAGTATTTCACTGCTCGCTACCGGATATTATATAATTATGCTGCTTTTTACTCTGTCCTTATATCGCTCCAGATAATAAGCTAAAAATTCTACCCTCGACTCTGCTAAGGCTCTGGCAATTTAACTATTTATTTATGTACTCTTTAGAATTTTTAAATTTTAATTTGAAATTTTTATTGTAAAAAGTAACTTTAAAAAATGCAAAAATAATCATCTGCTCTCACAGAAAATACAAATTTAATGTGATTCATGGTTAAGATACTTGTTCATTTTCAAGAAGAAAATTGAATCTAATAAATTCTTCATATTTGATCTCAAAACATTATAAATGTATTTCAATGCTAGAGAAAGGGCCGGGATAGTCTCGATGGTTGAGCATTAGACCCATGTTTAAGAGGTCGTGAGTTCGATCTCCGCCGTCCAAAGACTGCCGACTAAAATGGTAACCGGTGTACGCTAAATCTGTTGGGGTTACAAAGTTCTCCTAGCTCCCATACCATTCACTGGATAATGGTGCTCTGATTGATCGTGCTCTGGTTCTGGTCAAAATTACAATCTGCGGATGGACGGTGTGTGAATGTTTCCTCCTTGTAAAACAGGCTGTGACGCATGTGTGAAGCAGAAGTCGAATTCTCGGTCATAGATGGCGCCACTGGAAAGTGCAGATCTGTAGCCTTATTGGTTTACGAGAGCAACAACAATGCTAAGAAAGTCTACTTTAATTTCTCTAGGATACAATTAAATTGCTGGAGCATGGAAAAATTTAGACCTCCAACACTGGCTCCATCTCCAGGGAAAATACAGCTTCAAAGAGTTCTAATTTCTTGCTCCGGATCCCTGAATACAGCGCAAAACCAGTACAAATTTTACCTGCGGATAAAAAGCTTCATTTGAATAATCAGATAAAAACCTGAAGATTGAATGAAAGAGTTATAATAATACTTTTACAGTTAAATATGTAATTTGCGCAACTATTTAACAATTATCTTTGTCCGAACAATTTCGAATGATGCTTAATGATTCGATTACTCACAAATTAATTTTGTCTTTAAATTTTATTTTATAACCGTCGTTGAACAGCCGACCCAATTTCATGGGTTTACGACTACTTACGTTCAACTCCGTAGCCTTGTAATTTTGAACCAATCCAGAAGACAAGGAAACTCCTGGATCAGTACCCCCAGAGGTATTGATTTGTTGTGGGAACATGGAGGAGTTTGAGACTCGACAGATTTAACGTGCATCAGTCACCATTTACTACACGGGGAGTCTTCGGCCGGTGAGGATCGAACCCGCTACCTCTTGGACATGGGCCCAGCACCCTACCGACCAGGCTATTGTCTTTAAATTGTATACATTGTAAAAAATTCCGAATCAAATTACGGTAAAAAGTACTGACACCCTGGGTGCATCATACTTGAAAGGAATTTTTTATCGCAAATTATTATACCGTAATTTTTACAAATATATTTATTTAAATAAAGTGATACAGTGATTTTGCATTAAATATTACAATAAAAATTTCGGTGTATCATATTTTTTTGTTTCGTAAAATTGTGCGGTAAAAATTGTGCCGCAATTTGACCCGGAATTTCTTTACAGCTAATTAAAACATTGTATTTCTTAAAAATTGTATAAAAGGCTATAATTGTCAACTCATTCAAGAAAAAGTTGCTTTCCTTTTATTGCATTTTTTATCCATTCAATTAATTTTATATTTGATATTGCTACTGCGATGAAAAAATTATTATGTAAATAAATACTTGAAAATAGATAATTGATTTTAAAAATCAAGTAAAAAAAATTTATTATTAAATAAAAGCTAATATACAATGATATTAATTAAGTTTTAAATATCTTATTTATCAATTTAAACTTGAGCTGAATAAAAATAAAAAAAACTTTGTACCTTGGCCTTCAAAAGTTTTTAAATTTATATTGTTTATTTCCTGTTCATTTATTTCTCTTATATGGAAAGGTCATGCAAAAAATCTAAAAAAGCTATTTTAAATAGATTTTAATATCAAACTAACGTTTACTTAATAATGCTATTTCAAAATAAGAATAGGAACTTCCATTAAAGTGTACAATAAATAGCTTAATTATATTCATTTCATCATCTTAATACTTGGAGACAGGTAGAAAATATCAAATTGTTTTGGGCGGGCTTTAATTCTAATTCTGCTTCTCGTGTTTTAAAACCGACCTTCTTCTTACCTAAATTCTATTTCGAACATCATTACTCTTAAAAAGCAACTCTGATACTGGTTCTCATTTACCATTTTAATAAACCTTTTTAATCCTTGATTGGCATCTCGTACTGGAGAAAAATATCCACTGTTTTTTAAGAAAGCAATTAGGAATTTTCACGATATCTTATATACATTTTCTTTGATGTTGACCATGTTTATAATTAGAGCTTCGCGGTTATGGTTTTTATTTCCTTTTGACTTCTTGTTTTTATCATTTAAAAAGGTAGTTTTTTTTTCCTTCTTTTTTTTCGTATTTTGCATGTGATGAAGAATCTGTTGTAAAATAAATACAAAATAAAATTTGGTAAATGTGGTAATATTTGTTGATTTTATCATGATTCCTTAGACCATGGTATAAAAAACATTTATTCGGTTAAATTTATTTTTCTGTTTTGTTAGCTTTACTAAATTTGTGGTAATAAGAACTATAATTTTGAAGTCAGAAATTCCGGTAAACTGCTATCATATGAACAAAAAAAAATTACCAAATGAGTGTATCAAATACCTTATATTGAGCCGCAATGGCTCAGGGGATAGAGCGTTCGCCTTCCAATAAAGTGAACCAGGTTCGAATCCCAGAGATGACTGGTCGATACGAATCTCGCATCCGGCTTGCACAAACCACAGTGCTGACGTGAAATATCCTCAGGGGTAGACGGATCATGAGCAAGAGTCCCCTTGCCCTCAGGCGAACCATGGGAGGTTCTCGTGGTCTTCATTTCCATGTAACGCAAATGCGGTTTTTTTCCATAAAAAAACCCTCCACGAAAGCAAATGTCTCCCAATACTTGATCCAGGAGTTCCCTTATGTTCTGAATTGGGTTCAAAATTGCTACGGAGTTGAACATTAGTAGTCGTAAACCCAAAATTGGGTCTGCTGTTCAACAACTGTTATAAAATAAAATACCACATATTTTAGTTTTATTAACCATAATTATGGTATTGGTGTCATTACCATACAGTACGGTAACTTTATTCTTCCTGTAAAATACAATATTTTACAAGAAGAATAAAATTACAGAATTTTATTCTTCTTGTAAAATACAATAAATTTTTCAATTATCTTCAAGCTCAGAGTTCAATACAGAATAGTTTTAGTTTATAGTTTTAGATTAATATTGTCTTAGATTAATGTAGTTTTATGTTCGGCTTTAATTCCGATTCTGCTTCTCTTCTTTTAAACTCACCTTTTTTTACCTAATTCATTTTTTGAACATCGTATCTTTATAAAGCAACATTGACATTGGCACTATTTTTCAATTTAATGAACCCTTAGATCAGCTTTTCTCACCAGACTACAGGAAATCTGAAGAAAAAAAAAAAATTGCCACCGATGTCTAATGAGGCTTGGCTCTCAGTTTCGAAGTTTCACAATTTTTTATACTATTTTGTTAGGTTTTCGTAATTACAATTTTATGTTTATGGTTATTTTACCGTTGTTTTCCTTACACATCTTTTTTTTTTCTTCACAAAAAATAGGAAATGTAGTTCGCAATGTTTTTTTAACTTTTCAACAAAATAAAAATTACTATGAATATTTTTTTTAATATTCTTTTTATGGTGAAAAAATCATTATGTGAATAAATAATAAAAAAATAATAAATAACAGTGGGGAAAAATTTTGCCTAATTCGAGTGTAGGGTTTTCAAACTGAAATTAGTTTGACTCCTAAAACTACACATTTGTTTTTAAGTGGCATTGAATAAAAAAGAATTTTTTTTTGTAGAAATATTCAAGTTTAGAAACGTTATGTATTATTATTGCGTTCATAAATGTTAAAATACGTTACATATTCGTAAATATTGAGGAAAATTTCGTGGGGAGGTAAGGCACATCATTAGGTACCCAAGCCCGGAAATATCATCGAATTATGGGAGCTTCCCTAAACTAAACTCAGTGGCGTGACAGCCCATTGAGGGCCAAGGCCTACTGTGCCCATCTCTGTTTTCTTGACCTTGGGGTGCAGGCTTTGGGGAGCAGGAACAGACGTTCCGGTGAAGTGGTCAGCCGAACGCGAAACCCCCAGTGCTTAGTTCTCAAGCATGCTTGGTACTCATTTATCTACCCACTGAAGGGATGAAAGGCTGAGTCAACCTTGCCCGACCCGAGGATCAAACCCAAAACCTGTGGCATGGGAACGCGAAGCGCTACCACTCAGCCACCGAGCTTCCCTATTATAGTCTAATCTGAAGCATACGAAGAAACAGTTCATAATAGAAATAGGGAAGCGTTCCTAGTGGCGTATGACGACATTTCCGGGTATGAGATTTTATGCAATTTTAATCCTGGGGTTGCATATTCATTATGAAAGTTGTGTATTAATTCTGAGATCCTGATGTGATGTCCTAACTTCCCTAGAAATTTGTCGTAACATTTATGCTACGCCCTGTTGCATATTCTTGTACATTTTTAAACTTGTACATTTCGACAAAAAAAAAGGACTAGAAATACCATAAAAAAAAAGACTTTAGCTTTGAGAGAGAAGGCGACTGCAGATTCTAAATGAACAATGTAAAAAATATGCAAGTTCGGTTGGAAAATCTCATGCTGCAGGAAAAAAACGTTTTCCAGTGTAATTAATTAACAGAAATGCCCTGTTGTATTGATAGACATTTCAGTGAGAATTTCAATAGAATTTCCCAGTGTAGTTAATAAACGTTTTATTTTTAAATAAAACTAGCCCCTATTTCTATTGATTAAATGTGAAATATCTAATTAAATAGTCGAAAAATTAAATAGATTTTTAACTTAAAAGGCTTTGTGCAAGTTTTCACTTTAAAAGCTGATAAGTTTAACTGTTCCTATCGATTTCTATGCCCCTAACTGCTTCTATTTCCTATTTATTGTTTGTTTATTGATTAATGATCAAAAATGGAAAACTGTTTCAAGCTTTTTAATGTCAGATTTACGTTTACTAAGCAATTTGTCTTTTTAAAAAAATTATATTTGTGAAGTAGGGATCGTAAAATTAAAAATTTAAAGTAAAGTTTAAAAAAATTACAAAATATTTTTTAAAATAAGGGCAAATTTGAACTTAAAAACTACAAACTTTTCATGTCACGATAACAGCTCTACAACAAATTATAATGCTTGTCAATGAGGTTACCCAGGTTAGAATCCCAGCGATGGCTGGACGACACGAATTCTGCACTCGGCTCACACCGACCACAGTGCTGACGTAAAATAACCTCAGTGGTATCATGGGTTAGAGTCCCCTTACAGTCAGGCTAATCGTGAGAGGTTTTCGTCGTTTTCTTCTCAATGTAACGCAAATGCGGGTTAGCTACATCAAACAGTCTTCCCCCAAGACAAATTTCTTTCAATACTCGATCCAGGGGTTCCTTTGTCTTTTGTATTGAGTTCAAAATTACAAGCCTAGGGAGGTGAATATCGGAAGTCGTAAACTCAAAAATTGGATCGGTTGTTCAACTACGGTTATAAAATAAAATTATAAAATATGGATAATAAGGGAAACAAAAATCGAAATTGCCGGTTTTTACCCTAAATAATACTATTTTTAAAGGAATAACTTTCAGAATGAACGGACATACAATAGTTCAATTATCTTCAATTCTATACCTTAGTAGTACTTAGAAGAATAGAGAATATCAATTTTTTCTTTTGGGCGGGTTCAAATTCAAATTCCTCATTTCGTGTTCCAAACTGACCTTGTTTTGACTTAATTCATTTTTGAACATCACTGTCTTTAGAAATCAACGCTGACATTGGCACTACTTTTCATTTTAATAAACCTTTTTAACCTTAGGTAGACCAGACTACAGGAAATTTGGCGAAAAACAATTGCTACTATTCTCTAATAAGGCTTGGCATTCATTTCAGAAACCTCACGATATTTTTCTATACTATTTTGTTAGATGTTAACGATGTTTATAATTAGTGTTTCGCAGTTATGGTTATATTGTACCGTTGTTTTTCTTTTGACTTCTTTTTTCTACAAAAAAGGGGAAGAGTAGCTTATTATAGTTTTTTTGTTTTTTATTGTTTCGGAAAAATTTTCCGTCCATTCGATGAATTGATATTTTTAATTATCGCTCATTTCATCGCATTGTATTTTATAATTGAGTTACTTCCGTTATTGAAAAAAAAACCCGCTAACCTTTTTCTGGTTTTGTACCATTTATACCGACAATTCTCATAGATTTTGTATTTGAAGCTTTGTCTATATTGTGGTTTGGCAAATTCCAATCCCTTTATTAAAAACTCTATAATATCTATCATTATAACTTTTTATATTACACATAACTCCTAGACAGTTTAGATAGTTAAAATTGAAGTATTCTACCCGGTCAAAAATTCTGGGGAAGAAAAAAAAAATAATTCTTGTTAATAAAACCAAAGTATATGGTATTTAAACCATTCATTTGCTAATTTTTCCTTTATATGGTAGCGGCTTACCGGACATTGTAGTTTTCACAACTGTAGTTCATATTATTAATCATTTTGTAAAAAATACAAACCTGAAAAATAAATTTAACCTAAGACATGGTTTTATTAACCATGCTCTAGTAAAGGGATCTTCATGGAATTGCCGAAATTAATACAATTACCAAATTTTTATCACATATTATAAAACCATATTTTGTTCATTTTACCAAATCATTACGAAAGCGCTTCGGTAAGAATTAGCGAGCTTTTTGGTGTTTCCATGCAGTCAGAAACACTGTAAATTTTACCATATTCTGGTCGTTTTGACTATCCCTTTTTTTAGAATACAATACGTGTTTAGAATCTTCTCTTTAGAATAAACGTGAATGCACTATTATAATCCCAATATTTCTGGTCATCTTTGTGTGGATGAAAGTTTCGTACTTTTATAGTCCTTCGTCACCAACTGGGGAGAGCAGGATACTGAAAACTCGTCATGCGTTGAAGAAATAGTAGACATTTTGTGATGCCAACGCTGGGATTCGAATCCGCATTCATCTGGTCATGTGATTGGCTAACTCTGGGTTACTGTATGTACCTAGAATTACGTGGCTTCATAAGGCGGACCTAGCTGGCGAAGATAAAATTCAGATTGTTTAACTGTATTTGGTGAAAACAGTTAGTAAACGATTTTTCTCACAGTTAACAGTTTGAATTTTTTTTTTTCATTATTCAACTGTTTTGGTTGAATATGGTAAAATAACAATTAAATAAATTAATATTTAACTATTACGTTTCTGACAGTGTATATAAAAGTGTTGATGTCAGTTCTTGATTTGAAATGAGGCTACAAGATCTATAAGCTGAAATGATGGAGAACGGAAAGCAATTTATGGCAACCATAATGCTATTCTATGGTCTAAAAATATCCCTTTAAAGTACGAAATACTTTCAGAAAAAAAAAGTGACAGATTTTTCTAGATCACTCTACAGCTGCATAGCAAATAACCCTCTATATTTCCCTTTCAATCTGATTTTGGAAATTTAATTCAATTTACTATAGATTCCCCCACCCCACGCAATTATTCGACAAAAAACGAATTCTGCCTCCCCCTGTGCGCGTGGGTTCACGACCTTAAAATACAGAATACTTTCTCCACAAAGAGCCTTTCCTTGTGTTGAAGATGGAACAAAGGACGTCATACGGTTGCCGTTCCTATTCTAGTCTTATTTGGAACAGTTTTGTGGAAGAGACATTATTTTTCCACCACATGCATCGTTTCTGCAGAGATAATGTTTGCAAACTAAAATATGATGGATGTAATCTTGAAGGAACGGAAAACTTCTCGAAGCAGAATTTATTTGGAGATTTTTTTTGGGGGGGGGGGATGGAAATTTATTTATTTGAGTCATCAGAAAATAGAGAATGAATTTTATAGTTTGAGGAGAGTGGCGAAATTAATAAATGTAATAAATTATATTAATAAAGATATTGATTTGTAACTTATAAGTAAGATTGGCATTATCTTGGATTAATCGAAAGCCAATCGAAATAGAATTTCTTATACGTCTTTTCTGTGGGATATAACTTGATAATTCGGAGGGAAATTAGAAAATGTAATAAAAAGTATAATAGCAAAAGTAAAGAGTTCATTTTTAATATAAATTAATTTACTGTTGCGTTTTTTTTTGTTGTTGTTGTTTCTAATGACCCTTGGACAAGCTGAGCTCACCAGCCATTGGCTTGATGCGAATTAAGTCAGGAAGGATGCTCCTTTCGTTTGACAAAAGAGCACCGCAAAGGTGAAAGTATGTTTTTAACTTCCTAAGATCTCTTTTTCTGTCTCGATCGGATCTTAGTGGTTCTGCTCTGATTTTAATTGTAGATTAAGTGGAGAGCTCCTTTTTAATATAAATTAATTTGCTATAGTAATTTTTATTAATAGCGTGATATAAATTTAATTTTCAAAGATCTCTTCCTTTGCTTCAATCTGGTCTTGGAATCATGCCGACTAGACTGTGTAGTGGTCAAGGAACTGGCCTTGCATTAGAAAGTTCTGGGTTCAAATCCCGGGCAAGGCATGGGTGTTCTTTCGTTTTCTGTACTATCTGTTCATACTGAGGGAACAACGTTGGCCTACCTAATAGGGTGCGCCTGAAAGAGAGGACAACAAATCTGCCCTGTAAGTGCCTGAATTGACGAAATGACAACACAGTTGGGCATTGGAAACTATCTTAGGATTCATTATGTTAAGAAATGCTTGCGCGCCATGTACTACCTATAGTGTAATATTTCGTTTTTGTTTATAAGTGTGCATTATAAAATATTTTAATAAATGTCTATGAAATATATATATTCTGAGAAAAAAAAATACTGTCAAAGCTACCAGAATATTGCAAAATTTACTGTATTTCTGGCTCTATGGAAACACCAAAAAGCTCGGTAATTTTTAATGAAGGGCCTTGTTAAAAGTTGAAGATTTTGGTAAAATTAAAAACAAATTATGGTTTTATAATATGTGATAAAATTTTGTAATTTTATCATGATACTTTACGGCATAGCATAAAAACCATTTATTCGGTTAAATTTACTTTTAAGTTTTTTTTTTTTTTTTTTCTAAATGTCTAACAATAAGAAATATAATTTTGAAAACCCGCATTCCCGGTCGTTACCATACCAGCAATAAAATTGAGCATTAAAGCATTAAAATTAGCCAATTATATGTTGTTGTTTTTTACCGGTAATATCATTACCTCACAGAACTGTAATTTTACCAGAATTTTTTTTCCGTGTATGTTTTGAATAATAATTTCATTGAAAAAGTGACATATTTCGTTTAAAATATCATGTTTCATTTTTAAGAAAAAATTTCATACGGGTATGAAATAACATAAACCTTTTTTTTATAATTTTATTAAATTATTTTGCTCCCAAAGTAAGATAAAGAACATAATTAAAAATATATATATATCTTCAATAAAGAGCTAAAGAACAGAAAATACGTGCTAATGATTTAGGTCAAGCTAGGTCTAAAGTTTTAAATAAACAGATGTATTATTATGTAATGGACTCGGTTACAATTACAATGAACCGGATAAATCCTGTTGTTATCTGGTCTTTTAGTTCGTGCAAGATTTTTATATCATTAGATTTTTGAAATAACTTGATTTCTTGCAAGTTTTTACATAAGATAACATTTTGTATTCTTCCAGCCACAGATATGTTTTTAAATGAAGTAATAAAAATACTGTATATAAACCATTTCTGATAAGATATATACAACCAGCAAATTAATAAAAGAAAAACACGTCGCCCTAAATGACTTTTTATTGCCTTTTCCTCTATTAAGAAACCATTTTTATGTTACAAGGAATTCTCCATCCCTGAAATTTGCTAGTTATTTATTACGAACTGTACTTTACTCTCAAAACCGTCTCTTTCTCTGAATTAACATAATTTTTTCGATTAAATAGTTTGGATTTTATAACTAGAAAACAAGGAAAACTACAAAAGTAAATCAGCACTCTTGAAAATGTAAACTTTAGAGTTTGTTGAAATAGTAGTAGAAGATATGATTAATTTAGTGTTATTTCTTATTTATTTATTTTATGCGTGAAATGAGTACAAATGCGAAATAGTTTTATTATTAGTTGTTTATTAGTTTTTATTATTGAATTTAAGAGATTACAAAAATATTTTTAACTGTAAGGAATGAAAATTTTTGCATAATATTATCAAGGTAATTTTAAATTTTAAAGTTTGTGTTTCAGTTGAACAGTTTCTCATAAAATAAAATCTAAATATGAATTTCTTAAATTTTTATTTTTCAGAAATTATTTAACTAATTTCATTAAAGTTTTTTTTATTTTTTTATTTTAAAGTTTTTAATTTTAAATTTTAAAGTTTGTGTTTCAGTTGAACAGTTTCTCATAAAATAAAATCTAAATATGACTCTCTTAAATTTTTATTTTTCAGAAACTATTTAACTAATTTCATTAAAGTTTTTGATTTTTTCTTTTGTAAGTAGATTGATAAGAAGGGTATAAGTGCTTTGTTTATAATACTGTTCAAAAAAAAAGCTTCGATCATTATTAAATTAAGTAATTAAAAATATCAAATTTTTTTATGAAATCATCTTCGGGTAAAGAATTTTATAAATTGGTTCAAAATATTTTAAGTTTTGGAATCGGAAGAAAATTCTTAAAAGAAAATGCAAAAAGTAAAAATAAGATGAAGGGGAACCATCTTTCAATTACCGTCCTGAATAAACTATTGCCACCATATTTTTCAAATAATGGCTCCTGTTCTGTATTTTGACAATCAAAAATCCGAATACGTCAGGGGAAAATGAATTGCATCTTCAGAGAAACTGTTAACTCTCAATTTCGTAGCTCAACACTAATTAATGGGCATATTTAAAATGAGCCTTATGAAACTTTAAAATTGCTGATGATTTGTTCAAAAGTAATTCTAAGTGATTATTTTTTTTAATATTTTGGTAACTGAGCTATGACTATAGAAAAAAACAATGTATTATATAACATTCTTATTCATTCTTAGACAAATGTTTCGCAGTGTTTGCTTTTGAAAATAATCTGTATTTTACTGTATCATTTATCATATAGAAAAATTAGCGTTTCCTGAAGAAAAAAATGTCGAAAAAACTAAAGATAAACAACGCGTTTACTCTTAGTTTATCCAGGCATGACGAAATAAATAAACTTCAAACATTATTTATTAAATTAAAAACGCTTACTCATGACATATGTTCTTACGTTGAAAATGTTCCATGACGATAAAAATTGTACAACTCACTCGTATGATATTTTTTTCTCATTATTTTGCTTTTAGAAATAGTGTACTGAAAAAAACTGCAAAGAAAATTGGACTGAGTAACAATTTATTGGATACTGATTTTTAGGATAGTCAAAGAATAATAATTTAAGGTATTTAGCATTTGAATTATTAAATAAAAATAAAGAAATAAAATTTATGAAATAAAGGTAAGTAAATTAATTAACAAAATAAAGTAAATAAAAACTATTTTTTTTATTTAAAATATTGTTAATATTTTTGCTATCTATAAAAACTATTGTTAATATTTTTGCTCTGCACTTGTTTTTACAGTCTGTATACTTTTATTAACTAAATATTTTTTCAATTGGCTGACAAAATTCAATTTCGTTTAATAAAAAAATAAATACAACTTAAAATCAAATGAAGTCTAAACTATATTTTGTTATGTACATGTTTTTTGCAATCTGTATACTTTAATTATCGAAGCGCTTTTCAAATTGGCTGGCAAAATTCAGTTTTGTTTAGACATTGTTTGTTGATTTTATAATTATTAAAAAAAATTAATGATTTTTAGGTATAACTTACTCTGGAAGGATGAGAAATATATTCTATTTATGCACTATTTGGTAATTTGCTTTGAAAGTGTAACGAAACACAATTGCAAGTTTTTATTTTTAAAAAAATAATATTTAAAATGTTAAAAAATCTCCCTAAATTCAGATGACTTTTTAACTGATAAATGTGTAACAAAATATTATCACAGATTTATAATTACGAGTTTTTATTAAAAAGCTTTACGTCTCGTTAAAAGCTTATAAGTCTCGTTAATTTCAAAAGTGGTGCAACATAATTATTTTTAAAATACGTAATTTTTATTTATCTTTCGCTTAATTGCGTCACATGTAGTTATATCTTTTATTAAATGTTGCAACTTTAATTATTTTATTGAAATCCAACATGAATTTACGAAAAGCTCATAATTTCAAAAAATACATTTGTGACAAAAAAAAATTCCACATATGTGTCGTTCATAGTAAAACTGGCGTCACACATAATTGTTTAAATACGTATTATAATTTTTATTTATTTATTTATTTACTTTTTTCTTAATAATTTTACATTTGGTTACATCTTTTATAAGGTAAAGTAACTTCATTTATTGTATTAAAACCCCGTATTTGCATTATTTCATTGAATACTTGAATTTGTTTTCCTACTCATTAATTTACGAAAAGCTAGTTATTTCAAACTTTACATACGTGTGAAAACAACTTTACGTATGTGTCGTTAATATTGAAAGTGGTGTGAGACATACTATCTAAATTACGTATTATTTTATTTATAAATTTTGCTTAATTGTATCACATTTAGTCGTATCTTTTATCAAGTGAAGACTTCTATTTCATTAAAATACCATTCCTTACCTGAATACTTGTATTTGCTTTCATGTACATAAATTTACAAAAAAGCTCGTTATTTCAAAATTCATTTACAAGGAAATAATTCACTTTTACAATGAAAGGCCCATATAAAACTCATGCTATTTCTTTTTTGTTAGCCTGTCCAAACAAGTGAGTCATCCGTTAAATTACATGACGTCGTGAATATTGCAACCCTTTTAAATATTTTGTATCTGTTGTGTAACTTTGATAGAAACGCTGAGAGAATGTTGTAAATATATCTACCTGCAATCTAACGTCATCACTTTTGTTATAGTAAACACAGGTACCGCGTGACGTCATGATTCCTTTTATTATCGAATATATCAAAGCATTTATTTTAAATGCTTATTTCCGTTACCGAGAAAAATTCAGTCCACACAATTGAAGCCTTCCACCAATAAATTTATGGACGTGATTAAAATTCATGCATTATATTTTTGCTTACTATAACATAGCTTAAAAGAAAGAAAACTCCTCACAAATGCAATAAAATATTTAAAAAAAAATTCAATTAAGTAAAGCTAATAAGGTTTTAATAAGGTTATTTAAAAATTATAAACATTAACTTTTAGTAATTTTTACATATTGTAGGGTATTTTTAAGGCGTATTTCTTCTTATTTTGGTCATGAAATAATATCCTCTAGCCTCGAATATTAAGATAGTTATATGACATAAAACTGTATAAGAATATAATTGATTCGAATTTCCTCCCTTACAAAAATTTAAGATATTTTTGAGATTTATATGAGGTTGTTTTGAGGTATCAAGGTTGATTTGGGGTTTATTTGAAGTTGATTTCGAAACCAATCTTAAAGGATCAGCCTCCGAAGGTGCATAATCGAGGTGTATGAAGTTTTATTAACATTTGAGTTTGATTTAAATCTACTTTAGAGCAACCAGCTTAGGGAGGTTGTTTTTGAGGTGTACGGATTATTTTTACTATACTTCAAATAAATACGTATATTTGAGGTGTGAATGATTTCACCCGATCTAAAATTATTTCTGAGTTATATATGAGGTTGATTCTGTGAGGTGTAAATGAGATTGAAATAGAGGTTTATAAATGAGATTATTTTTGGTGCAAAACCTAACCTCGTTTTCTACCTCAGCTGAAATTTTTACACCTATCAACCTCAAAAACTTTTTTTTGTAAGGGTTACCTTTCTTATAATCTTTTAGAGTAACTAAATACTCTGACAAACTAAAGTAAATCGAATTGTATTTTTACATAGACAATCGCCTTGTGAAGGCACACAAAAAAAACGTAAAATATAATTTTTTAAGAGTTAAAAGTGTGCCAAATGTTGCCCAATATATTGGAAGAGGAGTCTCAGGAGGTTGAGGTTATAAAATGAAGAATAGGTTAGGCCTGGTTGCAATTACGTGGCAATAAGTATTTAAATCCGTATTTTTGAGCTTTAATTATAACTTCAAAATTAATGAATATTTTGATTTAAATATTATGCTGTAAAAAATATCAAATCAAGTAACAGCTTTCAAATTCTCTGCATCTGCGCATCTGCGTTAAAATGTGGTAAGTATGATAAAATTTGGTAATTTTATCATGATACTTAGACGATAGCATAAAAACCATTTATTCGGTTGAATTTACTTTTCGGTTTCGTTTTGTGGTAATTAAATGTGTGGTAAAAAGGACTACAATTGTAAAAACCAGAATTTCCTTTAAACCATTACTATATGAAAGGTAACATGACCAAATGAATGGTTTAGGTATAGCATATTTGGGTTTTATTACCAGAATTATGTTGTTGTTTTTTTTTACCAAAAGTATTTTTACCATACAGTACGATAGCATTTATATAGTTTTGGAAAAATCTATAAACAAATTTCATTTTTCTATATAATGTATAAACATTTTGAATGAAATTTTACTTCCAATTATTTTTAAATGATAATTTATTTTCAATTTATGTTCCTTCTTTTTTATTGAAGCAAAGCTAAGTGGTAGAAAAAATAAAATATTTAATAAATGGTATAAGCATATACTAATCGTATCATTTATTGATTCGGAAATAACTTGAATTTGATTCAGCGTGTACATAAATTACTATATTGCATGTCATAAGCACGTTGTTTTTAATGACTATCGGTTAAACCATTGATTGAAACATAAACAAAACTATTTTAACTATCAAACTATAAAAATGGTTTATCTTATAATAATTTATAAAAATTCTGACTTTCAATGTATTGATTTGTTTTTTTCTTTTTCAGTTAATCATAAAAGAAGTTAACCGAACCTTTAACAGATCGACGTGATCAGATAAAAAAATTCATCTTTAACTAATTTGTTTCTACAGGTAAGTTAGATAGTTTTTCTGCATATTTGTATTGAAATATTTTAATGGGCTTTTCTAAGTTAATTAAAAGATAAGATCAAATAGTTATTAAAGCCATAATTAGTTTCATTCTGAGATTCTGCATTTGCATTAATATTTTATAGAAAATTATTCATATGAGACGATGAAGAAAAAAAAATAATAAAAGTGTATTATAAATGTGCATGTGCATGATAAAAGTGGTTGTTTAATCAAAACATTAACAACCAAATATTCATTTTAATTTACAAAAGGGGGACAAGAATGAATACGAAATACGGTTACAAGAACGGAATCAGACCTTTTAGTGCTTAAAAAAGTAGAGCTGATAAAAACGTGGTAAAACGTTTCGTGTCTAGTCTGTGCTAGAGTTGAGACATATATCGATAGATATTTAATGATAAAATTATTTTTCAGCTTCGCAGTCACTGTATTTTAAAACGTATTTTTATGTAAAATGCATTTCTTACAATGATTGAATTTATGATTAACAACCTTGTTATCGCGAATATTATGTGCATATATTGGAGCGAGTAAGTAACCATCTACACCGAAGAGCCATTACATTATGACCACCCTCCATCTATAACAATGGGCTCGCCCAGGTTTTCATGGTTTCTCGCCCAGGAATAATGTTTTCATGGGGCACATTAGGACCCATAATCCTCATAAAACAATTCCTGGCGCCTGTAAGCTACTTGAACATAGTTGCAGACCAGGTTCACCCATTCATGGCAACAGTTTTTCCTGCGGGGGATGGTGTTTACCAACAGGATAATGCACCATGTCATAAGAGTCGAATCGTAATGGATTGGTTCGAGGAACATTCCAGTGACTTTCAAGTCATGTCTTGGCCCTCAAATTTACCTGACCTTAATCCAATAGAGCATTTGTGGTCCTACTTGGAAAACCAAATTCGTGCTGCAACACTACTCCCTCGCAATGTGAGGGTATTGCAGGACCAGTTGGTGAGCGCTTGGTACCAGATACCTCAAACTACCTATCAGCACCTTGTGGAATCAATGCCACTGCGGATGCTAGCAGTTTTGAGAGTTGAAGGTGGTCCTACATGTTATTAGCAGGGTGGTCATAATGTAATGGCCCTTCGGTGTATATCGAATACGATATATTACAGTTAATCTTGATACATTTCATCTTTGTAATAAAAACTGGGACTAATGTAAAAATAATGCAAATTAGTGAAATTTGAAGATATCGTTAAATTTACTTTTCAGTTTTGTATATTTTACTCAATGTGTGTTAATGGGAACTATAATTTTGAAAACCAGAATTTCCAGCAAACCGTCACCATGTGAACGGAAAAATTATGAAATTTAGAGTTTATTTTTTTTAATTACCAGATTTATAGGTATATATATATTTTAAACCTTATATCTAAATTGGGGTTTTTTCTCCTATCTGCCAGAATTGTCATTTCTTTTACCAGAAATGTTATTACTATACAATATCAGAATTTTTTTCCTATGTGGTCAAACCAGCAGCAATAGTTTTTTCTTTAGCTTTTAAACTATAAATACCAAAAAATGAAAACTACATAAATTACCAACCTTTTCGAACCATTATAAAATAAACCACTGCGTGATGAGTAACTCTTTGGTAACTCTCTCTCGAAGGTTCTTCCAAGCCCACGTTTATGTTGTCCAATGTGTTTAAAGAGTTCTATCAACTTCACTTCGGATGCGAATTCCTTCTAACAATAGTTTGATTGAAAACCAAAAAATACAGGGTAATTTCAAAATAATAATTTAACTAAAATAACTAAGCACGCGAAATTGTTTTTAGTTTTTTATCGACTGACAATCTTGGAGTTAGCAACCTTAACACAAAAGCATTCTTCATATAAAGAAACATTAATTCCCATCATGTCTTTAAGAAAACTACTTTCTTCCCTCCCATTTATCCCTTTCCAGATTTCTTTATCTCTTTAATTCCCTATTGTGTTTTACATCAACACCTCTGGAATGTTGAAAGAGCATTATTTTATCGCCGCCTTATACACGTGTCCTGCAGTAATTTACCCTATAATTTCTCAGAACCGTCCTTTGATAATAAGGTATTGAATTCCTATTTGTGTTTAGGATAGTGTAGATTTGCTACAACATATGATTACCAACACATAGGATTTCCCGTTACTCAAACTTCGGTCACAAACCTTTTACGGGGGCTTTGTCCCTAAAAAATCCGATATAAGTATGCCACACGAAGTCAAAGATAAGATATAAACATCTCTTTGTTAGATTTCTGCTTTGGTTGTGTATGTGATCATGCACTGTAAAAAAAAAATAATTTGATGCAATTACGGTAAAGATTACCTGCACTCAGAAAGCTTGTGCTTTTTTACGGTAAAATTTCAGACCATAATTTTTAAAGAAATAGTTATTAAATTACAGTGATTTTACAGTAAATATTACTGTGTGGAAATTACGATATATCAGATTTTTTTTATTTGGTAAAATTTTTCGATGAAAATGATTTCTCTTTGTCAGATTTCTGCTTTGGTTGCGTAAATGAACATGCACTGTAAAAAAATAATAATTTGATGTATTTGCCGTAGAAATTACCGGCACTCAGAGAGCTTCTACTTTTTTACCGTAAAATTTCACACCATAATTTTTACAGAAATATTTATTAAATTACAGTGATTTTACAGTGGAAATTACGATTTATCAGATTTTTTTATTTGGTAAAATTTTTTGATGAAAATGAATTTTACGAAAATAGCACTAGCTCTCTGACTGTGGGTACTTTGATATGAATTTTATCAGGAATTTTTCGCAGTTCAGGATTGTAAAAAAAAATTTCCTGATAGTACCTAGAAAAACAACAAAGGAACATAGCCTAAAATCTAAATTTAAACAGACCGGGGAAATATTTTATAATTGTAGTTAATTTTTACTTCTTTTTTGTCTTCTATTTCTTCTTCTTCTTCTAACTCCTCTTCATATTCTTTTTCTTGCTCTCCATTTACTTCTAGCTCTTCTTCTTGCTCTTCTATTTCTTCCTGTTTTTCTTCTTCTTGCTCTTCTTTTTCTTCCTGCTTTTCTTCTTCTTGCTCTTCTTTTTCCTCCTGCTTTTCTTCTTCTTGCTCTTTATCAGCTCTTTTCTTGCTTTTTTTTCTTCTTCTTCTTCTTCCTCTTCTTCTTCTTATTATTTTATTATTATAGTTACTTATCATTATTTCATCCCCGCTTTCGACTTGTGCAATAGTGTATTTTTACCCTATGATTTCCCAATAAACCTTTAACAAATGAAGTATTGAACTTTTATTTGTGTGAGTATCGTAGTATAGATTTGCAACAACACAGATTACCGACAAAAGATATTTTCGGCAATTCAAGCATGGGTCGCAAACCTTTGAGAATACACGAGGGATTTGTCCTTAACAAATCCGAGGTAAGTACTCTACACAATGTCAGGGATAAGAGTAAAGCTGGATTTGTTAGATTTCTGCTTTGGGTGGAAATAAACAAAGAATAGTATCATTTTTCATGACAGTACTAACTGCAATGAAACTGTGCTTAGAAAATTACAAAAATAGAACAAGAAAATGTTTTAAAACGATGTAAATTTTTATTTGTTGTTGTAATTGATATTCTTGTATTTATTCTATCTTTATCGTAATTGCTTTTAACCTGTTAAAGCCCTCCCCTCCCCCAAAAAATTAAAATGTAATATTTTGCAAATATTTTGTATAATAACTATTAACGCATTCTTATATATATTCTTATAATTTTCACGGTTATCGTAATTGCTCTTGACCTAAAGCCTGACCCCCCCCCCAAAAAAAAATATATAATAATTTCTTACAAATATTTTGTGCATTACCCTCACCGTCTTATTCTTGTATGTATTTTTGTAATTTCTATTTTCATCGTAATTGTACTTAACCTATTAAAGCCCTCCTCCACACAAAAAAAGAAATAATAGCATTAATAATAATTTTCACAAATATTTTGTATAGTACCCTTAACGTATTCGTGCATGTATTCTTATAATTTTTATCTTTATTGTAATTGCTCCTTACCCTTTAAAGTTCTTCCTCCAAACCGAAACAAATTTTTTTTACAAATATTTTGTATAGAACTCTTAACATATTCTTGCAAATTCTATTTTTATCACAATTGTTCTTAACCTATTAGTGCCTAAAAAAATAATTTCTTACAAATGATTTCGATAGTTTTATTGTATGTTGGTAAATCAACTGACAAACTGGAAAAATAAAAAAATAAATAATAACTGTTTCTTTTAAAAAGTCGAAAAATTTCGGTAATCTATTTGCAGAACGCAAATTAATTAATTATGGATTAAACGTACTTACACTTCTTGGCTCTAAACAAAACTACTTTAAAATCGGATTTGAAAGTAAAACTAGCTATATCAACAAAACCTTTATAAGCAACAAAAACCAATCAATATTATTAAACTTAATCAACATTATAATCAAAACGAATAAAATTCAAAGGAAAAAATACTCTTAAAATATCGTTAAAACGTAATTCATGTAAACTGCACGGAGAAAAAAAATCTAGTAGAATTACCCTATTGTATAGTAAAGACATTTCTGGCAACAACAAAAAATAAATAAAAAATTCTAATAATAAAGTCAAAGTATAAGGTCATATGGTAATGGTTTCTGTTCATTTGGTAACGGTTTACAGGAAATTCTGATTTTTCAAAATCATAGTTCTTATTACTACAAATTTAGTTTAAAACACAAAGTAAATTTAACAGAATGTATGGTTTTTACGCCGTATTCTAAGGTATCACAATAAAATCACCTAATTTTACCGCGAATACCAACTTTTATTACATATTATAAAATAACATATTATTATTAATTTTAGCAAAATTCTTCGGTAAAAATTATCCTTCTTTTTGCTGTTCCAATAGATCAAGAAACGCGGTAAATGTTACCATATTCCGATAGTTTTCACCATACTTTTATTTTCTGTGTAAATTGCATGCTTAGAACTGTCTCTTTAAACGGAACGTGAATACACTATCAGAATTTTGGAGGCGTGTTAAACAAATTTTTTATGGCTCAAATTCACTGTAGCTTTTTATATGGTGCGAAGTTGAACAATTTTATTTCTGAAACTTGAATATACGATACTCTATTTCAGTTTGATACATTTTAACACCTTAATTAAGTAAATTTGAACTGTATTATAGTGAAAAACTCAGTTTATTTGGTTTAACGTTGAAACTATTGAACGAGTGAACGTACTGGATTAAGTATTTCTCCATTACACGTTGGTACCCACCACTGAAATTTTTAAATATATCCACCATTGAATTGTTTAAATAAAATCTGTCCCAAAGGCTAAAAGTTCTCTTGAAAGAAAAATATATTTTACTTTGTAGTATGATTAAAAAATGTGCTAAAAATATTATTAGAAATTAAAGGAAATATTGTTTTTAGAATGCATATTATATGTTTCAATTATTCAGTAATTCGATACCTGCAAGTGACGTCATTACAGGCATCTGTCGATTTAGAAGCCAATCAGGTTCGACTTGCTTGACGTCACTCACGGGTATCCAATTAAATTCGATTTAAATCTCATGGTTAGGCATGATCACCTCTTCTTGAGTTGCAAGTACAAAATTCCGTTAAAAAATAGTGTTGTTAGGTTTAAGAACTATTTAAGATTTGCCTTTAAACTTCATATTATAATGCTTATTTCTATAAAACTTTAGCTTTTTTTCTTGACATATTAATTTATAACTTCAAAGAAATTGCTCTTAAAGGACTCGCGTTCCAATTCGATTAATTTCCGATTAAGATTAAATTAATCATTATTTTGCTGTTTACTAAATCAAGTGATTTTTCATGCTTCTATCTCCTACGATTTAAGACTTTAATGCGATTTTTCTTTTAAGCTTTTGGGCAGCGAAACGTAACAGAATCATTGAAGCAGAAAATAACTTTGCTTCGCTGTCCAAGTTGTCAGCATTAAATAGTTGATTAACTGTACATTCACTGTAATTATCATCCGATTTTACTGGTATCGACCGCTTTTATGAAGTACTCATTTACTCTCTATCTTATTCTTATTATTAAAAAAAAATTTCATTTTAGTGCTTTTTCTCCCTATTGAACAAGAAAATAGATACGAAACACTGGAGAAATAAAGTAAAAATAATTTTTATTTCTAAATTTAGTAAACAGCTTTTTTTCTTCTTTTTTTTTGTCTTTTTGGAAGTAACTATCAATTTTTCAAATAACTCAACTCATATTGTTACTCATTAAACTCAAATAAAAGTTCCTCCAAGTCACCAATATCTATTAGTTAAATGTTTATTTACCATAAATATCTTCCAATTTTACTATTACCGATCACTTTTATGTAAACATTATTCATTTTATTTCTGGTTGTTATCATAAAAGAAACATTTCTCTTTTCAATACTTTTTTAGTATTTTAACACACAGAGAAAAAAATTTTGATAAAATTACAGTAACGTATGGTAATAACATTTTTGATAAAAATAAAACCATAATTCTGATTAATAAAATCAAAATATACGTATTTAAACCATTGATGTGGTAATGGTTTCCGTTCATATGGTAACGGTTTAATGGAAATTCTGGTTTTCAAAATTATAGTTCTTATTAACATAATAAACAAACGAAAAACTGAAAAGTAAATTTAACCGAAAAGATGGTCTTTATGCTGTTTTTAAGCTATCTATGAGGTACCAAATTTTATCACATATGCCAAATTGAATCACTAATTATAAGATCATATTTTGTTGTTAATTTTTCCAAAATCATTACCCATCACTTTTATGTAAACCCTATATATATATGTATACTTTTATGTATCATATCTATAGTATAAAATATTTTGTATTATTTTCTTATGCTTTTAAAAGCAAGAACTGTTAACTGTTGTTTTTTTTTGTATTAAATTAAATTTCTAAGCATATTTCACGCAATGAGATCATGATCTTTTTTTTTGAACGAATATTTTTTAACCAGAATAAATCGCAGTATTAAATGAAAGAAAGATATCCAGAAACCGCAAATAAATTAACTCCAGATCTATTAATTTTTTCTTTCCTTTTAATTCTCCACCTCAGAATTCATTAATGGCTTTCTTTCGTGCTTTCACATTAAAATGCTTTAATTTCAGTCGGTTCCACTTGATTAATCTTTCGGATGATTAAAACTCCGCCGTTCCGCACTATTATAGGAAAGCTTTAATTAAATCAATTCTTCATTATCTTTCCCTATTCAAAGTCTTTAAAGATCTTTTATTTTCTTAAAACACTTAGCTTTTAATGATTTGAGACAAAATTAAAGCAAAAACTGATATTCAGTTTCGTTGTCACCTACGGAGTGTTTCTTTTCTTCAGTTTTAAATTATTTTTTTTTATCAAGTTAAAAAAAAAAAAAAAAAAAAAAACTAGCAATTTTTTTTGTATTTTGTTAATGTAACGGCGTTGATTAAGATTTAATTAATTTTTTCTCCTCTTTATTTAATTATAAAAAATATTTAATTGTAACCTAAGATTTAATGACCTAAACAATACAATTAAATTTACATGTTTTTGTACCAATTCACTTTCTTAAGCTGACTTAGATAATTTAAATAGTGTTTTGAATCAGATAAAATGAATGATGAGTTTCTTACACTTGATTCAGATAAATAATTGAAGAAAATCGTATTTCAGCTTTCTATATATATAACGTTGCACCTACATAATATTGCTGCTAAAGGTGGAGATAAATATTGATCATGGTATCAAAACTTTTAAAAAAATATCATCCAAAATTAAATGTGATCTTTTAAAACTTTACATTAACAAGTAATTCGAATCATATTCTATGATAGAATTTCTCCATAATATTATTTAAATTAGACACCTTTAAAAAAAAGCACGTCTAATTTTAAAATACTGATTTTATGAAAACATACGCTGAGAAAAAAAGTATGGTTAAAATGGCTGGAATATGGTGTTTCTGGCTCTTTGGGGAATTCACAAAGCTCGCTAATTTTTATCGAAGCGCTTTGGTAATGATTTTGGTATATTTAACAATAAAATATGATTTTATTACATCTTATTAAATTTGGTAAATAAGGCAAAATTTCGTAATTTTACTTAGAGCATGGCATAGAAAATATTTATTCGGTTAAGTTTTGTATTTTTCATTAAGTAAGTGGTTATAAGTACTATAATTTTGAAAATCAAAATTTCCGGTAAAGTGTCACAATAGAAGTGGAAAAATTACCATGTGAATTGTTTAAATTTCCCGCATATTAGTTTTAGTAGCTAGAATTATGTTAGCTTGTTTTTTTTTACCGAAAATATCATTACCATACAGTACGGTAATTTTACCACAATTTGTTTCTCCGTGTACAAAGATATTTTTTAAACTGCTAACACTGCAAATGTTGCATTAAATGAAGATATTTTTAAAAAACTTGTTTTATAATTCACAGAAAAGTAAAAAAAAAAAAATTGTTTACAAAAAAATTTTTTTTTTTTTTTATTCTGTTAAAAATTATATTGCTTTATCAACTACCTATCTGCTTTATTACGAAATTGCTTTACTTAACGACCATGTAGAATAAATTAATATTCATATTAAGAGTTTAAAAATCTAGCTGAACATGTTTCAACTACTAATTATTTAATGGTACTTACATTTTTTTCAAAAAAAGAAGATAAAAGTGGAAAGTTTTCATTTTTTGCTCCGTTATAGCTTTTCAGTGACTGTGGGATATAAATCTACGTAATGAAAATTCTTATAAGTGTTTTAGACAGACACCTTAGTTTATTTTTGATAATTTATAACGCTTAATGAATTTAAAATATTTTTATTTTAAATTCAAAATAATTGGCCCGTCAATGATGTAAATTGAATCTTTTTTTTATTTATTTATTTTGTTATTTTATTTCAAATTTCTTTATTTATCCTCTCTAACTATGATTAATGTACTGTTATTTTTTTTAATTTCATTGTTTATTTTTTGCAAAATTCTATTGCTCTTCAACTTTCCTCGAGAAAATTATTCATATATATATATATATATATATATATATATATATATATATATATATATATATATATATATATATATATATATATATATATATATATTCCCAAAATGAAGTAAAATGAAATGAAAAATGCGTTAAAATTAGAATGACACTAATCTAACAGTTAACAAATATTGCTAAAAAGAAAAATATATAATACATGTGCTTTTAAGATTTATGGCAGAAAATTATTGGTAAAAATTGCAAATTAAAATTTAGTGGCATATTTATTGCGCATTGTACGTGTAAATCTTATCGAAACTCATTATCTTAATAAGATTATCAATTTAGTAAACGTATTTTTAAACCATTGTCACGTCTAAATCAATTAATGGACGTGCATTACTGGGTAAAGCACTAAATTTTCTTCAAAAAATTGGAGTCAACAAAATTGTACGCATTATAGTGTAAGGTAAAAACATAATCATTAATAATATAATATATTTTTTTAAAAAAATTGCGCGACTTATTTTTCTTCTCCGTGCATTTTTATGAATAAAAACCGAAATCCCTTTGTCGCTGTTCATATGGGGGTGGGACAACCGATAGCATTCCGTCTGTTGCATGTCAGTATCGTACAGGGGACGATACACTCAAATTGGTTCAGTGATTTATGTGTCCCAAAACTTTTACTTCCTTTCAGCTGTTAGTGTGCATTTTTAATGCCCCACCACAGACTTCATTTTAAAAAAAAAGCGAAAAAAACATATAGATGTATACAGCGGAAATGGAATACGGTGATCAGTACTGTATTCTACTGTATAAAAAATTTAAAAAAAAAATGGATAGGAAGCGTGTACAAAAAAAGTACAATGGGGTAGGGAGTAAGTATTATAGAGAGGGATTGTTGAAAAAAACGAGAAAAAAAATCGAATATCGTTGGAGTGCTCAGTAACGCATTCGGCAGGCAAAGGGATTGTTAACCAGGGTTAAATGACAGTTCTACCTTATAATCCTCAAAAAAATTCCCCCTTCTAGTGAATTTTTTAAGTGAAATGAGTGAAACATTCTGCTGCTGCAGATGCCACTTTTTTTACAGAGCGCTTTTGTGATATTTATAAATAAAACTCATCCCGGCCTGGTTATTTTTTATTTATGTATTTTTCTACAGATAAACTGTTAATCGTAATTTAAATGGAAAATTTCAAAATAAAATTATTAATTTCATTAAAAAATATACTTTAAATAAATGTATTGAAAATAATAAATAATACTATAACAGCGAAAAGTAATAATTAATAATATTATGATAAAAAGTATGAATAAGAATATTATGATTAGAATAATAATTAATGATTCGATAAAAAATCCCAAGAAACTGAAACGGTAAGATATTACCTAATTAAAAACTTCATTCGCTTCATAAATACGTAAAAAGGAAATTAATAGTCAACAAGTTTCAAGCGCTTAAAAAACAGGCGCTCATTTTCATGACTTGCCAAACGTGAAAGAGAAGAAACAAAAGTGATTTGAAATGTAAAACGTAAAGTTGCTAACGAAAAATGGAAAAATAAAGATGAGAAATAAAACTAGAAAAACCGCAGTTGCCAAGAGAGAAAAAAGATGAAAAACAGAACCAGGAGGGACAAATCAGAGTAACATGCAATTTTCACAATGAATTCTCGTAATGAGCGCCTATTTTTTAAGCGCTTGAAACATGCCAACTGTTATTTCCCTCCTATGTATTTTTGAAACGAATGAAGCTTTTAATCAGGGAATAACTAATTAAATTATGATAGAAAGTATTAAATAATAATATTATGATAAATAGTATAAATAACAATACTTGATAAAATAATAATAATTAAACAGCAATAATGAAGAATATTAAAAATAATGAAAACAATAATGAACCGTGAAAAAAAAAATAACGAAAACAAAACGATACCAGTACGAAATAATAAAAAAATAATGAATAATACTAAATGATATACATTATTTTGTGAAAGCAATGGAATCAATATCTTTAATACTGAATTGATGGCAGTTATTGAATCAATAACATCGATATTGATTTTCTGGTAACAATATAATCAATTTCAACAGCATTGATTGAATGGAAATGATTAAATCAATGACATCGATATCAAAAAAGCAATCTTATAAGTATTGATTCGACGGAAGCAACCGACTCAATTTTATGCAGTGAACACATAAATACTTCTTGCAATAATTTCATGACAAAATTTGCAATATTTAATTTTACTTTTATTCATCGGAGTTTGTCCTTTTCGCCAAAGTTAAAATAATTGTTCTCGATAACGAAATTTTAATGGCGATTACATAACCTTTAGCTAAGTATTGTCATTTGTTGTTAGTGCTTTCAGCCAGCATTATAAGAAAGAAGAATCTGATGGAAATGAAAATTGTTTTATTTGTTCGTCAAAAATTCTTTTTTTTAAATATATGTCGTTTTGCTTTATGTCTACCATTTAGAAATTAGTTTCTAGAAAGTTAATTTTCAGGCATAGTTACAAATAAAAAAAATTTAAAATATGAATTTAGATTTTAAACATGGGTTGATTAGTATAATTTTATCTCAAGCCTTATACTTTTTTGTAAAATAGAGATGATAAATTAAATTTACCTGTATTTGTTCCAGTCATATTTATTTATGGTTATTAAATCATATGAGTTATGATTTAACATTGCACAACCAGCTTCATAAAGATAACGAATATTTCGTAATTTTTAATGGTATTGCAAGTGATACTCATCGATTCTGAAGTTTCATTAACAAATATTTAATCATTTTAAGCTCAAATTTTTTTTTTCTGAAATTGTAAAAATTGAAAAAAAAATGATAAAAAAAATAACAATGGAAAATCTTAATTCGAAAAATAATTGGAAATAAACGCCACTTTTTCCTCTTTTTTTTAAAAAAAATGTGAAGTAGATTGAAGAACAACTGCAAATTAGTTATGTTATGAATACATTAAATTGGGTTAGTGGATTTTTTTTTCAATTGTTTCAAGAATTTGCTTTAAAAAAATAAAAACAACAATAAAAAAAATCTTAATTTCCTTGTAAACAAGAAAATTAGAGTTGCTTTTTTCTTCTCTTTCGAAAAGCTGAAATTTTTAATAGCAAATAGCTTATAAAGCTTTTTAAATACTAGTTTTATCTATCAAACATTAAAAAAAATTAAAAATAAAAGAAAATTGTGATAATAATCTAAAAGCTCATTAAAATAATTGCGTAAAAATTATTGACACAAATTACTTATTATCATGATCGTTTTACCATGCCATAACGTTATAATTCAGATCTGTAAAATCTTTGTTTAGTTGACGAAAATTATTAATCAAATAATAACACAGAAATTCATCTAATTAAAACAAGGATTCGAGAACTTATTCATGTAACTTAAATATTATTTTCCATCATTTCATTTATAATGGTTAATTTAATTTTTGCGAATGAGGATCTGTGTCTTTACAAACAAAGGGTGTTAACTGTTTAAATAGCTTTTATATCATTGTGTCTCTTTGTTACCCAACAAATAAGTATAAATTATTAAATATAGCTCACATAACTGTTATCATAAGTAAAACTCATCAAATGTTGTTTATTATTTACACAGCTTACATATTATCGTTATAATTTCATATTCCTTTGAATTCTCAATATGGTTTCTACTCCATCTTCCCAAAGCAATACATCAAATGTAACAGGGGTGTTTTGTTTGGCAGAAAAAAAAGGAACTTCTGTACAGGTAACCCTAGCATCTGAGCAGGTGGCGTTATAATAAAAATAATGTGTACAAAAAAAAAGCCCTAGTAATGCGAGATCGTAGTATATCGCTTGCATTGCTTCCATGGGAAAGTCGGGCCTCTTTCTGTGTTGCGATGTTCCTCGGTTCTGCTTTTGCGTAAAAAGGAGATTGTTTTCCTCTTAGAGGGTCAGTAAAATTTGTGCTTCTGCTGTCACGATCACGGTTTCGGTTTTCAATAGAATTGCTTCCTTCTTCTTCCTGCTCTTCCAAAATATTGATAGAAAACTTTTACTGGCGGGCAATGTAGTTGTTGTCTTTTTATTTTTATAATATATTCGCTACCGAATGTCGCTAAATTTCTCTTGTGATTTGCGGTTATTTGATGAAAGTTTTTTGTTTTCAATTTAATTATTCATAAATAGGAAATTAGTTTTTAAATTATCGAATGCAGTTCTATACATTTTGTACATACATTTTTGTTTTTGTCTGCACAACAAATATTTATCTCTTGTTCTTGTCTATAGAATTTTTATTTTATTTTGTTCTTGTCTACAGAGGATATTTGTCCTTTATTCTTGCCTGCAGATCATATTTATTATTTGTTCTTATATATTCTTCTATTTATCTATTTATATAGATTCTTATATATATATATATTTGTTCTTATATATTCTCTTACGTATTTTTTTTTTTTTTTTGTGAACACATTTATTTTCTGTTCTATTTTGCAAAGCTTATACGCTTGGAAAAGTTTAAATATCTATTCCTTTTAAAATCGTTAAATAATTTTTTTTCTTTTCTTATAAAAAAAAGGAATCCTTTCAACTTATTGAAATGAAACAAACGATATTTATGTTGGCTTTATTTTAAACAAACAGGGTACAAGACAAATACTGGCTTTCAGCTTGCCAAAATTTCCGGGGACATTTGCTAAATATTTTGAAATTAGCTTACTGATAAGTATGGTTTCAACTTCAAAAAAAAAAAAAAAAAAAAAAAAGACTTTTGTCTTACCGGCTCTTTTCTATCATTTTTTTTTTTAACAAATAATTTTTTACAAAAATTTTTGTTAAATAATTTTTAAAATTAGACTTAAAGTTTTTATATCTACATACTAAAGCTAAGTATAAAGCAAGGAAAAAATATTTTTTAAATTAAAAAAATGGCAATAATTTTAATGACTTTTTATTTATTTTTGAGAAACTCATTCGAAATCTTGGATTGTAGGGCTAAGTCTTTTTGGCTTAAGTTATTACCATGTTCTGTAAACAAATCATCCTTCTGTAAGCAAATCATTCCATTGTGGGACTTTATTATTCTCAAAAAATTGTCTTAAAACATTTTCTTCTTCATATTGACTACTTTTTGTAATGAATATAACTTTCCGCTTTATATTAAATACCATGGAATGCATAAATACTGTATTTTCCTTTTACTACGAAATTTTTTAGTAGAAAAACATTGTTTTTGTTTTCTATTTTTAACATTTGTAAAAAATATCGTGTTTTGTCTTTGCATATTACAAAACGATGCATGGCATTAATGTTCGAAATATCTAGTCTATAAATGTTCTACATATTCATAATATACCTATTTGTTAATTTCAAAAGAAAAATCACGTAATCCAAGCATAATTATAGCATGAGTAATGCAGAAGCACCGTTGTCAAAATAATAAATTAATATGCAAAAGAAAGCAGCAATTGAACTTAGTTATATTTTAGTTGTTTTGATTAATAATTAAAAAACGAGTTTTTAAAATTAAAAAATTATCATGGGGCAATTCAATTTAGTTAAGTCATTCATCGAACTTCATACAGGGATTGTAATATTTTTTCAAAAGTATATTTCCTGATCTTATAGAAATCGCGCGTCTTCACGAATGATATAACTTCAGTTTCTCTGTTTCGTTCTCTATCTTTTCTTGCCGCTTTCTTCAAGATGGATCACGTTCTTACAATCCTATCCTTACTCAATATCTATTTCATCCCACGAAAGCTCTGGATTGCTTGGGGGTCATGTCCATATTGCTTTAACACATTGTAATATTTATCTGTGTAATCAAATGAAAATTAAGGATTTCTATTTGGAACAGATAAGAAAAACAGATTACAATCAATGCCTTGATATTATTACTAAACAATTCTTTCCGGAGTTGTCATAATTTGTCTTTCGATAATCTGATTTAGCACTTTCACGGAGCATTCCGCAATTTCGCTTTGCACTATAGAGAACAAATATTGTTCTAAAATAATGGCGTTGAACAGAATCAGCATATGTAAATGTGCAAGATGCTACGTGGTCTTAAAGTAAAATATTTCAATTTAAAATAACAGTTCAATAGCGAAGAATACAATCAAAGTCAAAAATACAATCTAAGATAATTCAATTTAAATCGATCGCTGGGTCACAATCTAAGTCAAAAATGCATCTAAGATAATTCAATAAAAGTCGTTCGCTGTGGAATGTAACTTAGCTTTATTCCAGCAATTTAATCGTCAGTAATAAAACTTTTGAAATTCATAAATAATCATGCTTATTTTTTTCTTTTGACTCTCGAAATAGATTTTGCAGTGCATATATTTTTTAATAATTGAAACAGGCAATTAATCAGAAAATAGTAGGCTCTTACAATCTACTTTGCAAACGCTCTTTCGGAATGTTTTTTTTTTCCATTCATAGTCGTTCCCTCATCTAAGCTGGCATAGTGACATCATCTCAGATGGATCCATATGGATCTAAGGTGGCTGTGTTCCAAACGGGAAGAGGACCATCTGGCACTGCCTTTCTAAATCCCTGGGGAACTAGAAGACCCCCTCTTTTACTCTCTGTCTAATCCACTGACTTCTAACACCACTCTCTCATTCGCTGGGTCAGGGCCGACGCCTCTTTTGTATCGCAACAGGTGTATTTAGATCTGTGGACCAAAAGGGTGGGGGCGATTATGCACCATCACCCTTCGCTAAATGGAATTTTCGAAAGTTTAAGTATTTGAACGGACAGGTTATATGGTGGATTTGGCATGGTGTCAAAATTATGACTTGTATCATTTTTGTCTAATTTAATACACCAGCCATATTTTTTCAGTTATATTTGGCATGTCAATCAATAGTTTTTCACTAATACAGTCAAACCCCGCTATAGTAAACACGGCTTATAGTGAACTCCCGGATATAGTGAACGAAATGCTCAGTCTTGTGCCATGCTATACACGTATAATGTTATTTTTAGTGGATATAGTGAACCAAAAAAATGAGGAAGTTGGATATAATGAACTTTTTTCTGTCTTCGACTGATTCCCCCCCCCCATTTTTTTGGTAATAATTTTGAAATTTCTTCTTCAAAATAAATACATATACCGATTTTTAAAACCATCTATTGAAACTACTTTATGTGCTCGAATGGCAGGTTAGACAAGTTTAAAAAGCGGAATAACAGAAATTTAGGAAAAATTATCTGAGAGTCGGGAAGTGTTTCCATATCTGATGTTGAGGATTGCGCACCAGCTAAAGATTACTAATTTTTATTTGTACGCAAGACGAAGAGTGATGAAAAATAACACATTATTTGCTACTACATAATATTTGTCAGTCATTTATATGAATATAAT
The DNA here is from genome assembly GCF_982258835.1 of Parasteatoda tepidariorum. NCBI lineage: Eukaryota > Metazoa > Arthropoda > Arachnida > Araneae > Theridiidae > Parasteatoda > Parasteatoda tepidariorum. Next base: position 60,088,097 of record NC_141764.1, read on the forward strand.
GTAATAAAAGGGAGGAGTTTGGGAACCATTAGTGAAATTCCCTACGTAACGGATATAGTGAACTCCCAGTTATAGTGAACCGAAATTTCGGTCCCTTGAAGGTTCACTATAGCGAGCTGTATTTGATTATTGACTGTACTTGATATAATATAGTGAAATTAACTTGGAATAACTACGTAATTCTCAAATGCAATGTTTTTGTAATAATTTAAAATTTTGAAAAATATTTGAGTTGGGTGATAGATTTGGTGTAGCAAAATTAGGGAGATAGCAAATAATATTGATAAATAATAGCAAGAGAAAAAAATTTACGGTTATGGTATAATTGTGAACGTGATTCTTTGTAACAACAGAATTAAAACATCTCATTTCAGGAAATGCCATCTTTACGAAAATAACATTTGCAGACTTACATGTGTTTAACTTTGGACTATAAATAAGTAAAATTTAAAAGTGTATAAAAATTAAATAAAAAAAAATGAGCATTTTTAATAATTTGCTTTTATAAATCATTAAGACTTACTTCAAAATTTATCAACTTTCATTAATTTAATTTCTTTTTAAAGAATAAAAACTGGCTTTTATGAGGGTAATACAGTATGTTTTATTCATAATAGGCAGTTTTTAATTCCCAAAACATACTATTGAACTCTTAAAAGTTTATAAAAATTGCAGTTAAGTGTAATCAACACAAGAGTTATTTAAAAAAAAAATAGTTCTTAATAGTACAGCTTGACTTTTTTTAAACTGACTTATATTTATTTAAAATATACAAATGGTACGTTCGTAATAATAAAATTGTCTTACACTAGTTTAAGCCATCTTCAACCTACAGGTATACTGCAAAATTTCTGAAACCAAATTATTATATATTATTATTAATTAATTATTGATTATTAATTAATTATTTATGGTACGATTATTTATTGTTAATAATAATCATTATAATAATAATCAAAATAATAACTATTAATAATAATTAAATTAATTACATTATCAATAATATTAGGAATTATTAATATAATTGATATTTATGATTATTAATAAATATTTAAAAAATTATGATAAATAGAAAATAAAAAAATTTTTTTATCATAGTCGGTATACGGTTTAACCACGCCTTAAATGTGATATTATTTGTTTATAAAAGGGAGAATTAGAAAAAAGGTTTTACATAAAAAAAACTTGTTAGAAACCCATAGGGCTATTTTCTTTACAGAACCTCTTTTATCAATATGCAACGATTGTGTTTTTTGTTTATATTTAGTAACTTATCTTGATTACCGAATTTATCGAATGAAAAAGAAATTTCTAAACCATTTTCCTGTTTAGTATTTGTTTACCAAACTTTCCTAGTATTTGTTCACCAAGCATTCCTTGTTGTATAATCATTTAACGACTGTTTACTGTGACTTGGTTTGAAACTCATAATTGGATTTATGAAAGTATTGAATAATTTGTATTTTGTTTTAGTCATTATGATGTTTAAAAACTATGAACTGTTTTAAATAGCAAAATTTTTTGCAACATACTGAACATAAATAAACAAATAAGATAATAAAAATTTGTAATTTCACTTTATTACTTTATTTAATCTTACAATTGGATTATCTAAAATAGATTAGAAGTTAGATATTTATCTATTAATATTTTTTCCACAAAACTTTGTATTTTATAAGGTAAACACACCTTTTTAAATCAGCAATTAATTAATTTTCCCCATTTTATTTATAATTAATTCGTGCATAAATTTTTGCTCCATAAATATCTTTTAATAAATTTGGTAGATAAAATAAAACTAAATAACTGGTACTTTGTCATTTTTTTAATCATTAATTTACGCCCAAGCACTTTTTCCTCTGTTCTTAGAAATTTGACTGATAAACGAAAGTTGGAACGTCTGAGTAAATCAAATTCTTAATGCTGGTATATTCCCCCCATTTGATTCAATTGTGTAGATTGACTTGTTTTAAAATAGATTTAAAAAAAAAAAACCTAAATACTGCCTTTCCCTTTTTTTTTTTATTTATCCTAAAGTATTGAACTTGATCCAAAAACCATCTTACCCATTTTTTGACATACGGTAAATATATTACTCCAGAATCAGAACCCTTTAGAAGAATGTGGGAAAGAATGTTTTTTTGGCACTATCTTTACTGGAGTTATTGCCATGCTTTTCGGCAGGAATCGGACAGGAAAAGGAAACGAGTTGACGGGACGGATGAAAGGCTTAGATAATATCGAGCATTTTGGAAATAAGGACCCTCGCCTACAGAATTTGGAATGAGCCGTCACACCTGGTTGCTTCCCAGACGTTGACGGCACTGCCATTGTATTTGTTGCGCCGCCTGCCATTAACGGGATGGCCGACACTGAGTGATTTTAGAGCTCCCCCTCCCATAACCAGCACCCTTCAGTGCAGGAATATTCCGTGGGGTGGGGGGAACTGATCATCTGGGAATAAGAAATAAAGAAAACAGAATGATTGAAAATATGTGAGAGTGAATAGCAGGGAAAGCGTGACGCGTGATTTTTTGCGTCACTTTATTTTTTGATGAAGATACTGTTTTGGAGATATTGTGCTTTCTTGTAATATAATATCAGATTCTTTTTACGCTTATTCCTTATTCTAGAGGAAATGTTTATGGAGGAAGGTTGTGGTTTGGAGACAATTACATTTTCAACCATGGGCTAATAGATAGGTTGTGGTTCTTTTTTCTTTTTCTTTTTTTTTCTCACTGACTTTAGAATGTTGTAATTAGTTTTCACATTTATTCTAAGTGTGTTTCATATATCCTGCCTTGAAAACGGACTTCATAGAGCTGTTTTTCGAATGCTCTGTCTTCAAATGAAATAACGCGTTTTTGGGAATAAAATCATGTATTCATAACTGTTGTCTGCTTTCAACAGTTGTTTATGATTGTTAGGTCAGTTTTATCGTATCTCTAGTCAGCGCCCTCTGTAGTAATTCAAAAAAATATCGTGAAATTTTAATGCGGAAAAAAGTCACAGTTTTGTGAAAATGAAAAGCGTTTGCGACATAATTTTTTAAGAGGATGCTACAGCATTGAAGAAATTTTCCTAAAACATGTACAATAAGGCATGCTGAAAAGTAAAAATGTTAGTTAGAAAAAGTAAATAAATCTGTTTTTAAAGTTGCTAAGCATCCCACATTAGCATTGCATTTAGATATAGATGCTTAAAATGTGTAACGCGTTATTTTATGCCAAAAAAATTAATTAAGGTGCAGTTTTGCTGTAATTTTACAGTAACATTTCTATAAAATTTCGCTTTTAATTTGAACACTTTATAAATAATACAGAGAATGCAAAAGCCGTTTAAGTGCCTCGATAAATCTATAAATAAAAAACAACTCCTCACTTCATGAATGAAGCAACTCAGAGAAAAAGAATAATCATGTGATACTCCCTCCCCTAGAGCCATTTTCAGGGCTTCCTATCATGAACTGTCATTTCGAAATGTGATTGTCTGCATTAATGCATCTCTATTTAGATTCTGGCCCACTCCCATGCTTAATGAATCCTCGAAAACTAAAACTATTCAATTAGGGCACCGGTAATTAGCTTCCGTTAATTTAAATTTTTGCTTTTTCTCTTCATTGAAGTTTCATTGAAATGAATTCAATTTTGGAGAGGATTGTCATTTTTTATAACATCATTCCGTGAAGCATTTATGTTTTGAAAAGGGAAACACCAGACTGTTGGAGGTATAATTGCTTAATTCGTAGCTTGGAAAAATCAAGTTTTTATTTGCATGTATGAGTATGTTCACGTAGGTAGTTCACCTATGGAGAACTAGATTGGCGGTTACCAGTCGCCAACGGGTGACCATTATAAACATGTCCACCAAAATATTAATCCCTAGTCTCCAAAAGTGGCGATTATGTTAGAGTTCTAATGTAAAAGAATAAAATACACGCGATTTACGCAGGTTTCATCGCAAATTTACGTGACATTTCAATCATTTTTCCGGCAGTTTTTTTCCATGGATTTACACATGTTCTTAAAATCTCGATGCTTTTAATGAGATCGTATGACACGCGAATATCGAATCGTACCTTTCAGTAATCACATAGACACGAATCACGATTTTAAAAAAATTATAAATTGATAACCAGCATGTTATAAAACATAAATTAATATCTGTTTTAAGGAAGCCTTAAGATAAAAAAAAATAATGATTTAAAATTTAAAAAAAAAATCAGATTTATATTAAATAAATTGATTTTTTCCCACAGAACAAATCAACAATCCTGGTGCTATGCGAACGCTTATATAAAAGTGGCTATCGGAAATGCAAAAGTGGTTAGTTACCATTTTTTATGACTGGTAGACAGCTGCTACTATTCTCAATTGCTAGTCTAGAGCTCTACCGTTACCACTTAAGTGTTGGAAGCTTCATATTGATATGGTACGGAAGAAATAAGTTAAACCCTTGGTGTTGGATATTTGGCATTGATAAGGTATAAAACAGTTCTGATTTCCACAAATGCAGCAGTGTTGATGATTTCAATAAGGTAGGGAAGTGTTTAGTTCTGGTCTTCCACAAATACCGTATACCAATTGAGACTTGATATCGATAAGGTATCGAAGAGTTCAGCTGGATTTCCACGAAATGCGTTTTGACTTGATGTCGATAAGTTTTGGGAGAATTTAGCTGATGCCGTTTTCTTTTAAATATTTAAAACTTGATATCGATAAGGTATGAAAGAGCTTATTTCTTTGGATCTCCACAAATACCATACAGTGTTGAGGAATTGATATCAATTAGTATGAATGAATTAAGTTTGATTCTTGCAAATACCGTTGTGTTGAAGACTTGGTATTGATAAGGTATGATAGAGTTAAGCTGGATTTCCACAAATACCGCAATACTGGAGACTTGATATCTATAAGGTAGAGGAGAGTTTAGCTGTCTACTTTATCAATGCCACTTAAGTTTAGGAGATTTGTATTATGTTGCTCGAGTTAAGATTTGATGTTCAGTTGTCCACATGTGCTACTGTCCTTTAAATATTTGAGACTTGATATCGTTATGGTATGACAGAATTCAGCTTAGCTGTCTGAATAAACCATTCCCAACTTAAATTAAAACAATAACTTAAAAGGGTGTTAAAGGTGTTATTTTAACCATAACTTATAAAGGCGTTAAATTTAACTATGCTTCCATTCAAATTTTTATTGTGTTATAACGTTCAATCAACTTGTGACGATATTATCAGAAACTTGATTTAAATTTACGTATTTAGAAAAAAAAAATTACTTTTGCTCATTAAAACTTTTAAGGTTTTTCGAAGAAAAAAAATTTACTTAATTCTAATGCTGTTTTTTTTTTATCTGCTTATTAAATTTCTGAAATTTGTTAGAACTGGTTTAAAAACTAAAGCGCTCATAGTTATTATTTTTTTTTCTTCTTTTAAAGGAAAAAAAAAACTGAAGTTTGAAGAGATTAAAACCTAAAGCTTATTTTACTACTAATTACTCAACCGCTGATGTTTTCTCCCCATTTAGAAGCTAATTGAAAGCGCCGTTTTTTAATAACTATTTTTGAAGATTTTAAAAGTTGTACAACCTGTTTTTATGCTTCTTTGATCGAAATGTAATTTAGTTGGTTTCAACTTCCCATATTATTTTGAAACACAGATTTAAATTAAAAACTTTTTTTTTCTGCTTCAAACTTCGCTCCATTGTTTTTCGTTCTTTTCCTTTGGAACATTACATTGTTTTTCTGTAAAACCTGATTTACCTTCATCGAAGTCATTTTAAAACATTCGTATTTTATTATTTATTTTATTATTTATTTTTTTCCATAAGTTTTTATTTTATTTTCGCAATACGAAGACATATAAGAAATATCGTTTTAAAGTTTTTGAAAATTTACTAATGATATAATTCTTAATTCATTATTGCTTCATTAACAAATTAATAATCATTGATAAATTAATCAATAAAGCTTCATTAATAACCATTTTCTGTAAAACAACCTTTAACTTCACTGAAACAATTCAATATCTTTCTGCTTATTACAAAATTTTGCTACAAGTTTTCTAATGTATTTACTTTTATATAAAGCTAGTTTTATTTCAATATTTCATCTATTTTTTAAATTTATTTTTATATAAGAAGACGCAGTACAATTTTTTTTATGAATTTATTAATGATATAATAGTTAATAAGTGCATTATTTTATTTTTATTTAATTATTTTTGCTTCAAATGGTAATATTTTTCGTCACTGTATTATAGTAATTGCATATAATTGTAATCCTTTTAAAGTCATTAATAGGTAAATTGATTTCTATACTCAAATTTATTTTCGTATGATTTTTTTAGAAATATTTAATATTGAATTATACTAAGTTTTCGTAAGATAATTTTGTCTGCTAATTTAATTTAAGAATTTCTGTTATTAAAACAATATATATATATATGTTAAAATTTTTATTTACACTTAATTTTTCTATATTACTACGATATATTATTACGAATAACCCATGTAGACTATCATTTGGTTGCACTAAAAGTTTATTGTTTTCATTTTGTACAAACATACGTTTGCACCATGTTTGTAGCTAGTATAAAGTGAACTTGTGCATTAATTTTAGCTTAAACATGCATTTAAATTGTTTTTATTTCTATTCTCTTTATTTGTCCCTTTTTAATAAATTTTTCCTATTTCAAAATTTAAAAATTGTCTAATTTATCTTTCATTGGCCGTGTCTTTAATGTTAAATGCATTTTATTTTAATTATTCCTCTAATTTTGGCATGAAACGTAATTTAAAATTATTTCTCATGTGTTACAATTTCATAATTTTAACTTTCAAGCATCCAAAAAAAAAAAAAAATCCTAAGCTTACTGGATATTATTTCTATTATATTAAAGCTCTGTTCAAAAACCTATTTAAACTAAAAATTTTCATTTATATCGAATATTGGAGAAAAATAATTATAAACTGGCTGTAGATAATTTTCCTTGCGTTATCATCTTTCGTGTCACAGCGATGTAGTTGCTTCGGCGATGAAATGATATTACACGTATTATCTGAACAAGTAGTTGTGCAAGAGAACTTTATCAACACGGGAAAGATTTTTTACACAAACTTTGCTGAAACTTCGGACCAAAGCATGTAAAAGAAGTTGAAATAAAAAGGGGTGAGTAAACAAGCTCCTTATTTGCAGAGGTTTAATTTTCTTATTTGGAAAGATTACAGAGATTTGTTGGCAAAGTCTGCGCCCTACTTTCAAAATCAGCACCCAGGGCAAATATATTTTTTCACCCTCATTCATTTTGATTTAAACGAATTAATTGTATTGAGAGAAAAAATTTAGTTTGCAAAATTAAACATTTTTAACTTACAAAGCAAGCGCCCAGCTATGGAATTTTAAGGAAATATATAACTTTTTAAGTTTACGGCTACAAAGTGTTTATTTAGTTTAAGACGTCGTGTTTCTTCAAATTTTATGAGACAAGGTAAAAACAGTTGCTTGAAAACAGCTGTCGTGGTGTAAAATACATGCCATTTTTATGCTTGAAAAAATATTTTTTTTCCTCTTAACTATTTTTTTTTTCTAAAACTAAGACGTTTTGTTTGGTTTTGATCTTGCTAATTATATTTTATAACTGTTTGTAAAAAAAACATTTAAATTAAAAATGAAATAATTTGTTTGTTGAAAGATAGCAAAAATATTTAAAATTAGCGTAAAGATAAATTTTAATTCCCTAAAAAATAACTTTGCACTTACACTGATAAAAAAGAAAGTCTGGTTTAAGTATGGGAGCACCAAAAAACCCGGTAATTTTTTCCGAAGTGCTTTGGAGATCATTTCGGTAAAATTAACAATAAAATATGGTTTGATAATATGTGATAAAATTTCCTAAATTTGGTTAAATTTGGTAGTTTTAGCGTGATACTTTAGAGTATGGCATAAAAACCATTTATTAGGTTAAATTTACTTTTCAGTTTTGTATTTTTTACTAAATGTGTGATAAGAGCTATAATTTTGAAAATCAGAATTTCTGATAAGCCGTTACTATAGAAACGGAAAAATTACCAAATGAATGGTAAAAATACAGTATATTTTAGTTTTTATTACCAGCATTAATTTAAAAAAAAAAAAAAAAAAAAAAAAAAAAAAAAAAAAAAAAAACAGAAATGTCATTATCATACAGTACGGTAATTTTACCAGAATTTTTTTGTCCGTGTAACTTGTTTAAAATTAGCCATCTATTTTAGTTTAAAATGTTATGTAACGCTGGCTTTCAAAAATTCATATTTAATTTGGATCCCTTTTGAAGCAATAATTACAAATAAACCATCATTTATGTCGTAATTCAATTTAAATAAAATTAATGGATTTTGTAAAGTAAATTAGATATATATTATCAGATGTCAAAACATGGTTTATCACACGCTTACAAAATAGTTTTTTAGACTTTGTATGCTTTTTCAGAAGTACATACATAGTAACATGTCACATGTTAGAATTGTTTTTTTTTTTTTTTTAATTATTTTTAGTTATTTCATGATTGGTCTCGAGCTTTACTTATTAATTTTGATATCTTTATAATTAAAAATATTTGCTAGGATATGAATTAACCATAAACAACCGCAGCATTCTCATTATATATCTTTCACAATGATGTATAACATGCATTGTACATTGTTGTGACCCAACTTTCCTTATTAAACATAGTGCCACTCTGAATATTATTTTTCTTATTTGATCTACAATAATAAATTAAAATATATCTTCTTTTATTAAAATAAAAATACATAATGATGTAAAAATGATAACTTATCTATTGGAGAAATTTGAAACTTGTTTTTAAAAAAAAACTATTGATGGGAAGAAATTCCTCTATTATATCGTTTACTAAAAAAGTGGCAAAGAAATTTCTGCTTTTTTGGTTTTAATAATAAACATAAATTATCTATCTTTTCTTATTTTTCTCCTAAAGCTGTATGTTTTAGACAAGAAGCTTTATTTAATTTACTAATACAGTTCTTTTTTGAATATAACAGCTTATTATATCTGAAATAATACATTTTAAATCTAAAATAATGACTTTTATTTCTTTTAAAAACAACTAATATTTATACAATATCCTTAAACTTTGCTCAAAGAGATAGTATAAATATCTTCTTTTTTTTCTGTGTTTATCTGATTAAATTCGTATATGATTTATTCAACACCTCTCCCGATTTACGCTTGAAAAGTTTGTTTAAAAAGTTTGCTAGTTTTTGAATAAACGTTAATCAAAGTTTTTTAATGATGTAAACCTTATTGAATCATTATTTTGATTTTACTGTTTGTTTCATAAAGGATATCTAATTGTGAGGCAGACATAGGTATATATATTAGGTTTTAAACTCGACATGAATTAATTGTATCAGTGCATTTAATTTCATTACATAAAAGTACATTTTCTACGCTGTAAAAAATTCCTGATCAAATTGCAATATAAAGTACCGGCACTTTGTATGCATCATCCGTAAAATCCATTTTTACCGAAAAATATTATACCGTAATTTTTATTTAATTAAAGTGATGCATTGATTTTACGTAAAGTGTAAGAATTCCGATTATTAGTGTAAAAATTACGATTTATTAGTTTTTTATTCCTTAACATGTTCCAGTAAGAATGAATTTTACTGTAAAAAGTACCGTATTTTTATTAATTACGGTATCAAAATCACAATATGGTAATTTTTATCGTATTTTGAAGCGGAATTTTTTATAGTGTATATGTTTCACTTGGAAAAAACTTTTGAACCTATCCTATATTTTCCAGAAAATTGATTACCACTTTAGTTAAAAAGAAATTAATCTCTTAATTATTTTTACGTATTAAAGCAAGTAAAAATTTTAGTTATAACTTAAGTGCTCCATAGAATGAATTTATATTCACATACCACACTCAATAAGTTGTTTAAAATCAAAATGGAATTTACTAATCTCTACTTAAGCAACCGCTCAGGAATGAACCAAAGTATCTACCAGACAACTAACTTGTTGGTTTAAATTTAAACTAATATTTTAAATCATACATTTCTTGCTTGTCGATGAAAATTGATTTTTGGAATGTTTATTTAGGAATTATATCATTATTTCAAATTGTTCTTTCTATATTGATCACAAATTTCAAATTGACACGGTGCCAATCACTTTCTGGTATTACTTAGATGAAGGATAAACAGAAGCCGAACTTAATAATAAAAATAATTTACTGACCATTATTCTAATCGATCATTGACGTGATTATTGATACATAAGATCTATTCTCAATACACTGGTATTCACAATATACTGGTAACTATTACTTGGAATTGTAAGTAGTATTTAATTTTAAAGCAATGCGTAAAAGGTGAAGCAAAAAATAGCTAATCAGGATGATTATCCTATTTTGTGTGGTTCTATCAAATAAATGATAAATGACTCAAAACAGCTCAAAGGGCCAGCCGTCATTTGGGGTGTAGGGCCGAGGTAGGTACAAGATGTTATCGCTGGTATTCTGCTATAACAATGTCGGTCAGATATTGTAATGCTGGCGCTGCCTCATATGTTGGTTGCATTCATTCATCTTATTTAGTGTTTCTGATTAAATCTGGCGATAAACCATACGGTTGGCGGATATATGATTACGCCATAAGTATACGACTTTATTTATTAATTATTTTTTTTTTAACTATGCATTTAAAAGGGCAAACTTTTTTTTCTATTAGTTTATGAGCTACTGTTGTTGTGAGGGTGTTGGCATTCGTTATTTTTATTTTTTACATTTATTTATCTGTGTAGCTCTTTCTTATTTGTTCTACAGAGACGTAGTGGTTTCATGAAAGTGGTTGCTGCTAACAGTTAAGGCAGTTGTGTTGGGGCACGTTGTTAAAGTGTAGGAAACACTGTAATATAAATTTATTTATCATTCATTACTTTTGTTTTCCGATTTTTCTTATAGGAATTGTTTAAAATGAGATTTAAAATCTTGCAAACCCCACAGAATCTGAAATTTCTCTAGAATAATTAGCTACCTAATTATAGTTACCTAGTTAATAGTTACCTACACTGTAAAAAATTTCGGATTAAACGGTAAAAAGTACCGGCACTCAAAATGCTGGTACTTTAAGTACTTTTTCCTTCATTGCCGATAATAATTACCGTAAAATTACTATCATTAAATGAATATTACTGTAAAAAACTACGATATAATATTTTACGGTAAAATGGATTTTAATGCCTGATGCACCCAAAATGTCGATACTTCATACAGTAATTTGATCCGGAATTTTTTGCAGTGTAAAATGTACCTGAATATGCCTTATTCTCTGAAGGTACTTTATTTCCTCTTAAAGCACTAATCTAGCTTTGCAGGGACTTAGGAGGTAGTGCTGTAGTGCGTTATGAATTACTCCAGGGCTACAGTTCTTTTTGAGGTATTCTTTTGTCTTATGAAGTATTCGGGTGCTTTCTTCCGTAATTAAGTATTCCAGTACAGCAGTTTTTCTGTGAGGTATTCCAGTGCTACAATCCCTTATAAGTTGTTCTGATTCTGCAATAGCGTAGGAAGCATTCCTGTGTTGCAATAAAACTCACAACTTTTATGCTTCTGTTGTGAGTTTTATGCTTTAATGTTGTGAGTTTTATGCTTACTCTTATGCTTTAATGCTTCTTTATGCTTCGTTCCGTAACATGTTCTGATAAAAATGTTTATGGGGAAAAGTTCTTACCGTATTTTTATTCAGAATTTTGCAGTGTACATTTTCTATTTAAAAGAAACTTTTGACCTATCTGATATTTTTTAGAAAATCGATTTCCACTTTAGTTAAAAAGAAGTTTATCTCTTAATTATTATTACGTATTAAATTAAGCAAAAATTTTAGTTTTGACTTAAGTGCTCCATAAAGTGAATTTGTATCCACATATCTCACGCAATAGGTTGTTTAAAATCGAAATAGAATCTACCGATCTTTGCTGCGAAACAACCGCTTAGGAACGAACCAAAGTGACAACTGATTTGGGGTAAATGATAAAAAAAAATTATTCTACGGTGAAAAGTACCGGCATCCCGAGTGGCGGCACTTTTTTTGCCGTAGTTTGAAACAGAATTTTTCGTTTAAGTTTAAGTCGACTTTCACAGGCTTCAGTGCAGTTGCGTTCTTGAGAATAATGAAAGAATTCCAAATGACTCACATTTGAAAAAAAAAAATTAAAAATATACCACTGATTCTTTTTAAATTGTAGTATCATATTGTGTTTTTTAAGAATATTTAAGATAATAAAGTTGAAGTTATTATGAGCTATAAAATTCCTAAAATACATCTATGTATAATTATAAAACTTCGATTGTAGCTTATTTAAATGAAATTTTTTATTTTTGCATAACTCTTATGCTGATACCTACATTTTATTCGTTTAATGCATCACCATTTGGGTCAAAATATTTGATACCCCTCTTTGGATACACTTATTATACGATACCCCAATATAGTGCAGTTTGTCAACTTATTCAGTTTGCTGATAATTTGAACTGCAACACAGTTCAATGTTCCGATATTACGGGTAAAAGTTAACTTTTTTTTTTAAGCAGTAAATGTAGTAAGAGATTTAAACGCATTTCTCTTTCAATTCCGACACCGCTTGGCTTTTTGGCAGTGGCACAGTGGCCCGATTTTTCCCACTGGAGGAGGCTGGGATGCTTCAGATCTTCTTTTTTCTTCTTCTTTCTTTCTTCTTTTTTTTAAGAAAGAAGCAGCTTTAACTCTTAAAATAACTTTTTTCAGAACAATCTCTATCTTGGGTGGTTTTTGAAAATTAGAGGAAAAAGCTACTGCAATTAACTTACATAAGACTATTAGCATGTAACAGAGGATAATGTTATGAATTAAAACTCTTTAAATTTATAATTCACTGCACTGAAGATATTAAAAAACAATTTGGTAAAAAAAAGTCTAATTATTACAACTCTTACTTTATGTTTGAGTATAATAAGGGCACAAATGTTAAGTAGAATAGATAACAGTAGAATAGTCTTATCTATTTAAAAAAAAAAGAAGATATAATAGTCTTCTAATCTTTGCAATTTGTAGTTCAAAAATGTCTTTTATTTATCCTATTTTATTTTAAAATACGATTTTTTAACGTTTTTAGACTTTTAATATGTAACAATGCTATCATTTTTATTACAAACATTGTTAAAAAAATGTCCGGATAAAATTCCGGTCAAAAGGGCCAGTTATCTTTTAACTGTCAACTCCATTTTTACCGGAATATATAACGGAACAAAATATCTGATTGACCGTAATTATTACATTAATAATTTAAAATCATTGAATCACTCTAATTAAATAAATTGCTGTAAAATTTGCGGTATAGTATTTTAAGGGGAAAAATGAATTTTATGGTAAAATACATTTTACGGATGATGTACCCCAAGTACCGGTACTTTATACCTTAACTTGATCCGGAATTTTTTTTTCAGTGTAGTAGTAATGCTCACAGGGTTGTGCCTGAAGTCTTAGCAGGACTTGGGTAAACATATTGTAATGGGTGTACACTTTGTATATTTCAAAATTCTTTGTTAATTCTAGGAAACACATTGAAATTCTGAATGAGAAAGTGATGCAAATTATATTGACAAATGTAAAATATTACAAACTCATAAATATGCAACACTTAAAACCTTAATAAAATATTTAATTAAATTATATTGCAGTTATATTTAAATTTAAAAAAATTAAATGACGAAGAGTACTTGCATGAACTCATGAATAAAACTAATTTTTGACGATACTAAATTTTAGCTGCACAGGGCGATAACCCGGTTATTTTCCTTGGTAATTTTTTTATTCGTGAAAAAATATTGTTATGGTAATAAAACATAGTATATATTAAAATCATTGATTTAGTAACTTTTCCGTTCATATAGTAACGGTTTACCAAAATTCTAGTTTTTAAATTTTTTATTACCAATAATTTAGTAAAAAATACAAAACTGAAAAGCATAATGGAAAAATTAATTAACCAATTACCTTAAAAGCCACATTTGTGAAGCATTTTTAGAAACGTTTCTGAAAAGTGGTGATATGTATTAAAGTATTTATATAATTCTTCTTTGAAATATGTAAGAAGACGGAGTTTTCTAATATTTGAACATTAATAAACAACTGCCTTAAAATGCCATATAGAATAAAATGTTTTAAGGAAAATATACTAATGACCCATTGTTAGAACTGTCTCTAAAAAAAGAATAGATTAACAAATTTGTTACACAAATCCAAATTTTTAACATTTTAAGACAATTTGTTCATAATGACAAATGGATAAAAAATGTCTAAACGAAAAATATGATACTTTTTAATAATATGTACATAAATGTAGTTTATCTTAAAATATAAATGTTTTCAACGTTGTAGAAAACTATTCTTTTTCTAAGGAATTATTAATTGCTTCTAAAAGCTTGAAAAGAATTTTTTTTAACTCGTTCTTCTTGGCCACTTGCCAAAGAAACAGGATTACACCGGGAATTTTATTATCAAAAGTAAAAATAAAAAGTTTTTATGAATCATCTGGAACTTAACAACCAAAACTAAACAATTAAGCGTTTCTTCCATATTAAATGTTTGATTCGATGTTTTTCTTAGTTCTCAAATACCCGTAAAAAAATACAAATATAATGTACATTTTTCTTTTTTATTTTCATATTTTTAAACTATAAATATGGTTATTATGCAATCAAGAATTGTTTCCTTGGGCTCTTATTTATTTATTTATTTATTTATTATTATTATTATTTATTTATTTTTGGAAAATATTTGTGTTTCTATTAGGTTGATATTTTCGTTTTACAAAATATTAATTAAAATCACACAGAAGAAAAAAATTTGGTAAAAATACCATGCTGTAGAGTAATAAATTAAATGAGTTATCGAAAAAGTCGCCTAAGTAAAGGTTAAAACAGATTTTTGTTTTAAAAAAAGCTCAGTAAAATCTACGCGGAGAAAAAATTTTACTCGTATATTACCGTACTGCTTTGTAGACATTTTTGGTAAAAAAATAAATAAATATATAAATAAATCAAAAATAAACTGAAATTAAAAAAATTCTGGTTAATAAAAACAAAATGTAAGGTATTCAAACCATTTTTTTGTTAACTTTTACATTCATATGGTAATAATTTAAAGTTCTGGTTTTATATAGTTTTACTCGTATATGTCAAATTATATAGTTCTTAACGTTTAGAGGAGAAAAAAAAAACGAAACTTAAAAATAAATTTTACCGAATTTGTTTATATATCATGCTCTAAGATATCTTGCTAAAATTACCAAATTTCACCACATTTACCAGATTTTATTACATACTTTAACCATGTTTTATAGTTAATTTTATCGGAATCGTTACCGAAGCGTTTCGTTAAAAATTACCAAGCTTTTTCGTGTTCGCCTAGAGCCAGAAACACGGTAAATTTCACCTTACTCTAGTAGTTTTGAGAATGCTTTTTTTCTCAGTGTTCATTTTGTATTATTTACATGTACATTAAAACAAGTGAACATGTTTTTCTTGATCCATGTTAGCATGTGCAATTTGGTGAGGTGGTTATAAGATACTGTGGTTCAACTCAATTCGAAATACAGCAATATCAACTTAGAAAAAAAATTCTAAATCTTTTCAATTCTATGATAATTATTCAATTCTATTTTAAATTATTTAAATATCAACAGAATCACGTGAAATTTATACAAATGTAGAATTTTTAAAGCAAGAAATATAAATAAATAAACTTTTCAGCTAAATTTGCGAGCAATGATACGAGACAGAATACAAACAGTTTCATATTCTTAATACGTCGCAAATTATTCAAAGAAGTGATTCATCACTATATCCATCACTGGATCACCGTGTCTATTCCATACTGTGGTTCGAAATACAGTAATATCATCTTAGGAAAAAAAAATCTAAATCGTGTCAATTCTATAATAATTATTCAATTCTATTTTGAATTATTTAAATATCAGCAGAATCACGTAAAATTTATACAAATGTAGAATTTTTAATTTTTAAAACAAGAAATATAATTAAATAAACTTTCCATCTAAATTTGCGAGCAATGACAAAACACGAGACAGAATACAAACAGTTTCGTATTCTTGATACGTTGCAAATTATTTAAAGAAGTGATTCATCACTATATCCATCACTGGATCACCGTGTCCATTCCATGCTGTGATTCGAGATACAGTAATATCAACTTAGAAAAAAAATTCGAAATCTTGTCAATTCTATAATAATTATTCAATTCTATTTTGAATTATTTAAATATCAGCAGAATCACGTAAAATTTATACAAATGCAGAATTTTTAATTTTTAAAACAAGAAAAATAATTAAACTTTTCACCTAAATTTGCGAGCAATGATTAGAATGCAAACAGTTTCATTTTCTTGGTACGTTGCAAGTTATTTAAAGAAGTGATTCATCACTATATCCATCACTGGATCACCGCGTCCATACTGTGGTTCGAAATACAGTAATATCAATTTAGAAAAAAAATTTTAAAATCTTTTCAATTCTATTTTAAATTATTTAAATATCAACAGAATCACGTAAAATTTATACAAATGTAGAATTTTTAAAACAAGAAATATAAATAAATAAACTTTTCAGTTAAATTTGCGAGCAATGACAAAACACGAGACAGAATACAAACAGTTTCATATTCTTGATACGTTGCAAATCATTTAAAGAAGTGATTCATCATTATATCCATCACTGGATTCACCGTGTCCATTCCAACATTTGTCGTTGCAGGCACGACATCCACATCATACTCTGCAGATCTTTGATGGCGTCCAGATGGAATGAGAAAAAAGGGTTAAGACCATCTGCCTTTTTCGGATGACAGCACTCATCTATTTAAATGAGTGTGTTTTCTATCTTAGCGGGGAGCCTGTCGCTTTCAAGTCCCACGGTAGTCGAATGACGGAATATTTAGTCTCTCAGTCGAAAACCTTGACGTCAATTAACAGAAAGGAATTGTTTATTTTCATCTGGAATTAGCTATTTAATGTCCAATATTTGTTACAGCTTTCTTATGTAACAGCTTTGAAATTTCTTGTGGCACTCGAAATAAAAATCAGCTCGAAGTTGAATAATAATAGTGTTAAAAATAGTCACAAATAGTACGATCCGATTTCTTGGCCAAATTGATAGAAGAAAACTACATTTAAACGATAGTATCGTACAATTTAAGCCAATTTTGTAAGACACGCTGTGACATATTTCATTTTATCCACTGACCACGTGTAGAATTCTTGTCCTCAGTGAGTTTTTAATTTTACGCAACTCAATATGCGTATTTAAAAAAAAAAAAAAAAAAAAAAAAAATGGACAGAACTCAAAATTCCCTTTGACACAGAATTTTTATTAAACATATTTTTTTTGGATAAATTTTGCATTATTTTCTATTAATTCAGGTCAAAATAATTGAAAAATATTTCAATATAGCATTTTAATAATTTATGGTTATGAAATACAGCATGAAACACCGATGTATTTTCTGCATCAAAGGTAAAATCTTCCAAACAATAGTTATTCTAATTTGCACGTATTTATAGTTATTTCGATCTAAGAGAAACAATTATTCACCACTAAAATTTCTTTAATCTATAAAATCAGTTTCTGATTAATTTTTGAATATAAATAAATAAATAAATAAAAATTCGAACTACTTTTTTTTTATTTTACATTTCAGTACAAATATAATTCTGATAATTTAATAGATATTTTTTTTTTTTGGTAATCACAAGGCTCTATTTTTATAATTAAAAAATATCAAAATATATTTTTCTTGCTTGTAATTAGAACGTAAGAGAAAAAATATACAAAAAAACAGCGATGTCCCATGTGCGTCAAAGGGTTAAAGAAATCGATAGCCGTCGATGCCATTTCTCCCTTAAAACTTTAAAAAAAGAAAAATACTATTGGGTCTAAATAAATTCATAATGGGACGTTGTCCATTTGCCTAAATCACTTAGTACATTAAAAAAAAAAAAAAAAAAATTAGTCTTTTTAAAAAGTATTAAAACTTAACAGTTCTTTTTACAAGATTGTCACGAGTTCTATAAATTTATAATCGAGGGATTAAATTGACGTTGTGCGAATTTAGATTTTTTTGTTAGTGTTTTGAAAAAGAAGCGAAGGCTTAAAAAGCAAAGAAGAGTAAGTATGAAATTCCTCGTTTAATTGTTAAATTTGGATTGGACATTAAAGAACCACATTTGTTGCTGTGTCCATTTTCTGAAATACGCATTTAGAGTTGTGTCCATTTTCTTAAACCCCATTTTAAACTGTATCCTTTTTCTTAAACACGTTTTTCGTTCTGCGTCCATTTTCTTAAACACGCATTTTGAACTGCGTCCTTTTTCTTGAACATTCATTTTGAACTATTTCCTTTTCTTAATCACGCATTTCGAGCTATGTCCATTTTCTGAAATACGCATTTGAGCTGTGTCCATTTTCTGAAACACGCATTTGAGCTGTGTCCATTTTCTGAAACACGCATTTCGAGCTATGTCCTGAATAAATACCTCACCGACGATAGTAAAACGAAGCACACAAAACCACGGGCCGTTATTTTAGTTAAGAACCATAGGAATTGTGGTTATCATATACACGTCCGAATTATAAAAATTCGTTTTATTTCTAAAATTTCAAAATTTTGTGTGGTTATTAGAAAAACCGCCCAATATTTAGATATAAAATCTATTAGTATTACATTTTTCGTGGTTTATATTATTGTCAAAATAACATAGTTCCAGTAATGAAGTGGCCTCACTCTGAAATCGGCGCTCCGTAAGGAGTTAAAAATTTATGTAAGATTATGTATAAAATACCTCTATAAGTGGACGCAACGGCGCAGATCAAGTTCTATTGCCATTATATTTTGATTGTTTCTTCCGATGTAATGTTAATACGTGCTGGTCCCTTATAAAAATTTAAAAAAAAAAAAAAAAAAAAAAAAAACACGCAGCAAGTCACTTTATACTTACTCAAAAGTTTCCTTGTCATCTGAATTAGATTTATATACTATTAAATAGAATCTAAATGCCATGATTACATTCTACGAATAAAATGTTAAATAATATTTATTAGAAAATAAAATTAAATTTACTCATCGATTGGGTAAAAGAGGGGCACATGATGATTCTTTTCTTAAAAATTTAAAAAATTCGATCTTAGTTGTTTCCTTTTTTTTTTTTTTTTTTTTTTTTGATTCAATAATCTGATTTTTTATGTTCTTAAAAGTGATTTTAATTACATCTAATTTTCTTTGTTTTCAATCTTCATAAAAAAATTTTCTTTCCTTTCATTCTAAAAAACTTCATAAATCTTTACATCTAAAAGTACTTATGATTATATTTCAAAATAATAATTTACTTTTCTGGCGCAATTTACTACAGTTGTTCTAAAATTCGGTGAAAACGCCAATTACATTCTTAATCTTCTTTTTGGCTTCGAAAATTCCAGCAGCATTTAGAGTTATTTGAAGTGATTTTTTTTTTTTTTAAATTCGGAATATTTTTTTTTCTATTCAATTATATTTTGAAAACTGCAGTAATCCCTTTGAAAAAACATTTCTGATTTCTGATAAGAGAGTTTTTTTTTTTTTTAGCATTACACATTCATTAGACGGTCTTATTAAAGATAATAGATAACTTTAAAAAACAATAAAAGAAATCTGCATAATTATTCATTATAAACTAAAAGTATGACACATTTCAGTTTTTTTTTCTTTAATGCTTCTGCAAAACTAAAAAAAAATTTTTTTTAATTACAATTCAATCTTCTTACGTACATTTAAACATTAATTAAATTCTAATTATAACTTGATATTTTTGTACGCATAACAAAATTCAAACTTTGTTCATGTGAATATTTAGATAAGAACAGTTTAAAATATTTTTTTTTAAAATTTGCTGTAAGTTTTAATTCGTTTTTTTAAACGATGTTGAAAACTGAAACAATGTGAAAACGAAATACTTTGTTTTCTTTTCTTTTGTTTCGAGTATTAACTTCTGCATAAAATAAAAAAAATATTATTATTTAATTATAATTTGCTAAAATGAAGCACCTTAAATGCTATACCTGTCATAAAATTATTTTTACGAATTTTTCAAATGGAGCAAATTACATGGTAAATTTGATGGAGAAATTCTGTGGATTAAGACTTTCTAGCACTGAACTGTTAAAAACAGGAGAACCGTTGCTAAGCACAGGTCAGGATGGTAGAGAATCCTCGAGAAGGTTAGGGTCCACCCTGTGTTGTCGAGTAAATGTTGATGATGATGAATATATTCCTGTTTGAAAAATTGAATTTTTAAAAATTTGTAAAAATTCACTTGATTTCTTACATTATCCCTACACAATAATAAAATTATAATGTAAATCTAAGACTTTCCAAAATTAACCATGTAGCTGTACATATCTATAAATATCATTTGTACATAACTTTACATAACTATATATTTGTACATAACTATAAATATCATATCTAATTGTCGTTTTTTTCTGTTTTTTAGATACTCAGTTTGCAAAGAAATTTTTAGAAAATATAAAAGGTAAGAATACTATAACAATATTTACAAATGCTTATTTTGTATCCTTGAGAAGCTCGGCCAACCTGACATGCAAATTCATATTTTTTTCTGTCCTTTTTTTTGTTTTAAGTAAAACTAGTGGGCTGCGCCCCCTGCTCGCTAAAGCTCGCCAACCCCCGAAAATTGCTACGCAATCCTATGAGCACGCTTCGCCCGCTACTAACTTAGGTACATTGCAAATGCACAAAATTCTAAGAATTCAAAACAATCATTCAAATCCATATAAAAACTTCTTTTTTTTTTTGAAAAAATTACCTCTTTTTAGTAAATACTAAGTCATTAAAATAAATTTGAATTCAAATAAATGACATGTAATTCGTTAAACCTATTAGAAATGTGCTATAGTATAATTCGTGATATAAATCAAAAATCGTCAAATAAATTCGTGAAAAAAAGCGCTTTCGGCAAAATACTAAAATAGAGATCTATCGACAAAGACTACTCACTTCTGCCTAGCTTAATAGTATGAGATTGCCGCAGCTGATGCTCTCTGGTTATTTCAGTTTCCGTTTTTAAAAGCGCTATATGTTGAGCCACCTCAGCTAGATTTGGCATGTGACAGTTTTAGCGGCAATCATTGGTCGATTCGCCGTGTAAGAGAAATAGTAACGTAAACAAAACAAAGCAAACGTTGCCACCGGTGGAAAAGAAATACAGCCAAAATTTGGGAGCCACGTAAGAGAATTATATATATTAGATATTAATCACTTATGCACTGAGCTTAAGGTTAAATTATCCTGCTTGACTTTTTTAGTAATACCTAAATTTATTTCAAACAAAAACTGTTATATCCGATTTTATTATATCCGTTTCAGCTGTTTATTTATTTATTTTTTTAATTTTGTATTTTTTTTCCTTTTGTACGTAGGAATTGAACAAAAACAACACCAAAAAAACTGTACTCTTTGATTTTTCATTGCATTATTCGATTAAAAAAAATTAAAAGAATCTTTGTAGAATTCTTACTTTTATTCATATGTAAATGTTACTGTGAATGACCGAAATTGCTAGTTGTTGTTGACTTCCACCGGTGAATGTTGGAAATCACATAATCGCTTTGGTATATGTCCGAAATATATACTAGGTCTAGTTAAGTGCCAGTGTCCGGTATACATTTGCCCGGTATGCCCTACAGAAATGTCTTTTTAATGCCAAGTGCTACTACCCAGTATGCATTTAACTGGTACTCCGAACACTAATGTTTCTCCTAATCTATTCTCAGCAGATATTAAAATATCGAATAAATAAAATGATATCAACGAATAAATTCGTATAAAATCGGATATAACAATTATTTCGGATATTCATCAAAGCAACTATGTGATTGTTGACATTCACCGGTGAAAGTCATGGTTATTCATGGTAACATAAACACATAACATTATCGTTGATAAACAGTAAACAAAAGCTTAACTGGTCTTATAATATTTAAAATTATAAAAATTTAATTTTTTTATTATTGTTTGATGCAGTTAACTTTTTCGTGTCGATTCAACTCATTATATGTTAAACGTTCTCTGTTTGGAGCAAAAATAAAGGGGTGTTATCTTTTTTTCTTGTTGACATTTTTAGTTATCATCTTATTAGTGTTGACACTATATTTTGACACGTATTTTGTGGCTAATGCATAGCCATTAAATTATTATTAATTAATTATTATTCCGAAATTAAAAGAAAACTTTTGAATTTTTTAAAACTTGTTTTTAATTAAATTATAATATTATACTTTACATACATGCGTACATAAGTATGGAATTAATTATTCTTGTGAAAATTTTGATATTTACTAATTCTTTAATACTTAAAAATGATATTCACGTAACATATCATGACTTTTAATGCTTTATCACAACTATTATTAGTATAAAATTGTTTTTTGGTGCTTTTCATTTGTAATTTTATTCAGCAAGCGCATACATTAAAATATAATTTACTTTCAGATGAAAAAGTAAAATTTTGTGAAAAAGTATAATTAAAATTAAATTTTTCAAGAAAATCAGTTTTTATATACTTAATTTGGTTAATTTCTGAAACTTCAATTTAATTCACTTAACTTATATTGATGTAATTATTATTTTCAAAGCATTTTGTTTGAATTGTTTAAAGTTATAATTCTTAATCTGGCGATGTCTTAATCTTATAGTTCTTAATCTGGCGATCTAATGAATCATTTTGACAAGTTAATAGTTTTCTGATACGAATCGTACTCTGCTAAATTTAAATCTTAATATATTCAACACATATACAGTATTACTAGGGTGACCAGACGTCCCCGATTTCCGGGAATTGTCCCCGGCGAGGACCTCGTGTCCCCGGTCGGTTTGCGTCCCCTGTTTTGTCCCCGGTTATAAAATTGAAAAATTTTGTGTAAAATATTTGATAAAAATATGTTATATGTAATTTTTATTTTCTCAAAAATTTTATTACAAATTAATGTAAGCATTGAAAATTAAATGTAAACTAGTTTTTAAGAACACACTATAACTTATACTACAGAAATTTTGGAACACATAACTTTAATATCTAGTTATGTTTACATTTTTACTAGGCTGAACGCCAGACATGTTTATATAAGAAAAGAAGTTTAAAACAAGACGTAACGTGAATATTAGTTGCTGCTTTTAAAACAATTAATATCTTGGGTTACATAAACTGCCAATATTAGCTAATTTCCACTAAAAACAACAATTACTACATTTCCGTTTTATTTTAGAAAAATAACTAAAACATTTTATAATCAGGTAAACATTTTATAAATATCTAACCAATAAAGTATAAAACCATTTTTTATGAAATTGTTATTATTATCACTTACGACTAATTAATTTTTATAAATTCTAATTATTCTACATTTTGAAAACCTCATAATTTGTTATCGTAATAGATATTTAGAAAAATATTTTAATTTCTTTAAAATAGATGTCAATATGGCAACAGAAACAAAAAAAAGAAAATGCCATTATTTGGATGATTGGAAAAACGAGTTTCCATTTATTGAACCGAATCCTGATAATTCTTCCAAAGTAAAATGTACAATGTGTGGAGCAACGTTTTCAGTTGGAAGTGGAGGACGAACAGCTATAGCAGATCACATTCTTACAATTAAACACAAAGAAGCTTTGGCAGCAAAAACAAAAACGAAATCGGTTAAACAGTTTTTTCGTAAGCTGGAACCATCCAAAGAAGAGTTTGACTTAGCAACATATGAAGGAACGCTTGCATTTCACACCATTCGTCACAACCAATCGTTTCGCAGCATGGACTGTACTTCAAATTTACAGAAGAAATTTGTAGACAAGAAATTTTCTTGTGCCCGAATAAAATGCGAAGTTATCGCTGTCAATGTTTTTTCTCCGTGGGAATTTCTTGAATTGAAGAAAGATTTACAGTCTGTTCAATTTGTAACAATATCTTACGATATTTCCAATCACAATCATGTAAAATTACTTCCTATTTTAGTGTGGTATTTTCAGTGGGACTGTGCTAAAGATCCAATTAATAATAAACTTGTATCACTAAACGAAATTAAAGGAGAAACTGCAAAGATTTTATCTTCAGAAATATTAAACGCACTAATTGAGCTCCAATTGAAGGATAAAATGGCTGGTTTGTCTGCGGATAATACTAACACTAATTTTGGAGGATTGTTAAGAAGAGGAACAGAAAATGTTCATACTAAACTTCAAACTGAGTTAGGAAGAGATATTTTTGGTTCTGGGTGTAATGCGCATATTATACATAATGGCGCTAAAACTGGTTTTGATTGTTTGCCTGTAGATATTGAAGTTATGGTATCTAAACTTTTTAGTTATTTTAAAATTTGCACAGTCCGAATTGAAAGACTGAAAGAATTTTGTGAGTATGCTGACCAAGAATATCATAAAATTTTAGGACACATTCATGTTAGGTGGTTGACATTACTTCCTGCTGTAGAAAGAATTCTTTAAATTTATTCATCTCTTAAAGAATTTATGTTGTCTGAAAAAAAGCGCCCAAAAATCTTGAAGAATTATTTTGAGAGTGAAACAACGGAGCTATGGTTGTTTTTTTGCGCATTCGCATGCCGCAATTTTTAATCAAAGCATCTTGAAAATTGTTATTGAATCTGGAGCGGTTGTCAAGGATTTGATATTTAAATTGAAAGCACGAAAGAATGCCAAATTTGTTCCACTTGTTGTAAAACCTGAATTGACTAAATTGATTCCTGAGAATATCATTACTGAAGATTCTTATTTAGAAACGTCGAAAGAATTCTATGAAGCTGCGATTTCATATTTAGAAGCTTGGAACGATAACAACGATGATATGCCTGATTTGAAGTGCCTTCTTTTAGATTGTAAGCCTTCACGGTCTGAATTCGACGAGGCAGTTCTGTCTCTCTCTTCAAAATGTGCAATTTTGAATGTTAATTCCGACGATTTATTTGACGAGTTTACTTATCTTGAAGGTTATTTGGATTCAAAAGACGATAAATGGTACCAATCCGCACACATAACAGACAAATGGCGCGAAATAAACAATTATTTTCAAAAAAACAATATACCATTTACAAATATCAAAAGAATTGTTGAGCTTGCAATGTGCTGGCCAAGCAGCAATGCGCCTGTAGAACGGGTATTTTCGCGCATAAATAACTATTGGACTAAAGAAAAATCGCGAATGGATGTGAATACAGTGAAAGCGGTTTTATCTGTACTGATTAATTTTGATTTTTCATGTGACATATTTTCTCAATTTCTCGAAAAAAATCCTGAAATTTTAAAGAAGATTCATTCTTCAGAAAAATACGGTGTTTAGAAATAGTATAATTTTAAAAGCAATGCGATTGTTTTGTTAACAGATTTTAAAATTGTATAAAAATGTTATGATCACGATTTTAACGATATAATTTATATACTAAATTATAAAAAAAAATGTAAACGAAAAAAAATAAATATTTTTTAAGATAAATGATAAAAAATTTTTTCAAATTTTTTCTGTCGATAAAATTGGGGGGGGGGGAAGATGAGTGTCCCCGGAATTGCCCGAAAAAATCTGGTCACCCTAAGTATTACGAATCACGATTAAGTCTAGCGTTGTTATTATTTCAACATTTGGCGAATAAACACGTTTGGCGTCATTCTTTGCTAAAATTCTTTGGGGTTATTGATCTAAATAACATTTTCCAAAACTTTTACGGATTGTTAAAAATTGAATCAAACTATTTAAAAAAAAAAATTTATAATTTTCCGTTCATTATTTTAAAGATACTGAAATAAGTGTGCTATTACATATTAAACTACCATTCGTTCGTTAATTCATCAGTTTTAAATTATTTCTTAATTTCGAAAATTAGAGAATTTCTTTCCTCATATTTCAATATTTTTAAGGATCAGCAACGTTAAATTGGCCAGTAATTCCTACTTCTTCATTTTCAAATTTTGCACACGCGTAACTTATATCTACTAAAATAAGTTCTTGAAAGTTTCATATTATGAGATGTTGTAGTTATTAAAAAAAAAAAAATTTTAATACAAAATGCACGGCCAAATTATAAAACTTTAAAAAAAATTCTTTAAATTTTAAATTAGCTTAGCTTTAAAAACTTGTGAAGTGAAGCTATTTTCTAAAAAGATAGAACTTCCTTCCAAAATATATATGCTTTTTTTTTTTTTTTTTTTTTTTTTTTTTTGTCGTACGTTTTTAGGGTCAGTACATAGCAAAATTAATTGAAACGACACATAAACGAATTTGAATTTTTAAGAAAAGAAAAGTTTTATTAATGAATAATATTATTTAAGATCAAGAACACACAACAATATATTTTACAAACTAGAACAAATGAGCATTACTTCTTAGCACATATTTGCCACTGTTAGTAACCAGACTTAATCTTTTTTAATATTGCATTTTCGTCCACCTTTCTATTATTTGTAAACAAACTCCAGAATTGTTTAACGCCAGAGGGCGGGCTGCATGCTTTTATCGTGACGTAACTTGTGCGCAGCTGTCGTCTTGAGCGGCGCTCTCTTCGCTTTGATTTGGCTGAGACACTCTTCGAAGGTCGCCCAATCGGGTGAGTAACCCGTCGCCAAGGACATCCCAGTGTACCGGTAACGAAACCCGACGATCATCATCAGGCAAAACAAAACTATACCTTTTTGGTTATTCGTCGGGCCGTTTTGCGCTCGTCGATGGCCCGATTAAATATGATAAAAACTGAAGAGTGACTTACTCTAACGTGTTAGTAACTAATATTAGTGTGTCATTGTGCTATTGGATTATTATTAATATTATTGCGGACGAATATGTGATGGATTTCATTTAATTGGATATTTGTTTACATTTTGTGCTTTTCACTTTTGAGGATTGTTGTTGAGCTGTTTTCAAAGGATATCATAACTTATAATTGTGGAAATATTCGTATAGGTGAGTGGGCGTTTCCCTTTAACTAAAATAACAATAATTTTGATTTTACTAAAATTTAATTTGTGTTAATAATATGTTTGAAACTATTTTGAGCAGTTGTTGAAAACTTGTGTTTTTGATTTTTTATGAATATTTCAAGAAATTTTTTATAGCAAGACACTCTTATTTTTGCTATATACTTTATAAAAATAATAATTTATTTCGTGAGGAAATAATTTTTTTAGTCGAGCTGTTTGTTTTATTATTTGGTTCTATCGAATTTATAATAACCAATTTTTACTGGAATTGGTTACCTTATTAATTTAGTATAGTTATTACTTTGTTAATTAATATTGAACAAATTTTTCTTTTTAACCTAATAGCATATAAAAAAATTTTTTTTTTCGTTTTGAAATTTTTCTTTGCTTATATCTAATTAAGTAATAAAATAGCATCATGTTATTTTTGTGTAAATTAATAGCTCTGATAAATATTGCATTTTTTTTTTATAGATGATTCTGTATTATTATAAATTTAAATCTACGTAATAATAATTATTATTATTTTACTTTTCTCAGTAAATGAAAACAAAATAAAATTAAAATTTGTGCAGAGTATTTAGATTGCGAATATTTTCGAAATAAAATTATATCTATAAGCTTTGAATATTTATTACTTTTTATTTATTTATTTAGAGAAAAATTTGTATTAGTAAATGTTACTTACCCGTAGTCTAACACTATATGTATCAAATATATCTCTAAAAGTTATAATATTCAGTTTATGTTAAAAATTAGTAATTATGTGAATTATTCAAAAAGAATGCTAAAATTGACGGACAAAACCAAAAATTTTAATTAATATTGCGTATTTTTTCATATTAATTATTTAATTTAATCCGATCGGAATTGTTGAAAGAATAATAAAGATTTTATTTATTATGTTTTGCGTCTGTAATCGAATATTTGCTTATAAAACGATACTTTTTTAATATTTTAAGTTGGATAAAAAGTAGAGTTAGAAAATATTTTTCTTATTTAAAGTTAAAACTGATGTTTCTTACAACCAAATCCACCCCCACCCTCCTTTTCATGAACCAAATAAACGTTACCTGATATTATTAGCATTGATATAAATTCTTGAATGAACTTCCAAATTCTCAGTTATACATTTATTTAAAAAAAAAAAAAAATTATGCTGCTTGCTATCAGCGAAACAAAAGGAAATCAGTAAAATATGCTATAGTTTATAAATCAGTAAACATTCTCCAGATATTTATAATTGATATTTGTTTATCAATATTTTAAAGCTGACAAACGAAGTTAATCTTCATTCTTCCATTCTTTGATTCTGTTCCAAGAATTTTGTTTTCGAAACGAAGTTTTTTTTTTTTAATACATATGTACATACTTTACATGTTCTTAACTTCGTGGTCAGCTTTTCTAACGATCGTGTCTGTGATCTAGTTTATAATTTTACTGATTCACTCCACCCAGTTCTAAATTATAATTTTGAAGGGAAAAAAATACAGTCTATAATGTTATTCATTCGGTTTCAATTATGCGCCAAAAAAACAGCCCTATAATTTTTAGGATAAAGGAAAAACTGTGTAAATGTATAATATGCTGCAAGTTTTTCAGCGAAGTTTCTCTGAATTGGCAGTTCCATGAGCTACTTTTGCGAAAGAGTTGCAAGAAATTTCGTCTGCTTTTCATTGGATACCGCAGTCGCCTAGCAACGCATCACGTGGCCTAGAAACAAGAGCTATTTTTACGAGTTGGCTGCTTGCTACAAAACTATGAATAGGATTAAAGAGAAATGTGACATTTTGCTGGGGTGGGAGTTTTCTCTGACGTCACATTCCCTGTTATGAGATAATGAGCAACAGGTGATAGCTGAAATGAATATGTGCTAGGGAAATTTCAGACACTGTCTTACGCTTTTATTTTAGTCTTCTTTTTTTTTTAAAACACTAAAAGCCTTGCATTAACAGAACTATTAATGGAGCACTTTTTAACAGTTGAATTATTAATGAAGCACTTTCCTCACTTTTTGGTTGAATTTATCTAATGTACGATTAAACGTACATTATAGTTAGTGCATGTGCGTAAATTTGTTTTGAAATTTTATGAACTTTTTTCATAGTTTTATGAAAATCGTAATTTTTTTTAAATTTTATTTTATTAAAAAAACTTTGTTTTATTGATTTTATTTTAATTGAAGCGGAAGGGGAAAAAAACTAGTTGCGAAATTGAAGTTAGTACATACAATTAGTTAATTAACTTACTTTTGCAAAACGAGTTAGTACATACAATTTTTTCATAAGTGGCTATATATGAAGTCCCTTTATGAAAAAATCGTCTGTCTACCTTTTTGCTACTTTAGAGTTTATTTATTTTTTATAACTGTCGATGAACAGTCGACCCAATTTTACTGCTACTAATGTTCAACCTTGTAATTTTGAACCCAATCACGAAGACAAGGGAATGTCTGAATCAAGTATTATAAAAAATTTGCCTTCGTGGTGGACTTTTTGATGGAACGAACCTGCATTTGCGTTACATGGAGAGGAAAACCTCCCACGGTCAGCCTGACGACAAGGGCACTCTAACCTATGATCCGTTAACCACTGAGGTTATTTTACGTCAGCACGTGATCGGTGTGAGGTGAGTGCGAAATTAGAATCGACCAGTCATTGCTGGGATTCGAACCCGGTTAACCTCATTGGAAAGCGCACGATCTATCTCCTGAGACATTTAAGTGCGTTCTTAAGATTTTTCGAAATTTAACTTCAGATATATTACCACTGCTGTACTCACGATAAAGTACTTTTCATTTTATTAAATGTGGCAGATAAAGTTACAATTAATTTTTTGTATTTTCGTGTTTCAAGAGGAAACTAAAATGTATCAGTCGTGGAAATGTCTGCCGGCTCATTGCTAACTGCCGACGCCATTTGTTAGAGTAATTTCAGTGAGCCTTCGCATTGTGAAGTGGCGTGAGCTGGTATAAAGAGCCCGGATTTCCAAATAGCCTACGACGTATACAAGTAAATATTTATTAATGTATAACATTTTAACAACAAAATATATCTTTTAAATAATTTTTTGCTACAAAAAAGTCTTTTTTTTTTTTTTCACTTTTCAGCGCCATTTGGCTAGCATAAAGAATACTTGAATAATATTAAGGATTTCCCATTTCACTGAACTCAGCATCAGATTTGTAAAAGCCGGAAGAAGCCCGTTTGCCCCCTACCTTATGAAGGGTGCAGTGATCAAAAAGGGGTGGGGGGAAAATAAAATATACGTGGGATTTCCCTCTTGTAAGGTAACTATTTTGCCTTAAAAAGAAACTCGGCGGAAGTGAGAGGGGATGAGAAAACTAATTTCAATAACTGGAACAGTATGGCATTGTGGTGATTGTAAAATTGAAATCAGTAGGTTTCTCAAACAGATTTCTCTCTTTTTTAACTATTGTGAGTCTTTTTTTTTTTTTATTCGGAAGTGTTCAATAAATTGCCTAATGTCTATGCAAATTTATTAATTTTAGATGCCAACTTTTTTTCTAATTATTTATTATTTATAACTTAGTTTTTACCTTTAAGAAATGACAATTTTTTTTTCACAATTTAAATTGTGGAGGAAAATAAATTAATATATTCGATCGCTATAATATTTCATTCAATGTAAGCAGGAGTCGGTTTAGAAGAAATTTGGGTCCGTTAACGGACCTTTCACAAAATATCTTTTCATAAAAACGGACCCTTCACAAAATGATTTTTCTTTTAATCGGACCCTTCACAAATTTGTTTATCTTCATTATTATTTTGTTAATCGAATAAACTCTTTCCAGGGCAGAAAACAAGAAAGATGGATGTAAACGAATTAAGTTTTGTCTTCAGCAGACGATTCTGCCATTATTCGTCCGAAATGAATATTTTGAGTTCAGCAGTATAGGCTAAATACCAAATATTTTCATGTTGCATCTCTAATTTAGAAGCAACAATTGCTGTTTATTTTTGAAAATTTAATTTTTTTAATTATAATTTTACAGTGCCGAGCATAATCTTGTATCTATTTACAATTTAAAAACTTTTTGAAAAAGTTTTTTGCAATATCTGGGCCCTATTTGCACAAATTCATAAAACGGACCCTGGTTGAAAGAATGTGAGTAATTTTTTTCACAATTTCACGACAAACGAACTTTTCACAAAATGTCTGGACAGAACCCTGATAACTCAGTTTTTATCTTTAAGAAATGACAATTTTTTTTCACAATTTAAATTACGGAGGAAAATAAATTAATAAATTCGATCGCTATAATATTTCATTCAATATAATTTTTACTAATATTGCGGTCTTAATTATGCTAGTAGCTCACTATATACTCTATTTTCGCAAAAGCCCTATATGAAGCTGGGTGGTTAAGGATCCACAATTTCGTGGCGAACTATTTGATGTGGGTTAATGTGATAATGCGCACCGTCAGCCTACCCAGACAAGGTGGTAATGAAGCTGGGTGGGTTTGCAAGCCATCGGGAAAAGAACCCCATTCCTTCACAATGACAACCAGTGTCTTATCCACTACGCCATCCCAAGCTCAGCTGATCACTAAAGATGTGCTAATAAATTTAGCCCTTGAATTTGTGATCCCGTGATTTGCATAAACACGAATTTCACACTAAGTAAGAATTATATTCATTATTCAGTAAGTAAAATGTAAGGGATATATCGTGAATACTAGATAACTCACTCAATACATGTGTCTATAGATTTCGTATGAGTAAATAAACTAATTTTAAACTTTATGTTATTTATTTATTAATTTAATTATCATTATAAAAATTCTTAAATTTTGAGGAAATTATCGTGGAGACTAGATAATTCAATATAGTATCGTGGAGACTAGATAGCCTGTAGATTTTGCAAGAATAAATTATATAATTTTTTCTCTGAAATGAGTTGCATAAATTATATTATTCATTTATTAATTTAATTATCATAAATGTTCTTAAAATTCAAGGGGCATATCATGCATACTAGATAACTCAATATTTGTGCTTATAGATTTCTTATGTATATAATTTTCGTATATCTATTTTTTTTTCTTTCAAATAATTTATGTGAATTATATTTTCCTCTTAAATAATTTAATTATCATTCTAAAATTTATTAAAATTTAAGGGAAATATCGTGGGTACTAGATAATTCAATGTATGTATCTATAAATTTCGTCCAACCAGTTTTACCCAGAATTTAACTGCATGTAGAGTAAAATTGTTGATAATTATTTTTTCGAAAGTCAGAATATTTCTCTCTTCAACTAGGCCTAACAATTTGAGAATGTTACTTTGTACTAAATTTCAAAAGTATTTTAAGTGGTAAAAACGAAATTCTATTTGCCGTCATCTCACTTGTTTCTCATTTATTATCTCGAAGAGGTAGTAGCGGTTTTCGACTCCCCTGCATTTGTTCCGAATGACGCAACCAGATTGCAAAAATCGCTTCTGGCGGATGTAGAACTTTGAATACACGCCAGGAACTAAGTTTTTAACATTTCTTCTTTAAAAGAAAAAAACTTTTTCTAGGAGACAGTGTATAGCTATTTTCAAACATTATTTTGTTCTCGAGTCGTTAATATGGCAATAAATTTCTTTCTTAACTTGATATCTATTCCAATAACTATATTTCAATTGAAGTGTAACATATAGTATAATTAATTTCATATAACTGTTATGTTTGAAGGAATTTGAGCAATAAGCTACTGTTTACAACTGCTCCAGCGAGCATTTTTGATGTGCCTTGCTTATCTAGTCAAAATTCCAGAAATTTCGAAAGTACCAACAAAGCAGAGAAGCAATTCGATGTAAAAATGATACTTTTGGCAGAAATGTGACTTACAATGTTGCTCAAAACATGTTTTTTATTTTTAGTTATAGCATTAATTTAATTATTACTGAAGTACTTGCTTTTAAATACCAGTAATTCCAAAATTGTTAACCCTCTAACAATATTCGATTTCGACTTGCATCTTTTACCACCCAGCAACTTTTCTTACTTTATTGGATAGAGAAGTATAAGTTAGAAACATTATCTTGAATAGAAGCAGCTGGAAGTGAATGTAATATTTTAGTGGCATGCAGCAACGGTAAAGGACAGAAGCACTAATGTGTGAGTCCACATAACAGTGCGTTATGTTTCTCAGCTAAAGGTGATCACCCAGCCTTGGAAGGTTTGGTTGCTGTTCGAAGCTAATACAGAAGCTACAAAAAACGAAATTCTCTGAGGAGAAAGTGAGGGACATTTGGACGCGAGGTACTAACGTATGGAGATCTAGGGTGATGAATGGTTTATGTCCATGAAAGTTGATTCTGAGAAGGGGAAAAAAATGGACGGAAGCGCTTGGACAGGAACTGTTTTTCCATAGCTTTACTGTGTAATAAATAACTCTCGTAAAACCCCGATTTTCCACGTTATTGATTGGTCAAAACAAACCTCGAAATTCAACAAATGACTACATTTTTGTAAATGAATCGTCATCTTTTGGATTTTGAGGTTTGTTTGCTTTTTACATTTTATATCCGTCGTTGAACAGCCGACCCGATTTTTTGGGTTTACGGCTACTGATGTTCAACTCCGTAGCCTTGTAATTTTGAACCAATCCAGAAGACAAGGAAACCCTGGATAAGTACCCCCAGAGGTATTGATTTGTTATGGGAACATGGAGGACTTCGCGACTCGATAGATTTAACTTACATCAGTCACCATTTACTACACGGGGAGTCTTCGGCCGATGGGGATCGAACCCATGACCTCTTGGACATGGGCCTAGTGCCCTACCAACCAGGCTATCCCGGTCCCAGGTTTGTTTGCTTGTAAATAATGGACATAAACCATTCTTCATTAGATCTTCATATCTAATCATAAGCATGTATGTTCACGTGAAATATTATTTAGGGCAACAAGTGACTAAGACATGCATTAAAATTTTAGGACTTCTGCATTATGAAATTTTTCAGTAACACTTTGGGTGGGATGGAATCACGCGTAGTGTGACACCAGATACAAAAAATGCTGTCTTCTTTTCCTTAAGGGTATGAAAGGTAAAAAATATATATATATATATATTATTGTTGATACTTTATACACTTAAAAAATTCAAAATCTCTGTAATAAAAATAAAATAAACACAATAAAGCTAGATTAAAGAGATAGGTGCCACTTGCCTTCGCCCACTTCCGTCAACGCATGGAGTAATAAAACGTGATAATGCGCTGATAAAAAAGTAAAGTTTAGACTTTAAAAAGCGCAAACACACACACGACCATAAAGTTATATACATATATATATGTATTATAAAAAAAAGAATAAATTTAGGTTGTATCTTTCTTCAAGTATTGTCTCCAAATTCCAAACAATGTCGTTTTTTTTTCCTACATGATATGCGGTCAGACACCTTCCAGAGTGAATAACATGGGGAAAACGTTTTTATTCGCAGAAATAAAATTGTAGTGCGGCACCCGTGTTTTTATGTTCCCCTTTTCTT
This sequence comes from Parasteatoda tepidariorum, assembly GCF_982258835.1. Lineage (NCBI taxonomy): Eukaryota > Metazoa > Arthropoda > Arachnida > Araneae > Theridiidae > Parasteatoda > Parasteatoda tepidariorum. Next base: position 60,122,701 of record NC_141764.1, read on the forward strand.
TTCATATATGAATAAGTGGGGAGCTGGGTGTGGGTGAGGGCATAAACGAAAGAGAAATGTCGTAAACCAACCAATGGTTTATTGTCACGTCTACATAAATAATGAATTATGTGGCGGAATTTATGAAAGTGCCGTCGTAAAACGGGATCGCCGATGGTGGCAGTTCTGTTCTTAATTCCATCCAACCCACCTCGGTTTGTTTGGCTTAGTCTTCAGCCCTTTATATTTTGGATATATACATAGTAGCAAAATATTTCTTATCCCAGCATCTGGTTAATACATTTATTATATTTTCAGAGTGAATGCGATTTCATATTTAGAATCTCATCCAATGTCTCACCCAATGAAAATCCAATGTATCAGAACTACATTTTAAGTTTCAGATGTTTCAAAATTAACTTTAAATAGTTGATCGTCTTCCGAGATAAGCAAAATCTTTCAAAATTGACTATGGATTGTTGATCATCTTGCAAGATACTTTTTGTCTTCCTTTCCTCCAGACGTGGACACGTACCTAGGTTTGCAAAACCCTCACCCGTTTAGCCCACGTCTGGCTACCAGTCCTGCTCGCCACAACATTTTGAACAAAGTATCTTGCAAGATACTATGGTTCACGGTTAGAACGATCTGTTGAATCATAATATGGGTATCTTGCACCTTATTGTGGTGCAAATTTAAGAGGACGCCATCCCACGTGAGGAACTTTTCATCATAACTAAAACTTTTCATTTTATTTTCAAGATATTATTATTATTTAAGTTACAAAACAATTTTTTTCGTACTCTTTACGCTATTTGCGTTCCATTAATGCTAAAATGATTGTAAAGCATACCATTAAAAATGTAAATTTTATAGTTGCAAAATTTTTTATTCAGCCTACTTGCATAAATGAGATTCTAGAATTTTCTAAAAAATAATTGCCTACATTAATTGTTATCAGTTTAATTCACCATGTTTTCCTTATACATTCACTAGACCCATTAAACTTGATTAATTTTAAATTAATCTGATATTGCTAATCTTCAAGGATATCTTCTATCTATCCACGGGCAAAAATATGTGACACGAGCAAAGGAGGAGTGGGACATCGGTCACTAAACCGACCATCCTTTGCGACAACCCTTACGGCTATTCTCCACTTGTTGACCTCTTTAAGTACTGCAGACGACTAAATTTGATTTTGAGTCTCCACGTGTCGCTTGTGTTCTTGGAATTTCCAAAAGTAATTTTCAATAAAACGATTTTTTAAAAAAATGTAGAAAATGCTCTTAAGAAATGATTAAAAACTCAATTAGTGGCTTTTAAGTGGTGTACTTCTGAACTTATCGGGTTATTTATGTACGTTGATACGTTACCGTTAAACATGTTCGTATTGAAAAGACCGTTATAAGCTGATGTTAGATAGCTCAAAAACGATTATATATAAGTGCTATCAGGTACTCACATATAATTATTACTTTTGTTTTGCCGAAACAGTTTTTTTAATCCAGTTTATCAAATAGTGGCTTAATTGCATCGTCCCATTTAGGACTGTAAAAGCCACATTTTGACCTTCAGGACTGATAATTTTTTTTACAGTTATAATTTGTTTTCTAATGAGAATCACATATCATGTTGCTCAAATTAACTTGATTCTATTTTTTTCATCTCCGCTAATTGCTCGAAATGGTATTAAATTGATTTGAATGCCTTCAAAACAGTTAAAACAGCGAAGCAGCAAAAAGTTTAGTTAAACACTTGCAAATACGGTGTCTTTATTTTTAATTTCTAGATTTTAGCTAAGATGAAAAATCACGTTATCTTTAAAATTTCGCTGCAACTTAAACATGATGCTAAGGAAATGATTAGGGTCTTCATCACATCAATTTTCAATTTGAAGGTTAATATAGTTAAATGTAACATCTTATTTCACAGAGAAAAAAATTTTGGTAAACTTACCGTACTGTTATGGCAATGGCATTCTTGCAGTGACAAAACCATAGTTCTGGTTAATAAAACCAAAATATGTGGTAGTTAAACCATTCATAAGGTAACAGTTTGCCGGAAAACCTGGTTTCTAAAATTATAGTTCTTATTACCACACATTTAGACAAAAATACAAAACTGAAAAATAATTATAACCAAATAAATAGTTTTCGTGCCATACTCTTCTAAGGTATCATGATAAAAATACTAAATTTTACATTTATTAAGTTTTATTACAAATTATAAAAGTACATTTTATTGTTAATTTTACCAAAATCATTACCAAAACGAATTTTATCAATAACAAGATTTAAAAAAGCATGATATTTTTAAAAATGATTAATATAACTGCATTTTAATTTAAATAGTGTTCACTTGCTAAGAAATTGTAATTTCCTATATTTGCTTTATAACTTTAAAAGTTTGCAATTGGTGTAACCTTTAATTTAGTTTAAAGTCATAATAAATTTGATATGAGTGACATATTACTTTTGCATAAATGTTTTTTTTTCCTTCTCGCTGATGATGGAAAAAAAAGTACCTTTTATTTTAATATATATAAATTAATATATAATATGATATATATCTAATATATATTAATATAGATCTCCTTTATTGAAAGTATTAATTTTGCCGGGGAAAGTTTAAGGCTGGTAATAATTATTAAAAATGAGATAATTTTTTTTATACGCGTTAATTTATTGTTAAGATATTAATAATTTATACTGTAGTGGATTAGTTAACATGTGAAGTGCAAATAATTTTCACAAAAAGTGACTATGATCCAAATTACTATGCAAACAATTGCCTTTTTTTTAATGATACTTGAAAAGAACGGCATTTTTATATATGTTTCATTGAACAAATAAAAGCTTTAGAAGCGTTTGAGTGACTGTGATACTATTTTTACCATTCTAATAATTTTTCAATCTTTATTTTATTTGTTTTCATTATGAGTAACCTTAGTTACATTGGAGTAATTATTTTTATTCGGAACATTGGAAAAGTTTATAATTATTTCAAAGTTATCAAAATTATCAACAGTCAATTTTATCATAAGTTTTATAATCCAAATTAAAACGCAATTTTTTTAAATTTTATTTTTTGTCATTCATCAAAGAGAAAAGCCATGTAAATGTATGTTACGCTGAATTAAAGTAATACTACTTTTTTGTGAATTTGTTTTTTTAATGTTGCACTATGTATTTTTATGTTGAATGATATTAATTTTAATAGAGTCAATTCTTTTTTCTGTAAATTTTTTTTTCATTACAATGGCAATTTATTTTTCAATTAATATAATCCGATTTAAAATGTGAACAATTATTAAACTTTTTATTTAATGAAAATCTAATTATGATTTGATAATTATGATATGCATATCCATTCTATCATTCGTTATGACAAATAATTTTTATAAAAAGTTTTGTAAATAATAGATGAAAATACATTGATGCTAATGTTTCGTGCGTGCGTCATATTTTTTAAATGTTAAAATAAATTAGTTATAAAGGAATGATTTCTTTTTTGTGCAATTTATTTGCCATATATTTTTATCGAAACGATTATGATTTAAACTGAAGTATAAGGTGATACTCCTTTTTTTTTTCTTTTTTAAGATTAAGTATAATGCTATGATATATGAATGACATATACTTGCATGAGTCCTATCATTCATCTAACAAATAAGCTTTTAAAAAAAGCGGTGTAAATGTTGGGCGGAAATTGAATGGCGTTTGTATCCGGAAATCGCCAACTGTTGGCAATTACTTTTTCTGATAAATTGCGATGGAGACTTTGCTAAAGAACAATGACATTTTCTCTGAAACATATCGAGAAAATAAACCTAGAATGAATCGAATGTGTTTCTTTACTAGGGTTTGAAAAAGTTTTCTTTCATTTCATGAATAAAACGTTTAATGGCGCGAAAATTGAAAGCCTCCTTTCGTAATAATTGCTAGTTAAAGATTTAGGCTTTATGTGAACTTTCTTTTATCTTTAGATGTTTAAATTAGTATATTATCATGGTATTTTTGTAAAATTGATTAAGTCGGAATTCGTTTGTTTTATCTTATAAGAACATTCCTTACACTGTTTAAAATATTGCTTTAAGTTGAATGATAATATCGATAAATTTAGGAGCAAATTAAATAGATAGTTCTTAAACTTAGAATCTCTTGTGGCTGAAATACCTGTCTAACTTGTACTCCTAGACTGTAAGAAAGCAGTTCATGATTACATTTTAGTATCATTGCTTTGAAGCGAATTATACACACTTATAAAAAGTTAAAAAGTATGAAATGTCAAAACTACCAGAAGATGGTAAAATCTGCTGTGTTTCTGGTTCTATGAAAATATCAAATAGCTCAGTAATTTTTATTGATGCACTTGCGTAACGATTATGGTAAAATTAAAAATCAAATACTATAATATATATTATAATATGTGGTAAAATTTAGTAAATTTGATAAAACTTTATGATATTTTATCATGATACTTTAGAACAGGATATAAAAATATTTTATTCGGTTAAATTTACTTCCCAGTTTCATTTATTAACTTTTTTACTAAATGTGTGGTAGTAAAAACTTTAATTTTAGAAACATGAATTACGTTACTACCTGAACGGTAAAATTACCAAATGAATGTTACTTGATTAAAAACTTCATTCGTTTCATAAATATACAAATTGGAAATAACAATCGACATGTTTCAAGTGTTCAAAAATCGGCGCCCATTTTCAGGACTTGCCAGACCTAAATGAGAAGAAACAAAAGTGATTTGAAATATAAAAATTGTAGTTGCCAACGAAAAATGGAAAATAAAAGTGAAGAACTCCATGACTTGCTCTAGGATTGTCTGAACTCACTTTTTCTTTATTTTAAACTTTAAATTATGGAGATGAAAGCGAATTTGCAATGAAAAGTTTCTCCCGTGGTATAACGTCCTCTTAATTAATACTTTCAAAAGATCAAGGTGCATATTCATGTAAATGAAAAGTTTTTTGTTAATTAATTAAAAACTTTTATTAATTAATAAAAAATTAATAAAACCAAAGATATTTCTCAATTTGATTTTTGCTTGCAATTTCATCATAAATTCATGTTCTGACAAGTATCGACAAGTGTGTAGCGTCATCTTAATTAACACTTTTAAATGATCGAGGTACATATTTCTATGAATGAAAAGTTTCTATTAAACATCAACAGCAAATAAACAAAGCCAAAAATTTCTCTCAATTGGTTTTTCTGCTTGCAATTTGATAATAAATTCATGTTCTGACAAGTCTCGACAAGTGTCAAAAGAAACGCATTCTTACGAATTGTTTGACTTGAGGTCAGTGGCTTTCCGTGAATGACGGATATTACAATTGTGATAGAAATGTTCGAAAGCTGTAAATTTTAACATAGTAAACGGTTTCTGAATAGATTCGTCGCTTCGTGGCGCTTTCTTGCTATAAGAAATGTTTTCATAACATTATGAGAATATTTCTAGAGGTAGAAAAGTACTGATTCATGTCACTGATGATCGGCACTGATTCATCGGCAGAAATTGACTAAAAATATACCTTGCTAAAAATTTATCTAGTATGAAAAAAAAATACTTTTAGGATTCATATTTTAAAAAAAGGAAATTGTTAATACATTCTTAGTTTATTGTGAATTAATTCAAAACTAGCAGATATGGTAAAATTTACCGTGTTTCTGGCTCTATGGGAATGTGAATTTTTAAGTTTCGTTATGGTTTTCGTTTATTGTATCCGATGCCTGCATTAGTTGCCTTATTGATATTAACATACAGAAATTTAATATTTATCCTCTTCGAAATGTGACGGAATTTTAGTTGGCCCTTATTTTTTTTTTTTTGAAAGTGATTAATAATTAATCAGAAATGTTTGAAATATTATTATTGCTTAACTAAATGCAAAGCAATTTGATAACCAAACGAAAAGAAATAGATGAAAACATACATTGAGAAAATAAGTATGGTCAAAACTACTCGAATATGGTAAAATTTACGTTGTTTCTGATTTAATAGAACGCCAAAATGCTCGTTAATTTTTAACCAAATGCTACGATAATGATTTTGGTAAAATCAACAATAAAATATAGTTTTATTATATGTGATAAAATTTAGTAAATATGGTAAAATTTGGTAATTTTATAATAATATCGTAGAGCATGGTATTAAAACTGTTTATTTGGTTAAATTTACTTTTCAGTTTTGTATTTTTTACTAAATGTGTGGCAATAAGAGCTATAATTTAGAAAACCAGAATTTCTTGTAAATCGTTATCATATGAAAGGAAATTTTTTCAATTGGATGGCTTAAATATCGTATATTTTTCGTTTGACTAACGAGAATTATGTTTTTATTTATTTATTTCTACCAGAAATGTTATTACTATACAGTACGGTAATTTTGCCAGAATTTGTTTTACCGTGTATTCATTTATCTATTACTGGCATTAATATTTTTTATAAACCACCGGGTTATGAAGCTAAATATTCAACCCATCTTCAAAATAGATTGTTATTTATTTTTATAATTCAAAACTTTTGTTTCTATCCTACAGGTTTTGACTTAACTCCTGCATCAAAAAAATATTAACCTGATAATTTTTAATTGACATTTATATTTTAACTAAAGGCTTACCTAATGGTTGTTATTGCTCATTAACTCCCTACGTTTCCATCTGAACCATTTTTATTTATCGACGATAAACTGATTATTTTATTAAAATTAAAAATTATTTTAGGACCCCAAAATATTTTATTGTAAAATCACAGATTTGATTTTTCAAATTAATTATCCAATTTTATTAGTATAAAATGTAAGGCTAATAATTTTGCTCGGTTGCTTTTTCACCTTCATCTACAAATTTATTATTTTTATTTTATTATTATTATTATTATTATTTTGCTTTATTTTGGTAAAACTTGATAAATATTTTCGCTAAATGTACTTTTTAGCTAGTGCGGAATAATAATTCCTAATGTTGAAGAATTATTTAAAATAGCCATTTTATATTCATTTATTTAATAGTATATGTTGATTAAACACAATTTTACATAACATTTATTATGCATGTAAATATGACTTATTTACATATTAATAATTTTAAAATGATATCATGCATTTTTGCGTAATAAGGTAGTATCATACAATTACTTTATAACATTATAATGTAATAACACTTTAAGTTTAAAGTACTAATCAAAATGAAAGTAACTAATGTAACAGAGAATAATATTAAGAGGGATGATAAATAAACATTACAGTTATAAATATACATTTATAACTGTTCTAAAAAAAAAAAAAATTGAAAATAAGTACTTCACGAGTCTTAATGTGTTTCATGGCATAGGAATGCTCTCTCTAACTTTATTCATCTTTTAAGCCTAGTGACAGATTTTAAATATTAATCTAATAATTACAATGTTGCCGTTTGTTACCCAAAATACCAATTATAAATACAATGCCATTTACAGACTTTTCAACTTGCAAAATACCAAGGTAAAAAATTTATCCATAATTGACTTTTGACTCTCGACTATAAACGGAAATTATAATAAAATTTTTCCCTCTTTAGACACGAGTTTTAACTCTTATCCATCATTTTCGTTCGGAAAAAAGTAGGCCAAGTGTTCTCTTGCTATACGTGTCTAGCTCTTCTTAGAAACCAAATAAGATCTGAAGCGGAGGAGGTCAGGGCTAGCAACTAAAAGAAATATTTTTTTTTCTCTTGGAAAAAATTCCCTAATTATGGTTCCTGTAATGCTGCTGCCCGTTTGTTTTTTATTTATCTATTTTTTTAAAATTATGCTAATTATCCATTTTTATGTTATCGGCTGTTGACCCCATCAAAAGTGATCATGAAAAGTTGAAGGATATTATCTTGTTACCCGCCCCATCTTGAAAGCGAATCTACAATGTATCTGGTTTTGAAGTTAGATAAAAAAAAAGAATAATTATTTCAAATTAAATGAGTTTTTTTACTTTTTTTATCAACTATTGGTTCATTTAAAAAGGTTCTTTTCATAGTTCGCCGGTTAGTTTTTAAATTCTGACTCAGCTCAAATTGCGTGTTTAAGAAAAAGGACACAGCTGAATTGTCGATATCACAAGACGAATTTCTTTGCATTCATTAGTTTATTCTTTGGAAAAAGAACAATACTCATAAAAAAAAGTTTGAAGAACGGAATCAAATGTTATGCCCATTTTAAATAGTTATGCCAATTTTCTTAAACACGTATTTTGAGCTTAGTCTATTTCCGAAAACGAACATTTCGATTTATGTCCAGTTTCGTGAACATGAATTTCGAGTTGTGTCCATTTTCGTAAACAAATATTTTGAGCTGCGTGCAGATTTAATTACTCATAGACGATTTGTTTTAATTTTACTATTATTTACTTTTAAACTATAGTCTCTTTGTCTTATGTGCGTCTAATTATAGGGCTAATATAAGACCTTTTTTTTCCTCAAAAGATTGTAGGCAGAAAGAACTTGAGAAAAAATATTAAATGCAATTTTTTTTTATTTCACTCTCGTTTTACTTTGTATTTCACACTGATCCGCTAGAATTCTCCCCTAAATTGACTAACGCTCTTTTGAATAATGATTTAGGGTGAAAAGGAAAAAATCTTGTTGTATCCTATGTTGTGTGCATGTCTGCATATATATCAGGGGTCTGTCCAGACATTTTGTGAAAGGTCCGGTTTTTGTGAAATTGTGAAAAAATTACTCACATTCTTTCAACCAGCTTTTATGAACTTGTGCAAATAGGGTCCGGTTATTGCAAAAAGCTTTTTCAAGGAGTTTTTAAATTGTAAATAGATACAAGATTATGCTCAGCACTTCAAAATTTATAATAAAAAAAATTAAATTTTCAAAAATAAACAGCAATTGCTGCTTCTAAATTAGAGATGCAACATACAAATATTTGGTATTTAGCCTATACTGCTGAACGCAGAGTATTCATTTCGGACGAATAATGAAAGAATCGTCTCCCGAAAACAAAATTTAGTTCGTTTACATCTGTCTTTCTTCCCCCCCCCCTTCCTGGGAAGGGTTTATTCGATTAACAAAACAAAAATGAGGATAAACAAATTTGTGAAGGGTCCGATTAAAAGATAAATTATTTTGTGAAAGGTCCGTTTTTAAGTTAAAATATTTTGTGAAGGGTCCGTTTTTATGAAAAGATATTTTGTGAAGGGTCCGTTAACGGACCCAAATTTCGTCTAAACAGACCCCTGTATATATACACACTTTTTTTCGGGAACATATTTATTCCTATTTATCCTAACTTAATAAAATTTCAACTTACCTCTCATATATATATCTACAACATATATTTATCTACAAAAAACATACATCGAGTTCCTATTATGGATCGAGTTTCAAACGGAAATTCTTATTTATATTTCAACTATCTCCTTATTGACTAATGTGATAAAAGTTGGTACACATGGACTTGTTGGAGAACAGTTAATAACGTCGATTCCGTGATAGTTGTTTTCACCCCAGAGCACCTGTGTTTGCTAGACTCAAACATTTCATCCCCAGAGCCAAGATTCCTCAACCGGAAAAGAAAAGAACGCCGGTCTCTTGTGTTCCTTCTTTTTTTTTTCTAGAATGCTTCCTTTTACGACAACTTTCGAACCGGTTCTGTTTTCTTCACAATTTGGTTTCTGTAAACTCAAGATGGGGAGGAGGGTCTTTGGAAAGGATTGGAGCAACAAATCGTGACTGCTTGGAACCTTAAAAAAAATAAAAAATGGCGTGTCGGAAGGATTTCAAAGCGAAAAAAAAATTCCGCTATATGTTCGTAAATGGTAATGGAATGACTGCGACGAAAACATAACCTATCACTATTCAAGCGTAAAATTTACTTTTTTTCCCTTCCATTTTTGTTTTAGATAATTTTTATGGCAAAAGATTGGTCGATTTCGTAGATAAATAGGAAAAAAAAAAAAAAAAAAAAATTTTTTTTTTATTATTATTATTTTTTTTGTTTTGTTATAGTACCTATATTTTTTTTCTGTTTCACATAATTCTGTGAAAACAATTGCCTAAATGGCCTAAACTAACTTTTAAAGCTAAATAATTTTTAGGTCCAAAATAGCTTTTGTAACAAAATAACTTTAACTACAAAAATAGATATTTTGAATCCAGCTCTATTTTATGTCATCGAAAGCCTTCATCATTATTTATTGTTTAAATTAAAACTGCGTTTTTATTTTATAAAAAAAAAGGTATTTATGTTTCGTTTATTATTGAAAAAAATTATTTAATTTCATTGTTCGATATTTATTACACTAAAGCTTTTAACATATATGGATGTTTTTTCCACAACTTGGAAATATTTTATTTTGTCCATATCTGCACTTACGAAACTTTCCGCACGTAACAACTTGTATTTCATATCAATAATGATTTAAAACTGATATTTCTATGCCATTTTCGTGATTATTGAGCAGTCTTAATTCGTAATCAGCTTCCAATTTTTATAAATAATTTCACTGTCAGAAATAAAACTCGCATTTTTGACAATTTAGCTATAGTTGAGCTGTGTTTCGTTATCTTTGAGAATCACGAAATCACCTGGTTTTTGACGAAACATGAATTTCAATTATTTGTCGATTTACACTGTGTTTCCGCTCCGAATGTTCTTGCGAGCTCTCTGTGGTCATTCCAGACCCATTTTATGGAAAGGTCTTATTTTTGTGAATAATCTACTCGTGATTTTGTGTAAATAAAGTCTTGTTTTTATCGTTATTTAGGAAAAAAATTTACTCATAATTTTTTTAATCTAAAACTACCGTAAACTGGTTTCCCCCCCCCCCCAAAGCCTGTTGAATGCGTAAAAATAAGGCTCTGTTTTTAAAAAAATTTAAAGCTGTTGTAGTTTTAAATAGTGAGTTAAAGACTTTATCGTCTTCATTTTCAAAAGAAGAGTTGTCGAGTCGATATTTAAATTGAAAATTACTGTCACGTGTTCGTTTTTTAAGGCTAAATATGTCTGTGTGACATATTTAACTATTGTATCAACATTTTATATTTTTTTCGATAACACCTAAATTAATTCTTATGCGTTTAGATGAATATAAAATCGTGGGTGAATATGAATAATTATCTGATTGGAAAGGTTAAAAATCTTCAAAATTTTAGACGACTTGCATATGTTTCGATTTAACTTATCGTTGACAATATTCAACGATCGTAAAACCATCAAATCAACCTTTAATATCACCGGCAGCAGTTGTTTAGTAAAGTATCTGTTTTATCATGCCACCTACCAATTAAGTGACCATCAAGTCCGTCAGTCTTGCATTAAAGTGTAAATTCAAACTGTCCGTACTCTCTAATTTCTTACACTTGTTTACAGGTTTTACAAAAACATCAAGCATCGATTGGCAGCTATTGTTTCAACATTGTGCTATTTGTTTGACAACACCTTCAAATGAATCCTTTTGTGTTAGGATGATTCTAAAATTCGTGGGTGAATATGAATAATTACCTAATTGGAAGGGTTAAAGAACCTTTCATTTCAGTCGACACACATATGTTTCCTTTTTAAGTTATCAACGTTGACGAAATAATATACCGCCACAATTGCAACGATATGTATTTACCATCCTTTGATGCAGCAGCTTGGTAAAGGCAAAGTATCCGTTTATAATGCCAACTACCAATTAAATGACAATCAAAGCCTCCAGTCCTGTAATAAAGTGTAAACTCAAACCTGTCCGTAGACTGCGTCATTTTCCATTGCTAAGAATTCGATCAGCCGGAACCAATGTTTCGAAACATTCAGCCCACGTGACAGTCATTGAGATTCATTATTGCGTAAGATTTGAATTGTATTCATGGGGACATGGTAGCATTCAAAAGCACTCCACCCGACCGCTTTGCGGAGAAACATTTGTGACAAATGTTAGTGTTTATGCCAGATTTTTGCGCATATTTTTTTGTGTGCATAAGTCTCTTTTTTGTAGATTATAATAATTTTAATAAGTTTAGTTTAATTGAAAATCAGCGCAAACAGTATGCATTTCTTAGGCATAATAACTATGGCAACCAATTTTCGCCTACAAATTCCCACTGTCCCATTTTAAGGACAGTTCTAAAAATGCAATGTAAGCTTGCAGAAGTTTATTTTTCGGCATAATTTAATATGGATTATTTTTAAGTATTTTTTCGAATTTTTTTATGTGTTTTATTTTTAAGTATTCGGTTGTTTGTGCAATCTTTTTTATTTTAAAATCTCACTCAATTTTTTTTTATCGCAATGTCCAAAAAAAAAAAAAAAAAATACGCCTTAATAATTTTCTATTTATATCGAGATAATTCGTAAATTCATTCCTACGAAGACTTTTTACTATGGAATCTTTCATAATTCCATGGATTCTTCCATAATTCTTAATAATTCTTTTCAAATTAAATAAAATGTTTTCAGTTGGTGTATTTTTTAATACCCTTCTATTTAATTTCGCTACATTTTATATTAACATACAAAATATTAATTGAAAAATTTCCACTTAGCCATCGAAAGGTTAATGCTTTGCAAAGGTATGTGAGCGATGGTCGTTTTTTTATGCAACAGATTATATAATCTTTCTTTTATCAACTATTCGAAGCGTTTCAATAACATTTTTGAAATCAACTGAAGTCAGACTTCGAAAGAATTGACGGGGAATTTCTTGTCTATGTCCAAGTTCTATCACCATTTTTCTCATAATAGAATTTGATCGCTTAAATGAAACAAAGAAAGAGACCAATGTGGAAAAATGCTTTCGAATATTTAGAATCGACAAAACTTCAACAAATTGAAAGAAAAAAAAGGGAAAAAACATAGGTTTTTAATGCATTAGTGAAATAACTCCATGATTACATAATTTTTTTTAAGAATGAGATTGAAATTTAAGGATTAAAATTCCAAAATGCTCTCCAACACTAGTACCACGAGAACACAATGTATCGCGAAAAATACAAATAAAATTTCCTTAGAAAAAAAAATAAAAATAAACATAAGAAACAAGAAAGGAAAAGAATCAGAGGCCCGTAATCTTGATGTAAAAAAGCTCCTGCTGGCTTGCTTTAAAAAACGGACAAGGCAAAAGATTCATGGAATTAAAGGCTTATGGGCAAAACGGACACGCTCCGCAGACTGCAAACAACTCAACAAAGAAAACGGTCGTCATCTTGGGAATGCATCAGAGAGAGAAAAAATAGAGAATTTGGTATTCTCAATGTTAGCCAATAACAGTCAAAATGCACTTAGTTCTCCAAACAGTTACGTTATGATATTCTCTTCATAAAAGGGCGCCATAGATCGCTGAAAAGATGTGAAAAATTGCCTAGAGGATATAAAGGAAAGTTTTAATGACTCTCAATTCTTGATTTTTGAATTTTATTGCGCTAGTACCTTTCTTGATTGACAGTAGAATTTTTATAGCTGAAGCCATAAAATTTTCATTCTAGTTTCGAGTCTTTTTCGTAAGGTGAAATTTTAAGAAAAGTATATACATAAAAGAAATCGATATTTTTTCAACTTAAGATGCGATGACGTTGTTGAATTTTCATAGAGATATTTTCTTCCCATCAATATTTTCCTTAGTATTGTTTCCAAATGCTTCTCAAGATCAAAAGGTTTCTACAAACCTAATCAAAAATAATGTTGCAGTTAATTTTCACGGCGCGATGGTTGTGATGATCAACAGATTTTTCTGAGATTCTAGCAGAGGTGGCCAAATTGTAGCTCATACGCCAAACCAACGCCTCCTATTGCTGAAAGCCTCCTCACGGTTTTTTATAGGTAGTCCGATCAGACCACTATGAAGGTAAACCAGTTTACAAAAGAGCCATTTAATGGAAAATCTGTTAAAAATTAGAAAGTGGTAGCAAATATATGTCTAAAAATTTGTTTAATTTATGAATATGATTGGTTTGTCTTATTTACTTGCCAACCACTATAGATTCAATTCTCAAATATATATGATAAATGCCTCTCATGTGCTATTAAAATAGAATTTGGATTCATGCGCACAACTGGTTCATTTTTTAAATAATCTGCGCAGACTATTTATAAAATTCCGTGTGGAGGCTTTCTGATGAAGGAGGTGATGGCGAAACGCGACGCATTTGTTCATTACGATTGGCATTTCAGTCAGTTTTGATATTTCGGAAAGAATTTTTTCTCATTCAGTTTTTGTTGACTAAATATTATATTTTACTTCTACAGCAGTAGTTAACCATAACTTTGCCGATCGAGGACACGAGATATTATGCAGTACACAAAAGGCTAAATAATTTAACTTAAAATTGTTAAAAATGATTTGAGAGATTATGTTTTCAGTAGTTGACAGAATGTTATCTAACTTTTTTTTCCGAAAGAAAAGTGTATTTTTCTGTTGTATTGCTACTTAATTTTGAATCTATCATTTCTGAATCAATTACCGTTTTTTCCTTTTACCGTCTAATAATCGTTTTTCGTGGGTGGTCAGCGAATGTGACACTGATGAATCAGCCCCGTGTATCGTTTCTGGTTGCTTGAAATTGTCATTTTTCACTATTATTCTCCTGTTCCATTTTCCCGTTGACAGCTGCGTAATATTAGATAGGCTCTCTCTCTTTTTTAAAGGAAAAGAAAAATCTTACTAAGTATTTTGAAAGATTGTCTGCCTTCCCCCCCCCCCTCCCTTCAGAGGCCATTTATCTTGATCGATTGGCCAATTTTCGGTGAAACATTATTCCTGATATGCCTGCTCGTGGTAGAAATATCACTGGAAAGAAACCGAATAAGAAATTCGATTTGGAATCGTAATAGGAAATTGTATTACTTTCTGCTGCTATACAGTGTTGAGATACAATTTGAGAATGGTGATGCTATCTTTTCAAACCGAAGCGTCGCTTTTATTTGTATGTATTTTTTCTTCACCGGATTTATTCCGAAATCTATATAATTTATTATAAGCGCAGATTTTTTTATTCATTTATACTATTTTAAAAGTCTTCTGCTTGGTGTCTTATTAAAAAATAAAGTCCAAATAATTTTCTTTTTTTTATTATATTGCTATTGCCTACTAAATCCATATAACTTTCTTAGTTCTAACAATTTATGTAGCAGTAATATGGCAGTAAAAAAAATTATTTGGACAAATTTTTTAATGGGACACCACCAAGCAGAAGACTTTTAAAAAATTATAAATGAATTTAAAAAAATCAGGTTTTGTAATTAATTATATCGTTTATAATAATAAATTCGAAAACAATGTAATTTATTATAAGCGCTGATTTTTTAAAATTTATTTATAATCTTTAAAAACTCTTCTTCTTGGTGTCATATTAAAAGAAAAATTCATATAATTTTCTTTTTTAATATTGCTATATTAATACTGCATAAATTGCTAGAATAAAGAAAATTGATGGAAAATATTAGTTTTTTCCCATCAAAATAAGTTGCATATTTTAAAATTTTATAACTCAAAGCCTGATTGAAAGGGTGTTGAGCCCATATCCAAGGGGTCATGAGTTCGACCCCCGCCTGCCGAAAATTCCCCGTGTAGTAAATGGTGACTGGTGCACGTTAAACCTGTCGGTTTACAAAGTCCTCCATGTTCTTATAACAAATCATATCTCTGGAGGTGCTGAATTGGAGATAGATCGTTTACTTGTTCAGGTAGTAATTACGATGAATGAATGGGTCCGCCCTATAAACGGGCTGTGACAGGTGTGTGTGGCTGAAGTCACATTCTTAGCCATAGATGGCACCACTAAAAAAAAAAGGAACGCACTGTCTGCCTTAAATTTGCTTGGTTTCACCGAACAGGCTTGCTGGCATTGTCAAGTGGCATTGCAAAAATACATAATTTCTAGCCCTGTGTGATTTTTATTACCTTGAGTACGAATTAAAGAAAGTATTTTCCTTTTTCGGGTTTCGTGTAGCGTTGTATCACACTTTCAGTTCTTGCATCGTTAAATTATTCGACGTTGACCATTTAATCCCCATAATTAAAAAAAATAAATCAACCCTTTCCTGAAGATTGTTTGCTTCCGAAATGTTTAATACTAAAGAATATTTTTGTATTACTGTCTGAAGTGATTTTCTAACCACTCATGACTGAAGATATGACCTTTATATTTTTCGCTAAACAATGAAATAAAAATAAAAAATAAAGGGTCGTCATTCGAAAATTCGCTCCTCATCTTTCTGTATGAGTTTATTTGAATAAAATACCTCGTTGAAGTTACGAATCACGGGTTGACGATTTATGAAAGCTGCTGTTGACCGCGTTTTTTGGTGTCGTTGGTCGTGTCGCCAAACCTTCCCTTCTGTCATCTCGCACCAGTGATCGAGTCCTATTGTTTTCCATGGACTGCAAGGGCATTTATCGCATTTTTATTCCATTTTTCATTTCACTTCGTGTACAAACATGCCGCTCGAAAGTGATTATTTAACTTTAGAGAATAGGGCCTTCCGCTCCATTTTCGGAAACCTGAACATAGACTAACTTTATTGAGTTTGTTTTTGTAGGATTCAACAATAATTTTTTTAACAGCGAACTCATTTAGCTTGTTTTATTTATACAAAATTATTAGTTAACCTTTATAAAGGGCTCCGTTTGGCAAAGGTGATTGAGTTCGCGAAATATTATGTGTTCAATAATTACTTAGAACATATAATATAATTTTTCCAATTTTATATAATCGTGATTGTAATTAATAGGCTTTTAGCTTTGAGATTGAATGTTTATTTTTTTTCTTCCTTTGATCATGTTCCGTACTGAAAAATATATGTCAACATTGCATGCAAATTCAAGATATGAGCTTCATTGGATAAATGTGGATAGTTTTAATGACTAGACTCGCCAAGAGTCGCCAAATGTTGATTTTCTTTCTATTTCTGTAAAAGTAAATGGTTTGTTAAAGAAAAAAAAAAGGGCATATTATATATAGGTACGTACTAGTAAAACAAATACTATGTACAAAAATGAATTACGGGTAAAGATACAGTAAGTAAAAAATTAGTTGAAGTTAGTTTTACGGTTATTTAGCTCGATTCTGATTCCCACGACTACGATTTCTACACCTCTCAGACGGCGCATGCGCTAAGGGTCAACTGCCGAATCCGATATTATTGGGCTAGCTCCTCTAAACCAAATATGCGTTTCATTTGGAGCTCGTTTAATTTTTTAGGGAAGGAATTATTCGGGAATATAATAAAAATATGCCCATCCCTTTAATTTGCTTCTAAAATACAAATACAAGAAAATCAGAGCAATTCTGTCGATTGCAGCATAATCAATGTGGAGCAGCGAAGCGGTGACTTTGTAAAGGAGGAAAACAATGTGAATCTGCGAAGAGGGGATTTCATGTAGGCGAGCGTCAGCGCGTCGCTGCTGGCGGCTAGTCAACCTTGTAAATATAGCATGCGAATTCAAAGTCTGAGCTTTATCGGATATAAAAAAATTTGAATTTTAAATTTCCAAATACGAAGTTTCCTTTTAATTTCTATTAAAAATAAACGGTTTGTTTAAAAAAATAAAAATTAGAGCAGTTATTAAGAAATGGTAAAATTTGCTGCATAACTCTGAGTACTTATAAAGCACTATTATTTTTATTATTAATAACTAGTGATTAGATTAATAACTAGTATAATTACTTTTTCTTCTTGTATATTTTCTTTTCCCTGAATCTCTTAGAAATACTTGATACGTTTTACATTGTAATTTCAGCCCACGTTCATTTTTGTCTCCATGGTTACTGAAACCCTTTTAGTTTTGACGTCTATCTTAAAATTGGGTATAATATGAAAAAAACACAACTACTTCGATTTAGTAGGAACAACATATGACGCAATGCTAAACGAATGGAATTTAGTTGTTGTTTATTTAGTTATTGTTATTAGTAGTTGTTGTTATTTGTTTTAGTTGTTGTTTATTTAGTTGTATTTAGTTTCAATAACTTTTCTTTATAATGCAATAAAATCTGGCGAGCAGCTATTTAAACGATCGAACACTTCGTTTGTTTATTTGTGGCTTGAAGTTAGGCTCGCAGAAAATGCCGTTCATGGGTTAAATTTGGTAGGAACAACACAACCTGTGACGTAAGCTATATTATACCCAATTGTACTAATTTTAATAAAAATACCTCGTAATAGGCATGCGTCAATAGATGTAATTCACAATTATATTTGCTGCCTCTTTGTATTTTGGTTTTGAGGTTTTAATAAATCCAATTTTATTTGTCAGCCGATTAAAAATCTTCACAGCCCGCTGTTGACTCATTAAATTCTATGCATCACCCGATGTATTAATAAACAGTATTTTACGTAAGTGAACCTGCATGAGGTAAAAGAGGTTACATTCTTATTTTTTTTTTTTAATTTCTATATTTATCATGCGAAATGTTGACTAAGCAACAAAAAATATATTAATTGTAGAAACTAAGTAATTGGCAGTTTAGTTTTCTTAATTATTTTATTGCAAAAAAAAGAATGTACATTATTGAAAAATTCCGGATAAAATTACAGTAAAAAGTAGCAGCATTCAAGGTGCAGGTACCTTTCATTGTAAAATCAATTTTTACCGGAACATGTTACTGAACAAAAAATCTGATATATCGTAATTTTTCCAGTAATAATTACCGTAAACTCACTAAATCACTCTAATTAAATGAATATTACTGTGAAAATTACGATATAATATTTTAAGGTAAAATTGGAATTTACGGATGACGCTCTCAAATTGCCGGTACTTTATACCGTTATTTGAGCCGGAATTTTCACAGTGTACTAAAAGGATGGAAATAGTTTAGTTTTATGTTTTCCTGTTTTTTAAGAATATTTAATTTTCAAATATAAAGAAATAGTGAACATTATTCTATTTTTATAATTTAACATTTATCATAATTTAAATTAAAAAGAAAGAAATGTTATAAAATTAAAGACCGAGGAGCATGTTAGAAATATCATTGTTGCTCCAATTTCCATCTCAAAAAGAGGCCTTTTGGTACGTCATAACTTGTTACAATATTGCTCCAGTTTAATCTATAGTCTATCTATGGAAAGAACTCCATTGCCATTCGTCTGGAATAATAGCGGTGACCATGGTTACGAGGATTAACTATTTCATGTAGGGATGTTGGGTCAATATTTTAGGTAGGGTTTGGTTCGGGTCAACGAGAGAAATGGAGTCAGGGGCGAAAGAAGCTCCCCCCCCTCTTTGATATGCACTATTTCTTGTTTTCGTTGCAGCAAACTGCCTTAGACTTTGTGGCGAGGGGAGTTTTTCTAAGGACAAGCTATAACTGTGCTCCAAGCTTAACCTAACTAACTACACTTAACCCAACTAGCTTAACTTGACTCACTTCTCCAGTTAACTACTCCAAATTAAACATTTTTTTTAAAAAATAAATCCAAATTTATTTCAAGCATTTTTGTGCCCAAGAAGCACTTCTAATTTTAAAGACAGCAAATTTGTAGTCATAGTTTTATTTCTATCATTGCTAAATTCATATG
The DNA here is from genome assembly GCF_982258835.1 of Parasteatoda tepidariorum. Lineage (NCBI taxonomy): Eukaryota > Metazoa > Arthropoda > Arachnida > Araneae > Theridiidae > Parasteatoda > Parasteatoda tepidariorum. Next base: position 60,142,188 of record NC_141764.1, read on the forward strand.
TATTGAAAGAAGAAAAAAAGAAGCAAAAAAAACTTCTTCCAAGTCTATAATTTAAAGTAGAATAAACGATATTTTTGTATATTGCTGCTAAAATGTAAACCACTTGCCTAAAAGTCAATAGAAATTGCTTTTTCATGTCGTTTCTGAATTTGTTTCTAATAACATTATTGAAATATTTTTGGAGTAATTTGTATCTGATGTCTCTTAGTGGCACTAATTAAAAATTTCATGATATCAGAATTAAAATTTTTGATTTACAAAAAAAAAAAAAAAAAAAAAAAAAAAATAGAAGAAGAAGAAGAAATGATAGCTTCGAATCATCGTAGTTTTCCGGATGTCTGTCAATACTGATTCGTAGACAAAAAAAGAAAGGCAAGCGATAGGCATCTTAGCTACGAAATCCATAAGTAATCCATTTCGTCTAGGAGGGTGGGTAAAAACTCACGTGAATGCGAAAGAAATTCCCACGAAAATGATCAAACGATATTTGCTAAAGAGAGATCTTAGTCAGATAAAAAAAAAAAAAAAAAAAAAAAAAAGCAGTAGAACTCAGAAGATGATTTACGTTCGTTAAATAAAATAAACTCGTCTCACATTCACGTGATCTTTATTATTATTATTATTTTTTTAATACTCCTTGGGAGAAAGCTAGTTCACTTAAAAATGTAGTAATAAATAATATAATTTTATGTAGTGAAATAATAAAAACGGAAATGATTTACTTACATTGACAAAAAAAAAAGAAAAAGAAAACTAGTTTCACGTTTATGGTCTTAAAATAATATTATTTTTAAAAAAAATAGTTTATTAGCAACGAAATTCATTTAAATAAAATAACAACTTAAACTTTAAAATTTAATTTTAAAAAAAACTAGCTACACATTTACGGACTTGAAATAATATTATTATTAAAAATCTAACTTAAAAAAAGCGAAATTCATTTAAATAAATAAAATAAAAACTTAAACAATGTAATTTAAAAATACGTTTTGTCATGTAGTAATAAAAATAGCAGATAGTTGAGAAGGATTCACCAACTTTAAGTAAAACAAACTAAACTTATATTATATTATATATTTCTTATATTATATTATATATTTCTTATAATATATTATATATTTCTTATATTATATTATATATTTCTTATATTATATTATATATTTCTTATATTATATTACAAAATTTTTTAAATTACTTGAATTACTTTATTTTGCATATATAAAAAATCAACATTGGTCCAAATATCTCCCCAATAGTAAAAAATAAGAACAACAAAGTTTTGAAAAGAATTTACATTATTTAATTGAAATAAGTTCCGCATTCACGCTTTAAAAGTAATATTAAGAGCTGAAGAATAAAATAAAATAATAAAACAAGAAAAACTCAGAAAAGTATTTAGATACTTTAAATAATGTAAACTAGTGTCATATCTCTCTATATAATAAAATTACAGTTGCCTTACATTGTAGTCAGACTGTTTTATCACGTGATCAATAAATTTAACTAAATAGTCTGGCACCGTTTTCCATTGTTGTCGGTGTGTTTTTATTGGCCGGAAAATTACATGGTAAAATCCACTTTTACCTCATTGACTTTCTTATTTTTTGTTTGTCATCAGCATAAAATTAATAAAAGTCATTAAGTTATTGTTTTCCTATAAAATAATTTTTATCCCTTATTATTTTTTAAATTTAAAGCATTTACTAGTAATATTTATTTTTCTTATTCTACTATTAGATTTTTCATTTTGATTCTTTTTTCTAAATTAAGAGTTTAAAATTAAGAGAGTTGTAATTCCATGATTTTACCTTATTACGCTACATTTTAGTATGAACTTATTACCCGTTATGCAATTGTTATTTTTTTTGGTGCAAGTTACTCTAATATACTGGTATAAATTACAGTGAAAGATATTCGTTAAATGAATAGAGAATTTAACACGTGCGCCAATTGTGTAATCAGACTGTTTGTTTAGCGAAAATATTAAGTTTTGTATTTTTTTACTAAATGTGTGGTAATAAGAACTGCAATTTTGAAAACCAGACTTTCCGGTAAACTGTTACTGTATGAACGGAAAAAATTTCCGAATGAATGGTTTAAATAATGTATATTTTGGTTTTATTACCTTAAATATGTTTTTTTTTTGCCAGAAATGTCTACGATGCTGTACGGTAATTTACTAGTATTTTTCCTTCGTGTAGATTTTACTTAGGTGACTTTTTCTATAACTAAGTGAAATTATTTTCTGAAAATAGTGATGAAATTATTTTTTTGACATTATTGTTTAATAGTCTGAAGAAGTTCTTTTCCTTTTATCACCAAAAGTACTAAAAACAGAAATAATTTTTAGACTCTGTAATGCAATTTTAAAAGTCTGAAATAAACCGGTTTTTAACCTAATACAGAAAGAAAAAAAAAGGAAAACATAAGACGAAGAAACAGTTATTTTCTGTATGTCAGAAATAATTAATTATATAATAGTTAGATGAATGTTTTCAACTTATATATTCTAACTAAAACTAAAGTAGCTGTATCATTAATAAAATAGTGTTGCATTGCACATTTATTATAATACTAATAACATGGCTAATTATTATTATGGCCAAAAATAAATCACTTTTGGCTCTGTTGAAAAAAGAAATTGTCCGGACGTGATGAAATGTATTAGCTGTATAGAGAATTTAGTAATGCATAATGAGGTATGGAAGGGATAGTTTAAAGCGAGTATAAAAATAAAACAGCAATCATAAAAACTTTTAACGAACAAAAACAGGTTTCTGGCAATTTATCCTGTCCCACTGCTTATTAATATAGATTTTTGTCTGGTTGTTTCATTTTGTAAGAGTTAAATACATTATCTTAACTAGAGTGTCAGAAATACAGTCAGTATAATATCTTGAAATACCTTGTATACATTTTTTTTTATTTGAATTATTAAAAAATTCCTCATACTCCAGAAAGTATAACAAGAGGCTTACAGATGTAAGTGGACAAAGTGCAATTGTAAATTAAAAAGAAACAGAACAAAAAAGTGTAAGTTGTAAACAAAATTGTGCAAAATATTTTGGTTTTCATTTAACAAACAAGGCCAAAACAGGGTGGCCAAGAAATACCTGAGTGTCACAGTTCCTTTTTTAAGCTTTCTCTTTGACTTGTATATAAATTACAATAAAATATAATGACAATTTCAACATCCTAACAGCAAGAACAAAAATTATAATTCACTAAATTAAACATAAATTAAAGTAGCTGTTAAAATTTCCATGCCCTGTAAGAATCTGTGTTAATTTAATGTCAGTAGAAAATTTCTTACACTTTCTACTTAGTTGGAAAAAATGTTTTAATCCACATAGCTTTTGGTGAAGCTAAGAATTTAGTTTTCCAGTCCAAAACAGTTTTTTCAGTATTTCCAGCGTGACAGCGGGACTGACATCGTAAGACCAATATCAAGACATGTCGCGTCTTTGGCCAACTGGTCAGTTCTATCATTGCCAAGATCACCACGATGGCCCCGAACATAAGAAAAATGGACTTCAGCTATACCATTTAGGGCGTAGGTACCGTATATTAACGGGAAAACTTTGTTAAAAAGGAAAAAGTCATTCAAAAATGGAAAATAGAAGTCACTCATAAGTCTATGTGGTTTGCTTTAAACCAAGTATAAGTATATTTAACGTAATCTAATACTAGAACAAAAATCAAATTAAGAATTGTTCTAGAGTTTGCGGGACAAATTAGGAAAAAAAAATGAAGAATAAGAAGGAAACAACTGGTATAAATATTAGATTGAATATTTTTTTTTTCTTTGCCCATTTGTTCTTGGGACGGTTTTTTTTCCTTCTTATCCATACAAATCTTAAGAGTAAAGATTGGATTTAAACTTACAATTGCAATTGTTTAAAATTCTATACGATTTTTATGTATAATATTTTTGATAAGTATTATATTCTGATTTGATCTAATTGAATATTTGCTTATAGATCTGATTTAATATCTTTACATAATAATATGCATGATTTTATGATTTTATGATATGCATGATTTTATAATTTCTCTCAATAGAATAAGCTAGTAGAAAAATTAATGTAAGAATTAGTGGTTTAATTTATTTATTTTTTAAAGCCTCCTTTAATATTAGGCCTTTTCGACTATTATTAAATAAAATAATAAATATTTACTGAAAGCTATTTTTTGCATGGAATTAATTTTCTTTGGATAAATGAATTGTATAATTGTGTGCAAAAATTTTTTGATTAGCTTAAAAAGTTCTCGAGATATGGCGAAATACAGAAAAAGTTAAATTAATATTAAGGGGACCGAACTTTGGATCGCTCTCCTGACCAAACTATTAGGACCCTGTTTTCTAGATTGCGGCTACTCTCTACATTTTGGGAGTCAGAAATCCGAAAAAGAGAGGGTTTATTCAGAGAAAGCATGTTTGTGTGTCTGATTTCATGTCTTAAAATATCGTGTGTACTAATTAATTACTATATTTGAAGTCACTCTCTCGAACCATTAAGATAGAGTCCTAGATTCTGAATATCCGATGATTGGAATAAAAATTATCCAGGAAGGTCTATTTATTTATATTTTTTACGTACTGTACATAATTTACTGTACTTGAAGTATTGTTACTGGATATAAAAACGGAATTCATTGATTGAATTCATTCGCTGGAAAAACTAAATTATTTCATCCTTCGCCTCTTCTTCAAAAAGGGTTGAAATAGATAGTTCTCTAAGAAAATATATAAGCTGTATATCAGCAAAATTTTGATTTAAAATCGATGCTTTAATTTTGAAGTATATCACCTTATTCAAGTTTCGTTTTGACCAAAAATCAAAATCTTGTAAACTAAAAACTGGATTTATTTACTCTGTGCATTAAGGGAAATCTTTTGAGAACACGAAATGCATAAAATATGTTATTCTCTTAAAACTGTCTACCGGCAGTATTTTCATTGAAAATCGATGCTTTAAATCATTTTGGTATTTATTCTTAAATACAAATTACTTTCAGACTAAAAATCAGAATCTTGTAAAATTTGTGACTAAAAACTGGATTTATTTATACCATGTATAATTAAAGAAAAGGTTTTGAGTATGAAATTCTTAAAATATATAATTGTCTTAAAGTTGTCTATCAGCAGAATTTTGATTGACAATCAATGCTTTAATAATTTTCGAATTTTTGTTTAATACAAATTACTCTCAGACCTAAAATCAAATTCTTGTAAAATATATAACTTGAAGTTCGAGTTGTTTGTTATATTTTATTATTTATCTAATTCAATACAATAAAGTAATGTCGTTTGTAATTACTAGCGTTTATAATTCTTTGTTCAATTCAAAATTAAATAAATAATTTAGTCTTGAAACTAGAATCACTTGGTTTTGATTTGAATTTTAAACTTTTTAAATGAAGTATTATGTTATTTAAATGTTTTTTTCCCCCTTAATTTATGAATACATAAAGTGCGCAATAAGTTTTATAAGTAACAACTATTTTTTAACTACCTAGAGGTAATGATTTCAAGCCAAAGAAAAACAAATAAATCTGGTCTGGTACTCTGGAATAGCTATGCAAATAGTAAGTCATTTTTAATTATTCTTCCATTTATAATTATTGTTCTCGAAATAAATTGTGTTTATTATGGCTAAATATTTGAAAATTAGGAATTTCATGTATTTTTTTTAATTTAATGATTAGTTTTTATTGCTATTAAATTTATCAACAATTGTTTTGTTGATTTAATTACATTATTGAGCTCTTTTATTGCTTTTAGAAAAAAATTATTGCATCGAGTTCTGAATGAGGTTATTTAATTTGCTTATGAAAACAAACAAAAGAACTATTTACAAGTTTATTTTCCAAACTCATTATTTATTTCTAGTAAAAGTTGTATATGAAGTATAAAATTACATGAATTTTTTTAATTTGTAAATGTATTAGATTATTTTGAAAACTTCTAAATTTGAAAGAAACTAATTAACCTTTTACAAGTTATTATTTTGAAATTCGGTAAAGCATTTTTAAACGGCATTAGTTATAACCACTGATATCCGTTCAAAATACTAAAAAATAATAACAAGAGAGATTCAGAATGCTCAGTTCGTAATTCAATTTCACCTTATTTATTATTTTCCTTATCAATTATTTATTATTGCTAATAAATAAATACATAAATAAAATAAAATAATAAATAAATAAATAAAAATTTAAAATATTAGTATTTTTTTTAAAATTTAATATTAGTTATGTCGATTATTAAATTCTTTAAGAATGCTAGGGAATAATGATAATAACGAAAGGTAATGTTAATTTTTTATTTGAAATTTTTCCCCTCATTTTTAATTTATCTGGTAATTTTTAGTTATAACAACTGAAATTCTTTCAAAATCTTGAGAAATAATAATAAAAGTGAATGGAGCTTCAGAATACTCAATTCGTAATTCAATTTCACCTTATTTATTATTTTCCTTATCAATTATTTATTATTACAAATGAATAAATAATTAAAATAAATAAAAATAATAAAAATTAAATAAATAAATGAAATAATTAAAAGAAATTAAAAAAGAAAAGTAAATAAATAAAATAAAAAATTTTTTTATAATTTTTTGTAAATTGAATATTAGTTATGTCGATTATTAAATTCTTTAAGAAGGCTACGAAATAATGATAATAACTAAGTACAATAATAATACAATGTTACTTCAGAATACTCATTTCTTAATGCAATTTCATTTAGTTGAGTACTTGCTCGATTTTTGGCAATATTCTATTTGATCGCTCTTAAGCTATCAATGATTAATTTATAGAGACCAATCATTCGATTCTAAATGATAAACTGATGACCTATTGCTCGTCAATTACGACATCGCTATCAAACTATCAATAGTATCGTATATTTCATGAGAATAATTTTTATCTATCAAAAATTAAAGTAAAAAAAAAAAAAAATAAACATGTTTACATGGATTGTAACTTTTAAAGACAAAATTTATGCTGCTCTTTTTAAATAACCCTTAGCTCTCCATTTCATTAATCATTATTGAGTTTATTTATTTATTTAAATATTCCTAACAAAACTTGAATTTATATAGCATCATTAGTATCGTTTACCTATGCCTCAGAATTGTATTAGTTGCCTTATTAATATTAGCGTGTCCAAATTTAATAATTTTTTACGAAAACTGACGAAATTTTAGGTAACCTTTATTTTACATAAGAAAATTTATATAAATTAATGAGAAATGTTTGAAATCTTATTAATATTTTAATAAATACAACGCAATTTGATAACCAAACGAAAAGAAATTGTTGGGAAAATATACTGTGAATAAAAAAGTATTGTCAAAACTACCACAATATGGTAAAGCTTACCGTGTTTCTGGATCTCTGGGGACACTAAAAAGCTCCGTAAATATTACCGAAGTGATTTGATAAAATTAACAATAAAATATGGATTAATGATGTGTGATAAAATTTGGTAATTTTATTATGATAACTTAGAGCATAGCATTAAAACAATTTTTTCCGTTTTAGTTTTTTTACTAAATGTGTGGTAATAAGAACCATAATTTTTAATACCAGAATTTTCAGTAAACCGTGACGGAAAAAGTACCGAATGAATAGTTCAAATACCGTATATTTCGGTTTTATTAACCACATTTTTTTAAACCAAAAATGTCATTACCATACAGTACGGTAATTTTACTAGAATTTTTTTCTCCGTATTTATCTTTCAGGATTAAAGATAAAATTTCTCTCCATGTTTTTTTTATTTCATAGTTATATGAACAGTCATTTGAAATAATGTCAAGTTTCAAATTCGTTTCTAATATATTGCATTTGTACGGTAATAAATACGTAATTTTGCTAGAATTTTTTCTCCGTACGTCCGTATTTATCTTTGAGGAGTAAAGATAAAACTTTTTTCTATGTTTTTTATTGCATTGCAATGTAAACAGTCATTTGAAATGATGTCAAGTTCCAAATTATGGTTCCAGTATATTACATTTGTTGTAAGAGTTTCGTCGTAAAACTTTCTCAAATTTTTAATATTTTACTATATTTTTTCATACAACAATGTGTTCAAGTTCATATTTCAACAATGATTAATGATTTGTGGAAAAATATTTTCACCACAATAGTATATTAATGAATTTATGCGTCATTAATCATTATGCTTTGTTTTTAAAATTATATGAGTTTTTGACTTTCTATTATTTTTCTGTAGAGTATTTTTAAAAAGAATAAAAATCCATTAATAACTATCAATAGCTGGAACAGAAATAACTGCTGCTAATTGACTTTGCATAAATCGTATTTTCAGTGTTCTTATGTCACGCAATTGGTTTTATTTAAAACGTAAAAATTATGGTCAATGGTAAATGTGTTCACTAAGTAGAACTCAATTAATTAATTTCAATTAAATTGTATTCAATTAATTTTACGTTATGTTTTATTTATTTTGAGTGGTATTGAAATAATTTCGAAGAATATAATTTTTATTGAATTAATAAAATTTTTAAAACCAAATTTTTATCTGTATAATTTTACAATTTTGAATTATTAAAAATGAAATTTTAATGAATGTAGTTTTAAACTCAATTTATATTGTTAAAAATATTTTACAAAAATAATTTTCAATCTATTTAACTAATTTTGAACTAGTTGAATCAAAACTACTAGTTTTTAATCAAGTTAGTTAATTTTGAATTTATAAATTGAGCTTTAACTATTAGGAGTATGTTTCATTATTACATAAATTAGAAAGCTGTAAATTCTGTTCAAATGAAACATTGACATATTGTTATGATATTTTTTTTTTTTTTTTTTTTTTTGTATCTATATAAAAGAGCTGAAACATATGTTTGATTAGACAAATGATGAAAACAACAAAATTATATGTTATTTTTGTTGTCTTTTCTATTTTTTAATTTTCTTTTTTTTATCATTTTGACCATTATTTTGAAATATAGCCTACAAATCTGCTTAAAAAATGAATTTTCTCAACTGAAAGAATAACTTCTGTCTTAGAAATCAGAACGCCTTGAATTATTAACATTTATTGTTTCCCAATACAAATTGGACGTTTAAAATAAAAGACCTCATTTAAACTTTTCGTTGCCCAGCGATAATTCTCAGCCTGGTCTTATAAAGTCTCGTTATACTTAATTTGTCAACTAGGAAGTCGTAACCGTAACTAAAGTGTTATAGTTATTCGTATGACCACACCCTGAATTGCGATTATTTCGTTTAGCTTTTATCATTCTAAGCGCTCAGTAACACAACATTAATAAGCATTGTGCTAACATGCGTGTCTCGAAATTTTGGGTTTATGCTAATTCTGTATGCTGCTTATATAACGATTCGGCAATATCCGTAATTATTTTTCTAGATTTAATTTATAAATTCAATGCTGTGTCATTTTTGTTGTTTTCTTCAGGTTCTCTGTGGAATGTATTTAGCATTATGTCTATTGTAATTCTTTTAATAGAGATAAAAATAAAAAAAACCTTTTTTTGGAAATTAATTGAACAGTTCTTCGCATGACTTGATGTCTATTAGCGTAAATATTTATAAAAATAGATCTTGTATAAAATAGTTATACAAAATGTAAATGGTTTGGTCATGTTTCTACATAAACCTGAGAAATTTAAAGCAAAACAAGTATTTGATTGGAACCCTCAGGGCAATAGAAAAAGAGGAAGACCTAAAAATTCTTGGCTCAGGACGATTTTAAACAAATTGAAAACAATGGGTAAAACGTGAAGAGAGGTAAAATAACTAGCCACAAATAAAGAATAGATTGAAAGCTATGATAGAAGCCCTATGGTCCAATTTGGAGTGAAGAGGAATATGTATGTATAAAACAGTTAATAAATTATTGGCTCGTTTTTTTTGTTGTCTATTAACGTGAAGTGTTTGTATCTGGTCTCCCACAAATGACAAACGATTTAGAAAATCAATTTAAAAAAAGGAAAAAGGTTGAAATGTACGTTTTGCTGCCTGCTGCTTAAGAAACTAAAGGGTTTTGGTCTCAACAATTTTCATAATTTCTCTCATAGTTTGTCACCAGATGGTGCTTCTGATTGAGGTAAAATATAAAACAATGAATTAAAAATAAGCACCATTTACAGCGCAGCGTTGAGCAATTTGTGAACTAAAGTGACAGATACCCGTGCAAACATTTAAGTTAGAATGGTCTGATTTGCAGCTAGAAATTTTTTTTCTCTCCAGCCTACTGTACTGTAAAAATTTGGGATTCAATTACTGTAAAAACTACTGGTACCCCGTGTGCCGCATTCGTAAAATTCATTTTTACTATAAAGATTTTATACCGTAGCTTTTATAGTATTTATTTAACTACAGCGAATCAGTGATTTTACAGTCTTATTTATTTACAGTGATTCAGTGATTTTACAGTAAATATTGTTTTAAGAATAACGATATAACAGTTTTTTGCTCCGTATTTTACGCTAAAAATAGTTTTTTACGGTAAAAATTCCTGCACTCAGGATGCCAGTATTTTTTTACCGGGATTCGATTTGGAATTTTTTTACAGTGTGTGCAGCTATTTTACGAATTTTGAAGCTTTGCGAAAATGAAAGCCTTGTTTCTTCAGCTGAAGTATATTTTTGTCTTCATCTGTTTTTCTTTTATTGACATTTCTAATTAATTTTATTTATTTAACTTATTAGTTTTTATAAATTTATTAATTAAATTAACACAAGCAATCAGTTATTAAATTTTTGATTTAAAAGAAAACCAATGTATATTTTTTAATTTAAGAAAACCAATATATATGGTTTAAACTATTCATTTGGTAATTCTTCTGTTTATATGGTTACAGTTCATTGGAAAATTTCGGTTTTTAAAATTATAGCTCTTATTACCACACGTTTATTAAAAACTACAATACTGTAAAATAAATGTAACCAAATAAATGGTTTTTATGGGGTAATCGGTTTTATCTCTATATAGTCATGCACTAAGGCATCATGATAAAATTACCAAATTTTACCACTTTTACCTAATTTTATCACATATTATAAAACCAAATTAATTGATTTTTGTAAAACCATTGATTTTACAAAAGTCCTTACCGATGCGCTTAAATAAAAATAACCGAGCTTTTTGGTTGTACATAGAGCCAAGAAACACAGTATTGATTTTTTTTCAGAAAATAAGTTGATTTACAACTTCATTTTCCGTTTTAAGATTTGATTTATCAATTTTTTTAATCACTCTCCAGTTTTTTTTTTTTTTTTTTTAATTTAAACCATTGCGTATAAGAAGGAAGTGATTTAAGAATATTGGCTATAAATTGCTTTCTAGAAATAAAAATTGATAATATATCAAAATTTGCTTTTGAATTTAAAATGTATGCAACAAAAAAGTTGTTTTTATTATCCAGGCTCAATGACCGTGTAGTATTCATTGAGTTCAGTTATTCTCTCCCAATACTAAACATTTGTTAGAGTCTATTCATTCTTCGTTTTTGAAAATTATTTTCGTTTTTTGTTCTTAATTTATATCTGTTATTTATTGCAGCTAATATGCTATCACTGGCTTGTATTGAGTTGTTTATGAATTGAAAATTTTAACTATTACAATTTTTTATGCTTATTACTTGGAGAAAATAGTTATTTTGGCGATAAATATTATGTTGTATAAAAGATATAAAGTTTTCTTTTTCTTGAGAGAAAAATGGGTCACTGGAATACATGTTGTTATGTACTAATGGAATAAATAATTTTGCTGTCTAGGTCTTAGGGAATAAATTCTGATTCTTTATTGCGTTTGTTATAAAACTATGGATCTTTGGACCAGTATTGTATGAGTTAGAATTACTTTTATAAGGATTATATATTTTATGTTTTCTGGTGGTCTATTTTTGTTTTAAATTATGTTGTAATTATAGTTTAGGTTCTGGTTTTATAATGTATTTGCTTTGGAGTTTTACTTTGTAATTTTAAAAATTACGGCATCGTTGATTAAGAGGTATAGAACGTTTACTGCTACAAACAAAAAGTATAACGTTTTCAACAATTTATAAGTAATTGAAATTTCATTTATTTTACTAAAAGCACTGTAAGCTCTCATTTCTTTCATATGAATAAAATGTAAACCTTCGGATTTTATAGTGTTTTTTTTCTTCATATTTTTTTATTTTGTTTAATAAATTTATTCCAGAGAAGTAAAAATTTACAAATTCATTAATTTTAGTGTATATTTAAATTACAGTGCTAGTAACTCATTATTCAGTTAAAATTTTTTTATTTAAATTATTGTCTTTATCTCTAAATTAATTTTTAAAATTTAAATTATGTTGGTCTAGTTTGCTATTATATCTATAACTTATAAAAAGAATCTTATTTTGTAATCTTTTTTTGAATTTTATGTTTCTGTGTATACAGGAATGTTAAATAAATAAACACTGAATGGCTTTTTATATTACCTGAATAATAAAATCTTTAAATCTTGTCAAATTGTATTATGGTGGAAAATTTTCAAAAATTTAGCATAAAAACTTATTCACTTCAATTACAGAAATTACTAAAATATTTTTCTAAATTCTGAAATTTTTTTTTTAGATTTTACTTTATTAAAATTTTATTATAAATTCGATTTAATGCTGTGATGAGTTATTTCTTTTGACCTCTGCAAACAATACGTTATTTCAAGAATTTTTTATTTAGTGGAAATTTATACGGAGGAAAAAATTCTGGTAAAATTACCAATTTCATTTCTGGTTAAAAAAAAAAAAGAAAAAGAACAACAACACCATTAGATATTAAAAACTAAAACATATGATATTTAAACCAATCATTAGCTAATGGTTTATTGGAAGATTCGGTTTTCAAAATTATAGTTCTTATTACGCACATTTAGTAAAAAATACGTAATTGAAAGGTGAATTTAACCTGATAAATGGTTTTTATACCACGCTCTAAAGTATCATGATAAAATTCTCAAATTTTACCACATTTACCAAATTTTATCACATAAAACTACATTTTATTGTTAATTTTACGAAAATCATTACCAAAGCGCTTCGGTAAAAATTACCAAGTTTTTTGGTGTTCCTATAAAGCCAAAAACACGGTAAATTTTACCATATTCTGGTCGTTTTAACCATATTTTTTTATCTCAGTGTACTAACAGGAATTTTAGATTTCGCTATTTATGCATAAGCGTAATAGGCAAAACCCATAATATTAAGCAAAATTAAAGCTATGCACAAGAAGTTATGTATTTAAAAGTTATGTAGAATAACAAGCTTTTACATATTTGTAACATATATTTATTTATAGTGAATAAAACTAACGTAAAATTCAAATTAAAGTAAAAAAGATTGGCTAAATGAGAAGTCATTAAAATTTTGTAGCACTATCTCAATTATTTTTCATACATGCATTCGTATTTTGTGTATATTTTTCACTTCGTCTACTGTCTTTTTTTCCCCTTCTTACTTGATGACTGGATTGTTTCTTTACATTTATAGAGAAAGTCGAATAAAAAAACAGTCTATGACGTCAAAAATCTATTATAATTAATCTAAAAGGCATTTATTGTGCAGCACACCCCTGGGGCAACCTAAATCGTTCTTGTACTTATTTCTACTCTCAATTGAGAATATTTAGTTTTTTTTTTATTTTCCTCCTCAGACAAACATCATCATTATAATAATTAAATTTATATCTGAAACAATTTCTTTCCTTATTTAGCATAGACCCAAGTCTTAATAAGCCAAGTCATCAAAAGACGATATGATATTTTTGAAATTTCCGAATACTTATCTAAATTACCAGAAGAAACTCAATTTATCCCCAGGTAAACCCGCTCCCCTAATATCGGGCCTCAGCCTCTTCGAATTACCGGTTCCGGGAACTTAATCATACATATATGCCTTGCAAATCATCATATGTGGTAAGAAAAATGAAACCAACTCATTTCCACCCACAATTTCTGGCCACATGTGTTCCGCCTCTTTTTTTCTTTACATAGAAATTTTTCTTCCTACTTTCGATATCACTTGTTAAGACTCTTGCCTAGACACCTGCTGACTAGGTCTATAGACCCGGGAGGCATAGACTTTTCAAAAAAAAAAAATGATTTTTTTTTTTTTTTAACGCTGTATGTGTATTTTTATTTTGCAATATACTTTTTTTTTTATTCTGCTGATTATGGAATCTCTTTGATTGTGTCAAGTGGTTGACGAAGGCTCTCTTGACGGGTGTGGTCATTTCCACCGGTGCTAATGCCTGCCGCCCTCTCTCTTAGCACTTCCTTCATCTTATCTTGAATGAATTTTTTTTATATATATTTTTTTTATTGTATTAATTATCGTCGGAGAAAATATTAGACACACTCAGTTCACCAGAGTGTACACTGAACACCGCCCGTACTATGTATTTTTAGAATTTTTTATCAAAAATAAAGTCATTAAAGGCTGGCTACATTTTATGTGTCTTGAAATGATTAAAAAGAAAAAAATACTAAAAGTGTTACCAGAATATTAAAAATCATTCTTAAAGAAAATAATAATAAAATCTGAATAAAATGACAAAATTTTTTATTTATTTATGTATAGATAATTTTATTTGTTTTTTTTTTTGGAAATAATTATTTTCTTGAAATTTCAGAGATACATAATCCACTACTGATATACGGAGTGTGCTCTGAACACCGCTTTTACTATGTGGTTTTAGAATTCTTTATCAAAAATAAAGTCATTAAAGGCTGCATTTTAGGTGTCTCGAAATGATTAAAAAAAATTACGAAAAATTTCGCGAAAACCTTAGAAATTATTATTAAAAAAAATAAATAAAAAGAAACATATGTCTAAGTGATTCAATATGTTTTAAAATACAGATAATAAATTTGTTGTTTAGGGTATGTATTTTCTTTACATAAATTTTTTTTAAATTAAGATACTTGTTTGGCACGCACATAAAAATTGTGAAATAACAATCAAGTGCAAAATTAAGTTCATCTACCTACAATTTTCTTAAACCCATCGCAGGCAGATGAACTCTTCTTATACACTGTTCACTTCCCGTTGTCGGAAATGAAAATACCACTAGAAATTTACCCACCTGTTTTGCGTCAATTTTAGATGCACATTTGTCTAAAATTATCTATCATAGGTAAAATATGCGTTACTAATAAAACGGTTTGGGAATTAGTTCGATTGTAATGGCGTGTAGATAGCAGGATTTGATATTTTTTTTTTTTTTTTTTTTTTTTTTTTTAAGTTTTGGCCTTCCAAGCTTATGGCCATATGATTTACTTTTAAAAGTCTGTTTGATTGCAAATTTCATTAGTTTTTACATTTAAACTGCTATTCATTTTTGCGCCTCTTAATAATCGACTTTTTGAAGTAAATTTTTATGATTTTAAGTTCTAGCTTTTTTTAAATAAGCAAAAAGGTTTATATTTAACATTTTGCATTTTAACTCAAAATCGTGGAACTTTTTATTTTTTAAAAAAATGCAGTGCTTTGCATTATGAGTAGGGAGTGTTTGTAAAAATATTCGTAAGAATTATGCCGTATTGAAAACCTGAAAATTTGAATTTTCATTTAGTTGCCAATGGCCGGTATACTCTAAAACTTAGTAGCCACTTTTTCCTCACACCTAATGAGTTGGTGACCGAAATCGATAGGCCCTTAATAGCCACTTTATGCAAACTTTTTTTTTTGTTGCTTGTATTAAATTATCCAAGCCGGAAAAAAAATGTATTGTTTAAAAAATATTCACATTAAAAATATTCGTATCACAGTGAATTATTTTAAAAATAATTCGCATTAGAAATAATCTAAGGTTAATTCAATAAAAATAATAAATGTGGGACAAAATTTAATTAAACATTCTTACTTTAAGGAACTTTTTTATTTAAAAATATTTTGGGAGGCAAATTACATTTTAATGTGTACATAGTTATAATTTTAATGTGTGTGTACATTTTAACTATTTGAATTGCTAAAGAACCATAAGAATCTTGCTACCACAAACTGATGAAATCGGAAGGATCAAAATTTTGAATGGAGATATTAGATATTTTAATGAAAATTCTGTTCTTCCGTCTTTCTGCGTTGATGTATTTTTATTATTAAACAATTTTCAGAAAAAGAAAAAAAAAGGGAAAAATGGCCGGTGGTTTATTTAAGTCGCCACTTTTTTTGTTGACTTGTCATGTGACGAGTGATTGTTTTCTGGTCTATTCAAGCTAATGAATCGTGGATTCATCAGTAGTATAATTTTAATGAATTTTAACGAAAACTCTGTTGAACATTTTAATGAGAATACTGTTTTCCTGAGTTTTTTTTTGTTGCATTGATGTATTTTTATTACTAAACAATCTTCAATTAAAAAAAATGATAAGAAGCAGTGACCGGTTACTTATTTAATTTAAGTCACCACTTTTTCTTGTTGACTTGCCGTCTATCGTATATGCATTTAGCACAATTATTCTTATTATTTTCTTTATTTTGGCTTATTAAGTCTCAATTGTCAACAGGTAAAATTCAGTAATGACATGATCTATATTCGGCATAGGATATTTTTTTATAATTTGTTTTTAGACTTCAGAGCTCTAACAATAAAGTAACAGAGAAAAATCTAAATTTATTTATCTTTACAAAATAATTGAGTTTGTCTCCTTTTATTCCTGATTAATTTTATTGATATAAAAATAATATTGATGTTAAGAAAATATACATTTATTAGATAACCATCTCTAAGGAAATGAATGTTTATGTTCTAATTCTAACGCTTGATTGGAACTACTGATTATGACAATTACCTTTACAGTTCCGTTATTTAATATCAAATAAGGTAAAATTACATTTCTAAAAAACAATGATTTTTTATAATTTAAACTAATTTAACTAAAGATAACATTACTTGATAAAAACAATTTTATCTGCGAAATGTGGGTTATTTCAAGAAAAGTTTTTGAGTGTCAATGTATTTTAAAATTATTTCTTAAAATAATTGTTGAATTTCAGAAGGATTATTGTTTTTCACTGATATAGAAATATTTCAAATAAGCAACTTTCTCGTTTCGCGTACATGTACGCTACAGTTTATAAAATCTTCTAAAAGAAGTTACTTGTGTAATAGCATACTTGCCAACTTATATCGCTTTCAAGAATGATATTTTTAAAGTGGCAGTAAATCAGAAATGGATTCAAAATTTTTAGGAGAAATATTTTCATATTTTGTCAAAACTTAACCCACAAATATATTAATCGGCAACTATGTTATAGCAATAAGCGAAGTTTTTTAACATGTTCATTTGTTATTTCCTTACAATTTTTTCGGGTGCATTTTAACGATATTAAAAATGGATATACATAAGTAATGCATATTTTTATTTATTGCTTCCTAATTATAACGTGGTGCTAAGTCCCGTAGTGGACTGATCATAAAGATACGGTTCCCAGTAGAACACTGAAGTCCAGCATCACTGGCAGCGCTCAGTGAGCGAGTGGGTGACCATTTTGATCAGCCTGGGTAGTAACCGAGGGTGCAAAGTATCGGCCCTCGTTAAAATCTTCTCGACCTCCCGCGCAGGTTATCAGGCTACCAAAGCGGGGAAGCCATGTCTTCGGATCATCGTCAGGGATATTTTTCAGGCCGTCGCCAATAGCCCATTGTGTAGCCCTAGACACAACGTACGCATTATACTCATACTATTTGTCGCGTTATATTAGTAGTATTCGTTCTACTATAATATGGTTCTTTTCATGGTATGCTGTGTTTTTTATTTATTATTTTTCAAATAACGTAATAGCTTTCTTTCTGTCGCAATAAAAAATGGGATGTTTTCGTCGTACTTTTATTATTACTTCATATCATATATTCCATTATAGCATATCTTTACTCTAGAGTTTCATTATTTGTTTTGATTGTTTTTTGTACTTTTGAATATTTCTCACATGTTTGTTTCATACTTCTGCAATAAAACTTGTTATAGTGCTGTTATATATAACAGTAACATTGTAGTATTTTCATTATTACTTCCTATTTTTCATGTATTCTTCGATAGTTTATTTTTTATAGAGTTTCCTGTGTGTTTTAACATATTTTCCATATTGTTGTTAGTTTCTTTTTGCTGAAATAAAACTTAATGTGACGTTGCTTACATTGGCAATGTAGCTCAGCTGTTTTATTTCTTTTAGGACTAATTGCGTGTTAAAATTGATTGAATGCACCCTTTAAAAATTTATCGAAGAATTCCCAAATTAATATTTGAACAGAATAAATTTCCACTTCTCAAACAATACGTTAAAATTATCTTTGTAGAATAAAAATTTATTTTGCTTTATACTTCACATTCTTACCGCTTCCTATTTCCATGTATTGTTTTTTCTTCTTCTATATTTAAAAAAAAAGAGGGAAAAAAAAGAAATATTTAGTTGCTTTACTATTAAAATTCGTAAATCATAACGAAATGTTCAAAAATATTTCCACTTTCAAAACTGGAATTTAAATTAAACATTACACAATGTATACTACCGTAATTCGCCTCTTACTCTTATGTCAAAAATTTAAAAAAAAAAAAGTTTTTTTCATTCAACTTTTTTAATTTCGCAAATTTACTATGAGTAAGAAATGTTCCATTTTCAAAACACGAATTTAAATTAAACATCGTCGAAAGAATTTAATCTTGTTTTACCGCTTACACCTTTTGATGTGGTCTATGATTTAAAAAAGAAAATATTCTCTTTTTTTTTTCTTCTCATTCATACCATTGCAATTCCGTCACCCCAAAGAAATGGCTGTCAAATCCACATCAGAGAAGATCCGAACTCTCTCTCCGCGTTTTAATAACAGTGATGATAGCCAACTAGAATGTCAAATTTTCGAAGTGGGTGTGAACAAGATGGTGATGTAGTTCCGTCAGTTTATTGCACAATATCTCTGAACCATCAATCCCCCCTTACTATTTTTTGGATATGTTAATCACGATTTGACATGTCTCCATCTCGTCAGAAATGTTATAATTTTTTTAAAAAAATTTGTATAATTTCGTTTTTATTTTGTTTCTAAACAGTACGGTAACCGGACATATACCGCGTATGCCATACCTGCTAATTTTGCTTTGAGGAACTTGCCCGCTTCCGCGTTTACAGGTGGAATTTTTACCACTTTGAGTTTTGTATCCTCCCGCTGGCTTTGGGTCAATGTCGGATTTTTTTTTTTTTTCTTCTTCCTTTTACCCAAAGGGATATTCGGTTAAAATGAGTAAAATGTGGTTATCTTGAAAGTTTCATGCGAGTTCAGATTCAATTTCATATTTTCTCTCTGGGTGACTATAAACTTGTTTTTTCGTTTCTCAAAAAATAAAAATAAAACAATAAATAGGAGCGTAATAATTCGCTACGTCCGACTATGTGTCACATTTTACTGGCAGACTAAAGCTATAACTTGTATCCCGTTTTAGCCTCGTATTACGCTATAAAGGTTAGTTTTTAATTGTTTATTCATTTATTTATTTGTTTATGAAATAACTTTCATTTAAGCGTTAATGATTAATTCAGACTCAGTTTAATCTTAGTGACTATAAACTGAATTTTATGTTGCAAAAAAAAAAAAAAATAATAATAATAATAATAACAACTGTTATATATAAATTGGGAAAATGTAATATTTTGCTACGTGCGATTATGTGTCCCTAGACTGGCTGATTGAAATTATAACTTGTATCTCGTTTTTGCTTTATATTTTTATAACATTCCAATGAAGGCCAGACGTATTTATTTTATGTTTTAACTTTAGTTTGATCCAACTTTGATTGTAAATTGCCTATTCTTTAATGATCAATACCAACACAGCAGTACTATCAAGTATTTTTATTTCTGTTTAAGCTCTCTTTTACGTCTTTCGTAAAATAAAATTAAAATAAATAAATTAAGGAAAGAAAGAAATGCCTATATAGTGCACTAGACAAACTGACTTAAATTTATAATTTAATTTCGTGTTAGTTTGTCATTACTATACACATACGTTCTACAAAATTGCATCAGTATATCTATATATTATATCTGTATATTAATTATATATATATATATATATATATATATATATATATATATATATATATATATATATATATATATATATATATATACTATAAAATTGTATCTTTAAGCGCTTTTGATTGAAATAAATTTCTCATTAAGATTTCAAACATGGAAAAATATTATATAAGCTAGTGAGAATGTAAAAACCTGCATATATCAAGTTAAGAATTTCTGAATCAAATGTTAGATTCTAGGTGGCATTATATCATCGAAAAATGTAATGACTTAAATTTAATATACCGGTGTTGGAGCTATCTAAAACTTTGTCGCACTCCATAATTTTCACAGATTTAGCAAAGAATTATTGGAGATAATAAATCCCATTTAGGCGTTATGGATTAGGCTCCATAATATCAAGACATGTTTATTATTTATCGGCATTTTTTAATTTTATTTTAAAACTGCGCTTGTGCATATCTTAGAAATAATTATTGAAATTTACCTTTTGTTTTCTCTTATAAAAACCTTTTTTTTCTTCACCTTTTTGTGAAATTCACTTATCTAAGACGAATCATATGAATCAAAAAATTAAGATGGTATTGGAAGGACTTTTCTTAATTCATACTTTAGTTTAAATTATCGAAGAATAATTTATGTAACAATTCATATTGAAGACCACAAAACACAATCTTAAAAGAAATATGATTATATATTTTTTATCTTCCTAATAAGCTATCCTTAATATTTTATTTTATAACCTTGACCCGATTCTGAGTTTGCAACTGTCAATGTTCAACTCTTTTTTTTAACTCAATCCAGAAGACGAGAACACTTCTGGATCAAATAATGGGATAAACTAGTCTACGTGGTAGACTTTTTCACAAAACTAACTCGCATTTGCGTTACATGGAGTGAAAAACCACGAAAACGTCTCACGGTTAGCAGCACTGTAGTCAGAGCGAGCCGGGAGAAAGATTCATACCAACCAGATACCCCTGGGATTTGAACCTGCTTCGCCTCACTGGGAGGCAAGCGCTCTTTTATCTGAGCTACCGCGACTCAGCTATCTCTAATAGTCAAGAATCGTTTTCTTCTTCTTTTTTTTCTTCAAATTACGCCAAAAAATGCTTGTTACTTTTAACTCACTTAGACACTTTAAACAAGGAGTTACATCTGCAAATATAAATAAAACTAAAAAGTCGAAAGCGGAAGAAAAATTAAATTGTTCTATCGTTATAATAAAAACGATAACGATACTAGTAAAAAAAAAATAGGACATCTTTATAGAGATGAGATAACAACAACAAAAGAAATCGAAATAAAAGGATGGATAAGAAATGTTTTCTTTAAAAATAACAATAAACGCTATTATTTCTCAGAGAAGAAATTATTAATGTAATGAAACTTAATATTTATTCTTAATCTTTAAAATAAGCGAGAATCGATAAGCAGCGTTAAAAAAAGGACAGAAAAAAACTATGGCAGAGCAGAGAATGAAAGAAACGGAAACAGCAACATGAAGCAACGGAAACGGTTGGATGAATTAACTGCCCACTTCTATTTTAATAACCCTCCTACATTAATGTGACAAATTAACGAACAGAAACTGTGGATAGTTTTTTTTTCTCGTTCTCTTATGAATCGTTTTAAATGATAAATCCATCGCGAATCAACTTACATCAGCAAATAGAATGACGATTTATGATTTTGTAAATGTGACGTGTGTTGCACGTGTATTAAGAGAATAGTGTTACTATAAATTTTGAGTTTTACTACTTTCTGGAGTGTGTGTGGGCAATTAGCCAGAAACCTGTTTAAACGTTGCGCTTATTGTTTATTTAATTAGTTACTGATTTGTAGCTTTTTGTCAGATCAATGTACGATATGTATCAAGTACTTAACGTAAACATATTTTATACTGCATTTTTTTTCTATTGATCAAAACAAAAAGCACAAGTTAATGTTACCATAACAAATGTTATTAGTCGAATCAACTGACATCGCAAAAGGTACAAAGGTAACGAAGATTTGTGATTGCTTACAAATAAGTGATATTTTTGCATTAAGAGAGTAGTAGGTTTTAATTTTTGCTACTTTACAGAGCGGGCAATCAGCCAAACATCAATTAAAACATTTCGCTTATTACTTTTTTACCTTTACCTTTTATATTTACCTTTTATATTTTGAAGTCAATGTTAGCTCGAGGAATCAGGTTGCTTCATCAAGTATTAAATTTTATTTAATAACCGGCATGGAACAGCCGAACCAATCCTGAAATTACGACAATCAATGTTCAACTCTGTAGCCGGGTGCAGAATTCGTATCAATCAAAACCACCGATGGGATTCGAACTTATGCTCTCCTTATTGTGAGGCAAATACTTTATCCCTTGCGCCACCGTGGCCCATTTAAAAGTAAACACATTTTATACTACATTTTTTTTCCATCAAAACATTTTTAATAAGCACATTACCAAAAAGAATCCCCTGACCATCGGGCTAACCGTGGCCAGGTTTTCTTTTCATTATTACGTAAATGCAGTCGAGTGCCATCAAGAAGTCCTCTACTAAGGAGAGTTAGTTTTAATGCTTGATCTCGGAGTTCTTTGGGGTTGGACTCAAAATTACAAGACTGGTAGCTTCGGATTAAACCATTTAAGAATACAATTGCGAAAATGCAACATTTTGTTTTGAACTTATCTGATATTTTCTTGTGTTGGCTACCTTTTATATATTAAAATTATAATACATCGGATTCATCTAATTTCAGATCAAAATATATGCATATATTTACATTAATAATATGAATCTTTTGTTTCACCAACATAATTATGAAGAACGAAATAATTGAGTTACTATACTTTATCCTTATGGAAAAGTCCTTACATTTAATTGTCATAATTTGGCTATTATTCCTTTCATATGGTAGCGGTTTACCGGAAAATCTGGCTTTCAAAATTATAGTTCTTATTATCACACATTTAGTAGCAAATACAAAACTATTAAGTGAATTTAACCCAAAAAATGGTTTTTATGGCTCATGGTAACTCCCCAAATTAAAACCATATTATATTGTTTATTTTACCCAAATCATTATCTAAGTGATTCAGTAAAAATTAACGAGCTTTTTGATGTTCTCCATAGAGCGAGAAACGCGAGATAAATTTTACCATATTCTGGTACTTTAACCATACTTTTTTCTCAGTGTACCTACAGTTAGCTTTAAGGCACTTTTCTAGAACAAGTGTAGTCTATCAGCCAGAAACTTGTTTTATTGTTTCGTTTATTATTTTTTTATCATTAATTAACTTGAAATCCTGTGCCATCATTAAGTAAGCACATTTTATACTGCATTTTCTCCCTTAGTTCAAACCATTCCACAAAATTCTGCTACAAATAATACCGACGCTTAGATTCTGAATGAAAACAACTAATCACATCGAAACATAGTGATGACTTAAAACATAATGTTATACATTAATAGCAAATATTTACTTAATATTTACAAAAAATATAATAATGCTACGTTGAATTGGTACTAACGCTCAATATTGCGAATTTTAAATTTTGTTGTGTTTAAATAATGTTACTTCATCAAAAGTCTATAAATCAGAAAGACTTAAGGTAGTTATAGTGATAAGTCACATCCCAAACAAGGCGACATTTTTGCATCGAATTATTTCTTAGGTTGGTACTTCCATGTTTCTGGAATTTCCACCGCCGAATAATAGTCAAAAGTCTATAAATCAGAAAAACTTTAGATAGTTATAGTGATAAGTCACATCTCAATTAAGGTGACATTTTTCCATCGAATTATTTCTTAGGTTGGTACCTACATGTTTCTGGAATTTTCGCCACCGAATAATAGTCAAAAGTCTATAAATCAGAAAAACTTTAGGTAGTTATAGTGATTAGTCACATCTCAATTAGGGTGACATTTTTGCATCGAATTATTTCTTAGGTTGGTACTTACATGTTTCTGGAATTTCCACCGCCGAATAATAGTCAAAGTCTATAAATCAGAAAAACTTTAGGTAGTTATAGTGATAAGTCACATCTCAATTAAGGTGACATTTTTGCGTCGAATTATATCTTAGGTTGGCTCTTCAAATGTCTCTGGAATTTCCACCACCGAATAATAGTCGGGAACGTCATGTTACCTATATGAAAATCGTGATTTCTTTTAAATAACAAACTGTTTTTCTAAATAATTTTGATTATTATAACTTATTATATTACCTGTAGACCATCATATAATTAATAACTAAATAAAATATCTCACCAACCGATGTGTGACATTAAAGATCTAATATCTCCAGACGAGATTGATTTGAATAAAATATTCTATAAGAATGTATACATATGTTCAATGAGTTCATTAAACCATTTGGGAAGAGAGTAGGAGGCCCAAGTTATCAGGCTACGTGTCAAAAGTCACGTTTTTACTCATATTGAAATGAAAGATTCGACAGCTGTTCGTCTTTCCGATAACTTTTTCTTCTTCTTTAAGACATGCATGGGTTTTGCGGTTTTGAGACTAAGGCTGTTTTCTAAAAAAATTTTTGTGTCTTCTTTAATAAAATATTTCAAATTTTCGTTGCTTGACTGATTTTAATTATTTATTTTCTTTTAAATTAATTATTCGGCGAACGGAAAGGTAATTAATATATAATAAGTATCGTGTAATTAACTCACATAGCTTAACTATTAATAAAGCTAAGGAGTATTTATAATGTGTATTGTGTTCATCGTTATTATTATTACTGGTATAACTTATCTTATAATCATATATCGTGTAATTTATCTTTATAATTATTACTCGTATATATTAACTATTAGCCATAAATTATATACTCGTATAAGTTAACAAATTCTCTTAAAATTAACAAATATTACTCGTAAGCCAAGGAATAATCTATAATGCACTTTGTAATTAATCTTTTATTGTTATTACTACTCGTATAACTTAACTATCAATTAAGCTAATAATTTATAATGTACACTGTGTTGTTAATCTTTATTATTATTTCTCGTATAAATCAACTATTAGTAAGTCCAATAATTAATTTATATACTATGTAATTAATCTTTATTAGTTAGTAGTTTGGTGTATCTCCAATGATTATATCTCAATGTTTATATCATGCTTATAATAAAATATAGCTGCTAATTGAGTTAGAAAAATGAAACATAAGCTAAAAGTTGTGTGAAAATAGTTTTGTACAACTTCATGAAATTGTTCGACTTTTCTGTTTCTACGTTGTATGGAATAATTTGCTGAAAATTATTATTTGTTTATTTTTTTTTTCCTTCTCAAAATTCAAACTAGAAAAAAAAATTTTTTTTTACTAAAAAGTAGTTAAAAGTAATAGTAGTTAAAACTAGCAGTAGTAGTGGTAAAAGTAGTTGAGAAAGAGGAGTAGTTAGTAAAAGTAGTTTTGGGAGTTTTACCCTCCTTTTTCAATTTAATATGCTTATTAATTTTTAATAATTATTTTGTTTAATAATTAATTAATTTACTTATTAATTTATTATTAATTTTAGTTAGTAAATGCTTATCCAGACAAGAACCCTATTCATCGGGATAATTTTATATTCTCGCGAATTGTGAACTGTACTTGTTTAAATAATATGTGTACTTCCTTTCATGGTATTGTTTTTTGTTCCAGAAATCAATATACATTGTATAATTTTTAAAATGCCAACACAGTTATTATTTTATCAAAAATGTTGTAGGAATTACGATTTTTGATGTTTGAATTTTTGATTTATTGAATAATTTTGTATCTTCCTATGCGCTCATGATATTACTGTTAAATGAAATGAAATTTTCTTTCTAACTGTTTTTCCCAAAAAACGCTAATGCTCAAAACATTTCGGAATTTCTTTTCAACATCAGACCCAGAAACGGTGTTACCTAAAGAAGAGTTACCCAACTTTTAAAATGCCAACACAATCATTAGTTCATCTAAAATGTTTTAGGAATTATGATTTTTGATGTTTGAATTTTTGATTTATTGAATAATTTTGTATCTTCCTATGCGCTCATGATATTACTGTTAAATGAAATGAAATTTTCTTTCTAACTGTTTTTCCCAAAAAACGCTAATGCTCAAAACATTTCGGAATTTCTTTTCAACATCAGACCCAGAAACGGTGTTACCTAAAGAAGAGTTACCCAACTTTTAAAATGCCAACACAATCATTATTTCATCTAAAATGTTTTAGGAATTATGATTTTTGATGTTTGAATTTTTGATTTATTGAATAATTTTGTATCTTCCTATGCGCTCATGATATTACTGTTAAATGAAATGAAATTTTCTTTCTAACTGTTTTTCCCAAAAAACGCTAATGCTCAAAACATTTCGGAATTTCTTTTCAACATCAGACCCAGAAACGGTGTTACCTAAAGAAGAGTTACCCAACTTTTAAAATGCCAACACAATCATTAGTTCATCTAAAATGTTTTAGGATGTTCGAATTTTCGATTTATTGAATAATTTTGTATCTTCCTATGCGTTCATGATATTACTGTTAAATTAACTTGAATTTTCTTTCTAATTGTTTCCCCAAAAAACGTTTATTCTCAAAACATTTCGGAATTTCTTTTCGACATCAGACCCAGAAACGGTGTTACCTAAAGAAGAGAGCCTTTTTTTTACGTGTATAATATGAGGGGCCCCCATCCTTTCTTTCACTGAGGGGCGTGGGGGGAGAGGGGGCAATGGAGCATTATGGCTGCTTGCATGGGAAAGCGTCCACCCCTTCTCGTACAACAGCTGTCTTGGCAAGAGAAGTATCAAGATTTCTTTTTATGCAAGGGACGGAAATGATGGAGCAGCTGTAATCGCTTCTCGATGAAGATAGGTTCTATGCGTCGACTGAGAAGAATGATTTTCTCTCATACACGCACCGCACCTGGAGTAGACCAGAGAAATCGTGGTTTTGTGAGGGTTTCGATTTATAAAACCACGCCAACCTCTTCAAATTTTGAAATAATATAAAAGAATATTCGTTAAGATTATGTGAAATTTATAAGACAAACGCGATTTTTTTTTAAAAATACATATTTGCTTTTGAAAATTCATATTGTCATGAAGAACGGAAATGTAAATACGTTGTAACCTTAATATTTGATTACAAATTTCATTCGCTTGAAAAATATACAAATTGGAAATAACAGGAAATTCCAGGAATAGGAGTAACTAATTGGAATTTCCAATTTGTAAATTTTTTTAAATGAATGAAGTTTTTAATCGAATATCATACCGCTTTAATTTCTAGGAATTATTTATTTAATGTTGCAACCTTATTTCATAGAAAGATCTTGGCACACTTTTTCTAAAGATAATGTTTTTGTGAAATTTTCCTATGCTTTAACCTTTTTTAAACTAGACAATATATTTTAAATGAAGAAAAAGAATACATCAAAAAAAAAAAAAAAAAAAAAAAAAAAAATGATTTAATAGATAGTTGATTATCATAATATTATTTTAATTTTTAATTTTCATGTTTTTATCAGAATAAAGCATCTTAAGATATTTTTAGGGTCACAGAAATTTATATTTATTATTGCTCTTGAAAATTTATATTGTCAAAATGAAGAAAAATGTCATGATTTATTTTATGAAAAGAGCTTGAGGCAATGTAGTGATAAGGCACACTTTTTCCTAAGGTGGTGTTTTCATAGAATTTTCCTGTGCTTTAAACCTTTCTTAAAGTGGACACATCTTTTATAAGATGAGAAAGTAAAAGAAAAACACGATTTAATAGATGGTCGTTTATCATAATATTATTCTAATTTTTAAATTTTAAATTCATGCTTTTTACCGGAATGAAGCACAGTAAGATATTTTTTAGGTCACTAGTATTCTACAATGGTGGTTCCCAAATGGTGTTCCGCGGAGCTCTAAGGTTCCGTGGAGACGTCACAGGGGTTCCGAGAGTTAAAATTTATTAAACTAGTAATGATTTTTCAAACCTGTAATTATATTTTTATTTAAACATAATTTATTTATTTGAACCATAATTTATTTGATATTTTGGTTATTTTTATAAAATTATTTAAATAAAACGCCAGTAAAAAGATATAGCAAAATTTATAAAAATTTGCAATAATATTTCTCGAACTTTTCAATTCAAAATGAAATGACCTAATTCAAGAATAAAGAACGAACTCTGATGAATATTATCAACGTTTATAAAAAATCTTCAAAAAAACTATAATTCAACTTATTTTATTCATTTTCAAGAAATATTTTGTACCAAAAACAAATTTAAAATTAGACTGGACTAGGCCTGCAAAATTTGGTATAAAACATGTTATTTTAAGAGTTTTATTGATAATACGATTATTGAATTTAAAAAAATTTCTTTCTCGGATTTTTTTTAATATTTTATTTTATAACCGTCGTTGAACAACCGAACAAATTTGTTTTAAAATAACATTTTTAGTCTTTTTTTTGTGGAAATGTACACGTTTAAAAACGTAATATACGTAATAAACGTAACAGCGGGTAGCATAAATATTGCAACGAATTTTTAGGGGAGTTAGGGCAAAACATCAAAATTAAAATTGCATAGGGTACCCATGACCGGAAATGTCTCTAATATGATCTGTTCGAAAACTCACGAAGAAACAGTTCATTATTGGGAAGCAGCGCCCCTAACGGCGTATGATGACATTTTCTGGCATGGGTGCCTATGAAATTTTAATTTTGATGTTTTGCCCTAACTCCTTTAGAAGTTCGTTGTAACCTTTATGTGACCCCTGTTATATATAACGTTTTTAAGCTTGTACATTTCGCCAAAGACTAAAATTGTCATTAAAAAAAAACCCATCAAAACTGTAGTTTTGAGAGAGGAAATTTAAAAATTTCATGAAGAAATATGTGTTCCCCTGTGTGATTTGTAGGGTAAACCAACCAGTGAAGGAACACTACCCAGTGAAGGAACATTTCATATATATTGATTAAAAATAAGAATTTGAAAGTTTTTCTTTTGATTGATTGGTAACAATAGCTTACTGCCAAACAATAGGAAGTCATCTAGTAATGTTTTGGATTTCCTGGTCAAATAGACTTTTCTGGGAAATTTTTTGAATTTGTTATTATCTCCGCAACACCTTGTTTCTTTGAAAAAATTATAAGGTGAGTGTTTGTATTTATATGTTTGAAGTGGAATTAATTTCATGTAATAGTTTTAATTTTCTCACTGTGGAAAAGAGAATTCAAAATATAGTTATTGAAGTTACGTTTTATTTTTTTTAAGCATCAAAGCATAATAAAGTACTGAGATAAGAGGATGTTTATTCACTGGATCACCAAACGATGAAAAACCAGTTAAGGAGCAAGTGTTCCTTTACAGGTTTTTTTTTTAAGTTAATGAAGGTAAAAGATAAACTTTAATTTTCTTGTACCTTTAGTGATGTTCCGCATCAAAAGTATGTTAAAAATACGAAAAACAACTTCTAACCAGTGAGGGAACAGGCATGTTCCTTTACTGGGCATAGATTTCCCAGTGAATGAACAGTATGTGTTAATATGTTGACACTTTAATTTTCAATTCATGATTACAAAATTTTTTTTAACATTTTCCAAGTATTTATATGTTATAATTTCAAGAATAGGCTTGTTTTTAAATATTTGTATGGCTTATGAATTCATAAAGCACATTAAAAAATAACCAAAGTTAAGTGTTCCTTTACTGGGTGTTCATTCACTTGGTCTTCTTACTACTTGTTATTTGAATCTCCCAAACTTTAAAACAATACTATGTAAGTTATCTACAATTCTTTTACATAATTTGCAATTAGTAACAAATATGTTGACACTGTCATTTAACAAAAATTACGAATTTTAAAATTAATATGATTTTTTAAAAGGCAAGCGAAGCTTAAGTGTTCCTTCACTGGTTAGTTTACCCTTTGTGATTTGTTTTAATTTCGAATGTTACTTTCTTATTACCACGCCTTGTGTACATTTATGCTTGCGAAGTAACTTAGTTACCTCCTAATTAAATATCCGCTTAGATATTCTTCGATGAGCTCTCACTAGCAGAAACTGATAGCCATAGGAATTTCATTCTATATCCTTATTCGCGGTTATCGAACATCCCGTTAGAAAGCACTCTGTTACCTGGTAACCCATATTCCAGGTTACATTCTCTCATCGTCTTCCTGTGATGTTTTTTGCCTCTCAACAATCCCCCAGGCCATTCTCGTCTTCTTCGTGAACGATTAATAATTCCTAGGCATCTTTTTTTTTTACCCCTTTCGTGCTCTTATCCTTTCCCCTTTCCATACCTCTTTTATTATTATTTTTTTTTGAAAAAAATATATATTATGGTCTCCGTCTTTCTGTTTCGTATTATCTCCCTCCCCTTTTTCGACAACGGAGGAGGGAGATTTCTTTTATCGTCTGAAGACGAACGGGTTACGGCTGTGGAAAAAAAGGGGGGGGACATTAAAAAAAAACTGGTTCCTAAGACAAGTTTAGTATCACGGTCGTATTATGCATTCTCTACCTTGCTTATTCATTGGTTTAATTCTTTGTATATTTTTTTACATGGAAAAGTACTTGTTAAAAGGAACCTATGAAAAAACTATAACCAATCTTTAAAAATAGGCTAGCTTTTTGTCTGTTCGATATAGCGATAGTGGCTTTCAATAATTTTTTTTCCCTCTCATTTTTTAGTCATTACAAGATGGATCTCTTTTTAAAAACGAAAGAAAAATTTTAGATGTGAAGCTTTGGGTTTCGTATTCCCACTAAATCACTGAAAAACTTTGAAACCGGTTTTCGTTTTGTTTTAGTAAGTTTGATTGGAAAAAAAACTATCACGGCAGCTCAAAAAAAAAAAAAAAAAAAAAAAAAGCAAAGGTAAAGAGTAATATGTCGAAACACGTTATTTGTTTATATATTTATTTACACTTCAGATTTTAAGTAAAATTTTTTTGCACCATTTTTTAAAGATTGTTATTACTATTTAATATCTGTTTTCCTAATCTATCTAAAAGTTTGAACATAAAACTTTCAGCTATACTTCTATTTAAATTAACTCATAAAAGTCATAGTTGCTATTTTCGATAATCTCTCTCTCTATATATTTCTTTCATGTGGCACCATAAACTCGTGCATTTCTCTATCTATTGTCAACACTAGATATTATTCATATTTTTTTGTTGTTTTCTTAAGTAATAATTTAAGTAGTGCTAAGAAATTAGTTATACTTTAAGTATTTATTTAGACTTATTTTGTTAGGTTGCCTTAAGAAATAATTTAAGTAATGTTGAATTATGTAATGTAATGTTGAATTATGCATTATGTATTTATTTATTATAATTTTATATTTTCATAGAAATAAAAACTTAGTAACGAAGTTATTTTTATTTGTGTGATTTCATGGCTGCCGGGTAGATTTTAAATTATTTCTAAAATTCAATGTTCAAAGAACATTGACAATATCATGGACATCTCTTGAAAATAGTTAAAACTGAAATCAAACGACAACTATCGGGCAACAGCTAGACGGTGGAAAAATTTGGTTAATATATTGCTTAAAACTAATTAAGGTGTTAGGATTGGAGGAGGGAGTTGAGGAATTAAAAGTTTCAGAATTCGTTTATTCCTTGTTGTTTTGTGAGAAGCCGAGAGAGCTGGATTAAGATCATTAGTTTTTTAGTGCTGAACGTGAGAGCTGTATTAAGTTCACGGTCGTGGTCGCTTCTGTGTTGCCATTAGCAGTCGAGTGTATAAATGCCGACTTTGTGTGTGATCGAGACTGAGTAGAAACAACGTGATGAGGACAATGTTGTACTCACAAATGGCTAGACAGCTGTTCAGTGTGGACCATCTGTTAAATCTAATGTTAAAATCTAAATGGGCGTGTCTGTCGTGATAGGCGTGTTTCCGGGTCACCAATGTGGAGCGTTTGTTATCGACAATGTCAGCCTTAATCTATGAAATGGTACCCTGACTTAGAATCTAGTTAACATGTCTTATATACTAGTGAATTGGAATTGAATAGTTGTAGTGGTAGCCACGCCAAGCCTCTCAAAAACATTTCAGATATACTCCTAGGTGTACTCTATAAGACTAAGAATCTGTCTGCCGAATTCAATACCCAAAAAATCTTACATCAAATGAGCACTTTGCGGACCTGCTTTTATTTTAACCAGAGACAGCGCGCTACCATTAAAGGCTAATCTTCCAATGAGGTGAACCGGGGTTTGATCCCGGCAATGGCTGGTCGATACGAATTCCGCATTCACCTTGCGCCGACCACAGTGCTGACTTGAAATATCCTCAGTGGTAGACGGATCATGGGTTAGAGTCCCTTTGCCGTCAGGCTAACCGTGGGAGGTTCTCGTGGTCTTCCTCTCCATGAAACGCAAATGCGGGTTAGTTCCATCAAAAAGTCCTCCACGAAGGCAAATATCTCCCAATACTTGATCCAGGAGTTCCGTTGTCTTCTGAATTGAGTTGAAAATTACAAGGCTACGGAGTTGAACATTAATAATCGTAAACCCAAAATTGGGTCTGCTGTTCAATGATGAAAGTTTAAAACCAAATTTTTCTTTTACATTATAAAAGTTTAGTTAAGTTGAAACCACTTTTATATAAACTGTTGATATCTATGCATACATCTAATCATGTATATAAAATTTTTATATTATTCATCAGACTGCTATAACACAGAGATAAGACACTCGAAAATGGTGCAAGTAAACATTTTACTGACTTCATTACTGCTAAAAAATGGTCATTTTAATCCACAGATTTTAACCCAATTAAACTTCCATTTAATCCATCTTAGAGGCATTGGTTTGTGCTAAACCTCATAAGAATTAGGCTTCCTTAAAAAATTCTCGTGTAGGGAGTGGGGCAAAATGCCAGACGATAAGTAACGAACTTCATTAGAATTTATTTATTTACTATTATTATTATTATTATTTTTTGATGTTTTCTTTTGACACGTTTACAGCTTTTCATTAAGAGTATAAGTAGTCACTTTAATAATTTTTGCAAATAAAGTATTAAAATTTTTATGTTTTTTAAAATTTAGTTGTTTTATTTTAATAAGTATTTAAGTTAAAATGTATGTCTGTTCAAGTTATTTTTTGTCAACCTGTATACATAAATTTCATAATTTTGGAATTATACAATAAATGATCAAATCATAATAAATAAATAAAAATTAAAATACCCCTAAAACCAATGTTAACAAAGTGCAAGCCTACTCTAAAAACAGTAAAACTATAAAAGTATATGTATATTGGTCCTCAAATTATGCGCAGCACCTGAAACATTCTATTTATCATTGAAATAACCTGGTGGTTACATTCAGTTTCAGAAATATTTTATCATATTTTTACAATATTTACATCTAACTCATTGGTAGATGAAAACTGTTTAAAAGTAGCAGGGAAAAAATTAAACCAGAAGATTTTCCACAAGGTTCAGGTCTGAGCTTTACTTTGGCCTAATTAATCAGTAACTTTTTCTTTTTTAAACTATTCCTGTGGGGATTTAGATGTATGGTCAGAAGCATTATCCTGCTGAAAGATACAATTAGTACCATTTAATAAGAGCCCAAACAGTATCAGATGGTCATAAAGCATCGTATTGTTCCGAGTTCTTTGTAAATTGCACAATCAATAACAATTAAGGGGCCTGCAAACCATTACACATTAACCTCCCATCCTTTGACTGAAGCATTACTTCGATACTTTTCTTAAGTCATACAATAAAGTTTGCAACCAACACGATAACATGCCATGCAACCATAGATCACGATATTCCAGATAATTATATTTTTCTCTTAATTCATCGATACGGATAGCCTTCTTTCTCTATTATGTTTAAATAACTTTTGTATTTTTTTAATTTTCCTTACTTTTGTATTAAGTGTTTGATTTTACTTTTCAAAACTGCGTTATGTAGAGTTTTATTTATTTATTTCCTTGCTGAAACGCGTCCATAATTAATTGTCCTTGGTATTGTTGTTGTCGTCCGCTATTAAGGCAGAGGGGGTGTGATTTTTCTTGTTTTCCAGTAGCGCCATCTATTGCCAAGAATTCAACTTCTGACACACCCATACGTCACACTCGTTTATAGGGCCAGCCCAATCATGCATCCACAGATCGTAATTTTGACCTGAACCAGAGAACGATCAATCTCCAATTCAGAACCCCAGAGGTATTGAATTGTTATAGGAACATGGAGGACTTTGTGACCTGGCAAATTTAAAGTGCACCAGTCACCATTTTACTCCGGCCGTCTGGATTCGAACTCCCGTTCTCACAAATGTTTGTCCAGCACCCTTCCAACCAGGCTATCCCAGCATGTCCTTAGTATTCAGAATCCTTTTTCGCATAGGTTATTTTATTTTGTTCGAATCAATTTTTTTAATTAATGCGTTGTAAGAATTACTTCCGAATTTTTTTTTTACCCAACTATTTCTCTTTTATATTTATCGGCACCTTTAATGTTATAATAGCGCTCACGCTTTTTAGTAATTCTGATGTGATGTAAAACATAGTAATGTTTACAGGTAGTTTTATAATTTTTCGATATTCACCTTATTCAATTTTAGAAATTATTTTGAATTTAATGGTAATGATATTTTGAAAACATTCTTTCAGCATTTGAAACTTTATACTTTACTCTAAGTTTCTGTGTATTCACCTTTTTTTTTTACGATAAATTTTAAATTATTTAATGGAGTTGAAATATCGGTAATCGAGTTATCTTCTAGAAATCCGTTTTTCAATCAAAATTCATTCTGTAAATTCAGTCATTAATGCAATAGTAACACTTAACATTAATGTTAAGTGTTACTCGCAGAGACTATTTATTAAGTAAAATTCTTTTCCTTGACGCTTCTAATTTTATATGCTTAAAATTACGCAGATTTCAGTAGGCAAAAAAATTAAATATTTATAGATTCGCAGGTACTATACGGGTATTGTTTTGTACAGATTTAATAATAATTAACACTTTATAAATTAATTAAACAAAATATCCAAATCAATTGAAGAAAATATCAGCTATAAATGAGACTTCATCGGTAAATGATTCTTTCAAATGAAGTGTAAGCTGACTACAGTATCATAAGAAACTCTGCATGTTCTCTTTTTGAAGCTTTTATTGATATAAGAGAGATGCCGGAGAAAGCTGGGGAAAAAAATCTTTTTTTCTTCCTCTTATAAAAAATTTCTTATTAAAAAAAAAAAGATTTGAATTCTAATAAAGCACTTACTTTTACGAAATTTGATTTAGAACCGTTATTTTTCATACATTTTAAAATGACCACAAGTGTTAGATTACTTTTTTCAAATTTCTGAATAAAATGTCACCATTAACGGCTGAATTTTAGAGCCCCTTGTCTTCAGTCATTACTATTTTATATTAATGAGATAGGTAAGCTTAAATAAGAATATATTAATAACAATTAAGTTGATATACAAAAATAAGAAATGCCACGATATGATTTGAAATTTTGAAGTGAAAATTAGTGATTGTGTGATAACTAATAAAAAAATTTTTTATCTTTAATATTCACGCGTAATTATTAATAAATATAAAAGTATATTGCTGATAATATCTTTATATTTCAACGTTTTATTTTCACGAATCGACCATTTCTGCTAAGAATTTTTGAGGTGAAAACACTAAGTAATGCGCACAACTTCGAGTAATAACGTAACAGACAAGTTCAACGGCCTTGTGTCAAGTTTAGTACTACTAAATTTTAAACATTTTAACAAATTAGCTGTTACAATGTTTACTGCCAATTTATTTCTAATAAATGTTCAGAAAATATGATAATTTCTGCTAACCTAATTATTTTGTTTAAAAAAAATTTAAAATTTCGAACTCTAGATATCGAGATCAGTGGAACTTATAAATTTTGAATACTTTTCGAGAAAAAAATGCGCAGGAGAAAAAGTGACATCGCAACGTTCGGCCAGTCACCTCTCTGCCTCTGCCGCACCAAGCTAGCTCACAGAGCACCTGTAAGGAAACCACGTGATCGCCGCTACCGCAAGGAACGATGTGTCGTTCCTCGCGCAGACGCAGTCGGAATTCACCTCTTGGATGGTTTCAGTTCAGTCTTGTTTCTGTATCGTCAAAATTTCGTGTGCTATTTCGCAATAAAATCATTTCCTAAGTTTATAAACTGTGCTCCAGAGAAATATAAACTCAAAAACACTTTGGATTAATACACTCTGAAAATGCAGGACTACACTAGCCCGGATGTTGGGTGAATGTTTTGTTTTTTTCTACATCGTCCCTCGTCAGCGACGATTCAATCGCGGTGTGTTTGTGTTTAGTCCCAGAATGGGTCGGAACCGCTGCGCTGAATCGGTGCTTTGAAATGATGTTTTCGAGGAGTGCTGGGCCTATTTTAGGTGAGAAATTGAAATCGCTTTATCTAATAGTGTTATTAAAGCCTACCATGATACAAAGTGCTGATAAACTTAGTTAGTTTTATTGGAAATAATTAATATGATTTTTTAGTGTAGTGGTATCGTCGACGTACATGTAGATCTCGCGCCAATGGCACGTCCCCATCCGTGACGTCGACATTTCTCGGGTCATTCTCTGCGGCTAGAATGAAATGAATTTACGTGAAAAAAATAAGTTTTTGCTAAGTTTTAGCATTCATAAATTAGATTCAATTTCTTTGTGAAATACTTATCTGAACACAAAAATCAGATATTTAATTGTTACATTTTGTTTCGTTAGAAATGTGATTTGTTATGGAATGTTTATGTTGTGATTTGTCCTGTAAATATAATTAGGTTTGTTTGCTTAGTATTTATGTTACGCAATTTATTATTTTATAGTTAAAATTACATTATTTAAAAAAACTGACGTATCGAATTAATTGATAAATTCGCCAAACAAGCCAAGGTAATTTGCAACTTGTATTAATATTCCTCAACTTCCTTTTTTTATCATTGAGTTTATTTTGCTTTAATGACAAGATCACGTGATTAATTTCGAATGCATTTTATTTAAATGTCTGCTATTTGCTTCACAACGAAAAATATTACATCAACAGCAATATAACTTCTCAACTCTATTTTTGCTAATAGTTTAGTAAACAATTCGATTAATTAATTAATCATTTTTTACAGAGCTCTAAGCTGACGCGGAGAGCTCGTCGCACTTTTCTACAATATAAAATTAAATATTCAATCGAATTACATAAATCAATTTTCATCTGATTGTATTTATAACTTTGTATATAAAAAATAAAGCTTTTCATTTACAACAAATTGTAATGTTCACTATTATTCCTTACTCGTTTTTAAACACATTTCCCTTTGCAATTATGCAATGGAATGTAAAAATTATGATCCTTATCTTTTATGATAATGTTTGCAATGAGAGCCTTAATCAGCACTAACTATGAATGGTATCTAAAGATAGCTTATTTCTCATTAGTTTTGCAAAAATGTTGCAACCTGTAAGTTAGACTTAATTTTTTTCTTCCTGTAATTTGTTTTTCCTTTAAACCTTTTTCACATAAAGAACTGACCTTTCTGCAGGGGCATAGCTAAAGTTTACAGTGCTAGGGACAAATCTGTCTCATAATATCAGGGTCTTTTTTAAATTGTTTTTACCTATAAACAGAACTGTCAGGTATGATTTTGTGCTTTAAAACTAATAAGCAATTAATGCTTCAAAGATATATTTAAGGCAGTTTATAATTTATTTTAGATATATTTAAATGACAGATATAAGCAAGGAATTATAATACTTATTTAAAAAATGCTTAAAGATTATTTTATGAAAAT
Organism: Parasteatoda tepidariorum; assembly: GCF_982258835.1. Lineage (NCBI taxonomy): Eukaryota > Metazoa > Arthropoda > Arachnida > Araneae > Theridiidae > Parasteatoda > Parasteatoda tepidariorum. The sequence continues at coordinate 60,180,043 of NC_141764.1, forward strand.
TATACAAATATCACACTTTTAAAATTACGCTTTACTTATGAAATAAGCTTCCCTTAGATTCTAAATGTAGATTCTAAGTATTTAATAGTATTTTATATATTTTAATCTAGCAAACCAGTGGATCAATTTATATGGATTTTTCTCAGCTTGTTGTAAAGGAAAACCCATACCATTCTTGCATGTATAAGCTTCATAAAAAACTTTTTTTGGAATTTTAAACCTGACAGCAAAAAATCTAAGTTCATTTGTTAAATTCTCTGTCCAGAAGCAAGATTTGCCGCAAAAAAGTTATAAGGGTATTTTTATTCACTTACAATATTGACAATAAAAGAGAGTTTCAGAAAAATAATAGTATATCAAATAGGAAATTTCATTTATTATACATTTTATTTCTAAATTCATTGTTTAATTATGTTTGGCTTTAGTGTATTTATAAACATGAATTTGGTACCCAGTGCCATGTGTCCATTCTAACTATGTCATTCCCTTTCTGACTGCTCAACCTTTTTAATCGCTTTAGTGTTTTAAAGAATTGTAGAATGCATGCAACTTAAACTTAAGTGATATTAACAGATGCAGGTTTTTGACTAAGATGATGTTTAACAGGCGAAGTGTGTTATAAGAAGAGTCCTATTAAAATACTGTACTAGTAAACTTTTTCCTAATGTTCAACAAAAATAAATAAATAAAAAATTTGTGTGTGAAAAAAAGGTGATAGGTATTATCACTTCCTCCGAATTTTGAAGCTTAATTGTTATAGTTCAGATTGTGTAGATAAAAGGCTGTGTGTTACATCTCTTTGTTTTAACAGTTAATAAACTTTTTGTAATTCTTATGTTTTATGAACTTATCATTTGTATTGCTTTCATTTTCCTCGATTAAAGTAGTTAGTGTCAGAGTTGGCATCATTTTAACCACTTAAATTTTTTTATTTTTTAAATATCGATTTAAATCCACTTTTAAGGTTTCATCTAATCGAATAATGATAGGGGATGTATATAAACTACATTTGACGATAAAATAGGTACATTTTTTAGAGCTGTAATTATTAAATGTCAAAAAAAGTTTTAAGAAATCTGATTTAAATCAAAAAAAGTTATTCTTAAAATTAAAAAAAAAATCTGATTTTATCTAATTATTTTTTAAAAAAATTATGATTTTGCAAACTTTGCTTAGTATGAATGAATGTATTATGTTATTGATCCTATTGTGTTAAAAATTCTTGTGAAAAAATATTTCTTTAAAAATAATTTTTCCATGGTGTAAAACAAAAACTTAATAATAATAGTTTGATTGATATGTTTTTTTAACACCATAATCTCAATTTTATATTTTGCAATGTGCATACCAATATTACGTTTTAAGATATATTTAATATTAAAATGTTGGTAATTAAATCTGATATTTGTTAAATAGAATGCAAATAGATTTTAAGTGGTGAACCCATCAATTTATTTTTATGTTAACTGAGCATTATTATACATTTTATTATTTTAATATCAGTTTTGGGATCAGCAGTTAAAGAATTGAATGACTTAAGGGCCCTAAAGTGGAAATTGTTTGCATTTGTTTATTTTTGCAAACCTAGAGATGGGATGAATAATTTAAAAAGGATATGTTAAGAAATGTATCTAGTCAACTTCAAATCACCCTTCATTTTAGTTTTTGAAACGCCATTGTAAGTTTTAAAAATAAATTATGAAATTAAAAAAACCTCTAATGACGGAAATCTTGCATAGCATTTTTATTTGACCCATTTTTGGCCGAAGGTGCTTAGATGCACCATTTCTCTTGATATATATTTTTCTTGTTAACACTGTGTCGTTTATTTTTCACTTATTTTATTTTTCTACTATTAAGGGTTCAGAAGATGTCTGTAAAATATTAATAATTAATAGTTCAATTCTAGTAAACTCTTCCTGTTAAGAAAGTTTTTTGAACTTGAAACAGTTACTGACAAATTCGACTTTTTGAAAATATTCCATTTGAGAAAAATCATATATTTTTATGAAGGATTAAAGTTTCAAGTACTGTAAATAAAATAAAAATAAAACATATGTCTTAAACTAGTGTTCAACTGAAAGATTTTTATATTGATTTGGCCAATGATGCAATGTACACAGCATTTTATTTCTTAAGTAAAATTTTTTTCCTACCCCGAACTTCTTTTTTTATTGTATTAGTGAATTAATGAATATGATTTAAGTATATTTTGATGAAAATAATACATTTTATGAAAACTCTTATCGTTGGCCTAAAATGGGTTAAAGTGGTGTGTCTTGGGTTTTACGGTCCAGGGTAAACTTAAATATATGCACTGCATTTACATATAGTTTTGAATGAAATAAATTAATAAAGGAAGGTAAACAAATTACAATTCTGTAACTCTGATACAACGAAAAACATATTATAACTTTAAAATAAACGTATAAAAATTATTATTTAGAATATTATTAACTGTCTAGTTATTAATTATCAGTTTGTTATGTCCTGAGTGAGTTCTCATTTCATATCCCTTAATCACAGCCCTGCTTATTTATTTGGTGAGGGTGGAAAAAACCTATTTACCACAATATCAGTTGTATCTATTGCCACAATTAAGTGAGCATCACTAGTGACAGTAATAGCTTTCTTTTTATTTATAAATACAAATTTTTTGTCATATTTTTAGAAATTTCACGCTTTAATTAATACATATTTTTTATTCTATCAACAGGCCCAGCCAATGAAGTTTTATTTAGGTATTTTGACTTGAAATGAATATATCGCCCAATGTTAATTTGGAAAGGATTGAAGAGGCTGACCTCAAACTACAATTTCAACTGTAAGTATATATCCAAAAAAATTAGTGATATAATTTCAATAAAATCTAAGCCTTTATTAAGACTAGATATTATCTTAATATGTACCTATAATAATATGATAATCAGGGGTCTGTCCACGTTGAATTTACTACCGTTTAGCGGTACCTTCACAAATTCAGTTTTTATTCAAATTCAAATTAATCACAAATTTGGTAGTTTCACAAATTCAACTTTAGGAAAAACGGTAGTTTTACAAAGTACTTTTTCTTAAAATTTTATTTTTGTATCCTTAAGAAACGATAAATCTATATTTTTACTATGTTTTTGTGTTGATTTTTTAATATCATTTTTAATTTTTCACATATTGTGTCTAAATTTTCACAAAATAGGTACCTCTCAGAAAAACCTAGACAGACCCCTGATAATATTGTAGTACACAATATCAGTACAGTAGTACCTATAATATAGAATAATTGTGATAATATAATATTATTAATAATATTACTTTATATTTTGTACCCAATAGGTACCTATAATTTCTGGCAGGTTTTCTAACTCTTTAGTGGAATATGTATGGCAAATGAAAGTCTTATGAACTAATTATTCTGTTATTGTTTACTTAATAAAATCTGAGAATGCTGTGTATGTCATTTGAGGTTTTCCTGATATAAATTTTTCCTGGTTGACTGTTTTACCATTTCTCAGTTTTCACATCCTGTACTAACTCAAATTTTAAAAAGTTCAGTGCACAGAATTTAAAGGTTAACACCCAGAATAATTTTTGAACTTCAATATATGTTAATTAGTTAGTGTAGACATTATTTTAAATTACAAAAAATTAATTTAAAAAACTTGCTTTCTCAAAATAAACATACCTATTTTTTGGACAGACTTATATTCTTGTCTTTAAAATTTAAGGTATATCTGCAACCAAGAATCTTTTATGATTTGTAAATAATATCCTAACTTATTTTCTTATGATAAATAAACTTTTCAGCTGTGACAACTTATCAATTGCAAGAGTTAATAGTTAAATTATTTAAGAAATTTTTTAACTCACCAAACTAAATTCATATCAGAAAAAAATTTGACTATTGCCAAGCAAAAAATTCCTCAAATGATTAATGTTTTCATGTAGTATCTATTCTTAATCAGAATAAATTAAACCTTTATAATAAATTATTATCTTTTCAGCAACAAGTGCCTTAATGAAAAACGTCGTAGGGAGTCTGCCAATGACTACCTAGAAGAGCTAGCAGGCTTCTTTTCTGCTAGCGCATCTGACATGTGCTCCCTCTCCATCAACAGCAGTAATAAGTGTGCCATATTACAGGAAACAGTCAGCCAACTCCGTCAAATTAAATTAGGTACATTCCTTTTTGTTAATGAGACTGATAATTTTTAGCATATAACCATTACCTGAAAGCAGTATTTTTTCTCTATGCTCCTTTTTTCTTCAGTTAACTATGTAAATTGTTCCTTATGTTAGTAAATGCTCTCACGTAAAATTTTGTTTGCAAAGCCTTTATTTTTTTTACATAAAATAATATAATCTGGAATTTAAAAAAAAAAAAAAAAATTTTTTTAATGTAGGGTTAATGTCTTTCATAGGGTTAAAAAAATTAATTTTCTTATGGGAGAAACAGGTCTTGTTGGAACATTTGCATATCTATTCAGATATTTATAACTCTATACATCTATTTTTTATGTACTATATTGTGCTAATGATAATTTCTCACATAAATATTTAAAAACAAATTCATTGTTAATATCTCCAATAATTTCATTATTTTTAATATGGTATTTTTTATTTAAAAATTAAAAACTGAATTAAAAATCTCAATTTTGCCCAACTTTCAGTTTAAAAATGCAAACAGCTAAATATACCTTTATACATAATTTTAAATTTTTTACCTCCTTGGAGTTCCTGAAGTAGAGATTCAACTGCTTTTCAGATTTAGTTGATATAATTTCAATTTCAAAACGAGCATAACTTATACAACACTGAAGAACATCTGAGAGCACTTGAAGACACACTTAGTGCAAGAATTTTCAAATTACTTCTGACAAAATTTATTATAATGTGTCTGTTTTTATCTGCAAGTGACTTTTTTAATGGTTTTTGTATTTTTTCCCTTGTTGCAAAATGCTTTTTGAAATGTTTGCAATGAAAAATATATAAATTTTTAATATATTTTTGTTTCAGAAGAGTGCGGTTCAAGTGATGACCTTCAAAAAAGTGAAGTATCTTCTAGCAATCCTAATATTTTCGGCACTGATCTTTTAGCTCCAGTGTATCAGTCAATGCTACATGTAAGAATTCATTTTTGAAGATGTCATTATTTTTTCATGGCTTTTATGTTTAAAAAGTCTTGAATATATTATAATAATAACAATATAACTGATAAAATACTTGTATATGTGTACTGCTGATTTGTTGATGTATATGTAAAATAATATTGTGTAGTGATTCTGTTCATACACTATAGCATGTTAAATTCTCCAATAATAAGTTATGATATATTCTTTAGCAAGGAACGTACATAATTCTCTATCCCGAATAGAAAGAAGAAAAAAACGCTTGCAAATTACTAGCTAAACTTTATGTGTATACATATAAAATTATTTCTTTTACCTATTGGCAAAGTGGGTGCTGTTTTGGGTTTGATGGCGTGCACAACTTATTTGGACGTCATCACACTTTTCAACTGTGTTCAAGAGTAATAGTAAACAATGTGCATGCGTTGCTATGGCGACCGCTGCAGTTTTTCTTTCTATTTTCACTAGCAGGCATTTTTAATGTATTTAGATAAAAATTTTAAAGTAGTTTTATATTCATTTTACTATTAACTTTTAATTACTGGCTTGATAGTGATTTCAATATAAATATGAAAAAGGAAAATTATTTTGTGACTTCTTGAAACACGTACATAGGCAGGATTTGAACACCTATCCGACGACAAACATCAATTGAGACAGTTTTTGCAACCCATGATTTGAAATGTGGCATTTAAACGGAGTCAAGCCAGTAAGAATAAAGCATTTGACCAATGGGTAACCAGTGATCCTAATAAGGCAATCGCAACTCTTTCCTTTTTTCTTTTTTTATAACTGAAGCAGGCAAAAATATTTCTAAGTATCAAATTACATTGTTGCATTTCCTTGGTTCAGATCAGTCCTAATTAAAATACCTAAGGACCAGTAGTTTCCAAAAACTAGCAGAATTGCTCAATACTAATACCCGCTTTTTGTAAAGTAATATATCAGACATATACTGGGAAACTGATTTTTTCTTCTTTAAATAAAACTAAATTATGATATCAGACAATATATATACAGTACACTCTCGATTATCCGTGCTCATTCCGGAGACACACAAAAAATATAAAGAGAAACATTTTCAAGATTCAAAAAATTTGATTCATGAAGTTATAACACTACCAAATTTTTGGAAGCAATATTCGTAATTGGATTGCAGTATATGGAATATCAGCAGCATGGTCAAAGGTAAAATCGTCCACGTTATCACGATCTTGAAGAAAGATCATACCGCTTGATGAACAATCCTCTTCAGATGTTCAAGAAAAATATAACAGTATTCTCGAACAAGCCAAAAGAAATCTAAGGTTTCGAAATTCTTGATGAAGAAAATTTAGAAGATTGGTTTCAAAGTTATGCATGTGAGCCTGGCTTCCAGTATTTGACTGATGAAGACATCGTTATGTTGTTAAATCAAATAGTGATGATAGTAACTGATGCAGAATATGTAGTAAATGAATGAAATACAATTTCTCATTCTGCTGCTCTGTGGAAACTTTATTAGATTATATGGGAGGATTTGATTACAGTGACATTACTGCGGTAAAATTTGTGTATCAATATATGGCGAAGACGCATTACACATTTTTTAATAAGGAAAATTCCTAGTTTGATGTTATGCATGCAAATGTCAGTAATTTTTATATTTTTTGTACTGATATTGAATAAAAAGAGTTTTCAGATTATCCGTGTTTTTTGATTGTCCGTGCGACCTGTCCCGGTGATTAACCCGGATAATCGGGAGTGCACTGTATATGTAATTAGTATAATTGTGTCAACAAGGGTTTAAACTTGTGTTACTAACAGTGCAGTAAATTTAAGATTAGTACATTACTGCTCATTGGTCTCTCGTTAATCTTTTTTTATTATCTGTTAGTTTATATTATCTGTTTATTTTAAAAATATTTATTACATTATACAATTTTTTTCAGGCTTTAGATGGTTTCCTTTTTATGGTCAACACTGATGGAAAGATTGAATTTGTTTCACCTAATGTTAAAGCTTATTTAAAATATAATCACGTGAGTGCCCATTACCATTCTTGTTTAACAATAAATCCATGTTAGAAATATAGAAATATTGCTTCTATAAAGATAAAAACTAACAACATGCATTTCCAGAATAATTTAGAATTAGGTAAATGATAGAGATGCCAACTTGCTCCATTTAATGGAAATACCTTTTATATATATATACTTGCTTTAATAATGGCCTACCATTGCGTTTAAGTAATTCAAATGTTCATATTACATGTTATTTTGTTCAGATTAGTTTATGGTGAGTCTTAAAGTAGTGATGAAATAAAACAAAATTATGCATGTCTTAAATTTTAATTCTACTACTTTATGAATTCTTTAGGCTAAAATTAAACAGATTGCTCCCATACATTAGCTTTAAAGTATTTCAAATTTAGGTATTAATTAAAGATTTAAGCATAAGTAACATTAAACTATAGTACAAGATAATCATTGAAATATATTATTATTGAATTAAATTTATTCCTAAGTTTTATGGCTGAAGTACAAACTAAATCATAAGTTATTAAAGTGTGTGATTAACTAATATAATGTAAAAACAAAAATACTTAAGGTAATATGCAGAAAAAATGAATTAACTATTTTGTAAATAACTAAGCACTTCTTTAATCAGCTTTACTTAATTGGTTTATTAAAGTGGAGTTTTCTATCGTGGAATCATATTTAAAACGAAACCCTTATTAAAATTATGTTTATTATTTTGTCAATCTTATTAAAGAGCAGAAATAGCCATTGGTCCTGACGATTGGTGCCACATTTCTTTCATACTATTGTTCTTTTTTTTCTTCTTCTTTCCATTTTTATTATTTATCAGTTTCTAAAGTTATCAGTTTATTTCATTTTCTTGTTCTCTTTTTTCTCTGTTCTTATTCCACTCTGGTAGGTTGGCACAAATTTAATTTTAGTTTTTAATATTCTATGGATAAATCTGTATTCTATAAGGTTTCGACTTGATAATTTGCATACTATATAGAATTATATACTAATGGAATTATATACAGTTAAGCTATTTTTTTCGTATTCTTTGCAAATTTTTTTTCCAGTTCACTAATTTTGTTTAATTTATAGGAAAATTTGATTGACAAGAGTATTTATAATATTATTCACGTTGGAGATCACGCTCGCTTTAGTAGCAACTTGTTGCCTATGTCTATAGGTAAGAATAATGATTTTCTTTTCTTTATTTTACTATGCAAAAATAATTTTACTGTAAATTTAACTAACAGATGTCTTTAATGGTTAATTTATATTTGTCTTTTCTTTATTTACTGTCATTATTTTTGTTCAATTAATCATATACTAATTTATTGTTATGAAGCTTAAATTAATAATAAGGAGTTATTTTTATTAATGTACGTGTAACTATGTTGTTGTGATGTCCCAAATTAAATTTTTATCAAAAATTTTAAATCACAGGATCACTTGAAAATTTTTAGAAGTCAGAAGGTTTAACAATACCAATTAAGCAAATATTTTTAAGCAATTTTCTTAAAAAAGCAGGGTTCCCACTGGGCTGGGAGAACAGGGAAAACCTATAATTGTCCGGGAATTTACAATTTTTTTACAAAAACCTGGAATATTCCTATATCAAAGCTGGAAAATAACTAGTCTTAAAATTGTCAGTAACAGTAATCAGTTATTTAGATTCAAGTTAAATAATTCTTACATCTATTACAATTATTTCTTGTAAAAATTTCACGTTTTAGTTAAACTGAAATGTTTCCATCCTTATTTAATAATATTTTTTTACACAAAAAATCTAATATTTCACATAACAAATAAAAGAATCAAAGTTTTCTGGTGAAAATATGGTCTCAATTTTCATTAGAATTTACCTGGTATACCAGGAAAAGTCAGGGAAATTTTTTTTGCAAATTGAGTGGGAACCCTGAAAAGATTAATATTTAATATCAGGACTTGCAATGTACCTCAATTTCGAATTTCTTTTTGAGATTTATATTTGTGTAATTCTTTCATTTCTCTTTATTTCAAGATAAAAATTTATCAAAATCATGTTTTGTTATTGTCCTAACATTTCCATTGTAACTAGTAGGCAAAGTTTGTAAATTACTTATAATAAGATTGTAATATTACAGGTAACGGTTTCGGTTGGTCTGAACCAAATGAATCGGTCAGTAAAAGCCGATCTTTCAACTGTCGCTTTTTGATTAAACCTCCTGAGGATCAGGAGGAGACTATGGAAGAAAAGCAAACTCGGGTTTCACAGTATGAAAATATGCAGATTTCAGCAGTACTTTTACCTTACTCTGGAGAAAAGACAGAGACAGATGACTTGGAAGCAGGTATACATTTGTTTTAAATCCTGTTTTTAAATTTCATTCATGTAACAACTTCATTATATTTTCAAAAAATTTAATTCTTAATCGCTGTCTAATTACTGCAACTCTGATATTTCTGTCATATTTTTCAGAATTTGACTACTTGAATTTTAGTTAATTTTATTCTATATATATATGTGTGTGTATGTGTATTGTACTGATTCCAATCTAGACTAACTTATATGTTGCAATAATAATAACTAATTTATTATTATTGCAACAACATTTTATAAAACGATGAGAAATTATTATTTGTATGTCTGTAAATTTTCAAAATTATGTTCTGTAGGCAATGTGCTTACTTTCTTCATTACCCCCTAAGAAGAAAATATAGTTTTCCTTAGCCTGGTGCATCGAAGTGGCCTTTTTTTCTTTTATGTCTTTACCTTTAATTTTTGTATAGAGCATATTTTTTCTAGTAGGGTTTAACAAATCTAGGTGGAAATGTTATAGGATTTATAAAATTAATGCCACTATAGCATGGTTAAGCATAAAAAATATTTTAGTATTAATAAAGAATACAAATGAGAAATACAAATTATTATTTCTTTTGTCAGTTATTCAAAACCTCTAACAATTTCATCAAGTAAACACCAATAATAATGTTTAATTAAATCAAGAAAATTTTTCAAAATTTTTTTCTTTCTATTTCATGATTAATATATTTTTTTCTCTCCATTTTCTAATTAAATTTGCGAATTTAACTTTTTTATTGATTTTATTTCTTGAGTTATTTAATTTAATTTTTTTTCTTTAGATATTCAAAATCGTTTAGTTTGTGTTGCTAGGAGATTACCACCAAACGAAAAAAGCAATCTTCCCGCAACCGAACAGTTTCTCACCCGTCTTGATCTTAGGGGAAAGATAATATCCATTGATACAAGGTAAATATCATTGTTAAATGATTTATTTTGTTCCTTTATTCTTTAGTGTTTCCCTTCCTTAAAGTTAAAATTTTTTTTTTCAGTGGTGTTTCTGCAACCTACAGTCAATATTTAAACAAAGATCTTGTTGGGTGTAGTATTCAAGAACTCTGTCATCCGGATGATTTTCAGAAACTTGGTCAACATTTGAAAGAAAGTACGTTACTACACATAATTGCATTATTAGTCTTTTTTTTCTTCTTTCATCTCTTCCCTAATTAAGCTCGCTATCAATTTTGAGAAGAACTTTTTAAACTAGACGTAATTAAATCTATTGACTAACTAAATTTCACTGAATATTTTATGTTTCTTACAAATTAATTTTTAAAGTTTTTGCTTAAATTTGTATGTTGAGTATATTTTATTACTCAATAAATGTGTTTTCTAATCATTATTTTTGTTGCACAATTTTTTTATTTTAAGGCGATGCAACTGAATTTTGGTGTGCAGCCTAATAAAATTTGTATTAGGCTGCACACAAATCTAATTAAATCAGTTTTGTTTTAGAGAGTTTTGTGCAGTTTAACTTATTTTATGTAGTCTAGTATATTTCCTTTAGCATAATTATAAGTTTGTCTAATAGTGTAAGTCTAATAGTAATAGTGTCTAATAGTTTTCAGATTTAAAATTAGAAAGTAGTCTGTCAGAATTTGAAAATAATCAAATGATATTTCTCATAGAAATGATTAGAGGACTCTTAAAATTATATATATCTATTATCCAAAGAAGATTTTTCCTTAGTTTTTCGTATCAAGGACTTGCAGTCCTTTTAAAATTAAATATATCTATTATGGTTTTTCTTTAGTTTTTCATATCAAGTACAGAAAGCATTACAATTTATACAAATATTGGTGCTATTTTTACAGCCCTCCAGCAAGGCAGCAACACCAGTGGCATCTATAGACTTCGACTAGCTCACGAAAAATTTGTTTTTGTTCAAACAAAAAGCAAGCGTGTGAATTTCAACCACATGGCTAGCAGTGAACAAGAAATTATAATAGCTACACATACAATTTTAAGGTATTCAAAATAATAGTTGTTTTAATATTCTTACAATGTATTTATCATTATTAATATATTTTTTTAAAATAAATTTGTCCATTTCTATATTTGTTTTAACCAACCAACTAATTTGTAAATAATTTCTAATTATGTAATTGTGTACTGGACTAATGCAATTACTTGACAATCTTAATAATAAGTTAATTCCAGTTTTTTTTAACATAATTTTTAGCATATTCAACAAATAACTTAAATTTATTCATGAAAAATTTAAATGAATAATTTTTTCTTCTTCTTTTTATGTATTGTATAACTAAATATATCTATTACCATATAATAATGTAAATAGTTTTTTATAGTATTAAAAATAATTTTTTTTTATGAATTTTTTAAAATAATAAATTACCTGGACTTTTTTGCATTTTGTTTTCTATATTTAGGTTTGTACTAAATCTAAATATATATTTTTCGTACCTGTAGGAAATACATTCCATGAATTATAAAACTATGTTCCCGTTATTTTTAGATTAAAGTTTGATGTTCTTATTATTTTTAAAAACAAAAACTAAAGTTTTCATTAGGAATGTTTTGATTTTATTTTAAAATATTGTCTATTAGAACATCATGTTTTAATTTAGCTGGCAAATACCTATTTGTAATGTTTATAAGTTGATTCCCAGGTTTTTATTTTTAAAAAGCAAACAAGCAATTGAGGTAAAATTACTGTAATTCCTTTTTAAAACATCTCTAAACTTGTTTCTAATAAAGAATAAAATGTTGAATTTAGAAAACATAACCAAGGACAAAAAGTAAAGTAAAAGAACCTTATTTGAACCTCTTTACGAGTAATGTTTGTCCAAGTGCATTGAGGTCGCAGAGAAATTTCTATTTATGAGGATAGTGCTGCAGATGCACTTAAAAAATTTTGCTAGATTAAGAATTACTTATTTGTGTAAGGATACGCAACACAATATCATATTTAAAAGAGAAAAAAAAGCATTGGAATAGTCTCATTTAAAACTTTGTTTTGCATTGTAATACTTCTTTTTTCAGTTACAGTAATTATAAGATTTAATGCTTTGATCTAGTTACAAAATTTGCATAAGATTTTCTTAGTCACAAAAATATTGAATTCCTAGAGTTCCTAATTTTTGACTTTTGGTATCATTCTTTTATAAACAAAAAACTAGTTTTTAAATAACACTCTTTTGATTTGATTAAAATATGTGTGTTTTCAACATCAGAAATTGAATGTTTACATTGTATGGTAATATACTTTAATGTTAAAAAAGAATGAAGATTATTTTAAAAAAAAATACTTTGGATAACTTATATTTAAAAACTTTTTTCATTGTGTTAATAACATTTCTTTTTAATTACAATATGTTCCAAACTTTTATGTTCTTATCCTAATTATTATTCTTTGTTTTAAAGGGACAGTGATCATTGCTTAGAAAATGCAGTAGCACCCCCAAGAAATAATCCTTCTCCTGTTAGTGCTCCTTCATTAGGTAGCACTATGAATGGAAACTCTTATTCATTTTCCTCAATGAGTCCTCAAGATTTTAATTTTAATGACATTGGGATGGAATTTTTACCATCCTCTAGCTGGGATTTAGGAGCTGGAGATGCACAGGATTTGGATGTTCCAAGTTTACCCAATACCCTCGGTGCTCCCTCCACTCCCGTGAGCAACAGTAGCAGCATCAGCTCTGGTGCTCAGCAACAACGGACTCAACACCCCTCTGGCAGTGCCTTCAGTCCAGAGCTTGTCTCCGGTCGGGGATCCCCAGCGATGCAGTCACCAGCTCAGCTGAGCACAACAGGAAGTCCAGCCCCTGGCCGAGTGACTCCTTTTTCGAATAACTTTGCCTACAGTCCTGTGTCATCACAAACTCTTAGTAGGACTTCCTCACCAGCCCCAAACCTCATAAAACGGGAAGAGCAGCATTCTGCTGCGAGCAGTAATGCTGAACTCTCAAACCTTAGCCCCATAGGTGGCTTGATTAGTGATAGTCAAAACTGTAACAATGCTACTCAAAAACTTCGCAACCTCCTCACTCATGGTATGGAGGAGGCTGATTCCTCTGTTCCTAAAAACATTTCCTCCGATAAAATGGAGGAAGTGGTTAACACTGAAAATGGATTTCCATCCAGAAATCAAACGGATGGTATGACTTTGCATAATGAAAATATTATACTACGCGAACTTCTCAACCAAGAAGATGAGGATATTGTAGATGAAGCCGCTAAAAATTCCTCTTGTGATTCTAATTTAAATATTTCTCCCGAACTGGGTTCAAATGATCCTCTACAAAAAAGGACTATGAATAACAACAACATGTTGAGAAAGGTAAGTAACATGGGTGTTGCTTACCTTAAATAGATAATAATTCAACTAGATAATATTAATAATTTCAGAAAATTATGTGTTATTTGATATTTTAATATTGACAGAAAGTCATAATAATACTAAGCTATATTTAAAATGGGGTTGTAAACAAACTTAAAAATTGATCAATCATTTCACATAGAGTTCGGAATCTTGTTATTTTAATACATTATTATCCATGTGGTATGTTTGGCAGCATGCAAAATTCAAAAAGTGGAGGAATTCACGAATTTTTTAACTGCTCAATGTTAGTAATTTTGTTTTCAATTTTTTATTGCTTAATTATTTTTTTTTTAAAAGAGAATGTTCACTAAAAAAATTGAATTCAAAATTATATTTCTCAATAAAATAATTATTTACTTTTACTCTGTGTGCATCACAAGTTTTTTACTTGTTAGAATTTATTTTACATTAAAATTTTGTATTATGTGATATCATAAGAAAAAAGCATTACTTTTTATTAATAATTATATTTATTTTGATAGATCTGTTTTTTGATTTTTTTTAAAAAAAAAAAGGAATATTTTTGAAATAAAAGTTTGAGTTTTTCTTTTTTTAATTTTTTTTAATGCATTTCATTTTTTCCAAGTTTGAAGGATTTAGAAGAATAAGAAGGCTTTAGTGCTTAGAACACTAATGTTTATATGAAAATTAATCATTTGCTGTCAATATGTCTAAGCACGCTTGCTTGCAACACTGCATTACTTAAATTACTGTGCTAGTGGCTCTTTGCTCAAAAAGGTTGTGCAGCCCTATGTTAAAATCTGAATTATGTAACATTGCAGTTTATATGTTAGAATCTTTTTTTCTTTGTCTAATTTTTCATTCAAATTTTCTACCAAGGATCCAGTGCTTAGAACAGTAATGTATTTATAAAAATTAAAGCATTGTTTCATTGCTACATTAGTAAAACATGTTTAAAAAACCTTTTTTTGTTAAGATCTGATTTGTAAAATATTTTTACAAAAAAACAAGTGTTAGTTGCATTTGGCTGATATAAATTAAGAGAATAAATTTAATTGAAACCTGTTCTAGTTAAATCTAGTTTAACCATAAAGGGTAGAAAAAGAAAGAAACTGAAAAAATTTTTCTACTACCAAAATTTAAAAAAAAATAAAAGGTTACAGCATATATAAATTTTTTAAATGTACAGTGTCACTTGTTTATATCTAAAATAATTCTTGAATATTAAAAAGTGAAATATTTGTTATTCAGGCAAGATCAACTATTGTGAACTTGCTAGGTTTTTAAAACCTCAAAATGTTTACAGCAAGTACCATAAAAACATAAAGTAATTGATCCTCAACACTTTTACTAGAAAAAATTTGAATGCTGTGAAGTAAAGTCTCCAACTATTTAAATTATCAAATAGAGTTAAACCCGCTAATGATGAATGTGGAGGTGCTGCAATATTTGCTTGTTTTAACTGAGTGCTTTGGAAAAATTGGATTCCTGAAAAAATTGAAAAAGTTCAAGCATATTTACTAAATTTTAATTAAAATAATTAGTTTATTTAGTTTTCTATTCAATATTAAACGGGTTATTTAATTGTCGTATTATGTTTTTCTTGTATTATTGTTTTTGGACAATTCTCATCGCCTGAAAAAAATTATCACCCGCACCTTTGCTCTTTGAAAAAGTTCACATGTTTGCTGAATTTATGATGCAATACAAACTTGAAGTTGTCTTCAAAACTGTTGAATGAATTGTTTCAAGAAGGGTTTAGCTAAGCTGGAGCGGTGAAAGTTTGTAGAAATTTTGTGAATCACAAAAACATTGCTCACTAACACCAGGGTTATTCGCTATACTCCAACAAACATAAAATTGTATCGACAAGTATTTTAAGTTTGTTTGTTAAATCAGGGCTCATTGTAAACAAATTTGACTGTATTAACTAAATTTCTACTCAAAGGTATTTGCAAAGATTATTTTTTTGTTCAGGATTAAATATTATTCCTAATTATTGGAAGAAAGTTCCAACCGGCAACTGTCTGATTTTTGTGAAACAAATTAACAAGTACTGTGAAACAAATTTATTGTATTACACAATAGCCAAAAAATACATCTTTAAAAGGACTTTACTCCACAGGTTCTACTTATTTTAGTTGAATTCACTGAAATATAATTGAACTTTCGAAATACTTCTTGGATAATTTAAAAATAAATGAAAGCTTTATAACTAACTGGTATTACCTATACCTATGTTAAAAGTTACATTAGATCCCACAAAAGAGCTAATAAGCTATTAGTATTTAGCAATTGATATTAGTATGTTAAATTAACATATAGCGCCAAAAATAAATAATTTTAGTAATAGCAACTAATTGATAACTGACTGATAGCCAAGTAGCTGACTGACATTTCTTATTGTCCTTTTTATACTTATGCAAATTAAGAAGTTAATTCTAATTCTATCAATTTTGGAATTAAATATGATAAACAGAGAATGTGAATTTGACGAAGTTTTCTCCCGAGCATTTTGGGCTAAGTATATAAAATTGGTGTTCTCTTGTGACTGCGATTTTAAACAAAACACAATGAGGATATTTTTTTTCTTCATGTAATCTTACTCTATGAAAACTTTTATGTATGACAAAATATGCTGGCCATTTTTTTAAAATAGAAAATGTTTTTTTAATTAATTACTGCACACTAAATTATCAAATAAAATATCTAAAAGGTGTAATGCATCATTATAGATTTTATTTAAAATAAAACAATTAATAATTTATTGGGCTCAGTACACTATGGAAATTGACAGTTCAAATTTTAAGATGATACACAACACTTAGTATTATTTTGCATGGAACCCCATTTTGTTAACATAAAAATTTTGATGCTTAGGTTGAAATTTTTGTGGAATAGCCCTAGATAAAAAATGACATTTAAAATTATAATTATTTTTTTTAGTGATTGCCATGCAAACATTTTTATTTTTACTATATGTCAATCAAAATTTTTAATAATATGCTGTTTTGCTTTAAATTTTATTAATGGTAATTCATATTATACATATCTCACATTTTGACTTTTTAGTTGTAACTTTATTTTTTACTTGACTCACATAAGAAGTTCTTTAATGCGGAGAAAAAAAGTTTTTATTTAATTATTAGTTAATTTCTTTACATCCAGCAAATATTTTAATCAGTACAACTGTATGAATACTTTTTTTCTTTTCCTTAATTTTTTTGGTTATAGATAGCTTATTTAACATTGCCCTTATCCCTGGTAGTAGAAATCTTACAGCACAGCTAAAAAAATTGCTGATTATCAGCATTACCAAATAGTAATTCATCTAAGGATTTAGAAAATAAAATGAGATTACTCCTTCATAAAATTTTCTTGTCCGTTCGAAAATTAAAACTTATTTATGCAGATTTTGCTAAACACGTGTTAATTTTGGAATAATAGCTTTTGTGAGACTGTAGGATTGCTGACAAATTATACTGTGCAAACTCAAATTACTTGTGAAAAATCATACTGCATATTGATTAAGTAAATTCTGTTACAAGGTACTAATTTAAATTTCAACTTATAAAAATGAAAAAAATCAGTTTTTTTTTTTTTTTTTTTTTTTTTTTTTTTTTCAAATGAATATTTGTTACAAACTCACAAGAGCTATAAAAATAGCATATCATTTACTAATAAGCATTATTTCATATGAATACACAGCCTTTAAAAAACCAGCTTTAATGTGTTAAAGAACCAATTTGTAATCAATGAAAATCTATCTTCCTGTCTAAAACTAGAATCAATGAAAATCTTACAAAGAGAATGATAAACTAACAAATATTCCACAATCAACACAAACGAAGCACAAATGCATGAAAATAAATTTGCTAATAAATTATACAAGTACCTAATGTTTACAATGAAGGACACCTTTATGATATTAAGGTAAACTAATAAACATTGAACGATTAACAATAAGAGAAACACTATTGTCGAGCAACATTTAAAACTCATAAATATAATAATAAATTTTCTTCAAAATTAAACGTGTCAATTACTGTAGAAAAGCATTTTTTGATACATATACTGACTAAAAAATTTTGTTTAGCACTCATTTTAAGCACAGCAATAGCTATATCTGAGATATATAATAATAATAAATTAGCAGATGAATTATCCTTGTGATATTTACTCTGAAATACACAATTGTGGTACACATGTGAACTTAATAACAGGTTATGAACAACACTTAAGGCAAACACAGTTTAGCAGTTATCAAAACCTATATCCATAACAATAAATATGCTAATAAATTATGCATAAGCAGCACAATCATATTTATTTTACAATAATAGGAAAGTTCAAAAGTCTATGCAAAACAATTTGGTATAGTAAGACAAAATCAATCTGAATATAGTAGCCTATATATGTTTTAAATGCAGATAAACAGTCAAAATACATGTGCATTATCATATTAAACAAAATGATTGAAGTTTTATTGTTTGTGATATTTTATTGTATTTTATGTCTGTTGCTGATTATTTTTTTTTATTTTAGAGCATACTTCCCAAGGAATTTAATTTTGATGTATAGAATTTGACCTATTTTATTATTTATCAAAGTCTATATCTTATAAAATAAAGCTCCCAAAGAATTAATTTTAATATATAGAATTTGCCCAATTTTATTATTTATCAAAGTCTATATCTTATAATAAAATTATCTGGTAATAAATTTTACCCATTTTTTAAAATTGCATTTACCTACAAAGTATTTCATTTTACTAGCTTCTTAACAATGGTGAGGATAAAAGCTTTAAGAAAAATCAAGATGTACTAATTCAACAACTTCTGAAGACAGAAGGAAAAGTGGGTGAAATTTATTATACATTATAATTATTATTATTAAAATGTGTTTATGGGGGCTTAATGAATACCTAATTGAATAAAAATTAAAAATAGAGTTACAAAGGAAAATCAATTTGAAGCTCAGGATGTAAATACGGATTGCTATAACCTAAATGTTTTATATATATATCTTAAATGATTCATCAAATCCAAAAGTAATTTATTTTATTCATTTATAGAAAAAAATCATTTTAGGTAACAACACGTTATGAATCAGTGTTTGAATAATAAATTCAATGAACAAATTTTATCATTAGTCTAAAGTGCATTGACGTCCGGTGGCCGAGCGGTAGCGCTTCGCGCTGTCGTGCCACAGATCCCTGGCAAGGTTGACTCAGCCTTTCATCCCTTCAGTGGATTGATAAATGAGTACCAAGCATGCTTGGGAACTAAACACTGGGGGTTCCGCGTTCGGCTGACCGGAACATCTGCTCCTGCACCCCAGAGCCCAAGGTGAAGAAAACTGAGATGGGCACAGTAGGCCTTGACCCTCATGGGCTGCCGCGCCACTGATTTTAGAGTTTTATAAAGTTCATTACTTTTCTGTAAATAAAAATATCTATCTCATTTTATCAAAAGCTATTTACAAGTATAAAAAGCTAATAAAATGCTTATAAATAACTGAACACAAATAACTGCTTTGATCAAAAGATTTTTATATTATTAAATTCTGTAGTATTATAAAATTCTATAGTATTAATGTAAGATGAACATTAATTTTTTTCTTTAAGGAAAGTCAATTAAAAATTTTATCTCTCAGTAAACTTCACCATAGTTTTGCCATTTAATTGAATAAATTTAGCATTTTTAAAATAACTCGCAATTTTTTAGGTTTCAGCTTATACCACTTTAAGCTATTTAGAAAAACTATATATATCTTTTTGCTCGGTTTTACTGCTATATATTTTTTTTTAGTTGAGAGTTTTTTAAGCTTGCCTGAGTTAGACTAGATCTTTTAGTGTCTAAATTTTGATTATGATAACAAATAACATTCTTAATAATAGCATTCTTGTTATTAAATTTTTTTTAAAAATATCCTCTTTAACATGATTAATAACTTAAATATTTATGATCTAAATAATATCCTGTCTCTAATTAAACTAATATTTTCAAATTGTGTGTAGCTTTTCAATATATTTTATCACAAAACTTGACCTTTATTTGTGTGCAAAGGCTGTGCATAATAACTTAGCAGAACTCTAAATCATCCCCTATAATATAAGAAAAGGTATATTTAATTGCTTTTGTTGAGCTACATTTTTCTTAATTAAATTATTTACCAATTATTTTGAATAATTTTTCTTCAGTTTCTATAGTTTTAACATGTATATTAAAATTTCTTTGTGTCAACTTTTAAATTGTTAATTATTAACTTTTTTTAACAATTTAATTCTTTTGTTACATGCAGTATTTACATTATTGAAAAAGATCTCAAATTACTGTAAGCAAGGGCTATTGTAATGTTTTTAGTTTATCTTTCTCAAATTAAGGGTTTATCTCTGTTCTTGATTTATTATATAAACTAATGAAAAATAAATGTCAATTTGCCAGGTTGCCATCAGCATGTTTCTATATAACTCTGATTAGTTGGATTATAACAGAGCTCTAAGCTCAGTTCCTCTTTTTTAAAGAGTTGAGTTGTGTAAAAAAATAAAAGTTTTATTCTAAGTGTTTGGCATCAGGCTAAAAATCAGTTTTCAGTTTGAATAGAGTAGTTTTCTATTTGATATCTATCCATTATTTAATATTATGGATAGCTTAATTAATTTTATTAAACATCATAGCTATTTCAAAAAGGTAATTGTTTTTCCTGAATTAGCTTTTTTTTTGTTATTTTAAATCTTGTTTTTTCTATGCTTAATATCTTTACACTAAATTGAAAAAATTATGTTTTCCTAAACAACTTGTATATAAATTTAAATCCCTAATTAAAAAACCTGCATATTTAATTCATGTAAACTAAGCATGTATTATTATTTAAATAACAAAATTAATTATATTTATACTTCTAATTTAGGTTTATGTTTACATTTTATTAAAAAAATTTATATTTATATTGTTTTGAAATAGCCTTCTTATAAAAGAAAAAGAAGTGTGTCTAAATTTAAAATTTCCAACTGGAGTAAATAATTAATTAAAATGATAAGCTAATAAGAGCTTAATATCTGCCCAGCAAAATTCAAAGCATTCCCTAAAAAATTGGGAATGTTAGTATTAATTGCTAATTTTATTTGCACTTTATTGAGTGATATAAAAATATTAGTTTTAATTACTAACTTTCAGTTTTTTATTATGAACTTTCAGTTTTATTTAACTAAAGGGTTTCTTTAAAATTATGTGGACAATAATTCAAGGAATTTTTTTTAAATGTACGCCATTTTGAAAGTTTATTTTTTGTTAAATAGGTAAATTATGCAAGTTTTCATAATTTTTCCATGCAACTGCTATACTAGTTAAACTTTTATGAAGGTCTATGTTAAATTCTTAGTTAAGAAAGAATTTTGTTTCCTTATGAATAGTAATATATATTATAATTTCTTTTTTGTAGGTATCTGGAGATCTTAATTTAAGACTCGATGTCAAGACAGGGTGTCCATCACCACGATTAGGAGCTGACTCTAACATGAAAAGGAAGTCCCCCGATACACCCATCGATGAATCTGCTGCCAAACGACCAGTCCCTCAAAATCCTCATGTACGTTGTTTTTATTTATATAATTTTTCTAATGGGGCGGGATGAATTTTCATTGAATTGTAATTATTCTACCATTTTAATAGCTTATCTTTTCTTTTCAAATTTTGTGCAAGTTTTTTTTTTATATGTTATTTTTGTATTCTCTAAATTGTGTTAGGTTCTTTTTTGTTCTTCTTTATTGGTGACTATTAGTTGTTTGAATGTTTTCCATTTGGTAATGTAACCTGTTGAGTGAAGTTAGAAAATTTTCAATAGTTTTTTATTAATTTCTGCAATATTGCTACTGTGGTTAAGAAGAAGTTTAAAAAAGTGATGCAGTTGCAAGTTTTAAAAAAAAAGTGATACATCTTAGTTTGAGTATTGACAGTGTTTTTTATCTTTAAAATATACTGTTAATTGCTGCTTTTGGTGATTTTTTGACAGAATTTAGGAATAATAAAAAGTTGAAATAGTGAGTTTCTTTAAAAAATGAATGAAGTTATTAAGTTTTAAAAAGTGTTTGGGATAAAATTTTTCAAGCTAATGTACAAATTATTTTGGTCACTTTTTTCCAAATTGATCACTTTTTTATTGTCTTATTGATATGACATTTTCTTGAACGGAACCCTGTTCTGAAAAACCAACTTTCTTACCTCAGAATCACATTGCTACAGATAGGCAGTTCCTGGCATTTATTTAAGATGCATTAAATGTTTTTGTTAGTTTTTATAGTGTTATTATCAATAAAATATGGAGAATTTTTAAAAATTAATAAAAAAATATAAGAAATTGTTAGGTATACTATAAATTATTATTTGAAAATCATTAGCTTTAGTTAGAAAAGTGTTGAAAACCTCATTAAATTCCAGTCTTTTTTTTTCTATTTATGTTTCAAGTTTGTAAAAACAAAGAAAATAAATAAACAGTAATCCTTTTTTCTTCCCTTAGTCAAATAAAAAGTGTG
Organism: Parasteatoda tepidariorum; assembly: GCF_982258835.1. Taxonomy (NCBI): domain Eukaryota; kingdom Metazoa; phylum Arthropoda; class Arachnida; order Araneae; family Theridiidae; genus Parasteatoda; species Parasteatoda tepidariorum. The sequence continues at coordinate 60,202,355 of NC_141764.1, forward strand.
TTATAATAATTCATTTCCTTATTGAACCTATTTTTCTCTTAAACACTATTTTTTTAATGGCAAAAATAATATGAAAGTAAAAATGTAATACTATATTGTATAAAACTTTCAAAACTATATTGTATAAAACTTTCAAAGTTGGTCAAAGGTGATTCAATACAATAAATGTAAAAAAAAAAATCAATCATTGAAATTACTTGAAAGCATCAAAAAATAATAACTCGAATACACAATACAAAATCTGTCTGCCGTAACACCTTGTTTAAAATTTATAATTTGGAATCCTTGAGAAAATAAATAGTTAATAGCTGTCTATAAAGCAACTAATAAACGACATAGGTTCACAATGAAACATGTCAAAAAGTTATCTGCGAATATGCGACTCATTCAAGTGTACATGGAAATCCATAGAAGTAACTGTTGTGAAAGTATATTAAAGAAGCACATAGATTTACAATGAAATCAGCATAAAACTGAGCATGTCAAAAGGAGATTGCTTAAAATGATTAAATGTGTGATTCAAAATTTTGTATCATAATTATTTCAAAAATCAGAGAGCTACATAGATTTTGGATTTAATTTTATTTCTGAAAAATAATTACAAACATTTTTTCTCCTTAACAATCAATCTTTGCCCAAGGTTCAGAATTTCAAAATTTTAATGCAGATTTTTTCAGATATGGCTGACTGAAATTTTGCATAAGTTGTGTCTCTTTGACCAATAAACATATAAATTGTAAGAGTTTAATGCCTTAGAATTACATTGTTCATTACATAGTTATTATTTATTTCTTTATTTTCTTATTTCCTTTTATTTATTTTAAAAATATTATATTTTATTATCTGCACAAATATTGAATTTTAATCATGCGTGTATTCAAAGAAATTTCAACTCTGGAAAAGAAAAGACTAGAAAGAGATCAAATATTATTACTAGCTACCATTTAAAAAAAAATTTTGGGGGGAGCCGTAGTCTGGAATTTAGTCTATGATAAATTATGAAGAAGCTTCACTTAGTTTATTTTTTGGAGTATCTGTTAGTTCATGACCTTTATTTTCCCTTCTTTTATAGGCTCGTCTGGCTGGACAGAATCCCATGCTGGCTTCAATGCTGGCACAAACACCTCGTACAGCACCATCTGTACCAACTAGCATTGCTAATGCAATTGTGTCACAACTACCACAAGAAAGACTGCCAAAGAATCTTGAAAAGAAACTGGTCCACACTCCTTATACAGGAACTTCAAGTGATACAACCCCAAATAACCAATATAGTTTCAGTCAAGTACAAATTGGCTCTCGTAGTCTGTTGTCTACTTCATTGCAGCAAGAGGTTGTTACAGCCGATTCACGTGGCCATGTTACCTTAGCACCGCAAACTTCAAACTCTGGTTTTTCGCAGTTGCAAAATTTCAATTCGCAAAATATAAACCTACAGATAGGTGGCTACGGCAGCCAGTTTCCCACAACTTCCCAGCAACAGTCTAATATCCAAACAGCCAACATGATCTTAAACACCATAGCTGAAGCTAGTAAAGACTCTAAAACAATAATTAATTCAAATGATCCAGATTTATCCGATATTCTTGATCAGGTAAGTGAAAATTTTATTTTTTATTCGCTAATTACACTGGGGAACAAATTTTTTGTTGCATTTATACAACTACTTGATTTTGCCTGATTCAAATGTAGGAATTTCAAATCTAAAATTAGTTTTGCTCCTAAAGCTACAGATTTTTTCTTAATTTGACATTTTTGATCTATTTTTTGTCTAAATGTACAAGTTTAACAACATTATATATAACAAGAAATAGCGTAAATGTTGTAGTGAACTTCTGGGACAGTTAAGGCACATCATCGGGGTTATAATATAGAAGTCCGTAGTGGCCCCTGTGACAGAATTTTTTCGGGCTTTCTGCGACATACCTCTCTAATACTAATATCTTTCTGCAAGATACTTAAAAATAACAAATATGCATGTTACTAATCTAAAGTGACAGAAGCGTTAACTTCAAAATAATAAATAACAAAAATCAGATCAAATAAAATAATTTTAATTGAATATGAAATATTTTTTTTAAATTTTAATATTATAGACCATCTTCTCGCATTTTGTAGGAAGATAACACACTAATTATTTCCTTTTCACATTTTGTAATTCATCATGACATTTAAAAAAAATCAAACAAAAATCTTAATATCTGTGGCAGTAACTACCGAAAAAAAGATCGACGGTGAAATCACGCAAATCGGACTCTTCAAAAGGGGGTTACTAAATGCGTTATTTAATTTCGAGATTCAGTTGTAATAAATAATATGTTAAAAATATTGGATTTTAAAAGCTATGTGGAAATCAGTAGTAATAACTGCATGAAGAAATAGAGATATGATTTCTACAGAAACAAAAACCACATCTTTTACTTCATTATTTTTCATTATTCTCAAATAAGAACAGACAAATCAGAAGCATTTTTTCCCCCGCTCCGATGCACGAGAAAGGCGTCTTCTTAATTTAATTCTGAAGAAAAGATAAAATATTTCAAATATTTTTTCAAAAAAGAAAAGCAAAATTCCCAAAGGAAAAATCTTTCTGAAAGAACTCTATTATGTTCTGCGACAATGTCGCCGTGATTCTGCCACAGGGCTAGTGGCATATAACGACATTTATAGCATGTGTTCCTAGACAATTTTAATCCTAATGATGTACCTTAACTCTCCTAAAAGTTTGTTTTAACATTTATGTGACTCCCTGTTACATGTAACATTTTTAAACTTGTACATTTTGACAAAAAATAGACTAAAAATGTCATTGAAAAACAAACAAACTGGGATAGGAAAATTTCTTAGATCTGTTAAAAAATCTCTTGCATCAGAAAACACACACGAAAAAAATTGTTCTCTAGTGTTATTTTTGATTTTGTAACAGAAATATGCATATTTTTAAGTGAAAACAAATGAAAATAGGCATTTTATTTCATTTCTGGAGATATGCCAATATTCTTTATTAATCTCCAAGTATATAATTAATTCTATTATAATTGTTTTCTCATAATATAAAGAAGAAATTAAATAAGAATTAATGCTTTTTTTTAAATAATAAATATAACTGTTAGTCTAATTATTACTATGTTTGAATACTATACTTTGTTTGAATTTGTAAGCAAGTTATTTAAATTATTGCTGAAACTTGTGCACTATTTATTTCTTATGTCAAAAATTGATGCACATTCACCATTAGAAGTCTAGTTTTTCAGACAAGAATTATTTTATTATTTAAAGTAGAGTGGAAACTAAAAAATAAGAAAAAGTTGAAAACTTTTTCTATTATGTGTCGTTATTACACTCACTTATTATTATAACTTATTTAGAAGAAAATTTTATCTTATAGGTTTGGAGCTTAGAACAAGAGATGAATTACGAGACCACTACTGACGAACTGGACTTGTATAAATTCCTGGATGACCCACCTCAAAATATTCCCACAGCTAGTCCTAAACCAGTTCAAGATGTTCAGGAAAAATTAGCCATTGATGCCATACAGAAACAGCTAATGAGTATGAGTTATGAAGGCCACAACCCAAGGAACAATAACATTCGGTTCCAGCAACCTATGGGATTGACTCCCCAGCAACAGCAACCTTCTGTGGTGAGCACTTTTGCTCAGATCAACCAGTTCCAGACTGCCCCTCCTGCATATACAATGTCTAATGCTAGGACACGTGCACCAGGTTTACATACAGTACAAAACAATTCCCTAAATGTTATGCCATCGCAGCAAATGCAACAAATTCAGATGAATAATCAAAGGCAGACACTGTTGCAGTACAGTGGATTGAATTCTGTTAATGACCTAAATTCTCCAGTATGTATAACATGATTATTTTATGCTATTTCTTTTAATAAATAATGTATTCTCTCTGTTGGTTTTTAAATGTCGCCTAGAAGAGATTTTTCTAAACATATTTTTTTTAAATATTTGTTATTTATTTACTCCAACTTACTATAATTTTCTAAAAAGTTTAAATTTTCACTATTGTTATTCATTCTGGTTAAGATGAATTTTATGCTTACTACTCAAAATGGTAATGATATTTCATTGTCTAATATTTCATATATTCTTTTAAAAACAATTACTTTTTTGTTGTTGTAATGTTGCCGTTAAAAGAAATAAAATTCAGTGTAACAATAAAAATAATTTATAAAAGTTTTTTTTTTATCCTACTGATGGATATTTTGTTAATAAAAAAAATAAGACAAAAGTGTTGCTTTTCAACAAAGACAAATATTTTAATTATTTTTGTAATAAATAATACCTTGCTTCTAAAAGTCTTCAATTAATATCTTCTAAAAAGCAACAATTGCATTTTAAGTCTTTCTTATTTTCAATGTTTTCTGTAATTTAATAATTTAGATATATATCTTTTTAGTATCAAGGTAGAAATGCATATTTTGTTAAAACAAACAACTATGTTATGAATTAATCACTAATTGTGGCCATAAATAAAGATATCTGTGTTACTATTTTTAATTTATTTTTTTGGTCAAATCGTTTAGTTAATGATATTGTTTCATTTTGCAAGATGTTTATTTTTTGTGTGTTTATTTCCTTTTAGACTTAGTGTTTTTGAGTTGTTTAGTCGAGAAAACAATAGTATATTAAACAGCATGTGATTCTCCCACTAATTTGCGTATTTCCGTGCATTAATACTTTATATTTTGCTAATTAAATTTTAAATTCGAGCTTCGTTAATCTAAAATTTAAATTTCGTTACTTAGGCAAAATTTTGTTAACGAGACATTTATTCCGCCCTTACCAGCACACCCTTTTTTTTTTCTTCCTAAATTCTCATTCATGCTCAAAAACTACTTTTAAATGCAGATTTGTTAGAGAAAAACGCAACTCGGTTCCACAGTAACTTCAGTTGGAATTAATGAACTACTGATAAATCTAGGTAATAATTAGTAATAACTTTTTGACATACTCAATTTGCACTAAATCCATGCGGTGTTTTGATCAGTTTATTTTTATTTTGGCAGTTATTGCTGTTGATTTTTTCAGGAGTTTTTATAATCCTAATATTATGGTAAAGGAAATTTGAATCGCGTATTGGAGTATTCACTGTATTAGGCCGTATACCATCTCTTCAAGTTTATCTTATGTATAACTTTCTTGTGACGATCCATAGTATATGCTAGTTAATGCCAGTCATTTTTTTACATAACTGTGACTTATTCATTATTTTCAATATTTCCTATCAAAAATAATTTGTTCAACTAATATTTGTTTTTTACTACACAGATGAGGCAACAACTTGCACAGAAACAAAAACTTTACCTTCAACAACAACAGAAGAGGCTCATGCTACAGCAACAAAAGCAACAGATGGCCCTCAGTAACCGACAAAGCATGGCAGATAATATTCCCAATATTCAGTCCCCTGCATCAGCCCCATTTACGGACAACATTAGTGATTTAATTAACAATACAGTTGCTCCAAACGTTACCCTTCAGGTATTTTTACTTTCATATATTGTTTTTACAATAACAACTTAAAAAAATTCAATGTTTTTTTTTTCTCTTCCCATAACGCTTGGTTAAGTTAATTCGTAAAATTTTTTAGGGTTTACTTTTTACCTTATATAGAAATTTCTTTAAAATATATTTCAGCTTAAAACACTCAAAATTTTTTATTATGCTTTGTGTTTATAAATGCAGCAATCTTGATAAATAATAAGTACCTAATCATCTTCTGGTTTAGTTAAAAGTAGTTTAAAAGTAGATAAAAATTTTGATATATAATTTGTTAAGGTAAAATTGCTATTTATTACTTCTCTAATAATATTTGTATCACCCTTGCTTCATCTTATGATTTAAAAAAAATAAAATATTAACACTCATTTTTGTTTAAAGCTTTGAAGAAATCACCGTTATTTTGTTTTGTATTAAATTTTGTTTTACTTTTTTATTTATTTATTTGATAATGCATTTTACTAGAAATCAACCAAAGAATTTAATTCGGTCACTTGAAATCGCATAGTCTTAAGTACTTTACTAAGTTAAAACTAGGTACTTAGGCACTTAACTAACTTAAAACACAATATCTCCCTAGCTTTAACTAAGTTAAAGCTACATAGGTAGTAACTAACTTGAAACACCTATAGTCTAACCTAGGCTATTAACAACTTTATATAAGTTAAAGCTATTTAAATACTTAACTAAGTTGAAGTGTCTGAACTATTCATAGCTTTAACTACAAAGCTATTAAGGCACTAAACTAAGTTAAAATACATAGGCTTAACTTAAGCTATCCTTAGCTTTAACTAAGTTAAAGCTGTATAGGTACTTTACTAGCTTAAAACTCCTCAGTTATCCGTAGCAATAATTTTTCATTTTTTACTAATACAATTTTAATTTTTTTTATTTTATTAATTTTTTTTCTTTTTTGTGTGCAGAGATCTGCAAGTATGCCAGAACCTCAACTTTCTCCCAGATATACTAGTGTGCAACAAATTTCCAATTCCATTGCACCTCCTGCAAGTCCATCCCAGCTATCTCCAGGTCAACGCCAGCAGCCACCATTTCCTCCTCTGTCACAGACTAGTTACAATAATTATCCACAATCTCGGTTGTCCCCTCATGTGCAACCACAAGGTGCTCCAAATCAAGCTTGGGTGCAGAGAGCGTCACAAAATCCAGCAAATCTACAACAACAAAACCCTATGTTGAATGCACAGCTTTCTCAGGTGTGGTTTAATTATTAATATATAGTAGAAATTGTCCAATTTTATTTGTTCTAGCGTAACAAAAATGAAAACTATATCTTGTAGTTAATTATTTTTCTTAACTTATTTTTAATCCATCATTATCCATGCAATAAATACAAAAAAATAAGGTGTTTCACTAATTTTGAATTAAATCCCCTACTACTTAAATGAAAAACGAAAAATTCACCATTTTATTATTACATTAATTTTGAATTAGCATTCACGTTTTCATATACCCTATTATATCAGAAACTTAAAATTACCAGAATGTTTTATTGTAAGAACAAAAGCCATTAAAAGCAAAAGATGAGTGGAAAATTTTTTTTTTTTTTCTTTTTTATAATACAGTTGAAAGATTTGCTGCAAAAAAACATGGCTTAATTTTGAAATGTTTAACATAAAAGTATTTTTAAGGACTGTAACTTATGAATTAAATGCTGTAGAAGCCTTTTTTTACTCCAACACATTCTTTCTTATAGCAGTTACTTAAAATATTTGTTTTGATAGAGAAAAATAAGCAAAGAACTGAAATAGATATATGTTTTTAAAATGATAAACTATAAAAATCAAACTATGCACTCTTATATCACACTTATCATTTTTCAATACACTTATGATTAAGAAAAATATTTTCACTATAAAAACTGTTAATATTTATCAGAGAGCTGGATCTTTTTAAGAAACAAGATTTAACTAAAATTTAAATCCCATTAATTTCAAGCAAAGAGGTTAAATTCAAATTAATAGTTAAATCCGAACATGCTATTTAAAATAACAAAAAGTGTTTACATGTCATATTTAATTTTTCTCAAATATAAAATTTTTGAAGCAATAACAGTAGTATATTGTAAGGATTTATATTTGTATTTAAATTAAAAATGTGTTTCTTATTTGGTAGCAGCAACAAGCTTTTGCTAATTCAACAAGATTCACGAATCAGCAACAGCAGCAGCAACCTCGTCAACTTCACATGCACTCCATGCCTAGTCCTGGTTCTAGGAATTCTCCTTATTCCAATCCTCCTGATTCACCATTCCATCCACCTTCACCTGGAGTGGCACTTTATCAACAACAAGCCCCACCCTTAGCTCAGCAACCTTCCCAGCCACCTCAACAGAGACTTCAAAGAGCAGTTTCCATTCCAAGTAAGCATCTTTTATTAACTCTTCTTCAATTAGTTTAGTGGTATGCTTATGCCATTAAAAGCCCAGTCAATAAAAAAAGCTTATTTTCTCACTTTGATTATAGAAATATAGAAAATTTTTATTATAGAAATTCATTATTATTATTTTATTATTTTACAGATCGAGTCAATTCTCCTCGCAGCCTGCCGGCAGGTTTTTCGGGAGGTGATCCTATTCTTTCTCCTCAGCCTTCACCTGGAAATTATAATCCTCCTGTGTCTAATTATAATGCTGCAATGTCTGTATCTTCTGCTTCCAATTACAGTTTGGATAACTTCTCTTACGATCAGCAGGTTTATCCTCAAACTATGATGGACAGGTTAGTTGTTAACCTTTTCTTCTTTTGAAGACCAGTCTGATTTTAATTTTAAATGTAGTTGAAATATTGAATACTTTTAAACTTCTCACACTCAATGTTAAATGAGGTTTTGTTGCTCACTGTATTCAGTTTTTGTCACAGTAAAAATGATTGTGTTTTTTAGTGTTAGTACCTAAAGAATGGTCTAGAATTTTGTTGAAAGTTACCTGGAGTAAAAAAATTTTATTTCTGAAATTAAATATAAACCTTATATAAGCAATGACTTCATGTAAATTAGCTGAATAAGTTTTAAGAACTTTAAAAAAAAAAATTATTGAATTGAAAAGAAATAATTTGAAATAAATAACTGATCTTAAATTGAAGATACTTTATTTTGACATTAATTTCAATTATATTTTTAATAAATTCAAAGCATGTTTTTTATTGCTTTCAGAAATCGTAATAATAACAGATCTGAATATGTCCGCCAAGAATTGAGGGCTAAAGTTGGAGCTCGAAATCAACAGCACCAGGTAAAGGAAAATTATGATTGTAAATTAATAGTTTGTTTATATTTCATATTATATATATATGTATATTTACATTTATGGTTTTTTTCTGTAGGTTCACCAACAATTAGTACAACAAATGCCTCAACAACAAGGATCTCAGTCAACAAATCAGTCCCTTAGTCAAGCTGATTTTGATGCTCTTGGATTTTCCCTTGACCTTGGTAGGTGCTTTTATTTTCATTTTAACTTTTAATTAATTTACCTTTTTTTTTCTCAATCTATATGAAATAACAGATAAGGGAGAATTGTTCCTGTCATATCTATAAGAAGTAATATGATTTATAAAAACATTATCTTTGACGCCACTTCTATGTTTCTCTATCACTTCCTTTCACTTCTCTCAGTTAAAAACAGATTTATATTGTGTAATTAACTTTGTTATCCTGTCTTTACAAATGTAATTGTGAATATTAAATAAAACAAAATAGGAAATCTTATGTATTTTTTATAACATAATATTCCTATATTATAATTCTAATTTTTTCAGATGGGCAACCAACCTCACCTGCTCTTTATTCCCAATCTCTTCTTAATGCTGGAGGAGTAAATGAAAGTCAACCTCAAACTGGTAGTCCTAGGGTTAGTACAATATTGCTGTGTCATTCTTTTATTATAACATCGATAATAATTAACTTGTATTTACAAAGCATTTTTTTTTTAATGAATGCTAACTTTTCTAAATTTATGTACTTTATTTTTGTGCCAATTTCAATTTTCAGATTTATTTTTTCCACTCTAAATAAACGATAGATTTAAGGAGACAAAATTAAAATTGTTCCCTTTCAAATTTTAAACTTCTACAATATCTAAGAAATAAATTTTATTATCTATAACAAAAACTTAAAAAATGTAATATTAAGTCTTAAAGGATAACTTCGTTAAAAATAAGTTTTTTAGATGAAAATGCATGTGACGTTTATTGCTTGCTAGAAATTTTGATACTTAGTGTTATATAAGAGATTGTGAAATAATTTAATGTCTGTAAATTTTCTGCTACCTAATGTTGTAGTAAATTGAGTAGTAATATGAGATGAATTTATCGCTCAGTTTATAGTCTTTATTAAATTAGATGATTTAAAATTACAGGAATTAAAATGTCAAATGCAATTTTAAATACAGTCGGACTTCTATATAACAAACTTCCATTTTGCGAATTTTTTCGGGAAACCAAGAACATTTTGAAAATTTCTTCGTAAAATAACTTCAAATTCGAGAGGGGAATCTTCTATTTAGTGAACTTTTCTTTGAGATCCACTTTCCCTATTTTCCAAAATTTTTCAGAACATTTTAAACTTGTTAACACATTTTATGGAGAAAATAACCTCAAATTGAATTTTGAAGGAACTTTTTAAAGAAAGCAGTAAAATCACTTTCTCTTTTTGTTTGCGTTTCAAATGATAATATTAACGGTAATAATGACATAAACGACAATATTTTATCAGTAGTAATTAAACTTAACAACGCATGATGTAATGTATGTTTAAAATTAATGATAATAAATGCAGCTATAATTTTTTGCATAAATTTAGCTTTTTTTTAGTTAAAAATGTATATAGCATGATTGTGTAACACTGGATAATGTTTTGCTCTATTCTTGCTTTCCATGCAGAATTCTTTTATGATTAAGATTTATAAAATGAATAGTAGATACTACTTTACAATATTAAGGTGTATCCATTACTATTTTAATATTATGTCTAGTGTTTATGAATTTGAAACCTGTTTTGTGTCGTTTAAGTATTTCAAAAGATGATTTTCTATTTAACGAATTTTCCATGTAACGAACTTATTATCGAGATTTATTGACTTCGTTAAATATAGGTCGGACTGTATATTTATATTTTATATTATCATAATTTTTTATTTATGTATTAATTTTCTATATATTTTCTCATAGTTTTTTTTTTTAAATTCAAAATGCAATTTTATAACTCCAGACGTTTTACTTTTACAGTTTCAACTTGATGAACAGAGGCCATCTGAACCCAAAAAATCACTGCTACAACAATTGCTGTCAGAGCCTCCTTGAACCGTTTTCCACTCTCCTGAGTTTCATTAACTAATCCAGGAGAGAATGTTTCTTTTTTTTTATTTTCTTTAATTTAATTCTACGACTTGTTTATAAACTGTAAAATATCCTGCTGTGCTTCAACTCATGGCAGTTTTGCAAACTTATTTTTTGCCCTGAGCAAAAACTATAGTGAAAAAGAAAAAAAATCTTTTTTGAGTTTTTTTTCTTTCTTTCTTTTCAGAGCTAAGCACTAATTTTCCTTAAAAACTTTTTAATCTATTAAAGGAACTTTAAAAAGGAAATCCTGCTTTGTACTAACTGAAACTACTTGTAAATATGAAAGGGAAAAAAGCTGTATAAGTTGTAATATGCACCTTTGTAAACTTCAGAAGAATTTCTTTTCTCAGATCATTCACGACATATTTTTCTTTATTTATCTGTGTGACATAATCTGACTTCAAAACATGTCACCTTCGAGTGAATGTTAAAAGTCCCTCAAAATCATCTGTTTACAAGCTATTTTGTGCTAATGGACTTGCCTAGATTTGTACAGCAAATTAAAATGTGTTTGTATGCATGTATTTAAATGTAAATATATATATATAAATATATATACACATATATAAATATAGAATTATTGTATTTCATAGTTCATTATGAACCTGGCTTGTTCGAAACAAAGATGCATATTTGTATGTATGATTTGTTTTAGTGTGATTTTGACCTGAGTTCAGAATGAGACGAAAGAATTTTATTGAAAGCGAAATATATTGTGATCTAGTTTATATCTGTCGTTTTGTATAAAAAAAAATTGCGAAAAAAGTGTTTTAGCAAAAAATTTATTTTAAAAGAAATGTAGTTAATGCATAGAATGTTACCCATATTAACATACAAACAACTAATAAAGTTATACCAAATTTTGCTTATATAGAGTTGTTAAATAAGAAATTTTTTTAACATATTTTTGTATCAAAATAGTTTCCTTTGGGCTTACCTATTATTGCTGTGATTTTTTTTTAAAAAATATGAATTGTTCTGTGACAAAATTTATTTAATTGAAATCGGTATTAGCCTTACATTCCATTGTATATTTGGTTCGAAAATTCTATAGAAACATGGAACTAAAATAACACATGAGGATTGAGCTATTATTTTAATTATTAATTCCATATAATTTATTGAATGTACAAAATGCAACGTGTAACCTATATGAAATATGATCTACAGGTAAAGTAAACATTATTTGATTTTTATGTACTTTTAAAACAGCACACTGCTTCCAGTTAAAAACAATTTATAATTATTTGAAGTAAGCAATTCCAGATAATTAAAAGTGGGTTTGCAAAATATACCATATTGTTAAAATATTCTATATTATTGGTAAACCATATTCATAGCTGCCAACTCTACTGAATTTTCAAGTAGACTACTGGATTTTGCCAGTTTCTCCTGGTCTATTGGTTTTTGTACATTTTAGAAAATTCCCTAAAATTTAGTATGTTTCCCTAAATTTGAGTAAGCTTGCTTGAATAGTTAAATAAGTATTACTAATGCTTAATGAAGTGAGCCTCATTTATAAAAATCAGTTTAAAACTTTCTTTTGTTCTATAATGTTCAGATTACTTTTATTCAGAACTTTCGAATTAATTAAAAAATCTTTTAACTATCTTTGATGAATTAAATGCCTATTACTATTCATAATTATGAGTAAACATAATACATAACATTTGAAGTTCATTTATTGTCAATCATAGCAGGAAAATATTGCAGTCTTTTTATTTTGATGACCATAAAATTCCCTATGTTTAAAATATTTATTACATTATGAAACAATTCTTATGAAATTTATATAATTTTGTAAAATCTCCTGAATTTTTTTCTTATCCAAGTTGGCAGCTATGCATATTGTCAAAAGTTGATATACATCTGTAATTTAAAAGTGTATACCAACTTTTAGTAACTTGAGCCTGAGCTAGAAACATATATTTTCATTTAATTTCCTAATTAGCATTGGTTTTTAGGATAGTTTAAAGTAAGTTGTTATTGATATTAAAAATAATTTTAAATTAGCTAATCTAAAATAAATTTTTCAAAAATATGGATTAATTTTTGAACAAATTTCAGTTTTAACCTGTTACACACGAACCAAAATTAATTCAGTTTTCGTTAACTCTCTCATAACTCCTTCTATGATATTATTAATTTTCATTATATGGAATTACCTTAAAAAACTTTTTTATAGAATTATTAATTTTTATTCTATCAAAACTATTGTATAGATAACACCAAACCTGTACACAATTCTATTTATAATTTCATATTATATCAGTTCCATGGCTCTTGGATTTAATTGTTAGAAAATAATTTATAACTTTAATATTGGTAATCTAAATGTTCCTAATATTAAAAAAAAAACCTACAACATTTTGAGTTTTCTTCATTGCACTATTTTAATTTAAAAAATTCTTAATTGTAACTAGTGGGGAAAATAGCAATTTTAATACAACTAGCTAAAATATTTTAAAATGTTTAACTAGATTAAACAGGCTGTTCTAATAGTCTAATGCCTTGAATGATATCTAATGGTGCAGAAAATAACTTTCTTACTGCAAACTATTTATAAAGTTTGTATCTTGAATTTATAGTAGTTAAAAATTGTTGCTTGCTAGTTTAAACTCACCATATTTTGGGATAATTGTTGCATTTTTGTTTATAAATTTTTTTTTCATAATATTCACTGAGCAAAATTACTTTCAGGAAAACTTTTTGCATTATTTTTGAAGAATTTTATTAGTTTTTTTTTATTTTAGAAATGATTTTATTTTCTAGGAATTATATATTTACGCTCATGAACGTAATCCTAATTAATATTATTTGAGGTTACATAATTATGACAATTACTTTAATCTTGTTACTGTAGCTTTCATTTAAGCTTTATTAGTGAAGATAAAAACCTATGATTTTTCCCAAAGAAAATGGCAGATAAAAATTACTTAATTATTACTTCATGTGCTGTGATGATTTTATACATCTGAATGAATTATATATTGCTGAAATTAGATTATATTTTATTTTGTAGGTGTTTGAATTCGGTTTTGTTGAAAAAATTTCATATTTATTTTTTAGTGTGATATCGAATTTATTTTTTCTGGTCATAACTTCAAATAAAGTGATATGACAAAAAAAGAAGAAAAAAAAACAAATGATTATTTAATACTGTGTTATTATTAATCTACATACCAAATGAATAAGAATTCTTCAGATCAAGCTGAGTTGCAAATATTTGTCGATTATTTTTGTATGGGGTAATTTTTTTATTTGTTATAGAGTGAGATAAGAATTATTTAATTCTTAGAAAGCAAAAATAATACTTTTATGTTTAATCATACTTAAAATACAAAAAAAAATCTTATTTATAAATATAATACCTAACATTTTATGTGAAACTGTGTTATCTGATTCTTTTAATTTTAACGCTGATAATTAAAAACACTTGTGTCAATGGTAACTAGATTGGTGAAATTTAAGTTAAGTCAACATTTTAGCTTTTATTTTGCTGTGTAGTATTTCTTTCAAAGGGCATTCTATAAATTTTTGCTCACATATTTTATTTGTACCATGTATTTTGCGAACCACATTTTGATTTCCCATTTACATTTTAAACTTAAGATAACAGCTTTGAACGGAACTATTAAATGGCTTTATTTATTGTTTCTTCAAATATATTTTTATTTTTAATTAGTTATGATATGAAAGACTTCCTACCTAGATATGGAGAGCATGAGGATTGCAATGGAATAGAATAAATTTTAATCTTTTTTATTGCTAAACATCATATTTTAACAGAATATGTTAAAAGCTAAATCTATATATTTTTTTAATTTGGTAATTGCTAAGTTTTTTAGTCAAAATTATTTGATCAATTCAGACTGATCTTTTATCTGGGCAAAGTTTTATGAAGTTTTTTCTGTGAATCTTCATTAAAGAACATGTAGGAAAACAGTTTTTTGTGCAGGAAAATATTTTTTTACTGTAAATATGCTAAATGAGGATTAAATTTTAAACAAAAATTATAGAATGTCCTTTGTGTATTTAAAAAGATTGAAGATTATGAAATCATGTACATTGCTCTTTTCTGAAATGATTTTTATGGATATGAAATATTATTTTGTAAAAAGGTGTTAAAATAATTTCTAGAACTACTACTAATATTGTAACTTTGGACCACATTTTTTTAAATGCTAATCTTATTTTTCAATTGTATTTGTAAATAATAAATTCCTCAAGTTGCACTTGTTAAAATCAATAGTTCACTTCCAATTTTCCTATGTGTAATATAAATTATGTTTTAATTGAATATATCTGCTACTTACATTAGACATATATGCACATGTAAATCATGCATTTTAAAGTTAATGCTCAATATTTTATTGTTCAGAAATATATTTATTTAAGTTATATTTTAAATAATCCATTTCCTAACTACTGCAATTTTTAAAATAAATTTGATTTATTGTAAAATTACTAACTTTTGTAAGCTTAAATAGTTATATTCAAATATTTCAAATTATTTAAACTAATATCTCATTTAAACATTGATTAAAAATGAGTAGAACTTATATGCATATTTTACTGTGCTATTATGCTCTAGTTTAGTTGATAATGTAATTTTTTTAAAGAATAATTATAAACAATTGGTATAAAAAAGTTCCTGCATTAGATTGAAAATTTGTTAAAAATTATTTGTGTTAATAATTTTTAAACTATTAAAAACAGATATAAAATTGTTAAAATTAAGCATTCTGAACTCATCCTGTATTCATATGTTGTAATTAACATGTCATTCATTGAATTGTTTTAACAGAATTTCAACTATCATATCTGTTTATTAAATGCAGTGATTTTGCTTAACTTAAAATGATTTGTCGTTGTCATATGATCTCTTGGTTATATTGTAATATAAAATATATTGTTAGAAAAATATTGACCTCAATTCCTGAAAAATTTGTTAAATTTTCTATGAAGTTGGAACTATTTCTCTCCCTGCTTAAATGCTATAAATTTATTTTCCATGTTGCGCCAGCAATTACTTTTATCTGTTAAACTGCGCATACTTTACTAAGCAATGATACTTTTATAACAAATAATAGTATATAGATTTCAGCATAGATGGTGCCTCTTAGTGATTGTTTTGAAGGAACGTTTTGGAGGGTATTAAAAAAACTAATTGTAATACAAATAATGTCCAATAACGTGATATATTCATGGTCCAAAGAAAACTAGATTATTTAATTGCCAAATAACAAACTTAGCTAACCATCGCATTTCTATACCAGAATTATTTATGCATGTTTGCAGGAAATTTCTGAAAAAAAATATTTTTATAATAGAACTTCTTAAGTCAATATAAAGCTCTGGTTTTTAGCATGAAGTGGCTGCGACTTGAGGTTTTTTATTTTCATTGAAAAAGGAATGGTGGTATTCTTTATCTGACTGATGTTCTTCCTTTCTTGTCAATTCAGTCTATCTTACTACTAAAAATTTATTTAAATTTATTACTCCAATTATTATATTTATATTGAATTCTTAAAATTTAAGCAAAATTCTATTTTGTAAAACATTTCTGCTTCCAAGTATCGAAACAATTTTGTTAATGCATAAAGAGTATCATACAGACAGAATTAAGACTCAAATTAGTTTTTGTTCATTAAATAGAATAGAAACATTTTTATTGAAAAGTAACCCCCAATTGACGGAATTCGGACACTAATTTGTTTCAGTTGAAAAAGTAATACCAAATTGACAGAATTCAGACACAAATTTGTTTCAGTTGAAAAAGTAACACCAAATTGACAGAATTCGGACACAAATTTGTTTCACTTGAAAAAGTAATACCAAATTGACAGAATTCGGACACAAATTTGTTTCACTTGAAAAAGTAATACCAAATTGACAAAATTCGGATGCAAATTTGTTTCAGTTGAAGTAATACCAAATTGACAGAATTCGGACACTAATTTGTTTGAAAAAGTAATACCAAATTGACAGAAATATGGACACAAATTTGTTTCAGTTGAAAAAGTAATACCAAATTGACAGAATTCGGACACAAATTTGTTTCAGTTGAAAAAGTAATACCAAATTGACAGAATTCGGACACTGATTTTTTTTTTTTTTTTAAATCATTATCATCAAATCAAGAGAATTAATACTCAAATTTGTTTTCGTTAAATGGTAAATAGCAAAACTATTTTATTATTGGCAAGAAAGAAAGTTGCATCAGACGGAAAGTATTGAATGAATTTACAGGAGATGAAAAATCCCATTACATCCCGTGATACAGTTAGGGAATTTAATGTTATACTACGGTGATAATTTTATAGCGTTATTAAAGTGATGTACTACTGTAATAGTTTTTAGTTTGATTGAAGATATTTGAGAGAGTATATATTTATATTTTAGTACATACATACTTATAGAGTTAGAAATTGAAAAAAAATTAAAGTTGAAGTGAAATTAGCGAGGTGCCTTGTTAAAAGAAGCTTCACTTTGTAGAGGTAAAATTTTATAAAGCCACACTTGGTTTTTGTTGTGAGAGAAGTTTTAATTTATGAGATTGTGTGTGAGTGGGTAAAATTTACTAAATGACTTAAAAATTGTTTAGCAATCTTCCAAGTTTATTAAAGTTATTACAGCCATTCAAGCAGTTTTAATCGCATAAAATATTCAACATAAAAAATAACTACTTTATGCAAAGTGAGATAATGTTATACCTGTTCACTGATGTTACATTTGAGAACAGGTCAGATCTACAAAAGCAGAATTCCTACAGTGGTTGGCTTTTTTGTTTGTCGAAGTTATTTTTTTAAAAAAATTTGCTTTTAAATCTTATTATATTGAAGTAACACTTGATTATAACACCTGAGACTGTTAAAATAAATAAATATTCAAATTTTAAGTCATTTAGTAAAATACCTTATGTGATTAGTATAAATAATATATGCAAAACCCATTTAGTTTTCAATTTTTATCTATTCTAATTGTATGAGAATATTTTTGTAATTTATTTTACCACAAGGCACTCTTACATAGCAGAGTTGGCTATTATTGTTTTATAAAAAAAAAAGAAATGAAAGAAACTGTTTTTCTTTTCCGAATATCATGCTTTCTGTTTTTCACTCATTACCATCTCTGTACAGCATTGTTTATTGCAACAATAAAAAAAAGGAGTATATTGCACCACGTTAGGAGATGCACAAAAGTTTTGATTGTTATTATCAAAAATAACGAGAAAAGTTTTGTCCTTGCACATTTCTGTATAATTTTAGATCTGGTTCTTATTTTATTTCTCCCGCCGCCTGTCCTCTAAATTATTGAAGAATGTGTGTGTGTGCCTGTTGATCCCCTTTTTGTGTCAGTGCCTGTGTGAGTGATCGAAACTACCCAATTGTTTGTTCTTCCTGACAAAATAAAATTGGAACTTCAGCTCTTGTTTCCTTGTTGAAGGATAAATTTATTTGAACATACAGATTTTATCATCGAAACAACTGCTTTTTGTATAGTTTGAATTCATTATTTCATTTTAATATTATTCTCAGAATAACTGTGAATTAATAAAATGGGTTTATATACTGTTTGTTATGTCTCTCTATTTACTGATTTAACTATACTGATATTACTTGATTTAAAAACTTCATTCGCTTCCTGCCACTATGGTTTTACTTGTTCTGTTTTTCACTCTCTCGGCTACTGTGGTTTTTTAAGTTTTGTTTTCGGCTTTTATTTTTAGTTCACAACTTAATGTTTGTTTCAAATCATTTTTGTTTCTCCTCATTGACATCTGGCAAGTTTTGAAAAAGGGAGCCTGATTTTGAGCGCTTTCAAACATGTCAACTGTTATTTCCAATTTGTATATTTTTGGTAGCTTATGAATTTCTTGATCAAGTAATATCTTGCCACTTCACTTTCTTGAGATTATTTATTTAACTACACTGATGTTCAAATTTGGGAGAATTTTCAGATTTTGTGGACTATCTCCAGAACTACAAGGCATGTTTTAATAAATAATGAAATTTAGTTTGGTTGATACAAAACAATTAAATACACTGGTCGACAAAATTAAGAGATGGAAGATTTTTCCCAAATATCTCAAAAAATGTTGAATATAAATAAATGATATTTGGTATGGATATAACTTATTCCATGATAATGAAGTATGCAAAACAAAAATGAAAGTGCCATTCACTGGCAAGACCTATTGTCAATAAATCCAATGTAGTCTGAACTTGAGGATAAAAGATGACAATAAATTGAGGCTTGTACAGTGTGTATTGCCTCTAGTATGGTGTATGATCACCCCTGACAAACAGACAACATGCACAACGAGTATGCATGCTGTTAATAAGGGAGTTAAGGAGGACTTGTGGAAGACCCTTGCATTCTTCCACCAGAGCAATTTTTAACTCCAGAATGGTTCTGGGGGGAGGTTGGTTCATCGCAATAGCTCTCTCAAGAGCATCCCAAGCATGTTCAATAGGATTCAGGTCAGGGGATTTGGCTGGCCAATCCATTCGTTGAATATCCTCGCTTTCCAGATACTCATCAACCATGAGAGCCCTATGTGGTCGCACATTGTCGTCCATAAAAATGAACTCGGGGCCAACGGCGCCCCTGAAAAGACGCACATAAGGCTCAAGGACCTCCTGCCTGTACCTCTGGGCATTCACGGAACCATTGTCAAACACATGGAGCGGTGTGCGGGTATCTTGCATGATCCCTGTCCAAACCACGAGTCCTCTACCAGCATAATGGTCCCTTTCGATAATGTTGCTGGGATGGTATCGGGTTCCCTCCATTATATCAATAACCGTCCAGAAATAGCGTTATAGAAATGTGCGAAAACACTTATCTCCTAATTTTGTCCACCAGTGTATTAATAGACCTAAATAATCATTCAATATTTATAATAAAAAGAGAAATCGAAAATCATGTTAAAAACTACAATTCCAAAGGAAATTCCACAAGAAAATCTAAACCAATAGATATTTAATATCAGCTCCGGAAGTAATAAAATTACGAAACCTTATCTATTGAGAGAACATGACCAATGTCTGAAATTGGCTCTCTATACCCTAAAGATAGAAACAGGAGTAAAGTACACAAACTAATTACAAAAGGAAGAATAATTTTAAAAAACACTACTTAAAATTATTCCTTAGTAAAACAAAAGCATACTTCATTCAGAAAAATCTTAACCGAACTGAAATATTTATAATACGCACTCATAATCGTGCACACAGTAAACTTGTGCAAAATTCACAAATATTTCTAGACTTTCATTGATTAAGGAATAATGTATTCAAATTTAATAATTAAAAGTTATAAAATACATCAAAATGTGTGCACGCTTGCCAATTTTAGCCTCTCAATGTTTCAAGTATTATGTCGTCAATGAGTAAAAATTTTAATTTTTACATGTAAACAAATATGGTGATCTTACTTTTATTGTCACAAAATTCGTTTTTGTTTTTTATGTGTTCTAAATGGTCCGTTTTGTGTTTAAGTGCACTAAATTTACTAAGCGTTTTTCATTAAATATGAATAGATTCAATTATGAACTTCATTTTAAAATGACCTTATTAATTAATACAAACTTTTATTAAAAGATTTGGAGTTAGTATCACCGAAACTATAAAAACATAGTTTTTTAAAAATTTTATTAATCGGGGGGGATAACCATTTAGTCTGAAATAGGGGAAAGATCAATTCCTGTATTCTTTTAGTTATGAGTTTTTAATTAAAAGAGACTATAAATCTTTTTGAACATAAACGTTTTGAGTGAATTTAGATTCCTTTCGCTTTGGCACATATTTTTTTCCAGTGCGTTTTTTTTTTACTCGTCAATTTCGACCTTTACAAGATAGGGCGATGATTAACATAGCCCTGACCACTTTTTTTATTATAAAAATTACTAGTCAAGCTTATTAAATTACTAGCTTACCATTACAACTTTATCAACAAACTTTAAAAAAAAAAAATTCTTTCTTAATTTTTTGTAATTTAATGAAAACGTGTTAGATTAAATTTATATTCTTCAAAGAGATTATTTAGTGATGATTCGAAAAGTTATTAACATTGCTTTGAAAATTTTAATTAGTTATTTTGTATTCATTCTTGAATAGCAAACTTAAGACGGAATTCCGTTTTTTATAAAATTTATTGAAGTAAATAGAAATTTTTAATTTAACTTATTTACCGTTAGATGATTGTAAAATGGCTAAGGTAAATATTTTTTTCAAACTTTTTCTCCTTGTTTCTTTGAACAGCTGTGCAATACAAACTTGACCACAATACATATTTTTATGTACTAAGTCCATTTTTCCAGTAATGATTTTTAATTTCTTAAAACTTTCAATTACAATGAAAAGAAAATTGACAAGTTCATAAATAGTGCAGGTAAGAAAGGGTTAAAGACTAATATAGCTATAAATATAAAGAACGAGCTGTCATTTTCTTTCCCCCTATTGTATATACTTTCTCTACTCGATTTAAACGGGCTTTAATGAGGATGAGGAAATTTTTTTTTAATATAATCTTTTAATTTTTGCTACGTGTATTTCGCAATAATTTATGTCAGCTAAACAATAGAATAAGATCTTTTAAAGATAATACAAAGCTACGAGGAAAAAAGAACACGGTAGTTGTAAAAGCCCCCGAGGGGAATTTTCACTTTTTATCACTCCTTTCATAACATAAGATCAGAACTTTATATGAAAGAATCGTCTTTTCATATCGAATTTAAAAGAGCGCATGTGTTGCTAATTTCTGGGGTTTCTGTAAGGCTCACTCAAGATTAACTTACATTAGTTTGCTAATTATTGTAGTTAGAGCTTATGGTAATAGTGCTCTTACAACTAGGCTTCTAGATATCGATATGGTAATGGGCTAGCAGCTAAATAGATGAAAGGAAAACAAATTTCTTTGAGGAATGAAAAAAATATGGCCATGCGGATTAGTTCCAATTAATTTGTATTACGATGGTTTAGAGCAACCATGAATGTTGTCTCTGGGTTTTAAATTTGTTACACCTATTAGTCAACATTATATTTAATAGTAAGCGGTTCGATACAATTGAAATTCTGAAGTGCAGGTTCGTATAGTAAAAGACGCTTGTGAGTCACGCGATTTAAAATCACTTAGGTTTTATTTATAAGGCTCTATATTAAATTTAATACAGAACATGAAATTATTATTTTATTTTCAAAGTTTGAATACAGTTTTCGCTCAATAGCATTTTAAAAAATATGTATGAGGGATTATTCGATACATAATTAGTTGATTTTACTACAATATTGGCATTTTCGATCCTTAAGATTCCAGTATGACCTGAAGTCCAAAAAATATTTATTACATAGTCTTTTTTGGAATTAAGTGTTAACAGATTAATGAAGTAATGGAATGCTTTAACACAATTTATTGAATCGAAATAAATGAACCATTGTTTCGTATTCTAAGTTTAAATATACTGGAGAGCTAAGAATATTACATGACACTCAGATGTAAATACGGAGCAATACGAATTTATTTTTTCTTAGTGTGCAGAGGAGTAACTGCGAAGTCTGGAGTGTGTCATCCCTTTTAGAACCATCTGAAAGTAAAGTTAAAATCAGAATATGGAAGTAAAATTATGCTTTAAATCTGGAAGCTTAGCTGCACGTGGGTAGAATATACCTTCAAAATACTGGCATAAGTTTATAACCACAATTTTGGTCAGAGAACTTTATGATAAGTTTCTTCAGTTAATTGTTCAGCCACTCCATTCATATGGTTGTAAACCTTTTCGAAAAATAAAATAAAAAGGCTTATAAATCAATGTTTAGCTAAATTATGGCATTGATTTGTTGATTACAGCATATGTCATGAACCAATTAAAAAATCGGTTAACAAAATGTTTCCAAAACTATCCCACCCAACATTCCAAAATATTACTATTAAAAGATCCAACACTCTTAAAAACATCAATTCAACCTTAAAAAAATGTTTAATTGAAAAAGGTTTACATTTAAGTTTTAACTATAATATCACGTTATATAATGTTATCCAACATGGTTTAATTTTCATGATAATATAGTTCTAGCTGGTGCTATAGTATGGCGGAATCAAATCTGTTAAATATTGTGGCTTAATACACTTCAAAGTTTTGAACACTGAACTTCTGTATTGAGCTTTTTAATTGTGAAATATCAGATTTAGAATAAATCAATATTCAGAAACAATTGTTTAACTATAGAGTCACAACCTCATTGTCAAATATATATATATATATATCTTTATATATATATATTTTAAATGAGCCAAGCATAATGTGCTATATGGATTTTAATTTATAATTTTGCATTGATAAAACATAATGGTTTTATATTAATAAAACATAAATTGCAAATACAAATAAAGATAAATAAAAAATTTAAAATTCGAATATGTTTAATAAATTCAAAATTCCATTTCCCAGCGAAATATAAAGTGTTATTTTCAAAAATATATTTATAATACTGTGCATTTTCAAAGCTGTATGCATATCAATTTTATACTAACACACATTCACTGCTCTCTGTTAGGAAAAGTTGTTCTAATGTATTGATACCAAAATTATTATTTACGTAAAATCATATTTAAAAATAAAAAAAAACTTTTAAAAACACTAAAAATAGATTGAAATATGAAATAGAATAATGAGACAAGCAATTTTTAGAGTCTTGTGGGATATTTGATAGAAATAAAACCATCCTTAAAATTTATTGGTTGCACTAAATGATATAAGAAATCATTCAGCCTACCAAATGGAAAAATCTACGCTACAAAATTTGAATTAAAATATTTTCCTTAATTGATTGCATTTTAAAAACCAAAATATGAAAAGTATATAATTTAAATAGCACTTTTTACAGCTGTCAAAATAAATTCACATTATTAAAAATTATTTGTATGTAAACAAAATTTAAGATTAACAAAACAATTTATCAATCACATTATTTGTAAGTAAATAGGGAGAGAAAAATGATTACAAAATATTTTATTTCTTATAAACCTTAATTAAAACAAAAATCAATATAATGATCAGGATATTATCCAAAGGACAGCAAATTTAACTTGAAATGGTATATACAAAATAAATAGATTTCACATTACAGAGCATTGCTGTGGTAATCCAGGTATTTGTAAATTACCCTGTTCATCTAAAGGTACAGATCCAACACTGGACACAAGCTCTTTGGGAGGATTACCATAATTTTGGATCTGTTGCATTAGCTGTAATACTTTCTCAAACTGTTCTTTTTTAGAGGCCTCCGTATCGACTGTTTCTTTTTCAAACTCCTCACACACCTTAAGCATAAGATCATATTGTTTCTTATAATTATCATAATCGCTTTGGGATAATGTGGGTTGCTTTTCTTTTAACCAATCAGGATACTTTTCGACAATTTCTTTGATGGATGGATAGAGCAGTTCCTTGGACATAAGTTTTTGCATAACATTTTGCATGAGTGGCATCACATCAGACAGCTGATCACCGCCACCACCACCCGATGCACCACCCAAATCAAGACCCCCCAATAAATTGGCCAAGTCTTCTGGATTTGTTTCAGGTATATTTTGAGCTTGCTCAGTGAGTTCTTTAAGGGTGTCAGTAAAAGTTCTGGCAAATTCATCAGAATCAAAAGGTGTGTTCTGGCCACCAGAAAGAGACTCCATCCACTTTTTCATGTCACCTACTTCTCCTTCATCATCCATGTAGGTCTCCATCATTTTATTGAACTGTTTAAATTCTTCTGTCCAAGTTGCTTCAAGACCAGAAGCATCACTAGCACCACTGGGTGCATTGGATGCTGCTGTCGCACCAGCAGTGGTATTTTGTTTACTAGCTGCACTGGCTTTCGGCATTGTTTTGTTGAAGTCATCTAAACAGCTGTCTAATAGTTTGCTGAGATCTTCTTCCTTCTCTGGTTTTGAATCTTTGTCTGCAGATTCCATTTCTTATCCTGAAAGAAAACAAAATTAAGAATAAATACAGTATTATGAAAAAACATAAGAATAAGAGTAACAACAATAAACAAGTTGTAAGCTATAGAAGCAAGCCTAGAATAAAGTAATTGCAATTATCTGTGTTTGAATGCCATTTTAATACATTTTTTTCCTGAAAAAGCTATCAACATAAGTTATATTCATAGTGCAAGAGCAATTAAGCAATTCCGTATTTTGTCATAGGAGCGTTAAAATGTAAAAAAAAGGATTAAATTACAGAATAAAATAAAAACTTTTAAACAAAAACTTTTGTTAATGTACTCTTTAAAATAAATTTTATGCAGTGGCAGTAAATTAGTGTCCCAAGTGAAAAATTATTAAATATTATTGAGTTTTCATCCCCGAGCTCTGATAAATACTTCATAATAACCACAATCTACGCATCAATTTTCCTACAATGAAGTAAATATGAGATAATATGTAACTGCAGTATTTTTAAATGAGGCAGACGAACATTTAAGAACTTTTTCCCACTCTTTTTTATTTCAAAACTCGGTGAACTTTTGAAAATTAAATTATTGTGCTCATAGTAGCATAAATTTCTATTTCAGACTTTACATGAATAAATGCATTCTGCAAAGATTTAAAAGAATAAGAATTTAACTTTAAAAAAAATGTCTGAAGCTGAAATGTCTAAAACCTAATCAAGTCAGTCTGTTTAGCTAACTTGTTTATTAATCTACAGTTAAATAATGTTAAAATTTAGAATACTTTTGGAGGAAAGAATGAGTCAACAATAGCTATGAGGATATTCGGCATACAAGAAAAACCACTGCTGATATTAGGATAACCAATTCTATCATGTCAGTAGATTACGAAAAACGACGGATTTCTTTTTATGCAATAAATAACATATCAAATAAAAATTGCAGAACAAACATTGCGGAATTGCAGAAGCAATAGTTTAATAAATCAGTTTGGTATACACTATTTAGTGGGTAAAAAGTAATTTTAACAAGTTTTAATTCATTAATTTTCATTATCAGCATAGAATTTGTGATTTTCAATTTTACATCAACTGTGCTACTAATTTATGGCTTCAAATAAAGAAGCCACGGATTTGAATAGGGTAAACTTAATTATAAGAAGGGAACCCATATATCTCTGATAGATAAAAGAAAGAAAAAATGACCTCATAAATTCATGTTTAAATACAAGATGTAGGTATCATTCTTTCTTTTTAACTTGGTTACAGAATATACAACACAAAGCTTATTACCTCTTTTATGCCTCTTCTGCAGAACAACATGATTTAGTTTTAACCCTAAATAACTAAATATTCGTCTCTAATAGACTAATGAACCCTGTATTAAATTGGAGATGTTGCCACTGCTTTCACACTACCTCACTCACAGTTACCTTCAAAACTAGTAAGAGGAGTTATTCAAAGGTGATAAGCAGAAGCAGCACTGTACATTTATTACTTTTCAAGATTTTCTGAAACCAATGGCAAACAGTCAAATGTTTAGTTCCATCAAAATAAAGGTAGGTAGGTATTTTATTTATGTTGCACCAGAGCTGAGGCTATTGGCGACGGGATGGGAAACATTCGAGAGGATAATGGTACGATATCACAATTTTGATCCTCTGCAGAGGGGATGGCTCCCCTGCTTAGGTAGCCCGGCGAAGGTGAGTACTTTCTGGTAGAATAGTTTAATAAGGACTGATACCGCACACCCTCTGTCCCTAGGATCAAAGTGATCATCCACCCGCTTACTGACCGCAGCCAGTGATGTTTTACTTTGGTGAACAACTAGGAACGGTGTCTTTACGATCAGTCCACTGAGGGATATCAAAATAAAGAATGAAGATATCTTGAATATTGAAAACCCTGCAGTTAAAATTGCAATGAACAAACACAGAATTTATACTTTCTATCGTCAATAAAACATAGAATGACAAGATACATATGCAACTACTGCAACAGAGCTATTTGTGTAGGGCACAATTTTAACTTCTGCCAAGAGTACAAACGATAATTTTTAACGCATTTCTACTTTTTAATCGAAATTTTATAATACATTTTACAAGTTACACTCATTTATTTAAAATAAAGGAATATAAAAAATATATTTGTTTTTAATAATCTATAAGTCAAATGAATAGTTAAAGATTAACATAGATTTAAGTTCAGTTATCTAGGTTTAAGGACTATTAGATGCAAAGAGTTACATAATTAAAATAAGTAATTTGTAATACCAAAAATACCTCACTAAATTCATTGTAAAATGCAACCCATTGTTAAGTTGCTCAATGATATTTTTAAAAACTAGTATGTAGTGGTAAAGTTTTTATAAGAGAAAAATTCTAATTTTTTTTTAGTTACATATTTTAAAATTAACACATAGATTTTTTACATAAATTTATGTTTCTAGCTGAATTGGGTTAAAAATTTTCTAATTTTAGATTGATGCAGTTATTTGGGCCAAAAAGTGTGATTGGGAACATGATAAGTATCTTTGGTAGGTGGCTGCATTTTATTTTACGTTTGTATTTTATTCTATGTTAAACATGCCTGCATAAAGAAATAATACCCATTTTTATTTTAAGTAACTTAAAAAAATAAATAAAATTAAAAAGTTTAAAATATTTTTTAAAAAACAGCAAAAATAATCCAAAAAACTTAGATTTTTTTCAAAAAACCAAAGAAAATAAAAAATTCCACTACACCCTTGTTTTTTTATCTAAATTCTAAACATTCATCAATAGAATTTTTAATGAGTCAAAAAATAAGTCACAGATTTCCATTGATTTAAGTATTAAAGTTATATAGGTTGAATTTACTGACAAGAGCGTTAAAAAAATTCATTTGCACAACTGCATTACAGACAGTAGATATCTCTATACCCTGTGGCAGAATTTTTTTGGGCTTTCTGTAACATACCTCTCAAATATTAATATCTTTCTGCAAGATATTTAAGAAACACAAATATAATAACTAATTAAACAACTAATATAACAACTAATTTAAAGTAATAGAAGCGTTAACTTCAACAAAAAATAAAAAAATCGGATCAAATAAAATCTTGTTTTTCTTTTAAAAATTAAATATGTAATATATTTTTATTCTTATATTATGGGGGATATTCTCGCATTTTGTAGAAAGATAACACTATAATTATTTCGATTTTCGCATTTCGTAATTCATCATCACCTTAAAAAAAAAAAATAATAATAAATAAATTCTGAAATCTGTAGCAGTAATTACCGAAAAAGAAGATCAACAGCGAAATCAAGCAAATCTGACTCTTCAAAAAGGGGTTACGTTACTAAATCCGTGTTTTCATTTCGAGATTCAGTTGTTGTAGAAAATAATATTGTGCTAAAAATATAGGATTTTTAAGGCTATGTGAAAATCAGTAGTAATAACTGCATGAAAAAATAGAACGAAAAGTTTAACAGAGAAGAAAACCAAATTTTTTACTTCATTATTCTCATATAAGAATAGAAAAATAACAAGCATTTTTTAACCCACTTCAAAGTGCGAGGAAGACATCTTTTGAATACAATTCTTAAGAAAAAATAAAATATTTCGAAACTTTTTGCAAAAAAGAAAACCAAAATTTTTTATTTACCAAAGGAAAAATCTTTCTGCAAGAACACTACCGTTCGGCGGCAATGTCACTAATGGGTCTCTATATTGGCAGCAACTGAAATTTACAAGGCACCAAATAAAATTGCTTGTTTAACTTGGACAAATTGAAGTAAAATATAAAAATGGCTAACTTGGGGATGGGGCAATTCCATCATTTACAAATGTCATTCTCTCATATTTTAAATGCATAAATGTCAGCAAAAAACAATCAGGCAGTTGCAATAAATTTTGCTAAAATAAGTTTTGGAGTAATGTGTCTTTACTCTAAATTTTATTAATGCTAGAAATTTAAATTTTTTTAAAAAACTGGAGACTTAATATAAGAATGTTAACTCAAAGCGAGTTTTTTCTTTATAAAAATTATGTTATTAAACTAATGCGACAGCCTGATCTGAAAGCAAATTTTTAAAGTTAAGTAAGCAAAAAAAATTAATTAATTAATAAATAAATAAAACGCATTTAAGACTGTATATAAGACTTAATGTAAAATATAAATAATTGATGATAGTTGAATTGAAAGACCGGAATCTTGCTAGTTTAATTTTTTAATAGCTCTATGAGTAAAACAAGTTTAAAAATATAAATTACAAAATGTTAATAATACTGATAACAAACGAGAAATAATAAATTGATTTTGACTTAATTTCATAAAATATTGGGAAAAAGCTTACAAAATAAAGATTTGAAGGTTACTAATAAGAATGACTTATTGCTGTGTCATCTTAGCTAATGAATAACCTAAAGATAATTACTAATTAAACAGAAGTTAAAATTGAAAGAATAAAAAATTCTTACGTTAAGTTAGTATAGCAAATGGAAGAAAAAATTGTTTTCACATGGAAATATAACTCCTTACAAAACCAGAAACAAAAGTTTGTTTACTACCCTCTTCCGATTTTTCCGTCTGATGACGATCTTGCTGTTGAACTTGTTGCCATTAAGAGGGCAGCTTACCATTAAGAAGATACATGCCAGGAAAAAAAGGAAAGAGTATGTGCCATTCACGCTGTATGAGAAAAAAAAGTCGCATTAGCGAATTCGCAGATGCGAGTGTGAACCTGAATTGAGGAGTTTTCGCTCGTAAATGTACTTTACAACAGTTAGGTTCCCGTTTGCCTCTCCGAACATGGAAAAATCGTTTAGTTTATTGTGGCTTCTAAGCATTTGTATGGGGTTTTAAGGTAATCGGGTACCAGGTGAATTGTCCCTAAAAATTCACAAGTGCGTAAGAGGAATCGGGAGCAATATGAGCTGTTCGTGTGTTGTACATAATTCATCCTTATCCATTTGCTAGAGAAGCGAACGAGAACCTAACTGTTGTAAAATACATAAGTTGAGAGAACATGATTCCCAGTAGAATACCGAAGACACTGGTTGCGGTCAGTAGGCGGGTGGGTAACCACTTTGATCAGCCTGCGCAGAGACCGATTGTGCCCGGCATCGGTCGTCGTTAAACATGTCTACCTTAAAGTGCTCGACTTCA
The DNA here is from genome assembly GCF_982258835.1 of Parasteatoda tepidariorum. Classification (NCBI taxonomy): domain Eukaryota; kingdom Metazoa; phylum Arthropoda; class Arachnida; order Araneae; family Theridiidae; genus Parasteatoda; species Parasteatoda tepidariorum. The sequence goes on from NC_141764.1 coordinate 60,232,345, forward strand.
AAGCAAGTCGTCGGGCTACTAAAAGCCATCTCCTCTGCTGAGGATAAAAATTGTGATGCTGTTGGATCATCCTCAGGGATGTTTCCAAGACCGTTGCTCATAGCCCATTGTGCAACCCTAGTGCGACCCAAATAAAGTACCTACCATTTGCTAAAATAATGTGCAACGCGTGATAATTTAATGGCCATTCTCACTGTATGCAGTTCACGAACATCCGAGCGCCATAGAAGGAATTTAGGGAAAAGAACCATTCATGCTGTATACAAAAAAGTTGTGACTGCGAATTCGGAGATGCGGTTGATAAGAAAGTGGCTACTGCACCTCTGATTACCGCCGAGAAAAAAAATGTGGTTCTAAAAATCGTAGAGAAAGTGACCTAAGGGAGCATTCACATTTCATGCGATTGCTCTACATGTGGTTGTGAATGTTTAGAAACTATACGCAAGATGAACTTCTCGCGCATGCACAAACCGTATAAAGTTTCAATCGCGCATGTGAATCGAATGCAACAAAAATGCTTCATTAGCTTGAATGAATTCAAATCGACTAACTGGATTTAGCGAGAGTATCTTAGGGAAGCTGATTGGTTAGTATTTTGGAGTAAATATTTTCAACCAATCTAGTTCTTATTTGCATGCAAAAAAAAAAAAAAAAAAAAAAAAAAAAAAAAAAAAAAAAACTGCGCCCAGAGTAATGGTCTTACAGGAGCCATTCCCACCGTTATCCATGTCTTCAACGTGCCGCAGTGGACTGATCGTTAAGACACGGTTCCCAGCAGGTCACCGAAGTCAAGCATCACTGGCTGCTGTCAGTCTGCGGATGGGTGACCACTTGGATCAGTCAGCGTAGGGACCAAGGATATGCGGTATTGGTCTTCGTTAAACTGTTCTACTGTAAAGTGCTCGACTTCGCGAGCAGGTCGTCGGACTACCGAAGAGGGGGTGCCATCCCCTCTGCAGAGGATCAAAATTGTGATGGCATGTCTTCGGATCATCCTCAGGGATGTTTCCCAGACCGTCGCCAATAGCCCATTGTGCAGCTCTAGTGCGACGTAAATGAACTACAACAACCATGTCTTCATCAAGTGCATTAGAAGAGATATTCTTGCTTCATGCAATTCACGCACCACCGATGACCACCGAAGGAGAATGAGAACTTTATTGATATATTCTCCGGCAAAAATTTCAAAAATAAGGTTGCCCTTTTCTTATGACGGGAATAGGAGGATCGTGAATTGCATGTAGAGTGATCGGTTCTTGAAAATTATATGCTACTCTTCTCAATGCATGCAAATTACCGGTGAGAGAAAGAGAGGACCTGATTGGGCATTGGCTATTTTTACGTGGGAGAATATTTAATAATTAAGGGGCCCTTCACGCTACAGCCGATTGCCCTAGATTGCTGTATGAAATTACAGGAAAGAGTAACTGATCGCGCATGCATGAATCGTATTTACTTGCGATGCGTATTTATTGCATCAACGAATGGCATACACTGTTAATGATTTCTCAAGGGCTACTCTCACAGCAGACGACTCCCGCAACCATTGGTCACAGTCGGAAATATGAGAACCTAATTGAGGAAATCAAATCGATTCTTTCTCTAAACACTTTCCTTGTAGATTCATTGTGCGTGAACCGCTTGCAGTAAGAAGGTTGTTATGCAAGCATACTGTGCCCTACAAGATGCAACCCCCAAAAATAACTAACGGTGATATTTTACGCAAGTATTTGCGATCGAAATGGTCTACAGGCAGGTGGCGTAGAGCAGAACTTTTTACCTATGGCAACACTTCACATGCTTTCACAATTAGCGTGTGGAGTGTCATAGAAAAAGGAAGTACGTTAGTTTCTGTCTTGATTTCTCAAATAGATTAAAATCTTTTAAGTTGGGAAACTATATAGAACTGAAAACTATATTCAACTATTATTCAACAATATTTAACTATTAACATGTAGGAACTTGATATAACGTTCTCACATTTGCGTGAACCGAAGACAACATCATAACAATCAGAAGATAAAAATAAAAGTTTTATTTTCTGGAAAAAGATACAGTCAGAAAACTGAGTGACTAACTTAAAATAAATTAAAATACAAAAAAAGTGCATAACACACTGAGTAGTAGTTGTACTTCGTGATTTCTCATATATATATATATATATGCTGGGAAAAAGTGCGCGATGACAAAAATGACATCTGTATCTTGCAGTCTGTTAAAACTAATTTCCGAGAGCAGAAGGAATATCAGGATGTGCTCGATGACAGGTTGCAGGTTCGGTATTCCCTTCGATCTAGCGAACTCTACAAACAGTTTAATTTATCACGTGACGCGATGATGATGCCCATATCTTGACTAAAATTATTTTCTGAATCTTCTCATGGAGATTTTTGATGCCATTCTGTTTTTCTATCAAACGTTTTGGAGCGTAGAGTCAACGGGTTCGATTGCTATAGTTAAGCTACTAAATGTATCTTTCATTCTCTATTTGCATGTCTTTCTGTTACTTATTCTATTGTTTCTTCGTTTGAAATAAATTTCTAAGCCGTATTGAGCACACATTTTATAAAACGATCCCTCATTCTAGAACTTCAGAGACTTAACGCTGAGTTAGTCACATAACCATAAATTTCATTAACTCTTACAGAAAATGATCTCAAAGTGTTTGTTCTTCCGAAGAAGATGTTTATGCTTTTGATCACCACCTATTATTCTTTGCAGAACAAACCAGGTCTGTTGGTAACGTTTTCGATCCGGTTAATGTGTAGAGATATGTTCGATCGTGGCGCTTTTGCACTAGATTATATGTGACTGAAACAGGTCCACTCTATACTTTGTATCTGGTTAAATCCTATTGGCGCATAGTCATTGCTTCTTTCTGAATTCATTGAACTTTTTTTTACATCATCTTTTGTTTTTCATTTATAAGTATTTCACCTAATCGTCTTCTGTTGATCATTATTTTTGTTTACAAATGAATTAACTATCTCAAACCAAATTAATAAATTATACTGTAAGTTTATTTGTTTATTCGTAAGCAAATACATATCTGTGCTTGTGTTCTCAATGCAAGGTGCGACTTCTGAGCCTTAGTCAAATTTAAGAAAAGATAGCAGGACAGCATAGAGATATACCAAGGGTTATGATGAGATTCGAACTTATCACATTAACTCTTCAGAACGTTTTATGGAAAGCATTAGCCCTTCATCGGAGGCAGCTATACAGTTGTCAACTTGTGTTTGATTAGTAAGTAATACTTATACGTTTGATTTTTGTTGGTATCAGGCAACCAATGTTGATGTTGGGGCAACAAGGACTAATATTGATCATATAATCGACATTAGATTATTAACTCAGTTTAAAGGTATTATTACTATTGTTGCAATGTATTGCATTTGTAGTTTATACATTGTTGTATATCAGAGTATGATTGCAGTCTTTGGTCACCAAGGTTTGATAAAATATTATTGAATTTATGTATTATTATTCAGATTTATAAATGTTAACCTTTAATTTACCAAATTAATTTAATTTAAATCATAATTATTTAAATCATTTTGTTTTTTATATCCGTAAGTGCCATCGTTTATTTTCAAATCGTCACATATTTAGTCACAGACAGATTCATTATTTTATTATTAATAGAGATTGTCTATTGTTGGTAGATCCATTTAAATATTATCGTCATTTTTTTTCTTTCACTTGCCTTGACTTGCGATAAATTGATCGAACATAAACTGTTGAGATTTGATGCTGTAAAGTTTTTAGTTATAAATAAGGTTAATGGTACTAACCAGAGAAATAAAAATAATTTTTGCTAAGTATTTCCCAGAGCTCTTGTATCCCAATAGAAATAGGACAAGTATTTTGACACCTGTTACAAGTGATTTCCAAAACAAATTCAACACACTTTTAACCTCGTGTGAAAAAGAGTTTAGATCTGATGTCAAGGTTAAATGGCTAGTTCGTCATGAACCCAAACCAATATACCTCAAAAATGTCAAGAGATTCTTAGCAAATAAGAATGTTCATTGTTGAAATTATGAGGGGGGAAAAATCACTATTGTCGTATTTTTTTCTCCTGAAGTTGAATCTTTCTACTGTAATCTAAGTAATCTTAAAACAACGAGTCTGTAAATTAATAACTCCTCGTGAACTAATTAGAATTCGGATTTTATAGAAATAAAAAGTTAAACCCACGTCAAGATATATTTTTCGTGGCATTTGTGATATAATTTCGTATTTTCTTCTCGGACTTAACATTTAACTCAGAAAACTACGCAGAATCGTATTCGCCCTTCTAATTAAATTCTGTTTTAATTATTTGTTATCAGCTAATTTACTAGTTACTTCGATTTATTTTAACATTAAGTGGTTGCTGCCGCCTCAAGTTAAGTTTAAGTAAGTCAAAACTTGCTATTAATATTTTTTATAACACTAGAGAACCTTACTCCCTGCTCGCTATCCATATGATTGCTAAGCAAACATTTTTGTTTTGAACGATAAACAGATTATTTCATCATAATTATTCTAATAAAAAAAATCCCACAACTAGTTATTTTATAAATATAGATTTGGGTCTACTGATCTGCTGATTAGTACTCCCGATTCTGTTAGGATTAATTTTGATCCTAATCATTTTGCCCGTTTTCAATTAAAACTTTATCCTCAAAATTATCCTTTCTTAAAGATTTCCTTTTTTTTTTAAGTTGGGTCACTCTGAAAACTCGCTATTTGTTATTTGCCGAAAAGTTAATTCCCAACATCGTTTTAAAATTTTTAGTTATTTCGTATTTCTTTTAATTGCATATGTTGATGAGACACAGGTTTACTTAGAACTTATTAAAAAAAGTAACTCTGCTTATTTAATGGTTAGTAGTTAGGAAAGGGGAATACGAGCACAGGGATTTCGGGGATTTCAGGGATTCCGAGGATTTTCGGGGATTCCGCTGGCGGGGGTTGGGGTGATCAATCAAATGTGAGAGCTACTATAGTTGAGGGTGTTTTTTTTTTTTTTTTTTTTTTTTGTTATCATTTTTTTTTGTAATAATTTTTTTAATCTTTATTTTTAATTCTTGTTTTTAATTAGTTGTTTTGTTGCTTTACCAGCCTCTTCGTCATACATGCATGTTATAACAGGTAGATTCAAGATAAATCAAGAATAATCTTGCATTATTCAGCAATGCTTTTCTCCGCAAGAGGCGCTGCATTTTTATTTAGTTTCAAAATTTACCGCTAGAGGCTCTGTGATCAACCAATCAGAAAGGAGTACAACAATGACATCACTATTTTTTCAACCAATGAGCGTATGACTTTCAAGAACCAATCAGAAATGAGAGAAAATAGTATAAAAGTATATGTTCTTACCCAAATCGTCATTTATAATTTGGTTTCTGCCTTAGTGCCTTTTAAATATTCGTAACGAAGGAATGGCCAACATGAAGCGAAAAGCTGATCATAGCGAAGTAAGTATCTTTTAATTTTTTTTTTAATTTTATAATATGCATATATTTCTGTACTATTTTATAATCTAATAAATATTTTTTGATTTTTTAGAACAATCAAGGATCTTTCCACGAAAGCAGTATTCCTTCCAATATGTTTATTTTAGTAGAAGATGTCTTTATTTCCACAACTATTTACCGTGATCGAATTCTGGTTAATGTGAGACGATATAAGAAACATGGAGAAAAGTACTATCCATCGAAAGAAGGAATTACTCTTACACCTTACCAGTTCATCCACTTGGTCAACAGCTCATTTCTCAGAGAAAAGTTGACAGAAAAGAAGAAAGAAAAGAAGAAAGATCATCCGTTATACGAGTATTTCCTCAACTTACCACGTCTAGTCGATCCAGTGACCGTTCATTCTGATAAAAGTGTTGGTATTCAAGACAAGGAGAAGTGCTACAATATAGTGATGATTGAATTTGATGAAGCAGTCCTCCTCAAGAAAATTACTACTTGCCGAAATGGAAATACCTACACGAAATGCATATCTTTGAATGATGACCAATGGGACAAAATATTTTCCCTTGGAGATTTTCTACTAGATAATCTATTTCATTTAAAGTATAACCAACTGGACTTTAGGAAAATGTTTGAAGATCTATTAAAACATCCAGCACCAGCAACAGCTCCTGAAGACGATGAGACTATCACCAAAGTGTTAAGACACCTCCTGAGGACTGAAATTTACAAACTGCTAGCATATCAAACAGGCTTATTGAATCCTATGGAAGTAAGTCCTTCAGAACTTTCAAGTAATACTCGAGTCCTGTTTTGTGAATCTGCTTTGAACTTAAAGCCTCATATGTTTGTCAAAAATTTTTATAATACTGTTAAAAATGAAATGCGTCATCCTGTCTCACAAGAAAATCTGTTAAATTTTGTAACTGCTCGTTTTCTCGACACTATTGATCTTGTTGAAATACTTCAAATTGCTAAAACTGACTTTTGTACCAGTTTTGATTGAATAAATAGTTTAAGATTTCCTTTATAACTTGGTATTTTTTTTTTTATATAAATAACAGTGATCATCTAATGTTTTACCCATTTACTCGTTAGACTTTGTTCAGATAGCATGCAATCATTTTATAAAGATCCCAAACAACCAGCTAGTTTTGGGGGTGCGACTGCAATACATCGTGGCTTAGATGGTAAAGAGAGCCTCAGTACTATTAAGCAATGGCTCTCTTTTAAAGATTCTTATACACTGCATAAACCTGTTAAACGCAAATTTCAACGGAATCGTGTTTTGATGAGTGATATGAATAGGCAATTTCAAGTCGATTTAGTCGACATGCAATCTCTTTCTAAATTCAATAAAGGGTATAAATACTTATTAACGTGTATTGACGTTTTCGCAAAGTATGCTTGGGCCATACCGCTAAAAGATAAAACGGGAAAAAATGTAAAAGTAGCCTTAGAGTCTATTTTTAAGGAACGAAAGCCTGAATTACTTCAATCGGATGATGGAACAGAGTTCAAAAATAAAATAGTTCAATATTATTTGAAAAGCATGCAGATTAAATTTTTTACAACAAATAACTCTACGAAATCAAGTATTGTGGAAAGATTTAATAGAACATTAAAGACAAAAATGTGGAAGTACTTTACAGAATTCAATACTAAAAATTACATCGACGTGATTGATCAATTAATATGGAGTTACAATCATACTCGACATAGCAGTATTAAAATGGAACCAGCTTCCGTTAATAAAAGCAATACCAGTGAGGTTTTGGAAAATTTGTATGGAGATTTGAAGACATTAAAACGCAATCCACCTGTTTTTAAAGTAGGAGATACAGTACGAATCAGCAGACAGAAAGGTCATTTTGAAAAAGGATACGAACACAACTGGAGTCGGGAAATATTCACTGTTTATGAAACTATTCCTCGAATTCCAGTTGTTTATAGATTAAAAGACTTACAAAGTGAAGAGATCAAAGGTACTTTTTATAAAGAAGAATTGCAAAAGGTAGTAGACTCTGGCTTATATCCGGTAGAAAAAGTGATCAAAAAGAGAAAGAAGGGAGGAAGCACAGAATATTACGTGAAATTTTTAGGCTATCCTGAAAAGTTTAATGCCTGGGTGAGTGATATTCAGAAAGTATAAATAGTGAAACTTAGCCTCTGAAGGCTCATTCTCGAAAATGTCTTTCTACGTGACGTTACCTTCTGATAGCTCTATGCAGTTTTTTCCTAACAACAAAATCTCTCACTTTAAAACACAGTTACCGATTCCAGTTAATCTAAACGGTGAATGGGAAGTAGGCCTATCTGAAATCATCTATCCCCATTCTTGGCTGAACGTAAATGAAAGTAACAATTATTTTCAATACAAGATAATTAATGGTAATATCGTATCAACTGTTAAGCAAACAATTGATGTGGGGTGTTATGAATCAATGTTCGATATTGTATCAGCTATACAACTTGCTTTACCTAAAAATCCTAGCCGGTTTACATTAAATTATAACAAAGCTACTAAACGAGTAAAAATTAACGCCGTTCAAGGTTGCAGCCTTCATTTAGAAAAGTTAGGTGCATTGTTAGGATTTCGACGCGATGCAGTGATTACGGGTAACCAGAAAAGCGAATTCGTGGCTGACGCGTGGTCTAATTTTTCAATTTTCTATGTGTACACAGATCTTATTTCACCTCAAATTGTCGGAGATACACAAGCACCTTTACTGCGGATGGTTCGAATAAAAGGACATGATGGTGAAACAATCAGTCAGTATTATGATAGACCTCAATATTTACCTTTAATGAGGCACTCCTTTCAAACTATTCAAATGGAGCTCAGATTGAATTCAGGTGATTTCGTACCTTTTGAAAGTGGTAAAGTGATCATAGTTTTACATTTCCGCATGAAACAAATACTATAAATAGTACAATGCGTTTTTCAAACATTCATTTGAAGAGAAGACGTCAAGATGAGTGTACCGTACGTTTGTTGCGCTAAAAAATTTGAAGAACATTATGCGAGTCAAATCGGCTCAGGTTTACCCTATTATAAAGGTATTAATTTCCAAAAAGGCTATGGACTTGGAGGTATATTTCGTCGATTATTTAGAGCAGCACTACCCTTTCTGGTAAAAGGTGGTAAGACTATTGGAAAAGAAGTTTTAAAAAGTGGAACCCGTGTTGCATCTGATGTATTGTCTGGAGAAAACTTTGAGGAAGCCGTTAAAACAAGAGCTAAAGAGGGTGGAAAAAATTTAGCTCGAAAAGCTATTGATAAAGTACAATCGATGGTGGGAAAAGGACAGTATAAAAGGAAGCGTAAGAAGCAGAAAAGAATCATTTCATCAAAAGCTCGCAAAGTGAGAGGACGTGATATTTTTGATCCATAATGGCATTTCTATTGAAAGATTCTCCCGAATGTGTGAAATCTGAATTGGAGTTGTTCAACTTACCTAGTACTCAAACTGTTATTCAAGATGGTCAGTGGATACAGTTTCATCCTCTTTCTAATGTGTTTGACAATGCACCTGTACAGTTTCATGTTTCAGGAAGTGCGGAAGATTACATAGATCTCAGCCAAACTCAATTGTATGTGAAAGCGAAAATTGTAAAAAGTGATAATACTCTCATCACTAAAGATGATACTATTGGACCTGTGAATTTATTTCTTCATTCATTATTTTCTCAAGTTGATATTTCATTGAATGATCGTATTGTATCCAACTCAAGTAATACTTATCCTTATCGAGCCTACATAGAAACTCTCCTCAACCATGGATATGATAGTAAAGCTTCTCAATTAACAGCTGAATTATTTTACAAAGATTCTGACGATGGCTTGAAGAAAAGAACTGCTTTTATCAAGGAAAGTGCTACAGTGGATATGATTGGATGTATACATTCCGATTTATTTCACCAAGAACGTCTGTTACTCAATTTGGTGGATGTGAAAATAAAATTGATACGAAGTAAGCCAGAATTTTGTTTACAAGGATCTGAAGGATTTAAAGTAGTATTAGATCATGTGTCTTTGTTTATCCGAAAAGTTCGTGTGAATCCAGGAGTGTTACTTGGTCATGCAAAGGCATTAGAAAAAACGAGTGCGAAATATCCCATCAATCGAGTGCAATGCAAAGTGTATTCGATTCCTAAGGGAAGTATGTCTTTTATCCAAGATAACGTATTTTCAGGTCCTATGCCGAAGAAAGTTATAATTGGTTGTGTGGATAATGAAGCTTTTCATGGAGCATTTTTGAAATCTCCCTATGATTTCAAACACTTTGATTTAAATTTTATTGGAGTGTATGTAGATGGGCAACCTGTACCTCACAATCCATTGGAACTAGATTTTGCCAAAAATCAATACATTCGTGCCTATCAAACTCTATTTGTGGGTACAGAACGAATGGGTCAAGATAAAGGAATATTTATTTCGAGAGAAGAATACGTGAAAGGAAATACTTTGTTTGGATTTGATCTCTCCCCCGATTTATGTTCTGGAGAGCATTTAAATCTAATCAAACACAGCAACTTACGATTAGAACTGAAATTCAGCAAATCATTAGAGCAGACTGTGTGTGTAATCATTTTCGCCGAATTTGAAAATTTAATAGAAATTAACAAGTCACGAAATATTTTGTACGATTTCGGAAATTAAAGAATGGATGGATTACAAATATTTCATATTTTATCACGAGAGAAGATAACATCACCTTACTTTCAAGGAGTATATTCAAGAGATACGATTCCTAATCTACAAGAAAATACATGTGCTATCATGAATTCAGATGACTCATCCCAACCAGGATCTCACTGGCTAGCATTATTTGTGAATGATAAAAAGGAATTAGAGTTTTATGACTCCTATGGAAGACCTCCCAAATTTTATAATATGAATACCTCTTCCTATTCGAATGTACAATGGAATTCGAAAGTTTTTCAATCACCTACGTCCAATGTATGCGGACAATATTGTATTTACTTTTTATTCAAGCGATGTCAAGATTATTCTATGTATTATATTTTAAATCGATTGTATATTAATGATTTTCTGATGTTTCAATTTGTAAAGAAACGATATGGTGTAAGATTTGTTTTTAAAAAATAAAAATAAATTAAACTAACTAATTTGTGTCTTTCTTGATTCTTTTATGAAAATTCATACAAAATTGTATATTTCAGAATTTTATTTAAATGAAAACACTTTAACAAAATTTTTATTTTCAAATGTTTCTGCACAAGAATTTTTTTTTTATAAATTTAATTTTCTAATTTTTATTTTTTTTTTACATGAAAATTTTTTTTCAGAAATTTTCTTTTTCAAACTATTTTATTTTTAGAAATTACTGTTTTAAAAAAGTTTTCTACTTAAGAAGAAATATTTTTTACAAATTTTATTTTTTAAATTTTTTTTACTCTTGATTAAAAATATTTTGTAAAGTTTATTTTTCAATTTTTTTTATTGAAGAAAAAAGAAATAATTATTATTTAAAAAAAAAAAAAAAGCATTTATTATTTTTTAAATTTTCTGTAAATTTTACCAAGTTAAAATATTTATACCTGAAAAAAAAAAGTATCAGTAAAGACGAAAATCTAAATACATAAAATAGCATTTATTTCAAAGTTTTAACCATGCATTTCTGCGAGCATACATTGCACGTTTTTTTACAATTTTGTTTTCTTTATACAATTTTTTATTTACATCCAAATGTTTTGGTAATTTAACATCATTCAAAGCACTTAAAAGTACATGTCTTCCTTCTGGAGCTGATTTCTGATTTCTGAAAAAGTCATTGAGGAGATTTACTATGTTACTTCCAGGGACAGTTACATCTTTATAAATGATTTCGCCTTCATTATTCCAAAGGAGAGATTTTTGATTTTTCAAAAACTTGTACATATCTTTGGCATTTTCTTGAAATCTAGTCGGAACTACACTAAGGATTCTTTCTTCCAGATCTCCTGTTTCATTTTTTATCTGCAGGGGTTCTTCTTTTGCTGGTTCTGTTGCTGGAATTTCTGTTTGACGTGACTCAAATTCTTCTATATTAGGCTTCTGAATTGAAAAATGTGTATATTTCTGTAACGCTTGTAAATACAAAGTCACTTTTTCTTCATCTGATAACTTTTTGCTTTGAAGAATATTTTTCATCAGTTGATCCAGTTCAGATAGATGATCTGCTACTTGCATTCTATCTTCTGGAACTAGCACAAATTTCTTACTATACTCCATGAATTAAAGAACTGATGACAGAAATAGCTGCAGGTAGTAAAATGGATAGGAATCCCTCTCCTTTTTGAATAAGAATTTTTTTCTTCTTGTATAATGGTGTTTTCTTGTTCGCAAGTTTTCTTAAACTTTCTTTGTGAGGAGATAAACGATTTTTTTGAGTTTTTGTAAGTGGTATATTACCACAAAGAGCATTCAAAACACACTCACACAGGGTTTTAATCTCACGCTTTGAACACTTTTTTATTAGAGATTTGCAATGTTTAGATTTTGAGATCAGTTTTATGAGCTCTAAAGTTCGTACATCACACGCAGACATCTCGCTTTCAAATGATTTCTCTTGTCAGATGTCGAAGCTTTTTATAACTCTTCTTTGAGAAAACGAGCAAATGCTTTTGCTTTGATGACGGCACAATGTTTAAAATCAGGTGAATGTGCGGGGCAGGAAGAAAAGGGTGGCATTAAATCATCTATCTTAGGACATCCAAAATCTTCTAAATCGTAGCACACTCTTCCAGATAGATGTTCCAAAAACTTTTTTTTCTCGAGTCCTTTCACATAAATGTGTGAAAACATATCAAACAAAAATGTTAGAATGGTACGAAGTTTGGCGTAAGGCTCCAGTCCTTGATTCCAGTCGATTCGATGAATATTTCTTGTTATCCAATTGTATTGCATTTTCTGACGGGCTGATAGTTCTTCGAAAGAGTACGGTGGTTGGAAGGTGCATAGTCCCGAGATAGAACTACCTTCTACGGCTTGAAATGCGAGTTCTTTGATGATGTAGTTTCCTGATGGGAGTGGAAAACCTTCATAGTCAATTACCACGGCAGACATCTTATCGGCTAAGAATTCACAGTCGAAATGAGATTAACGAGGCTGGTACACATAATAAATATCTCCAGGAAACATTCCAGTGCGCATGCGCAAGGATTCGTCTGTATCACACTTTAAATCAATGAGTAAATAACCATAAGGTTTTGATGTGGCATCAGCATAACATTCTTGAAAAAATTTAATTTTTCGAGGATACAATTGACGTCCTAAATGTGTAATTTGCGATTGATCTCTTCTATTCTTAAATAATACAAGATAATGAGCATTTAAGGATATTTCTCTCATTTCCTTTCCTTTATGAAAAATGTTCTGAACCACAAAGATGATGCTTAAAGATTTATGATGAGAAAACTTTGTAAATAGTTTTGTTAATTGAGGATCATTTCCCAATTCACTCATGAGATCATCAATCACAATTAATGCATCTGAATATTGATTCAAATCGGATGGAAGTCCTTCATGAAAAATAACATTAGGCATCTCATCGTACAATTTTTGATAAACACCATAACACCATACAATATGTTTTGGAAAAGGCTGAATCATTTGATTATCAATAACTTTTTTTATGAAATAACTTTTGCCGCTACCTGTTGGACCTGCCAGGACAGCTGTAAAAGAATGCTTCAATTTCAATAGATCCATGATGAATGAAGCACTTTCATCTTTTTCACTCTATTTATAGTCCTGTCAGTCATAGTATATAACACTATTTCCTTGAATAGTTCAATCACTCTTCTTCAGCTTAAAGCATAGATGTGCCATTAAAATCTACATTCAATCTTTCTTAAAACTTTTTTTTTTCTTTAATTTTTTTTTTTTTAATAATTTTTTTTTTCATTTTTTTTTCTATGCAGATTTTTTTTTCTTCTTATTTACTAAGTTTCCTCTTCCAAGGAATAGTGTCCGAATGGGAGGGTACTGATCTTGTCCTCTAAAATAAAACGTTTCTGATCATAAGGTGATAAAGCTAACTTGTTAACTGTTATTGATGTAATATTATGGTCCTTGGAGCGAATTGTGTTCATGGTAGTATGGAGTTGTTGATGTTCAAAGAGACATTTCTTATAGTCCTCAAACTCAATTTTTTTATCAATAGTAGCCTTTTTAACTCCTTTCAACTTTTTAGTAACATTTTCATTTATTTTAAAGGCATACATTTTAGATCTTAATCCGATGAAGTCTGTCATAATATGTCCTTTATTTTCATCTTTCATAACCCCTAAAATCTTTTTATTTACTAAAGGAAGACCGTAAATATTATCCGCTGCATAATCACTCGTATCATAACTATTTATATCCTCTTTTATATCTGCATATACATCTTCAGTGGTGATGTTATAAATGAAACTGTCAGTGTCTGTGTATAACAATTTAATTTGATCCCCATATTTGGGCTTCATTTTGATGTAATGAAATGTATACATAAGTATCTTTGAAATATCCAGTATAGCCATTCCAATGCTGATGGGCTTATTAAAAATCATTTCAGTCCGTCCCATGTGTATAGCAATAAGGCGTTCTGTAAGAATGGTCCGGTCTTGAAAATTACTTCGAGAAATTAGTTTTTCTGCCTTTTTTTCAGAGCTGCAGAGCTTGACATCTACACGTTTTCGTATATTTTCCATCGTTTTGCCGAATACGGCATTGTTCATCAATTTGAAAAACGATTTTTCAAATTCATTTTTGGCAGCTTTCCGGAGGTTAGTGTTCAAATCAATATATTCTTTCAGCCACGGAGACTGCGTGAATTGAAGAATTCTGTGAACCTTTTTCAAAACAAGGCCTTGTTGGACATATAATTTTAAATTGCGATAGTGAAGGACATATTTTTCTTTATTATAAAGTGTTGTAAGCAGTCTTTTATCCTTACAACCAGGTGGTATCCTAGTTTCCGGTGCGAGAGGAAGGTCGGAATGTTTGTCATGAATATGATTAGGGTACTGTAAGTCAGCCTCTACGATGAAACCAACTGGGCCATCATCAGGAGCGGATAAAATATCCATACTTGGATCCACCCACTTGAAATCCTTAAGAGGTAATGGTTGGGACATTGCCCAGCCATATAAGTTATTGGCATCGAGATAGAGTAAGTAATTGGAGGGATATGATGAATCATATGTTTTCATATATTTGTTATTTGCAGCTCCATATCGATGCGAACATTGGGATATTCCTCCACGGATCCCATTTTCTATAAAAAGATGCATATCATAGTCAGTAAGAAGCTCAACAGAAACGTTAGTTTTCTTAAGCATAGCATCAAAGGAGAGACCTGGAGCGGTAAAATACCAAGCAGGATCTAAATTATAATGGTCCATACACACTCCTCTGAAATTTTCAAATATGTCCGCAAGAAGTAAAACATCCGTCTTTACATAGAGGTCCGAATATTCCCCCAAAGAAGACATTTCAAAAGCCTTCCAAACGCTTTGTGCGTGCTCATAGTCCTCCAGACCGATGTTGACCTCGTTCAGACGATTGTAGAACGCTTCCCGGGGTGGTAAGGTGGTTTCCTCAAACTTGTCTGTGTGGTTAATGTAATCATATGGGTATACCCCTTTACGGAGCAACAGAGGTACTTGTGAGGACGAGAAAAATTTAGAAATATGATGAAACTGATTAGGAGATAAGTTTTTCACTAGCTGGTCCAAACTGCTTGCCATGAAACGAAATGAGTCGATGAACCGAAGGAAGATTTTTCCTGAAACACATTCAGAGAAAGAAATAAATTTTTCAGTATTTTCTGGAATCACGGTGATATTTTCTTCATCTTTTCCCAGTTCCTTGATAAAAAGATGACTGTCATAGCCGGATAAGTTGTGAAAAATGACGGGAATGAAATTTGGTAGTCTAGCTTGTAAATTGCATGCATTACAACTTATTCCACGTAATTTCTGCGTAAGATGACAGTGGTCCTTAACCTATAACAATAAAAGCTATTTTTCAATATTTATGCTAATTTTAATCCACAACATAAAAAATTTTTAATTTTTCATAATCTTTAAAAAAAAAAAATACATGATTTATTTCCTCGTTTTGATTGATTAGTAAAGTGTTATTTCTTGCAGTTATTAATTAAAAAAAGAAGCTGATTTAAGTTCCTGAGATATTCTAAAAAAATTTTCCAAAAAGATCAATTTTTACAGTTAGTTTTTAAAATTTGAAAAACTAATACTATTTTCTTATCATTTGTAACAAATAAGATTATTCAACTCTAAAATTTAAAATTTATAGTCTAAAAGTAATAAATACAATAACTTACCTTATAATTCTCTGCAGTAAATTCTTTTCCACACAAGTAACAATTGGATGTTAAATCAAAATGCTGGAGTTGTTCCATGGTTAATGGTAGCATTGGCTTTGGATTCTTGTATAAAGTTTGAATTTCTTCAGCTTCCTCTCGTATTTTTTCCATGAAAATTTTCGCTGCATCACTACCACGATAAACAAAAGGCGGTTTATAAAGCCCATCCATGTAACATACATAATAACAGAAACTAATGGGCTCATGTTTCTGGTACATTTCTGTGTATGATACATCTGAATTGGGTTCACAAGAGTCAATAGGTTTTGTCAAACATTCAAAGTCCGCATAAATAACGAAAGGTACCATCTGAGTATGCTTCACGTTTTTGAAGCTGAGCCATTTATCTGTAGGCATTTTAACTCGTACAGCTTCATGTTGATTACAACTTAGTTTATGCCGCTGAAGAATTTCATCGGTCGTAAAAAATTGTAAGCACCTTCGGCAAATATATTTCTTTGCATGCTTTCGTGAATACTGGGGAGATAATAGACGTGAAAGGTTTTTTATCCAGCTGTAGTGTGAATCAGTTTCAGTTTTCAAATATAGGAGATCGATGTGCTGAGGTTTTTCCTCTTCAGTAATAACTAAAGGGAAAACATCATTTTTTTCGGTTAATCCATACACATTAATTGAGAGACTGTTTAGCTTCTCAAATTTTTGCACATCTTGAAGCTTAACGGGAAATGGTATATTCGAGAAATTCAATGTATTAGCAAATGATGCATAATTTGATTCTCTGTTTGGATTCCTCTGAGCAGGATGAAGAGCAGAGAGAACTGCCCACTTAAAGCATTCATTGTCATTGTTTGTAACATTTACAACTGCTTCTCTCTCAAAAATACCACGAGGTAGTGGAATAAATCTTGAGCCTCGCAGTGGGCTGTACTTGTTTATCCATATCTCCAAGTTTACGATTTCCTCGAGGGCCCATCCGGAATCCTTGCCTTCAAAATCATCTGCTTCGGCTAGTATTTTGTCCACCTTTGCTCCATAGACTTCACTTAGATCAGAGGCACTTAAGATGACTACGTTTTTGGTCTTAAAGTTCTTTACCTCGCTGACTATACCGTTATTAGCTACTTTCCGGTAACGACATAAGAGTCGGCAGTTCACTTTCAAGTCGTAATCGGTGAGGTGGAAGGATACGATGCGGACAAAGTTTTCTCGTTTTAGCTCGAGAAATGTCCGCAAGTCCTTGATGTGGTCATCATTGGGAAGGTGAATATTTTTCACCCTCCCGTCGAAGGCTGAGAGAGGATCCGAAGTAGTAGCAGCGTGAGAGGTAGATGGACCAGCAGTCTGTTGAATAGGGACGGTATCCGAGCGAGAAGTAGATGTAGCGGCAAGGATGTCAAGCCGAGGTTGCTTGGAAGTAGGCAATGGGGTGGTAGCAGCCTTGCGTTTGTGAGCATTGAGGTGGCATTTCAGTTTATCAATCCTAGTGAAGGTCTTTGAGCAGTCCGGGCATTGGAGGTGTTTATCCCCATGTATGGAACGTTGATGTCGCAGCATATTGGGTCGGGTGGTAAAGCTTTTCGTACATTCAGGGCATGGAACTTTACCTTCATCCGCTTGATCTTGTCTCAGCATGTTATCCAAATCTTTACCAGTAAGGTCTCCAAAATCACACACAGCAAGCACTTCATCGTTCACAGGCAAAGAAGCACTAAATTCTTGACTCATCTTAAAACTTGATAAATTTACAAGTAATAATAAAATAAACTACTAACGAAACTTTTAAATAAAAAGTTAAACAACTATAAACTTCTCCATAACAACTAGCAAAACTTTTAAATAAAAAGTTAAACAACTAACAAAAACTTTAACAACGATGACAAATAAAAATTTAACAAAAAAAAAATCTAACGTAATAACAAAGAGAGAACAAACTAAGTTTAGAAAAGCGCCCTGAGAGAGGTAATCCTACAATCAGAATAAGGTCTCTGGGCAAACGCATCTGATTTTAAACTGTAGTCGACTACCCAGAATGCATTGCGAACTGCTATGTAATGCTTGTTCTGATTGGTTAAAAATGATATCATTATTTTAGTTCTGTAAAATTTATTCTGATAGGCAGAAAATGACGGCATGATTTTCTGACTCCACCCCCATGGAACATTCTAGAATGATCTAATGAAACAAGACCGAACAAGAAGTGAGCGAAACATTTCAATATACTTCATCTTTCTAGACCACACAGAAGTGATGCATGCCTTATCTTGAAGACGCGTACTTCATATTCATGTTGAATCCTGGTTGTATGACGTCACGCATTCCTGTTTTGATTGAATCGAAGAAATGACATCACCCTACGGAAACATGTCTTATCTTGCTTTCAAGTTTTATCTTACAGACTGATTATTACCTGATTCATGTTCATTCCTGATAGTATGACATCGGGTTTCATTTTATGTCATTTTTCAAATATCACTCGTATTAGAAAAAAAATATTAACTCAGAAAACAGTAATTAAAAAATAAAGATTAAAAAAATTATTACAAAAAAAAAATGATAACAAAAAAAAAAAAAACACCCTCAACTATAGTAGCTGTCACATTTGATTGATCACCCCAACCCCCGCCAGCGGAATCCCCGAAAATCCTCGGAATCCCTGAAATCCCCGAAATCCCTGTGCTCGTATTCCCCTTTCCTAACTACTATGGTTTGATAATTGTAAAACCCTAACTAAATATCAATCTTTGAATCTAAATTCAATCTTCAAATTTAAATCAAAACAAAATCTTTGCTTGTCGAGCTTAATTACCAGTACTCTTCAACAGAGTACGGTTAAAAGGCAGTTGTCCTCTTTAATTATGAGTAGGTAAAATACTCCTACTTTAAAGATTTGCTTTGTAATTGCCCATTTGTGAGCGCTAATTACTATCCTGAATTTAAAAAAATATTTAAAAACAATGCAACTCTGTCGACATAAAAAATTTTGTCGTTCGAAATTGAAGTACAGTTAGTTTTGATAGCACTACTATGTTTGTTATTTGCTTAATTATTTTCCGATTTTTTTCCTTTTTAATAGACGTAGAATGTTTTTAGCCAAAAACTTTTTACAGAAATTAGAGGGTTAAGGGCGATTAAGGTTGTTTTTGCAAAGGCTCCGTCGTAATATGGAATTGTGCTTTTTGGCGAATAATGAGCTATTTTTATAAATGCTGCGAGTGTTTGCAACTGTTACTCGAGACTGTCAGGTCAAGTTTAGCCCATCTGAAGATAGCGATGTCTACGCTTATTTTAAAAATAGCGCAAAACGTCTATATGGAGAAAAGCCACAGTTTTGTGAAAATGAGAAACGTTTGTGGTCTAATTTTTTAGTATTTAAAAACTTACTCTACCCGCAGTGGACTGAGCGTTAAGACACGGTTCCCAGCAGATCACCGAAGTCAAGCATCACTGGCTGCGGTCAGTGTGCTGGTGGGTGACCACTTGGATTAGTCTGCGTAGGGACCGAGGGTGTGCGGTATTGGTCTTCGTTAAACTGTTCTACTGTAAAGTGCTCGACTTCGCGAGCAGGTCGTCGGGCTACCGAAGAGGGGGTGCCATCCCCTCTGCAGAGGATCAAAATTGTGATGGCATGTCTTCGGATCATCCTCAGGGATGCTTCCCAGACCGTCGCCAATAGCCCATTGTGCAGCTCTAGTGCGACGTAAATGAACTACAACAACAACAACCATGTCTTCATCAAGTGCATTAGAAGAGATATTCTCGTCGCATGCAATTCACGCACCACCGAAGGAGAATGAGAACTTTATTGATATATTCTCCGGCAAAAATTTCAAAAATAAGGTTGCCCTTTTCATATGACGGGAATAGGAGGATCGTGAATTGCATGTAGAGTGATCGGTTCTTGAAAATTGTATGCTACCCTTCTCAGTGCATGCAAATTACCGGTGTGAGAAAGAGAGGACCTGATTGGTCATTGGCTAATTTTACGTGGAAGAATATTTAATAATTCAGGGGCCCTTTACACTACAGCCGATTGCCCTAGAATTGCTGTATGAAATTACAAGAAAGAGTAATTTATTTTCCTTTGCGACAGAGCATCGAAAAACACCGTTAAACCACATCCTTAGCGGCAAAAATATTTTGGCTTAAAATAGCCAAATCTAGTAGAGGCTTATCTCCCCCCCCCCTTTTATTTCATATATTTGTTCAATTTATCAGATATTTTGCATTTTGTGCTATTGTTGAACCGTATTATCGTACTTATGAATTTGATTACAGGATACTATTGAGCGGGAATATAGTTCATGTAAACACATTAAGATTGCAGTAAACTTGCTACTTATTATATTTCAAGATGCCAATATTATGGTTCAACACTGAACCGATTATTCTCTAATCGTAAAATAATCAAAATTATGAACAAGATTCTAGAACATATACCATTTATTTACGAAATGATCAATAAGTCAATTAATTTTTGAAGAATTACATTTATTGAATTCATTGAAAATTTTATTTAATTTCAGCGAGATATAATCTTTTTTATTAAAATATCTAGATTTATAAGTGAAAAATATGTAAGAAAAAACAAACAATAAGTATGGAGCAAAAAGTTTAAAAAATGCAAAATGCAAATGTGTGCAATAATTAAGGTAAAAAATGAGTATTTGTCACAACTTGATGTATGCGATCGATTAAAACTTTATTTTTACATTGAATTAACATCTATAACTCAATTCATAATCAAATGCATTGTCTGGCTTACGTGTGCAATGGTAATTGATAATTATTTAAAGAATGTGACCTTTTCATATAATTACTCTTACAACCATAAATTTAATGTATTCTAACGTCGATCTGAAACTGTACTTTCATTGATATTCGATTTCAAAGTTGCTGTTATCTTTACTTAATTCTGAGGATTTTTCTTCCAAATACTGCTCCTTAAATTTCCAGTATTGTTTTAGTCTTGCTTTGGAATTTTCCTAAAGTTTAAAAGTAGAATAAAAATATTTAAAAGTGATTAGTGTAAAAATTAAGTAGTTTCTGAAAATATTACTAACTTTATGAAATACGCCAATGTTGGCATCATATTTGTTTTTTTCGCTCCACAAAGCCCAGTAGAGTCTCGTGACCATGCTAAAGAATTTGACTTCATTCAGAATTTTATCGGTCTCATGGTCGACTACAGAGGATTTAAGAATATCCTCCAAGACCAGCTGATTCAGATAAGACTGGATAAACTTTATCTGAAATAAAAAGCAAAAGTAAACAATTTGTAAGAACACGTGTTAGGTGAAATAACAAAGATACTTGAAATTTCGCTTCTTTAATCTTGGAGCAGCATAAATTGAGATGGAAAATCTCATTATGAATTTTTCTAATTCAATACCTAATACTGAGAATTCAAACCTTTCCGTTATTATGATTATAATTCAATCAGATACTTGTTGATCACAAAATATCCTCGGATTTATAATTTACTAATTAATATAGGAGAATCATAATCTTTTCTTTAGTATGATTAAATTAAATCCTATATTTGATGATAAGATATCCAACAATGGATTTATACACTAGGTGAATTGAAGGGACAAATGGTTCTTTTCGAAATAAAAAAATTGCCAGATCAAATAAAATCAAACTTGGCCTACATATCATCCGATATAAGACCAATATAAGAGAAAACAAAATTGGGCACAATCTGTACCCTAAATAAGGAAACTGGTAACTTGTTCAGTACAGTAGCTGTTAATCAGAAAAAAAAAAACATTTCTAATAGGGTGTATGATCGCCTCTAACAGCTGCACAACTCTCTCATCGGCGTTTCATACTGTTAACAAGGGTTCTTATCAATCTCTGTGGCAACTGTACCCACTCTTTCTTTAGAGCATCCTTGAACTCATTGATGGTCGTTGAATCTGGTCTTGGAGCAGCAATTGAGCTTTCGAGAATCCCATGCGTGTTCGATAGGATTAAGGTCAGGGGACATTGCAAGCCACTCTAATCGTTGACTATCTTCAGATTGAAGGTATTCGTCGACCGACTGAGACCTAACTGGACGGGCGTTATCATCCATAAATCTGAAATTTGGATCTTATGCTCCTCGGAAAAGTCTCACATCGGGGGAAAGGATCTCGTACCTGTACTGCCGATCTGAACTAATGAAATGCAGTCTGCTATGATGCCTGCCCAGACCATCAGACCACATCAACCATAGTGGTCCTTTTCGACAATGTTAGAAGGCTGATATCGACTCCTGGATTTTCTTCAGAGGAGAACACGTCTGGAATCGATGTTCAGACTGAATCGCAACTTATCACTGAAGAGAGCACTTCATCAATCATCAGCTCTCCAAAAGTGTTCTCCGCGCCATGCCAGATATTTTTTGTGGTTCAGAGTGAAAGGGATGCAGACTATAAAACATCTGGCATACAGGGAACTTGTTTTAAGTCTCTGGGTGATAGTTATAAGTGAAATAAATGTTCCTGCTGCTTTATACAGGTTGTAAAACAGTTATGTTGCTGTCGCACACCTATCACTTTCGGCTAGAAGTCTCAAATAACGGTCTTGAACCGGCGCTGTTAAGGCCTTGACCAGGTCAGCGGTCCACTGTTCCTATCTCTGAAAGTTATTTCCACAGAGAGGACACCACATTTCTTGAAACCTGGCTGTACTTACAACAGGTGGCCTGTGATTACCCAGCCTCGAGTCTTCTAATCATCCGCCACCTTGTGGCATCATCTAGACCAGAGGTCGCCAAAGTGGTCTATATAGGGTCTATTTAACAAAATCGTTCGATCTGAGACAGGGGGGCGAATGGGGGTCGATCCGAATCAGAAGGGTTGGTTGTGGGTCGAAAAAAAAACAGCTCTCAATATGCAAATCACACATACCTAATTAAGAACGTAAAATTTGTGAATTGACGTTACAAATGCAAATATCATACGCAGTTTCAGCTATCTTTCCAAACTGTGTTGAATATTTGCAGTGTCATTATTAAAACTTTTATAGTTTTGGATAATTATTGTTTCGATAAAACCATTCGTTTGGTTTAGATATCAATTTTAATTATCAATGCCCAAAAAAGAAGGTAAGCATTAATAACATGGATTAGTACAGCCCGCGACAAAACTATAGCACACTTTGTATTTTTTTACGAAAATTACAAAATTGATCAATTTTGAACCCAATATAGCGAACCTTGCAAAAAAACATCAAGAAGCAGTAAATCTTTTGTTACTTTACTTATTATATCTACTTATGCATAATTACTTATATTTAATAATAAGGTATTTAAATTTCAATATTAATATATTTTTCATAAAACTATTGCTACACAATGTACTATTACTTTAATAAATGTTTAAAATCATAAAATAAATGTACAAACACAGTATCTAATAGAGTTTTATTTTAATTAACAGAAAATTACTTTTGTGGGGGTCGATGGAGATTTCGAAAAATTATATAGGGGTCGATGATCAAAAAAGTTTGTGACCCCTGATCTAGACAATGGCAACTGGCCATACTAACGATGAGCAAACAAAAAATTAAAAAAACAAGGTTTGGACTTAGCTACGATGTTTCAAAATGTCCTTAAGCTACTAGATGTACCTCTACACAAGCGCGATCACAACGCCTCTGCCTTACGACGTCACAGGCCACTGAGTGGTGCTTAGATGTCATGTGACACCTTATTACCGTATAGGCGTTTCTTATTTTGCTCTTAAAAAGAGAAAAACCGTTCTTTTCTTTAACTGCGTTTATCAATATAAATTAATACCTAATGCAGAGAATATTCAAACCTTGAGCAGCGATGGCTCAGGGTATAGGGTATAGAACGTTCGCCTTCCAATAAGGGGTACCGGGTTCGAATCCCAGTCGATACGAATTCCGCATCCGGCTTGCACCGACCACAGTGCTGACGTGAAATATCCTCAGTGGTAGACGGATCATGGGTTAGAGTCCCCTTGCCGTCAGGCTAACCGTGGGAGGTTTTCGTGGTTTTCCTCTCCATGTAGCGCAAATGCGGGTTAGTTCCTTCAGAAAGTCCACCACGAAGGCAAATTTCTCCCAATACGTGATCCAGGAGTTCCCTTGTTTTCTGGATTGGGTTCAAAATTACAAGGCTACGTAGTTGAACTTTAGTAGTCGTAAACCCAAAAATTGGGTCGGCTGTTCAACGACGGTTATAAAATAAAAGTAAAATATTCAAATCTTTGCCTCATCATGATTATAATTAGATCTTATACTTGATTGCAAGAACTGCTAACAGGAAAATCTGATTTACTACCTAATTCAGGGAATTGAAACTTTTCTGTTACTATGATTATAATTAGATCGCATACTAGTTGATTGTAAGTATACAGGTAAACCCACTCTTATACTTTTTTAGAATCTTTGTAAAATAAATAGCTAATAAATAGGTAAGCGAGGAAGAAACAACAGCAATATCAAAATCTAAGGAATCACTACTTATAAAGACAGAACGAAAACTTCAAAATCTGTTTGGTTGCCTGATGAAAAATAATATGCTTTCAACTCCTCTCAGTTTCCATAAAAAATCAAACAAGTTTTATTATTTTTTATTTAATCATTCCGCCATCCTCATTAGTGATTTGATAGATTTCAATAGTGTAGGTTACTTACAAGGGAAACTAGAGAAGTGTGACTCGCCAATTTAGAAATAAACTAGTGGGATGTATGCCTCATGAGGAATAATTTTAGGGGGAAACATTCGTTTCGGCCCATAGAAGGTCCTGTGAGAGATAAAAAATAATTCAATATATAGAAAAATCGGTATTTTAATACTTCAATGCTGACTATTAGTTATTATAATTGTCACATAATCTAATTAATTTGCATTTAATTGGATAATTAATTAATTTGCTTATTGATAAATTAATTAGCTTTCGTTTCGGCCCATAGAAGGTCCTGTGAGAGATAAAAAATAATTCAATATATAGAAAAATCGGTATTTTATTACTTCAATGCAGACTATTAGTTATTGTAATTGTCTCATAACCCAATTAATTTGTAATTAATTGGATAATTAATTAATTGGATAATTAATTAATTTGCTAATTAATAAATTAACCAGAAAATTAATTAATTATTAATTAGTAGTATATTAATTAATAATTAATTGTTAATTAATTTTTTATTAATTAATTGATTTGCAATTACATACTCCAATTAATTTGGAAAGTTTTTTGAAAAAAAATTTTTTAAAAATTTGATGTCAATTTTTTTTTAAAATTAACCTAACAGGTGTTTCTGAAAAACTACAGATATATAAAATCTTCGAAATCAATTTTGACAATAAATATGTATTATATAGTACGTGAAAGTACGACAATTACAATAACTAATAGTCTGCATTGAAGTAATAAAATACCGATTTTTCTATATATTGAATTATTTTTTATCTCTCACAGGATGTTCTATGGGCCGAAACGAATGTTTCCCCCAAAAATTATTCCTCATAAGGCATGCATCCCACTAGTTTATTTCAAAATTGGCGAGTCACACTTCCCTAGTTTCCCTTGTCAGTAACATCACAATCACACACCCACATACAAAAGTGCTGGAAAATTAAGATTCAAGCATTTTCTTTACTATTTAATTTTAAAACACTACGTATATTTAGAAAGTAGAAATGCGTACTTTTTCTTCTTCTGTTGGATATTTGCTGTCATCTATTTTGAAATAAGGTGGTTCGGTAACATCATAATCATATACCCACTCACAAAAATGGTTTGCAATGTCAAAAGCCCTAAACAGAGAAAATAGCTACAAATTTGCATAGATATAATAGCAAACTACAAAATAAATAAATAAAATTTAAAAAAAATAAATAAAAATAAAAAAAGTGCTCATAAATTTCAGATAAAATTGAATGGGTATTTTCTTCTGTTAGCTACTATTTTGGTAAAAAAAGTTCCAAACTGAATGATTTAAGATTTAGTTCCAAATTTAGATTTTTAAACTAAATTGGAGATGTATGTCTTTCAACTCCTAGATAAAAGCTAAAAATGAAAAGCTTTGTAACTACACTGTATTACTCGTATTTCTAAGTTTGCCAAAACGTATTGTACAGTCCGCAAAAAAAAAAGATATCACCCTGAATAACTTTCGTTCTAATGATCGGATTTTCACGAACTAAGTGTCAATCTTAATGGTTCCTGGGAGTGACCTTAAATATGCTAATTAATTAGTGCTAACTATTAATTAAGTTACGAAATCAGACACTAAAACGTACTTTCTCTGAATAAACATATAATTTTTTTTGCATATTTGGAATCCAGACACTTGAATTAGGGAGGGGGGGGTAGACAAAATTTTGAAAAAATTGGGTCTTAAATTGGGTCACAATAAAGGTTTATATATTTGGCGATAGTCCAGAAAACCGCCAATAAAAGTCGCCAGCGCAAATTAATATTTTAAGGTAACCCATTGACTAATTCAAAAGAAGAAGACTTAATTTCCCTAGGTTGCTAAGCAACCAATTTCTGACTGTAAAAAAAAAATTTAATTTAATAGAAATATCTCAAAGTTTTCTAGGATATAGACAATTTTTAAGCTAATTTCTGTTCAAAAAGCAAATTTTTATTTTATTTTAATCTCCTTTGAAAAGAAAATTTGAATCGATTTATAAATTATTTATGATTTTATAAGTTTTTAGAATTTAAATACATGAACTTTCTATCTGATATTATTTAGATTATGTTGTTTTTGCTATAAAAGTTCGAGGATTTCATACTAAAATCAAATTAACATTACTTATTATGGCTATATACAAAATTTTAGGGATAATCATATTTACAGCTTTAATCGAGTGTTTTAGGCAAGAAAGTTTGAAGGAAAAAAAAGTGCTTGAAAAATAAAATGTATATTGTATAGTAATTCTAATGCGCATTCACAAGGTTTTCTATAATTTACGATATTTCTTTTTTCTATAACTCAAGGAATTACTGAATGTTTAGTGGTATTTTAAAAACACTGAAATATGTTATGTTTAAGAATAAGATATTGAAATAATATGTTGTATATTGTAGGATTCATTGTTTAAAAAATCGCTTCATTCTGCTAGATATTTAGGTTACAAGGCTTTCTTTGAATAAAGATGATTAGCAAATACCATCCTCATCTTTCGATACATTCTAAAACTTACATTCGCAAATTCACCATAAAATGTCGCACAGCATAATTCTTCAAATACGATTACAGCTACATTTACCACCAAATACTGCTACTATGATTATTTTTGTTTTCTTATATATGTTACCGGCAAAGTATGAAACGCCGGTATTGAATAGAATGTCTAAGCATTCTATACAATGCCGGATGTTTTTAGGCAAAGTATGAAATAGGAGAGGTATTACATACTTTCCCTAGGCATTCTATAGAATGACAAATGTTATTTAGGCAAAATATGAAAAAAAATATACTGATGAGGTCATTATGTTATATTAATGATGTGCATGTTACTGTGAATGACCGAAATCGGTGGTTCTTGACTTTCACCGGTGAATGTTGACAATCATATAGTCGCTTTGGTGAATGTCCGAAATATTTATTACATCTGATTTGATATTAATTTATTCGTGGATATAATTACATTTATTCGATATTGTAATACTTACTGACGATAGATTAGAAGAAACATCAGTGTTTGGAGTATCAGGCTAATATATATCGGGCAATGGCACTGAACGTTAACAAAACATTGGTGTAGGATATACCGGGCAAATGTATACCAGGCAGTGACACTTGACCTTAAAAAAACATCAGTGTCTGGTATACCAGGCAAATGCATACCGGGCAGTGGCAATTAACTAGAACTAGTATGACTAGACCTTTGGTAAATGTCTGAAATATATACTAGGTCTAGTTAAGTGCCACTGCCTGGTCTACATTTGCCCGGTATACCCTACAATGATGTTTCTTGATGAAATAATAATGATGAAATAATAAACGTAGTAGGGTAAAGAATAAGATTTTTTAAAATGTAAAATTTAATTAAATAGTTGGTAAAATAGTTCTGCGAAACACTTTCGGACAGGTGATTAAAAATTACTTTTAAGATTAAGACGATATATAAGATGTTGAGAAATTTGCAATGATGTGAGAGATGCTTAAAAATGTTGACTACGTATTTTTATTAATATTATAAAAAATATATTCAAGAAATTGATAAATATGAATAACTGATAGAAATGATTGATTCCAAATCTATTCATACGTAGGTATATTATAGAAAATGTATCAGTTATTGAGGAAAAAAACTAAAAAAAAAAAAAATAATCACATTAAATAGGCAAAATCTGTTGTATAGTCATATTCTATCACAAGCATGCTTTTATAAAATTCGACACTCGTTGATTAAAATGTTTTATTCAAATTTCTTTACAAAATTGCAAATAGAATTTTAGACGACTAAAAAAGAAATATCGTATTTCATAGTTTTAAAAAAAATAAAAATAAAAAGATTAGCAAGCGATTATTAGCGAAAAAAATATGAATGAAATTTTACGCCACTCGCGCTAAGTAAAGTTCTTCGTAAGTTTATCACATTTTAATATTAATCGCCCTATTAAATAATTTCTTCATTGTCGCCAAATTATTTTTTTTAAATAATTAATTTTAATTTTTCTCATCCTCTAATAAATAAAAACAATAGAAACTTTAGATTTTTCAATTAAAAAATATGTGGATTAAAATGGTATAAAAAAAACCCTACCTTATAATTCAAAATTTTTTCATCCTCACTTTAATTAAATAATAAAAAATAATAAATAATTATTAAAAATTATTTTTTTCATGAAATTATCTTTGGGTAAATGAGTTTTATGAGTGGGTGAAATTTTTTTTGAATTGCTTCATTAGTTTTTAAAATATGACTGAAAACGCAAAAAACGAAATTAACATTAAGGGGTCCAAACTTTGAATCGCTCTCCTGACCAAACTATGGGGATCACATTTCCCAGATTGCGGCTACCCCGTATATTTTGAAGATAAGGAACCCAAATATGCAAAAAAAATTACATATTTATTCAGAGAAAGTACGTTTTTGTGTCTGATTTCGTAACTTAATTAATAGTTAGCACTAATTAATTAGCATATTTGAGGTCACCCCCCGGAACCATTAAGATTGACACATAGTTCGTGAAAATCCGATCATTAGAACGAAAGTTATTCAGGGTGATATCTTTTTTTTTTTGTGGACTGTACAATATTCAACGCATATTATATTCTACCAAAACTTTATATTTCTGACTTTTAGCATGTTTCAATAACTACACAATTTCTTTTTTTTTAAGTTTGAAAAAATTCTATCAGACTTTTTGTGGTGTAAGTAGTTGACTAAAAAAAATTATCTTTATCAATGAGAACAGAACTCCAAAATAATTTTATTTTGATTTATTTCAAGAAATAGGTAACGAATTTTAATTAATTTGGACAGAAAATTGCCTTGATGGAACCAAATAGTGATGATTTATTTATGAGTCATTTATCTTTCGAATTTCAAAAATTTTAAGAGTCCCGCATTAGCTATAAATACAGATTTAATATACAAAAATAATATTGTATTTTCTCCTCTAATTAATATTAAATGTTATCCAAACAATTTTTTGCTTTTGTATTAAATTATTTTTATGGAGAAATATGAGTCTTAAATATTTTTTTGGAAACTTGGAAAAAAGCAATTTTATCAGTAATTCCTTTTTTGTACAAATTATTTACCTAAAATTGTAACCACCAAATTCGAAATCGATGAGAATTACTTTAGGATTTAACTCATTCACAAAATCTTCTGGTAGCAAAATGTTCCCTAGAAAAGTACAATAAAAATTAATTCAACTAAAATAATAATGATAAAATAAAGCTAATAAAATGAATAATAAAATAAAGCTAAAAATGTTCTATTTTTTAGTGCATTGTTTCTTATAGGTTCCTCTTGATACGGACCGGGACCTTTAGCTCAAAACAGCTCCGACACTTACAGCACTATTTCCTTTCAGGCAGGCTTTTTATGTTGTGACAACTTTAAACTTTTCTTTACTTCCAGAGAAACAGCTCCAGTTGTCATATTACAAAATCCTTCACTGAATGATATGGTGACGATGTTAATTGAATGGGCTGTCCTGACCAGAGTTCAGAAACCGGGATCCAATGAGTCACTTTAGCTCATCGGATGAAATAGTGCACTATTTACTTGCAAATACCACACTACCAATTAGTATTGGACACCTTTTGATAAAAAAAATATTCATATCCAATAGTACTCATAACCGCCACGAGAAATATTTATAGTCTCAACTACATGAGACATACTTTGCAAACCTCCTCGTTTGACGCTTAGTGGTATTTTCTACCAATCAACTTAAAGAAGTATGAGTCACTAATTTTGCTCCACTGTTGTATATCTTCAACTCGTTCCAAAGGTTCTCGATAGGGTTCAAGTTAAGGTTACCGTTCTCACCATATCATAGTGGACCTTACTATAAAGATGTGCGCTATCTTCTTGAAGTAACTTTTTTGGAACATATCTTAGGAAACAGGATGTCATCCAAGAGTGTATAAGGTGTCAGCATAAAGTTAGCAACCTAGGGTCCTAGTCTGTGCCAATAAAAACAATTCCAAACAATAATTCCACTTCCGCCGATATGCATAGGCGCCTAAATATAGTGTGCTAAAGCAAGAACTCCCCTATCCATTCGTCAGAGTCGCGATGGCTCAGGGGATAGAGCGTTCACCTTCCAATGCGGTGATCCGGTTTCGAATCCCAGTCGATACGAATTCCGCATCCGGCTTGCACCAACCACAGTGCTGACGTGAAATATACTCAGTGGTAGACGGATCATGGGTTAGAGTCCCCTTGCTGTCAAACTAACCGGGGTAGGTTCTCGTGGTTTTCCTATCCATATAACGCAAATGCAGGTTAGCTCCATCAAAAAATCCTCCACAAAGTCAGATTTCTCCCAATATTTGATCCAGGAGTTCCCTGGTCTTCTGGATTGGGTTCAAAATTACAAGGCAAGGAACATAAGTGGTAGTAAGCAATATTGGGTTGGCTGTTAGAGAAAGGGAATCTTTTTCTTCCGTCTATTGTGTTAGTCCTAGAGTGAAGAGAAGCTACCCTCCCTGAAATACGCTTTTCATGTTTCCATAGCAGCAGACGGCCCCAGACTTCGTGGCAGGGGGAGTTCTTACCGCAGACAATAACTATACTTATGGGTTGGTAAGGAAATGTATATTACATTTAGTCATCATATCATTTAAATTTGCAACTAACCAAGTGTGTATCAAAGAGTTATAGTTATGTTCCAGTTAAATCTAACTATCATGCTTATATCATAGTTATCGTAAACTAAGAAATAAAGGTAGATTCCGCGTTTAATAAAGTTTTTATAGATCGATATAGATTTACAACTTCTTGTTTGATAAAGATATTAATTGTTCGCATACGTCACATGAGAGAAAAAAAGGGGGCGTTTTCATAAAACGGAAATTTGCAGTGTCGAAAAGCTCAGAGTGTTGATTAAGACATTGAAGCTTCAAACCCTTAATTTTAAGTTTTTTTATTTTATTTATTTATTTATTTATTTTTTTTTTTGGATGGAAGAATTATTTAAAAAGGTCTTTTTAAGTTACATGCAAAAATGCCGAATAGTTTAAAATTTAAAATAGTTATTCCATAACATTTGTTTATCACAATTTAACTTTTACGAGCTTCTGGAAATTTCTTGTCGTAACAGTTTGAGCTGCGATCTATAAATTAAGGTTTCATTAAATTGACATATTCAACTGTTTTCATGAACAACTGTTGGAAAATATAGGTGGCGGAAAAATTTTAAAACTGAGTTTTTGTACATCATTAGAGCAATTAAAATAATTTTAAGCCTTTATGTTAAACTTGTTTGCAGAATAATAGGCGCATCTATATTATTGCGTGCAATTAATTTTCTATTTTATGTACGTAGTTTTCTACAAACAATTTGAACTATATCATATCTTCACAGAAATATTTTGATGCAAAAAGAAATAACTTTTTTTTGCATATAAATCATGCAAAAAAAAGAAAAAACTTTGTCTCCAAAATGTGCTTTCAGACTTAGTACATAATATCTTCCGTTTCTATTTTTACTCAGAAAATATTGAATTTTTATAAATGCCATAGAATTATTTTTCAATTGTTTTTGCTTAGTGTTAATTCAGTTTCAAAAGTTAATTGTCTGAAATTCCTTTAACTTTGCAAGCTAAAAAAATTACAATAGTAATAAAGCAAATAAAAAATCAATTAATGATTGATTACTTACGAATAAGGTTTTTAATTAATTACAAATAATTAACGAAAAATTAATTTTTTGCAAATAAGGATTTAAGATAGCATGCATAAATAAATATATAAGTTACTATGAAAGCCCGAAAAAAATTAATGTTAACAAAAACCGGTGAATATTCGTTTTTTCCAAGGTATTTGCTACACTATTGTTTATTGTCAAAGGTAATTTTTTTCCTGTTGATTTTCTTAAGTTCAGAGTCACTAATCGATACTCTCTCCACTATTATCTACCCCAATCGAATATTATTAATGTTCAATAAATATTAAATATCAAATAAATTAAAAATAAGTTGGATAAAACAAATATTAAGGATTTTTATCAATGTCTAAACGAATGTCAGTACTCAGTGGAGAATATCAACATTCATCGCATATCAAAATTTTATAGTTATAAATATCATTAACTATTTAAATGCGTTTAGCATTATTTGTATGAAAATACAATAGTTTTATGAATAGCACAAAAACTCAAAAAC
Organism: Parasteatoda tepidariorum; assembly: GCF_982258835.1. Lineage (NCBI taxonomy): Eukaryota > Metazoa > Arthropoda > Arachnida > Araneae > Theridiidae > Parasteatoda > Parasteatoda tepidariorum. The sequence goes on from NC_141764.1 coordinate 60,264,977, forward strand.
CTTCAAGCAGATTTTCAATATCACCTAATTTTAAACAAAAATTTACCTCCAATCAAGTCATTGTGGCAGAAAACTGATGGAGAATCATAATTTTCCATTTCTTTTCTGAAAAACAGTATTTATGTTTTAAAAACATTTCTCAGGAATACAAAAAAAAATATTTTTTGCAAAATAATGTACGTATGTATTTGTTTCATTATTCTATGAGCCACAACAATTAAAAACAAATGCTCAAAACTGCATTGTACTTGTAGGAAATGTCTTCAATCAGGGTTCCCACGGTCTGACATTTTTTTTTGAAAGTGGTAATAAAAGTGATACCTAGATGTTTTAAGCTATAGATAAATATTTAATTTAAAGAAAATATATATGCGGGCAAGAAACTAGAGAATAATTTCATAATTCCAAAATTGAAAATTTAAGTAATTTTAGTAGTCTTGAAAAATCTTAACTACCATTCATATATTTTTCTAGGTCATGGGAACCTTGTGCAGTGTACCTTCTTTTAACCCTAATTTGCTTATGGTTGGAACAGTAAGTGGACCAGAATGGCTTCATCATGCTAAGGGCCGCAAGCAAAATGCTAATATCGTTTTTCATATAATTTTCATAAAGATTTGAAAGCATAATAATGTGTTGAGCAGACAGATTAAATGTAAAATTTTTTTCCGATTTCAAAAATTTTATTGTTTGCATTTTTATTTTGTTACTGTTGGCATATTGCGGTTTAAACAAGTTTACAAGTTAAGCAAGTGCCAAGTTTATAATAAAGCTAAAAATTTTAAAAGCTAATCATAGCACAAAATGTGTGGTTATTTAAAATTGTTTCTGCGTTTAAGAAATACTTTGAATGATTAATTTTCAATGCGAATTAATAAATAAATTAAATTAATTTTAATTTAAATTAAAATTTAAAATTAAAAAAAAATTAAAAGAAAATTAAAAAACTAAAAGTAAAAAATTAAAAATAAATAAATTAAAGTAAATAAATTAAAATAAATAAATTAAAGTAAATAAATTAAAATAAATAAATTAAATTAACTCCATAACATTCTGTCTCTAATAAGAACTCAAGATTTTATAAGAGACTAAACGTACTTAAAATTCTTTTTTTTCCCCTTATTTTTGTGGGAATTACAAGATTTTCTGTTTTAGATAATAGTGCCAATCAATTTGACTCCTCTTATACACGTATCACAATACCCGAACAGTTTTTTTTTTTTTTTTTTGAATTACAAGATTTTCTGTTTTGGACAATAGTATCAATCAATTTGAATCCTCTTATACACGTATCACAATACCCGAATCGTTTTTCTTTTCTTTTTTTGAATTACAAGATTTTCAGTTTTGGACAATAGTATCAATCAATTTGACTCCTCTTATGCACGTATCGCAATACCCGAATTGTTTTTTATTTTTATTTTTTGGAATTACAAGATTTTTTGTTTTGGACAATAGTCCCAATCAATTTGACTCCGCATCTAAATATCCGAATAATTTCTTTAAGTAAAAATCATGATTACTATTCCTCATTCTCATATTTTTTATTAGTTATCGTATTTTATAATGCAGACATACATTTAATATCCAACTTACTTTAAGAAATCCATTTCATTTCTGAACATATTTCCAAGTAGGCAATTATCATCTGATCTATTGGTTCCACAGTTTTCTATGTCTTCAAGCCACCTTTAAACAAGAGTAATTCATTGATGTAAGCAACACTTATTCTTACGTAAAAACACTTTAAGAACTTGTTCTTATATTCGGGTTTTAAGGACATTTTATGAAACGCATTATCTGTTCTTATATTTCGAGTTTTAGGAACGTACTATGTGACATATTATCTGTTCTTACATGTTGGGTTTTAAGGACACAATATGGGACGCATTATCAGTTCCCATATTTCCGGTTTTAAGGATATATTATAGGAGAATTTAATTATGGAACACACATTTATTCTGCCGAATCTTTAAATAAAAATTGGTTGAATAAATATTGGATTGAATCTTTTTCAAACTGATATTTTGTGCATCGATTCTGTAAAGAATTGTGTTAGATGTTCAATGTTGCATGAAATGGTGGCTTGATAACAACAATAGTTTAAAAAAATTTCCTCATTTGCAGATCTAGACTTCTGCGACTCATTTCATATTTCAAAAAAATCTTTTCATTTTGTTAAAGCTCTTCCTATCCCATTTTTCCAAAATGTTCAGAAATCTATTTTTCTATTTTATTTCTCATCTCCCTTCTTTTTTTAGATTATCTTTATTAATTTAATTCTCTCTATCTCATTTAGCTAGCCTTTTTATCTTTGTTGTAACTTGCTTATAATTTTCTGCCATATCTGTGTTTCCTTTGTTAATTTTGTCTATCGACACTGGAAGAGGCACTTCGTTATGGAAGCAAAACTAAAGTATGTCTGTTTAGAGTATGTTTTATAAAGCATGTCTGTCCTATATAGTCCCTCTCACAAATCGTACCACTTATGATTTCTAACGAAGCATAGTGTGGAGAACGCTCTAGTGGTTAAATTAGGAAGCTTTTTTCCCCGTAAAGATCCATGCAGAAGTATCAATTCGTTGTATACTCTTGTTAAGTTTGTTCTTAAGGTAATCGGTTTTACAAGCTTTCGTGTTTTAACATCCCGTAAAAGGATATAGCAGAACTAAAGTTATGAACAGAACATTAAATGCATCATATAATAGTTAACCCCCTTTCCTGCTACGTTCTGTTTCTTTGCTAACTATTATTTGAAGTTTGGACACACTTAACTCTTAGTTTAAATCTCCACTTATTTAACTAACTGTACCTCGCGGACAGACTTAAATCGTATAGGTACAATTTAAAAGTAACGTATCGACTTCAACTATTAAATAAATAATTTTTAATTAGTAATATAGCCAAACTGTGGAAAAGTGACTGAAAAACTACTTCTGGATTAAATTTCTCTTAGCCTTTTGTTTACAGCTGGTACAAAAAGTGGATCAGATGTAATGATACGAATGAAACACCGTAAGTAAAGGGTTAATAACAAGCTTTTTCATTCCGTGAGTGCGGCATATAAGACTGCAACAATTGAAAACGTTGCAGTCTTATAAGCCGCACTCATGTTGAAGCAGCAATATCAAAGTCGAGGTAGAGCGTTGTAGCACGTAAGATCTTGTTCTATTATTATTTTAAATGCTTATAATGCTGTTCTACTTTCATAACAGTACTAAAATTTACTACCACATTACGTTTTTTGTTAGTGAAAAATTGTTTTGAGTTACTCATGGTCAACATATTCACGTAACCATAATTATTATATAATTTTGAGGTTGGTATAATTTAGAAAACAGGTGCTACGAACTAGGCAACAGGTTTCTTAAGCCGTACCACTTGCAGACCTTGTGATAAACAATTTTCAGTACACATAGTACAAATATTACCAAAAAATAATTTAAATAGATGAATAACTGTATTTCATTATTGGAATATTTCAAATGTAATTGAAGCCTGATAAAAATTTGAATATCAAAAGTAGTACGATGTAAGCAAGTCTCATCTATCTCAAATTGTTTCTACTCTTTTTCACGCTGTTCAGATTTTTAATTGACAACAAAAAGTTAATCTTTTATTTACTTGATTAGTATCTTGCACCATGAGCACAAGTGTTTTCTGAAGAAAATATGGTTGGCATGACAAAAGGGAAAGACACCCAGTGTGATAATCAGCATGAACTTAAGTTAAGGTCGAACGATTTTTATTTTTCTAACTATTGAATTTACGTGAAACTAAAATCTCTAGAAGGAATGGGGTTAAAAAAGGAATCGTTTTAAATAGGGTGATCTCATTTCTTCTTACTTTTTCATATGCTTTAACCATGAATCTGGTGCTTTTCTGAGTGGTAAGTCCAAAGCATGAATCTTAGCCATAGATTTAGCTACTGATGTAGATAATCTCCTGACATCATCTGTTGACAAGTGTTTGGCCTACGAAAGAAAAAGATAGTGTAGGCAAATTCGAAACCAGAAATTGAAGAGCTGAATGGAAAGAAATTTTAAGGGACGGTTTTGAAAGCATTGGTATTTCTCGAAGGCAGATCTTATTCTAGTCTAATTTTACCATATAATATTACGATAGCGTTTTCTGAGGGAAAGAAGATGTTAAGTAAACTGTTGCCTTTTCTTTTAACATAAAATTAAAACGTCGCGAGTGTGTACTCTACGCGAACAGTATACTCCCTCACTTCCCCCCGGCAAGACGGGTTTCACGGGTGCGGAGTATGATTTTTGAAATTTGATCTAAATTGGGGTAATTTGTTGTGTTTGGATAGTATACAATCTTATAGTAGAAATGAAGTTATTGGGTAATAATCTATGGCTAATTCTCTATTGAGGATCTCGTTAAACCCAGCTGGATCATTTTCTATCGATTTACTACAGAAAGTAACACTTAATTTATTGACAAATTCGATTGAAAAATCAATATTTAGATCATTTTTAATTGCTTTGCTTGGTAAGTAGTATGGTGCACCAGTAAGACGTCTTTGAAAGCTATTTCTAGCTTTTCCATTTGATTTAAACAGCACCATGTAGAGCTGGCTTAAGTCGGAATCAGCCTGATACACATTAAGTGTTCAGTTAAGATTTAATAACAATGACGAGTTTTAATTAATAATTGGTCTGAGACAGCTATATGCAGTTTAGGCTTTGTTGATGACTTTTTTAATGTGTAGGTTCCAGGTTAACTTGTTGTTTGATGCTAAGTTCTAGATAGTCTGCATGATTAACTATTGGAATACTTTGGTTGAATAACAACACATTTTGCTTTATAATTTTGTTCCTTTTTTGCGTCTAACGAACATTAGTTTCGATTTTTCTGTATTAATTGCAATTTTGTTATTAGCACACCAATTTTTTTTTTTATAGAAGGCATGACCTTGATGCATAATTAGGGTTCAAAGACTTTACGGTTTTTTTGTTACGGCTATTGTAAATAGCCGTAACAAATCCAACTTTGATAGGAAATTTACCAAAGAGTTTTCTTTTTAAACCTAAAGTGGTTGCTAACAGAAAAAAATCCCTTTTAAACGCATCATTTTTCACTTAACCAAATATCTTAACCAGACATTTTAAGATAACTTTCAGATAATCAAATCTTAACCAAACACTCATGAAATAACTGTATAAACTCACATATTAATCGGAAAAAAACCGTTATTCCGGCAGAGTTTTTAAAAAACTGTACTAATTTAACACATTTTTGCAAAATGATTATTGGCAAAACACTTGTACTTAATTCTCTATCGCCAAAAATAATACTCCCTCTGTCCCAAATTAGTTGTCCTTTGGGTTGATTATTGATACTGATGATCTTATGAATTTGTTTGAACATTTTTCTGAAATTTAAAGGTGCTATGCTATCAATTAACTATATTTGCTTCCAAATCATCCCCTCATTTTCTTTTTAAATCAGTAAATAATTAATTTAAAAAAAACATGCCAGTTTTAAGCCACACCCTATTTTGCAAGGACTCTTCCACCAGTAACAGCATAAAACTATCAGCTGGCGTAGACCAGAAAATTTAAATTTTCAGTTAGTAGCCAGTGGCTGGTAGACTCTAATAATTTTGTAGCCACTTTTTCCTCAAACTTAATGAGTCGATGACCGATATTGATAGGTCATTTTCATTCAATAGCCTCTTTTTGCGAACTTTTTTTTGTTGCTTGGATTAAATTATAGTTTAAATTTATGTTAGAAATAATCTACAGCTACAAAAAATTAATTCAACTATAAAAATAGTTTAAATATGTGACAAAATTTAGTTAAACATATGACTTCTTAAGAACTTTATAAAAATATTTGCTAAAGCAAAATACATTTTATATATACATTACAATTTTGAAATATGTGAATTGCAAAAGAACTCTCCTTCCACATGATTCTTTCTATAACAAATTGATGTAAACATTTGACGTTTAAATGAAAATTCTGTACTTCAGAGTCTTTCTGCGTTGATGTGCTTTTATTGTTAAACAATTTTCAAAAAAGAAAAAGAAGATGGGAAAAGTGGCCGGTTATTTATTTAAGTAGCTACTTTTTTTTGTTGACTCGTCATGTGGCGAGTGGTTATTTTCAAGTCTATTCTAGCTAATGAATCGTGAATTCATTAGTAGTATAATTTCACTGATGTTGATCTACTAAACAGCATTGGAAGTTATTTATGATTCCACATTCTTATGGAAACCTAGCAACTAATTTGGGACAAAATTTTCAACCTAAGTGTAGCATCTAATTTGGGACAGAGAGAATTACAAATATATACGCAAAACATTCTAAAACCAATTTCACTAATTTACCAAAAATGCCATTTTATTTTCGTCTGAAGTCTGCAATCACTCACCGGGATATATTCTTCCAGTCTTCCATTTGAAAACGCTCCGTACAATTTGGGTCCCAGTTTTCTTTCCGATAAGAGCACAAAAGTGGTTGTTTCAGTGACTTTTGTATGTTCTTCATCTTGTACTGGACCAAAGAATCTTAACAGCACTCGTCTAGGTGTGCCAGGATTTTTAACTACCACGTGACTTGGAAGAGAGCAGCAGTAAAGTGCATTTGATATACCACCCCTAAATTTCAACAGGAATCAAATATTTTAATTCATCTGCTCAAATCAGCAACAATTTATGGAGGGAATGCAAGGCTTTGTAAAAAGCCACTAATAGAAAAATTAAAAGATCAAAATACTTATGGTAATTTTGCAACTTAATAAACGTAGTGTAAGGAGGTCATTCATGATATGGAGTATCTGAAATAACGGTCGTTAAATTATTATACATAAAAACTTACAAATAACATCTGAAAAAAAAAATTGAAATATCAATTTAAATCGTAAATTAGACCTTGATATAAATGATTTTTCTTTGTTTTCCCATGTGTGGATAATTCTAGTAAACTTCACCGGTGTAACTACACGTCTCATGAGCTTCAGAAAAAAACTTGATCACCTGTCTAAGTTGACATTACAAGTTCCAAAGTGAAAAAGCAAATTCCCTTTATAAGTTGATCTCATGCTTAAGTGGACTTTAAAATTGCTGTTTCAGAAAGGGACCACTTCCCAAGTTTCAGTGCAGTTACGTTCTTGAGAATAACGAAACGAAAAAATTACAAATGACTTTTGAAAAGAAAAAAAAAGAAAATTATAAATGTGTCACTGATTCTATTTATAGGGCATATATCAATGATGCTAAAACTGACGTTTTACGATGGACTTTTTCTAAGTAACTACTCATGATATCGCTTCGAAATTTTTGGGGGATATTTGAGATTATATCAGTTGTCTGCTGAGATAATGTTTTAGCGTTAACAGGAATACCTTTTGAAGCGTGGAAAATTTTTGATGAAACTTTTTCAGACATCAAAAGCTCTCAGCTCATAATTTTTAAAAACATTTTCTGTCAAAGATAAGTATTGATAGCTATTTGAGTGTAAAAATGTATATGTAAATATTCTGTGAAAAAAAACCTGAAGCAATATCTTTAGATGCTGAAAAAAGCTACATCGAAAATGGTCAGTTTCAGCCTTATTGGTATATGCCCTACCAACTCCCCTTAAATTGTAGTACACTGTAAAAAATTCCGGATCAAATATATTTTTACCATAAAATCCATTTTTATCAAAACTTGTTACGGAGCAAAAAAATTGGTGCACCGTAATTTTTGCAGTAATAATTACTGTAAAATCACTGAATCACTCGAATTAGATAAATATTGCTGTAAAATTTATGGAAAAAAATGTATTTTAGGATGATGCAGTGTGCATAGGATAATACTGGTATTTTATATCGTAATTTGATCCAGAATTCTTCACAGAATTGCAAAACTTTTTGGAGTGTTCAACATCAAATTTGGAGAGATATTACACCACAGTTTTTACAGTATAGAAACTGTCTAGGCTCTGTAATTTTTAGAATCTTGATACCTATTATATGAAAATTATTTGTTATACTTATTTTTAAATAAATCGATTATTCGTTTAAAATTATTATTTTCAAATGGTTCAGAAATATGAAATTTAATCTTCTTAAACAATTAAATTAAATAATATAAACTATGTAATACGTATTAAAATATTCTTTTACCTTACAGATGATATGTTGAAATCAGCCAAAGAAATTTCATTCCATGGTGTACCAAGAAAATCTTTGCAAAGTTTGAAAGCTTCTTCCTTAATATTTTTTTCATTTTCTGAAGCAGTTGTCATTATATTTTATTCAGATTCTCACAATATACAATATTTAATGAATTGACCATTAATACTTAGCTTTGTTATTTAGTTAGCTTTTTGGTCACGTTATGTTTGATTATTTACAAGTTAAGATAATAAGCGATTGAAAGAGTCAGATAAACAGCTAGTCAGAAAACAAAGTTATTTTGAGATAAAATTTCAGAAAGAAAGAAAAAGTGGAAATTTGTGTTTTCTTACAGTCTGAACTTCGTTTCCTATGTTTCGTAATATTATAATGTTAAGAGTTTTTTTTTTTTTTTAAATCTTCTATTTTGAATCCCTTTACCTTGTTTATAAAAAATATCAAACAATAACAATGATTTTTATCAAGTATGTCAGTGAAGAGCCAATTTAAATTTTTATTTTATCGAAAATGTTTATCGACGTTTTTATCGACGCACTTCATTACAATTCTTGTCGTTAAAAAGAAAAGGAAAATCTACTTTTTAAATTTTTCATAAGAAATAAATTTAAGTAAGCTTACAATCATTTATTTGCTTACACACATCATTCAAAATTTATTTTAGAATGTCTTACTTTAATTAACGATGATTTCAAATTAAAATTTATTCCCAAATCTGAAAACAGTGAAACCTCTCAGGAGCGACCACTCTCTGTTCTACAGTAAAATGGTCGTTATAGAGGTTAGTCGTTCTTAGGGGTTACTTTCATTAACTTCAAGGATGTATGATTTTTTGGAAGCAATTTTAATTTTACTCTGTCATTTTCTTGGTGAAGAAATGCCACTTGTGTTGGAGTCATGAAAACTGGTTCCATGAATAAAATTCAGAGCCAATAAGAATGACCTTTTCTGATATAATTCTGCGTAAAATCAAATTTACCAGTTATGAATGATAGAACTATTTTTTTGTTGTTTAAATTTGCATTCAATTTGATATCATAAAAATTAATTAGCTTTGAAGCTTGTTTGTTTGAGATGTTTAGTTTTTTTTTTGTAAAATAACTTTTAATTGTCGAATTTTATCCTTTCATGCTAAGTAAAAATGTAAGGATTTCTGATATCGATTTTGTTTTTTCTTTGCTTAAATTTTAACTTGTGGTCCTTAATATGTTCAGTTTTATGATACGGATTATAAAAATCACTTATAATGGTAATCATTAAGGATCATTTCACATTTTTAATACCAAAATGAATGCTCATATCAATTTAATGCGTGATTGCTTTGTTATTTTTTTTTCTCTGATCGATCTATGTAGTAGAATCAGAAACTTTATTCTGAAGTCGAAACTAATTTTCTATTGAAAGATAATTTTGTAATTTAAAATATTTATTTATTCATTTTATTTCCTCTTATTATTTTAGAATTTTATTTATTATGAAATTTTTTTTAATTTGGTAGCCATTAGATTTTAAGATATGAGTTCCTCAGGTAGGCAAAAAATAAATAAATGAATATATAAATAAATAAATAAGAAATTACTTATATTATCTTTCAAGACCTAATGCTTGAATCTCTGTAACACATAGATAATTTTAAAAGATATTCAAATGAGTAAATTTAACATGAGTAGTTAAACAATTTACAGAATTAACCAAATGAAAAATTTTTGTGATAATCCCGTTTATCAATACATAGTAAAAAAAAAGTCCTGTTCTTTTTTCAAACTTCCTCAGTATATTTGGCGGTTTAAAGTTGTTCTGTTGACAAAACGGTTTTTTTTTTTTTTGTTTTCAACCTAATTATAAACGGATTAGAACCGTCTATTCAAATTCTAGTTTTTGTCATGAAATCTTGCTTATAATCAATCTCGAATCTTGAATGAAATCTGAAAATGAAATCTTGCTTTTGTCATGAAATCGTACTATAACTCTACATTTTTTCAAATCATTTTATGATTATTTTCTTTACTTGCTTTTAATTTTCATCAATTGTTTAAAAAATTTGAAAATCATATAAATTAAACTGCGATTCGAATTTATTGCCTAATTGATACTCTACTTGATTATTCTATTTCGTTAGATATAATTTTTGGTTAGTTAAGTTGCCAAACATTTTTAAACGGTAAGCCACTATAGTTTCAAGCTTTTCTACTCTTGAATATTATTTTAATATTTTTAAGTTAAAACCAGTTTAAGATGTTTTTTAGTACTGAGACACAAGAGCCACAGTAGCTCAGGGGACAGAGCGTTTAAATCCCAATGAGGCAACGCAGTTCGAATCCCAACGTCGATTGATCGTATGAATAGGGGAGAGTGGGGTCAATTGTAACAGGGTACGATTGTAACAGAGCTAAAATTTCGAGTGTCGGGTTCTAGATTTGGTTCCTAGGTGGCGCACAGGGTGTATTTAATAAATCTACATGTACACCCCTGATGGCAACCATTTTTATGTACTTTTGAAAGAGTTACATCACAAAAGATATTTTCACGCCACGCAAGTACTTTTTTTGGTATTAGAATATTATATTGTAACAAAGTAATTTTGTTTAAACAAATAAAAATTAGTAACCAAATATGTAAGTGGACACTTTAATTAACATTTCAATAAAAAAAAAGATTAGTTTTGCTAATTAACTAGCATTGTCTTTAACAAATGAAGCTGAAATGTCGTCTTGGGGACAATTGTAACAATAAGTAAAGGGACGATTGTAACAGCTGAAAATAAATAATCTTATGTTTACAAACCATTACTTAACTCTTTAAGAACCACCAATAGTTTCCTTTATCAAGTATATTATGTTGCATGTGCATTATTTCATTTGTCACCTTTCACAGCATAAATTACAATTTTTAACCCCTTAAAGTTAAAAGTTTAACCCTTTAGGTTTCTGCTCATTATTATTTTTACTCCTAAAATATCACTACTATTTTGATCAATAAAAAAATATATCACAACTATGATAATATGTATAATTAACTATGTTTTAGTTGAATTTATGAGCTGTTACAATTGACCCCGTAAGTGGGGACAATTGTAACAACTGCACGACTGTCAAAAATTGTTAATAACTAATATAATAATATTTAAAATCAGGTATTTATTTTTTTTCCAGTAGAGGATAGTCTACTTTACTCGTCTGTCAATTAATACTAATAATATATTGGATTTTTTGTTAGTTAAAAATAGTTAAGTAAAAAATGTTACAATTGACCCCACTCTTCCCTACTTTTTGAGTTAGACTTAGAATTTTTCTGTAAAATTAATTAAACTCATTTGATATAAACTAAACATATTTAATCTTGAGTGAGGTTTTTGTGTTTAAAACGTTAACTATTAGGATTAAGAAATATTACCGCAATTTAAGTTTCATAAATATTGATTCGTAAAAGAGAAATCGGAACAATAAATCAAAAGTTAAGCATATATCCGTTTCTTTTTCTCGAATTCTACTTACACCATTGAATGGTATAAATAAATCACATCTAATAGGAGTTTTCATTAAATATGATGAATGCTTGTACCATATAACTCAATTAATATCTTCTAAAATTTTCAATTAAAAACGGCGTTTCATTATTTTCTTTGAGAACTTTTCCCATAATTTTTAACAAATTTATTATTTTCTATAGCTCTAGCTGTCACATCATGTCTTTCAAACCCATAGATCTTCCTTTTCACTTTTAACCATTTGTTTCAATAACCAGGGGCCCATCTACTGACGTATTAAGTAGATAACACTGAGCACAGTCATTGTACACTGAGCACTTATACTCGCCGGAAGAGGGCGCTACTAGAATAGTGCTTATGCTTAGGAAAGGGTCACAACATAAAAGCATTCTTTGTTTTATGAATAATTTTTGAGTTAGATTTAGAATTTTTCTGTAAAATTAATTAAACTAATTTGATATAAAATAAACATATTTAATCTTGAGTGAGGTTTTTGTGTTTAAAACGTTAACTATTAGGATTAAGAAATATTACCGCAATTTAAGTTTCATAAATATTGATTCGTAAAAGAGAAATCGGAACAATAAATCAAAAGTTAAGCATATATCCGTTTCTTTTTCTCGAATTCTACTTACACCATTGAATGGTATAAATAAATCACATCTAATAGGAGTTTTCATTAAATATGATGAATGCTTGTACCATATAACTCAATTAATATCTTCTAAAATTTTCAATTAAAAACGGCGTTTCATTATTTTCTTTGAGAACTTTTCCCATATTTTTTAACAAATTTATTATTTCCTATAACTCTAGCTGTCACATCATGTCTTTCAAACCCATAGATCTTCCTTTTCGCTTTCAACTATTCGTTGCAACAACCAGGGGCCCCTCTAATGACATATCATGTCGATAACTTTAAAAGTTCGACGACCTTTGGAATTTAATTTTCAGGTGTAGAGCAGTGTTTCACCATATTTGGACAACCCGTTATGCTGCAATTGCGCCATTTTATAACGGCTTAAACCCCGTTTGTTCTTCAATATAAAGAAATTAAAGCCTTGCAGTAATAAAAAAAAATTATCTTCGATAAAAAATAATGACTTAGAGATATTATGCCTTAGGGCATGATTTTGATGAAGCGCAATTTAGTAAATATTTGACACATTAAAGTGAATTTAACCTTGGACGGAAACGTAAAAGGAATATTTAAGTTAAATAGCCAGGTTTCTTTTACTATTGACTTTGTATTGGCGGTTATTTTTTAGGTAATCTTCGAGATAAAATTTATTTGTAAGACAAAATTCATAAATAAGATATAAATATTTGACGAATTTTCTAAATGTGATATTTTAAATGTAGTATTTATTTTAAATCTATAATTTTTTTTAGACATTGCTATTTTTTAGCGATTTAAATAATGCAATCATTATGGGTTTGAAGACAAAATTACGTATTTATCATGTATAAAAACCATTTTAATCATAAATTGAAATTTTAATTGCGATCTGTATTACTTAAGACCACATTCGGAAATAAAAATACATTACTAAAACTTTGTTAAGATTGCTTAAAAATTTTAATTTTTACATATGCCTCGATTTATATTAAAAAATCGTTCGAGCTGATGCATGTCCTCAACTTAAAGTTACATTTTGTTTCCCTGCTCAAATATTTTTTAAGCATTTAATTTAACATTGTATTTTCTGTACAATAAATGTACAGAAAATACGATGGAATAAAAAATTTTGAAATTCATAATTAGTTCAGGTATTATTAACGATTAAATTTCTATTAAAAATATCAAAACAAAATTACTCTTCGACCAAAAAAGAAAAAAAAATGCAACTACAATGGTGAAATTTTACGAGCTGGAGTGGTTATTTTTATTTGCGATCTTAAGACGGAATTGTTTTCAAAATAGCAATTTGGGCAAATATTCTTACAATATTAATTGCTTTTTTGAAGCATTTCCAAAATAAAAGGATTTAAATTGAGAATAATAGAATGTTATTTCCAATCGTATTTTTCTTGAATTACTATTTCTCTTCTCAATTTCATAAAATGTGACACAACTTCAAAGAGACAATAGCTTTTTATAGCTTGGTATTTTTAATATTAATTATTTTTTCAGCGGATTGTCGATAATTATTTAAATTATGGAAACTATTTATTTTTGTCGACCGTAATTTTCTTAAATTACTATTTCTCTCTCAATTTTGCGAATTGTAGCACTTACAACGTCAAAGAGACAATAGCTTCTTATAGCTTGGTATTTTTAAATTTTTTTTTTCCTGTTGATTATTGAAAATTATTTTAATTATGAAAACTATTTATTTTTGTCAACCGTAATTCTCGTAAATTACTATTTCTCTCTCAATTTTATAAAATGTAACGCTTACAACTTCAAAGAAACAATAGCTTATTATAGCCTGGTATTTTTAATATTAATTACTTTTTTTCTGCAGATTATTGAAAATTATTTCAATTATGAAAACTATTTATTTTTATCAATCGCAATTTTCTGAAATTACTATTTCTCTCTCAATTTTATAAAATTTAACACTTACAACTTCAAAGAGACAATAGCTTCTTATAGCTTGGTATTTTTAATATTAATTTTTTTCTGCGGATTATCGAAAATTGTTTAAATTATGAAAATTATTCATTTTTGTCAACCGTAATTTTTTTAAATTACTATTTCTCTCTCAATTTTACGAAATGTAGCTCTTACAACTTCAAAGAGACAATTGTTTCTTATAACTTACTTTTATTGAAATTATGCATTTCATTTCATTTTATTAACGCATTTAAAAAAAATAATGAAGAAATAAAAAGAAAACTGCCAGAAATTCAGATCAACTTTCGCTTGTGGGCAGCAGTATAGCCTGTGAACCAGACTCGATCAATTTGACTGTCAAGAGTAACAAAGTGTTATAGTGAATTATTAAACTTATTTGTTGATGTTACTTGTGAAAGAGTGAATTTATGTTTCGAAACGGAGTGTTCTAATTCAGTATAAAAAAAACGTTTTTTAAAACGTTGAGGGTAAATCAGGTATGCCGCACACTTCGAAGTTAACAGATCAATCCGTCAGATATAAATTTCTTTTTTACGAAAGAAATAGCTTTCTTGACGAAAGGTGATTTATTCGAAAGGCTGAGCGCGTCTTTCAAATCTTCTATGGTATTAGAGAATTTAGTTAAAAATTATTGTCTTTAGTGAAAGTAGAGTTTTACTAAAAAGTTTTGTCGCACATTTTACTGTTTGTAAAACCAATGATAAGTTGACTTGGCTCGTAGTGAAATATATTTAAATGTTATTCGAAATGTTCCAAATCGTTTGCCAGCAGGTGAAAAATGCTTCACGCGCTTTATTGAGCTTATTTGCATTTATCATTTGTTAAATTTCAGTGTTTTAGTTAATAAAAAAGCAGGGAACTATTTCCTGAGTGTATAGGGGGGGGGGAATTTTAAGAGATAAATAAATTTACTGTGAAAATGCTTAACCTTTAACATCTCGAGTCTTGTCAGATTGACTCAGAGTTTGCTTGAGAGAAAACGATTTATCTCCATGAAGTGAAATGAGATGCAAATTTTCTCATCTTATCTCATTTGTAAAGATGATTTTGATTTTAACCACGCTGTATTTCCACACTGTGATAATCTGGTAAAAACATCTGAAATCTGATGATTGTTTACCATGAAGTGTTCCCGATTTCACACCTTGGGTAAAATCAGATTTTTCGTTGTTGTTGGTAAGGAGGATTTTCTGTAGCAGTTCCAAGAGATAACTATAAATCATAAGCACTTCAGTGAATTAATGTGAAACATTCAAATAAGTTTCTATGGTTAAGCAAATAGTAAGAAGAAACTGAAGCGTTAAAATATTATTAGATTAAAAACTACATTCGCTTCAAAAATATACAAAGGGGAAATAACAGTCTGAGTAAGAACATTCACGTCTGACCAGTCTTAAGAATGGGCGTCTGTTTTTGAGTGCTTGAAGCATGTCGACTTTTATTTTTTATTTGTATATTTTTGAAACGAATGAAATTTTTAAACAAGTAGTATGTTTGTATGGTGTTTACTAATCAGTTGAGTAATTAATAAATGTGTGCTTTTAAAATCGGAGTATGGGCTCAAGCAGTTAAAATCACTTATTTCATAGTCTGGTACTCAGTATGTTTAAGATCAGGCAGGTACCCAGTCTAGTTATGATCTGGTAGGTACTTATTATGCTTATCAGGTAGATAGCTAAGTAACATACATGCTGAAGCAATCAATTAATATTTTTTTGGATACCAAAAACAAACAAAATTGGTAAAAATACCTATTTCCTGAATTATCCCGCCCATTTAAATGCCTAATGCAATCAAATTTAAGAGTAAAAAGCTTATTTAAGACAATTTTTTTTAGTTTTCGTTTTTCTTTAATAATAATAATAATCCAGGGTAAAAATCCTATTGCCTTAGCTCGGGCTAGCCTCCTGACATATTCCACCATGTTTATATTTTGATATTGACAAATATATCAGTAATTTATCGCGAAAAAAAGACATTGTGAATTGGAGAGAAGAGGTGTGTAAGAAAGCGACTAACCAATCAAATCTGTTCTTACGAGACGTAAATAATAAACAGCATTGTAAAACTAATTGTGCGACCCTTTTGCACCATGCATCAAAATAAATCAAATTCAGGGGGGCAGTAAAAATTCCAGACAAAAAATTCCAAATCACGCAATCACGTAGAGGTAAACAATGAAAACTGTATGCCCTTGAAGCACTCTATCTTCAAAAATTTTGAAATAGATTGACCTCTGTGCAGTCGAATGGAAATTCCGAATGCGGTGAGCAATGCTGAGAGTCCATATAAGTTACAATCCGAAAGATAGTACACAAAACTTTCAGATTTGGCCTTGTTTCCGCCATAAAAGTACTCAAAAATGACCTTGATCCTATCACATTTAAAGTCCACTCCCCCCTGTGAGATTTTTTCACTGTTTCGTTTTAAATTAGGTAATTTTTTTCTTTAATTCTTTTAACCCGGGGCATGTCGAGATCAACTCTGTCAAGCACCTGGAAGTGTGTAATACCACCACTTATCAAAAATGAGCTTAAATATTTTTTTTGTTCTTTTTATTCGAAAGAGGCCCTTTTCTGGGATCTGTGGAAAGGAGGATGAATGTTGCAAAAAGTGTTACTTTATCAATAAAAAATAAAAATTAATTTTTACATAAAGTATTCTGTACTAATTTATAGTTTTCGGTAATACTTCGACCAAAAAGTTAATATTCTCCCTTTGATCCAAAAAAAATATCTTTATGCAATTATTAAATTTTAATCCGAATTTCGACAAAATTACTATTCTATGTTATATTCTACTACCATAAGAATAATTTATAAAATATTTAATTATGTAAATTCCCTACATTCAAGTATAAGACAAAAGTTATTAAGGATAGTACATAAGGAATAAGCCGGCTAAAATAAGCTACACTACTTATTACATTTTGACTGAAGGAAAACGCAAATAAGTTCCATTTAAATTAATAAATTGATCATTAATGGATAATTATTTTAATAGATGAAATCTGTTTTATTTTTTCTTCTTATTTCTTGAGCAATAAATTTGCTTATGACTCCGAATTGCTGGTACCACTTTACGCCAGTCACATAAGCACAGTCACACAAGGGACCGTTGCTCGGAGGTTTTACTGTATTTGGATAAATTGATGAAGTTTATTGTGATGGCTGAATTTATAAGGAAATGGGACTTTTATTAAAAAAAATCAGGTAAATGGTGGCGTATTTAATTTTGATATATTCTTTAAACATTTCCATAATACAATTTCAACACCATGATGAAGAAGCCACAGAATAAAAACAATAATTAACACAGCGGGAGAAAAATAGTGGAAAATACTTAAATGAAAATTTCAGGAAATGAGAAAGCATGTTTTTTTTTTTATTTTTTTTTATTTTATTTTATCCGTCGTTGAACAGCCGACCCAATTTTGGGTTTACGACTACTAATGTTCAACTCTGTAGCCTTGTAATTTCGAACCAATCTAGAAGACAAGGAAACTCCTGTTTCAGAACCCCCAGAGGTTTTGATTTGCTATTGGAACATGGAGGACTTTGCGACTCGACAGATTTAACGTGCATCAGTCACCATAAAGTTAAATGTAAAAGCATGTTTTACAGTATTGTGCAGTCTTATTTCTAATCAGTGAGGTAAAATTGCATTAATTCATAAAAATGTTTTGGAATTGTTAAAATACTACGCATTGAAATCCCTATTTAAACAAAAGTTGAAGAGATAACATTTGGAACACCTATCAAAATATTGCACTTCCATATCTTTGCATCTTAATTTGAGTTGAGAGATGTATACATCTAATACATTTTGTTCCACGGTGGATGATTATAAAACACGGTTCCTAGTACATTCATCGAAGTCAAGCATCGCTGATTCGTTTCGTGAGCAGGTGGGTAACTACTTTGTTCAGCCTGCGAACGGATCTAGGGTATGCGATGGAGGTCTTACCGAAAAATGCTCGATTTCGCGCGAAAGTCTACGAGTGACAAAAGCAAGGGAGCCTCTATAGAGAACCAAAATTATGACAACATGCTTTCGGATCATCCTCAGTGATGTTTCCCAGACTGTAGTCAATAGCCCATTGTGCAGCTCTAGAGTGACGTGAATAAAGTACTACCACTACTACTACTCTAGTACATTTATGACACCATGATGGTGTCATGTAGACGGGTCACGATCTTTGCCGGGGAAGAGTTTGTGGTTTATATAAAAGATATAATGTGTAATAAGCAGCAGCATCTTATTAGCCTTCTTGTTAATATAACGTAGACCACATCCCCTAATTGATATGAAAATTGCATGACTTATTTACAACATAGTATGTCTGCAAGTTTATGTGCAAAGTTCTGTTAATATATCCTCTTTAAATTATAGCAGTGGCATTACAAATATAATAACATATATACCACAAAGAACAATAACAGAGAGTTAGAATGTCTAAGAAATAAGTCCCTAAGCCAAGGCCCTTCCCGTTGAAGTCCCTTAAACTCTTGGACAATCTGAGTTGAGGCCCTTGAAAGATAAAAGATTCTTAATTCATACATACACAAATCCTCCAGTACTGGATCTACTTTATTTTTGTTTATTTAACACTTTTATTATCGCTATTTTGGTCAATTAACATGTAATTTTGTTAAAGAGAATTAATTATTAATTTTTTTTCCATCTCACATACATTCTTGTGGGTTTACCTGGCCACATACAGCCTTTTCTGCTATAAATCTAACAATATTCAAATAGTTCAAATTAATGCAATACTTTCTGTCTACAGTTAATGTTTTTCTTTTACTTGTCAACACAAAAATAAGTTTTGAAGTCATTAAATTGAAAAAAAAATTCAAATCAATCATTAAATTTAAAATTAAATTTAAAATTAAATTCAAATAATTAAATTTAACCTTCTAATATAACTCCCAGTGCTAAAATAATATAACTCCCGGAGTCCCCATAGCTTGGTCAGGAAAGATGCTTGGATCCCTTAACGTTACAAAATATGCGACTTCTTTAAACTCGATTATTCAGGAAATTTTCGAACGATTCACTCAAATTTTGTACTTTGTTATGTAAAATTATATTTTTTAAAATGAAGCAAAAAATTATATACATTACAGTTAAAAATGATTTAGACTATTTTTAAATAAAATAATAAAAAATAATAAATGCTTACTAAAATTATTTTTTACATGTAATTATATTTGGATAAACGAACTTTATAATTGAATGCAAAAATTTTTAAATTCGCTCAAAAAGTTCTCGAGATTTGGCAAAATACGCATTAAGTAAAATTAGCATTAAGAATTCCAAATTCGGGACGGATCTCTTGTCCAAACTTTCGGGACCATAGTTCCCAAATTCTGTCTGAGCTAATTAATTAGCGTAGCTGAGACCTAGAACGTAAAGATTCGTTCATTAGACATAAAATTTTTCAAGATGAGGCATCTTTTTCTTCTTTTTTTCACAGTACTGTAAAACTTTCGTACTTTTTTACATTTTTGCATTATTCTCTACGGCATGCTCTCTGCGAAAACAATGTAGTATGCTCCTCTTAATCGCACAGAATTTAGACCTATTGAAAAAAAATGTTTCCTATTAGACCTATTGTTAAAATTACTTTTTGATTTCTAATCGATTTTATTGACCTTAATTTATGATACATTTTTAAGCTTTTAATTCGTTTGAGATTTTTTACTTTAAAATAATTCGAAAGCTAATTCTTATTGGGCAACTTAAACTTTTGTATATTTTGTACATACCACTTTTATATATACTTAAAAATAGCTCAAAGATTTTAACGTAAAGAGTGTTTTTTGCTTAAACAAAACCCTTTCATATTATGAATTAAAAATATAAGAAATTATTTTTGAGCTTTTGGTATGTTTTTAATCTTTCCTTTTTAAAAAAAAATCATAACATTCCTTTCTTTTCCTTTTTAAAAAATTATAACATCCATTTTGCGTAATTTTTGCTCTTATTTAAATTTTGCTCCAAAAGCTCTGGGTCAAAGCAATTCGACCTTAGGGTGCCACTTCGAAATGAATAAAAAAACATAAATATGGTAACGAATGTCTTACCTGTGAGGTATTTGAAGAAAGATAACCTATTTGGTATGCAGAGATAGAAGCCCATAAAAGTAACTTAAAATGAGCATTATTGTTTATATGATAGCCTATTGAGTAACACAGAATAGGCTTATTTCTATCAAACTGTATGCAAGCATTTAAAAAACAGTTTTTCTAAACATGACAGCAATATGGATGCGACACGCTGTTGTTGATTTAGTGTATAGCACTTTGGGCAAAAAAAGTTTTTTCTTATAATAGTATCTTTTGGGATTAAAACAAATATTATTTAGCATATGTTTAGGTCTCACATTTTAAAATAATATTCATTTTTTACACGTATAAATCACTAAAGAAGTGCCAAATGCTGAAAATAATTATATCAAATTATATTTTAGAGCAGTTAAGTATAAAATCTATCATAATTGATGAGAGTAGATTTCCTAAGTTATGAGAAAACACGTGAATTTATTCAATTAAGGCTATTGTAGAAATTGAAGAAAAATTCTTACTAGGCAGCTTTTCATTCACTACTTCTTCACGTGTTGTTTTCAAAATTTATGCACATTTTAATGACTTGAATAAATGCTTTAGTTTTCTTGGGATTAATTGAAAATAGTCTAAGAAATTCAATCGATATCTTTCATTTCAAGTTTTAATATTTACGTTAATGACGCAATATAGGAAATTAACATTAGAAGAAAAAAGTGCAGTACTTTGGTGTTGTTTGTACCTTCGATCAATTTATGCCACCATTAATTCATAAGACACTAATTCAATATTTATGATCCCAAGTGGAGAAATTCTGCACTCAATATACGTGGCTGATAATTATATAGAATTATATTAATTTTTTTACAGACATAAATCCCTAAAAAAAGTGCCAAAAAGAGGTCGGAATTATGATATTAAGCTATATTTTAGAGCAGTAAATTATAAAAATCTATCATAATTTATAGTAGATTTCCTAAGTTGTGGAAACAAATGGGAATTTATTCACTGATGGCAATTGAAGAAAAATTGAGGAAAATTCTTGATTAGCAACTTTATGATCACTATTACCCTAGAAGTCTATTATCGCTTTCAAAACTTCATTGACATTTTAATAACTTGAATAAATTTCATAATTTTTTTGGGATTGATTAAAAGTACATTAAGAAATTCAATCAATATCTTTAATTTCAAGTTGTAGATAATATTTAGGTGAATTGCGCATTATGAGAAAACAACATTCGAAGAAAAGGTGTAGCACCGTGGACTGAATGTACCTTCCGTCGATATTTATGCCACCTGGTGGAGAAATTATGCATTCAATATTTAGCTGATAATATTTGCAACAACAGGTACTATCTGCTGTGTTAATGACTATTTCGCGTTTTTTCCGCCTATGAAACAGAACTTTTTAGGTATTTTATTTATTTATTTTGTTTTGTAGCTGTTGTGAAATGTTTTCAATCAATTTGATAGGAAAATAAAGCTTTATATACAAAATGTAAAACTTATAACTTTAAACAGACAATAGTTTCACATAGCTCAATATTTTTATTGCTTTTTTCCATGCATTTCTAAAATTATGGCTTTAAATCGTGAATACTAGATTTTTTTATCGTATTTTTCTTATATTACCGTTTCTCTTCTCGGTACCAAAGATAAATACCAAAATGTTATTCTCCATAAACAATAAAATAACCAACTTTCTTTAAATTAAAATATGTTCTTTTTGTCAGGCCTTACAAAATCAGAAAGTTCACACTTGTTATATCTTGAACTAGTCCAAGGTACAATATATGTAACAGGTACTTCTAAAAATCAATTAGCATAAATATATTTGCATGTGAACTTGCTACATAAAACATGTTGACACTTATACGTTCAAAGTAAATCAGCACATTTTTGAAATTTTTCAGAAAATTTTATTAGGTATTACTTTTATGATTCATTTGATTAATTTTAGCTAATAGACCAGACTATGACTAGACCAGACTATTTTAGCTAATAGATTCATCCAAGGTACACCATATTGTACATTGTATCAATTTTTGCCGTTGTTTTCAAAATAATTTCTAAAAGTGTATGACAGTATTCATTCGCAAAAATTTTTATTAATAGACAAAGGTCTAGGGTTGTCGTACAAAATTGCAAGGTCATTTGAATTATAAATTTTTCAGAGAAAAAAAAATACTGTCAATTTTGGTTCAAGATACAATATTCTCTCCCGCAAATAAAGACGAGAAAACAATAAACTGTTGTTGTTGTTTCTAATGTCACTTGCCACGCGGGAAAGCCTGCTTGGTGAAACCGAGCAAATTTAAGGCAGAGTGTGCGTTTCTTGTTTTTCAGTGGCGCCATCTATGGCCAAGAATTCGACTTCTGCCACACCATACGTCGCACCCGTTTGTAGGGCTTACCTATTCATACATCCATTCAGTCATCCACAGATCGTAATTTTGACCTGAATCAGAGAACGATTGATCTTCAATCCAGTACCCCCAGAAGTATTGATTTGTAATGGGAACATGGAGGACTTTTGCGTTTTGACAGATTTAACGTGCATCAGGCCGGCCGGCGGGGTTAGAACCCATGAATTCTCGGACATGGACTCTGCGCCCTACCGACCAGGCTATCCCGGACCTAAAACAATAAACTTTTTCTATTTACCTTTTTTCCCGTCTCAATCGATGGTTTAGTTTTACACTGGTTTCAAAATTTCGATGAATATATCCAAAGGTTCACTAAGCACCTCTTATCCATAAAATAGTGCGGTAACAGCTGCTTCAGAGTTTTCATATTTTAAGAACACAATTCACTGTTAAATAAAAATTAAATGGGATGAAGTGTTTATGTTCATTTTTCACAGAATAGACGATTTGATCGTTTGACGATTTTACATTTTAAAGATTACTAAGTTTTGACAAATCATTAACGTGGAAAATCTGTTCTACCTGCGAGTTATTATGCAGTGAAGATGAGTCGTGCTGAGGGAAAAAAATTACTGTCCTCCCTTGAAATTCGTTTTCTCTCAAAAATCAGCTTTCATTGACATAAACCGTTCCCCGCCCCCTGGATTTCCAAATATTTTATCATTATAAAATAATAATTAATGCCACGTATTTAATCTCAAAGAAAGTGGCTTAGTGCAGGAATTCTAATAATTTAAAAGATAGTGCTAGTTACTATCAAACACCAAAAACCTCAAGACAAAATTTCTCCCGATTTCCAACAACCACTAATAATGTCTACACACATCCATGATGCAATTGAAAATTTGCTTCTTTTCCATTGCCCATCTCGTTAGTGAAAATTTATCGAGTTCTTGGCTGATTTAGCTACACATATTAAGGCAAGGTCATCGTTAAAATGAAGATAGGAACGCCAAACTCGTAACCAATAAAAAAGTGAAGTGAAAAAAAAAAAAAAAACTAAAGAAATAGCCAAATAACTTTAGGTGTTAGATAAAATGAGTTCTTGAAGTAAGAAATTTGACAGGTGTCCTATACCTTTCGTGACATTTTCGATTTAGAACTGAAATTGTATTTCACTTTCGCCTTCGTTAGAACCAGGGGTTGGCGACATCAACTCATTTATGACCTATATGTTGAATAAGTTCAAAAATGGACTTGTTCTTTCACCTTATCTTGAAAGAATGTGAACCATGGTTTGTCAGAAGGCGTTTCTGTTGATTTCGCAATTTATAATGGACTTGCGTAGTGATTTCTGTTTGATTTTGAGTTCGGCTCTATAATTCGTTCTTTTCTAGCGTTTATTCTGAATCTAGTTTTATTCGGTGAAATAATTTTATTTCCACGTTTTGTTCCTATAAAATATAGTAATTGCACCAAATGAAGTTGTCATGTACAGAACACGTGATTATTAAAGATTTTGCATTAAAACTAGCCTATTTTAGAATTATTTTAATATTGAATTTTTTTTAATATAAATTTCGCTATTATGAATTTTTTAAATTCTTTCGGAAAAATAACTTTTTACAAGAACTATAGAAATAAAAAAAATATTCAAGAATAAGTCTATAAAGAGATTTTAATATTTTTTTATATAAAAATATAGTCATCAAATTTATTTAAAACTAAAAAGCAACATTGGATTTTAACTTTTAGTCATAGTCATGCCTATAAAATATGTGACACATTTTTAAAGTAATCAATAAGGGAATAAGAGCTTAAATGGCATTATACACTAAAAGTTATCGCATTGTTGCCAATTCTCTCTGATTTACAGTGTCAAAAGTGGTCCCGAAATTGATACTTTTTGATTTAAATCTTGGATTTATAAGTTTTATTTGAAATTAGTTTGACCTGCGTATTTGATGTGATGAACTGAACTAAAGTCCCGCAGTGGTCCGATCGTAAAGATAAAGAAGAACACCCAGCAGAACACCGAAGTCGAGCATCACTTGCTGCGGCCAGTCAGCGGATGGGTGACAACTTTAAGCAGCCTTCCAGTCTAGTGCGACTTAAAGACCTACCTTCAACTGAGCTACTAAAGAAAAATTTAATTATCAATGTTGCCACGATGATAGAGCTAGACTGTTAAATATTATTATTGTTAAAAACTGCAATTAGTGATCAAATAATTTTCGGATAATTGTCACCGGGATCCCAACAGACTTACAAATCTAATATTTGGTGATCGTGAGCTAACAGGAGAATTGAAGAGCTGACTGGAGGACTCGTGAATTCCTGTTAACTTGATGTTAAGACCAGTCATTAACAACTGGACACCTGCAAGCGTCGTCACGTGTGAATCAGGCAATCAGATTCGACATATACGCATGATGTCGCTAATAGGTATCCAATTAAATCTGATACGAAAATTGATTCAGCGTGATAATAAACCCAAGCTTTAAAGTTGTAATGTTAACGCGCCCTGCCCAACCACGTGATTAGACACAAACATATGGTTAATAGTAAGAACTCAATTTTAAATAAAAATTATGCATTGGCTTAATTCCTTGTTTGTAAGTTCAAAACGACAAAATACAGAAACTGCAGAACTCATGGAAACTGTTAACGCATAATGTTCTCAAAAAAGAGGTTTCTTATGATTGCCTTTCGATTATTTGTTGCCGAATGTACTTGAAAGATTTTTTCTCTCAGAAAATACTGAAAAATTAATTTAGTCCCAACTAATCCTGTCATTTAGTTCCTAATTAATTGAGATGATTGTGAAGTTCAAAGGTTAAAGGATCCTTCTTTACCCAAGAAATCGAATTTTTTTTAAAATGTCGTTTAAAGTTTTCTTCCACTAAGCTTTTTCATCGTTCATATTATAAAAAGTTTTACTGCCTTTCAATTTAATAATTTAAGCTTTCAGATTCTCAATAAGTTTGTTACAATTTTATAATTTGAAAAAATTAAAGAATAACGATTTTTTTTAAATAATCTGATGAGGTGAAAAAGATATGAAAAATTATGAGACAGAAAATTAATTTTCGCAAGAGCAAATTTTTAAAGCAGGCTGGCCAGAATACTAGTTCCTAAACTGTTCCAAAAGGCTTAATTTTATTCGAAAACCATTAAGTCCGCAGTGTCAGTCAGGTAAGGAAAATTAGTTGAACAAAAATGACTCAACGAGGAAGTATGGTTGAACATGATGGATAACCAGTACTTGAGCATAATTACAATATGAAGGGGACCGCAAAAGAGGGAATAGGTTCAATTTGGGATTTCACAAGGCACTGCTTGAACTGTCCCTTATCAACTGACGCTGTCCAAGATTAGATGCCCGTTCATTAGTTTCTTTCGATGATTGCTTCAAATAATAGGTCTCTGGGTTTCGCCACACACTGTTTAACGTCTCTATTACTAAAACACATGTTGCTATTCTTATCAGAGCTATTAATCTCTGGGGTAAAAAACAATGTTTTGCATTAAATAACACTTTTTCTTAAGATTGAAAAAAGTGCAGAAAAATCTAAAAAAAAGTGTAGAAAGTAAAGACATATCAAGGAAAAATCGTTAACATTTTGTTGGAGGTACAAGAAAAAATTAATATACTGGCAGTTATAATTTCAGGTTTCTTAAATTAGTGTTCATAAATTGTAGGTACAATGCGTACGTGATATCATTTTTCAATGATGTGTCCAGATAAAGAGAAGAAGTGATTTCTATATCGATGATTCGCAATTCTTTATCATATTTGTTTTACATGCAGATTTGGGAATCATTAACAGCTGACATTTTTCTCTTTTAGAAATGATAGGTCACATGTAATATACCTGATTATTTTTTTCGGATTTTGCATAAGAACACATTCATATACGATATATATATATATATATATATATATATATATATATATATATATATATATATATATATATATATATATATATATATATATATATATATATATATATATATATATATATATATATATATATATATATATATAATTTATGTGCTTCCACAAACTTGAGTATTTTTCTATTGATCGGTAACATTATAGTTATTATTCATTTTATAAAATTTTCTTTAGTACTAATTTAGGTAGTGTTAAGTATTTATTTAGAATAATTTTGTATTTTTATTAAAATAAAAACTTAGTTATGAAGTAATCATTTAGATTTAATTTTTATCCTTTCTTAAATGGCTGTAGAAATTTCACACATAAATGGTAATATGGTTCCGCTTACTGTCATACCATTTATTGGTGACAGAGCCTGCTTTTTTGGTACAATAGCATATATATTAAACGATACTCAAGTTATGGTACGATACTACGTGAGGAAGTAGTACAGCACGTTATTAAGCTTTTGGGTGAGTTTTCTATCTTATCGCAAGACAGAAATGAAAATTATTTCATTACTTTTGCTGCGTACTATGCTGAAGTGCCTCGATCTCATATTTCGGTGGTTTGTGTGATTTTATGGCTGCCGGAAAGATCTTAAATTATTACTAAAATTCCACACATAAAAGGCTTTGAAAACATCGCCGACATCTTTTAAAAATAGTTAAAATTGAAATCAAAGTATTTCCGCGCAGGTATAGCCGCAGTCAACAGCAAGATTGTGAAAAAAGTTTGTTATGCATTGATTGAAACTAATTAAGGTGTTAGGATTGGAGAAGTGGTTGATGAATTAGAATATTTAAATACAGTTGTGCTGGGGATTCGGCTTGATTATCGTTAAAGTTTACATGTTGTATAAGATAATTTTGATAGGTGACCAAGCTGCTCTCCAAAGGCAGCTAGTATTAAAATACTCCCTATGTTTCTAATTTTGTTAATCTTCTTCATACGATAAATTAGAGAAAACATCAGTGTATTTGATGCGAGTATTTTCTACACTGACGTTTTATTTTTAAGATTAAAGGTGATTGCCCAAGATTCCCCACATTTTTTGCATAAATTTTAATGGTTTTCTTCACTGAAGTTGTCCTTGTACTGATGTTTTATTAAATTTAAGTGTCATTGCTCTGCTTGGTATTCCCTACATTAATGTTTTTCCAAATATATTCTAATCGAGTGTTGCTACAATAAGAACCATCGACTTTTAATAACAATAAAATAATCCTGTTAAAATGAAATCTGTTTTTCCTTAAATTGAGAAATCCGATAAGGGAAAACAAGGATTTATAAAATCAGTTAAAAAAAAAAAGAAAAGCGAAAGGCAATAAAAATATGCGGTTTTCTGCGAACTGCTTAGGTAACCAGTTATTTACTCTTAATAAGTTTCAATATAAGTTACAAAATCTGTCAATTGCTCACTGTAAAAAATCATTATTTGCAATAGCAACGTGATGCAGCATGAAGACAAAATTGACTGACGCTTGTTGGAATAGTGGTTAAAAAAAACTATTCATTCAGTAAAAAATATTGTGTTAGATTTTTTTCCAGATATTTACACATTTCATAACTGCTATTGAAGTCTGCTGATAATAAATCATAGATTTTTAAGCAGAAAGCAGTTAAATATACTGTTTTACTTTCTTCTGTTTCTCTTTAATTAGTGTTTCAATTCGTCGGTCATTTTGGGAATAAATGATAAGGCCATATACTTAAGTTTATGAATTCTGCTGATAAACTTTTAAAACTTAATTATCTTCCATTAAGTTTTTAGTTTCATTTATGTTTCTTTGTAAAAGAAAATTTGTTTCTAATTTTTATTCAATTAAAAATAAAAAGGTACTTTTTAAATATCAATATAATAGTATTTATTTTATAGAACTTAAACATCAGGGCATTTCTTTTAAATATCAAGCAAATAAACACTTCTTCAGCTTTTTCAGATTTTAATTCAAACGAATTTATTTGATTTTCTCGAAACTAGGTAGCGCTATTGTGTGTCGCAAGTTCCTTGTTGATGAAAGATAAGGGAATGACAATGTCACTAAGTATTTCTTTTTCAAATTAAATGTTTTTCCATTCGTCGAAAAAAAAATTCATTTTCTTTTATATGATCCACCTGTGTGCTTTTAAAGTTGTCAAGAGTATAAGGCGCGACAATCTATCATAAGGACTCAAGAATTTTTCGAAAGAAAGTTTATTTTATTCATTGCTTGTTAGACATAAAAGTCGTAGGATGACACATTTTTAAGGTTACCTGTTCTTGCCTAATTTTCAGAATCGTTTTCATGATATATGCGTTATATATTTATAGTTATCAGAAATGTACCTTTTAATAAGTCTAGTAAAAAGAGTTTACAAATTAGAGGAGTAATACATAAAGTATTAACGTCCTTTACTTTTTTTTCTCCAGCTTTATTTTAACCAACGTTTAACCACTAAGCATTTTAAAATTGAAAAAAAGCTGTAAGATAAGTATTTCGTATATTGCTAAAGATTGTTTCAGTAAATACAAAATTAACAGTTCTAGTTGAAACTTGCATGATTTGATATGATAGTTTTTAAGCCAAATAAGTTGTTCCGTTTCAACTTTGTGTCTTAACTTTAAACCATAATAAAACCATTATAAATTTTATTTTGCTATTTACCGACCTGGTCACATACGTATATAGAACTTAAAATCGGTGGTATATCATGCAGAGCAAAAATTCTAAATAAAATCTATGACTAACAAAATTTTTCTTCCAGTATTTATATTTTAGTTTTCCCATATTTGAGAAAAGCTGTGCCGAAGGATAATTTTATACAAAAAAAGTAATTTTTACTAATCATATGTACTCGCTATTGGTACCATCGATTAAATTTGAGGACATAACCATTCATATTAAGATTGTGAACACATGAATTTAGCAATGTATCATTGGTTTTTATGCTCGTGGTCTCAAAATTGTAGCAAGATAGCGGGTTGTAAGTTTTTAGACACAAAATTGCGTCAAGGTGCCATCGATTTGCTGAAACAGATTTAGTTCATAGACTTAAAAGAAAAAGAAAACTTTGAATTTTAGAAGAAATGCTGACACGAAATCATGTATGAGAAGCTTTGAAAAATTTGTATTTTATCTGGCTAAGAGCCAGAAATTCCGAAATTATAAAAATAATCTTGAAGAAATGTCTGATGTTTAGACCTTTTAAAATTAAATTGTTTAAGCTCTGAGGCCCCAGCCAAAGATAATTTTTCTTGCATCTTTGAATTATAAGTTGGACTTCACAGAAATGAATGACGGTTTTTCGTTAGCTTATAGTGATAGTACTTCTCAATTGAGTGACAAAGGCAATTTAGGAATTCCTTGCTTTACTCTAGCTTGTAAAGTTTCTTGAAATCTACTAATCTCTAACTACTAATCCAGAATCTAACTACTAATCTCTAACTACTAATCCAGAATCTAACTACTAATCTACTAATCCAGAATTCTTAATCTACCTTACCCTCTAAACCTATAAACCACACAATTCTTCCGAAAATTCTTTCATTCTTGTAAAATGTTGAAGACTAGGACTTTAATTTCTAAATAATTTTTTAAAAAATTATTTTCGAAATTATTTGATTATGAAACAACTGGCTTTTATTGTAAAAATGTTAAAGAGGTTTCAATTCATTCCTAAAACAAGAACTAAATTTTATTAAGATTTGAAATTACCGATGGTTTAAATGTTGTTTTTAATGAAATTTAAATTTTCTGGTCTATAAATTTCAAAAATTTTTTTTATTGTATATTTTGGTATCTTATACTATAGGGTATAAGTGTGGGAAACCGTTTTGCTCAGAAACTATTTTATATGGGTGAAAAACGCGAACGTCGATCCAGCTTTTCTGCGTCGTTTAGGAGTCACATACGGCGCAGGAAACAATTTGCGAAGACTTTTGGAAGGATGTATAGGCACGACAGTAATTAATCGCTAAATTTGCTCTTTTGGACATTTTCTCCAAAAACACATCTATTACGGTAAAGATGTTGTCGAAATGGCCAATTATTTGGCTACGGTGATCAACAATAGCAGTTCTAAGGGTTTGTCAGCCAAATGGATGTCACGGTTAGTCAAATTGGCAACACGTCAAAAAGCGCAACGCAAACCACCCCAAAACACTACGCGTCTACCTCTAGCAATGAAGCCAGATTCGCTGTCCGGATGGTAACAATGTATGTCAACAAAATGTATGAATTCGAGGAAGGCTTGCAGTATACGTGCAGTTTCCCAAAAAATCTTTTTCTTTCTTCCTATTGAGCGTTTAGATTACAGACTCATTAAATGTTGATGTCTCTTTGGAAATTTATTGACTATAGTTTTAACCAACAGAAAAATGAATCTTTTCCTAAAATGTCAATTTCATTTTATGTGCGTTTAAATACTAAAAAAGTCAATTTTTTTTATGTTTCTCTTCAAATGGCTGGGATTTGCACAAAAAAATTCATTTTTCAAATTGTTTTGATTCTAACATTCATACGTAATACTTAATTTTTGGTTACGTTTGTTTCAGATAATTCATTATGGAGATTGGGCTACTCCCGTCTATCTGTACATTTCTAATTCTCCATCATTTTTATATGATAAATTATTATTATTTCGGGCTAAAAAAATTTAAAATGTAACTAAACGGTGACGAAATAAAACCAGTAAGTCATTATGTAACATATCCTCTAGTTTCACTGTGAAAAAATGTTAAAAATAAGGCTTAAATCGGACTTCTAAACCAGAAAACCGTTTAATTTCATCGCAAAGGATTACTCACGTAATTTTATAAACATGATCTCACAAATACTTTATATTAGTAAAAATTACACGCAGAGTAATTACCAAAATTTTTTTTCTGTGTCAATGGTATTATTTTGCGTTACTTTTACGATTTTGAAAAATGTTCTGGAAATTCACGTGTCTGTAAAATTACGGTTTCACTAACATGATGACTCAGTCACCTGATTATTTTAATTGCCAATTTCTAAAACAGCTCAACTCAATTTTAATATCTATATATAAAACATACGACTCCCCGTAACTATTGACTGCGCTGCACGTCGCCCAGCGCCCTTCAGCGGAGAGTGAAAGTGATGGCACTTTATAACGGTCACGTTACTCAACCGCTCAAATTAACCTCACGTGTGACCTCAGTTGGAAATAAAGTGATTCTCTCAATTTTAATCATTTCATCTCATTTTTTAATGCTTTTAGAAAATGAATTAAGCTAAGGAATATTCTTGTTGGGGAAGAATGTTTTTGTTAAGGACCAAAGCAGTTGCGACTCAAGTTTATTAACCAACTTTCTTACCCGCCTTTGAGTGCTTGAGCAGAAAAATTTTCAGCCATTATACTATGATATAGGTCTGTCATTCAAGGGTTGTTCCTCTATTGTATAAAACTGATGTTAACAGAATGGGAAATTTTAAAATTGATTTTAACTGATTTATAATTATTTTTGTTGTTTCCATTCTCAATCTCGTGGTGGTTGACTCGAAGTTTGCAGCAAATTTGACAATCTTATGGTTCAAATGGTCCAAAATACTGGTATTATGGTTTACAGTCATTTTTGTTTTTCCGTTTTCATTCTCATTCTCATGGTGATTGACTGGATACCCCAATGCAGGCGAATTATTGATGCGCCATGAACCAAAATATAGTAAAAAATTTGCTTTAATTTAATATAGTGCCAAATTGAACTATATTATCCTATTTCCTTATCCGAAATATATTAAAATAAACTTTAAAATTGTTTTTGCAAAATTTACTATAAAAAAATAATTTGCATCAAAATGTGTTTTCATATAAGTTTTATTTAAAAAAGAAAATTTGCCTAACAGTTGTCTTTAAGACGTTTTAAGTTCAAAACTTGAGCATTAGTAGGGGAAAAATGGGAGTTACACCCCACTTCTAGAGATGATAACCTCTAATCTATAGGATGAGCGCTACGTCCCGCTTCTCAGTATGGATCTGAGTTCAACCCCACTGATAAGCTCTTAGTTGGGAGGACGTATCATGGGTCTTTATGTAGCATGGTTTGCAAAAACAAATGCTTCTTAAAAATTTTGGGTATTTATTTCTTCACAACTATGGGCATATTTGAGAAATTTAACTTTAGTTTTTTAATCTGAAATTGAAAGTTACAATGAAAAATTGCAAATAATTATAAAAAATTCGTAAAGTGTCCACCATTATGTTAAACATATATATGTTCTTAATGTCGTATGGTTTAGGATAAACAAATGCTTTCTAAAAAATTTAGCATTTATTTCCTCATATCTATGGACATTTGTAAAAAATTTGACGCTTACTTTGCAAACTCTAATAATTTTCAAATGAATTTCTCATTAGAAAAAGTTATAAAATATTTACAAAGTGTCCTCCTTTATTTGTACATATATTCTCATACGTAGCAATACTTGGACTAAAGATTGCTTTTTAAAAATTTTGAGTTAGTAATTTTTGACAAATACGGGTATTTTTGAAAAAAAAATGACGCTTATTTTTTAGTCTTAATAAAGTTTCAAATGAGTCCCTCGTTGCTAAAAATTATAACAGATTCGCAAATTGCCTTCCTTTTCATCATTTATACAAATGTTCTTACACATCATTGTTTGGAGTAAAAAAATCCACCTGAAAACTTTTGATTACCTATTTCTTGACACACATAGGTATTTCAGGAAAAATTGACTCTCACTTTTTAATCTGGAACCAGTTTCAAATAATTTCTTCATTGCAAAAAATTATAAGAAATCCGCAATATAACCTTCATTATATTAACTATATTAATGCCCTTAACGTAGCATAGTTTGGACTAAACATATGCTTCTTAAATATTTTAGGTATTTACTTTTTCACATCTATGGGCATTTTTTTAAAAAAGTAGACTCTTACTTTGTAATCTGAAACAAGCTTCAAATGAAATCCTCATTGAAAAAATTATAAAAAATTTGCAAAATATCCGCCTTTATTTTTATTTTTTTATATGTATGCTAATAACGTAGCATTGTTTCTACTAAAAATTGCTTCTTAAACATTTTGAGTACTTGTTTCTTGACACTTATGTGTATTTTTGAAAGCAAAATGACGCTCAACTATTATTTCATCCTTACAAAAAAAAAAAAAAATCGCAACTTATCCTTCAATACGTTAATTATACGACATATATGCTCTTAACATGAGTAAAGAAATTCATTTTAAAAATTTTGAATACTTGTTTCTTGAAACATATTGATATTTTTGAAAAAAAAAATGACGCTTACTTTGTGATCTGAAACAAGTTTTAAGTTAATTTCTCATTGCAAAAAATTATAAAGAAACTCGCAAAATGTCCTCCATTATGTTATCAATAAATATGCTCATACCATGAGTAAACAAATCCTTCTTAAAAGGCTTGAGTACATTTATCTTGAAACATATTAGTATTTTGAAAAATTTGACGCTAATTTTTGAAAGAATTCCTCATTGGAAATAATTATAAAAAAATTAATAATTATAAATTATTAATAATTAAAATTTTCCACCTTTATGTTAACCATATATAGGCTCTTAACGTAGCATGGTTTAGACAAAACAAATGCTTCTTCAAAAATTTTTAGTATTTTTCTCTTATATGGGTATTTTTAAAAAAATTGAAGCTTACTTTGTAATCTGGAAAAAGTCTCATCTGAATTCTTCACTGGAAAAAGTTACAAAAAATTCAAAAAACTACTTCTTAAACTTTTTGAGTTAATATTTTTTGACATATACGGGTATTTTTTATTGAATTGACGCTCATTTTTTAATCTTAATCAAGTTTCTAATGAGTTACTCATTACAAAAGAAATTATAAAAAATTCGCCTCATTCTTTTAACACAATGTTTGGAGTTAACAAATCCTTCTTAAAACATTTGATTACTTATACACATGGTATAATTACACATATGGGTATTTTTGAAAAATTTGACTCTCGCTTTGAAATCTTGAAACAAACTTCAAATGGTTTCCTCATTACAAAAAATTATAAATATTTGCAATTTTTCCTTTATTTTACCTACGTATATCCCTAACGTAAAATTGACTTACATCGATATCAAAAAGGAAAACAAAACAACAAGCTAATTAAAATGAATAAAAAACGAATCTGGTTTGAATTAAGGTTTAATGAAACTTTATCTGTAATCATGAACAAAAGCTATTATTTATTGCCATCAGATTAGCTGTTTTTCAAAAATTTCATATAAAATAATCCATAAAGATATCTTACGCCGTAGGCTATTTTATGCATTTGGCTGGATTCGCTGATCTTATCTTCACAAAATAAATAACAGCTTCAAAATTTGCATTTTCATTTGAAAATGTTATCTAACATCACTGCTTAAGTAGTCTTGAACGTAAATAAATTATATTTTCCAGAAAATTGTATTAATGACACTGTATTTGCGAAAAAAAATTAGAAACTTCTTTATAGGAAAATGCTCTCTAAACAATATAAATTTTCTACTTTCTGAATTAGGTTTGATTTATGTTCAGGGGTAGTAATACAGTTATTACCTTACGCAAATTACTCTTTTTTTTCTCTTAAATTCCAGGCTTTAATTACATAGCAGAACAAAATTGATTACATTTAATGAGATGGAAATCGGAAGGTCAGCTCCTTGAAATAAGCGTTATTTTTTTGAAAACTTCCTATTTATTCTTATTTACCGCTTATTTATAACTAATTTATTGCCTCTGATATTATATAATGGTCAAGAAATCCTAAAAAATATATCTATTATAGCAAATTTTTCAAGACAATTTTCAAATGATTGGAGATCGAAGAAAGGTATGTGATTAAACACAATAAATAAAGCTGATTATAATTAATCTGAATAGAAAAAGACAGATAATCAAATAAAATTTAGATTTGATGGTAAATCACAATAAGTAAAGTAGATTAACGCATAAAATAATGAATAACGCCGATTTACAAACAAATTAGATTTGCGCATTTGACGATAAATAAAGCCAATTTGCAAATGAAGCTCACTTGAAATTAAATGAAATTTGCAACTAAAACTAATATGCCACCAGCAAAACGGAACAAATAATAAGGAAAGAAAAAAATGGGGATGAACAAAACATACTTACAAATAAAGCATATTTGAGATTATGGAAATATTTCATTTGAAACTATTGAATTTATTGCCATTTCTGCAAATTCGAAAGATTAATTGCTTTAGTAAGAGTTAAAAGTAAAGATTTTCTATATCTTGATCTCTGTTGAAAATGATTCTGAAAAAGCTTGCAAAGTAAATATTTGCGTTTTAAATTCGGAGTGTAAGCTTAAGTTTTTTATTGTTACTAGGGGGCACCATCTACCGCTCACCAACCCCAATGATTGCTTCGCAATAATTGCTTTTTCTTGGCAGAAAGCAGTTTTCCCACTAAAGTTAAAAATATTCACTTAACATGTATGTACTAAAAGGAATTCTGTTTACTTACGCTTTTGCGCCTCTACTTCCCACGTCTAAATATTACTATCTATTAGTATTATAAACATTTAGATCTCTTGGTGAACAGAAGTGACTTTTTTAATCATCAATTTTTTAAATAACATTTATGTTCTTAATACATTATATTGTTCAAACAAATTTGATGAGTTCTCAACCATAATTTAAAATTTTCGCTAATAATAGCAGTACTGAAAAATAACTTTAAGTTAGGGATACAAAAATATTTAAAGGAAAACAATACCTTTACGACTTTTGTTAGTTTTATGCTGATGACAGCCTAAACAATAAGGAAATGAATGGGGGAAAACTGGATCCTACCACGTGATTTTCTGGCCAATAAAAATGAGCCGACAACAATGGAAAACTGCGACACCATCATTAGAATTTTATATATAGTAAGACACTAGCAGAGTATATTATGTTCTATAAAGAAATGTATATCAATATATGAGAAAACGAGTCAGTAAAGAAAATTAATGAAACTATGAATTCGAAATCCAGTCATCTCCACTTTTTTTGAAAACTAAAATTCTTGCATTTTTAGGTTTAGCTGACGTACAGTGCACCAAAAAAGACCACCCAGAATATCTTTTGATCTAATGATCGGATCTTCACATTCTAGGACTCATTTTTAATGATTCGAGAGGGTGACTTCAAATATGCTAATTAATTAGTGGAAGCAATATTTTAAATTACGAAATCAGACAAAAAAGTTTCGAATCGAAAAAAGTTTCTAGTAAAAAAATTGGACAAAAAGCTCATCAAAAATTTTTTGCTACATAATATGAGTTTTTGTCTTTCTATGGAGAAATTTGTAAGTGGACCGGCTCAGATAATCATAATCCGGAGGATTTCTGAATCTATATAAATATCCATGAATATGTAGTTGTTGTTGTCGTAGATCATTAAGGCAATTGGTGCTATTGTTCTTGTTTTCCAGTGGCGCCATCTATGGATATGAATATGTAGTCTAAAACTTAAATAAAATCTTTATTTAATTTCTAATTGACAAATAAATATTTTATCCTGTTAATAATAATGTATTGTATTCGTCTTAAGGTTTTGTCCAAAAAATGGTCATCACCAAGTTCTAATTACTTTTTGAATTGAAAAATTAAGTGATGCCATCACACAATTGCGATAGAATACCACCTATATTTTAATATTCAGAAATTAAAAAAAAGTTCTATATATCAAGCTGATTCTCAACTATTCAGTTTTTTGTGTCTCTCCTGTAAAATTAGTTTTGTTGAAAATAAATGGCTTCCGAACTTATTGTTTCAAATGTAATCATAATTTTTTTAAAAAAAAGAGTCTTTGAAATTAATTTTGATAAATTTTCTCGGGAGACAAAAAAATGTGATTAAACAAAACACTATGGTAAATGAATGTAGTGATGATCAAGTAAAAAATCATACAAAAACTTATAAGTTTTTCTGTTCCTGTATAAAAACAAATTATGTAGGACAAAAGCTCAAGTAAGATTTTTTATTGAGCAACTTTATGAATAGTATGTCTTTTCATGACAAAAAATGTGAAAAGAGATAAAAGGATTAAAATAAATGTTTTAAGACTTGCATTGAATTTGTACAATGGAATCAGCAATTCAGGAAGCAACAATTATACATTAGAAAGAAAACTTCCTCCTTTCCACAACTAAACTATAAATCTTGTTTGAATATAAAAGTAAGGATTGCATGTAGGTGTTTAAATTTGAAATTTATTCATTCAAGTGAATGGTAATTGATTTAGAATCGGTAAATTTATGAAGGTGTGTCTAGTGATTTTTTGAAGAAATAAAATAATTTCATCTCGGGACCCAAGATTCCGATATATTGTAAAACATTTGTTACGATTTTATCGCTTATATAATGTTTAAAGACTATTTTTTCTAATTGTATAATTTTACAAATCCATTATCTATGTAAAAATGCTTTTAGTTTACCCTTGTTTGTCCGAGTTTATTATTTTTATATACAATAAAAACTTATTTGAAAGGTAAGAAATTCAAGTAACTTTTTAGATAGTTTAAGGGCATACAAATATCTTATTACTTGACTCTAATGGATTTTTTTTCTTGTATAAATGTGAAAAAATTGCACCTACAATGTTCAATTAAAATTCTTAAAAACGAAAATGTGTTATTTTTTTATGTTACAACTAAAATTAACTAAAAACAGTCAAGTTAAATTAATTGAATTTTTTATTAAAATATTTTATTGCATTTATGCGTTTACTTTCCTCTAAGCTTCATATTTCTAAAAGATTATCATATTTTATGTCATTGTTTCAAACTTGATTCTCAAAGGGATATGCAAGTTTTGTTGGAAATTTTTTTTATCAACATTGCTTATTCGCATTGTATTAAGGCAACGATTTTTAACACTTAATCAAAAACTGCACTTCAAAAAATATCGGATCAAATTACGGTAACAAAGTACTGTCACCCTGAGAGCAGTATCTGTAAAATCCATAATACCATGAAGTCCATTTTTACCGTAAAATTTTATACCTTAATTTTTACTTTAATATTTATTTAATTACAATGACTTTACAGTAAATATTACTGTATAAAAATACGATGTATAAGAGTTTTTTTAAGTAAAAGTTTATGGTAAAAATGATTTTACTGTAAAAAGTACTGGCATCCTAAGAACCAGCACTTTTTACTGGAATTTGATCCGGAATTTTTTATTGAGTATGATATTCTGATAACGGCAAATCCAATTGGTGGCATATTTTTCAAACATTTTAAACATCTCAGATTTTAACATCTTTGCAGTCTTGTGTTAAAGTTATAAAAAGTGCATTTTTCCTATTACATAAAAGTAACGGCGTTTGAAATTTAACGTTCTTAAAAGATCATGTTTTAGAGACCATTTTTTATTGTAATTATTTCTTGTTTAATAAAGTTTTGTATCAATTAATTTCGAAGAAAATATTTCATTAAAAATGATATTTTTGATTAGTAAAAGAAAACAATAA
Source organism: Parasteatoda tepidariorum (assembly GCF_982258835.1). Taxonomy (NCBI): domain Eukaryota; kingdom Metazoa; phylum Arthropoda; class Arachnida; order Araneae; family Theridiidae; genus Parasteatoda; species Parasteatoda tepidariorum. The sequence continues at coordinate 60,304,033 of NC_141764.1, forward strand.
CCACTAATTTTCATTAAAACAAGAAAAACTGTAAAACCTACTGATATGAGTAAATTTTCATTAATTTTATTGTTAAATATTTAGAGTAAAATAAAACACCGTGTCTGTTTCTTTGACATCGCAAACTTATCGGAATACTATCTAAGATCGATAAATTGATTTTTTTACTCTGAAAAAAAAAAGTGTTTTCAAGTGTGGTAGAATATGGTAAAATTTACAGTGTTTCTGTCTCTATGAGAAAAAAAATATTTGTAATTTTTACCGAAGTGCTTCGGTATTTATTTTTTGAAAGTAACAATAAAATATGGTTTTATATATGTAATAAAATTTGGTAAATGTGGTAAGTTTTGGTAATTTTGTCATAATACCTTAGAATGGTTTAAAACCCGTTTATTACGTTTAATTTACTTTTTATTTTTGTATTCTTTATTAAATGTGTGTTAATATGAACTATAATTTTGAAAACCAGAATTTCCGGTAAACTGTCACCATATAAATGGAGAAATTACCAAAATGAAGGGTTTAAATACCGTATATTTTGGTTTTTATAACCAGAATCATGTTTTTTTTTTTTTTTTTTTTTTTTTAAAAAATCAGAAATGTCATTACCGTACAGTACGGTAATTTTGCCAGAATCGTTTCCTTCATGTTGGGCGCATCTCATTCTAACGTAGAAAATAAAAGAACATAATCAACTGCTTCCTTGTTACGACAGTGTGCTCGAAATTTCTTTTATTTAACAACAATTTGATTCTTATTAAGATTGGAACTATGTTGTTTTCTTATTAAATTAAGAAACGTGATAAGTTGAGAACATGGTACATCTATTTCAAGGTTATCACACGATCATCTGAAATACATAAAAATCGATTTGTCTACATTGTTAAATGATCTGAACGTCCAACAGAAAAAAACTTTCTTTGTTAAGATAGCGCGCTTTCGAAATCCTCCATCAACTGTAAAAGTCGCCAATTTCATATTAAAAGAATTTGTAACCAAACAACGTTCAGAAGCGTGATTTACGTTATAATTCTTCACAAAAATTAGGTGTGTCTGCAAGAAATTTAACCTTGCTCATCCCCCCATTTTCTGTAACTGTTGTTGACCTACCAACTGCCTGTGGATCGTAAAAATTGCCACTCTTGAAAACCGTTTGTTGTTCTTTTTAGTTGGCAACTGCTCTGTATGTGCCCGGGAATTTAATTAGCACGATTCTCAATAAATCTTGCTCGGTTTAATGTTTCTACAACTGAACGGTGAGCAATAATTGATGTTAGCGGTAATCAATTTCGATAGAGCAAGAAATTATTAGAAGGGAGGTATGTAGTTATTGAATTATTACTTCACGATTTCAAACAAAACGTGGACGTGAAAACGAGAGTTTGTTTATTTAAACGGTAAACCAGTGGCTCCGTAGTTTGAGCCTAAGATCATGCAACTTAAATTAGTCCTAATCATTCTTTAATTCAGCTTCAATCATGGATTTTTTTTAAATAAAAGGCTACAGACTAGTAAAAAAAGAATCTTGACTGCCGGAAGTATCTATGTTGTACTCGTGTGTTTTTCTTTTTTATCTTAAATCTTCAAACCCTTAATTGAAGTTTAAAATGAAGTAAAATAGGTTCGATGAAAGATTCAGGATAAGTCTATCATAATCAGGGATATTCCCTGAGGCTGATGGGCTATAACAAAACAACAGGCTGACAATAATAAACATAATAAATATATGTACACCGAAGAGCCATTACATTATGACCACTCTGCTAATAACAAGTAGGACCACCTTTAGCCCTCAAAACTGCTAGCACTCACCGTGGCATTGATTCTACAAGGTGCTGATAGGTAGTCTGAGGTATCCGGTGCCAAGCGCTCACCAACTGGTCCTGCAATTCTCTCACATTGCGAGGGGGTAGCGTGGTAGCACGAATTTGGTTTTCCAAGTAGGACCACAAATGCTCTATTGGATTAAGGTCAGGTGAATTTGGGAGCCAAGATATGACTTGAAAGTCACTGGAATGTTCCTCGAACCAATCCATGACGATTCGACCCTTATGACATGGTGCATTATCCTGTTGGTAAACACCATCCCCCGCAGGAAAAACTGCTGCCATGAATGGGTGATCCTGGTCTGCAACTATGTTCAAGTAGCTTACAGACGTCAGGGATTGTTCTATGAGGATTATGGGTTCTAATGTGCCCCATGAAAACATTGTTCCTGGGCGAGAAACCATGAATACCTGGGCGAGCCTATTGTTATAGATGGAGGGTGGTCATAATGTAATGGGTCTTCAGTGTATCTATATTTTTTATAAAAATTACATTGCTTTGTTATTTATGAACAATAAGTAAATTTATCAATCTCATCGTTAGCACCGTTCATCTTAAATTGTTATTCTCATATAGTGTAACTTACTTTGTGAAAATATATTGGGAGGTAGCGTACTACTTTGTTTTTTCATGAACTAGTGGGGCATGATATACGAGTATTTACCGATGAAGGACAGGAAGTGGAGAACCAATTTTATATTAAACCAATTTACAATTTTATTGAACCAATTGAACTAATTTTATATTAAAGTGTGATTTAAGTGGAAATAAAGTATATTACGAAGATGACATTTTTATTGTTTCTTGGGAGTTTAACAGGCATTTTTAGAAATGACGCACCGTCACTTTTTAATCGCCTTAAAGCACTGTTGATAAATGTGCTTTAAGGAGTTTCCATGGATTTATCCCGCACTTAGAATTAATTAATACATTGACCAAAACCATTTCGCAAATCCACACCTAAAATATTTCAACATCAAATGTGAATGCATAAAAATAACTTTAGTCACCTTAAAAGAAACTGTAAAAAATATAATTTCCCATCATACCTTCTCTCATTATGGTTGGTTCGTTGAAGTTTATAGGTACAAGAGCCTGAAATCACTATATCCTGTGAAATATTCCGAATCAAACACGGTAAAAAGTACCGGCAGTCAGGGTAACGTACTTTTTACTATAAAATCCATTTTTACCGGAGCATGCTACGGAACAAAAATCTGATGAACCGCAATTTTTACAGTAATAATTACCGTAAAAATTACTGAATCACTGTAACTAAATAAATATTCTGTAAGAATTATGGTATAGTATTTTTAAATAAAAATGGGTTTTATGGATGATGCATCCAAAGTTAAGAAACTTTATACCTTAATTTGATTCTGAATTTTTTACAGTGTTCTGCGCCAGCCAATAGGTTTAAATTGGCCATTAGGTCAAATAAATGTACGTATTTTTCTTTTCTTAAAGAGCAGAATATAACCGTATAGTTCTGATAAATTTTAAAAGATTGTGATGTTTACCTTTCTCATTGATTACTAAATTTGTTTTAATATGTGATTTCAAAGTTGCATGCATTGAAAAAAAAGAAGAAATGATCAGTAAAATATCTAACAAGATTTTAAAAATAAATATCTAGAAACATATAGAAATATCTTTTCTAATAAAAAAAATTGTTTTCCATAACTATTTTCCACTTAAATTTTCAATGGGTAATTAAAATCAAATGGGTATTATTAATAAATGGGTATTAAAAGTACTTAAATTTAAAAAAAAAAAAAACGAACGTCCTCCCTTAAAATATTAAGAGGTACTTGCTTCTTGATTCTACTGTATGTGGTCACCCCCTGATCGTAAGCATTTTAATTATTTTTTTGAACTTACAAATGTGCAGAATGAAATATGCTAGTTCCATAGAAATGAACATTTTGATAAACTAAAGCGTTTTAATATTGTTGGTTAGGTTTTTATGACTCTGGTTTTGCCTTAAATTCAAGCTTTCTGCATTAAAATTTAAGTTTTTTTTAATTTCAGTACCATAATTCAATATTGTCATGTTTCCTTGCATTAATGTTGTGACTGTAATAATAATAGTTTTTATTTAAATGTATTAATGACTATATTTTACCTGGTAGTTTGCAACACCATTACATACAACTTAAATGTCTTGCCCACAACTACAATTGTTTGTAATCCCAAAACTAACCACAATTTTTAATGTTGGAAAAATTTAACAAAAGTACAAATAAAAAGAGAGAAAGAGAATACAAAGTTTAATGCGAAAGAGACAAAAACGACTATTCTTTTACCATTTATGCCACCATATTGCCAATTTGTGAAAACGAAAAAACTCATATATATTTTTACGAGAGAGTATTTTGGCAATTATTGACTTAATGGCTTTCATGAGGTGGTGTTTAGAATCGACGTTCTGGTAGTTGCTTACTAAGTTCTGCACTTTTCTTTCAGGAATGTTTCTCAAAAATACATTGAGTTGAAATGAACAAAATAATTTTAATTGATTGAATTGGAATTTTTACATCGTTGAACCTTTATGTCTTTTTCTACAATGTTCCGAAAACGCAACAATAAATTTTTTTAACTTTGCAAAATGTTGTAGAAATGCAACGAATCATTTTTTTCAATAATTATTTAATTTTATAGTGTGAAATTTTTTATGAGCTCAAAATAATGTATGTAATGTATAAGCTTCTTTTTTTTATATTAGCGGCGTTGAAGGTTAATGATTATATTAATATTTCCTATTTATCCTATTTTTGTTGGAAAAAACTTGGTTTAAGTACAAAAAAAGTTTGAATGCAAAGTTAAATAGCATATTTGAGGAAATACAAATTCATTAAATTTAAGAAATTACTTTATTTCATACTTATATTCTTTCTTTTTTTCTTTCTTTTTTTAGTGTTTTTTAATTTTATTTTATAACCGTTCTTGAAGAGGCAACCTATTTTTGGGTTTATGACTGCTAATGCTCAACTCCGTAGCCCTGTAATTTTGAACCAATCTAGAAAACAAAGAAACTCCTGGATCAGTACCTCCAGATGCATGATTTGTTATGGAAACACGGTGGACTTTGTGACCCGAAAGATTTAACGTGCATCAGTCACCATTTACTACACGGGGGATCTTCGGCTGGCGGGGATAGAACCCACGACCTCTTAGACATTTACCCAGAGTCCTAACAACTAGGTTATCCAGGGGCCTTTTTTAGTGTTAGAAAATTTTTGAAATAGCACGGAAAAGAAATGAAAATTGCATACTAAGTCCAACAAGCGTCCAGGCTTTATATTTGGGTAGCACGCTAATATTAATCCGTGATGAAAATCTATCAATTTCACAAAGAATATCATAACAAAAACATTTTTTGATAGTCTCTTTTGTCACAACCATACATGGCAGTACTTCTACTTTCGTTACTTGTACCACCGGTACAAGTAAAAAGTACGTACTTTTACTTGTACTTCGTTACTTTTTAAATTTAGTACTTTTACCTGTACTTTCGTTACTTTTTTAGGGAAAAAGTAAAAGTATTTGTAACGGAAATATCGAATGAAATCGTTACTTTTTTCTAAAACTCGGTAAGCTTTCTTAAAAAAAAATAAATAAAAAAATAAAATAAAAAAAATTAAAAAAAAGCTGTGAATGCAATATATATGCATTCACAGCTAACTTCGTGTTTAAATACCTTCTGTTTCAACTTATACTGCACATTCAATTATTTTTTACCAGCTCAAAGATCACTAGCTATCTGAAACCCCGTGTTTGCTTTGTTTATGTTTTTAAAACGCATTTCTAAAGAGTAAAACAATTTTAAATCAATGGTAATTTAAATAAATAAAAATAATAAACTAAAAATTAAAATCAATAGATAAAATTTCTTTTTCGTGCAAATCCATAAAAAGTTTAATATTAAAATTATATTGTAAAATTATATTATAATATTCTTTCGAATTTAAAAATAAATTAATATCCATAACTTTCAAAACTAAAAATAATTAAATAAATAAAACAATTTTGCAAAAACATTAAAGGACATAAGAATATTATTCAATAAAATGTTAGGTTACTTTGAATTTTCGATTTCCTAGAAATGTACTTTTAAATCGTTACTTTTTTTGTTTAGTACTTGTACTTTTACTTGTACTTTTTACTCGTTACTTTTTAAAATAAGAACTTTTTACTTTTTACTCGTTACTTTTTTTAAAAATACTTTTCATTTACTCGTTACTTTTCAAAAGTAACGTTGCCATATATGGTCACAACCAGATCCATTTCCCAGCCAATATGGAATTTAAAATCTCCAACCACGTACTACATCCGCATTAATTAACACATTCTTCCTATAATTGGCTATTTAATAATCCTTACTTTCTTCAGACTGCTATCATTATAGCAGCTCCATAATCGGAAAAATTATGGAACATGATCTGACATTAGTGATTTCGCCTGAAGCAAAGAAAGGAAAAATAAAAATCATAACAGTCGAGAAAGTTATTCATTTTAGTTCTCCTCGCGAAGATAGGTAATAGGAAGAACTGCTCTGACCTTCGTGTTTTTCTTTAGGATGTTGTAAAGGACGCTTTAATCAAAACGACTCTCAGCCAGATTTAGGTTAATTGATGTTTAATCTACTGATTTTTGATTAGATCGGACTACCCATGTTGTGATAAGTTGGAATTCTCTGCGTCCAGATGTTAGATTGAGTTTTTGTTTGCATTGTTTTGGGTGTTAGGATTGAAGGTTAAATAGAAAGTTCGTTAATTTCATTATTGATTGAGTGAATAAAAAATTTCAATAGAGAATCAATATATTTGCTAGAAGATCTAAAATTTGATATAGTTAATTCGTTTACATATCCTTCACTTTTTTATGAAATTCTACCAAATAATACTATAAACTTAGCGTGAAGCAAAAAAAATTTGATGTATGAAAAAGAATTAAAATTAGTACAAGGTGACTAAGATAAAAATCTTAAGATTGATATTTAACAATTAGTAGTTATTAACTACTTTAGAAATATTTTCAAGCGTATTGAACAACATTGACGTTGAAATTTTTTGTCACCCTATTATGGTTGTAAATATACTTTATTATCATGTCTTTAAACTTAATTACGCAGTAAAAAAGTTGCTTGTATCTAAACACCAAAATTGGGGGCAACTACTTTACACGAAAAGGGTGTTTCACTAAGTGTTCCACAGCACCAAACTCAAGGATAGTTCCTGTAGTAAAAACATACTAGGTGTAGTGAAACACGTAGTATGTCTTTTTATACTATTTGGTGTAAAGTAGCCAGTACCATGTTTACTAGTTACAATACCACACTAAAAATTATAATAACAGCAAGGCATGATACTGGTAAGAATCAGTAAAATTACATTTATCATACAATATCAAGCAAAAATCATCAATTTAGGATGCATATATATACAATAGTTCTTAAAATAAAATTATTTTGTTAATTAAAAGTACATATAGCACAGATTGAATATTAACATGAATTCGAACAAAACCGAAGTGAATAGAAGTTAAATGTTATAAAATTATTTTGTGCAATTGACAGATTTATGTAAATTTTATGAGAATAAAAATATCTTTTTTATACAACTAAAAATGTACCTGCATTTTATAACAGTTTGTAAGAGTAGTTTGTCCCATTATTCCGATGAGATTAAAAGTTATTTGGCAAAAAAATTGATCACAATCAATATTCTTGATAAATTAGTATAAGGTTGGTATTAATTATGTTGTGGCCAGTTTGTCAATTCAATCCGACAAAAAGAAATCACATCGTTTTAACTATTCGTGATTGATTAAATGATGTGATTGAATGTCATGGAACACTTCATTTAAACGATTTGTCATAATTTTAAACGTTATTATATTTTTACCTTTTATTTAGCTTGATTAATAAATATACATGATTTCATGTTTAATAAGCGCAAGAAATAAATCAATTATATTTAGGTTTAGTAAGTTTTATAGTTAATTGTCTCCATTCAATATGAGTTTTACAATTTAATACGATATATATATATATATATATATATATATATATATATATATATATATATATATATATATATATATATATATATATATATATATATATATATATATATATATATATATATATATATATATATATATATATATATATATATATATATATATATATATATATATATAAAATTAGCGTGAATTTTTTGCAATTAAGGTGAGTTTACACTGTAGGTTAGATCAATGCCACACCTACTAAAATCTTGCTTTTTAAAATCACATGAAATTCTTGTTATTACATTCATATTTCATTTTACAATGAAATTTAATAAAAGACAGTATAATAATAATATTCTTTAGGTTTCGGGACTGAACGAAAATGAAATATCAAAAGTAAATGAATTATCAAAAAGAATGAAATGAATTAATTATCAAAAAGAATGAAATGAATTAATAATAAAGAAGAACTAAATGAATTAGTTATCGAAAAGAATTAAATGAATTATCAAAAAGTCTTGAACGCTTTCCAATCTTTAATACGAATTGTCTAGTCTCATCAATTTCACACGTTACGTTTTAAAGGAAAACTACATTTATAGAGAATATAATCATGAAAAAGATGCACATGAGTGTATTGTCTAGCTAGCAGTAAATGTAAGAACAGTAAAAAGTTTAAAAAGCAATGTTGAACGTTACTGAAAGTACATTAATCTTTTTTTTTGTGTGATTCAAATGCGTTAATATACAGAAAGTAATATCTTCGACTTTGATATACTAAAAAAAAAGAAGAAAATACTCGTTTTCTGGATCGCATACCATTTCAGAATTTTAATCCTGTTTTTATAACTTTCCTACAAAAAGTCTGTCATATCCGAAAAAAAACATTTTTTTTTTCGTATTTGCACTTTACAGTAAACAAATTGTTAACACCGTTTTGTAAAAAGCTTTTTCACAAAACTTTTCAGAAATCTACAAATTAGACTCTTTATGTTTTGAAGAAAAGGTTTGTATAATTTGCACTAAACTGTAAAAAATTGTTAATACCGTTTGAGGGAAAGGGCTTTTTCAAAAAGCTTGTAAAATCTACAAGGTAGAACTTTTAAGTTTTGAGGGAAAAGGAGGTGTATAATTGCACTTAATTGTATATATTGCACTTAACTATGAAAAATTCTTAACACAGTTTTGGAAAGGGCTTTTTTAAAAAACTTATAAAATCTACAAGGTAGAACTTTTACGCTTTGAGTGAAAAGTTCTGTATAATTGCTCTTAATTGTATATATTGCACTTAACTGTAAAAAATTGCTAACCCCGTTTTGGAAAGAGCTTTTTTAGAGAGCTTATAAAATCTACAAATCAATATTTTCATTCTTTGAGGAAAAAGGACTATATAATCCTTGTTCAGTCTTGTCTCTGACTTCATTGTCAACTTTTCTTTTAGATTTACATTAAAACAATTAACAAAGTATTTTTTTATTCATTTTACAGTCAAATAACTCTTTACTCTCTGGCATCTTCAAATAAATTTTAGATAACGCAATGAAAAGCAGTATTTTTTTCTTTTGAAGTAGGTAATGCTTTCACTAAACACTGAAGCGTGTGCGTTATAAAAATTTTAAATGAATCAAAGTTTCATTTAAAATTTAAGTCCCTTTTAAAATCTTGATTATAAAAAAATTGTTTTAGATAAATAAGCTTTAAACTTGCATATGTTACTTTTGTAAAAGATGACACTAATTCGTTCGTGGTTGTATAATTTCTTAACGCACTGCAGAATACATAAAAACCATTTTTCTTACTGTTGTAAGTACTCATTAATTAGTTTAATCATAAAGGGTGTCCCAAAATTTACTCAATATGTGAATTAGATAGAAAACACAGTTTTTTTTTTATCATTTATATATATTTTTAATTGAAACATAAAATACATAGGATAGAGTTATATGAAATAGCACATCGGGAATATGCATATGGTTTTTTTGTTGATATTTTCCATGATCATTCTTCATAAATGCGATTAAATTTTGTTGATGCTACATTGAATCTCCTCCTATAATTCAAGGGTGAATGTGAGCTTGTTGGCATACGCCTTTGACAAATAACACCAAAGTACTGTCCTCATTTGCAACTAACTCCAGACCATGTTTTTGACTGCCAATAAAACTCGCTGTTTTTAATTGCAGTGCTACATTTTTATAAGCCCTTAACTATTAGCTGTATATTATTTTCATGTTACCAACACTAAGTAATTAATTTTCTATTTAAGTCAAATCTGGCGTAAATTTTGAGGCATTTAACTATTTTTAATGCTTAATGAATTTTTTTGGAGCTAGTACGAGGCGAATTCGAAAACGTCTGATTTTTGTATTGGCTAGATTTTAACTTTCTTTTTCAGTCATTTGCGTAGTTGGATGATCTACTTCAGTGTTTCCCAAACTTATGACTTGTGTGTACCCTTTTTAAATTTTTCGAAACGCTGTGTACCACTAATAAAAAAAAATTAATGTATTTTTTTAAAAATATGCTTATTTTTCTTTTTGGTACAAAGTTTTGTTCATTAGTTTATTTGCATCAGTGAGAAGTATAATATTGTTTTTGCTGTGATAACAGTTATATGGATAAAAATTATATTTTATAAAAATAATCAAAATAAGTAGAGTTTATTACAAACCTTTACTATAAAAAAATTGCACAAAAGTTAAAAATCACAACTAGCTGTTGACACCACTAATTATTAACTGCTAACTCTGCCAAAAATAGCCAAAAGAAAAAGTCGTAATCGTAAATTTTCATGGCTAACTTTGTTTTTAAATAAATTATCTTGAATATTTCGTTTGCTGCAAGATATTTCGCATAAGGCCGCGTGCCTCCCTTAAACTGTTCTCGTACACCTGGGAATACGCGTACCACACTTTGGGAAACACTGATCTATTTGATGGGTGTTTATATGTGAATTAGTCGTGAAGATTTAACTCTTTCCTCTCAATCTGAAGACAGCTTATTCAAAATATATTGCAACCAATTAGAAATGTAAAACCGATTGCTGAGAAGTGGATACTTCTAAACGTTCATGAATTTTTACCAATCATTATTCAATAAACAGCATAAAAGTGAAGCATATATCTTAACTTAGAATACGCTATCTATAGTCGCAGTTGTTAGGGTACAATCATCTCGATTGAATTCGAAATTCCTAGTTGGTTTTAAACAAATAAATAAACCTTATGTGAGATTCTGTATTAGTTTTTGCTCCAATTTTTAGTTGTAACTTCGTATTTGAAGCATAAGAATACTTTAAGAGTAAATTTCATGCAGGAAATTGCAACTAAATGTGTTATTGCATTTGAAAAGTATATATATCTGTTGGAAGAATTGTAGCTTCTAATAAAAAATAAATACTAATTAAGCAGAAATGCTTTCCAATTCCATTTATTAATTTATTATGTTACTTCATGGCTGTGAAAATTCCAAGTCTTTAACTACTCAAAGCAAGAATGGTCCAGGAATCTTATTTCTTCTTCATTTCAATGCTTATTTCTTCCTTATTATTTTATTTCTTCTCACTTAACACTCAGAACCTTTGTGAATCTTATACTTTTTCGTTACCTACATTCGTCGATTGGAAAATTCATAAAATGTTTGCCAATTTTCATGACTCATTCACCAGAAGATTTTTGCAAGTAAAATTCCAAGCCTTTGGCGAATGACCATGGAATCTTATTTCTTCTACATTTCAATGCTTATTTCTTCTTCATTATCTTATTTCTTCTCACTTAAACTCAAGAGCTATGGGAATCTTTTACTTTTTTTGTTGTCAACATTTGTTGATAAAGAAAGTGATCAAATGCTTGCCGATTATAATGACTTATTCATCAGAATATTTTGTGGGGAAAATTCCTCGCCTTTGGCGAACCAGAATGACCCTGGAATCTTATTTCTTCTTAATTTCAATAAAACACTCAGGAGTTGTGAGAATCTTTATTCTTTCTGTCGATCTAGAAATTATTAGCATACTAAAAAATGGTAGCCATTCCTGTCCTTCTATATCGCCTACCACAGTCATTAGAGGGCGTGACAAAGACAAGGTCGTTAAAGCCATACAATCAAAACTTTTTATTGGTTTTACCAGACTTCCGCATGGCTTAGAACAAAAAGACAAGACTTAGTTGTCCACTGATCTTAATTTTTTTCTACTGGTCTTGGGTTGTGTAATGAATGACATTAATGGCTATTTATTATCGATCCAATCAAATGCTGATTCTAAAAAAAAATTAGTTACCTTGTTATTGCTTGAACCAGAATTTATGATATTGAAAAGAAAAGACATAACATACCTGGAAGGGAAGGATTCGTATGTCTAGACCTTCCAATCTTTATGTTTAGAATTCGAAAAGGAATAAAAAATAATGTACCGTTAACGTGTGTGGTTATTGATTTTGAATGTTACAAGGATGACTTATGCAAATGAAAAAATGCTTGAAAAAAATACGGATACGATGAGTTAAAATATTGGCGGCATTCATTATCAATTCAAAAACAAATCATAAATAATTAAAATATGTGTTTGTTGAGTTTTGTGTATAAGTTTATTTTTTTAAGCACGTGGCTGAGAATGGTATATTTTGTTTGGAAAACGTCTCACTGCTAAAAGTTAGCCAAATTGGCAAGTAAAAGAAAAAATGAATTTTAAAAACTAAAAAGAAAAGTTGACATCTTTTAGTTTTACTAGAAATTAACTGTTTTTTTAATAAAAAAAACTAAAAATTTTGTACTTTAAATCAATTAAAATCGATAAATTTAAAATTCATTAAAAAATTACAATTTTGTATTATTTAATTTTGACAAATAAGTGAATAAATACATTGTTGCAGTATACGCATATTCACTATGCAGATTGCATAGTAAATATGCTTAAACTATTACAAACTTATGCAATACTACCCTTAATCCTAACAACCCTATTCTTTGAAACAGATTATGAAAACTAATAATCCCTTCCTAATAATCTATTTTAAAAAGAAAGAGTTTTTCTTTCTATGAATTACAGATGTATTTTTGCATATTATTATAAGCAATTCATAGAGTGAAATTTAAATTCAAATCTCTTTCTTATTTTTTCCTTCTTTTTCGTAAACTTAATTCTATTCTTTTATTTGTTTTCTGATATATCTTAAACGTGACCGCCATTAATTAAACAAATTATGAAAGCTTCATAAAAATTTATATGAATGACTATGTTAATCCTTAATGCCTAAAGTACAGCTTAAAGAATCAATTTAAGATAAACTATATGAACTAAACATTTGAAAAGTATTTTTCATGAGCTAAAGTAAATCTACTTGGTTCTTGAATTTTAGAGGAAGAAGATGGATTCAATGAACTGTCGTAAGATGAAAATTAAGAAACAAATTTAAAACTTTAAGGTAATGCAAAAATTACTTCAATAGTTTTTGACTTGAAAGTATTTCGACTTGATATAATCCCAGATTTAGCGTACGTTTAAACAATTAAGCATACACTTTTAAGTTTAAGTGTACGTTTTCAACTCTCAAACGTATGTCAAAATAGGTATTTAATAATAACAGTAATAAATAAATAAATTATGATAAGCATTCAGCATTTTTCTCTAACTTTAAAAGGAGAAAAGAATTTTTTTTAACAACACCCATTAAATTTAGTTTTATTTAACAATTGCGGTTTTGTTGTTGTATTTCGACTTGATATAATCCCAGATTTAGCGCACGTTTTAACAATAAAGCATACACTTTTAAATCCATATATTTTAAATTTAAGTGTACGTTTTAAGCTCTCAAACGTATGTCAAAATAGGTATGTAATAATAACAGTAATAAATAAATAAATTATAATAAGCATTCAGCATTTTTCTCTAAGATTGAAAGGAGAAAAGAAATTTTTTTAACAACACTCATTAAATTTAGTTTTATTTTACTATTGCGGTTTTGTCCAACGTTCAAGTTGCTAACGTTGAATGAATGAGAAAAATTACAGTAATCGTTTCTTACTACCCCAATCCGTGTTGCTAAATGTTCATTTTCGATACATTACTTTTGATTTATTACAACTTATTCTCAACAATTTCCTGCCATGCATTTCAAATCTATCATTTTGTGGCTCTAATTAAGCATACAAATGGGGTTTGTGGTTTCCAAGAAACTTACAATCTCTGCAGGGTTTCTATTTCAAGAAGATGGCATGTCCTTCAAGTCAATCTCCTTCAGATATTATGAAAGTTAATTCAGAGGGATTTCCGTTAATTTGTTGTAGGTATTGATGTACTATGTAGAGAATTTATCATGTTTAAAATATAATTAGGGATTTTTTTGCTTGCAAGTTAGTTATCTGAATGCACTAAACATAGTGGTTAAATGATGAAAATTGAATATTTATATTGAGATATTTTTTAATATTTGCTATATCTAAATCAAGAAAACACCGATATCAATTGAGTATGGGAGTACATTGTATTGTACTTTGAATCAGTGTAAATATTAAGTTTATTAATTGGGAATTTTTAAACTCAATTATACCGTACCGTATTTTCCCATTAAGTTTAAAAATTCCCCGTTTTTAAACTTAATGGGAAATTTAAACCTTTTTCCATTGATACCTGTTGTTACAGGTATCAATAAAAAAAATTCGAACTTCACTGTATTATAATTCATTCGAACTTCACTATAAATTTATAATTCATACAAACTTCACTATAAAATTATAATTCATTCGAACTTCACTATAAAGTTATAATTCATTCAAACTTCACTGTAAAGTTATAATTCATTCGAACTTCACGATAAAATATTCCAGATAAAAGTGTGGTTCAAAGTACTGGCACCTTGTTTGCATCTTCTGTAAAATCCATTTTCGTGAAATATTGTACCTTACTTTTTAACGTAATATTTATTTAATTAGAGTGATAGAGAGATTTTATGGAAATTATTACTTTAAAAATTACTGCATAGCAAACTGTTTGTTCTGTAACATGTTCCGGTAGAAGTGAATTTTAGGGTAAAAAGTACCGGTATTTTACTGTAATTTGGTTCGGAATTTTTTACAGTGCATCTGCTGCGTTGATGATCATTTATAGGTTTCCCAGGCATGTATGTGCAAAGAATCTTTTTTGAGTTTCTAATTGCTGAATATTTTTTTTTTTTAGCAAGTTGATTTGAAAATAAGACATTATAAAATTTACATTTTAAAACAGAAAAGGTAGATAAATAGCAATGTGTTAATCTTCTTGAGATAAAATACTAATATTTTTAAAAAAGTATTTTACTTTCGTTTGGTCTAACGAAATCATATTCTTGTTGTATCTTGGACCAGCACAAAACATGAGCAACAAACTCAGTTAAAGCAAATATATTTCTCTGTGGACTTTACCTATTTCAAACATCTAAAAAAATTGGTTATTCATACAGAAGTTATAAATTTTAGAAATAATCTAATGAAACATTATTTAGCATTATGTTTATGATTAATTTAATTTGTTTTGGCATATGCGGATGGTCCGAAAATTAAGTTTTAATTGCATGAATATCCAAATTCATTAAACTTACAATTTAAGAAAAAAAAAAGAACTCGAAATGAGTTTTACTCAAGGAGTAGCATTCACTGATTCAAAGTATAACAGCATGCTGTAACTTGGGCTATTTTTTTCTTTAAAAAAAGCGAGTATAGAATTTGTTAACAAAAAATTATACTAATTGACAAATGTATAATGTAATTAGCTAAAGTTTCTAAGTTTTCAAAACAATTTTTTTTTCTACATGAAAATTAAAATTTTATTAACTTTTGATCTAATGATCGGATCTTCACGTTCTAGGACACAAAAACGTACTTTCTCTGAATAAAGATACCTTTTTTATATACAAATTTGGATTTCGGACCACCTAAATATAGGGCTAGCAGCAATCTGGGAAATATGGTCCCAATAGTTTGATCAGGAGAACTGTTCGAAGTTAGACCCCTCAAAAGTAAATTTTATTTTTGGAGTATTTCATCATATCTCGAGAACTTTTTAAGCGAATTGAAAATTTTTTGCACGCAATTATAAAATTCGTTTATTCACATATAATTTCATGCAAAAAAACAAATGTTTATTATTTTTAAGTATTTTATTTAATAATAGCCAAAAAAAATTTGAATTGTATGGTATACAACTTTTTACATTATTTTCAAAAATGTAATTTTAAAGGCAAGATACAAAATTTGAGCGAAATCGGTCAGTTAGCTCCTGAGAAATCGAATTTTTAAAATACAACTTTTTTATGAACTGTACTAATTAATTTGCATATTTGAGATCAAACATGAACTATTACGATAGAGTCCTGGAACATGAATTCGTTTATTTAATCTTTTTATATATTTGCGCAGTAGTACAATCATTGTAATATTTGTCATTTGGCGAAACAACATTTTTAGAATTAAGGTTTTGTTATGTCAAGCGCTCAGGTATCATAGTTTTGATCTAATTTTGCGCTCGTATTTCATTTCGCAGGTGGAAGTTTGCTATTAGTTTCAGAAAAATCCATGCTGCAACAGCATTTTGATTTTTAAGTTGTTATTTTATTTCTTTTAGAATTTCGTGGATCAATTTAGCTGAATGTTCTTTGTAAACTAAACAGATTCTTTTCAACGTAACTGTTTTCTCTATGAATTCATTCATAGAGAAAACAGTCGGCAAAGAATCTGTTAGGTTAAAGAACATTTCGCTAAAAAAATAACGAATTCTAAAAGAAATAAAAATAAACAACTTAAAAAATAAAAATGCTGTTGCCAGCCATGGAATTTTTTGAAAGTTAACTTAGCAACATAAATCAAAATGACATAGAAGCGCAACTAGATCAAAACTATGATACCTGAGCGCTTGACATAACAAAACCTTCAATTCTAAAAATGTTGTATCGCCAAATGCCCAAATTAACAATTGTGCTCTTAACGAAATTCTATAAAAAGTTTTAAATAAACAACCTACCTTTACAACTGCTTCTTGAAGAACTTGGCTCATTGATTAAAAATATTGTTTTAATTTTACAGTAGTAACTTTACTTCTACTTTCATTATTGCTATGACCCTCTTTCATTACATTTTACAACTTCATGCTAAATTTGAGGACTTTAAGTTGTTTTGTGGTTGAATACTGACATTTAGAAGTGTGTACATAAACAAAAATAATATTTAGAGGTTAAGAGTTGCTTCAGAAAAATTTAAATTGTTGACATTGAACTTAACAATGGAAACAATTGCTTTTGTGAAAAATTGAATTGTATTGCTGACATCGAAACTGAAAATATTGCGTAGCAACTTAACAATACTACCTTAATTTATACTTTAGAATTGCCTCGGAGAAATTTGAATTGTTAGCAATGACTTAAACAAAAAGTTTTATTTTAACTGACAAATACTATATTATAATTTTAACTTTTTCTATGACTATACTCATTTTCTTACTCTTTTCTTTGTTTTTTATACATTTTACATTTTTGTGATAAAATAAGAAACTTATAGTTGTTCTGCTTCTGAACACTGATGAAAACATAAAATGATGGGCTTCATCAACAATCAAAAATATATACATTTATTTTACAAATTCCATATTATTAAGGTGGCGCCCTTCAGAGAATTAAAAATACAAAATTATCTTCATCAAAGCCGATGCTTTACATCCGGGGTTCAGTGGCAGACTACTATCTCATATTGTTTTACAGCACATAGCTTTAGCCCTCTGGTGGGAAAGATTTTAAAACTAACAACAGTTACTTTTCTCAGCAACTGAAATTTAGAATAGTGTGATTAAGAAAAATATGTGAACTATTGGCAATTTCAAATTAATATTGAAATGTACAGGTTTAGAATTTTCTACAGTGAAAAGTTTTCGGAACTTCAGTATTAAAAAAAGTATACAAAAACTAGACGTTAAAAACGTATCCAATGAGCGAGCAAAGCGAGAAATGGATTGCGAAGCAATCCGAAATGAACTGTGAACGCAGTTCCGGGAGTTGGTGAGCGCCAGCGAGCAGTGGGCGAAGCCTCCTAGTTTTTTGAAAAAGTTGACATAGAAGTAGGGTGAAAAAGTAATTAAATGATTTATTGTTATGTCATCCAAAGTTTTAATACTTTCCATCACATCATGTCTTTTCAATATTAATCACAATTTAAGAGTTGAAAGGACGAAAAGTTTTGAGTGACATTTTAGAGAATTAGGGTGAATCAGTTTTAGAGTTTTCCCAAAAGAAATAAAATTTACTTTGCTTCTGTTTCGTGTCTGCTTACACTCATTTAAAATATTCGCACTCTTGGAGTTTTAATTTACAGCTGAAAGGCAGGTTTTATGCGATTACTCGTAGATAGTACGTAGTCAATGGAAATTTTTTTTCGCAATTGGAATTTTCTGTAAATAAAATAAAATTAAGATATGATCTTATCTCTTAAAAATTTATTCACTAAGATCTTAAATTGACTAAAAGAATATATGCGTAATAAAGAATAGAATGATACTTTAAACGCAGATATATTAAAACAACTCTTGAGAAAGTAAAAATATCAATTTGTTTTTGGAAACAATGAGATTGAGAGTAGTTATTTTTGTTTTCTTTTTATATTTACGATGCTACGATCCCGCCATTTCGGAATTTCTAACAACCAGCCACCGCTGAAATTCGAATCTGGTTATTGAAAATTTGTGAGGCCCTAGATGCCCCTCTTTTAAAGTTTTTCACACTGCTACATATCTTCATCATAACACTAGTATCTAGTTTGGGCAAAAATTTTTGCCACTGTTTTTCAGATAGGGCCTAATCATGTTTTTTACGTATGACAGAAACTATTTTTTTAAAAATAAAAATTCTTTTTTTTTTTTTTTAAAAAATTCACGTTATACACTTTCTTTATCCTCTCAACCCCTTTAATTACGAAGATAAGTAGAAGAAAAAAAAAAGAGTTTTTTTCTATGAAGGATATCAGTTTTTTTTATACTAGATAAAAAGAATTATCTATAACAATACTGCACGAAAAAAGAAGGAAAATTTCTTTAAACTCAAGTGAATGATAAGATGACAGATAAATCATTATCTGACATTTAACATTAAACTCTTACTATCATCTTAGAGGAAGCATTCTTAAGAAAACTCTTTTTTTTTTCGTTCCATCATCCATTTCTCCACCCTTCTACTGTCTTCAGATTTCTCACGGTTCATTCTTAAAATGTGAGTTACGAAAACTAAAATCGCAGGTGGATGAAATCTTCTTGAAATGTACGGCAAATACTTTCACTTGTTCTTTTTTCAGATCTTATCCCTAAAAAAAATGGCATCGTGCCATTGACACCTGATTTGAGAAACGAATGCAATACAGCAGCTCTAATCAGAAAAAGTAATTAGTATTCTGAGCGACTGCAAAGTTACTAATATTTCTAAATTCTATTTTTCTTCTTAGTAATTTTTAGTATGGTGAAACTTTGAGCTATTTTCTATATGATAATAATAATTCAGAATTTGGATTAACTTATCTAAGATCACTGCTTTCAAAATAGTGGTTTTCAAAAACGACTACAGTCTCGTAAGATGTATAAAGATTAAACACGAAAATAATTTTGTATTAACGAAATTTTAAAATCTTAATGTAAAATATAATAACTGATGATACTTATTTTCACTACAGAGCCACTATGTTAAAATGATAAAATGTTAATATTGATTTTTCTTGATTATTTGACCTCTTGTACAATTGATATTCTT
This sequence comes from Parasteatoda tepidariorum, assembly GCF_982258835.1. Lineage (NCBI taxonomy): Eukaryota > Metazoa > Arthropoda > Arachnida > Araneae > Theridiidae > Parasteatoda > Parasteatoda tepidariorum. The sequence goes on from NC_141764.1 coordinate 60,323,625, forward strand.
AGATCAAAAAACCTTGCACATTTAGATAGCATCTTTTAATGCTGGTTTTCGAAGCTCCGCAGCTAAGGAAAATAAAAAAGCCATACTTTAAGTACCTTACACTTGAAGCAATAGGATGATTATAAACTATATACATAATCTGGCAGTGAAGAATTACCTGGGCTTTAGAACAAACAAATAATTTAAATATTTTGAAAGTTATTAAACTTTTTTAAAAAGATCCAATTTAACGATATTTTTCACCAAGATGAAAATTATCAAAATCAATGCCTTATTCTCAGTTTTCGCAAGTTTTTATGAGCCCAAGTAATGCAGCATTGGAGTATTTTTTAAATATTAAAAAATTAGACCACAAACGCTTTTTATTTTTACAAAACGGTGGCTTTTCTCCATATTGACGTTTTGCGCTATTTTCAAAATAAGAGTCGACAAAATGAATTAAACCTTTCATAAAGTATTCATTTAAGTATCTCTATTTTCACACTGTAAATATTGTTAAGTTACGGAGACGAAAAATACTATTTTGTTCTTGCATTTTACTGAAATGAATTGCTTTCAAATATTTCTATGTATTATTATTTATTTCATTCGTAAGTAATTATCTATTCAGTGTTTTGGGTAGAATCTTCGTCTATCATGGTTTTGGCCAGGATTGTTAATTATGTTTATTTCTAATTTCAATGGTACAAAGGGTTGCAATTTGATAGATATGGTTTTATAGGCTGTGAAAACAGAGCGATAATTTTAATTTCACTTTTTGTTTTCGCTATATATTATAAGCGTATGCCATGTATGTCATGATGGGTCTTTGCAGAGGTCACTATAGTTTGTCTATGTAAAGAACTCTCCCAGCCATTCGTCTGGAATAGTGGCGGTGACTAGGGTTACGAGGTTTAACTATTTTAAGTAGGGGTGCTGGGTCATTATTAAAAATAGATTTTGGCTCAGGTCGGCGAGAGAACGGGAATCAGGGGCAAAAGAAGCTCCTATCTTTGAAATGAGCTATTTCTTGCTTCCATAGCAGCAGACGGTCTTAGACTTCATGGTGAAGGGAGTTCTTTCTATCGACAAACTATGTGTACAGTTTCCTAACTCCCCTTGGACTGGGTTGCGCAGCTATAGTGGTTAGAGCATCCTACGACGAACTCGGAGGTCGTGGGTTCGAATACTGCCAGCAGCCAATGAACATCACTCTCACATATTTTTCCCTTGAGCACTTGAGCATTTTGCTCAAAAATGAGTATTTTGCAGAGACATGAATTTTTCAAATTTGACTATTGTTTGTTTTGGAGCTATTTTGACACATTTATACTCAACTTTGAGAAACCCTTTTTTTTTTTATAGTGTACTGACTACACAATGAACTTTTTTTTGGACTTTTGAAGAAGTTCGCAAGGAGGAAAAGGTTGGGAACTTGCTTTTGATGCTTTGAAATAATTCTTTTAAGAGAAATACAGTCGAAAGCAGGTATGTACTTAACAAAATCCCTATGTTTGGCTAATATAAAATGGGTTATAAAAAAGCATTTTAAGTACATAATTTCAATGCAGGTAAAAATTTTAATGGTAAAAAGAGTTTGCAAAGAGACTGAAACACAAAATGAAATTACAATAATATTAATTATGGAATTTTCAATCTGGAATATTTAAATACTATAAGGAGAAACCATAAGAAAGAGAATCAAAATTTATGTTACCGTAAAACCCTTTAAAAAGTATGATGCATTATAAATCATGAGTCATCAACTACTAAATTATTTAACAATATGAAGGTGAAATTAAGAAGCCATAAAAAGTACATTTTTATATTTTTTTCAGAAGAAAAATTTGAAATCTGAAGAAATAATATTTTTTTAAACATATATATTTAAAATATTTATTTTTACAAATATTTATTTTTATAAATATTCATTTCTATAAATATTTATTTTTACAAATATTTATTTTTATAAATATTTATTTTTATAAATATTTATTTTATAAATATTATGTTTTCATAATTTTTTTAAAACCTTTATTATTATATATTTCTTTCAAATAGCGTCTTTCAAATAGCGTCAAATAGCGACAACCAGGCAAGATTCTATGACTGTTCTTAGTAGAGTGATAAATGGTAGATTTATATATTTTCAGCAATCAGTTAAAAGCTTTTTAAATAGTTTTTTTACAAATATATTTTTGATTACAAATGCAAATTTTAAAAAAAAAAATACGAAAAAATAAATATTAATATGACTAACACTTTAATACAATCAATTTTGAATAAAACCTTCATATTAATTACCATATATTCTTTTAATGGAACAGGAACCCTTTTACATGTTTTGAAATGGTTTTAATCCTTTGCATTAATTTAAAATTTTGTTGTTAATTACACAGAGGGACAATATGTAAAAGAAATGTTTCGTCAATTGAAAATGTTTTGAGATGGAAAGTGAGAAATTTTTTATTTAAATCAGTTCAATCAAATAGTTAGGATAAAGATATAAACATTTAACAATTAATTCAATAACTTTAAACCTAACACAAAGATCACTGTTACGCAATTTTAATTTAACAATAAAAAACGTAACACACCAACAACAACGGATTAAAAAGTCATGCATCATTGCTGAATGTTTCAAAAAACCATTTAACAAATTAGTCAAAATTGCATAATAGGCGCCCACCAACAAACTAAATGATTTCAACTATAAAAAAGAAAACACAAGCAACCTCTTTATAACAATACGAACACACTGAAAACTGTAATCATCGGATAAGGATTTAAAAGTTCACTTTTACACATTCAGTTTTATTCCAACTGAATATTTGGGGCCATCGCCTTGTTTCGAATAGATCAAATCAAAAATAATTACTAACACACCTTACGACGTACCCCTTAAACTTACGACACCCCATAGGAGATGAGTGCCATGAGAATTAATACCATCCACCCCATAGCGTTTTAACCTTGGCGCGCGTGAATATGGGGCAAGCAATAATCATCACTGCAGATGATTAACTAAGGTTTGATTTCATTTTTGTTTTTTTCCTATGGTGCAGGGGCCATTAGAGAATAGAATTGTGTAAGGAACAGATGTTAAGGTGGGCTGCTGAACTTGGGCGTGCATAAATTGCCCTGGTGGAAGTGGATGAAGGGGTTGTTAAGTTGTCGAAGGGTTGTGTTGAAATTAATTGGTAACTTGTAAGAAAGTGATTATTTCGGTGGAGGTTTCAGACATATTATTTTTAGTTTAATTATTTTTTTGTTGTCTTGCATTGCAAAAATGTGCGTTTAAAAAGATGGGTAATTGTCAGAATGTGTATTAAATTGGTTAAAGATTCTTAATTGGTACATGGAAAGTACAAATCCTGAAATTTTAATATCCGAACGTAAATAAATAAATAAAATAAAATGTTAAAAAATATTTGGAAAAATATTTTATTTGTAAGAATTTGGTTATAAGAAAAATGCAATTAGGTCTGGAACCCTGTAAAAAATTCCAGATTAAATTACGGTAAAAAGTACCGACTCAGGGTTCTGGTGCTTTTTACAGTAGAATAGATTTTTACCGGAACATGTTACGGATGATAAATATGAGAGTTTTCAAAAATATCGTAACGAAACATTCTCCTTTTCACTACTTCTACATATGTTTTTTTTAACTCATAATTCATTTTGTACAAGAGTAATATGAATTTTATACATTCACCTTTGTTATTGTATCTTTCAAAATTTAAATTTATGTGATCAATTTTTTGTGAAGTTAAGCATTGTACGTAGTCTTTCAATTTTAAGCATTTTCAATTGCGTACTGTCGGCTATGGAACAAGAAATGGTGCTCTGTTATTTGAAAAAATACCAAAGAGTGCCAATAAAGATTAAAAGCTAAAATGATAATGTAAATGAAATAATTATGTCAATTCCCTAAAAATCTTTAAGAAAAGGCTATTAAACACTTTTCAACTGCAATCGTATATTTTAATCTTGTCATAGAAAAGCATACAGTGTTTTCTTGAGCATTTAAATATATTTGTTATTTTTATTATTGTATTTGTTGAAATTATTAACATTAATTAATTTTTTAAATTAAACTGATGTTTCCTGACGAGAAAATTATTTCCTTTGTATTGAATGGATATTTTATTTTATTTTAATTATAATTTTTATTATTGAAATTATGATACAGTAAAAATAGCTTTAAATTTACGTGACCTAAAACACTCCAAGCTAAATTACTATTATTTATTTAAAAAAGAAACAATAATTCCGAATAAAGTGGAAAATAATCATTTCCATTAATATGAGAGCATCAAAAACCTTCAAGAATCTCCCTCCAGTATATATTTTTTTATTCCAATAGTGAATTTATAATAATTATATATGCGTATTTGGCATTGAATCTAAACTTGGTGTCATTGTTTCAAAAAATATAACCCTAAGTTTTTATATGAATTAATTCATTCAATTCCTTGAAATATGAAATCAATCAAAAAACTTTGGATGCCATCCACTATTGTAAAGTCACTTCGCTACAAGACCCTCAGGGCACTTTTACTTAATCACCAGGTTCCGCTCGTGTTTTTAATAAAGTATATTCACGAAAGAGAGAAGTTGTTTAGTTTGATTCGAAGTTAAAGTGTATAACCCATTAATTTTTTTATGCTGCGCTTAAAGCTCACAATTAAGAAACCGTTTAGCTCTTTGATGTTATTTAGGAATGCGCGTTTTAACGACGTCTAGACGATGATGAAGTGTTTGGTATCATCAATTATAGTTTAGAAGTGATGTGAATTTGGCCAACAATGGACAGGTTTTGGGTGTCGTAGGCTGATTAAATGGTGTGGATGAATAAGATTTTTTTTTTAGTATTAATACTTAATACACTTGCTACTGTAAGACTATTTCAATTTCTTTTTTTTGATCATTCGTTTCTGTTTAACAAGTTAACGAATTCATGACAATTATCCAATTTTACAGAAAGTGAATTACAGTCTGTTCTAAGAGTGGTCGTTGATAAAATTGGAAAAAATTAAGTTTAATATAATTAGATGGCTATTTGCGATGACGTTTTAAAGTGTTGAATACTAAAATATCAATAAGTGTTATGTATCCATATGTATAAGTTTGGAATTCGTTGTAATTGATTATTGAAAACTTATTTGGATGCGTGACGATATGCAATAAAATAATATTGTTTATTGTTGTTTTCTATATTAACCCTTTGAAACAGAATTTTTATTACGCGAAGTTTTCATACTTTTTTCATTATTTTGTATTTATTTCGCAATAATATTGTATTCAATCCTTATCATTATTGATGATGATAGTTATATATAAGTGCTGGATAATTATATCGTGTTAGATAATACTCGCAACGTTATCGTATTGGATATTTATCGTTAGAAATATTATGGTTTTCGGAAAGTATCGTGTATTCGATACTTTTTATATAGTATGTATTTATCATAGTATGACGAATTAATTTAAAGAATGAATAACAGATGTTATTATCAGGATGATTAAAAATATTGATGTTTCAAGTTATATCAGTTTATTTCTAAATCCCAGCCATGACTTAATACAAAGCAATTACTTTTTATTAAAATATCAATAATGTTTTATGTTAGAGTATTTCCATCGAAATCATTGTTATCAATAAATCTAACAATTATGATCAAGAAGAAAATGAATGGCAAAATGGTTTTGAATTTTTTATACGGTAATAAACCTTAAAAAGTCGGTTAAATTTACAGAAAAAAATTTTCAACTGGTGTGCCAATATAAAACCATTTACTTCACAGAAAAATACTTTTGTTTAATACCAGTTGCATGCTTTTTAAGCAGATAAATGCTGTTATTTTAGCAAACAAACTTTTAATTTAAGAAAAAAATTCTCTATACGACCGCAATGAGTCAAAATATTAGCATTGTGATCGGTGCGAGCCTAGAGCAGAATTCGCATGAAAATTCAACTCCGGGGTTCGAACCCAGGTCATCTCATTAGGAGGCGAGTGCTTTGTCCCATAAGGAACTCTAGTGCTTGGTTATGAAGAAAAACATTAGACTGACTTTATCTTAAAAGTCTTACTTATTAAAATCATATTTTAGTGTTAAAACGTTTAAAAATTAAATTGGCCTACTTTTATAAAAATTTTTGGCAATTTAACTTACCAAATAATTAAATTTAAAAACAGATAATGATTAGATAGTGTACCAATGCAACAAAGTCGAATCGCAGTTTCATTTACATGATATGTTTAGAACCATAAAATAATTGCTGAGATATACGAACTAGTATAGACAATAACCGTAAAATGATATGAAAAAAGGTAAAGTTATAGTACGGTAGCAAAACTATACGGCAAAAACCGGAATTTAAACTGATAGTTTTAATCCGTTAAGAGTGAAAAACGTAGAAAAACTGTTTTGTGAAAAGCAGCATTAAACCGTCAAATATACGGAGCGAGCCTGTAAAAAAAACGGGAATTTTTTTACGGTTAGCAAAACTAAATGGTAAAAACTGGAATTTAAACTGATAGTTTTAATCCGTTAAGAGTGAAAAACATAGAAAAACTATTTTGTGATAGGCAGCTTTAAACCGTCAAATATACAGAGCGAGCCTGTAAAAAAACGAAAAATTTTTTACGGTTATCAAAACTAAATGGTAAAAACTGGAATTTAAACTGATAGTTTTAATCCGTTAAGAGTGAAAAACATAGAAAAACTATTTCGTGAAAAGACAGCTTTAAACCGTCAAATATACGGAGAGAGCCTGTAAAAAAACGGTAATTTTTTGCAGTGTGCGGGAGGAGGACTTACTTGCTACCAGTATAATACTTGCATATTATTACGGAAAAAATCGCCCCAAAACGGAAACAAACTTAACGTGCTTCATATTTTTTTTTCTTCTTTAAACTTTTAACTCAGAAAAGAATAACAAATAAGTAAATCAATTCTTTAATAGAGTTTTTAAACCTGTTTTACACAGCTTGATACTTTTTATCAACGACTTGTTGAAACGAAGTCTTCTTCGTATTTATTTTATTTTTCGTTTATGTTTATAGTTTATCTTTTGTATGTTTAGCAGCAAAAAACAAGACAGTTTTAAAATATTTTTAAAAGTATGATTGGATCTTAAATATAATATTTTACGAATCGTTCCCTTTTTCATGTATTACCACTAAATCTTAATCGTTTAAATGCCTCACCATTTGTATATGAAAACTAACTTTTAAACTACGAAAACATACACAAAAACATACTTTCTCTAAATAAGCATAGATTTATTTTAGCGGATTCGGATTTTTAAAACTTCAAATTTTTGGTGTTTTTCAATTTTCCGCAATCAGGAAAATATGATCCTATTAATTTAGGCAATAAAGCGGTCACGAGTTAGAACCCTTCATAACCTTTTACCGTAGTTCACTTTCTGAAAGAAGTCATACTTTCAAATTTTTATTTTTCAGCTATTCGACCATTGATTTTGTCATTTAAAACGCCGTAAATCAAATTATTGAAAAAATTTGTATACTTTACAATTTAAAATTTTCTTGACTAGTAGAGGAAAAACAACAAATAATTATAAAAAATCATTTCAAATTTTTTTCTTCTCATTATTTTTGGCAAAAAAATAATTTTTTTGATTAATTTGCATGGAAATATTTCGGATTTGTGATTGTGGGCAAAAAATTTTGATTCCCTATTTTAGTTTCGGAGCTATGGCGAAGTACGAAAGTGAAATAAACATTCTCCCTAATTTTGGAGATCAAGAATATAAATTTGTCAAAAAAATAAATAAAATGTATGTTGATTTTAAAATATCAGCAGTTCAAACAAATTTACAAATTTAAATTCAGGTCATAAAATCAGCAAGATAGTAACTTAGTAGGTGATTCCATGGTTAGACAAATAGTTACTCAGGGATTTTGCTTTTTTTTTTCTTCCCATTGTGCGTGTAACATAACATTTTAAAAATGCTTACTCGTTACTAAGGAGAAAATAGGAATAGGCAACTGAGCTGATGTATATATATATATATATATATATATATATATATATATATATATATAACATTACATTTAACCTAGTACGTACATCTATTTAAAAAAAAATAGATGTACGTACTAGGTTAAATGTAATGCATTTAGTGTGTTTTAATAATTAATCACTAATTGCGAGAATTCGCACACCGTTTAAACGGTGATCACATTTTACATACCGACAAAGAGTCCTCATTTCTTTTTCACGTTGGAAAAGAATTAAAATATAAAGTGTGTGAGCCGTCATGAGCATGAAAACATAAACGTACTTGTGTACAAGTTTCTGAATGAAAATTCTTTTCTCGCATGGGCTACCTAAAACTGAAACAAACTGGGCTATAAGTTGGGAAAGATTGAAAAGTTAAAAGCGAATTGTTTATATCAACAATCAACGTAGTCTATATTATGTTTTAATAATACTTATGCAAGCTCAATAATAATAATTTAATTCATCATTTTTGTTACTCATTGACGAATGAGTATTAGTCATGCTGTTACACTTTTTAAGTAACTAAGGTCCGTTTTTTTAAACTTAGTAGTGAGCAAAGCGAGCATTCTTTGCAAAGCAAACCGTCATATACGATTGCATGTTAATCATTAGGGGTAAAGGAGTGTTTGCGAACAGGGACGGAGATCAATAGTTGAGTATATTTATCAGGGATCAAGGAACTTTCATGAACATTTCCTATTATCAAAATTGGAAATAATAATTGAAATCAGAGCTTAAGTCTCTCCCTCCCTTTTTCTGAAGCTTAAATAAACGTTTTTGATAGTAATATTTCAAAGCAAGCAATTCAAAATTTATAGTACAAGTCAACTTATGGAATCTTAATGAAAAAAGTAAGAAACGATCATTAAAAATAAACAGTTCGATAGCGAGGCGTGGTTTTCATCGCAATGTTACAGTTTTGTTCGTTTTGTTTTAATCATTAAGAATTGGGTGTGGTATCATTTGTCCAATAAACAGTTGGAAAACAGATGGAGAAATTAGATTGGGCAATATAAGTGCTAAACGTTGAGTAAAATTCTCAAATTAGAGTGATCAGTTTGCACAATTGATTTCTATTGCTTGAAATTTGAGTACAAATACATTCTCTTTAAAAAAAAAATATTGAAAAATTGCGATTATTCAAATTAAAATACGATCTTTCTTAATTCGAAGAAATTATTAATAAAATGTAGATAATTATATTATAAGTACATATGTTCTGTCTATCTGTGCTTAAAAACTCTACACCAGGAATAGCATTTCAATTAATGGTTTAATTTTTCATATACCAAGCTATAATCTTTATGGTCAGAGCACCCATAAAAATAAGTATAATAATTAGTTCTTTCAATTCATTAAAGAATTCAGACAGAAATATTTTTAAATAAATACATATTTTTACAAACAAATATTTTTTTAATAAATATATATTTCTGTCAACGAATTCAAACACATTCTGGGTCTTTGAAATGGGGGGGGGGGACATAACAATTAGACTTAAGAATTTGGCAGTTATTTTGACACAACATAGCAATTTAGCAATACAATTTAACACAACAATTTGGCAGTTAACATAAACAATTTTACGCAAGAAACATTTTCTAAAATAATTAATCATTTTTTTGTTTAATTCAATAAATTATAATTTTTTTAAAAATATTTTCTTAAACTACTTAATTTTCTTAAACTACCTTATTTTCTTAAACTGCTTAGTTATCAGGTTTAACATTAAGTTTTTCATGCAAGCATTTTAATTACTGTGAAATCTTGTTTTAAATATTAGAATTAAAAATTTAAAAAAATCTATGAAACGATTTCTTTTAATCATTAATAAATGTATTACAATAAATAATGATACATTTATAATTATGTTCATAAATAATTATGCTCTATTTTCTATCGTTTCTATCATAGCTATTAAATCAAAATTGAATTTAATCATCAATGTTTCATTACAGAAGCAATTTATTTTATTTCCTTTTTCTTCCATTTAAAATTTTAAATGCTTCGGAAAAAATTATAATCATGAAATAGCTTTCGATCATTCCCATTCTTTTCCTATCGCGAATAACTGAAAATTTTATTTGTTAGATTTTTCTCTCCAAGGTAGGGGATCGAGCTAATTTTCAATCAAGGAATCTGATTTAAAAAGATACAATTTTGAGTTAATGAATAGACTAAATTAAAACTATGATTTTAAAAATGCCTTATAATTTTTATAGAAGACTTTTATCGTATAAAATAAATATGAATTGTTAGTTAACGTTAATATACAAGAGTCCAAGAACTTAATGACGAATTTCAATTGCTTAGGGGAGAGGTTTTGATGAAAAAGACTAAGTAAGTTTTCCTTGTAAGTAATTTCAGTGTATTTCGATATTGTCTGATAAATTTCCGAAATATATTTAAGAGTGTTTTTCGAAATGTCTTAAGCTCAAGGAGAACATGTAATTTTATACCATGCATCTAGTAAAGAAAAATTGAGGGAGGTTTAACTGATCCATAAAAAAAATATTAAACATTTTTAAAATTTCTTCAAATGGTTACTTTTAAATATTGTCAAAATTTAAAATACCTCCAAAACTTTTTAACCAACAAAAATGTAAAGGTTACGGTTAGAGTGCTTTAAAACTCGAAGTGACTCGTTAATTTTAAGCTATATACAATATTTGCTGGAAAATATATTTAATGGACTATAAAACCGAAAAATATCCAAAATATTTAATAAAAATTAAACTTTTTTAAAGACTGCAATTTTTAAAGAAGTTTTAAAGCATTAAAAAAATCATTAAAAATCATTGAATAATTCTTAATTTTTGCCTATTTTTATGAGCTCAAAACATCCAGCGTTAGAGTAACTTTTCAAATATTAAAAAAGATAAGATCACATTTTTGTACCCAAATTGGTGACTTTATGTACACAGGACTGTGAATTTTCTGCATATTAGCATTATGCGCCATTTTCATGTTTAGTTTTGAAAGTGATAGCTAAATGTGGACAAAATAGCTAATAGCAGTTAGGAATGAGAAAAAAGAGTTTCTTTAGTATTTAATTACACATTCTTTAGTATTTAATTATTTTTTATTCGTTATGTAGGATAAACTCAATGCTCAATACTTGAACGTGGTAAATTAGCATAGGATACGCGGTTGCATAATGCATAGGCACTTGTATTTCTGAATTTATCTGAAATCACGTGTTAATTTTATTTATAGTTATACTTTTAAAATGTGTTAACATAAAACTAAAAAATTTCAAATCAGCGGTATTTGAATAAGAAAAAGTGTTTGCCAATAAGAAAAATGAATGGAGAAGTAGTGCTAAATCGATTAAGAGAAATACAAAAAATTGCCATATTATAATTGTCTCCAATTTTCGCTAATGTCACCAAGTTATGTACTGAAAAACAAAATTCATGGGGAAAATTAACTTCTTCTTTGAGATGAACTATAAGCAATCGCCACATTGTTATCATCGGCAACGATACTTAACTAATTTTGGTAACAATTATGGAGAAATATTACTAATTTGTTTTATAGAAGGGTAAAAAGTCGCCCAATAATCATTGACTGCAATGATGCTTATTTAATTTTGATAATAAACAAAAATTGAAATAAAAAAAATAGTGCGAGGAGTTCCTCCGCGCGGAAGAAGTTAAACTTCGCAACCTGCGACGTTAATTATAGAAGAATCAGCAGTCGTAGAAGGATCACTAGCTCTATTCAACGACTCTTTTTCCTGCTCTGCTCGCTTCCGTGCTCTGTAATCACGGTAATATTATGCATTTTTCCCTCGTGGACCTCTTGAACCAGTGGAAGTGCTTGCGGTTGCCTCATCGTGTCGCCTTGGAAAATGTATTTGTATTAATAATGTATGTGAATGCGTCATAATGTAATTTCAGAAGAGAAACAATCAATTGATATTCACAAGAGACGTACCTTGACATAACCTTAAATCCGTCGCATTGTCTGTGGGATTGTTTTCACTCATTTTTTACAATTGTTATCCACTAAATTTGAAAATAAAAAATACAACCCTATTAACTTATATGTGTATCAAAACAAACTAAAAAAATATTTATAGAAAAACAATACTTTTATGACTTTTATTATTTTTATGCTATAGTCCATTCCACCTTAAGTTGGCACTGGAGAGAAAGGTAGGAAATGTAATACTCCGCCTTTGCAGTTTAAATGCGCGTACAAATATAAATAAATGTTGCATAGTAAGAAAAGTATATCTTGAAACATTCATTAGAAGTTTTTCATGTTTAAATGTATTTAACTTAAAAATACCTTCTCAGTAAAGCGAATGTACAAAGAAGAAGGAGGTGTTTTAGTTTGGCGCTGAATTAGTTTTCAAAGACAAGGAATTGGCTCATTGGCTATGTTTCTACACTGGTCAGTCAGCTTTTCCATTCGCCTTGACTTTGCTTAAGTGTCCTATCTCTTGTGCAGTTTTCTTATTTCGTTCTTTTTTTTTTCTTTTTTTTTTTATTTTTATTTTTTTTTTTTATTATTATTATTTAATTTTCTAAATATTAACCTCATCTGTACAATATTTAATGAAATTTTTTTCTCCTCAGAATAAATGAAAAGAAGAGAAAAAAAAAACAGCAACACCCCAATAGACAGGTGAATATTATTAAACTGATGACAGTTGAGCATATTTGCTGTGTAGCTAATTCAACATGTGATTTTATTATTATTTTTTTACGACAAAAGAAAAAATTGTTTTCGCTTTGATCGATCTCTGCTGTAAAGATTCAAATTTTGCGTCTTTTGCGCCATGTTTAGTTGTGAAGTACAATTCGCTTTTTATAGGAGCTTAAATAATGTAAAAATTTAAGATTTTTAGTTTGTTCAATTAAAGGGACTTTTAAATATTATCTGAAATACAATTTCCATAATAGAAGTGTTAATCCGTTACTTATAAACTAATAAAATGTATAGGAATTGAAATAATTTAAAAAAAGACGCAAAATACAAGACGTAAAAAAGACGCATTAATTTTTTTTGAACATCGAAAGGTTAATTTAAACCAATCAATATTTTAATAATTATTTTTGAAATACAAATCCCAAAAAGCTGAGAAAGCCTTTCCCTTATGTAGAAAATATTAAGATATTTCAGTATCTGACAAAATATTTCGAAGCTAACTAATTCTACTTTACTTAAATAACAAATTATACGGATTTTTCTCTTAAGCCTCCTTTCACCTGCAAAGGTCCTGAAAAGTAAAGGAAAGTTCTGATATTTCAAAATATGTATTTTCTTTTGAAGAAATGCGCCTATCCATCCAAGTAGAATTTTGCCTGATGAGAAATTGTGGATTGAATTCAATTCAGGGGCGACCCCACAAAGAGTTTGCAGAAGGAACTGTCAACTGTTAAAATATTAAATGAATAACATGATAACCACCAGGATAGGTGGTTATCATGTTATTCAAAGAGCTCCTGTTGAGTCTAAGAGGGTGGGATATGGCAGCTGAAAACATGGGGGGGGGGGTGGCGGCGAACAAACAGTACGCACCCCCCATATGGATAATACTAATTATTTTTTTCAGGTTAGTTCTTTTGTCTCTTAGAAGCAAATATATTTCAGAAAAAAAAAATTTTATAGTAAGAAAAAAAACTTTTCTGAAAAGATTTTTTAAATTTTTTATTTATAAAAAAAAAAGAACAGTAAATATTAAAAAAACATAGGTATGATTTTTTTCATGATCAATGATTTCCTGCCTATGTTGACTTTTTCTTCCCCAACAAAACACCAATGAGGGATAAATTAATGTACATTAATCTACAAAAAATAAGCATATAAAATTAAATATTTAAAACAAAGTATTTATGCGCATCTATGAATTTTTTTTTAACTTAGATTTCAGCAAAAAAGAATCATTTTAAATATATTTTTTTTTGTTTAAAATTAGTTTCGTTTGATTAAAAAATTATAATAAGAAAAAAAAAACAGTAAGTATTATAAAACATAAGTATGATCTTTTTCATGATCAATAATTTCCAGCCTATGCTGACTTTTCCTTCCCCAACAAATCACCTATGTGGGATAAATTAATGTACATTAATCTACAAAAAATAAGAATATAAAAATAAATATTTAAAACAAAGTATTTTTGCGCATCTATGCATTTCTTTTTTTTTTCTTCTTTTTTTTTTTAACTTAGATTTCAGCAAAAAAGAATATTTTTAAATATATATTTTTTTTCTGTTTAAAATTAGTTTCGTTTAGTTAAAAAATCATAATAAGAAAATCTGCTTTTTAAATACTAATTAAGAAATCAGCTTACAACTAGTATCTCAAAATAATAATTATGAGAAATGCTCTAAAAAATCGTGCTCTTTTCCGTATTCTGTACAAAATTTTAGTACGATTCTTGGTTTAAAAAAAAAAAAAATCGGCGTTTTGCTTTCTTAAACGCCAATACTGGCCACTTTCTCTCCCTTTGTTGCTACCTCATCCCCGTACTGACTTAAAGAGTAACCCAGTTTCCACGTAATCCGGTCTACCTACCTTTCTCTCCAGTGCCAACTTAAGGTGGAATGGACTATAGTGAGAACCTTAGAGGAGTAATTTAGGTAGAGAGAACCAGTCCCCCATCCCTCGTTGCAAAGAACATCGTCACGTGATTCCTGGACGATTTTCCCTCCAGTAAACCCTCTCCCCATTCTTTTCCTATGGAGGTGAATTGATAAGCTGTGTTTTTAACTATTAAATGTTAAAAAAATGGTGGCATACTGCTGTGCATTTGGATGCAACGAAAAATTCATTAAAGGAGGACCTTTTACATTTCACAAGAAAGATTTTTATTCTTTTATATTCAATTATAAACATTTATTTTCTATTTATATGTTAGCACGTCAAATTATGGAATGAATTTAATTGGTTTTTAACTAGCAAAATAGCAATTATTTTTTTATATTTTTATTTAAATTAATAGATTATAATATAGTTAACATTGATAGGCATTTTCATTACAATTAAATTTCATATTGATACAAATATTCTGATATTTTTACTCCTTTTCTGATAAAGCGCGTGCATCGGATTTGGCGCATTTTTTTCACGCCAATGTTTGCAAACAGATCGCTTTAATTTTCGCTCTGTAACTTTTATTGATGCATTAAAATAATTTTTTGTAATAATTTTAAGCGAATTTAATTATATATATTAAATGATTTAATTATATATTTAATACATTTCATGCAAAAAATATTTTTTTGGATCAAAACTAAAATTATCTTTTAGAAATTCCGTTATTAAATAAAATTTATAAGCCGAAGAATATCTTTCTTATTATTTTATTATATAGGAAAAATTGCTTGGATATTCATATTTACTTAGGAAGCTTTATATTTATTACTGTACATTTATTATTGAAGAAAATATTAACTAGGCTATTATAGGTTCTATTATTAATAATAGGTCCTATTATTAAATAATTGTTATAGGATTATAAAAGGTGTGGCTATTTATTATTATCATTATATGTATTTAATTTTGATTTCGAGAAATAAAAAGGGAATCCTTCTTTTTTTGAATATCAATTAATTTTTTTAATATAAAATTACAAGTAGCGGTCGAGAGCTATCAATGTTTCAAACAACTGGTAGACAGTATGTTCTTATATGGAATTTCGCAATACTTTTTTCTAAAAATAAGATAAAGGGACAAATAACAAGACAAAAATTTGGTATTTTAATTTAAATACTTTCATCATGTATGTTAACTCACTAAAATTTTAATTGTATGCATTGGTTGAAATAAATTATTATCGCTGATAACATATAACGCTAATAACGTATTTTATAATTCATGTCAGAATGTAATATAAAAATGTAGTATATAAATAAGAATTTTTAAAAATTAAATGTATTTCTTAACTTTGCAAATTACATTTTATTTCTTTTTCCTTATTAAAATTTACAGATTATAAAGTAATGACTTAGAAAATATTTTGCATATCAAGCCAGATTGTTGTATCAAATGGATAAGATGATTTTCTTTAAACAAAGATTGACAATGAAAATATATTTCTTAGTTCAAGCCGTAATGTAATATAAAACAGAATGATAATGTATTTTTTTAACTATTTAAAATAAAATATTGATATCCAATTATTTTCTTGCTGTTCTTTAAATTCTATTGAAGGAACTAGTTATTTTTTTTTATTTAACTCTTATGACGCTTTGACAAAAATAATTAATACCTATAATCATTTGCAATTAGTTCTTTATATTTTAAATGCTTTCAAATGTATGTTCGATTCAAAAAATCATTATTTTTATTTCATTGTCTGGCAAAGTCATACTTAAATAATATGTTATTAGCTTTTTATGATTAAGAAATTAAAAGTAAATAATTAAATGTAGCACACATACTATAATGTTTTTTTATTTGAAAGCTTATCTTTTACAATCACGAATAAAATTGGGAAAGCATTCAAAATAAAATAAAAGAGAGAAAAAATCTTTAGTACTCTTGAAAATATTCCTGTACGATGCGACCGCCAGCTATGACTTTTTCGCCAAAATGGAAACCCCCATCTTGGGACAAGTTTTCAGAGCCCAAACAATATACTAGCTCTCTCTACCCTAATATCTCCTCTAAGGTGAGAACCAAAACAATATGGAAATGAATGAGGGAAAACTGGATCCTATCACGTGATTTCCCGGCCAATAAAAATGTAGCGTTAAACGTTTAACGCAGCGTTGTTGGTAGTCGCATAAGAAGTATAACTTCAAAAATAAGCTATGACTAGAAAGCAAAATTGAATATATGTAAATGGTATCAAGTGTTTTAAGCGAAGCATAAAAAATCGCTATTCTATTATTGACGTTAATGTTGTTTAATTGATCTTGGTAATAAACACTAAGTTATGGTAATATAATTTAGTGTCTATTTTTTAAATATGGTACTATAAATTATGGTAGACTGCTATATAATGGTAATTGGTGCAATTTTAATAAGTAGTAAATATACTAATATAGGTACAATCTGTATATTTGGTATCTAAAATAAACTGCGCCATTGCAGTTTTAATACACATATTGTGGAAAAAGTTTTTTACGGGCATTCCAAGTGGATAAACGGCGGTGAGAATCGCATGATTGTGCAAAATTTTCTTATCATGA
The DNA here is from genome assembly GCF_982258835.1 of Parasteatoda tepidariorum. Lineage (NCBI taxonomy): Eukaryota > Metazoa > Arthropoda > Arachnida > Araneae > Theridiidae > Parasteatoda > Parasteatoda tepidariorum. The sequence continues at coordinate 60,340,787 of NC_141764.1, forward strand.
GCATCATGCCAAATGATACTGAATACAGTTAATCAGACAGCACATTGCTTCATATTAAAATGATGCAATGTGTTGCAAAAAATGTTTTTTTGCTTAATCTAATAACGTAAAGCTAACAAGAAGGGCAAAATTTATTGACATACAAAAAAAAATAAATTATTTTAACTTTATTGATCGTGTTGGTATATATATTTTAGTATGTTTTTCAGTTTTTTGCATAATTTTGTTGCGTTTTTAAGCCCTGATTTATTGATTGTTTACTTCTTTTTAAACCTGTACGCAGAACGGACATTCAGCTAGTGTAATCATAAAATTTACAATGTATACTCAATTCTTAATATAAACAATTTATTGATCTTAACTATGTAAATGTTGGTAAAAAAAAGGAGGCTTTTTAATTTACCATCAACGGCCTTCATGATTCTATCCGTCTACTTTATTTTAATTAAAAGTTATATTTATTTCAAACATTTAAAAGTAAGTAATAAAGCATGTTTGCATTAATAGAAAACGCTAATAAATCGAAATCTAACCAGCAAATAATTTAAATCATTTCTATCATCAATATTAAATGCGCAATAATTTCTTGAAATTTCATTAATTCCATCATTCAATTTTATTTGTTTCAAGTGGCGTATTTTACACAACTGTCAAAGTCAGTATGACTTTAACATTCTTGTTTCGAGTTACACCCTTGTCCTTGGTTACTTATATACGTATTACACTAGCAACAAAACAAGTTCAAGAAATTATTTTAAATTCTTCATCATTGTTTTGACAACAGTTCTTCAAGCAACTTTTAAGTTTTTCTCATTCACTAAAGGTCAAGCAGAAATTTCTTTCAACTCAAATTTGCTTTGCATATGTATTAGAGCTTTTACACTTATTAATTTTTTCACTGTTTTTTAAATCTTGAGAAATTTGATAAGTGTCATCAAAAATGTTAACTATTTTGACTAACTTGAAATTGCAGTTTTGTGAAGAATAATATTAATTTTATAAACATTTTGAACCATATTTGAAATAGATTCTGCAAAGCAATGCTCCCCAAACTTTTTATCTCCTCGGACCGGCCAACGTTTAATATTTTTACAGTGGCCCGGTTCTATTTGATCCACAGAATGGTACCAGTCCTCGGCCAGGGGGTTGGAGACCAGTGCTGAGGATCGATAATCGATAAATATATACTCCATTTTGAAGATTATAGTTAATCTTCGGATCTATCGTAATCTGGAATTGTCGATTATATTTAATGAATATCAGTTTCTTTAGGATTTAAACCTGGTGTGAATATTAAATGTCAGAAAATTGGCCATTTTTTTAAAGAGTTGCTTAAAGATCAACATACTTTCGCTACCATAATTGCCGATTTATTGGATACTGGTAGCGTGTCCTTGGTTGATACTTTTGTAAGGAGAAAGTCATAAATCCTTTATTTACTCTCCACTCTCCAAGAAATGAACTATTCTAACAGGATTATTTTTCTTTAAAAAAAAGGAAAGAGTAAATTTTTGAGTTAGTTGAAAATCATCTTATTTGTTAAAAATAATCTCATATGTTGCGCAACTTTATTTAAAGGGTATTCGATCATGCAAGAAGTAGTTATATTAAAATGAAGAATAGATTTTGTAATTAAACTTTCAACAGTTTGCCAAATTATTAAAATTTAACGTGAAAAAAATTTAAATGTGGTTCACTGATGCTTCCAATAATCCTATTTAAAAGAAAAGCACATATCTTCATAATGAGACTTACTATTAGTTAAGTGAGTAACTCAAAATTATTAGTATTGAAAGTTATAACTGGAATTCCAAAATAACTTTTAATGCAGCAAATGTTTCAGTATTTTACTGTTCTGCAAATCTCAACACCACTAAAGCTTTAAACTTTCCTCCCTTGATTTTTAAAGCACAAATCTACGAGAACTCTGTCACCTAATGCCCTTGTTTCTTCGACCGGTAAAATCGCCGAAAAAGAGGGATCGCGTGACAGAGGGGATTCTGATGTTTGGGGCAAGGATAGATGAAGAAATTGAAAAGCGCGCTTGCAATACCTACATTACAGCTCTTTGGTTTCATTATTACTTTTTCATTTATTTATTTAAAAGGTAATGCCAGAGAAAATTGAGGTTTATTCCATTTTTTTAAGAAAGTATTTTTGTAAATATCGGTAATTTTAGACTGCCAGAAATTTTGGAGTGTGCTGAACAATAATTATCATTCAAACTTGTGTAGCGTAAATATGGTGCTATACTGAATTATATCGTAATATTTTTTCAATCATATAGCGGTTTAACATTGAATCATATCTTAGTTCAACGTTAAATCATATATTATAGTTCAACGTTGAAACATAAATCATAATACTTGATAAAATTGATTAAAAAAAAACTTCATTGGCTTAAAAAAAAAAGCAGAGGGAAGTAACCATTAATTTAGTATTTAATTACTTATTAATATTTTTGAAACCAATGAAGTTTTTTAATCAAGCAATATCCGCTTAAGTTTTCTTGGGGTTATTTGTTCAATATCATATCATAGTTTATAGTTGAATCACATCATAGTTCAACACAGAACCGACTTTAATTTCATTGCCAAAATTCTAGATTTTCTATGTACCATTGCATCTAACGATAGATCTAACGATTTGGTTGAAAAAGCTAGTTTTTAAATTATTATTCATTCAGTTTTATTCCGTTCATAATTTATTAATTCAGTTTTATTCCGTTCATAATTTATTAATTCAGTTTTTTCACGATTTCATCAAAGAACTAACTACTAAGCTGCTGAAATTGATAAATATTGAAGAGCTTTTCCTTTAAAAATCTTACAGCAAAAGAAAGAGTAAAGCAATACGACGTGAATGAACGAATCCGGAAAAAAAATGCCGCCGATTACGTTTTAGAACTAAATTTTTTTTAAAGAAAATATATATTAATTATAAATAATTCTATATTTTATTGCTTACTTTATTGTGAAGTTACTTACTTAATTGTTTATTTGGACTTATAAGATAGATTTAAAAGTATAAAGGATTTTATGAGTATGAAAAAAAAATTATTAAAATTTATGAAATAAATCTTGATGAGGGTGATTTTCAAATTAAAGAAATAGAATTATTCAGATTAATATGATATTTTTATGAAGAGAAGCATGTGCTAAAAGTTCTTTAATAAAATAAATAAAGCGAATGTAATTCCAGAAATTGTTAAATAAACTTATTAATGATATGTATAAGGTACTCTTTTAACAAATTTTTCTGTTAAACTAAATACAACCTAATAAACTACCATATTTTAAGGTGTTTTTTTTTTTCGTGCATTGCTTTTCTTCTGTTGAAGTAACAAGGAGAAACGGAAGGTAAAATTTTTTTTTACCTTGAATCATCCACCATTCATGTGGTTTTATTGTTGGGACAAAATTCATCCCGCAGCCCTCGCTGTACCAACATTACTGCTCTATGAATGAAACACGTTTGAGGAAGGAAAAAATGTACTATAGGAATGAAACAATTTAAGGAATGATAAAGTTTTTAAGAGAAAGTGATAGTGAACTACGAATGAATAAAATTCTTATTTCTAACGAAATATGAAAAATACTTTTTGGAAGTGAAACTTGAGTAATTTTAAAAGAAGCATTAAATAAAATAATATAGCGATAAGCGAAATATATCAACTGGTTGCAGCACGCATATTGTTGTATAACGAGCAAAGTATTTTCCACGAAATCAATTGAAAACTTTTACGTAGTAGAATATTTCATATATTAATTTTATTTAACATTTCATATCATTTTCTATCTCATTCGAAACATATTTTTTATGAAACTCGTAATCAGATTAAAAAAAATTTTTTACGTAAAATCTTTTATATAAGGGTAAGACATCAAGAATAGCAAGCATGGAATAGTAATTATAATTATTAATGAATTATTTTGTTATTCTGATTGATCCTCTCGAGCCTCAAAAGTTGCTGCAAATCTGATTAATTGATCTGATCAGATCTGATTTTATTTGATCAAAAGGTATTTGTGCGATAGCGAAATTTATAGAATTTGTTCGTGAAACAAGACTAATTTTTTAAAAAAAGATTTAATTTGCTATAACATTAAATAATTTTCGGAAGAAGTATGTATCTATCTAATAAATTAAAGGCTTGCCTACATTGTTTTAAGCTTTTTAAGCAAGATTTTTTTCCGAGTTGTAAAAAAATAAGAGTTTTTCTTTTAAAAAAAATAAGCAGAATTCTTTTTCTTTAAATTTAGTACGCTTTTACGTACAACACCGAATGAACATTGTGTATTTTTTTATAAAAAATTAGAAATGTTAGATAAAAAAGACAAAAATGTAATAATTGAGCATAACTGAAAAAGTTATAAAAGTTGAAAATTTAGATGATGGCATTAAAATATGATTTATTTACAGTATTTTACTATAAAATGACCTTTCCATTTTCAAATTAAGTGCATAAGAAGCCCTGCGTAAATTTACAATTTTAGGTGCTTACACTTATTTTCATTTACACTTATTTTCATTAAAACTATCACATACTAGTACCGAAATTTTTTTTATTTGACAATTAGAATTTCCATTTATAGAGAAAAATTTTTTAACAAATAGCAAATGTTTTTATAACTTAGTACTAACAGCAAACCCTGAAGTAATATTTTAGATAAAATTATACATTACCAATATCTGAAAGCTTAAACTTAAAATGGAATGCATTTGAATTAAAAATTTTAATTTCAATATTCTAAAACGAAAGTATATATACATTTGACGATTAATAAAAACTTTGAAACACGTCATAAAAATAATCAGATGTGGTTGACATGTTGCAAACGGATGTAAGAAAAATGGAAAAATGATTTATTAACACTGTAGAAAACAGTCAGAAACATTTTTTATACAGAATTTAAAGTCAAAATAAATGAAAAATGTTTAGACCATTGCAAAGTGTTACAAATGTTGCGGTGACTTGTGTCATTTTTTCCCTCAAGGCTTCGGACTCAATATCTTACTTAGTATTGCATTTTTAGATTATTTCGTCCATAAAGGAAAATACCACAAATATTTCGATTTCAGCATTTCACATGATGGCAATATTAGAACAAGTTTATTTCTCGTCTATTGAACCTTCACCTTATGAAATAAAAATGTTCAACATTACTCTAAGTAATTCTTCTTTTCTACATAAATTATTTATTTAATAAGATAGTTTATAACTTAGACATAATCGATCATAGTAATAGATTTTTTTTTAAATTTTTTCATAAAGTATTAACGATGAGAAAGGAACAGTCCAAGCTATCTGAAACCTCCAAATCTCACATTTTCAATTAAATAATATGGAGATAAAATGTAAGCATTATTATTTTTCTCGGTTACCACTTCAACTTCCTCTATAAACTTTTTATTTAAATTCTTATTCAATATTTGGTTTTATTGCCTATGAGATTGCTTAGGTACAGTTCAAAAAATATTTTATTGGATTTCTTTGCAATTTAAAATACTTACTTTACAAGCTCTCTATGAACAAGAACATAACATTAAGTTCTAAGCCTTTGCTCCTAAATAATAACGAAAAAAAGAGAAAAGGAGAATGATACTTGTTCAGAAGGAATAATATAAATTACAAGGACCGTTACCGTTAAATAAGGAATAAACAAATAATTTATGCGTAAATACTGTTACTATTTTTTATGCAGATTACAAGCATGGATATTTTGATCTTCGTTGTTCATTCAAAGTGGAATCATGTCATGTGATTGAAAAAATTATATTTTTTAAAAGATAAATCATTTTTATTAGTCAACATTAAAATTTTTCGTCAAAAGGTTTTTATTTGCAACTAGAAACTATGATAAAAATTAAGTTATTTTTCAGATCGCTGTAATTGCCCTTCAGAAAAGAGTTTTATCATCATTTAAATGCCTCTGGCAAATTTTCGTTAATTTACTAAAAGAGTTATGCCAAAACAATACCTCATTACTAATTTATCGCTGAATCTGAATTAGAGAGGAACACGTTTAGCAGATAATTAATTAAACGGATTAATTAATTTGGAATATTCAATCAGAAAATCTTATCATAAATTCTTGCAAATATGTTCGGATAAATATGTACATTTCTATTTTTTTCATTAGACATTTTGTGTAAGAATCTCTATCAATCAAAAATAATTTTATTTCCTCTTAATGACAAATAGTTTTTTTTAAATGTTTATTTTTTAAGTTTTCTTAATAGCTGTTAAACTCTGTATTTAAGGATTAATAAAGAACTTAAATGTGTGGTTAAATTTTCTTAAGTTATGCTTGATTATGAAGCTTTTTTTTTTAAATCCAGTACATATTTTTGAATTTACAACACTCAAGTTATTGAAATGTTGGTTTTTCACAATTGGAATACATGATCTATTGAAAGGAAACTTTTAAATATTTTTATTACTTTTAAATAATAAAGAATATCCTAGAATTTTGTTAACGTTTCGTGTCTCAGGTCTTTTCTTCCGTTCTACACTGAAAAAAAATATGATTAAAACTACTAGAATATGGTAAAATTTACTGTGTTTGTGACTTTACGGGAACACCTAAAAGCTCAAAAGATTTTACCGAAGTTCTTTGGTGATGATTTTTGGTAAAATGAGCGATAAAATATAGTTTTATAACATTCTTTAAACCTTGACAAATGTAGTAAAACTTGAAAATTTCATCACACCATCTTAGAGCATGGCATAAAAACCTTCGGTTAAATGTGTGGTGATGAGAACTATAATTTTGAAAACCAGAGTTTTCACATAAACGGGAAGATTATCAAATGAATGGTTTAATTACCGTATATTTTGGTTTTTATAACCAGGATTGCTTTTTCGTCTTCTTTTTTAAACCAGAAATGTCACAATTATGTGATGCGGTAATTTTATCAGTTTTTTTACCCCGCATAAAAGGTTTAAGAATGAACCTCTTGTATTTAAAATATATTTAAAAAAAACTCCCACAAATAACATACTTTTTGAAATTACGTTTTTAAACAACTTTTCTTATTTGTTTGTTTATACTTCTTTCATTCCCTCAATTTAAATTACTTATTAATTTATAGAAGGGGGACTATTAAGGATTGCTCTATATTAAAGCTTAATTGCTTTTTTATCTCATATGGCACTATTTTGTGAATATTTGTAAACATGGAATAAGACATGTAAACATGAAATACATAAGATATGTAAACATGTAAACATGAAACATAAATTTTGCCATAATGGACTGGATACCGAATTTATAGCACTAATCACGCCAGATTTACTGGTATTAATATTAAAATTTCTCATAAGTTTCCATGTCAAAACATTCATAATTCCTTGAAATTATTTTTGGAGAAATTTAATAATTAATGAATTGCATCATGTATTATTCTATCATAAAATAGTATGCTTATTTTAAGTATGAGTATTTATTATATGACGTAGGAATAATATTCCTTCCTACATGAAAATTTTTAAAAATAAACATTTTTGTATATAAAACAGGAATAATATTGCTTCTTGTACGAAGCATTTAATAAATAAAAATTTTAGTACATAAAACAGGAATACTATTCCTTCTTGGACTCAAAAGTTTAATGAATAAAAATTTTAGTATATAAAACCGGAATAATATTCCTTCCTGTATGAAAATTTAATAAATAAAAATTTTAATATGCATCAAACAGGAATCATATCCCTTCCTGTACGAAACTTTAATAGATAAAAATTTCTGTATATAAAAATTTCTGTATATAAAACAGGAATAATATTCCTTCTTGTATGAAAATTTAATAAATAAAAATTTTAATATGCATCAAACAGGAATAATATCCCTTCCCGTACGAAACTTTAACAAATTAAAATTTAGGAAATAAAACAGGAATAATATTCCTTCCTGCATGAAAATTTTAATTCCAGATAAAGTAGCAATGAACATCTTTCTGTAAGATTGAAGTTGGTATATTTTGCTTTCATAGTATCGAAAATTTTTTACATCATTTAAAAAAATAACATTCAATACTATGAATATATAACTATGCGTACAAAATGCTTAATGTGTCGATATTTATTTTTATATAATTTTGAACAATGTTAAAGCAACAACTGTGATAATTTTATGATCTAGTTCTTTCTAAATTATGAAATTAATTTTTAATCGAAAGAGAGAAGTGTTTTTAAAATTTATTTGCAAAAGTATCACTTATAAATAATTTTTACTTAATACAAAAAATAAACTCTAACCTAAAAAAACAAACAAAAGTGAGATTAAGGAAATTTCTAGTTTAAAGCTCTAACTTCTGGTACTTAAAGGGAAATTGAATTCCAATTTGATAAAAAGCCAAACGAAATTAATTTTATTCAGATTATTTGAAATCTACTTTTTATTACCTATTTAACTATTTCGACCTCATATCCACTATAAAATAGTATGACAAAGGTATAATCAATGGTATTTAAAAATTATCTATTCTTCCTTTCAGTACTACCGATGCATCACCTTTTGGATAAAGTCACTTTTTATCAATAATTTCGTTCGATAGTGTCGGCTGATATCCGTACTTCTGTTGGATAATATTATGAAAAAGTTATAAGTTTTTTTTAAATAATAATAATATGTTGCATAAATATACTTCAATGAGCTAGATTTAGAGCCGCAAAGACTCAGGAGAGCATTCACTTTCCAATGAGGTGAGCCGGGTTCGAATCCCAGCGGTGGCTGATAGATACGAATCCGTATCCGGCTTGCATCGACCACAGTGCTGACGTAAAATATCCTCAGTGGTAGACGGATCATAGGTTAGAGTGCCTTTGCCGTCAGGCTAACCGTGGGAAGTTTTCGTGGTCTTCTTCTCCATGTAGCGCCAATGCGGGTTAGTTCCATCAAAAGTCTTCCACGAAGGCGAATTTCCAACAATACTTGATCCAGGAATTCCCTTCTCTTCTGGATTGAGTTCAAAAATGAGAGACTGCGGAGTTGAACATTAATAGTCGTAAACGCAAAAATTGGGTCGGCTGTTCAACGACGGTTATAGTTAAAAGAAAATGAGCTATATTTCATTTACTACTACTACATTCTACTCGTATTTCCGTTTACTGCTTTCATAATTTTTTTGTTCACAACAATTAATGAAGCATATAAACGAGTAGTTCTCAAGTCAAATTAAGCGATCGAATTATACTTGTTAACTGACAGCTACTAAAATTATAGTTTCATTTTGCATTTCCTGTTTTAAAATGCTTTTAAGTTAAGTTAAATATAGTTGTAAGCAGATTCTTTTTACAATTATATATTTTATTTCTGATTTATTGAGTATTGAGTATAGTAAAGTGCGGCGTGCTTTCTGCTTTCGCTTATAGCACTGCGTTTCAATAGGTAAGGCTTAATATAGCCTATCAAGATTTGTTTCAGCTCTCAGGCTCTTCTTCAAATTCCTTTCTGATTTATCTGAACAATAATACGCTAAATTTAACTTCAACTGGAGAAGATTTCTGGAACTTATGCATTTGCCAACCACAGCCGGTTGGTTACTAAAACGCTCACAATTTTATTCAAATTTCAATCAATGTCAATAATATCTATCGATAATAATAAACTGAATCATGAGTCGAAATTTATTAACGATACGATTAAGTATAGAGTAATATCGAAACTTTGTACTGATAATCTTTTATGATATTTATACTCTTCTTTTGATATTTTTTCACTGCTAAGGATTTATTCTCTCTTTGATACTACGGTGGTATCTTAGAGATATAAGTTTACAAAAACAAAAAAGATTAACAAATTTTCAAACGCTATTTAAACTAAAATGCACTATGGTTATCATCTATATAAAATAAAATGAACAATTGCCAAACTCTTTCTTTTGATATTTTTTCACTGCTAAGGATTTATTCTCTCTTTGATACTACGGTGGTATCTTAAAGATATAAGTTTACAATGACAAAAAAAATTAACAAATTTTCAAATGCTATTTAAATTAAAATACACTATAGTAATCATCTATATAAAATAAAATAAACAATTGCCAAACTCTCTCTTTTGATATTTTTTCACTGCTAAGGATCTATTCTCTCTTTGATACTACGGTGGTATCTTAAAGATATAAGTCTACAATAACGAAAAAGATTAACAAATTTTCAAATGCGATTTGAATACACTATGGTTATCTACATAAAATAAAATAAACAATTTCCAAACTCAAACTCAAGAAAAGAAATATATATATTTTTTGTCATAATCACAAATTGCTATAATGGCACCTTCCATCAAAAAATGATGCGTCCAAACTTGTAACTACTTATTACCCATATTTCCGTATCCATAGGCAGGAAATTCGCCAAAATTGGCGACTCGTTCTCCTCGGGGCACCCATAACGAGGTTAGATGTGATCTTCAGCTTCCGATCATCCCGCTTTACTCATCACTCCATCTGAAGATGACCTTGCCGGCAGGGATGAAGATTGAGCCATCCTTGGGGAGATCCAGATCATCCCCCGCCCATCTCACGTGATATTTCACTCTCGGTCTCACTATAAAAGGGTATGGTGATCCCCGAACATGTTACTCTCACTTTTCTCATCATCTCTTCAACATCATGTTGAGACAGGTAAGCAGTTGACTTTCGATTACTTTCATTTATTTATTTATTTTCTAAATTTTGTATTTTTTTACAAACAAAAATTAGGATGTTTATAAAAAATATATTTTTGCAAATATTTATAATTTTTTAAAAAAGTTTTTGAAGAAAATTTAAATTGATATGGATAATATTTTGCACTTAAATGTTTAGAATTAATAAAATGACTAGAGGCGTTATAAATACTAAATCAATTTATTTTTTGTCATTATTTTAAATATTATTGAATTGTTTAAAAATTTTAATTTAAATATTTATTGAAATTATCTAAAAAAATTGCTAATTGCTTCTAAACAATTGCGACTGAAATTTATAATAATACTAGCTGACTATAGTGACTTATTGGCAACTTCGCGACTTCTCATTGATATTTTTATCGGATTTTTAACTTTAACTCATACTATTGAAACATTAAGTTTTTCAAAACATTCAAGACAAATCCGTACCTTTGGACACAATCTAGTTTTACCACCATATTTTTGTTTTTGCACACTTGACTTCCGAAAATGTTTTCAGATAAAAAAAAAATTTAAGAAACAATATTAAAAATCATTTGAAAAAAATTTAAAGTGAAACTTCTTTTACAGGTGTATAAAATTTTTTAATTAAAAATTAATACTGTTGAAAAAACATATTAACCTGTGTTGTATGTGCATGTCTTCAAAAGACAGCAACGTGCCCAACACAATTGCGTATGACTCAAGTGTTGCCAACTGAAATGAAGAAATAGCGGTGATTTTAGTCCCACGTAGAGATAAGTTTTTTAAAAAAATAAATTCTTTAGAGATTTATTTTGATAATAAAATCAATTGACAAATTGACAGACGTACCACTAATTATAGAGTATAAAAACATTAATAAAATGGTTAACATATATATATCCATATAGATAGATAGATAATTTACTAAACAATATGTTTAAAAATAATATATACATACAAAGATATGCTTACCTAATGTACGTAATGTTTAAAATACGATTTCGAATAAAAGTAATTTTCTTTGTGAATTAAAATTTTTTTAAAAATGATTTTAGGATAGAGCAATAATTATATAGCTTAAGACTCAGGGATCAAGAGATGGTATTTTTTTAAAAAAAAGGTAACTTAAAAATTAATATTCGAAAAACAAAGTAATAATATTGTCCCGTATTATTAATTATTACATTATAAGTTTTCAATATGAAACTGAAAGAGTTATTACATTTAAAATTTCATAACCTAAAATATATTATTACCATATTTTCTACTCAAACCTTTACTTGTGGAAAATGAATGAAACATTCCAGAAGACGAATAAAACATAAGCTGGTGCCAATTGGAATCTTAATATTTAATATTTGTAAAGGTTTTTGTTGTATTTAAGTTTAAAGTAGGCACTTTTGCCATATTTATTTTAATTTTAAATATTTTATCTTGAATTTCAAGGATTAAAAGATAAACAAATCATAACAATCAATTTTATGTTAAAAATTATACATTACAAAAGATTTTCTTTTTACTTACAATATTTCGATAACAAACTTAGGAAATATTGTACAATAGAAAGCAAACAAATTGAAACAAGAGCTGATTTAATAGCTTTCATATTTCAAACTTATTTATGCAGATTCTCTGATGCTACTTTTAGTTGATCCTTTTAATTTTATTCAAAACACTTTTTAAATGTCTTTATCTTATGGTTATTAATGTATTGATTCCAGATCATATTTTTCAAAAGTATAAACTTAAAATTCAAAATTGTTTACATTTTTTATACCATTCTTTTTTTATATGTCACTGTCTTCTTTTATAAAAGGTTTTCGTTTAACAGTACTTACTATTTCTCTTAATAAGAAAATTACTCGTAAATTTTTAGACTGATAGTTTATTCGAAAATTTAAATAAAATTTGATAAAATAAATGAATTGCATGTTTTTATTTATAACAATAAAGTATAATAATGTACATTTTTCAGACTTTTATCCTACTTTCCGCTGTCGCACTGACCCTTGCTGCCGGAAATGGTTGGTCTAAGAAAAATGTTGCACAAAAGCAGGTAAGCCTCGTGAAATATTTTTTAAGATAATAAATAAAAATTAGTCACACAATTGAAAATACAAACTAACTAATTAAAAATTAGTTTTTCAACTCTCGAAGTCATTATTTAAAATTAATAATTACTTTGTAAATTTCCCTGAATTAAAAGCTAAGCATAACAAAATCAATGGTCATGTTTTGTAGGAAGAAATTCAAATATAGTTGTTATATTTTGCCTTTAACTTTTCTAGGGTATATTATTATGCCGAAAACACTCTCTAATTCATTGAAAAGGGCTTTTTTAGTCTGCGGCAAATAATTTCCCACTACCCTCTGTTTTCTATTAAATATTAATTATGTGGTTGAAATTTAGTTTAGAGGTTGAAATTTAGTTATTTCTTACCCTGTGTGTGTTTGTAATTAGACAATAGTATTTAATTTTACATAATCGGGATAATGTATTTTTCAATATTTTTGGGCAATGAACACTGTTCCCGGTGAAAAATGGCAGAGCGGAAATACAGGTTGTTGTATCGTCTTTAGTTTCCTTTTTAAAATTCTATTCACATATGAAGTCCAAAAAGGATACACAATAGATGGAGCACAAATGAATAAATATATAGGCGAAAGCAAAACAAAAACGCTATCGAATCACTACTGAAAGATTTCGTATGAAGTCAGTTTTATTGCTTTAAGGAACTTGGAGGCATTTCGAAAAATCACCTTTGAACCTCAGCAATCAAATAGGTTTTCATGTTTTCGGTCCGATATAATTGTAATCCGATACATTACGATAGTGTTTTTAATTATTCTTTTCTTGAGTATTATTTTGAGACCCCTAATCTACCGTGCAATAGAAAAATCAACGTAAGCGAGAAAAAATTTAAAACTGAGTTTATTTCATAATTGGCATTTTTGTTCAATACTATTTTTTCTACATATTTTGTTCCACGTATTCCAAAAAAAAATATGAAGATAAATTTTGTTTTATCAGTTATTTTATTTTAGCTTTCATAGCATTAGCAGTGAAAAGTAAAATGGTTATTTATCCACTTTTTTCGACATCCATCTTGAATCACTTAAGTTGTTTTTTTAAATTGCACTGCAGTATTATGTAGATGCTTTTAGATTCATCTTTCATAAACATTTAAAAATTATACATTAAGGATAGTTATTATGAAACATTATGTATACAAATAGCAGGGCAGATCAGAGTTTGTTTTCATAAAGCTTATATTTTCCCCCTCATACAAACTGTCAGCTGAAAATTCTACAATAGTGCACGCGTATTTATAACTCAATTTAATAAAAAAAGGCATATTTCCATTTATTGTATGATTTGGATTCTGACTTTAAACACTTTTCATTCACACCAGTTAAAGATTTTGATTTTCCATGTAGGATGATTTTCTTATTTGATTTTGTTAAAAAGTTTCATAATATGTTGTAAAAAATAAATTAATAGTTTATATCTCTATGCATCATATCAATTTAAATATTGAGGAAGCAGTAAAATGCAGAAATGTCAAAAAATAATTGGGGCACGTTGTCATGTAAAAAAGAAAATAAATAAAAATTACATGATAACTGACTCCATTTGTCACATTGCATTTTTATATTTATGAACTTCTAAAATGTAAAATTACCAAACTATTTTTCATTTTTCAGTACTTATATTTTGGACAAAGTTAATAGTTTGTACAGAGCAGTTCTAGTAAGGCAATATCTGAATAGAAAAAAATTAAAAATAGTACATTTTGAACAATTATGTAGTTGATATTTTTTGTTTGTTGTAAAGCAGAAAACAATATAAAAAATTATATATATTTAAAAACAATGTATCGAAATTGGCTTTAATCTATTCGATATTTGCATTTCAGCCATCCCAATTCGCTAGTGTAGCATCCTACCATTCCTCTAAACCAGCTCCTCAGCCAGCAATAGCACCTGTACAATCAGTAGCCCCTGTCCAAGTTGTTGCCCCAGTGCAAGCTCCTCAGCCCTACTCATTCGAGTACGAAGCTGATGGAAGTTCACGAAAAGAATCCGCTGACGCATCCGGTAAAGTTACCGGGAGCTACAAAGTCATCAATGAAGATGGCACCATAAGGGTCGTAAACTACGTAGCTGATGAACTAGGATTCCGTGCTGACATTGACACCAACGAAGCTGGCACTAAGAGTTCCAATCCATCAAATGTGGCTCTTAAATCTGCATTTGTCGAGCCAGCAGCTCCCGTTGCACCTGCAGCACCAAAGAAATACGCAGCGAAGGGATTTGCAGAAACTAAAGTTAACCAAGCTCAGTTTGAACAGGTATGTTCTATAAGTAACAATTTTGTATCAAATTTTAAGGGAGGAAAACTTGTACCTTAACTCTATTTACATTTATTTTCTAACAATTTGCAATTTTTTACAATTCTGTTGTTTGCTAAAAGACTTTTGCGTATGCATAATAAAGTTCAAATAACTTTATATATACCAAGAGACTATAGCACTATATCCAAAATCTCTCTATTTTTTATTAATATATGTCTTATCGGACACACGCAAAAAAGTATCTTTTACCAGAGAAAATAAGGTCATACACGAGATGGCGACAATTACAAGAGGATTCTTAGAATAGCAAAGAATATTGAATAACGCGATCAGCTTAAATTGAGCTTGTTTGGGGCTTGGGTGAAAGTGATTTGCTTTTCACATTTTTTGAACTTTTGTTTCTTTGAAGTTTGTCAAAATAATTTTTTTTTATTTCCAATGAGCTGCACAATCAGTCTTCCCGATGAGCAGACCTAGTGCGTTCTCCAGAAGAGGTATCCACTCTTTCACGACCACCACAATGGGTGAGATACTGTTGGCCATGTTAATTTGGACGTCTAATTTCTGCCACACTAGATGGCAGCACCGAGACTCTATTTGGATGCTTAAGTGCACTAGGAATTTAATTTTGCCGGAAATGCCAAGAGCCACTTAGGCACTCCAGGGATCTTTTACATGCCGCATAATCATACGACATGGCCACTGAGGATTTTCTGCATCCCGAAAATCCGATGTCTGGGCCGGGGATCGAACCCGCAGACTTGGGCTCAGAAGGCCGACGACAAACCAACTGTGCCATCCAGATAATTTCGTATCACTGATTTATATTCAAGAAATTTTATATCACGGAATTTTTCTATACCGTAACTCTCGCAATAATTTTTAGTAAAAAAATATTTGTTACAATTGCCATATGATTTAAAATGTCTCTAAAACTGTTAAAATAATTTGTAATTAGTTAAAATTTCACTTTTATTCGTTATTCAATGGGAATTGGTATAACGTTGTTCAAAATTTAATTGTCTACAAGTAGTCAATTACCTCGAATCGTGATTATAAGTTATCAATTTTGTCATCATCATTCTGCCTTACTATACCCTAATTGTAATCATAATTACTTGTAATATGAAATTATTGGCATTTTTAATTATGACTCCATTTGCAATCATAAACTAGTATTACGAATTTTACTATTTCTATAATTACAGAAATCTTGGTTACACATCAAGATGTGATCAACTCTGGTACTTAACTTTAGTAAAATAGAACATTGAATTTAAAATTTTAGAATATTGCATTCATTTTATTGCACTACAAGTAAAGCAAATGCTAGAAAATAAACTGTTCTTTATATGTTATGCCTTTTCGGGATGTTTTACATCAAAATTGCTGAAAGAGTAAATCTTTTTTTTTCTAAGCAATTACTTCTCCAAGTTTTTGTTTGTGTTGGCAAAAAACTTTTTAATCTTGTTTTCTTTTTTTTATGTAGCTAGCTAAACTAGTCATAATCATTAGAAATACTTGTAATAAAAAATTACTAACTAAAAACACATTTGAAGATTTTAAACATTTTATGAAATAAGGCCTGCAATCTAGCTATTCTATTTATGCCATTGTAACAACTTACCATTATCTCTCAATTTTAATTACCTTTTATTTTTATGCATGATTTTATTTCTTAGATTGCATTTAAATGTAACGAAGTTTATTTCTTTTTTTTTTAACAGCAACCTATTCAGTACAATACAGGAGGGGCTTCAGGTGCTTATTCCTACAATTACGAAGCACAATTAGAAGATGGTGGCAGTAGTGCTCGAAGTGAAAGTGCTGACGATTCTGGTGCAGTAACTGGACACTACAGCCTTTCAGTGGCTGATGGACGAATGAGAAAGGTTGATTATTCTTCTGGAAATGGAGGATTTCAAGCAAAAATCGAAACTAACGAATTGGGAACAAAAAGTGATTCTCCAGCCCATGCACAATTTTACTCTTCAGCTCCTCAACAACAAGCAGCACCTGCGCCTACATCTTATGCCCAATCTAGCTCTTTTGCTGGACAGAAACAGGTAAAATAATATCAATTTTTTTATTCACAATTTGGTAAAATGTGTATTTAAGGAACTTAATTATCATATTTTTTTTTTAAAAAAATTCGGGATTAAAGAAAAGATAAAGAGCTATTAACGTTCTCGATGTTTATTTCTGTTGCAAATATTTTCGAAAGATGTTTATTCTATACCATAAAGAGATTTGTGACCCAAGCAACTGAACGAAACTTTAAAGGCTCAAAGCATAAAGTAATTGAGAAGCCCTAGCTTTCACAAACAAATCAGAAACGAAACACGTAATTATCGCTCCAAATATTGAAATTAGGAAAGTATATTCTTCATCAAAAGTATATCTTTGCTTGGCTTAATAAAAATTCAAATGTGAAACTTAATATTTTAAATAAATGCTTTTAAGCGTTTAAAAGTTTTTTTAAAATATATTTTGTATAATCAAGAGATCAATTTTGTTGATAGCCAGATCAAAATATTTGTTTGCATCATTTTTTTATCTAAGAATAAATTACATATTAAGTACTTTGATAATGTCTAATAAAGTCTTTCCTGCTTTGATAATGCCTAATAAAATTTCATATTTTTAACCCTTTCAAGACTAGTTTCCTCTTTTCCAATAAAATGACTAATTACAATTTCAATAGATCAAGTAAGGTAAAAATTACAATATTCTGCCAAAGTAAAATTAAAAATATGTGGATCGGGTGGAGGGACTGGGACACATGTGTTCCACTGGTTTTTTAGACACATATGTCCCTGTTATGTGTATATATTATCCTGGGACATATAATTATATCCGGGATACCCCGGGCATATTTTCCCGGTGGGGCCGAAAGGGTTAATTAAGAACAATGGTAAAGGGGCCGCAATTGTTAATTTATTTATTATTGAAGCTGTTAATTACCAATTAAGAATATAATAAGTACTTCGTAAATAACCAACGCTCACCATTATAAATACCAGTCGGTATTTATAATGGTGAGCCAAAAAACTCACTATTAATTGTTAAGTGGATGTATTGAATTTAAATTTTGTGATTTAATTAAAGAAAAAGCTCATTAAAGCCTTTATTAATTGTATTATGCAATATAGTTCAAGTTGTAACCGAATAAATAAAAATCAGTATCAGATCAAATTAAACTATCAATTGCTATATTTCTAAAAATATTGCTCACTTACTTGAATCAATGCTAGTTAAATATGAAATAGTTGACTAAAAAGGCATGTTTTACAGATCAGTTCATATTCACAAACGACTCCAGTTCGCCAAGAGCCCATTCAGGTAAACTTATGTCTTATGTTTATTTGAACAATTTACACTTTTGGAATAAATGATAGTTTCTTAGTAAATACATATAGTATATTTACGTAATATAAGTTTGTATATTAAATAGTTTACACATAGAAACGAACTCGAAGGTTTCATATCTCCTTTTTTCTGAAATTAAAAAAATATAATGATTATCCATGGAATTATGAAATAACAATATAAATCTGATCTTCAATATACATTTCAATGTAAATAATATTATATAATGTAAAATGTTCCGAAAACAAAGTATTCCCGCAACAGTCCGCAATATGTTCTGAAATGAATTCCAAATCATTGTAATTTGTGGTTTTTATTTATTTTAGTTTTACTTTATTTTAATAAATGAAATCCTTTTTAGCGATTAAATTTATATCCTAAAATCAATTTAAAACTATACTTTTAGTAAGGAATACTAATTTTAAGACCATTGATCATTTCTCTAAGTTCAAATTCAGTAAGAATTAATAATTAATTTTATTTAATTCCTGATTATCTTTTAGGCTATTGCTCCAGCATTCAGTCAACAACCTATTCAGGTAACCAACCACATAAAAAAATTGAGTGGCTCATAAATTTCAGTTTATTGCTTACAATTAATTGACATAGCATTATTCACAAATACTTAATCCCACAATTTTCTTTATTAGCAAGAAAATTACAAGCCACTTCCATATTCCTTCAACTACGATGCCCAACTTGAAGATGGAAGTAGCTCAAGATCCGAATCTTCTGATGGATCCGGAAAAGTGGTCGGTTCTTACAGTTTGGCTACTGCCGATGGAAGACAAAGAACCATTGATTATGAAGCTGACCACCTTGGATTCCGAGCAAAAGTCAACACCAATGAATTCGGAACCAAAAGTGATTCTCCAGCCGATGCCCAGTTCTATTCATCAGCTCCAATGGATGCTCCCGCTGCCCCTGCCTTCAAAGGTGCTAGCCAACAAAAAATAGCTGGTTCCAGTACTAAATCTTCTTTCCAGTCCCAAGCTGCAACTTCCAGTAATCAGTATCAGAGCTCATTCCAAAGCCAGCAGGTAGTTCTTTCATTTCTTTAAACATTATTCTTCATGGTTTTATTCGAGAAGGAGAGAGCCCTTACGAAAATTTTTGAGATTTATTTGAGGTTGTTTTGATGTGTCAAGATAGATTTAAGGTTTATTTGAAGTTGATTTCAAAAGCATCCTTAAAAGATCAACCTCTCAAGGTGTATGAAGTTGTTTTATTCACACTTGAGGTTGTTGTAAATCTACTCTTGAGCAACCAGCTTAGAGAGGTTATTTTTGCGGTGTACAGGCTCTTTTTTCTACCCTACAAGCGAATAAGTATATTTGAGTTGTGATTAATTTCACCCAATCTCACTTAAAAGTATCGCTGAGTTACATATGAAGATGATTTTATGAGGCGTAAATGAGGTTGAAATTGAGGTTTATTGATGAGGTTATTTTTGGTGCAAAGCATAACCTTATTTTCTACCTCAGGTGTATTGTTTTACATCTGTTAACCTCAAAAACACCTTACATTTTTATAAAGGAGAGATGCACAAAGAGAGGGGAATGCTATTTTATTTATTTATTCCCCCCCCCTCCAAAAAAAGCAGCCCGTTAATATTTACTTTACTAAAAGAATAACATGCAAAACCTTCGTCAAAGTAGGAATTCCGGGATTTCTACGGATTTTTTTTCTGGTAATTTTAAGTTAGTGCAACTCTGGAATGAGTGTATACATAAAGGCATTTTAGTGTTACGTGTTTGATAGCATTTAAAATCTTGAAAAATGTATTCATTTTTACATCATAATTTAATTTCAAAAAATTTTTTCAGGAGTATTCATCTGTTTAAACAAAAGTCAAAATAAAATTTCAAAAATCTCAAAAGCAGACAAATATCATACTAAATTACTAGTTAAAAATTTCTAACCGTATAATTTAATTGCTTTTCATTTTTGAGAAAAAATCAGAGAAAGTTCCAAAAGTTATAAAAAAAATTTCTCTTCTAGTTAAAAAATTTTTTTATTTTCCAACTTTTTTCAAAGCTATTGTTCCGTCAAATTATACTTAATCACCTAACGTCTGTTCAGAACAAAAACTATCCAGAAAATGAAAACTAAAAATTTCTCCTCAATTCCATGAAGGCAAATGAAAGTGAAATTCCGAAAATCGATTCCAAATTTTAATTCTTCTAACTTTGAAAATCATCATACTTTATAACTTAGCGAATGAAACTCATGAAAGTCATTAGCAAGGATAATCGAGTACGTAGCTTGTTCTACTACGTTAAAATATACGTGTGTTTTGTAATGGACTGATAGAAGAAGATGCTAAATAATATTTTGATAAATTACATAGATTTAGCTGCGAGTTAATAAGTTTTGAACACTTATTGCTGACAGCACCATATTTTACTTCACTGACCTTTATAATTTCCTATTGTTTTTGCTTCTTGCAATGTGCCATATTAATCAAGAATCTTTTATTTTAGAGTGTAGATCAATACAGTGCCGGTGCTGAATCCTATGCACCTTATGCATTCAACTACTTGGCTGAACTAGATGACGGAACAAGTTCGAGATCTGAATCAGCCGACGGTTCTGGAAAAGTTGTAGGCTCCTACGGTTTAACTATTAATGATGGTCGAACAAGAACCGTTGATTATGTTGCTGATCAAGAAGGATTCAGAGCATCAGTGAACACCAATGAATTCGGTACCAAGAGTGACTCCCCAGCTGATGTTCAGTTTTATTCTTCAGCAGTTCAGGAAGAAGCAGCTCCTGCACCACAAACTTATAAGTCCTCTGGTTCGGCTGGTCATGCATCTAAAACTTCTGCCTTCGGATCACAAACTGCACATCATTCAGCTGCAGCTAAACCAATGTTTCAATCAACTGCCATCAAACAGGCACCTTTAAGTCAGCAACAAGTGAGTACTTTAAATATTGTAACGTAATGCATTTTCTGTGTACATTTATTTTGAAGAAAATGAAACATTTTGTAGAAAACAGTGTCGCTTACAATGCTCTATTTAATATATCTTTCTTTGGGTCGAATAGGTAGCAGCTGAACCTTCTTATCAGCCATCTCCCTACTCCTTCAACTACGAAGCTGAAGCCACCGGTGGTAGTAGTGCAAGAAATGAAGCTTCAGACGCCTCTGGAACCGTTACCGGCAGTTACACAGTTCGAAATGAAGATGGGTCAGTGCGAGTCGTGGAGTACGTAGCAGACAAAAACGGATTTAGGGCCAATGTCAAAACCAACGAACCTGGAACCAAAAGTGATGATCCAGCCGATGTTATGTTCAAATCTGATGCTCCTGCCGTTGCACCATCTGCTCCAGTGAGAAAACAAATACAACAAGCTGCTATTGCTCCATCCAGGCAACAATCTGCAGTTGCACAAAAACCAAATTTTCCAGCTCGTGCACATACACAAAAAACCAGCATGCTGACCCAACAAAACGTTGAACCATGGAGACGATAAAAGACAAATGTGATATCATATGCTCTAAAACTGACCTAAATTTTAAATGCTTTTACGCAACACTTATTTTTGGAAGCCATCAACTTTGTTATTTATTTTTGCCTTGCTTTCATTGGAAACCAATCAAGTCTTAAGTTATTATGATAATTAATCATGATAATTTATGATAATTAATAAGTTACTATGATAGACTTGGTAAGTTCTTAAAGCAGAACTTAATTAAAATTTGATAAATTTATAAAGTTAAATACATTTCTACATGCATAAATTTACATGCATAATTTTTATAAATTGGGAGGACAGATCACACTTTATGATTAAATTCTAAATTTAATTATATATTTTAATCAAGTTTGATTTAGCTATATTTATGACATATGATAAACAATTATCTTCGCCTTGCATTTAAAGTTTTGCTAAGCATGAGAAGTTTATCGAGATAATAAATGTAATTCATGCAGACTGAAGCATAAGTATAATTTATAATAGATAATATTTATCTGTAAATTATCAAGTTTAAAACTTTGTCAATGCACTGCTAAGAAAATTTTATCACAATTCAAAACTTTCGTCATAATTCCATGCAAACATTTCTAATTAGCTGAAAACGAATACTTCAGCAGAAAAAAAAATCGAATTAAATTACTTCTAAAATTTAGTTCAGTTTAAGAGCAAGCTAGAGATTTCGGAACAACATATAAATAATTTTCATTATTTGTATAAAAAAAAAAACATTTTAGGGCATTTAAAAATATTGAAAAAAAAATTTAAATACATGTGGGGTGCATGAACAAAATGTACAAAAAAAAAGTGTCACGGTGTCGGTTTTTATCGTTTTGTTAAAGCGACGGCATCTTGTTAAGTAAATGTATGCTATTTTATACACTGCTTCATTTTAGAATTTGTTGAACTAACATTGTAATTTTATCTCTTATATACATAATATACTCAATAGCATCAAATTAACACTTGTAATAACGCACAATGTATATTTGATTCGCTAAACAACAATTTATTATATTATATTAAATTTTGCAATTTTAAAAGCTATTCCTATATTTTTTTTACCGCCTTTGAAAAAATTATAAATATCTAATTGTTTTAAAGATTCATTTTTTATTGTTTGCGACATCTATTCATTTTTAAAGTTTGTTTATGCCATAAAATATTGCAATTTTCTACATTTTTTCTTCTCCAAAATAATATTAAATTGCCCCACCGACAAAGGAACTCTATTTAAATTAGCTTCTTGACATGGTTTTAAACTGCTGCTAATGATAGCAGTTAATATTTATATAAATGCAAATTTGTTGTACAGATTTGTTATAAACATATCTTACATATCATCTTAGATTTACTTATAAAATTTCATAAAACTCACCATTTCACCATGAGAAATTCACCAAATTTATCATATAATAAATGAATACTTTGACTGTGATATCATGAGTAAAGATGCTGTAATGCTTATGTGCTTGTTGTTCATTGTGTTTTTGTATATTTTACCCTGTTTAAAATAAATGCATTTTCAATTTCATACATGTTGCTTTGTTTTTAATTATTTAAGGCTTACTTTAAAGTTATAGATCTTCATAAAATTGAAACATCTTTCCGATCTTTTCAGCATTTATTTGCATCCATAAAATTATACGCAATCTCTCTAAAGTCCAATTTAAACTTGATGCAAAATATTTAAACGTATTTTAACGCATTTTGAAATAATATTATACCTATTACAGGAAGACTACTTTGCACAAAGTTTTACCGTAAACAAACTTGCTATTCAATTTGGAATTTGTCAATCCATACGAATTTCTAAGCGATTAGTTGAATTATTATCATTGATAAGTTTATTTAATTAGAATTAAGGAAGTATTGTTGCAAAGTACAACTTGGTAAATTTTTCGATTTTTTTTTTTTCAAAGGAAAAAAACTGCAACATGTAGAATTTTAAAAAGTTGTTTACAAATAAAGATTTATTCAATAAATAATCCCATAAACTGAGGCGGTAAGATATTATTTAAATAAAAACTTATTCCCTTCAAAAATATACAAATTGGAAATAGCAGTCAACATGTTTCAAGAGCTCAAAAACAGGCGCCTTTTTTTCAAGACTTGCGCCAGACATGAATGAGAAGAAATCAGTTTTGTTTCTTCTGTCTTGACAGTGAATAAACGTTAACAATAATTTTCGGTCGAGTTATTTTTCTTCAGCATTAAAAACAAAGTTTTAACACTTGTAATTAAAAACAAATACTTAAAAAAAATGAACTATAGCAGTGTTTTAAAAAGAAAAAAATTATTGTTCAAAAGTAGGCAAGATCATCCGGATATATCCAATAAAAACTTTCGTGAAAAAAAATTACATTTTTTAAAATATTTTTTTAAGAAGAAATCAGCAAATGTAAACTTTTTTTAAAAGTATGTTATGATAAGTTACTATAGCAACGAGTGCTTAGTGCTAATAACTAATCATTTGTTACTTGGTTATGTCAAGAAAAAATGAGAAATGATACTGAAGAAAAAATTATTTTTACCTTACATACACATACTATATATATAAATATATATATAAATTATTATTTTAAGTTTTATAATAAATGAGATCACATGAAGAATACTTTTTTGTTTCTGAAATAGACTTATTATTCTTGCTTCGAAATAAATGAAAAGAAAAAAATAAGATAATTTTTCTATCATAATAAAAAAATATCAACAAAAAAAAATATGATAATTATAAAAAAATTATGATAATAAAACATGATAATTAACAATAAAAAGATATGATAATTATATGATAAAAAAGAAAGAGTTTTTTTTCTTCTTTTTATTGAAAACATTAACTAAAAAGCATGCTCAAGTATTTGTAAGCGCAAAGCAGCCCCAGTTATAAGAATAATAATTCCAAAAAGTTACAATATATTTACAATAAAATAACAGGAACAATATATTTTTATTTAAGGTGTCTGAACTCCTTCAGATACGAGATTCGTAAATTTTTGCTATGAAAAACTTTTAAGCACCCTGCCTATTTCTGTATTTTTGGCTATCAATACTCAACTCCGAAGCTTTGTAATTTTAAACTCAACACAGAAGTAAAGGGTACTCCTGGATCAAACATTGGGACAAATTACCCTTTATGGAGGATTGTTTGATAGACAGAACCCAGTATTTTCGTTACATGGGTAGAAAAATATCAAAACCCTCCCATGTTTATCCAGACAGCAAAGAAATTCTTACTCATAATTTAACCATCTTTTTTTTTTTTTCCTTTTTTTTTTTTATTTCACTGTGGTTTTGCGTGAGCTAGTAGCGCAAGTTCGTATCGACCAAAATTCTAATTTGGTACACCATATTATCATTTTATTGTTTATAATTAATGTTTCCAAGTTTATTTGCTCTGTAGTGCTTGTAAATATTGAAATTAGAGAGTTGGTTGTGCGCTAAAAAGAAAATTGAAAATTAATATCGCATTGCATTTGACAAAAGTGCTAAAAGGTATAAATAGTTAATTTTTTATTTATTTTGGGTACAGAAATTAAAATTACAGTTTGATTAGAAAAAAGCAGTTTTAGAGATTTAAGGCTAAACATATTGGACAAAACATGCCTGTAAATATATATATATTTTTTTTTTAATTATCTTAACTTAAACTCTAATTGAGACAGAAACGTAATTCAAATGATTTTGAAGAGATAAAAAATAAATTCTTTTACTTTATGTGAAATTCTGAAGTTTTATAATTTATTTGGAATTGAAAATCAGCGAAATGTGAGTTTAGGACAAGGCTGGAAGATGGATGACATGAAATTTCTAAAACTGTCCAAGTGCCTACAAAGGTGAACTAATCATTTGTGGCGATTTTATCAAGGAAAATAGATAAGCATTCAACATTTAAATAGATGCAAAAAATATAGGAAATTAACGTAGTTAAGTACTTCTAGAAAATATACTTGTCGGCATCACCATCGTATTAAAATTACAGTTTGATTAGAAAAAAGCAGTTTTAGAGATTTAAGGCTAAACATATGAGACAAAACATGCCGGTAAATATCATATATGCATTTAGATGGGTCATTATTGATTAATTTTATTAATTAAAGATTTCCTTTGCCTTATTCCTTCAAAATTATTACAACAAATGCTTAATTACCAATGGCTAAAATTTTAAAACAGAGCTTTTCTCCTAAAATTTTAAATTGCACTTTTTTAATTTTACATATTAATATGTTTATTTATAATTAATAATTTTTTGTTTTAATTTTTTGTTATTTTAAGTAGAGCTTCCTTATAATTACGAAACCAAATATAAATTTAAAAAATATAAAACACATATCTGGAAAAAAGTATTAATTGAATATAATTCACGAATAAACATAAACAAAAATGTGTGCGCTCACAGTAACAGAAAACTGCACCTGATGAGAAAAGTGCGAAATTTCCTGAAATTTAACTAAAATTAGATATAGTGCTGCCATCTGACGGAAAAGACTGACAACGATGCTCCACACATATAGAAAGACCTAACCCAGATCTTATATGTGGTGCTGTTTTCTAATGCTTTTATATGGAATTAAAAAGACTGCCCATCATAAAAAGTTTCGATTTAGAATTATGCATTGAATTTTTAGGTTTATTGCTTTGTTACTAAATGCTACCAGAACGTACGACAATGCACACTCTATCGAATTTCGAAACATTAATTCTGCGTATACTTAATTACAGAAAGTAGAATCAGTGTTATTATTATGTTTTCTTAACTTTATTTTATCTACTTAAGATTATTATTTTTTGTTGTATTTTCATTTGATTTTTTTCTTGATTTTTTAAAATTTTTCATGTATTTATTTTTTGGTTGAAAGTTTTAAGTTAGATAATGACTTTTTTGAGGTTTGAAATCAGCTTAAAATATTTCTATCAGTTACACAGATTAAGTTTTAAAATCGATTATTTTGTATTTTATCTCGATTTTTATTTAAACTAATGATTTTTGTCGAAGCCTTAATTATTATTATGATTGGATATTTATCTAACAAATATACCTCACAAATAAACTTATATTTCTAAAAGTTTAGGAGTATATTAACTAATTTTCGAACAATCAAATGTCAAGTTACACACAAATCAAATCAGCTTTTACTTTTAGTCTTTAAATTATAACTCTTTCAATTGAAAATTTCGCTCAACGTTTTGACAAAAGATATAAATTAATTACAATTTTTTAAACGACCTGTCGAGATCTGCATGTCTGATTACATATTTGATCATATTTGAAAATATTACATAAAATCTATCTGAAAACCAAACTTTTTAAGATTTCTTACAACAAATGATCACAAATTTTTTGGATTTTTTTTTCTTCAGACATTTGTTGTTTGAATAAAAGAGAAAAGAACTTCTTAACATACTTTTTAGAGTCAAAAATGTCCGAATAAATTTAATCCATTGTTTCTTGATAATTTTGATTTTTTATATCCCCTACTTATTTGCAATCATAGCAGCTTTTTTTCGAAGTTGAGTGCTTAGTTTGATATTGTAGATAACTGTGAATGTGGATAGTAAAGTGATTATTGTAAGCCTTTTAATAATAATAATAATGAAATTATTTAAAAGATTATATAACCACCATATATTACCAACCGTATATCACCATATATTTCACTTATTACCAACGCAGTGAAATTCGAATAGTATAAACTAATTTAAAAAAAAAAAAAAAATAATGCTAATATTAATGAGCAGAAAATGCTGTTGTTCCTTTTTTTTTTTTTTTAATTTCATTTGCTTACTTATTTATTTTGAAGTTAAGTACAATAGTTTAAGAACCGACCAATAATAAACTGAAAAGATAAGAACACCTGGGACCCCTTTTCTTCTTTCACCAATTTCATGACCACAAATTCTTCTTCCATCTATGACAGTATCTGTCACTTACCACTAGCTTGACCTAATAGACCACCCCTTTTACGGCATATCAATGTTTCTGCAAAAACTCGAAGTCTTGTAAATCTTAGGTTTTACCGGTAAATCCTAGGTTATACCAAACTAGTGTGATAAAAGTCGGAAGTATGCTATAATTAATATTATTCCATTTCGGCATTTTACTAAGCCCTTGCTATAAATCCTGGGAGTTACCAAGCTACTTTGGTAAATTTGCCAGTAATACATAGAATTTACCAGACTTCGAATTTTACAGTTGTTACGGTAAAAACCCGAAGTCTGGTAAATCCTAGGTTTTGTTTTACCAGTAAAAACCAGTTTTCATCAAAGTGGCTTGGCAAATGCTCGAAGTATGCTTTAATATTTTAAAATTTAGGATATTTACCAAGACAATGATTAGCAAAACCTAGAATTTATCTAGCTAATAGAGTTTTTACAGTAACATCAACACCAATGTTTCTTAACCCTTTGCTTACGGTGTACCGTGTTCTACTATCACAGGTGGTCCACATGCTGTACCAGCCATGAGGAAAAGATTAACCAATTATCAATGCTATACGTCCAGCCACCTTGTAAGTGGACTATTACTCCTTCTTTTTCACATTGATTTTTTAAATAATTTTTTTTTCACCAGGTTTTCATCTCGTTACTTATGTATATAGCCAATTATTAGTATATCATATCTTATTCTATTCTTATCATATCTTATATTATCATATCTTATATTATCATATCTTATATTATCTTATCTTATATTATCATATCTTATTCTATCGTATCTTATTCCATACTTATTCCCTAAAATCTATTTTTCTTTGCTACACCAAAAATTCTTCCTAAATATTTCCTTCAGAGATCATCAGTTTATCTTTATTTGATATACAAAGCTATTGATCTGATTAATGCCTTGTACAGCTGTATTTTTGCTTCACTGCATAGACATTTCGATTTAAACTGGTTTTTCAACCCACGATAGAGGCTGGTGGCCATTTTGATTTTATTCTTAATTTCAATAACTATATCATTATTGTAATTTACGATTGAATCAAAATATTCGAACAGCACAAGCTCTGCGAAAAGTTAATAATCTCTTTTCAGTAGCAATGGTTTGAGAATATGTTTATCGCTGCATTCTTCATCGACTATCAAATTAATATCTCTCCAAAGTTTATTTATACCATTATGTAACCAGTTAGTATATACCAAATGAAAACCTTATTTTAAAAATTAATATTGATGCTTATGCAAGGTTATAAAATGAAATGGTATTACAAACTATGCTTGACGCAGAAAAATGGGAAAAAGAGGTTGAAACAAACAAAACAAGTTGAAGAATTAGCCCACATTACTGGAATGTTTTGATGATTAATGAAACCCCCTGATGTTGATTCCTCATTATCGACACTACAGTTTCTTGTTTTCTTTATAACCTGACTAAAACATTTAAAATGTTGACTAATAAAAGTTAAAAATTTTAAGCCTTGACTGCATACTATATATCAATTAAAGATGAAAGGCTGAGAAGTGATATCGAGTATATTGTACTCAAATCTGCTTAATATGTATCCTTAGAAATTGTGCTTTTTTTTTCTTTCTTTTTTTTTTAATGTTAACAAGTTTTCTTCTTTTATGGAATTACAGCCCAATGTGTGCCTTTGCTAAACAATGTTGTTTTATACTTTCCTGTTTTTAGCCTTGGATTACCAGTTGATATTTTACATTGCAGTTAGATCTTTTGTTACGCTATCTTATTGTGACTTTTTATTTGGGTCTTGAGTTCATTGGTTTCCCATAAAATGTAACCAAAAGTGAAATCATATTTTGTTTATATGTAACCAAATATTGAATTGTGTTTTCGAGTTATAAGTTTAAAATCTAATGGTGAACACAAAATTGAATGTAGAGTCCAACATAAAAATGCAGCTGTACTGCGCCACTATAAGTAAAAAGGAAAATACGAAAGAAAAACTTGTGACATTAAAAAATTTAAAAGTAATTTTACAAAAATACGACTGTCCTCAAGTATAATGAATATAAAGTATAGTAATATAAAATAGTATCAAACCAATATCTTATGTTCATTACTATATTCTTATATTCATAATTCTATATATTCCATAAATATATTCTAATATTCATAAAATCATTACTATAATTACTATACCTCCCCCCCCCCAAGTATAGTAATGAATATAAGAAGTATGAAACAAACAAAGAGGGGGAAAGATCATTTCCTGGTTTTAAAAACCCTGTATTTATTAATTATTATTTAAAAAGAATGATAAAAAGTGAAGAATTAATTTTTTTAACTGAATTAAAATATATGCTATTAAATATATTGACTTAAATATAAATAATCAAAATTTAAATTTTCAAATTGAATAATAAAATATCTCATATAAGCTGTTTCTTCCTCCGTTGTTGCTAGCAGGAACTTATTTTCTTTCTTTAAATGATTGGAACAAACAGAAATGATCGGTTGCGGAAGTAGCAAATCAGCCTCAATTTACCAACTCTTCCAAAAATGAATCATGATCTCTTCACCCTTTTCACAAACCAACGAAATACCATCGCTCAAAACTCAATTGAAGAATAAGATAACTTTGATCCAAGCAAAGTTCATACATTCGCTGATAGATGGCGCAGAAACTGACCGGAAACACTATTTTCGTCTGCTACTTACATTCATTTTTTACAAACAATAATTTGAAAAACTCCGTTTTAGTCGCTTGCTTGAGAAACTGTCATATGAATTTATTTAACACCCAGCTCGTGCGAAAGAAAAAAAAAGATGCAAGCGATTTATCTGTTTATTTTATTTTGGACGACGTAACATTGCCTTGGAAACCGATGGAACTTTTAATGAAGCAAAATATTATTTGACTTGTTTGTTTCTTATGCGGTTTTCGAAAATAATTTAAGAAAAATGTTCCAACCAACTTTGAAAACTCTTTGGATTACAGCATTTGTATTTATATTATTCATGTTTAAATTTGTGGTAAATTCTGAATCTTTAGGTAAGTAGTTTAAATTTTTATTTCTTAATTAAAAATTTCATTCCTATGCTTTATGTCATTTTATGTCTGATAATTTAATATCATTTAGCATCTTTTAAAATTCTTCTTCGATATTTTTATGCTAAATGAAATTAAATATTATTTTAAATTAAATTTAAGTTTATAAAAAAATTTCATCTTAATTAAATGACTTAGTTTAGCGCTGATTATATTTTTATCTCCATTAAAGTAAGTAATGAACTTTAATGATAAAAAAAATTAAATTAAGGTGATATTTTAAATAATTTTTTCAAATAAAGTGTTACTTCAATTATCAAATATTTTGGGTAATTACATGCCTGAAACGTTATTAAAGAAATATTTATTAGTACTAATTAACATAACATAGTATTAATTAACATATTAAATGTGATAATTTTATTGTCTTGCTTTTTTTTTAATTTATAACTTTTTAGCTCTTTAAATTTAAATGTAAAAAAATAATTAATTTATTATTTTTATATATAAATACTATAAAAATTCCTTTGTTTTCAATGATTATAAAAATATTATTAATGAAAATAATATTTTATTTATACACAATATGATGATCGAAGCATTTTTTTAACAATTACTATTTAACAATTAAACCATTAAGTTTACAGCTTGTGATTATTTGTTAAACTTAAATATCACGAAAATGAGTATTAAAACTATTAGCAATTAAATGACTCATTATATTAGTAACACACAACATACATAATAGTAGTGCATTGTAATAGCCTCATTAAAGATTAAGTCTGAAAATTTTTCACATGCATTGAGTGTTTATTTTGATTCTTATTTTCCAATTTTCTGCCATTTATGCCTGAATTTTTTAAACTCCTTGCCGCAAAAAAGCTCCTATAAAAAATGTTTTTTTTTCCCTTTTAACTAGTGTTTATTTTGATTCTTATTTTCCAATTTTCTCCTATTTATGCCTGAACTTTTTAAACTACTTGCCGCAAAAAAAGCTCCTTTAAAAAATGGTTTTTTTTCCCCTTTAACTAGTTTTTATTTTGATTCTTATTTTCCAATTTTCTACCATTTATTCCTGAATTTTTTAAACTCCTTGCCGCAAAAGAAGCTCCTATGAAGAAAAAAAATTTTTTTTTCTTCTTTTAACTAAATGAATATTTTATTCTGTTAGCTACTAATTGCTATTTGAAAAGAATAAAAAGCATTTGCTTTATGTGTAAACAATTCAGAAAAGAATTCGCGTGATGTGTATGTCACGTTAGGTCAACATGGATTAAAACAATTCTAAACATAATTTCTTGTTAGTAAATAGACATATTATTTGTTAGCATTAATTATAGCTTAAGCGACGAAAAATAAAAAAGTTTTTAAATCTAAAAGAAAATGTGTGTGCATAAGAAACTGTTCTTGATTGTTACATAAAATAATATTTTTTATTTTTGTTTTAAATTAAAAACATTTTTGCACTATTAGGAAACTTACAAAACTTCATTCATATAACGGTTTTTAAATAATCAAAGCTTAATAAAATGAAATAGTCAAATGAAATAAAAATATTTAGAATAAGACACGGCCTTAAAATTGTAGATATAACATCATAAAAAAAAAAATTTCGAAAAAAAACATGGTTTCCATGTTTGCAATAAGATAATTCTATGTATTGTACTGTTATCTAGAGAAAACTTCTAAAAAGATGTACATATCTGTAAATAATACTAAAAGCTCAGTTTGATGTATGATTTTTTCATTAAAAAAGTATGGCCTTGCACAATACTGCTCTAAGCCCTTCAAATATTATTAATGTTTATATACCATTTCTAATTTTATTGAATTCAATTGATTTCTCTGTGCCTGCGTCGCAACCGAAAGAACGAAATTATTAAATTGAGGATCAATATTTTAAAAAGAACAAATGCGTTATTTCACATCTTGTTCGAAAAGTTCTTTGAAAGTGTCAATTGTTATCGTTTAAACTTCAGTGATTACAATTGTTCTTAGAGCACATCTTTAAGAGTTTTGTATTTGCTCAAAAGTCGATTTCACTTTATCTCGTTTGGAAAACGATAAAAGTAGAAGAAAACTGAAAAGCATATCAAAATGACAACAATTTTGAAACATGACGAAGTTAGTAGTCTGATCTTTTGATTTATTTGCAATCTTAAAAGTAAAATGTTTGAGGTTCTGATAGTTTATTATAATTTTTCTTTTATTTCGCTTTTCAAGTGTGGAAAAATCTTTGTTTAAATTTCACATTTTATCTCTTTTTTTAAAGAAACTCAAATGTGATTCAATATTTTATTTTGTTTTAAAGTACATAGTAATTGTATACTTACACTAAGATATTTTTTTTTTGAATCATAATGCTAAAAATGAAAGTTTTATAATTTTTTTTTAAGTTCACTTTAAGAAAAAAACACGCACACGCATACAAAATTTAAAAAGTTACTAGTCGTACAATAACATTACAGTCTAAAGTTAAATGCAAATTTTTCAAGGGGAAAAATATTGTGTTTTTGTGTTAATTGGAAAAAAAAATAAATGGCGAATTTGTTTCTTAAAAAAATTAAATTAGCGAATAATCTGGCGAATTTATAAGGAAATAAAAAATAGATAATGCGATTTGCTTAAAAAATATCTTTCAAGAATTTGTTTTAAAAGTGATACAAGTTCATAAGAAAATAGTTTATTGCCTTTTGGCGCAACAACCTACCAGAGAGCTAAAATTGAATTTGCCAATCAATTAGTTATATATCGTGATATATATTTTTACAAAGTTGATGCCTTTAGAATAAATTTTATTTAAATGCTTTTGAAATAATATTAAGTAAAAAAAATATTTTTCATTAAAAAAAGTTTTTGACTAAGAAGTTAATTTTTAAAGAGTAGTACAAATCTAAAACTTACAAAAAAAAACTTTTTTGAATAATCTTTAATATATATTAATTAAATTTTTGTCCAACACTCCTTTAATGTTTGAGAATTTTTGTCCATCACTCCGTGAATATTTACGGAATAATGGACAAAAATTCTCTCCTGAATTGCATAAAATAAAAATAGAAAATTAAAACTTGGAAAAATTTTAGGAACCTCATTTATGTAACAAAACTTTAATTCAAAACCTATAAATCTTAAAATTTTTCATATTGGGCAAAACAGAAAAAAAGAATTTAAATTTTGCTTTACAAAGATATTTTCAAACAGGATATATAGAGATTTTACATGATCGGTAGTTGTATTTCGTCTCAATATTTCACAAATGTTTGACCTCAGAGTGTCTTTCATAGCTAAACAGGGGCTCTACGATACTCTATGATAATAACTTTTCAAACTTCCTTTCCTATTTTTCAAGATATTAAATTTTCATTAATTTTTAATTTTAATTTCTGCAAAACTTATTTTCAAAGATTAAAAAGATTAAAACCTTATCCTTTAAGATTAAAACCTTATCCTTTACATAGAATATACATTTTCGTTGAAGTATGGTACAGTGTAGATCAGCAGCTCCCAAAAAGTGTGCGATGCCCTAGGTTCCCAGTGGTTTCGCAAAACCCTAGGGTTCGGCAGAAGGATGCGATGGTTATGATATATTCTTAGGACCAGCATTAATAAGATTTATATTCAATCAATAATCCATAATTTATTTAATATTTCACTTGTTTATATGAACTTCTTAATGTGAAATGCGAATGTTAAAAGTTGCAATATTTTTTTTAAAAAATTTCAAAAACAATATATTGTATGAATTATGAAAAGTATTTCTTAATTTTATAAGTATTTCTCATCAAGCTTTTCAATTCAAAATAAAGCAACTAAATTCAAGAATAAAAAATTACTTTTTTCACAGACCTACTCACATCGTTTATAACAGTATAACAGTAAGCTTATTTTATTCATTTTCAGCATATGCATACACAAAAATACATGATATTAAATTTTTCATTCTACACATTTTATTTTTTGTTATAACCGTCAAAGAAAACCCCACCCAATTTTGAGTTTATGACTACTAATGTTCAATTCTGTAGTCTTGTTGTTTTGAACCTAATCCAGAAGACAAAAGAACTCCTAGATCAAGTATTGGGAGAAATTTGCCTTCGTGAAGGACATAACCCGCATTTGCGTTACTTGGAGAGGAAAACCACGAAAATCTCCAACGGTTAGACTGATGGCAAGAGAACTCTAACCCATGATCCGTCAACCAATGAAGATATTTTACGTCAGCACTGTGTTCGTTGTGAGCCTATTGCGGAATCCGTCATTTTACACACTTTCTTTTATTTTATAACCGTCGTTGAACAGTTGACCCAATTTTTCTGAGCTTACTACTACTAATGTTCAAATCCGTGGTCTTGTCTAGACCCAATCTAGAAGACAAGGGAACTTCTAGATCTAGTATTGGAGAGAAATTTGCGTTCGTGGAGGACTTTTTGATGGAACTAACCTGCTTTCGCGTTATTTGGAGGTTATTCTTTGTTAGTATGTTCACAGCTGCTAATAAATTGTTTTTTAATAATCCTGGGGGTTCCGCCAAAAGAAGTTCGATCATTTAGGGTTCCATGGCAAAAGTAATTGAGAACCACTGGTGTAGATGATGCTGACTCTTGTATCTAACTCTGCATTCAATCCATCCATTTACACTTGTTTTTACACATGTTCTAGATTTTTAAGTTTTAATTAGAAATTTAAAAAAGTAGTTTTAGGGGGTGGTAGAAACCTATGCAAATTTTATCGTATCTTTCGTGAGCCATAACTAGCAAGAAAAGAAGCCAAACATTCCTACAGCCACGAGACAACTTGCCTGCTCTAAAGATCAAACGCATTGAAGTTATTTTTAAGTAATATAATAGACATTCATAAGCTCTTCCTACTCTTTTTAGCATAATAATCATAAAGGCGGCTATGTTAACCTTGCTTTTAGCAAATGTATTAAAAGCTGTGAATTAGTTTGTCACTAATAAACATATTTACTTTCAAGTTGGTTGTTCTATTTAAAGAAAGATAAGGTTTCAGAAAATTGTATCGATTTGAAATATATACTAATTCTTACTTTTCTATTTTTCATATTTGCCACTTAATTTTCAAGACACACATGCACAGAGAAGAACTAGTTATAAATATTCATTTACCGTGATGCTTAGTTTTGTAATTAAGCGAAAAATATTTGCATATTGAAATTCATCCATTATTGGCTGGAAAACTAATAACACCTTCCTGTGCTATTGCATATTTTGTTTTCCCAATAAGAAGAGAAAGCTTCGGGTTTTATTCCGATGCAAATGATTTCCTTATTTGTACTTGCCTTTTGGAAAAACTATCCTTTTATCAATATATTACTTATATTCATATTTTCTTGCTATTTAGAGCTTTTCTAACGTAGGATTATTTTTTCTTCTTCTTTTCTAAGTTAAAATTGACTTATAAATATAAATTTAGGGGAGAGTCGGGTAGCCCCGCCCACTTAAGGAGTATTGCTTATATGTCTGTATAATATTGAGTAATAATCAATATTTTTGTATGTTTCTATTGTTTTACCATCTAATTAAATAATGCAAAAAGAATAAACCAAAAAAAGAATTGTTTAACTTAAAAAAATAGAAATTTAAGAAAACATGTTTTTCAGCTCTTTTCAAAATGTGTCGGGTAGCCCCGCCCAGTTACAAAAATTATGTTTTTTGACTGTTTTTTCAGGTGTAAATGAAAATGACTAATGTATTGACAATAGATAAACCTCATTTATCATTTTTATCACAAAATTATTTTATTTATTACATATTTATATACTTTTAGTGAATCCTATCATTTAATAACAAGGTCCCGCAGTGGACTGATCGTTAAGACACGGTTCCCAGCAGATCACCGAAGTCAAGCATCACTGGCTGCGGTCAGTGTGCGGGTGGGTGACCACTTGGATCAGTCTGCGTAGGGACCGAGGGTGTGCGGTATGGGTCCTCGTTAAACTGTGCTACCGTAAAGTGCTCGACTTCGCGCGCAGGTCGTCGGGCTACCGAAGTGGGGGTGCCATCCCCTCCGCAGAGGATCAAAATTGTGATGGCATGTCTTCGGATCATCCTCCGGGATGTTTCCCAGACCGTCGCCAATAGCCCATTGTGCAGCTCTAGTGCGACGTAAATTAACAACAACAACATTTAATAACAATCATTTAATAAAAACAATATTTGTTGTTAAAAATGCATATAACATTCAAATTTGAAGCAATAAAACAATAATCTTTGCAACCGTGCATTTATCGACGAAATTAAATTGGGCGCTGGTACTCGACATTCATGTGAGCGGAGCTACCCGAAATTCAATTTTTTTGTAAATTTGTAATTGCTCGAACAATTTTTCACATATAAACTTCTTTCTTAGTGCAAATTAAACTTAAGACTACATACTTTAATGTTGTATGTATAGAAAAAATTATTTTTTTAGTATTAAAATGAAGTTTAATCGAAACATTCAACCAATTTTACTTAATTTCATGACTACTGTATTCAACATATTTTCAAAACTATTGTTTACCATGTTAACAGCTGCATAAATACTTGAACCTTTGAAAATAATATTTTTTTAATTTAACAATCAATGTCCGATGGCCCATTGATTTGAAAAAAATATTCTATGCATATGAAATTGACTGTTGGCGGGGTACCCGCTGGGCGGGGCTACCCGACTCTCCCCTACATGATTTTTACCATCTGTCATTAAGTAAAAGGATAAGTTAATGATTAAACGGACTATGAAGTTTTAATTTAATGTAAAGTATTTATTCATTATAACAGTTGCTTTAGATGGTTTTCTTAATTTATGTAATTCTAATCTAGATTATACCTGACTCTGTACCGAATATTTCAACACTTATTTTTTTTTTTTTTCTAAATAAATTTGCGAGTTAAAAAAAGATCATTTTATTTTTCAAGAAAGCATAAAAAAGAAAACATTACACTATTTTAATTTTAACTCTGCATCTCAACACAGAGAAAGGAAAAAAAGTACACGATAAATATGCCAGGACTGAAAATCTGGCGGTACAAAGTATAGAATATTGGGGTACCAGATCAGAAGTCAGCCGCGTCACCTGCTCGGAAATAGAATTACTTGACGTTTGTACAACTGCCTTCAAAAGAGTTTAAATAAGGACTAAGTGCTTGGAAAAACTTAGAGTATTACTGCTGGAGGTTCGTTAGAGTTAGGTGTTTAATTACCCGAGCAGAAATATTAATAATTTGTGATAATATTTAATAATTTTTATCCAATTAATTAAAATTTTGATGATTATAATTATTTTAACAATGAACCTAGTGTTTGTGTTGAAAATGTTTTAATAAATATTAATTCGTATAAAAAATTCTATTTTAGCCAGAAACTGTGTGAATCAGCGATTCATTGAAATTTTAATATCCACTATGGCACTTTTGTTTTTCTTAACTATAATCTAAAATCATAATTGTTGATAAAAAGATATCCGAACGATAATGCTGCAATGGGAAATAACTTGGTGAGGTAATGAGAATTTTACGTCTTATGACTATTTAATGAGGTCCATTGTCTATCCATTTATTTTCTAGTTATGGAACTGCAAGATCAAAGTTTCACATGACTCCTAACAAAGCAAATTGTTTCATAATGTGCAATTAGTATATTTGTGCGTGTCGTAGTACTCGCTTTCAGTTAGTATGTCCAATTAGGTAATCGCTTTGTCTCCATTGAGGCATTGAATGCACCCCCTAGTTTAGGTCACTCAAAGAGACTAGGCACATTTAATTGCAACGAAATTTGTGTCGGAACTTTATATTTTAATAATATAAGATCTCTTTTCGTCTAATTACTTAGAATAGGTTGAAATAATATGTCACAGGCCAAAGTTACTATAATAATTTAATCAAATGCTTGCTAGTAATTTTCTTAAAACTATTTGTATTGTTATTTTGTGCATGTTATTGTGCCAAAAAAGTTTCTGAGTTAAATTGCAAATAATTGTCAACATGGATCGAGATTTAATAACATCAGTTCGATATAGATAATCATTGACGCAACGTTGCTCATCATTCCGAAATATAGTCGGTGGGAATTAAAAAAAAAGAAAATAATCAATAAATCATTACTGATGAATAACATTATGAAATCACACATAAAACTAAAAGTCATATACCGTCACATTTAATAAAGCTAAAATAATTCCAATTATTTATTTATTATTTGTTCCCCTTCCAGTGGCTTTACGTCATTAAATTAAGCAAATCATATTTTTTTGCAATTCATTCCATCAGAATAAAGATTAATTGTAATCAATATCGCTTGATATCATACAATTGCTTGCTGTCAACTCATAATAATTCAAATTTAGTACTACCAAGTAATTTTTATCATCATCGAGGACCCGTAAGTAACCTATTTCCACAGTATCTGTATTAAAACTGATCAGTATTAATGGTATTTTAATATTCAAATGCATCAAGATAAAACTTTGTATCTATATTATTATCTTTGGTACTTATTACCAGTACTGTAAAATACTAAGCTTTTTGCAAAATATTGAGTGGTAGACAATTAAAAACGGAAGCTTTCAGAACTTTTTTGTAATTTTGCCAACATTTTAAAATTCACTTCAAGAGCTGAAGCAAAGAGGAATTTCATATGAACTTTTGAATCATCCAAAACCAACTTTAAATCATATTTACAAAACCGACTTTAAATCATAGTGTTGGAAATCAACTTTAAATCATATTTAAAAGAGGATCCTACATTAAAACATAAACATAGCTACCACTAAAATAAATTTCACAAAAAGAGTGGAAAATTGTCAGTCTTTTCTATAACATACCCTCCAACATTTCAGTTTTGTACAAAATACATTATCAGTGGTAGCAAACTGAAGCTGAAATTTTAAAAACAAATAAAATTCTTATGAGATTAATAGATTTCTTATAAACAATAGAAATCTCCATCTGATCTTTAGCATGCTGTTTAAAATATTAATAAGTAATGGTTCCAAATAGTTTTTTTAATACTAATTCATTAAAATATTAATGCACTTTCTTTGCTGCCACTGGAAAAAATATTGCTTGGAACTATGAAAATCAGTAGTGAATTTTTTTATTAAAACTGCCCCAATTTCCATAATACCAATTATGTTTCCAAAATTAAGTAAGAGTCAGTATTAGTATTGCAATTCTTTGGTTCCCCTAATTGAATAAGTATCTTTTTGAATTAGTATAAGATATGTATATAAAAGTACATCGAACTTTTTTGCTTTTTAGTATGTAACTTTTTATTTTATTTAAATGAGCACATATTACCAAAATTAATTACACATTGGATCCAATAATAGGATGATGATTTCTTACGGTTTCTCTAAAGCAAAGTTTGTGAACTTTTTAATATGGGGACCCCATAATATTTACGAAAATTTTGTGGGACCCCATAATCATTGCGTAAATCTAACATAAAGTGAGTTAAACTGTCAGTTTTTTCACCTGTACTGTAATATTCTACAGCAATTTTAGGTCATTAGCTTTAATTTTTAATTTTAAAACATTGAATAATGTGGAAAATTGAAATAAGTAACAAACTTAAGAACATTTTACAAACCATTGATGGTTGGCTTCCAAATTCTTAAAGTATGAGCCTCGGTGTGCCCGGTATCTTGGGTAGTATTTTAGTAGTGTCATCATATCTTGCATTGCCGCACAAAAATGACATACTGTGGTTTGTTAAAAAATTTCTGTTCGAAACTCCCGAACTCTTCTTGTCCTATAAGAAATTGATTTAAATAAAAGTTAGTCTGAAGATTTCCTAGTTTTGGATCCTTGCAGGATTTGTATATCTGAACCTGTTGCTTGCTCTCCAATCACTTTGATTAAGGTTCATAGTGACTTGCTTTACGACAGATTTGACATGAGATTTATCACTTTGGATTCTTATGTCTACCCGTCTGAGTTTAATTGATGCTTATGCTGTCTTTTCAGCCTCCTCGTTTCATTCTAACCCAATATGAGCCTTGATCCCTTTTTTTTTTACAAAAGTTTATGCTCCAGAAATATTTTATTAATTTAGTTATTTAGTTTATTAAGTTTAGTTTATTAATTTAGATATTAGTTTAGTTAAATTACTTTATTAATTTTATTTATTTTATTAATTTATTAATTATTTATTAATTTAGGAGCTAGGTCTCCCGACTGAATAACGAAGAGAGCGAATCTGTAAATATTTTGTTGGTGGGGAATTGTGCTCGTTTAACCAATGCAATGCATATTAGATGCCATGATAAGATGCTCAGCCAGGTATACGCTACATATGGCAATAATCTCAATCGAAAAGAAATCAATGGTAATGCCCTCCCTCCTGTAAATATAATTTCTAATGTTTATTTGTAATTGTAAATAAACATTAGAAATTAGGCAGTAATCAACTACAAAACTACAACTTGCAAAACTACATTAATAGTACTTATTCTAATGTTACATAAATTCAATTCAATCTAATAATAATAACAATATTAAAAAATATTTAAGCATATTTTTTATTACAATTTCTTTCATTAGTAAACCATTTTTTTAGGTGTGCCATTCATTCAACCATTTTCATTTCCAAGCGATGTCATTAAAGGACAAAGTGTTACTATCACATGTGCGGTGACCGCTGGCACAGGATCTTTCACATTCAAGTGGTTAAAAGATGGTCAACCTTTGGGTGATCAACCTCTATCGAGGATACAGACATTTGAGGAATATTCTTTGCTCTACTTAAAATCAGTAGATAGTTCCAGAAGTGGAAACTATACTTGTTATGTTACCAATGCTGCTGGTGTTGCCAACCATACTGTAGAGCTCATAGTATATGGTGAGTGTGTTAATTATTTCTTGAATTTTATGAACGTTAAGCAATTGATTAATAATGAAACATGCTTAGTAAAAAATGGCCTTACTTTTAACTATCAGATAACCTTTCAGAATATCGTCTGAAAGTAAGATTTAGTTTAATTTTAATAGCGCTAAAAGAATAGAATTTCGCAAGTACACATAAAAGTGTCCTGCTTTCCAGATTCTACCGTTCCTGTTTATCGTGTAGACCCTATTGAAGAATTATATGAATAC
Organism: Parasteatoda tepidariorum; assembly: GCF_982258835.1. Taxonomy (NCBI): domain Eukaryota; kingdom Metazoa; phylum Arthropoda; class Arachnida; order Araneae; family Theridiidae; genus Parasteatoda; species Parasteatoda tepidariorum. Next base: position 60,382,681 of record NC_141764.1, read on the forward strand.
TAATCCTTTATTTGTGCTGGTTAGTTATAAGTTTTTAGTGCAAGGGCAAAAAAAAGAGCTACATTGAGCCTAATATTTGATTAAATTTAAAAGTCTAACTTAAATGTTTTGGACTGTGCTTAGGAAATTGCTAGTTAATGTGATGGAATGCTCTTTGTTTCACTTCATTTATTAAAATGCATTTTACAAAACTCATTTACGAAATTTGAATTTTTAATTCGGTGTTCAAAAATTTTAGCAGCTTCTATAGTACCTTCTATAGAAGATTTGACAAATTTGAAAAAAAAATACCTAGAACCTAAAAAATGAAAATTTGGTAACTGAATTTTATGAGATATATTTTAAGGAATAAAATGGCACAAAAAGTATTGCAAAATGTCAAGTAAGGAATTGATATTATGATAGGTTAACGTAAGAAAAGGGGAAGATAATATATAACTCTAAAACCTCTTAATTCTATTAAAATTACAATAAAATCACCGAAAGCATTTTTTCGAAAAAAGAAAAGAAGAGAAAACAAGTAAATCAAGAAAACAAGAGCAAATAAGGAGTTTTAAAGTTCAAACAAATAAACGTTCTCGCTATTGTTCCAGTTTTTATATTACAAAGTAAATAGAAACAAATAGTCAATCAATTAGCACTCTAACTAACAATAGTCTCATAAGAACAACCACAACAATTGCCAATAAAACCCTCAATATATTTAATCCTTTAACAAGCGCGTGTTGAACCTTTTTTGAAGCAAAATTTTCTTTTCTTCCTTACATACGATTTCTTTTAAGCCATAAGGCATGGGCGTTCAGCAAGAATGAACCACATCTTTGTTCCAGTGTAGTTCTTTTTTTCTGGTTTCTATACTGGTTTCTTCACGGACCGCATTGTATGATAAAATCGGGTGGAGTTCGTTCCAAGTTCTTCGAAAATGAAAGAGGTACAGATATCGCTTGTTATGTAAATCAATTGAATATTTTTCATTCATGAGCAGGAAGGGCGTTGGATGGTGTGTCTTATTTGCTAATAGTTCGCATATGGTATTGAAATTGCATACCACTAATTACGAATAAAGACAGGGACACATCTGGATTTAAGAAGTTTTGATTCTCTTTTTTTATTTAAGACTAAAGAGCCACGGTTCAAATAGAACTAAACATTCGATAAGAATCAGTGAGGAATTATGAAATTAAGTGGTTAACGCTTTTATACTCATTTCTATTAGCTTATTTGTTGAATTTGAGTTTTTTAATAATTCAAATCTAAATCTAACCTGATAATAAACAGATAAAATCCTACTATCACGATTTTGAATTAAAAGTTGTTTCAATTTCCGAATTTACTAAAATTGTATTTTGACGCATGTTATCATATTGCCAACCACAAAGTATAAAAATTTTCCAACAATGATTAAGGTCAATGATTCATAACGTATGAGAAAGGAGAAAGGCTGTAGTTTGGGGCAAAGTTTCTTCAAATGAGGGAAATCCTTCGACAACTGAACCGGAAGTGTAAACATTTTACATTTTATTTGTTAATTTTTTTTTTGAACGAAATTGTGCAATTAGATATAAAAGTTGCGTCAATTCTGAAATTCTGACACATGCATACTTTGTAAACATTTTACATCTAAAATAAAATCTTATATATTATTTTCTAGCTAGAACGACCGTTTAATTTGTTTCCAAACAAGATTTTTTTCTTAATTTTTTGATTACATTTCAAGATAACAGCCGAAACAACGTGTTACCGTGTGCACACTTTTCGGGTAGGTCAAAAATTTAAGGCTATTTTATTATTTCAATTCTAAAAATCAATACTTTATTTTTAGCGTGAAATAAGGAGTATTTTGTTACTAAGAAAGACTTTCTTCTTTAAATTTTTTATATTTTCCTAAGATTTGGGCCGAAAAAAACACATTTTGCACTGCAAAAAGATACAAACAACGAACTAAAAAAATCAATTCTTGTCTTTGTGAGAATTAGTACCACACAAAATATTTTTTTTTTCACTAATACTGTGGGTAAATATTTCCTGATAAAAGTGCATATGATTTCTTAAATTGTTGTTTCGCCTAAGCACAATAAAAATTTATTAAATTTGATCTACTGAAAATAATTTTTTATTGAATCAGAAACGAATTCCCTTATCAATTAAAACAGATTGCAATCGAAATTTCTTAGTCGGTTTTTTTTTTAATTTTAAGATATAAGAAATAATTCAAAAATAAATCTATTTCAAAATATAAAATTCTCCTTAACTTCCAAAGAGCATCACCTGGGAATAAATAGTTCGTATGCCAAAAATTTTGAAAAACTTTACAAATGACCCCCTTCCTCCCCCTAAGGTTCTACGGCAACAATCCTAGGGTTTGGGACCTAATTTAGGGGAGAGCGTTGAATTTGGTGACATTAGACAGGATTTTCAATTTACCAAACAAGTCACTTTTATTTTTTCAATCTGTTTTATTTTAAAGATCAAATTTTGATCTTTTCCTTACTGACCTGGAGAATCTCAATATAATTTTTTTTCAAATTCTGGGTTACTATAAACCAAAATGCAACAACCTGTATATCAAATATTGGGATACTCTTATTTTTTGATAAAAGCCAAATCAACGTTGCAAATAAGGGTTTCGATTAGTCATTTTGAAGTTACAGCATTGAACGTATCTTTTAAAAATATGGTGTATTTTTAGATTTTAGATATAACATGCTTTTCTTGATGTATTTGAACCTTTCTATGCATTTTGGACACAGTGTATATTTTTCCACATAGCATAAAATTCGAGCAATCTAAAGATAAACGTGAAGATACTCCGGAATAAAATACATTAATACAGCTTTGTTGATTGACTTTTTTTCAAATTTCAAAAGGAATGAAAATACCTTAAGAATTTAATATTGCTAACATATTCTGCTACTTTTATTTATTTAATAATTTCTTTTTTATTTTCGCAAAGAGAATGTTTTCCTTGTTTCTGTTAAATTTAAGAGTTAATAATAATAATAATATATTTATTTCCGTATAAAATAAAATCCAATCACAACATAAGCACGGCTCCAGGCATTCGAGAATAAAGTTCATTAAGGCAGCATGTTTTTTTGCTGTTTCTTAACCTTCTAAATGCAAATCAAATCTCAACTTAGAATTGCAAACACATTTTGATATCTTATTCAGCACATAAAGTTCGAATAATATAAACATGGCTTTAGAATAAAATGCTTCAATGCAGATTTATGAATAGGCTGTTTTTTCAAACTATTCATACGAATCTTAATAGACAATCAAAAAGGTTATGTAAAAGATATCAGACGAACTCTGACGTATTATAGATCTTCTTAAATTGCCCAAGTTGAGAGGACTTTACTTATTTTTTGTTAACCCCGGGAATAAACAAGAACGATAATATTTGTTTTTCTATACTGAATAAAATTCAAATTCTATGTACAAATACAACATGATCCACGCAGCATATGTAGGATGCTTTCATTCTCAAGATAAAATTTTAAAATTTGGCAAAAGAATATCATAAAAAATATCTCAACAGATGCGCAGAGCGTGTCTGTCAACGAAACTTAACAATAGATAATTTGCATACGCGTGATCCTCTCGTTGCTGTTATAAAAATATTATGCGTATAACGAACTCCTTATTTGTGAGTATATAGCTCAAGGTTAGACTCATTATTTACTATAAGTTCGAGAAGATACAAATTAGAAATAAGTTAAATTAATTTACATTATTTCCAATTTTGATTGTATTATTTATGAATCCCACAATCTAGCTGCGATTATGAAAGTGTTTAGAATCAAGGAGTATGTTTCCGCGTTAAAGTTTATTTCGCTTTGTTCATTCATTAACTTATTTAGCCGGAAAGCGTTTTCTGAGAAATCAGCCGGTATGTATTTGTCTTTGAATTAACAACAACATAAAAATTTCGAAAGATCGATATCAACTATAAAATATTCTTAATATCTTACGGCTTGTAATGCTGTTATTGTACTCTATAACTAGAGAAATAAATATTTTTAGAGTTACTTATTTTTAGCCAGTCATAGCTTCAACATGTTGCAACACGGTAACTAAACGTATATGAAACTTAGAACTCGACAACTTTTAAAATAGGAAGAAAAAAAATTTCGGCAAAAAACCGATGTTTCAGAGTTATAACATGGAAAAAACATTATGCGGGTTTTAAATTAACCATTAACGCCTAGGCAATAGTGGATTCACCTAAACACGCATCTTTATTTTGTGATAAAGAGAAGAAAAATTCTTCATTATTCATAATTGTTTATAATGATGGTGAAATTCTTAAAAGCAAATATAATTATTTTTATAAATTAAAAATAAAAAAACGAATGTTGACACACATAGAATTTTTTCTATGGGGTTCTCCTTTTTGTTTGTTTATAGGATGTTTTAACAGGTTACGAATTGAAGTTAAAATTTCTAAGTGGTGATATAGGAATTAAAATATTATCTAAATATTGAAAAAATGACTTTATTTTAAGTGCTTAGTGGTTAATTATCGATAATTACAAATCTCAATTCAAAATCAACCGATTCAAGATTGTGAAAACACAACAACAAACATCTTGTCTAATTATACCAAAATAATTTAGTTTTTGGAATAATTAAGTTTTTTGATAACGAAATTCCTATTTCTCAGATCTGTGCAGATGCTCTTTCTGCAAAATTAACGATAGTTAAATGAACGGTGCTCAAAAAATAATAATAATGAATAAATAAACGGACCACCCGGAATAAATTTTGATCTAAAGATGGGATCTCCACCTTCTAGGCTTTAGTTATAGTTTGAAGGAGTGTCTTTAAATATGCTAATTAATTAATGCAGACTTTTAAGTTACGAAATCAGAATCAAAAATAAACTGAATAAACATACCTTTTTTCGACGGATTCAAATTTCTGACCCACAAAATATAGGCGAAGATGCAATCTGGGAAGTATGGTCCTAATAGCTGGTCAGGAAAGCGGTCCTAAGTTTGGACCTCTTAAAGTTACTTTTTCAGGAAACTTTTCAATCGAATTAAAAACTTTTTGCAAACAATTATAAAATATGTTATGGGGTTCAAACTTCAAACTATGAGTTCCATGGATTTTGGGCTTCAGAAATCCGAATCCATCGAAAAATGGTATTTTTATTCAGAGAAAATATCTTTATTCAAAGAAGTTACTCCGAGTGGTTCGATTTTTTTTTTCTTCTTCTTTTTTTCCGCACTGTACATTGTACAACTTCTAAAACTAAAAACTTTTGCGCTATGTTTTGCCTCATTAATTATATTGAGACAAGATTACTGAACAGCAAAATTCAATAAGTCATATGAATCTACAGTCCCCTTTTACTCTATTTTATTGGTATCCACAGCGAGTGTGAATTGATTTATATATTCTGTAGAAATTATAGGCAAGTTATAATACGTTATTACTGAATTTTTCCTTTAAAAAGACTTCACATGCAATTGCAAAAGAAGTCAGAAATCGCATGTTGGATAGTAAAAACTGACTTTCTCGAAACCACATGGGAACACCCCTTTCCTTTCACAATTGGAGTTGATGGCTGATTCTCACATTTTGTTCCCAACTTCAATTAAATTAGATATAAGGTCAAGGGTGTTCAAGCATATTCGCAACCTTGAAGAAATAAAAAAGAATGTGGGTGACTGAAAAGAATTTTAATACACTATGCTTAAAATAATTTTGATTTTCTGAATTTAAATATTGTCTTGTATAGTATAGTCTTCGGAGTATAAATTCTTGTTTTCACGTTGAATTCACGTTTTCTTGTATTTTAGAACGGCTCCTTTTTTTTAGATTTGTCCTGTTTTTTTTAATTGTATTGACTAATACCTCAGACATCTATATTATAGGTCAATAGGTTATTTCCGCATCTATAAGCATGCGGTTCAATTATATTAATTCTTCAAAACCTTTTTAGTTGATTTAAAACACTTTAATTATTTTTTCATCATAGTGAAAGTAATTCTGTTGAACTGATTTTGCAATTTTTTCATTTTTTTTTTAGAAAAATCAGCAAATATTTTTCGTTTCAAATTTATTACATCATGCTTAACTATACCAAGTAATTTATACCTTTAAAAAAATTGATACTTATATATAGGGAAATGTGACAGTGTATAAAAATGTATAATAACTGTGCAACTTGCCAGTAAAAAAAAAATTATAATAATAAATTATCATTATAAGTACTACATGTAAGCATGATTTTAAGATTTTAGAGCACATTATATTCCGTCTCAAACGGTTATAGTGACGGGAGAAGAAGTGAAAAAAGTGATAGACTTAAAAATTGCTAAATATGGCTTTTTATAAGCTTTTTATGAAAAAAATTAGGTATTGTTTCCGATGTGAATTTCATACTGAATCAAATGGAGCCAATTCTAAGTCGATAGAACTAGAATTAGAATTGATTGAAATTTTATGAATAAATTGTACATTTTTATGTTTATACCGCATTACTTACCTGAAATTTGCTATATAAACAAAGTATTCTCCTTTTTTTCAACAAAAAAAAAAAAAAAAAAAACTCTAAATCGAATTCACACCTTCAGGATCAGCAAGTGTAGAAGGAAGAGCTTCTTCAAGCTCGCAAAATTCAAGTTTATGCGTACTAATATGAGATGTAACACGTGAGTACCATATTGAAATTACATCCGTGTGATCTCGGATGGCTAAAGTCAGAAATGCTCATTTTATATGGGATACCGTAGGCCTGTAAGGGACAATCTTGCGATCGCATCCATGTAATCACGGTCCAGAAGAGGCTAAACCAAATTAAAATCGATTGCTTGCTATTAGTTTTAAACTTATAAACTTTTTATGCATAAACATACGTAAAGATTACACTTTTGTACTCTCACCTGTTTATGCACCTGATGTTGCTTTTTATGCAAGGGAGTCTCTTGTAATTTCTCATGCAGAATCCAGGTAGAATCGATAGTTTAGAAGTTATAAAAGCTACAAAAGTTTCGTGTATCTAAAGTACAAATTTTGACTTTAACCACCAATAGTTTCCTATATCATTTATATTATGTTGCATGTGCATTATTTTACTTGTCACCTTTCACAGCATAAATTAAAATTTTTAACCCCTTAAAGTTAAAAGTTTAACCCTTTAGGTCAATGCTCATTATTATTTTTACTCCTAAAATATCACTACTATTTTGATCAATAAAAAAATATATCACAACTACGATAATATGTATAAATAACTATGTTTTAGCTGAATTTATGAACTGTTACAATTGACCCCGTAAGTGGGGACAATTGTAACAAGTGCACGACTGTCAAAAATTGTTAATAACTAATATAATAAAATTTAAAATAAGGTATTTATTTTTTTTTCTAGTAGAGGATAGTCTACTTTACTCGTCTGTCAATTAATACTAATAATATATTGGATTTTTTGTTAGTTAAAAATAGTTAAGTAAAAAATTTTACAATTGACCTCACTCTCTCCTACCTAATAAATCATTTTAAAAGAAATATTAAATTGCAATTTTTTTAACGATAAATTGTTCCAAAAAAAATCCACAGACTTAAATTAATACTAAAAAACTGTCAAAGAATTCATCCGATATTACAGTTGATACTTCAAGGGGTAGATGAACTAGTCGGTGAAGAGAGGAAAAATAACAAGTAATTGAATCTTCTCCATACAATTGAAGATCTTAGATTCAATCAAGGATAGTGTTTCATATAAAAATTAAATAATTGAGCTTGGCTTCTTGCCAAAGCATCCGTTATTTAATGGCTGAGAATTTCACTGTCTATTTTGCTTTACGCTTTAGAAAAGGTCATCTCTAAAATCTTGGACAGCTAATTCATGCTGTTTAAATATCTTAATTTGTTTACTTTCCTCAAAGAAAACCAGATTGTTTTACAAGTCTTCTCAGCTAAATGTAAATTTGGATCGAGATTTTTTTATCGTGTAAAAATGGTATTGAAAACAGTTATTATAAAACGTAAGCATTTTTCAGAAAAATCGAATTTGAAATAATATTTTCGAAATAAAATTAATAAAATTATTAAATTCGTATTAAATGAATAAATGTTTTAAATTTATGTATGGATAATATTAACAATGCAGTAGCAAAGTGTTCTAATGATTTTTTAAAAAACAAGTCACATAAATGAAATTAAATAAAAATATTTAATTACGTATTACAGAAATAGATTAGATTTGGTTAAAATCTGGACAATAAAGAGATCTTCTAGTACAAATTGAACAAATATCATCTAACACTTAACCTCATTCTTGAGAAATTTTAAAATAAATTTATGCGTTATAACTATGTAGTTATGAAATTACCGAAAATTAAACTATTTGTAAATGTATAAAACATATATAATCTATTTTCTTAGAGATTAATTTGGTGTGATTAAAATTCAGAAATATTAAAAAAAATCTTACGTATAGTTCAAGAAATAAAAAAAAACTTTTTTATTTATTTAAATGAATTTAAATATAATGTCAATTATTTATTAACTACATTATCAAAAAATGCATGGTAAAAAAAAAAACGTCGAACTATGTAATTTGTAAATCACATATTAGTTTTATATGATAAAAAATCAAGTATTTGAGAGACAGTTTTAAAGAAGATTCACCGGAAAAAAGGAATTTTCTTTAAAATGTCCAATGTCCCCATTCAGAATTTTCATCCTTCAGAATCCATAGATTTGTGGTGGAAAGATTCATGTAGAAGGTGAGTTCCTTAACAATTCCCGTATTTTTCAAAGTTGTAATGTAAACATGAAATGTATTTTGCCTCCCCAAATATTTTTACATTAAGATCTTCGCAGTTCTGTTTAACTAAATATATTATTTTTATTGTTGAATTAATTTTTGCAACCGTAAATTATTTCTGATTTAATGGGATTTTTTTTAAATAAATAAAATTTTATTTAAGCAAACAAAAAGTTTGTAAGAGTGGCTATTACTTTAAATGAACCAATCGATATTGGTCACCGACTCATTTGGTGTGAGAAAAAAGTGACTATTTAGTCGTTAGAGTCTTAATATAGTCACGGCTGAAGGTTAAATTAGTCTTAATATAGTCACGGCTGAAAGTTAAATTAGTCTTAATATAGTCACTGACTGAAAACTTAAATTTTCCGGGTCTAACTGGTGATTCTTTTCATCCATTCATTTTTATTAAACAATTTTAATAAAATCAATATTTTGGTTATAAGTATAAACTATTATTAGAATTTACCAAAATCTTTAACCGTAAAAATAATTTAACAATCCGCAGCTTTAGATAAAAATTTGTTTGACTTTACTCAATGCTGGAACAATCTATTTGCTTTTCTGATAGTTGTTGAATTGATTCCACCGTCTAGATTTAAATCTCTGTTTAAACTCACTCCTTGCTTCAAGAACAGTTCACATACACAAATAAATTGCAGATTGCATTCTTTTATCAGTGTTTTAACTCTAAATAATTTTGATAATTAGCTTGCTTTTAGATTATATGCTAGTAATATGTCTGATTAAGTAAGATAGGAAAAGTAAATTCTAACTTACGTCAATATATATTTAACTTGTATAGCGATTATTCTTCTAACTTGATTACGATTTACGTGAATTTTACTTTCTACTCACTATTTTTTCCCCTCTAGTGCAGAAAAGTAGTTGAAAGGTTTCAAAGGCATACTAATAAAGTCTTGTATTTTCTATTTGCATGGAATACTGCAATCAATATTTTTTCAGTAAATTCTAACTTACGTCAATATATATTTAACTTGTATAGCGATTATTCTTCTAACTTGATTACGATTTACGCTAACTTAACTTTATACTCACTATTTTTTTCCCTCTAGTGCAGAAAAGTAGTTGAAAGGTTTCAAAGACATACTAATAAAGTCTTGTATTTTCTATTTGCATGGAATACGGCAATCAATATTTTTTTAATATTGGAATGTTGATTTTATCGTCTCGTTGACATGACGCTGATCTAAAATATTAATATCCCCAATCGTTATAGGATTATGGTTTGGAGTTTTATTGCAAGTTTTTCTATTGCGTAGCGCAAATGTATGTTCATTTTATTCGGCAATTTTTTCTGAATAATTATTGACCCTCCTAATTTTCTTGCTCCATTATCTGATTTCCACACAAAATCACGAATCTACATTTGTCAAATCTACAAATGTTTTTAGCAAACAATATAGGTATGCAGCTCAGTAAAAATAGTTAAATAAATGCAATATGTATAACAATTTAACATTAGTTTATCAGATATGATTCCAGAATAGTATCATAATAATTTATGTGAAAATTCATTAAAATATCTATGATTACATAAATAATTAAATGAAATAATTATAAATAAATATGAAGAATTGAATATTTAAAATAATTGATAAGTAAAAAGAAAATATTGCTTTTATATGAACTTGAGAAGACTTCTAATTACTTCTTAATGAAAGAAACAAAGAAAAGTTCTCGTTTAACGTTATTTAAAAATATTTACATTACAATTAAATTGCATTTTATAGTAAAAAGTATTAAAAAATAAGTGTTGAAATTAAATGCAAAAAGTAAAAATAATAGCTCATGCAATGTTTTTAAAAACTGATTAAATAATGTTTGACTTAAAATGAATTGACATAATCAAGATTACTGAGCACGCGTCCTGGATAAAAATGAAATAGTAACCTGTGATAAAAAATGTTTTGAGAAGTTTTGAGGCTGAATATATCATTAAAACAATTGATAAAATTGATACAAAACGTTAATTTAATATAAATTCTATATTCATATTTTTATCAATCCTAGAAATCTTGTTAATAAGAAAAACAAGAAATCATTTGTAAAAATATTTTTAATTGATTGAATGTACGTGATTGAAATTTAAAAGGAATATACAATTAAAAATATGCATAAAAAGTTATGGTGATTGAACTTATAGTGAGAAGTACTATGAGTAATTTACCACGCACTCTGATAACAACATAAATTCTAACCACAGATTTCATCTTATTCAAAGAAAAAATATCTTAGAAATGAGATGCATCTGCAACAACCAGATTCACAGTCGAGGCATTGGCCCTGATGATTATCATGTAAATTTTTTTCTTTTTAATGTAACAAAAATAATTGACTCGTTGGTTAGAGAAATAACTTTTTTATAATTTTGTTTTTTAGAGAGGACACTGGGTAAAGGGTTGAATTACAGTTCTGGTGTCTGTCAAAGTCAGTAATTCCAGAATTAATAAGTCGTCACAATGTCTCTGAGAGATTTAGTGAATGAGGCTTGTGAGATGTTTCGAGTCTCTCCTAGCTATAATCCGTTGACGCGGAGTTTTTATTAAACACATTTTTTTTATTTTTTCATTATTTTGTAATAACTTAGGTCAAAATAAGTGGAAAAATTATAGAAAGAATTTTAATAATTGTTATGAAACACTGGTGTCTTTTTCTACGTTAAAGGTAAAATCTTCCAAACAATGATTTTTCAAATTTGCGCTTATGTTGAGTTGTTCAGATCTAAGAGAAGAGGTTACTCATCATTGAAATTTCTTTGATTTACAAAATCAATTATTCAAAAATTTTTGAATATGAATAAAAAAAACTCAAATGACTTTTTTGGGTTTTATATTCTAGTTCTAATAATATTCCGTTAGTCTAACAGATCAGATTTTTTAGTGACTGTTAGCCTGTTTTTTTTATAATAACTATAAAACAACAAAATATATTTTTGTTTGTTCTTAGAGTGTCAGGAAAATTTTTTATATACAAGGGACACCGGAGTCCTATCGGCGTCAAAGGGTTAAAAAGAACCTTAATGTTTTATCTTTTTTGTAGAAAAATTAGTAATGGATCAAAATTTTTAATTAACTAAAATTTTAATAATAAAATAGTCATAGTTAGAAAATATTTCTAAAAAGTTTTGAATAAAATTATGCAAAAGAATGCAGAATTCAGAATGATTAAAATTAAGATAGGAAAGCTATCTTTGAGTTAGAGTAATAAAACTAAAAACAAAGTTCAAACCAAAACTAAACTTCTAGCACAATAATAATAAAATAATAAATATGTTGAAGCATGCACGTTTTCCAAAATTATAAATAAATACCATCTTCAGTTTGAAGAAAAATTTACTGGTTTCTATGTATTTTAATTACTGAAATTATTAGAAACTCTATTTTTAATATATGGGCAAATTATCTATCGAAATCGTATGACCAAGATAAGGCCTAAGTCTGCGAAGCTATAATTGATAATTTTAAGCTTTTTCTTATCGCTTTTAGAGTTGATAAATCAATTTATTAAACATAATATTTCCATCCAAATGAACCATTTACTGACGTTTACCACAGTTGATGCAAATGAACTGATTATGATTCGAATCAACTTTCTCAAATCACGATACTAAATTCAATATCCATACGTAAGAATCCCAAACAAAATAAGGCGAACCTCATTTATTCTAATTATATTCAATGATATTCAAGTAAGACTTAACTCTGATTAACCCAACAGATTAGAACAAACTTATTCCAACAACTAAAAATTTGCATAAAGTTTTAAAATGATCAATAGTTTTAAAAAATAACTTGAATGATTAGTTTGGTAATAGATAAATAAAAAGTTTAAAGGCACAAGAGCCGAATCATTCAATATTTACTGCTTCTATGATTCAATTCTGCCAACGAGTATATTGACAGTGAGTTGACTCAATTGCCTTCATTGATAGAGGATCTGTTAAATACTGAGAGAAATTGCTAATTCAAAAGTAGGTAAAAAAAATATCTAGTAACACCGTGCTCTATTACTTAGGAATAAAATATTTTTTATTTATTACCACGTTTATATCAACTTGCCTTCGTGTATGTCTGTCCGGGTGGAATTTTGTAATCGATTTTCAACTAACTTCCCGACTAGCTGCAGACTTCAAATTTGGCACATAGTTCAGAATTGGATGACAATGCATGAAAACGAAGAGAAAAAAAACATACAAAGTAAAATAAAATTAAAATTAAAGAAAAATTAATACTTTTGCTATTGTCTTTTGTTGTCGATTCGATTATTTCAAATTAGTGTCACATGTCAGTTGAAAGGTTTTGAGTACAGTGAGTGAAAAAATTGAGATTTTGGAAGTGAGTATAAAAAAAAAATTAAAAAAAATTTATATTTTTAAAAACCACGTTTTTTTATTGGAGAATAATAATTAAAAAGCAAAAATTTGAAAAACGAAAAACGTGGGGTGCATGAAATACATAACAGTACATATACACATACATATACACATTTTCTTACTCATACACGTGCACAACCACATATACATCCACATACACATGCTTATACACAAACATATTCCACATTCAGATACAATTGCAGATATACATACACATATTCTCATGAGCACACATACTGTTACTGTTATGTATTTCATGCGCCCCAAGTTTCTCTCTTTACAATTTTTGTTTTTTAATTATTATTCTCCACTACAAAAACGTGGTTTTTAAAAATATTATTTTTATTTTTAATTTTTTTATATTTTTGAATCAATAATCTAAAGATGCAAGTTAAAAACTATTTCTTACGTCTTCTGTATTTAAAGACAATCATACTCAAGCACCTGATATTTAATTCTTCGTTAAAATAATATATTGTATGTATTTGTTTATTTTTGTTCTCATTTATTTAGTCTCTTATTTTTTCAGATACAAAAAATCTAAATTTTTCAAATCTTATTTCAACGAAGAAATTATTTGAAACTCTATATCAACTAAAAAGTTGACAATATTCTATTTAAGAATATGTATTTGCTATCGTTATCTATATTAGTGATATTAATTGAAATTTTTGCTAAATAAATTGTAGTTTTTCAAACTACAATTTCTAGCCGATTTAAAATTTTTGACAGTTTTTTTTTTTTTTCTTCTCTCAACTTTCTTCAAAAGGTGAAGATAACGAATGAAAATAAGAGGTGAAAAAATAATGATAATCTCGTGTCTGTTTTCTTATCACGCTCGTGTGAAAGTCTTCTATCACCTTGTTATTGTCTTCCTGGAGTACTTAAAGAAGTCGGGACACTATTGACTGGGATCGACCCATCTTTGATCGTCCATAGGTCGACCCCTTAGAGATCTTTCTTTAGATTATCGGCAGTTAAGATGTTTTGGAGCTCATTGTTTGCATATAGTTTCCATATCAAAGTAGATGGACGTTTGCAAACGGAAAAAAAATTTAAGGTTCTAATTTCTCCCAATGAGTTGTTGGAGCACTTTTGTGAAAATATATTCAATGATTCTTGCAATTATTTACCTATGCATGCTTATTCCAGCATGCATTATAATCATACATTGATAATTATCAAAAAAATAATATTATTCTTAATGGAATAAAATGCATAGTAGAGCGCCGATTATCCGAACTGCTCGGGACCGAACGTGGTTCGGATAATGAAAAGTTCGGATAATTGGAAAGTTGTTTAAAATCTAGATTAAATTATTATTACTTATGCACTAACTTCCCTTCACACTTTTGCCATGCAGTTCTATCTAAAATAGCTCTGACGTGTTTAAAAGTCTCTTCTTTTTCAACTTTTAAATATTTTTTTTTAACTTTGAATTTTTCTTATTAAATTTTAACATTTTATATTTTTTTTGTCAATTACTGATTTTACCACATTTTTCTTTATTTTCCATTGCAACCGAAATCCAGCAAAGACTTTTGTTTCAAAGAAGATGCTCTTTTTTGAGCAGCCATATCCATTCTTTTTTTTAAATAAATCAACTGAACTGGATCAACATCATTTTGACGTTCTAGCCAATTCATTGCAATATTTAAAGAATTGCATGCATCTATATGAGAAGGTCCAGTATCTTGAAATTGATAGCCTACTTTTTCCTCTTTGATTTTCATTCAAAATTTTAGCAACAGTTTCATTATCATTTAAAATTTGAAATCCTGGGTTGTTTCGTTAAAGTTGTAAATTAAATATGGTCTTCAGATGTAGTATATATTATTTATACTTATAAATTTAGAAAAATTGTCGAAAAGTTGAAAAGTATTCTAAACTTTCGGACAGTTCGGATAATTGGACGTTCGGATAAGAAGGGTTCGGATAATCGGCGCTCTACGTAAATGCTTTTAAGCGTCATTTTAAGTCTTTATGCACATCATCAATCTTGACTACTTTACAAACATATTTGAGGATATAAACTATAATATTATGAAAGATCTAAGACACTATGGATTGTACTATTCTACTAAATGTAACTGTATATGCAAATACAATTGCATTTGAAAGCTATAAAATATGTAAGATCTAAGATGCTCTGTAGGGTGTCGTCATTTTCAGTTGTATTTTATTCCACATGATTTCTATTAAGTTTTATTCTACATGCAAATACAATTGCATTTTCAAGCATTAAAAATATGAAAGATTTGAGATATGTATATGATCACAATATTAAATTTTATTCCGCAGCTGTTCGAAGTCTTGTAATGTTAGGATAGAATTTGCTGATTTTCCCTGACTTCAGCATTTGACCCGATATGATCAAATGCTGAAATTTAATGTTTTCAGCTAATTTTTTACGAGTCATTTCCTCCTCTTTAAAAATTAATAAGAATGATATCACTTAATTTTGGGGTTACGAAACGTGAATCAATCAGTCTAGTATTTCAAAAACCGAGTTTACTTAAGAAAATGCATTATTACTTTTCCTTCCCCTTAGTCTTAATGTTAAAGAAAAAAATATTTTAGCGTATGTATTGAAATTTGGGGTTTAAAAAAATAACTTCGTATTTAGTTAGCTTTCCTCTCCTGTAAAGAAAACTAATAGTCTTAGATAGTTGAGTGATCGAGTTTTAATGTCCAAGTTCTTAAAGTGGCTATACAGTGCTTAACTTTAACGGCAACTATTGGTAATCAAATCAAACGATGTAATAAACAAAGTCTGTCACTGAAAAAAATGAGAAGATAAAATAAATAAAAATAGGAAAGAGCACGTGAATACCCCCAAAGCTCCGATTTAGTATCAAAAAACATTTCGCTTTTATATTCAATGTGAAGAAAGTTTCTGTAAAGTTTTTACTTTAATGGAATGAGGGATATTCTATATTCAATATTCAATGAAAAGAAAGATCTCATTTTAGGAGGAATGTTTTCTGTAAAGTTTTTACTTTAATGGAATGAGAGATATTCTATATTCAATGTTCAATGAAAAGAAAGATCTCATTTTAGGAAGAATGTTTTGTGTAAAGTTTTTACTTTAAAGGAATGAGAGATATTCTATATTCAATGTTCAATGAAAAGAAAGATCTCACTTTAGGAGGAATGTTTTCTGTAAAGTTTTTACTTTAATGAAGTGAGAGATATTCTATATTCAATGTTCAATGAAAAGAAAGATCTCATTTTAGGAGGAATGTTTTCTGTAAAGTTTTTACTTTATTGCATATTTGTATTAATTGTATTTGTATTAATATACTTTAAAGCATATTAATACAAATTTATCATAACGTATTTTTTTCTCGTTTAAGGAACCAAAGTAAACAATGTAATCTAAATAATTTGAATAAACAAAAATGGATTAACTCATCAAAAATAACAGTGTTTTGTTAAAAGCTTTCTCTCTCTTAATTCCCATTTAAAGCATATTAATACAAATTTATCATAACGTATTTTTTTCTCGTTTCAGGAATCAAAGTAAACAATGTAATCTTAATAATTTGAATAAACAAAAATGAATTAACTCATCAAAAATGACAGTGTTTTGTTAAAAGCTTTCTCTCTCTTAGTTCCCATTTAAAGCATATTAATACAAATTTATCATAACGTATTTTTTTCTCGTTTAAGGAATCAAAGTAAACAATGTAATCTAAATAATTTGAATAAACAAAAATGGATTAACTCATCAAAAATAACAGTGTTTTGTTAAAAGCTTTCTCTCTCTTAATTCCCATTTAAAGTATATTAATACAAATTTATCATAACGTATTTTTTTCTCGTTTAAGGAATCAAAGTAAACAATGTAATCTAAATAATTTGAATAAACAAAAATGGATTAACTCATCAAAAATAACAGTGTTTTGTTAAAAGCTTTCGCTCTCTTAATTCCCATTTAAAGCATATTAATAAAAATTTATCATAACGTTTTTTTTTTACGTTTAAGGAATCAAAGTAAACAATGTAATCTAAATAATTTGAATAAACAAAAATGGATTAACTCATCAAAAATGACAGTCTTTTGTTAAAAGCTTTCGCTCTCTTAATTACCATTTAAAGCATATTAATACAAATTTACCATAATGTTTTGTTTTTTTTTCTCGTTTAAGGAATCAAAGTAAACAATGTAATCTAAATAATTTGAATAAACAAAAATGGATTAGCTCATCAAAAATGACAGTCTTTTGTTAAAAGCTTTCGCTCTCTTAATTACCATTTAAAGCATATTAATACAAATTTATCATAATGTTTTGTTTTTTTTCTCGTTTAAGGAATCAAAGTAAACAATGTAATCTAAATAATTTGAATAAACAAAAATGGATTAGCTCATCAAAAATAACAGTGTTTATTAAGTATCATCTAGTTAAGGGTAGATTTTACTTTCGACTGCTGCCTTTAAATTAAAGACAAACGACTCTAATTTTTTAAGTGATATTTTTTCTTTGGTACGCTCCCACTTCTCTCGGAAAACGCAATGCCTCAGGGCTCTTAATGACTTTTACAATGGCCGGAAATTGTTGATCATCTAATTGTCTTCGTTAAATGGCGAGAGGACACGAGCCGCGGTTAATAACACCAGGAATTGTCCCTCCTCCCATACACTGCAACCAATTTTTTGTTGAACTTCTTAGTGGAAATGGGTGCATTCTTCACGTAGTACATGAGATAATAGTATTTTTTTCATTTTTCATTTATTTATTTACTCACTCCACAAATGTTTCTTTAAAAAAAAAACTTTAAGGCATTCATTGTCATGATCCAATTGTTTGACCTGTCTTTGTACCATTTATAAGAAAGCGTTCAATTCACGCACGATATCACCAAGCGCTGTTCTTCGATGTAACTGTAGAACACTCTCAGAAATATCGATGCAACGTTGAACCATAATATTTTTCCTTGAACAATAATATCGTGAACACTTGCTGCAATCTTAAAAAGATGTTAAATAGAACCATATTTCCGTTTCAGTTGAAAGATAATATCGTATTGTATTTTGTATTACTAATAATATTTGCTTTGCGGCTATCAATATTAAACTCCACATTCTTGTAATTGTAAACCTAACTCAGAAGACATGGGAATAGCAGGATTCGGCATTTATACTAGATTGCTGATGGTTGATGTATGTAGTTTAACAGATATGAGATATGTCTTTATTTTGTATCAGTATATCATTTTACTTAAAAACAGCTGTTATGTCTAAGCTGACCAGACGATCTCAAATTTTGAGGACAGTCCTCGAATTTCAATAGTAGTCCTCAAAAACTTTAAAACTTTTGAAGACAGAAATTTTTTTTAATTTTTTATAATTATCCTCGAATTGTCCAAAAACATATCTTCGTTTTTTGTATGCAGTAAAATAAAAATAAAAAACCAGAAATTGTGCATAGTTTACTAAACAAAATAATTTTGTCTGACGGAGAATACTATGGAAAAGCAAAAAAGTTCCATGCTAAAACTAGTTTATGGAAACTCCATTTTTATCTGAAAATAATTTGAGAAAAAATAAGTAAATTGATAATCATAAACTCTTTAATTTATAAGAGTTAAGCAAATGCAGAATATCATATAATATATCAAAACTGCTTTGTAATAATATCAAGCCTCATGGCTCTAATCTAATATGAATTATAAATTTTAAAAGGAAAGAAAGCTTGGTTGCGCATGAAATTAATATTTTCCATAAATATACGATTGATTGTCCTCGAATCATAAATTTTTTGAGGATGCTCCTCTAATTTGTCCACAAATCATGGTTTCGAAATCTAGTCACCTCAGTTATGACCTAATCTTAATTTATTCAGAACTATTACTAAATATTTTTATTTCCCACAGCTATTAGGGAATCAATGTAATTTGCGAAAAAAATTAAGACTAATGGTCAATTTTTTACAAATTCTATTACTGTAGTTTTAACTTTCATTATTCCATCTGAAACGCAAATTCATTTTCGGTATTTTTCTTAAAAAGCAAAATTATCCTAAGCAAGGAAGAGTCAATATACTCAATAATTAAATGTTTTTTTTTTACAAAACGCGTCAATGCTTAGCTAGTAAATCATTTCTGAAACGGAAGAGGATGCGCGTAAATTATGAAACATATATCATTGAGTTACCTTAATAATAACAATAAACATATCAGGATAACTTAGGGAACAAAACAATGGCCAGTTAGCTAATGACTCTAACGAGTATTGCCTTAACTGCCATTTGACTTATTGGAATGGGATTACAAAAAATCACATCAAAATAACTGAAGAGGATACAATCCACGTACGTAAAGCTTATTCAGTGGAGTTTTATGAGTTATGTTCCGAAAATGAATGGTATTATGATGATCATAAACATGCCATTTTGTTGTTGGAAAATAGAACATGAGAGAATGGCTAACGAGAAATAGAATGGATCTTTTAAAATTTGTTGATGCGTTTATTTCTTTTTGGTGGATTGTGTGATAACAAGAACAAAATTAGTAATATCTCTGAATTTGAACTGTCCTCCAATTTACTTTTTTTTATTTGAACTTTTTGAAGTTCAATTAAAAGTTTTGAGAGCTCTCATACGAGACTTTTAGTTTCAAAACATGAAAAACCACACAGAAGCATTTGAATTTGGATGAATATTTGTGAAGAAAATCGAGGTCTAAGAATGTTTTAAAAAAACCTTACCTTATCAAAATACATTTAATGTTTATGCCAATTAAAAAGATATTTTGAATCGAACAAGTTTTGTACATTTGACTTTTTCTCACTGAAAAAAGCATATAAACAAAAAAGTACAACATTTGGTTTCGTTATAAATAAATAAGAATGATTACTAATTGTTCAGAAAAGCTCAGCCAAATTAAATACGAGTAAGTAGACATGGGATACTTCTTTAACTTTCTATCTCACAGATGCTTTCTTCAACAGGTAATAATTTTATTATTATATAAAGAAAGGCGATGCTGGCTCAGGGGATAGAGCACTCTCTTCCCAATGAGGTGATTCGGGTTCGATTCCCAGCTAAGGCTGATAGATAGGAATTCCGCACCAAGCTCGCACCGACCACAGTGCTCATGTAAATTATCCTCAGAGGTAGACAGATCATGGGTTAGTTTCCTCTTGCAGTTAGGGTAGCCGTGAAGTCCTTCACGAATTTTACCCGATATTTGATACATGCTTTCCCTTGTCTTCTGGATTGGGTTCAAAATTACAAGCCTATGGAATTGAACATGGCAGTCATTAACTCAAAATCAACTACGGTTATAAAATAAAATATTAAAAAAGGAGATAGAAGCTATCTTTGCAGACTAATTTTTACTGCGTAGGGGACAGAAATAAAAAGTCAAAGCGCATAGCCAATTTGTATTTATTCAGGTAATTTGTACGGAGAACCTGCGACACACAGTAAACTACTTTAATTGAAGACATTATTTTATGGGAGGTATACAGATAATAGGAAAAAAAGTTGCAAGATATTATTTGATTTCACAATAACTAACTTTCAGTGCTGAGTGAGGTTTCTGAAATTTATTCAATGTGTCTTAAATTTTGTACGAATGGTAAGTATTTTTAATTTACCTGAAATATCATTTTTAATTACCAGAAAATAATGTTTTAAATACTTTCAGAATTCCCAGTATGGAAAATTCTACCGGAGGATAAAGAGGTGGTATATGGAAACGACGTTGCTATAGATTGCTCTGGCACTGGCGTTCCTCAACCAAAGGTTACATGGAGAAAAATTCAAAGTATGCAACTTGATATTTTTAATTGAAATATGCATATTCGCAACATCAATGAAAAGTAAATCTAATCTAATCTAAGAAAATATAATCTAACGCAACGTAAAATCTATGAAGTGAAGAAAGAGGAAATTTACACACGTTACCATTTTTTACCACAATTTTACTTCACATTTTTATTTTATTTGCAAGTGCATTTTAAAAAATAAAGTAGAGTGAATGCACAAAAAAATTTTAGAATAACAAGTTTACGGATAGGGCCTCTTTTAGATTTTACACAGCACTGAATATACCAGAAATAACACAACTAAGTATGTACTAAATTACTTTTGTTTTCCAATGCTAGAGGCCATCATAGGTGGATTCAGATTAAAAAGTACGATTCTGGGTGTCATTATGTCCTTTTCTTAGGAAGTTAGGCTAACTATAGTAGCCCTTCTACTAAATTCATGTGGTTGAAGAGCTCTATAAAAAACTTAAGAATCTAGCATCACTTACCTCATTCATTTTACCACTTAACACAAAATAGCCTGTTTCAGGCTATTTCATCGTAGCTTAATATTAAACTAAAACACTTTTAAAGTATTGCTTATTCAATTTCCATTTGCCATAAGTTACAATGCAAAAAGCAAATATGTACACAATGTAATTCTATAGTTTAAAATTGCAGCACGACGAATTAACACAAGACATTAGAGGTTTGCCAAACTCTGGAATATGCCATTTGGCAGATATCGATTCTAAAGCATGTTCTAAAGATAGAATCTTGTTTTAAAAATATCAAATTTTACGCTCATAAATTTTTATTTAATAACCGTAGAGATTTTTCACTGTATATTTTGAAACATTTTATGCGGATTTCTACTATTTAAACAATTTAACAAGCTAATCACTCAAAACATTGTAAAAGTTTATTCATTAACTTAAACTGATGTATTCAATTTGTGAATTTAGTTTACTACCTTTGATGATATGAGGAATTCACTTGCTTCTTAACATTATGAAACATTTGAATATTTTTATAATAATAGTTGGGTAAGTGTTTTGTTTAATATTTCCAAAATTGCGATGTGTTTGTCAATTTTCCTGAATAAATTCTTACTTCACTCAGAAAGGATGTCAAAATAAACTTTTCGCTAATTCTTATTTAAAATTTATGTAAAAATTAGAAATAAATTTTTTTTTATCACTAGAACCTTTTGAACACGATTTACAACGTGCAAAAAATATTTTACCAAAATTTGACATCGATAATAAGTCTAATCCAAGAAAATTATGTGCAAAAAAATACAATAATAAAACAAAACAAAAAATTTTAAAAAATTATTTTTTATTAAAGTTTGTTTTTTAGAAAACAACTTGCTTTTGCTGCTTATTAAATAAAAAATATATATTTATTCGCACAAGTGAATTAAGGCTATTTTTTTCCTTTGATAAATTCACCGAATGTAACTGTTGTTCATAAATCGTAAGAAACTATGTTTATTTAAATCATTGAGGAAAACTAAAATTAATTGCTAGAAATTATTTTACAAACTCTTAACACAAGTAGCAGTGCCATCTAGTAGTGCTTCTGTAACACTCAAATTGTAATTATAATAATAAAAACTAAAAAAAAAAACATTTTTTGAGATAACAATTTTTCTGAGGATAAGAATTATAATTTATTTGTAAACTTAGATTTTGTATTTGTTGTTCGTAAATGTAATCAGATAATTTAATAATGGTAATGTAAGAATTTTTTTTTTTAATTATTATTTGAAAAATTTTCTTATAGTAAAATAGGAAAATGCATAGGAAGAGTTGAATTCCATCCTACATTATTGACATATTGATTGAAATAAATTATTTTTTTATAAATTTGGGTAAATATCGAAAAATATTTGTGTTAATACAGAAGAGAAAGAAAATTTTGAATTATTTGCAGATTCTGAGCCTTCATCTCTTCTCAACAGAGGGCACCACCGCCAATTGAATAATGGAAGTTTAATCTTGATGGATGTTCAAATTGAAGATGGAGGTGAATACGAATGTATTGTATCAAATGGAATCGGAGAAGATTTAAAAAAAACAGTGTCTGTCAAAATAAACGGTAATTATTTAATCAGTATATTACTTCAATATAATTAACGGAAAAAAAATTTTCACATTCGCCGTTTTTTGTGTGAAAAAGAAAGATAATAAAAATAAATTTTAAGATAATCGAAAGAAAATAGAGAATTAAAAAAATAAAATTGCAGAAGAAGTTTGAAAATTTAAAATGTTTAAAGACATGTTAATATAAAAACCTACTTATAAAATTATTTATTCATATCTATAATAGTTATTGAATATTTATAAAATCTTATGATCAAAGAGGAGATGAATCCACTACATTCTTAAAATATCTTAATATTTTGTGAAAAAATACATTTAAAGTTTCTTTATTTAATGTTCATAATATATATCAAAGTATGAAAAAATATTTCAAATGGTACATGAAAACTGAATATGCCATTCCTCACAATAAAGATAAGTGAAACAAACAATATATTCTGTATTTTCTACATTTTAGCTCTATTTATTTTAGCTTTACATTAATTTGACAGCATTTAATGTATATTTTACTAAAATTTTGATTTAGCATGACTTAATAAATTAAACAAAAAATGACATGAAAAATTCATGATAAGATAGTTTGTTTTTACATTTAATCATTGTAAACATTATTTTTTTTTATTCCACAGTTCCTCCTCAATTCCATGAAACACATCAAGTACAAAATGTGAGAAGTGGTCATTCCGCAATACTCCGATGTGACGTTTTTGGAGACATTCCCATAACTATTCTATGGTCGAAGGAATATATGGACAAAAAAGACAGTAGGTAGGAGATAAAGTATACAGCAAAGCTAAATACATAAAGCGTTTTTAAAAAAAAGTTTTGACATTTTTAAATAATTGCATTTCTTTCTATTTTTTAATTTAGTTGTGATAAATTTCTTTTGTTACTTAAGGTTTCGAACTTTAAGCTTCCCTCTATTAAAAGATAAAAACTTCATTGACTTCAAAATTTGCAGATGGAAATAAAAGTTGACATATTTCAGGCTCTCAAAAATGGACACCCATTCGAAATCTAAAAATACGACTCTTTTAAAATTTGATTTTTTAGAAACTATTCAACCGTTTTTGCTCAGATTTTGTATTTACCAATTAAAATTAAATTCTTAAAAATGATATAAAAAATTTTAACAATTCAAAATTTTTTCGACTCTTATTAAATAAAATAAAATATATGAAATATTTGCTAAAAGTAAATTTTTTGCATGCAATTATTTGCGGATAAACAAACTCTATAATTGTGGGAAATAATGTTTCAATTCTCTTAAATTTTTTCAATTCACTTAAAAATTCGCTTTTCGAAATGCGCACGAAGTAAAATTTACATTAAGGGTTTCAAACTTTGAATCATTCTCCTGACCAAACTGTGGGGACCATACTTCCCATATCGCGGCTTATTAAGAGGGTCAGACATCCGAATCTATCGAAAAAAAGGTATGTTTATTCAGAGAAAGTACGTTTTTATGTCTGATTTCGTAACATTGTATTTTTGTTAATTAAACTAAAATATGTCTAAATTAGTCAAATATTTTTAAAAACCTTGGGACAAGAAAATGATTAAGGTTACAAGAGAAAAATTTTTGAAACAAATTCTTGTAACAGAGCAAATATTTTTGCTCAAAAGATCTAGTTTTTATTATATATATATATATATATATTCAATAGATGGTGCTTAAGATTGTAAGCCTGTAAATCAAAAAAAAAAAGAAAGAAAAAAAATTTAATTTTTTCATAATCTTTTAATGAATAAAAACCACAATGCCATATCAAATGCCATCGGTCACAATTACGTGCCGTAATAGGAGATGTTTGAATTTTTGATTTCAAGAGAAATTCTAAAGAAAATATAAATGAAGCATTGGTTGGGACTTGACTCAACTGGGTTACATTTGCAATGCTAATATTGCGAATAGGTTGGTGCTGAGTTAATTAGATTATTTATAGTTTTTGCGGTAAAAGTCAAAAATGGCAGTTTCGCTTCATGAGCCTGAATTAAACAACAGATTCCTTGTTGTAAATAACAGGTTCGTTGCTTAGATAACCTACATTTTACTTTATAAATAAATTGAAGGGCAAAATCTTGTATCGTTGTGATAGAAAAATAATTCGCCAAATACTAACAAGGGAAACTAGGGAAGTGTGACTCGCCAATTTTGAAGTAAACTAGTAGGATGTATGCCATGTGAGGAATAATTTTAGGGGGCAACATTCGCTTCGGCCCATAGAAGGTCCTGTGAGAGATAAAAAATAATTCAATATACAGAAAAATCGGTATTTTATTACTTCAATGCAGATTAGTAGTTATTGTAATTATCTCATACTCCAATTAATTTTTTGGTACTTTCACGTACTATAATGCATATTTATTGCCAAAATTGATTTCGAAAATTTTATATACCTGTAGTTTATCAGAAAAACCTGTTAAGTTAATTTTAAAAAAAAATTGACATCAAATTTTTTTTATTTTTTTTTTTCAAAAAATTTTCCAAATTAATTGTCGTATGTAATTGCAAATCAATTCATTAATTAATAATTTATTAATATGAATCAATTAATAATTACTTAATAATTATCTATTAATTAACTATTAATTAATTATTAATTAATTGTTAATTAATTATTAATTACTTAAACAATTAATTACAAATTAATTGGAGTATGAGACAATTACAGTAACCAATAGTCTGCATTGAAGTAATAAAATACTGAGTTTTCTATGTATTGAATTATTTTTTATCTCTCACAGGAACTTCAATGGGCCGAAACGAATGTTGCCCCCTAAAATTATTCCTCATAAGGCATACATCCCACTAGTTTATTTCAAAATTGGCGAGTCACACTTTCCTAGTTTCCCTTGTAAGTATAAATTAGAAGAAATGCCAGTAGTGTTGTCTTTAAAGTTTAAGTTTCTGGTCCTGGATTAGGATATAGTAAGCTGCTTTTCGTTTCAACAAAAGCTATGTAAAATTGTAGCTATGTGTTTTTTTCTTCTTCATAATTTTAGAAGATAATTTTCATAAGTTTTCTAGAATATTTTCATTTTTACAGCTTGATCGATTTTTAAAGGTACTAAAATTTATTCTTTTTAGATACAAAATTCAAGAGACACCTATTCCGAATGGGCTACTTTCCGAGTTGTTCATTTCCAGAATTGTCCGAGAAGATGCAGGGCTTTATATATGCACTGCGACTAACAATTTTGGCAAAGAACAGAAAACCATAAAACTAGTTGTTTTAGGTAAGAATAATCCGAAATTTAAAGAACTAAAACTAATTTTTTAAACTTTTAACAGTTTCAGAATAATTAGAATAGTTAAGATTGTAAACTTAACTATTCTAAAAAAGATTCTTCATTGATTCGGAAGCTCGAATTCGATGAATTCGTGCTTCGTTATTAATTCCTAGAATTGTGCTCCTTTGCAAAAAATTATGAGTTCTGATAAAATTGTGTTAAACTACGTCTAATATATCGCATTTATTTTTCCAGAGCCACCAGCTTCCCCATTTGATGTCGTCGTACGGCAAATTGAAAGATCAGAAGCTACCATACAATGGAAAACGCCATATGCTGGCAACAGTCCCATTAAAAATTACATCATACAATACTGGAGAGATACGGGTAATTTTTTAAAAAAAATTGCATTGGATTATGTTGTTCGAAATGTACTTTCTATTTCATTTAATTGTTTTAACCATTTAATTGTTCTAAATGTACTTTCTAAGAAGCATTGAAATTAATTTAAATCAAATTTTAATGGATATAAATAGACTGAAATGTCTATAAATCATAAATTTTGCTGGTTATATGTTTAGAAATTCCTTCTAAAAATAGTTCAACATACACAATACTAAGCTGATTTAAAAAGTATAAGTTTCCATGGAGTGAGCAAAGCGATCTAAAATGAACTGTAAAATGAGTTCTAGGTGTTGACAAACGCAGTGAGCAAGGAGTGAGACACCCTAGCAACTTAACCAATTCTTATACTAAAATTATTATTTAATTAAGGTGAAAAACTCATAATTGCAACTGCCATTAAATAACCCTGCACAAATTATAACCTTTTACGTTGTGCTCCAACAATGTTGTTCATCCTGTATGTACAAAAACAGGATTGGTCCAAATGAGTACCAAACTTGGACATTCTTGTGACTAGGGAAATGCACTGTAAAAATTTTCATTCTAAAATTATGGTAAAATAACTGGCAGCTGTCTGTCCATCCAATTAACCATAAAGTTTATGGTAACGAACATTTTTTTCCTTAATGGTTTTGAAACCATTTACAACTAGCATTTTCAAAAAACGCAAAAAAGAAACATATTATTTAGCTAGACATAGGAGCTCAACTTTTCGGAGGATTGGAGAGTGCCGGATACTGGAAATTCTTCATGCGTTGAAACGAATGAAGAAAATATTGTGGTGTTAACACTAGGACTCGAACTCCAGTTCTGCCGGTCATGAGAGTGACAGATAAGCCCACTCGGCTATGATATATACTCAGTTGCAAAGAACTAAGTAGCTTTATTAGGTGGTTCTAGTTGGTGCGATAAAATTCTGGTTGTTTAACCTTATTAAGTGAAAGCAGTTAATAAACAGTTTTTCTCAAACTTTACAATTTGATTACCATTTTATTTATGGTTATTTGACTGTTGTGAATAAATATGGTAAAATAACCATTCAATAAATTGTTATTTAATCATTTTTTCCGAGAAATTTCTAACAGTGCGCCAAATGGAAAAACTTCGGTGGAAGATGCATAAAATCGCTTTGATGACTTCTAGAAATTTAGAAAAATTCTCCATAATAGATATTTGTTGCTAATTCGATGATAATTAATTTAAATTATTTATTTTTATCCAGGTTCCCCACCTAAACTTCTAGAGGAATTAGTGAGCAGCGAAAAAAATTCGCACGTTTTAAGGGGTCTCAGACCAGGAATGTCGTACTTGGTAAGAGTCATAGCCGAAAACGAATTTGGTTCCAGCAGCCCTTCCGTTCCTTTTCGCTTTTCAACTGCAGAAGATGGTGAGTTGAATCCTGAATTTTCTTTTGTATCAATCTTCTTTTTTCATTGTATTCCGTAATCACTGCTCTCAACTTGCATGCTCTTAGAATCTCTCTATAAAATTAAGTGAAAAATCTATATACAATAGGAGACGCAAAGTAAAATTTAAGCAAAGAAATATTTTTTTTTTGTATCAAAGCCAGACGAATCGTTTGGGAGGAAGGTGGGTTGCTTGTGGTAGGAACTATGAGAACCTTCCAGTTTATCGAGACAATAAAACTGGTTTTGAAGATTTTTATTACAGCTGCATCAATAATTATTTTTCAGATTTTAAAAATGTTTTTGTTAACGTTAACGCTTCCTCACACAAATATTAATTTGTGGCTTCAATTTTGATAAAAACTTTAAGAATATATGCTAATCGGGGGTATCCCATAAGCTAACCAGATCAGCTTCACGCTCTTAAAATTATTGACTAAGGCTGAACCAAATTATATCCTTTAAATTAGCTGTAATCTTAGTAATATGTCAAGTTTAAAGAGTAGGGTAACTTAGAAATTTGTCTTCCGGGGCTTAATACCGTTCAAACCTATTAGATACACTGATTAATTTCAAAAATGCGTTTTTTATTATATTTAATTCATTCAAAAATGAGTATTTATTATAAGACTGTTAAATAGTAGCAAATGAGTATTCCTCTTTCTGAGAAAGTATTTACGATATAATGCGACTAAATTAGTTTTCGTACACATGATAATTAGAATGTAGAGTTGAATAAGCGTCATAAGAGCTAAAAATGATTATTCTGATACAAGTTTAAAAATTCAAAGTGGAGAAATTAAATGGGGTTTTAAAAATGACCCAAAAACATAATAAAAAAAGAAAGAAAGAAACATCATTAGGGTACTGCAAAGCCCGTGTTTACTTAAAAATAAAAATCACTTGCAATTTATTTTCCTCTCTGTTGTTGCAAGAGCATATTAATAAATTTATTTCTAACCGTTAATAAAAAACTGTACTGAGTTCATTTTTATGATAACCATATGGTGTTCAAATAAATTAATTAAAAAAAGGTATAAAAATTTATATTTTTTTATTAAAATTAAAATTATGTTTGAATATTGAGTTTCGGCGTTCTTTGAAGTACGATTGTTTAGGGGTGTCCGCGCTTTAGTTGCAATTCCTAGCCATGAAGAAACAAACTACTTCCAGAAGAAAATTGCGTATTTTTTTAACTTGATTAGATGATTATGTTCAACTGAATATGATGTAACTCAAAACGTTTTGCAGCAAATTTGTACAACATTACGTAAGCTGCAGTAGTGCATATTCCCTTCAAAAAGTTTAAAATATCTAATCTATAAACTAATTTACAATTTTTTTAACTAAATTACGTGATAGTTGGTGGTTTAATGTTTCTAAAAACGAAACAGAGACTTGCTTTTTAATTAAAATTTTTATAATCCTTTAAATACCTCGTCTTCGAAATTTTATATGCAAATTTTATAATGTAGTATGATTTTATCTCCTTCTACAAGTTCAATTTTTATTGCAAATTATTGTAAAACCGTGACAGTGTTTTTTTTTTTTAAATTTATTATGATATATTTCCAAGCTAACTCTTGCAGCTCCTTCAGGATATCCGACCGATCTTAGTGTCTTTTCCAGTGGTCGGCATGAGCTTATAGTCCGATGGAAGGTAAGTTGAACAATTTAAATGAATATTAAATGAAAAGCTCTTTAGCTTATTCTCATTAATTCTCCCCTCCCCCCCCCCAAAAAAAAAAAAACTAAGTTGCGGCTTAAATAACTATTTCATCTTATGACATTAAACAAGTACCTTTAATCATGTGTTGTTTTTTTTTATCAGGCATCATCACCTGATAAAAGGAATAATACTATTCAAAGGTACATAAGCTTGGTCTGCAAAATGATCATTTGCTCCTTGCACATGCAAAGAAACACGTTTAATAACCATCTAACTAAGCAAATTGCAGACCTTAATGTTACTAAGCAATAAATTACATGTTTAATAATCACATTGTTAAGCAATGCTTATAAACCACATCACAAAGCATAACAACTCATATTGTTGTAATAAAACTTCTCGAAATATATGTAGTACTTTCAATTATATGCCTTTTTTGAAAGGCACCAGTGCTTGATCGATGGAATGGCTCTATTTAAGGGTATGATCTTGGTTTCCGGAGTCATCATTCTTTTGGCCCTTTGGTTCAAAGAAGCAACTGTAATACTATACATTTAAGCAAATTAAAGCTTACGCAAATTACGCGTTTAGTAACCACATTATTAAGCAAATTACAAAAACTTACAAATCACATCACAAAGCTCAGCAACTCATAATGTTTTAAGTTAATTTTAGAGAGATTATTATTAGTAGTTGTAATTTTGTGTCCTTTTTTTTTCGCCAGGCACCAGCGCCTGATCAACGGAATGGTGCTATTCAAGGATATGAGCTTGGTTACCGAAGTCATCATTCTTTTGGTCCTTACATATTCAAAGAGGCACGTCTAGGTCCCGGAATGTTGCAAGAGTATGTGCTGGATGATCTACAGGAGGAAACTGAATACGAAGTTGTCATCAGAGCCTATAACAGTGCTGGCAAAGGACCAATATCGATGCCGGTGATAGGAAAAACGAAAGAAAAAGGTATTGCTCTTAAAGTTATTTAACTTTGCGATTTAAGAGATGGAATTAGCATCATTTTGAACAATTCAATTAAATAATAATTTCTCGGTAACTACACCATGAATAAATTGCGATGGAGTGCGGTCAATATGTCAACGTGCCTCGGCAAGAATGAGTTCACTACTAACTATAGCTTCCAATTTTTTAAAATGCTTCAGTTCTAAGTCGAAATTGCAGTTTTTGATTGTAGATCAGTGCGTGCAGCGCCATCTTCTGTTGGCAGTTCCACTCTTATAAGGAAAGGCATCATACATTTTTATAAATTTTGGGAGCAATATCAATAGCTTGTTGTGTCAATGCTTTATAATCATATTGTTGTAATATAATTATATTATTATTATATTGCGTATTGTTCCTTGTAGCAATGTCACTACAATGTGCTGAAGTTATTTCGAAATTTCAATTATTTTATATAACGTAATTTTGCAATTACTAGTCGAAACGTTGTCTATGGCTACCAAAAATAACAATATTTAACGAAATTTCACATGTAATACTATATTGAAATTAATTTTAATGTGATGTTTTCTTTTCTTCTAGAAAATTCACAATGGTGAGAAAATTGTTATATTTTTAATGAATAATTATATTTTCTGAAGTATACTTTGGTATTATTTTCACGAACATCAAAATTAAGCATTGTTTAAAATCCAACATAAATTATACTTCGATAATCTTGTACCTTTAAAGTACAGGTGCTGGAGCGTTTGTCGCTCATATTGCCCCTATCATGTCGTTGATCGCAATATTGTGGAGGCTTAGCTAACAGCTAACTGATGTAACAGCTGTTTGCAACAGCCATAAAGGTATCTTGATGGTTATTAGTGAGATTTTGTAAAGCGTTACCGTTTTCACCTTATTCTAAATTTTTTTAGCTTGTCGGCGTATGAGCAGAAAATTCGCTTAAAATCGCAGTGCCACTAAGAGTAGAAAAAAAGATTAGCTTTATGGTTGACACAAGACAACCGCTATGTAAAATCCCTCTATTTTTTAATTTATTTATTTATATATTTATTTATGTACTTATTTATTTATTTATTTATTCATCGCAGTTGGTTTGTTGTCGGCCTTCTGAGCCCAAGTCTGCGGGTTCGATCCCCGGCCCAGACACCGGATTCCTCAGCGGCAGAAAATCCTCAGCGGCCATGTCGTATGATTATGCAGCATGTAAAAGATCCCTGGAGTGCCTTATTGGCTCTTGGCATTTCCGGCAAAATTAAATTCCTAGTGCACTTTAGCATCCAAATAGTGTCTCGGTGCTGCCATCTAGTGTGGCAGAAACTAGACGTCCAAATTAACATGGCCAACGGTATCTCACCCATTGAGGTGGTCTTAAAAGAGTGGATACCACTTCTGGAGAACGCACTAGGTCTGCTCATCGGGAAGACTGATTGTGCAGCTCATGGGAAATAAAAAAATTTATTTATTAATTTTTTATAACATTCTATAATGTATGTCTTGTAATTTTAAAGTTATATTTGTGCAGCGTTGTAGAAAAAATATTTTAACTTAATTCTAGATCGTTTTTATAAAAACGAAAGAAAACTACAAATGCTTAAACTAATTTTTTTTAATTAAGTCTAATTTTCTTGAAATTTACTTAAATGCTCTTCCGCTTTTATTTTAATTTCAGGAAATCTAGTTCCTCCCGTACTTTGGATAGAATCGAGTTCGGCGACAGCGATTACTCTAAAATGGTCTGGTAATGAGGATATCAGAAAAAGTGATTTGCGTAAGAAACCATTTTGATTAATTTTATTTATGTTTTATTTTATTTTATGAATTTAATAAGACATGAAGTAATATTTCAGGAATTCAATCCGATTTTAATTAGTTTTGGTACAAATTTGAGAGTTTTATTTTTTTACTGTTTATTGATGTTTAGATTTGAATGCCACAACGTTAATTGATATGACTATGTGAACTTTGTAGGACCGATGTAAGTTTCCTGTTTTAGATAAATCGCGTCCCAGGAATACCTAACAGACTTTCGGCTGTCTGATGCTTCATCCTGCTTGTTTATAACCATTAGCAATTTTTTAAAATATTTATCGTTAGGTTTAATCACTAATCATACATTTGTATTAAGAGTATTTTGTTAATAATTATTGAGTTTAACACTATTCCTCAGTAATTATCTAAATTACTAATCGTTAGAGTTATTAATCACTGCTCTTTAATTAGAGTAACTAATTATTAAATAGACTAACGCTTGATATAATTGTACAATTGACAAAAAGAAGGAAAACCCCGTAGGAAAACCGAGTGATTCCTAATGTACTGGACTGTTTCATGGTTCAAGTTAAACAATTAAGTCTAATAATTATGTATTGGTAAATAATAAGTAGGGTGACCTGGGGTAATTCCTGTTCAAAAAATGCAAACATCTATTTTGTGAAAAAACTATTCAAAATAGAATTTTAATATTTACTGGAAGTTTGAGGCTATATGAGATGAATCCCATGCTACCTTCTTTTGTTTTAAAATTTAATTAGAATTTAAAAGATTTTAAATTTTTAGTGATCAGCAATGATCTAACAATGTACACACATAAAATTAAGAAAGAAGCAAGGTAAGACAAACCAGAAATGGCGTAAATCAGAAAACATTTGTCTTGTATACAGTTAAAAACAAATTTTGTGATTACAGCTAAAGTATATTTTATAGTTGTTGCACTTAATAAATATGTACTGTTATTTAAGAAAAGACAATTAGCTATTTATTAGCTATTTTTAATACTATTCATAAAAAGAAATGGCAATGATCAGGAATTACCCCAGTGATCAATAATTACCCCATCTGTAGGGGACAACATTTGATATAGTTACCTGTAATCATTTATAATGTTTACAGAATGTGTGAAACAATTGAACAAAAGCTTACACTATTTTCATATTAAAGAGAAGGAAAGTAACTCAAAATATTTATTATTAAGAGAAAGAGGAGGATCTTTGCAGAAATGTGCACATTTCGAAACCCTTCTTTGAAACGGAAATTACAGAAAGCAGTTTAAAAGACATTTGTTTTGTTAGACTAAACAAAAAACTATTATTAAGTAAATGTAGTTATACCTTAGTAAAGTGTACAAGCATTCTTGTCCATGTCTCAAATTTAAAAAAAAAAAATTTTTTTTTAAATAAAACTTAGGTGATCATTATTTACCCCAGAAACAGAGTGATCGTGAATCACCCCGGGTCACTCTAGTTTAAAGAATCGAATCTAAAAGCATAGTTTTTGAAGTTTTTTAAAGAGGTTTGTTTAGAGCATATGATACTTAGTTATTTATTTAAAATAATAAAGCATAAATGTTTAAAGTCAATAAACTAAAATCCTTCGAAGTTAAATCTTTCATGATATAAATAATATCTGCCATTGACCGTCTGTGGCAATCTAAAAACATTTTATAACACGCAAGTAATTTGTGTACTTAGAATAGCTGTACTTACTTCATACGTGATGTGGAAGGTAATGGCTTCGAAAACGCGGCTGGCTTGACTCATATCTTGGAATATTTCCACTTCTAAGAATAAATCGATCGAATGCCAATTACAGCTTTGGGTGCGACAAGTCACAACGAAAATTATTTAATGTGTTAGAATCTGAGAATTAATCTATAGATGCTAAGTAATTGGAAAATGAATTTTTAGGCTTGAGATATAGACTTAATTATCATATTGGTGATTAAAAAAAAAATTCTATAAATTCTGTAGATTCTAATGTATGTGTTTTAACCAATTATAAAAATATAGTAAATGTAAAACCAAAATGGATATAAAGGAAATATATTTCTCCTTGTTCTACAACTAAGGACTTAGTTCATCCATCTTTTTATTTCTTAAATATTTCAATTGCATGAAAGCGGTGTAAATTTATAAAATTTTCATATCAAATTGATGCCTGCTTTCTTCACAGAATTTGTGGCATTACAATTTTACTTTGAAATTCACCTAACTGTCAAAACAAATTATTATACCACAGAAAATTAATTAAAAATACTGAGAAATATATTATACTTATTTAACATTAACTTTTCTTAAACCATTAATTTAATTCATTTGAAAATATAACTGAAATGATTGTGAATTGAATGACACTAAGTTAAAAAAAAACATGCTGAGCCAAGCCATGGGCTCTATAGAATCATATTAGTAACTGAATAAAACAGATTCAATTTATATAACGCTTTAATTACATCAAAAAGTAAAATAAAAATGCTATATATAGCATTAACCATTTTAAGCTAAGCATAGTAATTTTATAAAATGTGATACTATTTTCACTGAAATATGTTTAAATTACATTAAGACTCAAAAAAATTTCGTGCATGAAAAATACTATATTTAAGAAACAAAATGGTGCGTATACGCACCAGTCAATAAACAAACGGTCAAATCAATAAACAAATTATATAATTGAACTCTAATTTTTTATGACATTTGTTTTATTTCCATTTTATTTACAGAATTCGTAACTAACTTTAATCCAACATAAAAGCATATGATTGATCTTAACTGGAATAATTATAAAATTTCAAAAGTTGAATTTGTCAATAACCGTTTCAAGTTGCTTTTTTAAGAAAAGAAAAAAAACTAGCATAGTTTGAAAAAATTTTAACAGAAAGTGTTTACTCTAATTTTCTACAAATATTTTATAGACGTCTTCAGAACCTTCAAAAATAGCCGAAAAATAGAATTAGTGAAAAATATAAGTCACAGAGTTAATAAAAAAAACATTTATTGAAATTGTGTGTTTACTCACCTTTGGCCGAAAATGAATTAATTGAAAGTAGATAGATAATAAATACACCAATAGCTCAGCATATATTGCCAGCAATAGAACCTATAGCACAACATGCTTGGCATGTTTAAGGGAACAACTGCACAATAACGCACGTAGTAGGATAATGAGGTTCATTCTACCAATCTTACAAGCATATGTCTGTTGAGGATTAAAATTTGATAAATTGTATAGCGATGAGAGAAAGGAACCCTAAAATCGAATTATTGTGCTTCAGCAGAATACGAGCGATTTGAAAACGTAATGAGATAAATCAGCTAGGAACCTTAAATCGAAGTTGGTTACTAAATTTTAAACCTAGGTTCACAGAGATTTGCCTTTTTCTTGGACTGCTGCGTCTAGTTCTTACATTTCCTAAATCAACACTTGTAAAAGCGGTCATTAATTATTGCATGTTTAATGTCAACTTGATTAAGCAAAAGGAGACAAAAGACCGAACGGAGAAATGTGAAACTACTTTGTAATACGAAATTAAAAACCGATATATGAAGAGCAAAGAAGTAAGATCGCAAAGGTAGATCGAGAGCGCAAAAATAATATTTACAAGAAAAATAAACCTTCGGATAAAATGTATTTAATATAGATCGTGCTATTGTTATTCGAATTTAAATTTGAAACCAAAAAAATACCAACTAATATCTGCTAACGCAATTTTTGATAACCTGTGTGTAACAGAAATCCCTTATAATATGCATTTACACCTTAAAATAATGACATAATTAAATCAATGCCAATTTGATTCATCTATTCTTCGATTTTTCGATATTAAAATCTATATCTACATAATGTAGAAAATATTTGAATTTATCCATCGTTTCAGGTTATTCTTTGCACTATAGAGCTGAAGGCAAAAAATGGGAGGAGAGATTCATTCCAAGTTCTCATAATGGACCTTATGTACTCTCAGATCTGGAGGAAAACACTCTCTATTATCTTTACTTGCAAGCGATCTGTGGCAATGAACAGAGCAATCCTTCGATGACAGTGAGCGTTAGAACGTCTGGTAAGAATTTATTTCTGTGTATAATAACTTGAAGACTCTGATTAACTTTCAGTCATTCATTCCATCTGGGATATCCAATACATAATTCCATTTAAAGGAAAGTTACTCATGCAAAATTCACACTCATTTCAATGTCAAAATTCAATGTCAATCCAGAAAAGCACAGCCAGGATCATTTTTGTTACACAGGCTGTCTCAGGATTATTGGGACAAACTTTAAGGGGAGGTAAGGGACAGCATAAGTATTCACAGAATTGCATAACAACCCATGGACGGAAACATCATGGAGAAGTAGTGTTACAGGTACAAAAAGCAAAGAGATACAAGACCGAGATCATCTGAAAAATTTATTAATCCAAGATATTGCATGCGCTGTGATAGATGATTTGTGAAAATGTCAGAAAATATGTTAAAAGTTTTTACCATAGCTAGAGATGCATGCATTACAACGTCGGACCATGGTTTCATGGATTCGCTCAAATACACCTGGATTTTGTTGGATATCTGCAGCAGTACAAACGATTCTTGCAACCATTTCGGATACCGTGTGTTGCGGTATCACTTTTCAGTAATTCCAATAAATGAAATTCATGCTGCTTAAATCACAAGAGCGTAGTGGCCGCCGTGCCCAAATCTTGCGAACAACGACATCTAGCGGCGAATGAAGACGTTTCAACCACGGGTCGCTATGCAAATCTGTATTCTTGTGATGTCTCCTACCTTCCTTTAAAGTTTGCTTCAATAATCTTGCGTCACCCTATATGTCTTACCCATTCACTTTCAAGTTCACACTTACATGTTTTATCCATTTAAGCAAATATCTTAAAAGATTTAGTTGCTGATTTATAGTTTCTTTAAAGAAACATTTGTGTTTCCAAGTGCCTTTTGTGTACTTTAAGTTTCCACTTTGGATGAAGATGATCCTCATTGATACATCCAGAAAAACCGTTTTAGAGTGTAGTAGGGTTTAAAAAGCATCTAATGGAATTTGTAAAACGAAACCAATGCAATATTTTTGTGAAAAATCTTATTTTAAAAGAAATTATTAACATTTCTTAATAGGGAGATTTTTTTTACTACTTTTAATTAAAAAGCTTAGGGTACTTTTAAGTATACATAATACAATAAGCCAAATTAGTTTATGAAGGGGATATCTTAACATCGAACTGTCCTCTAACCAAATAAGCAAATAAATAAGTTTGTAAGAAGGTTTTGGATTTTTCACTAGAAAGCAGAACAATACGCAGAAAGATCTCACACATCGTGTACATCGAAATCGAGGGGTTTTTTTTTCTTCACTAAAAACACTGTTTTGAATAATTTGAAAGTAGGGTTTATTATTATATTACCCTAAAACCTGTCATTGTTTCAATCAGATAGTTTTCTACTCTCGATTTCATTTCTCCACTTTCAGATCAATATCATTTAAGTATGTTAAGACGTTAGAATTTGAGGACGGCAGTATCAAACATAGGTTCATTTTAAGAAGTAAAATATGAAAAAGTTATAAAAGCATTAATATAATGTCTAAATTTATGTCTAAAAGGTAAAATTTTTAATAGTTCATCTTAGTCAATGCTCATTTATTTCAACATAGCAAATAATATGAAAATACGCAAAAAAATTGTACACCACTTAGTTGTTTCTAAGGTTCAATTTTTTTTCTTCTTAATTTCAGATCCAAGTTTCGAGCGTTCCTCCATGACGCAGATGCAAGAAGTATCCCACCAAACCACATTGGTCATATCTCTTAGTGTAGTCATATCCTGTGTTGTCATTGTATGTGTAATAGCTGGAGCATGCGTGTATGTAACACGTGTCACTAGTCACAGCAGTCTAAAAAGAGATGGACATGCTTTGAGTGGTAATCAATTGAATAATAAATTCTCTGCATACATAATGCATTTTACAGCCAATTTTTTTCTTAAATTAAAATAAAAATGAAGGAACTCTAAGATTTTAAAAAAAAAAAATTGAAGGCTTCTGAACGCTTTTTTGCCTGTTATATTTCAGTAATTTTAGTAGTAATGCATAAAACCCAAGTTGGTTAAATCAACGATAAACCAAAAGATGGAGGTTCTCTAAGATTTCAAAAAATTTTTTTTAAAGATTTCTGAACGTTTCATTGCCCGTTAACATTTAAGTAATTTTAGTCGTAATGCATAAAACATAAGACCAAAAACCCAATTAAATCATCACATAAACTACCCCTGTATGCTATTCTGGAATGAATAATGTTTGACGCCATCAAAATTTTAACTAACACACACCCACACACCATCTACTAATAGATTAACTACTATTCAGCTTCTCTTATTGAAATCTTATTATAATTTCCTAACTATACTGAGGATAACTTTTTAATAACGAATGGTGGTGATGTGATTGTTTGGCTATAGCTATTATAATGGCATTCATTTTATGAATGACACATTTAAAAGTGAAGGTTATAGCAATTATAAATTATTTGTGTCATAAATAATAGTAATACTCGTTTATTAATTGCTACGTAAGCAATAGAACTTTTGCCATCTAAACAATGAAATATAAATGCAAATATAAATAAAATTGGAAGCAAAAGTTGTTAATGTATGTTATACAGGGCGATTCAAAACGTTGGACCAAATTTATTTAGTTTGTATTTTATAAAATATAACTTTGATATAAACAGTCTACATACTGAAAGAACGAGAAAATTTCGAAGATTTGTTTACTAGCGTTAATAATCGCGTTAACGGCCACTAGGGCAGTGGTAGTGTAAACGATTGTATAAGAACCATGTGGTCTTGAGTCTCATCTTAATTTTAATTTTACGTAAACTCTTTTTTCTTTCAGAATTATTCGTATTTTTTAGTTTTTACGCCAGATCTTCATTGCTATTATATCACTAGGTCCTATAAAACAGTACGAAACCAATGCGAACTGTCAAGGAATAACACAGCTATTTCATTTTCATGTTGGTAACCATTTAGAGTCAAAAGAGACAGCATTGAACATTTATAACCAGAGTCTTAAAAATTCTTTTTATTGGTATTTAGGTTGCTCTTGATAAATTTATACCTCACTAAATACTATTCATTAAACTGAATTAAACTTTTTGAACAACTCTGTATATTACTATAGTTACGGATTTATAAATATGTGTATAATTTTGTGATTATTCTCTTGTTATGAGGTTAAATACCTCAGAATGAATCCAGATAAACAGTTCAATTAGAAAATTTGCAAAAAAGTCGTGTAATTCTAATGTAAATCAAAAAGAAACTTATTTCTTATGGAAAACTCGATTAGGCGATATTTTTGCCGACTTCTCAATAATATTGGCGACTTGCTCAGCACGCATTATGCAGCTACTAGTTCGATTAATTCAGAATTGGCCATTTTTAGATTTGAGTTGCTGAACTTTCTTATCTTAAACCTTCACAACTAGAGCATGAATATTTGCTATATGGATTTAAAGCATGAAAAGCAACACAAGCTTTCATTTTTCTTTTCAGATTTTGCAGAGCAACCTTCAACCTCAAGAAGTACTCCCTTGTCTAGACACACATCTAACTTTCGCTACGTGGACGTGAATTCTCGTCCCCTTTTGTGGTGTTCGACACCTGCTCCACCAAATGACTATCCTTCACCCTATGCGACGTTACCTCTGAGGCCCACACCTATTTCCAAGAGGTGGCACAGTGAGGATGGAATGTCCCCTGCAATTTCAGAAAGAAGCGAATCCCTCATTAACCAAGTGAGTAGTTACA
Organism: Parasteatoda tepidariorum; assembly: GCF_982258835.1. Classification (NCBI taxonomy): domain Eukaryota; kingdom Metazoa; phylum Arthropoda; class Arachnida; order Araneae; family Theridiidae; genus Parasteatoda; species Parasteatoda tepidariorum. The sequence goes on from NC_141764.1 coordinate 60,422,993, forward strand.
TATTTGTTTTTCCTAATATGCACTAATATACTATCCTAATAATCCTATCCTATAAATAACTATCCTATATAATATCCTAATATACTATTAAGGATGCCAAGTTACCAGTTACTGAATTAAATCCTGCAAAAATTCTTCAGCAACAGGATTTTTTTTCAAAATATTATCTTAATGCAAGAATAGAGTATCCAATTTCAGTATGATGACTTGCATTTTCTCCAAATCAAATCTCAACGAATGTTCAGAATTCAATCTTTTTTTTTCTCTTAATATTATTACACTGTTTGAAACTTCGGAATGAGTTGAAGAGGCGATATCTCTTAAATTTGCTGCAACCCTAATATGGAACCAAGTTCAACATCATTATATATCCTTCTAACTCTGTTACACAATACTACAGCTCAACTTGAACAGAGACTTGATTCAAATTGGCAATTTACTAGGGCTGCAGTTACTTTTTACTGTATTATGGTGTTAACGCTTAATAAGATATACTCAATTCTAAGAAATAAAGTTAACACCCGCCATGAGTGGGTGGTAGTGGCGTTCATCACGCGCCACGGGAAATAACAGTGCATTCTCGTTCTCTCTCTGCACAGAGAATCACGTGGGTCAACCGCTCCACTCCAGTCCGCCAAAGACGCTTTGTTGTTTCTTATATTAAATATAAAAAAAATTTTGAATCTTACAGTCCACTGCTGCAGTCATTTTGCAACACACACATAAAACTCCCTCCATATGGTTCAAAGTGAGAAATTGAATCAGTTTTTAAGAGTGTATTTATTTCACAGTTTTAGCTCCAAATAGAATTAATATTGAATTTTCAAATGGTTTCTATTTGACACTTTTTTGATTAAAAAACTTTTTGTAACATTTAATGTTGACTGTAAAAAAAACTGTTATATTACAAAGTAAAGCAGATTCGAACTTACTTACGAAGTTAAGCCTACCTTACAATTTAATTTGTTACATCTAGCATTTCAATTTATTATATCTAATAAATCTTCTTTCATATGAACATACCTCTTATCATCTATATAACATATAGATATCACGATAATACACAGATTTGTAGAACCACAGGTTCCATGAATATGAGAATAAAACTACACCCTGATAAATTTCTCTCTTTTATTTCTTTTAAATTTAGTTGTTAGTCATAACTATTGTTATAAACTGTCATATTGCTATTAACTGTCATAGCTATTGTTTATAAATAATTCTAGTTCATAAATTTCAGTACTTAGTATTGCTTAAAATTTGTGCAATTATATCTGAATCCAGCTCTTTCACCACTAAACTCAAACCAACCAACCTATCGTTAGCTTAAAAATTTAGCATTTTTATCTTAAACGAAATAATTGTATTACATAATATGTAATAACTAATAGAGACTTACTTTATTTTTAATAGCGAGTTGAACTAAACGAAGACAAAATGTCAAACAGCAAGGAATGAACTTATGAGGGAAAATTAAAACTTTTGAAAGGATCTCAACTTAAAGTGGATTGTAAAAAAATTAGTCTCTGAATGAAGTACAAAGTAATTTTGAAGATATTTGGAATCCAAGGCGAAAATAATTCAGCTGTTTTAGATGAGTGTTATCGATAAAAGACGACACGAATATACGTGGAATTTTCAATAACAACTTTTTACGTTATTTTATGTAAATATACTGTTGTTTAAATGCTATAAGAAAAACTCACCATTGTTTTTCTTCGAAATAACAAATGGTAAAGACACATCGATTTGTAAAAAAAAGCGTTGTTAGTAACTTTTTCAAATTGATTACGCCCTGTATTTTCTTAATGCATTAAAACGAATTATTTAGCGTAATTGATTATCGATTAACTCATAACAACAGAAGAAGGCAGTCTTTGTGTTTATGCTTTGGTATGTGACTGTCTTCAAGTATAGCAATGGATACAATGGTGCTAGATCAACTGACCAAGTTGCCATTCTCATTTTTATGCAGAGAGTTTAAGTCTACCTATGCTTAGTAACTACGAGTAAAAAGCACCGAAAATAAAACTATAATGTGTGGAAGCCATTCATTTCAAACTGGGTTGATATGACTGATCCATTATTGCATTTACAACCTCAACTGTATTTTTTGAAACTGTGAACAGTTCAGAAAAAGTTTATCTAACTGAAAATATATTTTTGTCATATAATAAAAATAAAGATTGCTATTAAAGAGGTTTATAAATGAATAAGTTGTACAGTTGTAAATTTTGTGTAGCTATATTGTTATAAAGACATTTCCTTGAAAGAAAAATTATTGTGAAATGTAGTCTTTTTAACTACTTATTTCTTTTTTATAATCAGTCAAACGTGACGGTTACTTTACTTTCTTGAGTTTTCTGAGTACTACGTTACTTCTCTTAATTACGAATTTCTACGCATTAAAAGTGGTATAATTAAATGAATACTTAATTTATTGCACTTATAAATAATGCACTTATAAATAAGTGCATTGCTGATAAAAGTTTATTTTGTGAGGAAAATTAACAAATTATTGCAAATATTTACTGCAGATTGTTTTCTGTTGTGAAATGCGTTTTTCATTTTATAATGTTGTTTTCTATATTTCTTCATTGCTTAATCATCTCAGTTTAAAAAACTGATAATAATTTTGTATTTAAGATTATTTCATAATACAATAAATAAACACAATTTTTAAGCAACAGTCGCAAAATAGGTAATAGTTTTTATTCAATAATGTATAGATAGGTTGTTAAAATCACTTTCAAAGACGGATATAAGTATTACTGTGGAACCATATTCGCGGAACTATAGATTCCACGAATCTGATCCAGGAATGCTGCTCCAACTGTGAGTGGAGGAATGCTGCTCCAACTCTTATTCTGCATTAAATTATCTGTTGTAAATATCAACTCCAAAGTGACAGTTTTTAATCATTTTTGAGACTTTATATTGAATTTTAGGACCCTAAGTGTTTTGCTCATATTATTGAGAAAAAAAGTTTTTTTCTAGAATTAAATTTTAAAAGAAAACTGCTTAACATTATTTATTTATCTTTAAATTCCTTCCTTCAAATTTTTAAATTAAATTTTCCTATTTGATCTGCACAGCATTGATAAGCCTTAATGCTTAGTTTTGCATTTAAAGTTAATTTTAACGATCATCTAAAATTATGAATTAAATCTTATTTTCTAGTAGCTATTTTCCTGCAAAATTCCAATTGTAGCTATTCTATCCTACTTAATCTTTTATTTATGTTTTGTGTTACGTAAGAAAACAAACTATGTTGTTTTTGTATCTGCATTTTGTATAGAAATTTACTTTAAAACAGAAATATATTTTTTAATGAATGTCTACCGTATAGTTATCATTGTGTAATGTTATCTCTGTAAATAAAACATTGTATTTTTTACGTAGATGTTATATTTTTTATTTTATTGATTAAAAGTTCATGGGTTCAAAGATTTCATTTATTAAATTTTACTAATGTGCAACAACTTTTCGTGTGCATCACTATGTAAAATTTTCTTCGAATTGAATATGGCTGAATTAAAAAGCCTTGTCTTGTGCGTCAGCCTGTGATAGACCCTGTATAACCCCGCCAGAGCATTCCACCCAGGAGCAAGATCAGCAACAAACGTGTTAAAGAAAGCATCAATGAAAAACAAATATTTAATAATATCAGTTTTAAATTACTTTATTTTCTAGAGATTGTTCATAACTTGATTAAGTATTTCATTGAACTAACTGTTTACTGTTGTAATAAATAGAAGAATTTATAATGTATAGAGCTCTGTAATTATGCATACAATTGTACATACAATTGTACATACAATTGTACTAAATATGTTTCGATTAAACTAAAATGATTTAATGACTTTGCATGTGAAGATTTTAAGTGAAAATTTAGTGAATTTACGTAAAATAGCTTTGAAGTTTATAGTTTGACAATAGGAACTTAGATTATGTTTTATGTTTACTTTTAAGCATCTAATTGACGAAATCTAAACTCCCTTAAAATGTTCGGGTCATAACATTTGCATTCTTGGTATCTAAGTTTGTTGTCATAAAGGAAGCTTTCTAAGGTTACATGTCGACTGTTTGTTGCCAGATGCTCTTGGAACTTTCTTTCACTCCAAAAACACTTGCAGATTGTCACTGCCATCTTAGTGCCTGCATCTACTGATATAAATTAGATTCAAAAACTTGACGTGATGAATTAGTATTGTTTAGTTAAATAGGAATAAAATACGATCTTTTTACAAAAAATAAATAAATACATAAAATTTAGAGAAAAAAAACCAATATTTTTAATAAATGACGCTTAGTACCCTTTTCCACATTTTAAAAATCTCAAATTATCTGAAGTATTCAAAAACTCGATTTGAATAAAACTTTCTGAACATTTTGATACTAAAATCAAAATTCGTTGCTTCATAAAAATCAATAATTTATTTGCAGATAAAGATTTAATGCACTAGAAAAAGTATTACTCGTACTACTTATTTTATACTATAAAACCAACATTTTTATTGCACTTTATATATATATTTTTAATAAAATGTGATATTTGCATTGATAAAATTAATACTCACCACCTTAAAAAACAATTCAAATCATCCTAAATGAAACAACATAGAATTCATTTATATCAAAATCACTAGCTCCTCATACGATTTACTTTCTCCATATAAGGACGGGTTCCACGATCCCAAAATCTTCTTACTAGTTCTTTTGCTTCTTTTAATATTCGTTTTGTCAAAAGATTTAGTTTGTTGTAGTCGAAGTTTTACTGCACATTCGGCAATCGTGAAATTAAATCATACAGTTAATGAGACAAACTTATGCTGTACAGTATTCAATTTTTACCTCTACTTATCTACTTTGAGAATAATACAATCTTTGGTATTTTTCATTTAATAACGCCGGTGAAACAGAATACAAGTGAAAACGTCGTTCATATCGACTTTTTAGTGCAAAGTTTTCCAGTTGAAGTTCGTCTCGCTTGAAGCGTTAAATTTGAAGCTTATAATGCAAAGTACTATAATACTTTTCCATTTTATAAACATTACACTCCTCTGATATTTTTTTATAATTAACAATGATGAAGCTTACCATAAGTGCAAAGGTTGTTCTGATTTTGCTTTATTTTTATAATTAACAATGATGAATCTAAACATAAGTGTTGAGATTGTTTGTTGATGAATCTAAACAAAGATTGTTTGTTGATGAATCTAAACAAAGATTGTTTGTTGATAAATCTAAATAAAGATTGCTTGTTGATAAAATTTTTAGGGCAAAGCGCTCAAAGTTTGAATTATTGAAGTTTGTTCAGCACGAAGTGTTAAATGTCAAACTCACAGAATACCATTTAATTCAAATGTCAAGGTACTACACAACTTAATCTAAAACGAAGTGATAGATGCATTTCCCAAATGCAAAAAGGTGTTTTAATTTATTTTACCTAATTAGCATTTTATGTTAGGCCATTGATTTGAAAACATGACCTAAAATCAATAAAATGATTACTTTTACACATCATCGAAAATCTATATGGAGCATGTGTTTTCCTATTGTCTCTCAAATATTTGTTGAATAGCGTATAAAAACCATTTATGTGTCTATACGAACTCCCGCAGCGAAATTTTAAGATGGAAAATCAATTACGCTAATGCAATTTGATTATTCTGCCTTTAATAATCTAAGTTTAACACATCTTAGTGAACAAATATTGATCACATAAAAAAGCCATTTTCATGTGAAATTTTTATTTAATTTCTGATAAACAAGTTTTCCAATTCTATAATGGTTTTGAAGGTCATAAGCAGTAACATTGACTTCATTGGCAATAAGGTTTTGAAAGAGGTTTTCGATTGATGAAGATTTTAATACATAAATAAAAAAAAACAATAAAGAACCACTTTGTAAACCTATTTTAATGACTTTTATTTATAATGTTTAATGAAAATTTGTTCTCTATGTTATTTAATCTTTATATGCCATCTTTCACGTGAACTGTAAAAAAGCAGTGTTGGTTTTGATTTTCATTGTTTCATATTAATAATAAGGGAGTAGTACTAGCAAAAACTGAGGAAATAAATGCATTAAAAATGTATAGATAAAAAAATAAGTATTGTTGAAAAAGTTTTTTCTATATTCGGAAACAATGCGGAAATTAAAATAGTTAAATGATGGCTGCTGTTTGGATACTATAAACACTATTATCATCAGATCCTGTCCTAGACAAAGAAACCCAAACCTTGTTCAGATATTAAAATCATGAATTCGGTTCATGAAAGTGTGTAGAGATTTAAAATTAATAGTCGTAAAATATCCTTCTTATTGCATACATTCATTTGCTTTTGCACCTATGCTTTTGCAAAACTAATTCTAATAATACACAATTCTTCTAACAGTATGAGGCAAATTTTGCTACTGACCAGTTGTAGCATTTTAAACATTGGCCACTTTTTAAAGTAGGTAAACACTTCTTCAAAAATTGAAGATTTTAAGCAATTAAAAAAATTGTTGATTTTGAAAATGTGAGGCATTTCTTTTTAAACTTCCCTGAAAATATGGTAAACAAAGTTTATTTCTAAAACAAAGAAACATTTTCAAAAGCAACGAGAAATAAAATAATGTTCATAATATTATAAAATGTTCATAACAATTCCATATTTATAAAAGAAATAATGAAATGCACATGAGGTGTGCTTTTTCGACGAAAAAAGTGAAGCTCTGGTGGTGACCATCAGATGAATTTTTAATCTCCATTTATTATATTTAATTGGCCGGGGGGCTGCAGTTAGTTTTGCCCTATATCCATATATGGCAACGTTACTTTTAAAAAGTAACGAGTAAAAGTACAAGTATTTTTACAAAAAGTAACGAGTAAAAAGTAAAAAGTTCTTATTTTAAAAAGTAACGAGTAAAAAGTAAAAAGTTCTTATTTTAAAAAGTAACGAGTAAAAAGTACAAGTAAAAGTACAAGTACTAAACAAAAAAAGTAACGATTTAAAAGTACATTCTTAGGAAATCGAAAATTCAAAGTAACTTAAAATTTTATTGAATAATATTCTTATGTTCTTTAATGTTTCTGCAAAATTGTTGTTATTTATTTAATTATTTTTAATTTTGAAAGTTATGGATATTAATTTATTTTTAAATTCGGAGGAATATTATAATATAGTTTTATAATATAATCGTATAATATAATTTTAAAATCAAATATAATTTTAATATCAAACTTTTTATGGATTTGCACGAAAAAGAAATTTTATCTATTGACTTTAATTTTTAGTTTATTATTTTTGTTTAATTAAATTACCATTGATTTAAAATTGTTTTACTCTTTAGAAACGCGTTTTAAAAACACAAACATAAACAAAGCAAACACGGGGTTTCAGATAGCTTTGTGATCTTTGAGCTAGTAAAAAATAATTGAATGTGCAGTATAAGTTGAAACAGAAGGTATTTAAAAACGAAGTTAGCTGTGAATGCATATATATTGCATTCACAGCTTTTTTTTTTCTTTTTCTTTTTTTTTTTTAATTTATTTTTTTTTTTTTTTTTTTTTTTATTTTTTTTTTTTTTAAGAAAGCTTACCGAGTTTTAGAAAAAAGTAACGATTTCATTCGATATTTCCGTTACAAATACTTTTACTTTTTCCCTAAAAAACTAACGAAAGTACAAGTAAAAGTACTAAATTTAAAAAGTAACGAAGTACAAGTAAAAGTACGTACTTTTTACTTGTACCGGCGGAAAATATTTATACTCTTGCTGAAACAATTATTCGAATCTCCATTCAAAAAAGCATATTTCATTTATAAAAGATCACATTAAGTCTAAATACTAATCCTGACTAAATACTATCATCTGCTGCAACAAAATGATTATTGATGTGGCCAAAGCTGTTTTAGATACTTTTGGACAAATTTAATTTTCCTTGCACTACTGGACAAGACAACAACAACAAAATGCCATCTACAGAGGCGTTTTGTTGCAATTGTTCCAAATTATGTAAGGAGTAGTTTATGCATTTGAATATCCTTAGGATGATCTACCATCTTTAGCTAAATACCCCCAACGACCTTTATTTTTTTCATACTCAACAAAATAACAACTAGATGTTATAAATTATTTGAGTGCATAATATTATTTAAGTTTGGCGCAGTATAGCTGTGACATTAGGTCACAGCCTAATTTATAAATATCCTTTTTTTTCTTAATCAATAGTACTAATTCTTTTAATTTTGTAATACATTCTTTTATTTCATCATCTTTCTTTAGCCCCTTAAGCGGTAGCGCATTTTGGACATTCTCCCCCTAAAATTCCTTACCAGCTCCTTAAAAGAGCCCCTTTAGTTCGAGAAGTTTCCACCCTTTTTTTTCTGAGAATTCCACTGGTCGTCGGCATTCTTTCATCTCCGCGTGTTTGTTGTGTTTCTCAACCGTAACTTTTAACGCATAATCATTTTTTCATCTCAACTCGTGATTTTTAGGTAATTTAACTTTAACTTGCACAACATGCACTACAACTTCAATTTTAAGTTTTTGTATCTTATAAAAAGGAAGAGCGCGAAAGACGAAACAGCTTTCGATAATTTGATGTCATATAAGTTGCTGCACTCCGCTTAACGGAGTTTTTAACATTTTTTGCTCCCACCTCCCTAAGGTGGAGAAGCTTTTTTTCGAAGGATGGCCTCTCTGCGCCATCTTCTTTTGATGTTGGGATTCGTTCGCTGGAAATAACTCACCGATCGCCATGATGTCCTTTTCATTACCTCTGATGAATTGCTTGCTAAAGAATTTTCCTTTTCCTGACAAGTTGGATTAATGCTTCATAAAGAATTTTCCTGATAAATCGGTTTTAAATGCCTACCAAAGAACTCTCCTGATAAAATCTCCAGTTTTTTTAAAGGATGATCCGCTGACCAACTACCGGTAGGGATGGAAATCCCCCACGGTCATTTTTTACTCCTGTTCCAGTCATCACTAGTTCCACATCCTTGGCATGGGCCATTCCTAAAATGATGTAGTGCCTCAACACAATGATTTTTCTAGTTTGTTTTTCCTCCAATAAAACAATAGTGATTTTTTTAAAAAGAACTGGACTGACTCCTTTTTCAATACCCAAAAAGTTTTTGTGTGTTTCATCCTAAACTCATCTCCGATCCAGGACTGGATATCTTTGTATGGATAAAAAGGTACGTGCTTTAAATATACTTGGTATATTCTAGGACTGTTTTTGAAGAAGAAGAATTACTATTTTTTTGGGTTAGCCAAACTTCGTAAAATGTACAACTAACTATGTTTCACCCGGCCATTATTATTTTTTAGTTTTCTCTTTTCTAAATTGTTATTTTTTTGCAACTTTTTCATACTTTCTATACCCAACCTTAACAGGGCATCTGGTGCCGTTCCGCTTTTCGGTTGGTGTATATAGTTTTTAATTATATTTATTTTGACCAGGGAATGTGTATTATTTCAAATTAAATTTTTTTACTATGAGTAAAGTAAGATATTATTATTCAATGTTTAATACATTTAATTTCAATAAATTTCTTTAAGTTTGGAGTAGGAAATGAATTGTTTATTTCAATAGTTTTTGATATTAGCCAAATAAACAATAATAAATTATGCAATGTAATCAAAATTTTTTTAATACACTTCATGTTTTGATTAGTTCATTAATATCTTGTTTTGGTTATTTACTAATTTGTTTCATACAATAACCAAATAGATAATTTTTAAGTTGAGATAATAATAATTATTTGTCATAATTTCTGTAATTGAATATTACAATTGTTTTATAATAGTGATTAAAAATAACGATTTTGATTAGGATGATTAATATAAATATTTTTTTGATTAAATAATAAGTAGTAATTGGATAAGATTTGGTAAATAATTTTTCATATAACAATTTAAAAATAAGAATCCTTTTAATTTATAAAATTGATGTTTACATAAATTATTTGAAAAATAAAATTTTTTCACAGCAATTGGTTAAAATAATAATCATTACTTAATATTGGTAAATTCTATGTGTACTAAAAAGTTTGCTTATTATGCTTTTGAATCAGGTCATGTTTAATAATTTAATTGATTATTTTGTTGAAAGGTTATTGAATTGATTTTTAATATGTATTGCCAATGTCTTACTCTCCTATATTGCTAAATTATTAGTGTTCTAATATATTATACTACAATTGATTGGTTTTTGAAAATGTTTGGGTATTTATTTGCACTTTGAAATAATTAATGACAATATTTTTTTTCTAATGGTTGATATTTCTTGTTTATGCAAGTATATCGTTATATGATTAATTTGTAGGGTTACCTAATTTTTTTAATTGTGTTTTTCTTGATATTTAAATTTATTATATTTAAGTTTATACATTATTTTCATGAGGTTATCAAAAGGTTACAATTAGTAATAATACCTGTGTAATTGATACTTTTATCATTTAAATTTTTTCTCATTAGATGACCCCAATTCAAACCCGTAATAGAACGTATTCTAATCCAATAATTATGCCTGACAACGTAAATAACATAGAGGCCAATAGGCAAACCCCTAAATTCAATTTCAATAGTCCAGAATTTTCTGGAAATTCTCAGAATGTAGAGTGGTTCCTGAACCAAATTAAAGATCTAGTAAAATTAAATCAATTTGATAATTCGGCTGCTTTATACTTATTAAAATCAAAATTGTCTGGGGCTGCTCTCACTTTTTTTCAGAATTCACCTGAATGTAGGGTGGTCACAAAGTTCGAGGATGCATGTCAGCTGCTTCAAAATTTTTTCAAATAAGAAGATTCTTCCTCGGCTGACTTGGCAAAATTTCAGGCAATCAGCCTTTTGCCCTCTGAAACTATCAAAAATTTAGAATATAGGATAGATTCTCTTGCCCATAAGGCATATAACTTTATAAATGACCAAACTGCTTTGTCTCGGATAAAAGCCATGCAGTTCTTATCTGCAATCCCTTTGCACCTTAAGGAGACTATTCTCATTGAGGGAATACAAGATTACCGCGAGATGGTCAAAAGGGCCAATCATATTGTGACAATTCAACAATCATTAGCTGGATCGGCTACTCCTTTAGTCGCAGCTCATGCGGTGACTCAGTGTGCTTCTGCTGCACCTGATCAGCTCACCTTAATTTCAAAACAACTTGAAATGTTGGCAACAAAAATTGAGACTATGCAGTCTAATTGTAATATATGTTCGAAACCCCACAGCACTAAATTATGTCCCCTTTTAATTCACCCTGTACAGAACCAGGATCGGGTTGGACATGAACAACCTCGACCAACTCCAAACCTTCACTGTGTTTTCTGTAATAGGTCTGGGCATATCATGAGTGTGTGTCGAACGTATCTCAGACATTTAAGACAAAATTCATTCGGGCCATTGGCGATGCATTCTTTTCCGCCACAGTTCCCCATGGTTTCTCCCAGGTTCACTGCACCGCAGTATCCACCACCACCGATTCCTAGTCAAAATGAACAATTTAGACCGAGGGTTAATAATACTAATTATAGAGGTAACAATCCTTTAAACTCTCGCAGGAGGCAGTAGGGGATGGCCCTGTCTTCTCATCCACCAAACCATCCAAAATCTTTGATATAAATGAGTTTATGTCAAAATCGATGCATAATTCAAATGTTACTATTAGGGAATTTTTGACTAACTGTAACTATAAAGAAAACATTGAACACATAAATATTGTTTCACATGAAATTAATCTTCCTACAATTGCTTCTAACTTTAAAAATGTTAATGTAAATTTTCTACTCGATAGTGGGTCGTCAGTCTCATTATTGACATTAGATACTTTCAATGCAATTAGGGCTCATAATAAAGTAAAATTCTTATCAAGAAAAGTCCAAATAAGAACAGTTAATTCTCAGCTTCAATTTTCGGCGTGTGCTGAAATTTCCTTTAAAATCCATAATAATTTTTTTCGACATCAATTTTTTATTGCAGATATTAAGAGTGATACTTTTCAGGGAATTCTAGGTTTTGATTTTCTAAGAACACATAATGTTCTTATTCAATTCCAAGACGAGTTGGTGCAATTTAGTAATTTTTGTATTCCTTTAAATAATTTTGATAAGTTAGCTTCTAATCATACCAATAATGAACAGATTGATGTAGTTTTAAAAAATAAACTCACAATTGAGCCAGGCGAGACTGCCATTGCCCATTTAAGGATTAATTGTTTTGCTAATCAAACAAATAAAGAAGTGTATTTCACACCTACTTATAATTCAAAAATTAATATTCATCCTTCTCTTAATGTTGTTGACAATAATGTGTTTAATACAATAATCCAAAATAATTCTGATAACACTGTTCATTTAAATAAAGGCTTGAATATAGGTTATATTATTTGTAATTTTGTTGTCCAAAATAGTAATAATGGTAATAATGTAGATTTAAATGATTGTACTAATCTAGAACAGTGTAATTTAATTACTGCTTCTCAGGATATTTTAAATTTAAGAAAAGATGAACTAAAATCTACTGATTTTGATTTAGAACATTTAGACACTGATCAAAAATTAATTCTTCAAAACATTTTATTGGAAAATTTTGCTGCATTTTCTAAAACCATAAAAACTTTAGGATGTACTGATCGTGTAGTTCCCTCTTTAACATTGAAAAATGACAATGCAATAAAAACCTTACCATTTGAAATTCCATATGCTTTAAGGGATGACATTAAACAAGAATTAGATGAATTAGTGGAAGCCGGGATTATTCATAGGCATGTTAGCCATTGGGCTGCTCCACTAGTATTAGTCAAAAAGAAAAACTCAGAGAATAGTCAAGGAAAACCTAAGTATCGGTTAGCTTTGGACTTAAGATTACTTAATGCAGTGGTAGAAAGCTCCACTTACCCTTTGCCTAAAATAAGCACGATAATTAATGAAATTTCTGCTTATAAATTTTTCACTAAGTGTGATATTCGAGAAGCCTATAGGCAGGTTATGCTTCCTGAACACCTACAGGACATACTAACATTCACTACTCCTTTTGGATCCTTCGCTAATAGACGACTCGTTTTTGGCCTCAAAACGGCAGCGAGTACTTTCCAGGCTTTAGTAGACCTAATTATTGAGGAATTAAATACTGAGGGTATTAAAGGTATACATGCTTATCAAGACGATTTCCTAATCGGAGCAAATTCCTTTGAGGAAATGACTAATAGAATATCAGCATTACTCAAAATTCTAACTAAATATAATTTAACTTTAGCTCCTAATAAATGTTCTTTCTTTAAAGATACTGTTGAATATCTCGGTTTTGTAATTTCCCATAAGTGTATAACCCCTACTTCATCCAATATAGCCAAAATTACTTCATTTGCTACCCCTCGTAATGCCAAACAGGTTAAGAAGTTTATAGGTGTGTGTGGCTTTTATCGCCATTTAATTCCAAATTTCGCCCAATTAATTGCTGTGTTGACTAAAGTTGCTACAAAGCAATCTAAATTTAAATGGAGTGACGAACAACAGCGGGCATTTGATGCATTACAGAATGCATTTTTTTCGAAACCTTTTGTTCAATTACCAGATTTCAGTAAACCGTTTTTCCTAAATACTGATGCGAGCAAATTAGGCATTTCAGCAGTTTTGATGCAGGAGCATGAAGGATCTCTTCGCCCTGTCTCTTTTTTTAGTAAGGCTTTGTCCAAGTCTGAGAAAAACTATCCCGCCATCAAATTGGAGCTTTATGCAATCTTTAAGGGTGTTACAGCATTTAAATCTTACCTCTATAATAGAAATTTTACAATTCTGAGTGATAGTAAACCCCTAAAACATTATCGCAAGGTTACATCACCTGCTGATATTATCACACGTTGGTTGCTTGCTTTAAGTGAATATACTTTTGAGTTTATACATATACCTGGTCATGAGAATGTGTTAGCCGACTGGTTTAGTCGTTCTCCTGATCCTAATTTTTGTCAACCTGCTTTAAATAGTAATGAATCTGAACTAATTTTACCTTTCATTGATATAAATGAAGACCATGTAATTCATGCTTTAACTAATAATGACTCCCCTCTTGAAATTTCTTTAGACACATTTAAATCGGAACAATATAAAGATCAAAATATTCAGGAAGTTATTTCTCTTTTAAACAATCCCACTTTAATTAATCAATCTAAGACTGAACATTTCTTTTTAAATGATGGTATATTAATGTATGCCACTGAGGTTTTTCCTCATAAACACAGAATTGTAGTTCCAAATTCATTAAAATCTAAAGTGTTAAATATTTGTCATGTTTCCCATTCTGGTATTCAAAAGACGTATGAGCTTGTGTCTAAAAGATATTTTTGGAAAAGTTGTTACAGTGATACCTGTAATTATGTTAAGTCTTGTGAATTATGTATTAAACATAAACAGTCTGCGAGCAAGCCTGCTCCTTTAAAATCAATGTGGCTACCTCAGAGGCCTGGACAATTTGTCTCAATGGACATTGTAGGACCCATTAAGAATTGTGGATATATTTTAACTTTCATAGATCATTTCTCTAGACATTTAATTTTAAACCAACTAGTCAATTTAACCACTGAGACTGTTTCTAAACATTTAATGAATTATATTACTCATTATGGTAGAATGTTATACCTATTAACAGATCTAGGCACTCAGTTTAAAGCTGAGGTTTTTGAATTAATCAATAAGAAGTTAGGCATAAAATTAGCCCATAGCAGTGCTGCTCATCCTCAAAGTAATGGAATGAGTGAACGCATTAATCAAGCTATTAAGTCTTCTGTTTTAACTTTACATGAGAAAGGTGTGTCATTTGCAACCAGCTTATTAATTCACCAAAATATATACAATGGTTCAATTCACTCTTCAACGAAATTCACCCCTAACTTACTTCATTTTGGTCGTAATTTGGCCTTAATTTTTGATTGTTTTGAAACTAGTGTCGAACCAATACATTTGGATAAATCTCACTATTTATTGGAGACCTTAAATGAGCTCAATATTGCATATGAAAATGCTTACCATAATTCTGAACGAGCACAAGTCAAACAAAATTCGAGACAAGGTGCGAAAGCAAAATTAAGATCACTAAATATTGGTGATATTGTCTATTTAAAACATACTAATGTGTTTAAACCTAAATTTGATGGTCCGTTTACTATTTTGTCAAAATTTAATGATGTAGATTATGTAATCCAACTTTTGGACAATACGAAGGCACCTAAACTAACTGTTCATATAGACCGTTTACGTCTATGTCCTCATAGGAGGCAAAATTTGCTTTTTCATCCCTCTTTGGATACCTCCCCTAGTGTAATTGATAGTGATATGACTCTCCCTAAGGCTTGTCCTTACAATTTAAGAAGTAAATAATTTTTCTAAATAAATTTGTTTGAATGTAACATTGATATGTGTGATGGGTGTTATTTGGGTATCGGTGTATATGATGCTGGCCGTCATATCCGCGGAACATCGGGATCCTGTAGTACTTGTCAGGCAATACCAGTGATTTTTTTTGGTTAAATTTTTTTGATATACAGTTCTTGTAACTAATTTTGTCAAGAATTCTAATTTTTAATTGGATGAGGTATTCAAATTGTGATATGGTTTCTTATGGTGGATGATGAGCAGTGCCCTCCTTGTTGCGACTCTACAAACTTTATAAGTATGGGTTCGTGTTTGTGGTTGTTCATGTCTAACTGATTGCAAT
Source organism: Parasteatoda tepidariorum (assembly GCF_982258835.1). Taxonomy (NCBI): domain Eukaryota; kingdom Metazoa; phylum Arthropoda; class Arachnida; order Araneae; family Theridiidae; genus Parasteatoda; species Parasteatoda tepidariorum. The sequence continues at coordinate 60,438,701 of NC_141764.1, forward strand.
TTTTTTAACAAATATTTCATGTTAATATTTGTATTTTTTAAATTACGTAAACACATAATTGTAATTAATTAATGACGTCTGATTATCGAATGCCAATTTTTTTGTTTTTCGACCCTGTAGTTCTGTACAGTATATTTTTTTTCCTTTTCTAGTATGTCATAAGTCACTATTATTACATACAAATTTTTTTTGGATTTTTGCAGAGTGTGAATTCTCTTTGCATTAGTAATGTATACAAGTACACCTCATTGTACATCTCAAGGTGTCACAACGGTTGTTATGATTTTTTATTGTTTTGTGTTATGTTGTTTTATACAAAATTGTTGATGCTGAGTTTGTTCATTGTATATTGTTCAGCAATTTTTGTTAGGTAATGCTTTTTGTAAGCAATGTGTCAAGGCCTTGTTTTGTGTTTGTTTTGTTTTTAGCAGTTTTTTTGGTCAAAGTTCTGTGAGTCAATTTGTTGTTTTTAAGTGTTAAAATTCCTTGCAGTTTTTGTTAAGTTTAATGTTTTGCCTAGGCTTTTCCTGTTACAACTAGTAAATTTAATTGCAATTTTTTTAAATTTTTTTTCAAGTCTAAAATTAATAATGTTAATGCACTTATTGCTCTCACTAATGACTTTGATTTGTTTCAGGTATACAGTTTGATGTGTACTAAAAATTTTTTTGTCGTTTTAACTCGGATTACTACTTATCAATCTTGTTTGATTGGTTTCAATTTTTTTCTCCAAATTCACTTAATGGATTGATGTACAAAATGTTGTACAAAGTTTTTTTCGTTTAAGCTCGGAGTATTGTCAGTCTACAATGGTAGCCTGATTTTTTTTCATTTGTTTGCAATTTCTCAATTTTTTGTTCATACTAATTTCCAGCAAACAAATCAATTTCTTTTCAATTCCTTCTTACAAGGAATAATTTGAGTTAATGTCCTTTACCTCAAAACATTTGCTTTTCCACTATTACTAAGTGAGATTTTCTTTTTTGAATAATCAATTATCCATTTTACCTCCTTAATGTTATTCTATTTGAGGAAGATTTTCTCAGTCTACTTCATGTAGCCTGAATTTTTTTAGACGGGTGTTATTGCACTTATAGGCATTCACATGCATCAAGGCATATGTTGTTCAAGTTTAATTTATAGTACATGTGTTGACGATTCATTGTCAAAATGTTTGTTTTCATGTAGCAAACAATTAAGATGGTTTTGTGTTTTTTTTTCGTCCATTTATCAAACAATTAACATTGTTTGGCCATCTCACTAATCAAGATGCAGCCATGTAAAGCTGCTTATATGTATGTGTTGTTATGTGTTACTAATTCTTTGTATGTCTTAGGTTTGAGGCACAGCTTTTCTCATTTCAGACTCTTACTATCAAAAAATTTTGATATAGATTGTTATGTAAACATCTGACTATTTGTAAGTGGAGTAGTGGTGAACTGGAGTTGCAGGCTGTTAGAACTTAATTTCATTTATAAATTTTTTTGGATTAATATTTTTTGGCAAAAACAAAAAAAAATTTTCTTCAAAAATTTTTTTTTCTGCAGTGGGGGGTATAATGTGACATTAGGTCACAGCCTAATTTATAAATATCCTTTTTTTTCTTAATCAATAGTACTAATTCTTTTAATTTTGTAATACATTCTTTTATTTCATCATCTTTCTTTAGCCCCTTAAGCGGTAGCGCATTTTGGACATTCTCCCCCTAAAATTCCTTACCAGCTCCTTAAAAGAGCCCCTTTAGTTCGAGAAGTTTCCACCCTTTTTTTTCTGAGAATTCCACTGGTCGTCGGCATTCTTTCATCTCCGCGTGTTTGTTGTGTTTCTCAACCGTAACTTTTAACGCATAATCATTTTTTCATCTCAACTCGTGATTTTTAGGTAATTTAACTTTAACTTGCACAACATGCACTACAACTTCAATTTTAAGTTTTTGTATCTTATAAAAAGGAAGAGCGCGAAAGACGAAACAGCTTTCGATAATTTGATGTCATATAAGTTGCTGCACTCCGCTTAACGGAGTTTTTAACATTTTTTGCTCCCACCTCCCTAAGGTGGAGAAGCTTTTTTTCGAAGGATGGCCTCTCTGCGCCATCTTCTTTTGATGTTGGGATTCGTTCGCTGGAAATAACTCACCGATCGCCATGATGTCCTTTTCATTACCTCTGATGAATTGCTTGCTAAAGAATTTTCCTTTTCCTGACAAGTTGGATTAATGCTTCATAAAGAATTTTCCTGATAAATCGGTTTTAAATGCCTACCAAAGAACTCTCCTGATAAAATCTCCAGTTTTTTTAAAGGATGATCCGCTGACCAACTACCGGTAGGGATGGAAATCCCCCACGGTCATTTTTTACTCTTGTTCCAGTCATCACTAGTTCCACATCCTTGGCATGGGCCATTCCTAAAATGATGTAGTGCCTCAACACAATGATTTTTCTAGTTTGTTTTTCCTCCAATAAAACAATAGTGATTTTTTTAAAAAGAACTGGACTGACTCCTTTTTCAATACCCAAAAAGTTTTTGTGTGTTTCATCCTAAACTCATCTCCGATCCAGGACTGGATATCTTTGTATGGATAAAAAGGTACGTGCTTTAAATATACTTGGTATATTCTAGGACTGTTTTTGAAGAAGAAGAATTACTATTTTTTTGGGTTAGCCAAACTTCGTAAAATGTACAACTAACTATGTTTCACCCGGTCATTATTATTTTTTAGTTTTCTCTTTTCTAAATTGTTATTTTTTTGCAACTTTTTCATACTTTCTATACCCAACCTTAACAGGGCAATAGCCGATACAGTTCATGTGCCATTAAACTCTACATTTAATCCATTTAAATTTATTTCAAAAGTAGAAAATGTTCCTGCGAAACAATTAATAAGTCAGATATGTTTCAAAATTCTATCACAGCTAGTGAAATGTTGGAGGATATGGTAGATTCGTTTTTTTATTTTCAACAACATCGTAACAGGCAAGCTTAAACATTAAAAAAAGGAAATTTTCTTTTCAATTTTTAAACAAAATGACGTAAGCTGGTTTGGTATTCTTTGTGTAAGCATTATAAAATGATGCATCTTACCTTTAACTTTGCTTGAAATAGAAATAGCATATAAAGCGAAGGTGTCTTAATTTAAAAAAATATATTTAAAACTAATGAAAAATTATACAAAATCTATCTGTATATTTTTGGTCAGAGAGGCATCGTCATAGAAATATAAATTTAAGCAAGTTTAAATTTAAATTGGAATTTTACTGCTAAAATTTCAATACAAGTTGATGCATGAACAAGCTTGGGCTTAAAGTTCAATCCACTCATTCGTCAATCTGCATAATAACCTGGTTTAGTACATGTTTAGTGTACTTGTAACCTTCTTTCTTTTAAATATTTCTTTTAATATATTTCTGGTCTTTGAAATATTGTAAAATTTATTACTGCATTCATGCACAATAATATTGTCCGGTAAATTAATAATAAATTAATGTTGATTGAATTTTAGCAATAAAAAAAACATTTTGAAAACTAAACTAGATCATTATAAAATTTCGTCGTTTATCGTTTACTAAGCTCCATCACAACGGCGTATGATATGGTAGGGAGAGAAGATAATGGTAAATATTTTTCCTCATATTGCAATACTTTAATAAGCATTTAAAATACAACTAGAAGTTTTTTGTTCTTTTGCAGCTCACACAAGATTTATTCCGGCAAGGCATTTTTCTTCATAGAAATAAAGTGTATAATATAATAATGTGTATAATATATAAAGTGTAAAATATAAATGTGTACAGTGAGCAAAATGAAAACGGTCCACTCTGAATAACTTATGATCTTCCCATTCTAAGACTCAGTCTTAATGGTTGGAGTGACATCAAAGGGGGGTGACATCAAATATGCTTATTAATTACTGCAGACGATATTTAAAATAACAAAATCAAAGGTAAAAACGTTCTGGCATCTGGATTTTGTACATTTAACGCAGCATTTTGGACCATACTGTGGGACATACTCTGGATAACATATCTTTTTTTCGATGGATTCGGATTTTTGATCCTCAAAATATACCACAATCTGGGAAAGAAAGTCAGGAAAGCTGTCCAAAGTTTGAACCCCTTAATGTTAATTTTACTTTTTTGCGTATTTTTCCATATCTCGAGAACTTTTCAAGTGAATTTAGAAATTTTTACGCACAATTTTAAAATTTGTTTATCCTAAGATAATTCCATGCTAAAAATAACTTTTAGTAAGTATTTATTATTTTTAATAATTTTATTTATTAATAGTTGAACAAATTTTGAATTGTAAGGTATATAATTTTCCCCATCATTAAAAAGAACGTAATTTTACGATTCCAAAGTGCAAAATTAGAGCAAAATCGGTCGATTAGTTTCTGAGAAATTGAATTTTAAATGTATGATTTCTCAGGAACTGTTTGACTGATTTCATTCGAAATTTGTATTTTGAAAACAATTTGTAAATAAAATAGTTAAAAACAATAAATATTTACTAAAATGTATTTTTTTTTTCGTTGAATTATCTCGGTATTAGTAAATTATTGTGTGTAAACATTTATTCAATTAATATAATTGTGTATAAACATTTTCCATTTCGCTTAAAAACTTTTAGAAGTATGCGAAATACGCAAAAAATAAAATTAACATTAAGGGGTCCAAACTTCGGACCGCTCTTCTGACTAAACTATTTGGACAATCTCTCCCAGATTGCTGCTACCCCTATATTTTCAGGGTCAGAAATCCAAATGAGGTGAAAAATAAGCATGTTTATCCAGAGAAAGTGAGTTTTTGTGTCTAATTTGGCAAGTTAAAATATCGTCAGAACTAATTAATTAGCATATTGAAGTTACTCCATCGAAACATTAGGATTGATTCCGAGAACGTGAAGATGCATTCATTAGATAAAAAGTTATTCAGAGTGGTCCGTTTTTCTCTCTTTTTTTCTTTCATTCTTCTTTTTTTCTTTTTTTTTATTGCATACTGTACATTAACAAGAAAATTAAGAGCAAAGCATCGCAAAAATTACTTCAGTGTCAAATTATATTTCCTATTTTAAAATTAATTTTGCTTTAAATCAAATTTGTTACCTGTTTTTCATTGCTATATCTTATTGAGCTTTGATTCTCGTCTTTAATAATTATAGTCTGCGGGTGATACGGAGAATCCAACATTAGGGATTTTCTTCCTTTCAAAAAAGCCGAGCAGGGAAAACATGTATCGGGAGAAAAGGGATTTTTATGTTTGAGCGTTGTCCAGGTACTACTGTTCAATCGCTTGTGTGTTTCGGTCGATGATACAAGTGGATGGTCTGTTTCCGCTAAAACTTCGTTTTTTAGTTGTTTTAGAGAACACTTCCTACATTATATTCTTATGATAGATAGTCAGTTGGATTGTCACGTGGATTGAGTGACCTTTTCGAACATCGACTTTTAAAACCGAATACTTTTGTTGTGAAAAAATGATAAACTTGCAGTATATTTTACAATGTGAAAAGTTTATCGTTCCGTGTGAATAATATTCATTGGTAAGTGCTTTTTTTGTTCCTTAATATGAACTCCAATTTTCAGGTATAAAAACAGTTTTATAAATCCGTTGTTTTTATTTTGTGTTAACATTATATTACATGTTCAGAAAATTATTTCCTCGATTTGAAATATATACGACAGCTGTATATAAGTTTTATTTATTTGAATTTTATTTGATGAAAAAACTAAATTGAAATAACAATAATAAAACATTTTATTGTTTTTTCGCATAAGACTTCACAATGAAAATTAAGACCTTTTTTTTCTATTTTTACTAACTCTTTGATTCATTAAAATATTTATGATCTAGATATTTTTAACAATACAAGAGATAAATGAAGGATTATTCAGGAGTAATAAGAATTTCACTAAAATGAATAAATTATTATTATTATTATTCATTTTTTTTTAATTGAGAAGAAATTGTTTGAATTGTTTTTGCAATTACAGATGTATATAATTTGTTCACAAAGTTATTAAACAAATTCTTATGTAATATAATTCGCATATATGGTTCTTAGAAAAATTTGATAAAGGTAGAAAGTTAACGTTGATGCTAGTTGAAATTTCATTTTTTAAAATTCCACTTTAATGTTTGGAGATCAATGTTCAGCAGGGAAGAAATTTCATACATATATATTTTCTTTATAAAATAAGAATGTAAAATAGTCATAAATGCATGATTATCTTTTTCTCGTTAAAACAATGAAACTTTTCTGTAGCTCATTACATATAAGATTTTTAAATTAGATAGAGCTGAAATTTTAATACTTTTAGTATTTTCATGTAGTATTTTTAGTATCCGGCTCGCACTGATCACAGTGCTGTTGTTGGCAGACCGATCATGGCTTAGAGTCCCCTTGTCTTGAGGCTAACAGTGGGAGGTTTCCGCGGTATGTAACGCATGTAACGCAAATGCGGGTGTAACGCAAATGCGGTTAGCTCCATCAATAATTCTTCCATGAGACAAATTTCTCCAAATACTTAATCCAGGGGTTCCCTTGTCTTCTGTATTAGGTTCAAAATTATAAGGCTACGAAGTTGAACATTGGTTGTGTCGTAAACCCAAAATTTGGGTCTGCTGTTCAGTGACCTTTATAAAATAAAATATATCTTGTGCTTATTGAAATCACATTTTCACTCAAAATGATTGGCTTATTCATCTGTTCGTGTAATTTGACCTTGTCCAACATGGGTGGATTAGGTATCTCTATTGCAGCTTCTTTAAAATAAAAATATGTGCATCGTAAAATAAAACTATACCATTAATATATAATAATAAGTACTATTAATATAATACTATTAATATAAGTTTCCCTGTTTAAAATTTCAATTTAGACAATCTGAATTTTTATGCTTAAGGGGGAAATAACTTATGTTATATAACATACTCTGTAAAAACTGGCAATAACTTATGTTTGTTTTGTTCTGCAGTTCCTAAGAGAAAGTGAAGAATTTTTATAAAAAAATATTTTAATCAAAAAATTATTTCTAAAAATCCTATAAGGCTCACTTTTGTAACTAGATAACTCGAATAATTATTGTTTTGTTATAATAACATCACTAAATAAGAAGGTATCATAAAAACCTTCCAAACGTTAGAATAATTGTATCGTTTTCCTTTTATAGTTTAAGAAATTATATATCAATGTTTTTTGAGATTGTTCTTTTACTTTTGGTAGAACTGAAGTATGGAGCGAGTATTATTTCTATTTCAGATTGCAAACAAAAAAAAAAAGACTAATTCATAAACATCGGTGATGAAAGTAAAGACTAAAGGCACTATCAGCTGTAATAATTATGATAAATAATCAATTATGAAATAATTATCGTAAACTTTTTTTTTTATTTTATATGTGTTTTGACTATTTTATTTTACTTCTAAAAATTATAGAGAATAAATCATGTGGATCCGTCACGTGTCTATCCAGATTACGAAAAGTTCAACGGCTCATGGAATTAAAACTTAACGTGAAGTCTGTAAGATATTAATTATAAAGCTTCAAACTGATTAAATCAGCAAATTAAAAAGAATAAATAAATACTGGAATTTCAAATTTTCCTTTCTGTTATTTAATATTTAGTCTCAAAAATAAGCTGTTTATCAAGGTACTGTGATGAAAATATTACGTATCGGAGTATATTTGAAAATATCTGTTCTACCGATATAAAAAAAACTCTATTTAAATCACATACTAATTTCCGAAAAAAAAGTGGTTTTCCTCTCCGTGTAACGCTAATGCTGGTTAGTTTCATCAAAAAATCATCCACGAAATTTCTCCCAATACCTGTTCTAGAAGTTCCCTTGCCGTCTGGATTATGTTCAAAATTACAAGGCTACGGAGCTGAACATTGATAGTCGCGAACCCAAAAATTGGGTTGGCTGTTCAACGACGGTTATAAAATAAATACGTATTATCAACATTAATTAAGTATCATTGTCGTCAATAATAGTATGACGATTTTTAACGGTTTCTCTAAACAAGTAAGAACCTCTACTCCTTTAATTTTGACATTTAGTACACAGCCCATTTCTTTTATTTCAATTAGTAATTATTACCAAAATTAATTATCATTAGCAAATTTTTTCCGTTTTTCCTAAGGGAATTAATACTATACTTCTTTTAATATTGCTGATATATGAAATTATCTGATACAGCGAATAAAACAATATATATATTAAAGTACGGTGAACTGATCGTGAAGTCAAGACTGCGGTCAGTGAGCCGGTGGGTGACCATTTTGATCAGCCTGCTGTAGGACCGAACATGTTGCTTATCGATTCTTTGCTAAACTGTTCTACCGTAAAGTGTTCGAATTCGCTCGCAAGTCGTAGGGCTACAAAAACAGGGGAGCTATCCCCTCCACAGAGGATCAAAGTTGCAATGGCAGGTCAAATTATATTTTGGTCGAATAGTTGCTGAAAAAATCTGTTAAATTATCGAAGTTAAGTTTACAATAAAATATAAAAATCCAAAAAAAGTAGTTTTTTTTTTCATTTATATACAAAAATTTATGAATACCTGATTTTGTAAATTAAAGAAGTTTCATTGGTGATTTTTTTTCTGAGATCTAAACAACTACAAATAAGTTCAAATTTGAAAAAAATTATTGTTTGGAAGACAGTCGTGTTTGGAAGATTTTACCTTTAACGGAGAAAAAGACACCGGTGTTCCATGCCCTATTTCATAACCAGAAACTATTGAACTGCTAAATATTATATTTTTCTTTTATTTTGATCTGAATTAATGCAAAATAATGAAAAAAGTACTTAAAATATATTTTACAAAAATTCAGCGTCAAAGGATTAAAATTTAAGGAAATTTTGAATTAGGTTTGTTTTTGATAAATGTTATATTAAATTTAAATCTACCTGATAATTTCAATCGTTATTTTTTCAACCAGTGCTTATTTTAATGAAAAAAGTACTTAAAATATATTTTATTAAAGACTCAGCTTCAAAGGATTAAAATTTAATGAAATTTTGAATGAAGTTTGTTTCTGATAAATGTTATATTAAATTTAAATCTACATAACAATTTTAATTTTGTTATTTTTTCAACCAGTGCTTATTTTTCAATTTAGAAATATTTAAATCTTTGTTAATCTGAACTTTTCCCCCTTCTCTTTTGAGTTCGAATTAAAGAGTCTACTTCATTTTAATCACTACAACCTCGAATTTTGAAAATACCTTATAAAAGCTCTGAGGGTTGCACATTATTAAACTACTTTCGCGGTTACGATGTACTAGTTACAGTTACTTCATTTTACTCAGAAAGGAATTGGGTGGAGACATTTATGGCCTATAAATTCCAAAAATGCATTATACTTATTAAAATGGTGATACATGAAATACCATCCTCATTTTTCCTAAACGATCATTATGGAAAGTTAATGTTTAGGATTCACTACAAATTTACATTTTTGTAACGAAAATTGTGAAAGAAGTTCTAAATCAATTGTTTTTGTAGAATTTAATGTTAAATTCCTTTTCATCTTTAGATATGAAATGGTTTGTTCTATGAAAATATCGAATTTAAATATATGCTATGAATATGTATTTAGTTTTTAAAAAAAGAGTTTTATGAAAAAGGCCTTTTTTTGCCATTGCTAAAGCTAAAAATGATTTGCCATCAATTTCAATAAAATTTAATAGATGAAACAAAAAATAATTCATTTTAACTGATCTAAGTCATTTATTTAATCTATATGTTACCGATAAAGTATGAAACGCCGGCATTATATAGAATACCTTGGCATTCTATATAATGCTGGGCGTTTTTCGGCAAAGTATGAAATATGAGAAGTATTACATACTTTCCCTAGGCATTGTATAAAATGCCTAGGCATTCTAATCCCCTGTATATCCTACACTGATGTTTTTTAAGGTTCAGTACCACTGCCCGGTATACATTTGCCCGGTATACCCTACACTGAGGTTTTTTTTAAAGTCAAGTGCCACTGCCCGGTATATCCTACACTGATGTTTTTTTAAGGTTCAGTGCCACTGCCCGGTATACATTTGCCCGGTATGCCCTACACCAGTGTTTCCCAAAGTGTGGTACGCGTACCCCCAGGGGTACGGAAACAGTTTAGCGAGGGTACGTGTTCTTATGCGAAATATCTTGCAACATATGAAAATTTCGAAAATTTTTATTTCAAAACAAAACCAGCCATGAAAATTAACGATTACATATTTTTCTATTGGCTATTTTTTGCAGAGTTAACAATTAATAATTAGTGGTGTCAACAGCCAGTTGTGATTTTTAACTTTTGTGCATATTTTATAGTAAAAAATACATTCATTTTTTTTATTAGGGGTACACAGCGTTACGAAAAATTTAGAAAGGGTACACAAAATTCATAAGTTTGGGAAACACTGCCCTACACTGATATTTTTTAAGGTCAAGCGCCATTGCCCGGTTTATATTTGCCCGATACTCCAAACACTGGTGTTTCTTCTAATCTATCGTCAGTAAGTATTAAACTATTGAATAAATGTAATTATATCCACGAATAAATTAATATCAAATCGGATGTAATAAATATTTCGAACATTCACCAAAGCGACTATGTGATTGTCAACATTCACCGATGAAAGTCAACTACCACCGATTTCGGTCATTCACAGTAACATGCACATCATTTACATAATAACCTCATCAGGACGTTTATTTCATACTTTGCCTAAATATCATTTGGCATTCTATAGAATGCCTAGGCAATGAGTGAAATATAAATCATTTCATACTTTGCCGGCTAGTTTTAGGCATTATATACAATGTCTAGGCATTCTATATAATGCCGTATTTCATACTTTGCCGGTGACATATACATAACAAATCATTTATTTCATCTGAATACAATAAATCACTTGCTTCATCTACATAACTAATTATTTTAATATAATATTGTATATCATTTATTTTCATCTGAACATCGAAACATAATTCAAGTAGAAAAATATTAAAAATTGATATGAACAATAATTGTTCATGCATTTTTCAGAGTAAATGCTGAATTTTCCAAAAATAGTTTGAATTTAAATATGCTAATTATTAAAGCAATTAATTAAATACTTTAATAGGGTTCAAATTTTAAATAATTCGCAATTTAGCATTTGAATCAATTCAATGTCTTAAAATGAATAATTTACTGCATAAATCTGTTTTTTTTTAATACTTAGATTGAATTAATTAAATAAAAAAATTAAGTTCATTAAAAGATTTCTAATATTGCGAGTTAAAAGTTATATTGAGGAATTAGAAAGTAAACTAATTTTAACTTATCAATTTAATTGCTAAAATATACAAATATGCACAAAAATATACTTACACTAAAATATACTTTTAATACTTTTAAAAAAACTTTAGCTAACTGTTCGAAGAAAAATGTAAATATTTTTACCACAAATAAAAATAAATTAAGAAATAAATGTGAAAAAAATTGAAGTATACTTTTTCAAACCGAAGAAAAAAAATTTAAAATTATAAATACCTCATGTCTTTTTTTAAAAAAATGGAGAATACCATGTTTCGAAATAAAATATTTTTAATTAATGATTTCGATTTAAAATTAATATTTTTCTCAATGTGACTTTTATCCCCCCCCCAAAAAAAACTGAGTTTCTTTTAAAATATTTAATATATAAAAATAAACAAAAAAAGAAATTGAGTTTTTACAAGAATTCATCAATTTTTCCTTTCGATGCATTGACAGTTATTTATTAAGGGTTTCGTCATCTCTATCAGGACGTTTGTTTATTGCTCATAGTTGCCTAGCAACGGACTCGCTACACCGTTTGTCTGTTACTAGAATTATGATTGGATGCATTTACCTGGAATATATTGATAGCCAAAGTAAAGCATGAATATGGAAATTTTATATTTTTTTATTATAACGTGTTTTTAAAAGCTTTAGATAAATCCGGAAGTATTTTGCTGTTTTCTTTTTGTATGTTTTTAATGCTATAAAGCATAGTTAGTAAACAGTAGCTGATTGTCGTAAACAAATATATTTTTCTTTAGAAATAATATAACTTTTGAAAAAAAAAATATCTTTTACGTTTAGACTTATAAATGATTTGATCTTATGCTTTGCAATAGAAATAAACTAATAGTTTCCTTAAGTTGGAATTCGTCATTCTCACATGAAGAGATTTCCGATCAGATTCAAACAATTTATAAGATTAAATGTGTTTTAAATGTTACCTTGTAACAGAATTTACGAAGTGAATCTGCAGCACTATATTATTCATAAATCCAAATTTGTCCTAACACAATAATCTTATTCATAAATCCAAATTTGTCTGAGATCTCAATGCAGTCAGAGATTATAATTGTGAAAAGTTTTAGGCTAACATACATTTTATAAGATTAAATGTTTTTAAAATGTTTCGGATGATCCCTGTAGCAGAATTTAAGGAGTAAATTTGCAGCATAAATCCAAATTTATATGCGACCTCAACGAAGTTGAAGATTGTCATGATAAAAAGTCAGCTTAAACTAATATATATTTTAAACTAATACATATTTTATAAGATTAAATTATTTTAAAATGGTATGGATGATCCCTGTAGCAGAATTTACGTAGGGAATTTGCAGCAGTATATTAATAAATTCAAATTTGTCTGCTATCTCACTGCAGTCAGAGATTATTATTGTAAAAATTTAGCTTTAACTAATATACATTTTGTTTGATTAAATGTTTTTAAAAAGTTCTGGATTGCAGAATTTGCGGAGTGAATCTGTAGCACTCTCTTCATAAATCCAAATTTGTCTGCTACCTTAATGCAGTCAGATGGAGATTTTAGTAAAAAATCAACTTAAACTTATATACATGTTGCCAAATTTCCAAATATAAGGTCCTTACAAATTATACATATAAACCTCATATTATTTAAATTTAAATTCGATTTTATACAGTGATACAGGAAAAAATGGAATAAATCTCTTTACAGTTAAGTCTATAATTAAGTGAAGGGGGAAAAAATACTACTTTTTGTTCTCTATGTTCTTTTCATTCAACTTTTTTAATTTTTATTTGAAGCAAATTTATAGATGTATTTTAGAAAGGAGTCTCACCAATTTTCTCACATTTGTCTGCTTGCTTTTTAAATATGAAGAGAAAACTTAAATGAAAAATAACTTGCAGAGGTTATAATTAACTGCAGTGCAAGCTGCTATGCTGAAAGGCTTCTGCTACCAGGCTAACATAAAAAAATCTTAAAAATAAAATATTGTTTTTTAAAAGAAAATCGAAAAAGCTTTCAAACACTGTGCTAACTGTATCTAGCAGAGGAAAGTAATCGAATGTTGAGTTCAATGACGCAACAGCCGAAATGAACCCTTCAGGAAATTTGCCTCTTTTAAGAAACGTAATTTCTACGACGCCAAAAATATCTCTTTTTTTTCCTTTTTCTTTTTTTTTCACGTTTAACTAATTCGTAACATCGTTTAATTTCGTTATTTGCAATACTGCATTGTTCAAATTTTGCGCAGCATAGATGATTTCGGAATTTGCCCCATTTAACTGTACTTCCAAACCTAATGTAGAGATAATCCTCTATACTACGGCTAACTTTAACGTCACTGAGCAATAAATGCAACAAAATCATAACCTGGTGTCATAAACTAAGTCTGACTTAAAGAATCACTTGATGCCTTGGAGTCGTGGAGCCCGTGTTTACCAATACAAAGTAAACCAACCTGTAATATATTAAACTGAGTCAAGTGGAACTTTGTTTTAGGAATAAAAATATAAGACAAATAATAATGTTTTGTTCTTAAAATTCAGATTCAAATAAAATTTTTAGGAGTCTTGTCGAAACTACCTACCCCGGCTATTCCAGTTTCTTCATTATTTCTCTTTTTTTACTCTAACTATTAAGTCAAGTTTGAAAACTGATAATCTTCATAAGTTAAAATTTTCATTTTCTTAAAATTAGTCTATATTCTGCTTAAAATTAGTTACAGACAAGGTTGTTTTTTTCCTTCTTTCTTTTTTTTTTTTTATACGGCGGGTTTTTCTTTTTCTTTCGTAAATGGAACAGTTCGGTTTCATACAGATAATTCTGTGTTGATGCTAAGCAGAAAAAATCCAGAAAAGGTAGGTCCGGTGATCAAGAGCGTCAATAAACCGAAACACCGACTCCTGCCGCAAGTGAAGTGTTTTGCACCTTGCAAGACGGTTTAATTCTGATGCGTACTTGCATTTTTTACAAATCTTGCAAGTTTGTCCCACTAGTTGTGAAACACCTTGGCGAATTTCGTCTTAAAGTTTCAGGGAACCGTGGTTGCTCAGGGGATAGAGCTCTCGCCTCCCAATGAGGTGCCCCGGGTTCAAATCCCGGCGATGGCTGGCTGATACGAATTACTCTCCCGGCTCACACCAACTACAGTGCTAAAGTAAAATATCCTCAGCGGTAGACGATCATGTCTTAGAGGCCGCCTGCCGTCAGGCTACCCGTGGGAGGTTTTCGTGGTTTTCCTCTCTATGTAGCGCAAATGCGGGTTAGTTCCATCAAAAACTCCACGAAGGTGAAATTTCTCCCAATGCTTAACCCAGGAGTTCCATTGTCTTCTGGATTTTGTTCAAAATTACGGCTACGGAGTTTAAGATAGGTAGTCGTAAACTCAAAATTTTGTCGGCTATTCAACGACGCGGTAATAAAAAGTAAAAACGTTTCAGGAAAAAAATTTTCATATGCGTCAACTTTCCAAAAAAAAAAGTACACATTGGAGTGAGTCTAAAAAAACCCATTTATCCTTGGGCACAACGGCGCATAATGTTGGTTTATGTATAGTGTGTCCGAAAAGTGCTTTTTTAACTGATCTCAGCGCAAAAGAACACCGACTGTATTTCTTAGTAATACATTATATCACATTTTTAAACTAATGGAAGTTATTCCATTTTGAAAAAAAATATACTATTACTAGTTCTGAGACGTTATATTTACAGCACTGTTTACATTATTGCTTTAAAAACTATTTGACTAGACAAATTCAACAAATGTCTTAGTAGACTATCAAAAAGATATCAAGTTTGCGTGACTTGGTCCGAAATCGCGTGATTCAAGTCCGTTGTCTAGAGTAACGGAAAGAGAGGGGGGAAATGGGGATGGTTAGTAGCCTTCCAGCAACAAAAGAACTTGAACTTGGAATGGAGTCTTTTTATTTAATATTTAAGCCTTATTTTTCTTTTTTTAAAAACCGGGCTTCAGTTAAATGATTTTCTTTTCATTAGGGAAAATCGAAGAAATTTATTGCAACAAAAGATAATAAATAGACCTTTTTTTCCTTGATGGAACTGGCTATAATGCTTTACCGTATCTAGGAAGCACAGCATTTAATTGCTGACTAGAATTATAATGTAAGGTAAGAAAAGACGTGAGTATTTTAAGAAAATATTTTCCGGGTATTTCTGGAAGTTCATTAACCGTAAGATATTATAACTATATGTTATGAATAAGTGAAATGTGAATTTTTTCAACGATGTTATAGTAAAGAATGTTGGGACTGGTTTTTTAGATGTTAACCAATTTTAGCAATACCTTCAATGACAATACTTAAGTAACGCTTTTTGAATTTGAGGAGCTCGTATCAAACATCTCACACAGGAGCTCGCACAGTGGTAGGTTTAGTCTTTGTCAACCACGGCTTCTGCCAAGGTTTATTTTTACTAAACGCTAAGTGCTCAATCGGATTGCCCTTTCTCTCATAGTGTCTTAGTGGTTCATAATCCATTTTGATGTAATATTGTCGCCAGCCAGTCACAGAATTGGTAGTAAAGCGTTTGTCTTGGTGTAAGACCAAAGTTTGTTTATCCTTACTAAAAGCTACGTACTCAATCGGATTGCCCTTTCTCTCATCGTGTCTTAGTGGTTCATAATCCATTTTGATGTAATATGGTCGCCAGCCAGTCACAGAATTGGTAGTAAAACGTTTGCTTTGGCTTAAGGGCAAGGTTTGTTTATCCTTACTAAAAGCTAAGTGTTCAATTGGATTGCCCTTTCTCCCATCATGTCTTAGTGATTCATAATCCATTTTGATGTAATATGGCTGGCAGTCACAGAATTGGTAGTAAAACGTTTGTCTTGGCGTAAGGCCAAGGTTTGTTTATCCTTACTGAAAGCTAAGTGCTCAATCGGATTGCCCTTTCTCCTATCGTGTCTTAGTGGTTCGAAAATCCATTTTGATGAAATATGGCCATCAGTCACAGAATTGGTAGTAAAACGTTGGCCTTGGCTTAAGGGCAAGGTTTGTTTATCCTTACTAAAAGCTAAGTGCTCAATTGGGTTGCCCTTTCTTTCATCGTGTCTTAGTGGCTCATAATCCATTTTGAAGTAATATGGCTGCCCGTCAGTCACAAAATTGGCCATCCGACCAGCCATCACTGGGGTTCGAACCTGTCTATCATCATGGTGAGGAGAGAATTCTATCCCCCGAGCTACCACGACTGAAAAAATACATTTAGCAATAACAGCAACAGTTTTGCGAAAACATAATCAGAACGATTGGCAGAAGACGTAGGAAAAAATTCGGCTATGGGCCATCAGGGCTAAAGATAATAGAAAGGCTGGTTCACTCCTTTGAAGAAACTCTCGCCGCGCCAATCCTCCGATTTTTTCTAGTGACGTCACTTTGGCGCAAAGCTCGCACTTTTACTTCAAGAACAGAGCATTCGGCCTTACTAGCTCTAACTAATATTGGAGCATTTCTTTTTGCGAGATATTCTAAGACATTTGTTATTTTCTATAATGACTTTCTTCAGTTTTTGCAGTGAATTTACAAGAATTTAAAACTATTATCGAAATGCCAGTTTGCACGATTGCAACTTGCATAAATTCTGATAGAAAAACAAAAGGAAAAAATATAATTTTCCGCGCGTTCCCTAAAGTAAATGAACAGCTATGTAAAGAATGGATTCCGAAATGACACAGTTAATATAAAACAGCAATACATTTATTCTGTCGTTAAGAACTTTTATAAAAATTCGTTAAATAGAAACCGCCTTTTTACTTCAAAAAGAATGGCAGGTGAAAAAAATTAAAAAATGGATAAAGTCAAAGAGAATTAAAATGTAAATAAAAAGTATAAATAAAATATATAGTATATAGTTGAAATTCTCCTAATTTCGTAACATATTTTTTAATGTAGTTATTCTAAATATTTATGATTTTCTTTTAAAAATTATATTCTCTTAAATTTAAATATCTATAAATTATATCATCGTAAATCATCTATAAACAATTGTAAAATTTCTAATGTCATTATGAACCTAAATTATTATTTTGTTTCAGTAATTAGCGTTTAAGGTTGATGTTTCCTAATGATTAAGTATGAACAAATTGTTATTAACGGCATATTTTAAAATCAGAGATTCTAAATTTAGTTCAACTTATTGTTATAAAAGAATATGTAGATAAAAAAGTTAAAGTTAAAACTTAATTAAACTTAATAGTTAAAGTTAAAACTTAGTTAAACTTAATAGTTAAAGTTAAAACTGAACTTTTTAAAATAAAGTATTTATAGTGTCATTTTCGCCAACTAGTAAAACATTTTTATGAGTTTAAAATGGTATTTTTTTTAATATAATGGCCAAGAAAGTTTTTTTGAACTATGTTTATGAACGGAAATATAGTGTTTATTACGCAAAGTTTGAAAGCTAATAACCAGAAAAAGTCCAACTTATTTTTACAAAGAGAAAGATGCAAATTTATCATGATATATTTGCTTGCGATCTCCGAGATCTGTGGACACAGTGACGTCATGAGGAGGGAAATCGTAGCTTCAGCTCTAAGAGTGGAGTGAACTAGCCCTTCTATTCTCTTTAGCCCTGATGGGCCATACGTATAAACTATTGAGACAAGTTAGGCCTACTTCTATCAAAAGGGAAACTATAAGATTTGTAACAGTATATTTACACAAGATTTTACTTTTTGTGTCAAATAACAATCACAATTTCATCAAATGTTGAATTTTGTCGTATTTCAAACCTGTCGGATCATGATCTTTTTCACTATAACATTTATACTCGCTTTTTAGCAATTATTTATTGTCAATTTGTTTACTAAACAAAATTTTTCACACAGAATTTAGATATCAAGTAACCGAAGATGAACTTTAAACACGTCACATTGTATTACATTATAACTTTATAAACATCATAAAACTAACTAATTAAGAAGATTATAACAATTAAACAATTGAAAGTAGAATTTAATACCACAAGAGCTGCCAGCAGCAAAACAGGGAAAATAGAAATGTTGTCACTTATTCAATGGAGCAAAATCTAAAGGTGTGTGGTGCAGTAAACAAAGGCTGAAGCAAAACAAGAAATAAAACAAACTAAAAGAGGAGTGAAGAGAAGTTAAATTGTGGTCATGTACCCTTATTTACTTCAAGCCAAACTAGGTTTCTTTAAAGGTATATAAATTCTTTTAAAAACTCATTGACACAGAGGTTTTATTAAACATATTTTTTATACTTTTTCATTATTTTGTATTAATTTAGATCAAAAATAAGGGTAAAATATTATAATTAGCCGGTTAATAATTTATGGTTAGGAAATATATTATGAAACACTAGTGTCTTTACTTGAGTTAAGGGTAAATTCCTCTACACATGGCTCACTTCTAAAAAATAATTTTTCAAATTTTCTCTTATTTGCAGTTATTCAGATTTAAGAGAAACAGTTATTCATCATTGAAATTTTTTAATTTACAAAAGCAATTATTGATAAGGTTTTGAACATAAATGAAAAAAAAAACTCAAACTACTTTTTTTTCGAATTATATTTTAGTACAAATATAATTCCGGTTATCTAGCAATTTTTTTAGTAACTATTTAACCATTTTTTGTAATTAAAAAATACTAAAATATTTTTTTGTTTGTAATTGTAGCATGTAATTATAGAAATATATATAAAAAGGACACCGACGTCCCATCTAGGGATAAAGAAAAATTACGCATGCACATATCACTTTTATCCGATTATCAGCTTGGTTGATGGTCAAATAACAAAACTACGAAACCAAGCACATTTTTTTTAAAAAAAAATAAAGGGTTCAATTATAAAAAAAGTTCCAGGATCAATTTTAACGAAAGCAGATTCCAAAAAAAAGATCCACAGGATTCTTTCCTCTTTTAGATGAATTGTTTAAGAGTTGCAATTAAATAAATTCTTTGGCTGGATGGATGCAAATCACAGAGAGAGAAACGGCACTTAATTTGCTAGAAAAGAAATTTTAAAAAAGTTAGACATGAGATAGTTTTGCTTCCTGATTCTACTTTTTTTCCACGGAATAAACAGGAGACTGGATAACAGTCAACCTTGAACTTTTTCAAAATTTAAAAATTAAGACCGCTCTTAGCATTTGCTTTTTTTTTTAGATAAATACTGATCCCGACAACCTCTTTCTACGGTTATCTTTCCCACCCCCACGTCAGACTTAGTTTACAAAACCTCTTGATATTAATATTTTAATTAATTAATTTTAAATAACTGCTTCTGGAGCTGCCACCTGTGCAGATGCGAATGCTGTCGCCAGGCGAAGGATATACAACCAGCTTTTTAGCAAGGCAACAATCCCCGATCTAAACTATCCAAGAAACCTCTCCTCTATAATAGTTAGGTTACGTACTAGACATTTCAAAGGCCTCACGCACCAGTATAAAATCCTATCCCATCTGCAAGTACTGTCCTCATTTGCAACTAACTCCAGACCATGTTTTTGACTGCCAGGCCATTACCGGCTCCATCTTTCAACTTGGAGCTCCCCCATCAAAATTCTCCATGGCCATCGGGCTCCAGAACTTGCAAATCTTGTTATCAAGACTTTTGGAGGACTCTAATCTCCTGCACTAGCACTGTATGCATAGACCCGACAACAACAACAAATAACAGCTTGTGTCGGAAAAAATAAATGTGCCCTTGCACAATGCTGACTACATTAGTGCCACCATTCCGTTGGTAACGCTAGTGTGAAGTCTCAACCTCTAAATTATGAAATAATGTGCGATTATTTAAAATTGAATCAACGAATTAAAACACTATGACTCATATTTTTTCTCGAATTAAAACCGAATGAACCTGGACTAAAAACGATTTTGACAGTCAATCTATTTAAAAAGGAATTTAGCTTAAAAGAAAACTATCAAATAGTAACTTATATTGTAACCCTCAAATTTTACATGTCTGTCTTACTTTATTTTCTGAGAAGGCATTTTAAGTACTGAGGTCAATGACTACAAAAAGTCGCCGAATTCGATTTTCGCGTGCAAAGTTTAATATTCCAGTTATTGAATTTCAATAACTGGGTGATTCATCGGCAACTGCTTTCTATGCTGTTTACAGTAATTTTCCTTATTCGGAATGCACTTTTAATCTTTATCATGCTTCCTGTCGCGTCTGTAATATTTTTCCAAGAAAATTAATGTATATATAGCTATTATGGTTACATATTGTGAAGCTCTTTTTTTCTTGAAGTTCGTGCAAATATTTTTCGACGAGGAAGGTGTACTTTTAAATACATTAAATATATAAAATGTAAAAAAAACATTGTTGTAGTAAATACATAAGTATAAATACATCATTAAATTGGTTGGTCATTTGACCAAAACGCCCAAAGATCGCAGCTGCAAGAAACCTTTTCAGCAAGCTCATCGAGAGGTAGACCTCGGTATTTAAACTTTCAAGAAATTAAATTTCAGATAACAGTATTACTGTAATTAATTGAAGAAACAGTTTTATTGGACAATGCTAAAATAAGTAATGAACACAAAAGACTAACTAATCAGTTGTGTTTATTTGTTCACAAAATCATCTGAAACAAATTTTTTGATTTAGACCACTTAAAATTAATTTTTTTTTTTCATTTTTATACAATCGCAGAACTTAAAGTTACGGATCAGTATGAAGAAAGTTTTTCAATTATATTAACCTGAATATTTCTTTTCGTTAATGAAAAATAAAGATATCATGAATTTTTAAAGTAATTAAAAATCTTTTTTAAATAATTAAATCTTCATTTTGCAAGTCTTGCTCTTCCCTTTTTGGGAACATTTTAAAAACTCGCTACTTTATGTGTCACTGCTTTTGCCAAAAAAATTAAGAGAAGCACGCCATTAACTTAATAGATCACGTTTTAAAGAACAGACATGCATAGACAAGTATCTTCAGGAATCGAACAGTATTACAAAAATCGAAGTACAGAAAGTGGAAGGTACGGAAATGCAACGAGTGGAAAGTGGACCATAATAACCAGTGCGTCGAACTTCGGCCCTGCTGCTGCTATTTAATAATAAATGTGAGGGGCATTTTCGGTCATTCAGAGCGCACAGCGATCAAGTTTTATAGAGCGTGTATCTTTATACAAGCATATCTAATACTTAACTTTAACGGCCTACATTTTTGGTTATTTCTGTTGCACGTATTAATCGTGATTCTGCACTGTTCGGAATTTTATAGTGTGCTGAACCATATTATGGGACTTCTTAAATTTGGCTACTCTATACTATGGTTCAACTTAGCAGTAAACATTGTTCATTTTAGCGGCTTATTAAGATTGCTGTAAATTTCAACCGTATCATGGGTTATGGTACTGATATTATGATTCAGCATTGTACCGATTTTTGCAAGATAGTTTAAAGAGATAAAAAGTTAGATTTTTCTCATAAAATGAAGTCCAATCGTGGTGTTTCATAAACAACTCAACAAAACAGAATTCTTAGAATGTGTTATGTAGAGGTTCACTTTTTTTTTTTTTTTTTTTTTTTTTTTGTAGAACGAGCTAGTTTCAAACCTACTATAAAAATTAATATATCACAAAACAAAAAAATAATAATAGTTTGCTGAAAATAGAGTACAATAGTGACAATGGTGACGCATAACCCGCTCAACCCTTATACAGAAGTTATGAGATAATTGCGAAGAAACATTTCATTCACGTGAAAACCTTAGTCTATTGTTTTATTCAGTTTATTGAAATTATTTTGTTTTTTCAGTTTGTACCAGTTTTAAAGTTTTTATAAAAAACGTAAAATAGGCACACATAAGAGGTTTTTTAGAATGTCTTATATGAAATTTCTTCTTTTTTTTCTACTTTTCGTGAATCGAACGAAACATCTCGTATTTAAGATACCCTCGTTATGTTATCTGTCGTAGCTTACCTCAAGCACGTGATAACACGAATGTTTGTTGAGCCGTTGCAGAATCTGACTGAAATTACGTTTAACCAGTATATTATTTTTTATGGATCTATGAACTGCATATTTCTAAGCCCTTAGAATATTGTATTTCATATCGAATATAACAGTACCGATAGCATCGAATTTAGAGTTCAATGTATTTTTTTCAGCATTGAATATAGCGTTTAAAGACCGAATATGGATGAAATGTGCGAAACTAGATTAAATTATATGGGGAAAAAACTTGCGATAAATCATTGCGCTTTTAAACTATGCTCAATATTCTACCTAAAACAAAAGAAAAATAAAGAGGTAACAAATAAAGGAGAAAGTTTACTAGAGTGCTTAGGGAGTTTCATCTTTAATGGTTTCTTTGATGGTTTACAAGGTCCAATAACATAATCTCAAACTTTCAATTTTGATATAAAAGATTTTCGTAATAGTTACGATAACTATTACGATCAAAACTAATTACGTTCGTAATAGTTTTGACGCAAGTGCCAAAACTACGCTTCACACTAAGTCTGTGTTAAAAATCTGATTTAAATTTTTTGAAGTATCTAATGTTTTCAAATCCTCAAGACCGTGATCATACATACGTGATGATACGGTTCTCCTTTCATGGCCCAAGGTTCCATATTTGAGACGAAACTTTTTGACACCAGCAGTGCATGATCACATGGACGCGTTTTCAATTTGGAACGTTTTATTTCAATTTTTAAACAACAAGCGGTGGGGAAAGTCCGTTATAACTTCGGAAAAAATCTCAGAGAGTTGGCCTTCCTTCAATATGAGCTTTCGGTTTCATGTTTGTTTTCTTATCTATGAAATTTGAACATATTAACAACTACCGTGTTTGGCTCTATTTAGAGTCTTAAAAACGGAATTTACTAAACACTGGATTTTTGTTTACATTTTGTCTGAGTGAGAAGCGTTTGGAATGCTTATTGATTTATAGGGATGTAGACTTGTTTTTATGCAATTTGTGGTTTGCTAGATGGTATTTTGTAAATTTTGGGTAAGTTTTGCAATTATTTTTTTAAATATTGTGAATATTTTATTACAGTGTATTCAGGTAGTATCAATGATAATAAAATTTATATTTCAGTGCAATAAATTGTAGTAATTATTTTACATAAATTTTCACTAAATTAGGCTTAACGAGAAAACCAACTTTCTCTCCTGAGTACATATACTCTCGGATCGTATGGATCTGGGAAAGCATTTCTTTCTCCTTTCGCCAGACTTGAACAAGTTAAATGTTGCTATCTAGACAAATTAGGTATTGTTTTCTGTGCATTTTTTATGCTGAATAAAGTAGTTGAATTGATATGATAGATAATCAATAGCATTTCGGTATGGTCTGTCACCTAGCAAAATAAATAAATGAGGAAAATCTCAATTAAACTTTTCTTTATAAATAAGAAAATTGGATCAAGATAGCTTTACACAAAATGACAGAGCCATTGCCTTACCTCTTCACTAACCACTGCGTAACAGAGAAGCACTTAGCTATCATCTGATACCTTATTTGCGTATAAGCGTTACTGATTTTCTTTAAAAAAAAAAGTTTAAGAAGGAAATCCCTCCATTTAACTGTTTCCATCAGTCTTTTACGTTCTTCGCCACGAAACATGCTAAAAGTGTTGCTCATTTAGCCTTTACGAGCAATATTACCCACTCCCCACTGTCCCAGTTACCTATCCACATTCGAACAACAGAGGACAAAGGTAGAAAAAACACAACAGCGGACAAAGGGGTAGAGAGGGAGAAAGACGTTTAATGTCCTGAGTGGGTTTGAACCCACGATCATTGTCCAAGTCAGGTACATTTATCGCGCTGCCACATAGCTTGAAAACAGCACTTTATAAACAATTTTTATCTAAAGTATAACTCTTATTTTATCAAAACTATGATATTGGATATAACGTTCTTCTTCGACTTTATTTAAATCATTCTCATTAATAATATGATTATCGTTAAAGTTTATTGCAATGTGTGAATTCATATTTAAACTGCTAAAAATCAACGAACAAAAAAGAAATATTAAATTACGTCTTTCATGTTGTTCCGTTGTACGAAAATTTATTTAATAATAATATATATAAAACTTGATCATATTGAAAACAAAGTAGTCGATATTCAATAAATAACTGATGCAAACATTACGAAGAACTAGAAGTTTTTCTCAGAGATATAAGAAAAAATTAAGTGGTTGTCATGGAAACTCTTGAGAATGCCAAACAAAGTTTCACGCGAATAATAAAGCAATAAATTTATAAGAAAAAGCATCTGGATATAGAAAATTCGTACTTTAATTTAATGAAATTTCAATTTGAAATACACGAAAAATAAAATAATAGTTTTGTTCATAAAATTATTTACATGAATCAAAAATTTTATTCCTTTGTATATTTTAAAATATTTAGATTCTTTTAGATTTAAATTGATTCAATGAATCGTGTTACAAATTAAAAACTAGTTTAAATGAATATTAATTCCTGAAACATTTTTAATAAGAAAAATTTTGTTTTAGTTAGTTACTCTTTTAAGAGAACATATATGTGCAGAAACTAACTTGTTATTTGTGAAAAATGAAGCTTTAAATCATTAATAGCATATTATAATTATAAAAAAATTTGGAACATAATTATAAGTGATGTTTATGAGAGGACAAATTCTAGTAAATTATCATTTAAAAAGGATAAATTATATTAATAAATCATTTCGCAAACATCAATTTTGATCTTTATGATCTATGGACTAAATGAACATTTTTTCTTCCATTTCTGTATAGCATTGTATAGTTTGTGGTGTAGTAATATTTTCTAATGCTATGTTTACGAAAACTATTTACATGCATTTTTGATTGAAAAAAAGTTATTTAATATGGTATAGGGTAATAGAGTATATATTTTATTAGCTCTTTGACTTGTTAAACCAGTTTAGTTAATGAGCGTTATCGAATTAAAATAAAAATAAAATAATCTATTTTTGTTTAAAACTTACTTTGACGGTGAGAGTATTAAAATTAACAGACTGAAAATTCTTAAATATCAACAGCTTGTGGAATATATTTAATAAAGAAAAATTTAATAATTAATTCGAAACTTCAACTAAAATTTATGTCATACACAGTAATATACACAATAAAGGGTTAATGTCTCAATTTTAAAATCAATGATTGCATATTATAATTATAAATTAAAATCATTAATTGCAAACTGATCATTTCTTTTACTTTAACAAACTTTATTCTGTTTTAGATACTCTTGATAATAAACAAACCCTGATCATCTAAAAAATTTATTTCATTGTTTGGAAAGAAATTCAAAGGCATCCCAATGAAGTCTAATAAGCATGGAACATCCTGGTAAATGTTATTCTTTGATAGCTTTTCACTTGATTCACTTTTGAATACAAAACATTGTTGATTTATCTTGTTTATTTTTCTTAATTTTTATTGCAATGCATTAGTTATTGCAATGCATAGTAGTCAATTACATTCATTCTATATATTAAACTGAGTAGTTTGTATTCGACAATACTGTCTGCTTGCTGATTGCGTTAATAACTGGCTTGAATCTACAGCACAAAAACCAGGTGCGATTAGGTAAAGCTATACTCAGCCATTTCAAAAGCGCAAAATCTAAATTTCGACGATTTTAAATTATTATATGCTATTTAGAATGAATCTAGAATGATGCAAAATTTACTCCTCTGACGTAAAGCATTTTAAGTTGGTAAACATAGAAAACATACCTATTTTTATATTAAATCTTTCAATCATTGAAATTTTCAATATTTTTAAAAAGCAAATAGCAATAAGAAAAAAACAGTCATGGGCATGAAAAATATGAATTGTAATCAGTCTAATATATAATTAATTCAGGACGCAATTCTACATTTCGAGGAGATATGAAAAATACTCGCGAATTTTACAACTTATAATATAATAAAAAATGTTATTTTTCGTTATTTACTACATGTACTTTAAATTCTAGAAAATTAAGAATAGCTTAACTATCGAATAGTTCACTGGAAAAAAATAGTTTTTTAATAAGAAAAGTCCAGGACGAAACAGATGTGAAATTCACATCTAATGGATCTTAAGCGCCTTAGTTTTGAGCTCTCGGAGCATGAAAAGAATATATTTGCTTTTTCAAACCAAACATAGGCTCAAAAACATCCAAACGCGATAAATTAAATTTAAGATAAGTTATGAGTTGAATGATTGTCATAATATACTTTTTTAGTAATGTTTTTGCTCATATTCTTGTTATATATATACTTGATTTTGAAATTTTTTCTTTTAAGCGACTAGGACCTAATATTTAACCAATCAGAGTAGAGCAAAATTTTCCGACTCCGGCAAAAAAGTTTCTGATTCCAACTCCACAACTTTGCCCAGGACCCAAAAGATGTGAAACTCTGTTGGGTCTTAATCTGTCGAGTCTAATGGGCTTTAAACGCCTTTGTTTTAAACATGACGACCATTACTTACTAACTTATCCTCTACGTGCCTTTGGGCACTTAAGGCCTCTAGCATATCCCTCCAACGCCTCCTGTCTCTAGCAATAGATCTTGCTTCCTCCCAGCCAGATATTCTACATTCTTTTAATTCGCCCCAAAACATGCGCTGGTTGGTAAGTCTGGGTCTTCCTCTTGTTCTTTTACCATCAGGGGCCCATGTAAGCACAACAGATGTAATTTTTTCTTTGGGCCTTTGTAAAACGCCTTTGTTTTAAACATGACGACTATTCCCACCTAAATATTTGAAGCTAATAAAGTTTTTCTATTATCAAGTGTACTTTTTAAATATTTCAGAATCACTTGAAACCTCTTTAATTTCATAAATTTGTTCGCAGAGCCTTCTGATGAAAGCCCATCGGAGTTGAGACCATGCGGAATATGTGGAAGGACTTTCCGCCCTGATGCCTTGGTAAATTTTCAAAAATGAATTTAAATATTTGCCTTGTTTTTGAATTCCACATTGAAATTTAGTTACTTAATATACATGTATTAAACTAAAAACTATTAAATGTAAATTTAATTTTGTAAACATTATATAGTTTTTTTAATTAAGTACTTACTTAAACAACTATCAATTTGAAAAGTTATACTTATTTCATAGACAGGCGATTATCTAACATATAGATATTTCAGTTTTCAATTTTGATGTCTGTTTCTCAATTTTGTATAGTTTTTCTAATTAAATATTTACTTAAACATCCATCAATTCGAAAAGTTGTACATAGATTGACGAATGTCTTGCGTGTAGATATTCGGAAATTTTAGCAGCCAAAATATTTTGTGAAAGAAAGAAAAACCTTTAACTCTTTTTATACAAGTTTTAAAATATAAAATAATTATTTTTGAGAAAAGAAGTAAATCACGGAAATTTAAATAGTCAATTAAAGAATTGACATTCTACTCACTAGGACTTAGCTTTTTGAACTCTAGCTTAATATATTCCATTGCTCGCAGTAATAAACAGTCATTTTAATTTTATAATGATAGATTATAAGAGTGTAATGATAGTTTTAATGCAAACAATGCAATGACACTATTTTCCGTTTCTAAGTCTGTTAAGTTTTAGCACAGATTATAATTAAGGAGCCTTCGTCCGTTATTTTCTCTTTTTTTCATATTGTATAAGTAAGAAAACAACCTGTATTTGTTTGGATATTCATCACTAGACTCATTTTTTAATGCTAAAAGCTAGTTTAAACAATGAAATAACAAATTTTATCTCAATAATGCGATGATAATTTTAATCAAAGCAATTCAAGGATAGTTTATATCAAAACAATGGTAGCCTTAATCAAAACTTTAGGATTTAATCTAAATCATAAGCTCCGTGAAGACTTCTAGTGGGGCGTAAGAATTTTCTTCAGAATAAGTTACAAGTTAGAGAAAAAAATTATTATTATTATATATTGAGTACACTCATTATAAAAGTTTGTATACTTATATTTATTACTATATTGTTTGTGTACTTTAAATCTCATCAATAGACTCATATTTTTACATTTAAACCATTTTATATGTTAAGAGCTAGTTTAAGCAATGAAATAACAAATTTTATTTCAATAATGCGATGATAATTTTAATCAAAATAATTGAAGGACAGTTTTAATCAAAATAATGGTAGCCTTAATCGAAACTTTAGGATTTAATCTAAATCATAGGTTAAATCATCTGTCTGTCCAATTTCACCGAAACATCTGGTGTACTTTTCGATTTCATAAAATACAAATTTTTTAATAAAAAAGAAATACCAAATTTTTTGATTCGATTAACTTAAGATAATCTTGCCTTTCAAATTTCCTTTTATAAACTTTGGATTTAAGATTCTTAGCTTAAGAAATATACCTGTCTGAATTGATTTTGAAATAACATCAGTGTACTGAATAGCATGGGTGACGGATCGAAAGTTGATCTTGAATCGCAACACTTTTTTATGAAACTATATAAAATATTAAATTAATGTTTATTAAAAATATTGTTTGAATTTTTTAATTCGAACTGCAAGATAATAAATTTATTTTTTGAAAGCTCATTTAAGTGTAGTATATCTTCATACAAATTGATGTAAAATATTTTTTCTAATATGAATGCACTGGTCGATAGTGATTTGTATGATGCATCTTTCCAAATAGTAATTTCATAAGGGTGTTTTTCTGAAAATATTAAAATTAAAAAACGGGGGGATATGAAGAGTATTTTTTTCTAGGGGGCGTTGAAAATTCTTTATAAGTGGTTGTGTACCAAAAAAGAACCTATGATCTAAACTGATTGATCACTGATCGATTTAACATAGAAATGGCAGTTTTATTTTAAATAATGTAGTTTTAAATTCAATTTTAAAAAATCGAAAGTGGTTTCAACTTAAGCAATGCAGTGAACACTTTTACATTTCAAAATAGGTCTTAGTTTAAGCACACATTGTAGCAATGGTATCGACTTCTTTCCCTGCTTAATAAATAGACAGGCAACGAATAACTATTTGTCAACCACAGAAATGTTATCAGAGGAATATTTTATCACTCCAACAAATTTTGATAACTTCTACGTCAAGAGTGTGTGCAGTGTGTGCACTATGTTGATTTTATTTCCCTAAACATTAAAAGCTGCAGTCTTGTCAAAAATATATTGTTTAAACTTTTTTTTTCCGTTTACTACCAATTGAAAAAAATTGAAAACTATTTATTTCTTGTCAAAGGTACGACATCAGAAAGTCTGCGAGAAAAACGCGGCAAAGAAACGCAAAGTATTCGATTCTTCCAAACAACGAGCACTTGAAGATGCACCACCACCAGCACCTAAAGCAGCAGCGAAACCGACAAAGCAAGTTGCTGCGAAGGCAAAGGTAGGAATTTAAAAAATTAAGACTAACTAATTTTTTTCAATACATTACATATGTAACACGTCAACATATGTAATGATACTAATCTATTTTTTGGGGTTTATTATATGTTTAACAACTATTTACGCTCTGGTAATTTTTTTAATCATTCAAGATATCAATATTGCTATATTCTGGTGCATAATGCCTTCAGCACACCACCCAACCATGACCAAGCTCCTAGCCTCATTGCAGGAATACCACCTATTTATGACTCTGGTCAGATGACACGGACAGTGCCTGTGCTGGTACCAGCCTCTCTAAACGTCCCAATCACAACCAGTGATGGGCTTTCACAACCAGTGACTTTCATACTCTACTGACTTATCTTGATGAGTATCAATGCTGATTATTCAGTTACATGAATGACAGGATCGAACTCATGAACCCCGGCTCTATATCAACGAAGTGAGCAATGCTTTTTCCGACCACGTAACTGGTGCTCCTAGGCCCTCAGAATATCTTCTCTCCCTTTAATTCTGTCCTTTATAACAGACCTGGCCTGTTCCCATCCAGAAATCCCTAATATTTTTAATTGATTTCACAAAATGCGTTGTAAAGTAAGTTCTTGTTCTCCTATTGTTCTTTTTTCTTCTGAGACCCATGTGAGAGCAACAGGTGTTATCAGTATTGCTAAACAGGTAAATAAAAATAGAGATATGAGAAAAAAAATATAAAAAGTCTCGTTTTCTTCCTGGTAAATCGAATTTAATTTTTAAAAATCTAACCAAAATTTAAAATACAACCATGCAAAGTGATACACCACCACCAAATTGTAGTTTTTTGCATAAATATTTAAACAACCTGTTTATTATTTAGAGGAAAGTCATTTAGATAGGAAATAAAATTATTTTAAAAAAATTTCAGTTAGAGAGCCATCTGTTAAGCAAAATGCATAAACTTATAACTCAAATAGGCTTAGGTATTTCTGGAGAATCCAAATCTGCAATAAAAAAATAGGTGTTTATATTTAGGATAACAAAGCTGCTCCCCCCTTGCCCCCAGAGCACTTTAAAAAAAATATTGAATAGGCTCAGCTTCACTTTTTCGATCCAATACATATTTCTAGAGATATTTGACAGTTTCCTAACTTTTTTTTACACTAAGTATCTTCATTTTGATTTTTAGATCAAGAAAACCTAATTTCTCTACTTTTTTTTCTAGCCTGCCGAAGCTAAGACTAATCAAAAAAAGAATACTTGGAGAGAGAAGCATGAAGAATTGATAGATACCATAAAGAAAGCTCGGGGGAAGCCTGAAGATAACCCCCCACCCGGAAAAGAAAACCGTAAAAAAGTACCATCAGGTTCGTGTACTATAATACTATTGTTGGCTGAATGTAGAGCTTAATGGTTCATGAGCAGGAAGCGGCTGCACTGTGCAAATTATAAACGTCATTACTAACTCAACTTGATTAAATTAAACGGTGTTATAAAATAAGAGACAGTTTTTTAACACTGTCATAACGTAATAATGAAAAAGAAATAGAACAATACTAGCAGCTTTTGCCGATCAGTTTATTCACCTTAAAAAATTTTCTTGAATAACGCATAAAATTTAATGGTAATATCAAGCCAAATGCCGGGCACAACTGAATTTGAATATTCTAATTCTTCAACCTCTTCGCCAAACCTAATATCTTAATTAGTTATAAATATCATATTAAGCAAACTTTTTCACTGTTATGAATGAAATTTTAACAGTAAGTTAAACTATGTCCAACAGCCATTCAATCACACACACGTACATTTATATATTATTTATTTATTTACGATCAATAAATCCTTTAGGATTAAAAGTAAATAGTTTCGAAGAATAATTTTTTCAGTTACTAAAATATCTGTTATAATTACCCCCTTAAATATGAAGATATTTATTTTCGACTTTGTCAACCTTTATCTATCAATTGATACCTCTAAATGAAATTAAAGATAACATGTTTTATATACTAGTCATTTGGTATTTAATATTTGTAGTGGTAGTTACGCCACAAATAATTACTCTTTTTCTTAATTAGCAATACGAATCCCGAGTTTATTCAACTAAATACGAGGGTTGTCCATAAAATAAGGTTCCCAAGAAGCTGCGGACGTTAGGATCGCTGTTAAGCGGGGTTTGGTGAGACTGGCGTGTAGCTTGGCTCCCTTTCCCCAAGTTCCCGCTCCGGCGAGCTATGTACAACGTTAATTCTAGTCTTGGTAGCCTTGAAAGATAGCTCTTCCATTTGTTTCTCACGCCAGGTGCGAATTACGCTCTGGGATTTGTTTTTGTGTGCAAAAAACGTTCCTCCGGTGGACATTCATTCCCAACTGTGTAAGGCGCACGGGGAAAAGTGTATGAGTGTGCAACATGTGCGCAAATGATGCAGAGAATTCAAAGACGGGCGTACAGACGTCCATGACGAACAACGTTCTGACCGGCCATCGTTTTCGGAAGAAGTGATTGCAAAAGTGGAAGAAGCAATGCTGAAAGATCGAAGGGTGACGATTCGGGACCTCAGCAAAATGATCCCTGATGTCAGTAAGTCCTGCATTCACAACATTTTGAGAGACCGCTTAGGATATGCCAAGGTTTGTGCAAGGTGGGTGCCGAAAATGCTGACGGATGACAACAAACGGATGACAATAAACAAATTTCCTCATGCCTACGAAACAGATGGCGAGGGATTTTTGGACTCTGTTGTCACTGGGGACGAGACCTGGGTCCACTACATGACACCGGGAACAAAAGAACTATCCTGTCAGTGAAAACATCCAGGCTCGCCGAAGCCGAAGAAGTTTAAGCAAATTCTGTCTGCCAGCAAAGTGATGGCGAGTGTCTTTTGGGACAGGAAAGGGTTGCTGTTGTGCGAATTCCTGCCTACCGGCACAAGAATTAATGCGGATCGCTACTGTCGGACGTTGAAGAACCTTCGGTACGCGATTCAAAACAAGAGGAGAGGCATGCTCACAAATGGAGTGCGTCTCCATCAGGACAACGCTCGTCCACACACCGCCCGTGTCACAACTGATCTCATCAACACATTTGGGTGGAATACTGTCACCAACCCTCCCTTACAGCCCAGACTTGGCCCCCAGTGATTACCATCTCTTCCCTGAATTAAAGAAACACTTGGGACGGACGCATTTCACAACCGACGAAGAGCTGAAGGAAGAGGTTTTAAGCTATCTTCGCGGCTCGGCGGCAGATTTCTACGACTGAGGCATAAAGAAGAGGGTACACTCTATGTGAAAATGCATTGATCTTAACGGCGATTATGTCGAGAAAAAAAGGGAAGACTAAACTTTCCAAACATGTATTATTCAATGCCAATAAACATGTTTTTCATTGCGAAAATTCGCTGGAAACCTTATTTTACGGACAACCCTTGTATAAAAAAATAAAAACTATATCAAAATAGTAAACTTTTATAATAGTAAACTTTTATAAAACTGTCTGGCCAAACACCTTTTCAGTATAAAAATTTTTGACTGTCCTAAATGCAAACTCTGTCACCTTGGGGAGGACATGGACCTGCCCCATATTTCCGTCTGTCCTGCGCTCATCTCCACTACTGTGCGTGGACGCTACTGGGAGGCTAGGGCCCGTACGGGTCTATTTATCTCTTTTTGCCTTGTTTTTCTTGTTATTTTATCCTTTTTATTCTTTTAAATTGGCCTGCCATTGGAAATTTAAAAAAAGTAATATTATTTCCTTAATACAAACCTAAATGCTTTGAAAAGGTTCTGAAAAACACAATCAAACTACAAATATTCAAACTCAATTAATCAGCAAAGTGCATGTTCTCAACGAAATTTCATATACTCGTGAAGTTTTATCCCTGTTAATTTTATAAAAAAACAGCCTTAATGTTTTATGGAGTTATTCAAACCTATGGAAACTAAAACTAAGTAAATATTTTCTTCGGTTATCCGATTTTCCCTCCAGTTTTAAAAAATTTTTACTTGCAAGCTATCGTGTGATACACATTAATTTTTAAATCATTTATGGTCATGACAAATTTTTGTTTGGAAGACATGAAAACCTGTCTTCATGTAGATAATTACTGAAAATTAAATAGTTTTACTAGATAATCTCTTTTTTTTAAACTAATGGAATTCTTTTCTTCTTCAGATTACGTTCAGTGCCCATCTTGTCAAAGGCATTTCAATCAGCGGGCTGCTGAACGTCATATTCCTTGGTGCAAAGAAAAGAAAGCTCTAACTCCAAAATCAGCAGAGACGACGGATGAAGCCAAACAAAAACTTATAGCTAGAGTAAAAGTATGTTTAGCCAAAGTGTTTCTTAATCTCAAGAAACTTTTGACAATCTTATTTAAATGGAAAAAAAACTAATATCTGGTATCAATGTGCCTGTATGTATTAACACTAGAAAGACTGAAACTTAGTATATACCTATATTGCTCAAAAGCAGTCAAAATGACTGCAAATGTGATAGAATAGCTAATGTGTAAAGAAATTTGTTCTATTAATTTTTAATATTTTTTTGCATTATTTACAGTTATATAACAAATTATTAGTAAATATTAACAATAAAAAATGTATCCATTATTATTTGCATATGCTTTGCAAATGAAAAAAACAGTTAAAAAAAGCAGTTAAAATGATTTCCTTGGGCAATCTAGTGTTAAAGTATGGTAACAATAATATTCAGAGTGCACAATGCGCCAAAAACGCCCTCCTTTGGATACTCAGTATTGTGGTACAAATAGAATATTCTCAGGGATCGATCAAGACAAATTCAGGCCCAAGGCCCCCCAAATTTTCCGGGCTTCTTACAAAATATTTTAAAATTATATTACTGAAGAGTAGTCCTAACAATAAAAAAGAATTTACTGAATTGCATGATTCAAGAGAAACATTCTAAGAAATTTTGAAAGCAAACAATTGAAGATTATTTTTGTAAGATAAAGTTAACGCATCTATAAGTTAAAGCAAAATATCAAAAACAATGTAATATATGCAAAAATAAAAATACTTTGATGATCACAAATGATTGAAATCAGTGATTTTTGCTAAAAGCCACTGATTAGCTGAATTTTTTTTTATTGTAAGCTGTAATTATTTTTTATTTAGTACTTAAACCAACACAAAGCTATCCCACTTTTCATTAAATTTAACGATAAGTTCAGCATGTATGCCAAGATATCAAGGTTATTAATTACAATTTTTATTGAAAAATGCAGTTCAACACAGAAAAAAAATCCAAAAGAGCCAAAATTATATCTAGTCATAGAAAATTAAAATTACATTTAAATAACAATATATTTAGATATAACACATTTTAAAACATTAAAATTCATATTCAATGAAAAAGTTATATTCAAAATATTGATGCATTTAAAACTCTCAATGAATTCAATTAAAACTCTCAAACAATAAATTTAATCAAACTCTCAATGAGAGCAGCTTCATCAGAAACAGGGGGCTCTACTTTGACAATAGAGAAATATTTTGATTGAGAATTTCTGATTTTTTTTTGCTAGATTCATCATTTAAAGCTTGTTTCTTTTCTTTTGAGCAAACTAGATTGATAATTAGGTTTCATGATTCCAAGACTATCTAGTAAATCAAAATTCCAATACTGTCGAACTGTATTAATCAGTTTAAATTATCAACATCAAAGATTGTAGCTCGAAAAGCATATTGCTCTTGTTGACACTAATCATAAGAGACTTTGCAGATGTGCATTCTCAGTGCTTTCGTTTAAGCCGTTTCTGTAAAAATTGCACTAATTGAAATTCAGCTGTACTTTCGAATTTGATTAGTGCAATGTTTATATGAGTTTGGTTGCATCAGGATATAAAGAAAAACTAAACTAAACTCAGCGGCGCCCTAGAGGGCCAAGGCCTACTGTGCCCATCTCAGTTTTCTTGACCTTGGGCTCTGGGGTGCAGAAGCAGATGTTCCGGTCAAGTGGTCAGCCGAACGCGGAACCCCCAGTGTTTAGTTCCCAAGCATGCTTGGTACTCATTTATCGACCCACTGAAGGGATGAAAGGCTGAGTCAACCTTGCCCGCCCGAGGATCGATCCAGGGACCTGTGGCACGACAGCGCGAAGCGCTACCGCTCAGCCACCGGGCGTGTAAAATTTGAAATAAAAAGAAATGCATTTTTTGAGAAAAACTATTTTTTTCAGTATTTAAAAGAAACAGAAATAAGGAGGACTTTTTACTAATTTCTGAGGCCCCACAGAAATTGTAGGCCCAAGGCTAGTGGGCCTAGGTGATAAAAAGGCCCTGAATATTCTGTGTTAGATAACTTTTTTTAATAATACCATAAAGATGTTTTCCATGTGTTTGATACGTTTTTTTATATTCTTTTAATTTTTTTCAGTACCGTCCACCACAAGGAAAATCGAGAGTCTTAAACAGAAAAACAAAAACAGCAGAATCTAATCATATTTCCAACACCAAACAAAAAACCCCTCCAGAGAGGGAAAAACAGCCACGTTCTTCACCACCTGTACTAGACAACAGGCGATCTCGAAATAGTAGTCTTGATCGAGCGAACAATAATGTGGCATATTCGAATGTGAAGCACAGGTATGACACAAATGTAAAACTTAGAACAGTATCTTTCAAAAGGTAAGGACTACATCTCTCCAAGCGAAGAAGTTTATTTGAAGTGTTTTAAGCAATAAATTAATAATTTACAACTGTACATTTTCTGGAATGCTGATAAATAGGTTTTTGGAGAAAAATACCATTATTCCTATGGCTGGTATCTAATCTAATTTGTTTAGTATCTAGCGTAAAATTCTGAAAATTTGTAATTCACCTGAAAAATATGCCAAGGAACAATTTGGTGTAATAATTTCGTGTACCCTTTTAGCTTATCACTATGTTGGACCAGATTTTTATTTTCTCTCGAAAGTAACGATGCATTCTCTGGAAGTTTAAATCCCCGTAGTTAAAAGAAAACAGTCTAGACATAATTTTTGATACAAAAAAATAATAACAAAAAACTAACCTTTAGGAAGGAACTGTACGTTTTGAAATTTTACTAGTAGTATATGATTAACAAGCGATTTACGTCCTAAGCTTTTCATTTCCTCTAGAAAGTAACGATGTGTTCCATGGAAGTTAAAATCCCCGTGGTTAGACGAAAACCACCTAGACATAATTTTTGATGCCCATACCAAGGAATTAACCTTTTTAAAGAGACTGTATGTCTTAAAATTATATTAATAGTTTAGGATTTAAAAGGGATTCCTGTCCCAAATATTTCATTTCATCTAGAAAGTAATCATGCTTTCCCTGGAAGTTAAAATCCCCGTTGTTAGAAGAAAACCACCTAGATATAATTTTTGATAACCGTAACAGCAAATTGACCTTTAGGAAGAGACTGTATGTCTTGAAATTGTATTAGTAGTTAATGATTTTATAAGTGATTCATGTCCCAAACCTTTCATTTCCTCTCAATAACTATGCTTTCCCTGGAAGTTAAAATAAGCCATAACAAAGAATTAAAGCCATAACAGGAAGTTAATTAGCCATAACAAATAATTTACCTTTTGGAAGATACTGTATGTCTTGAAATTATATTAATAGTTTATGATTTATAAGTGATTCACGTTCCAAACTTTTCATTTCCTTTAGAAAGTAACTATGTATTCTATGGAAATTTAAATCCCCGTGATTAGAGGAAAACCACCTAGACTTAATTTTTGATACAAATAAACCAAAACAAAGAATTGATCTTTTTAAAGAAACTGTATGTCCTGAAATTTTATTAGTAGTTTGATTTATAATTGATTTACATACTTTTTGTAGGAGCGGAAGTAGAAGTAGAGAAAAAGAGCAACTGCTTTCACCGGAGCTTCCTCAACATATCATTAAATTCAAAGAGAGATTTCCAAACCACAACAATAAAAGGTAAAATTTTTACAGTATTATTAAGGTAAAATTTTCACTGAGTGGAAATATCTCTGAAAGAGTAGCCAACGATACCTACGTCTTTCAGCTAATGTATTTATGAGATTTTGCATCACTCTCCGTTATGCTAAATTTTTACTTAAAGCCATTCTGTGCAAATGAGAAGACATTTACAGACCAGGAGAGATTGTACCAAACTTATCTATTTGATTCTAAGTTAATAGGAAAAAGAAGAGTTCTAAATCTCTCTAATTCATAAGTTTGTCTCAGAAATAAATTTTATACGAATTATTCGATTTATGCATGTTTCTATAACAATATCTTGAGATTCCGTTAAAAAGCAATGACACAGTCTTCAGAACGACGTTACATGAAAAGTATAACTTCAAATCAGATACCTGGCACTCCCTGAATCAACAGAAATGCCAGCGATGAGGTCTTCTACAAAATTAACTCGGTTTCGAGCCACAAAATTTTCATTTCCCCCTAGTAGAAGTTTATGTTAAATACTCCCGGTGAACCAAACCATCTATATCTTTTACCGCCTGACACAGACATTTCGGATCGAAATACCCATCAACGCCACTAAGATACATTTTGTTGCTAGACTGAACTTGTCTAATCATTTTGAATTTTTATAATCATGTCTTTATACGAATAACATATACGAATTTAAGTTATTTTTTTCGAATAAAATAAAAAAAGGAAATTATTTGTGTAAGTGCTCACACTTTCAATAGCATAAAAGAAATAAAAACTTAATTTTTGTTGCTAAATAAAAGAAAGTATATTTATTAAATATAAAGTCAACAGTATTAATACTCTCTCGTATGAGATTCTCAATAAAAAAAATTAATAAAGAAGTTTTATTATAAGAACATCAAAGGTGTTGCTTCAAATATTTGTACTATAATATCATTTGAGGTCTAAAAACTTAAAAGATTGCATCATTGCACTTACACTGCACATTCTCTGATGTTCTTACAATTGATGGAAGATTTAACAATATTTTGGAATAAATAAATGTTTTACTTCTCAATTTACATTGTAATTGGCTTGAGTATTGTTTGAATTTTGTGCTATTTTTAAAAGTCTCTGCAAAGCTTCCATTTAAAAGGTTAAATGTTGTTTGTTACTTTAAGGAATGTGGATCTGGAAGAATCTTTCACTTCTGAACAGTTACGTGAACTACTCAGTTGTAGCAGAATAACTGATAGAATTCCGAGAACTGTACCAGGAGTCAGATTGACTGGTGGACATCAGTACGAGAAAAATCATAATGATAATTGGAATTCCAGGTAAAAAAATTAAATCAAATCACCATTACTAATTATGAATGCAAACAAATCTTACTTCCAATCAAAGCTCAAGGAGTTTCCTTGTCTTCCAGATTGGTTCAAAATTATAGGGCTACAGAGTAGAACATGAGTAGTCATAAACCCAATATTGGGTCGGCGGCTCAACGACGGTTATAAAATAAAACAAAATCTTACTTTTGGTGCCACGCTGACTCAGGGGATAGAGCGTTCGCCTTCCAATGAGGTGAACCGGGTTCGAATCCCTGCGATGGCTGGATCTCTTCCCGGCTTGCTACCACCACAGCACTGGTGTGAAGTATACTCAGTGGTAGACGAATCATGGGTTAGAGTCCCTTTACCGTCAGGCTAACCGTGGGAGGTTCTCGTGATCATGTCACTCAAATATGGGTTAGTTCCAGCAACAAGTCCTCCACGAAGGAAAATTTCTCCCACTACTTGATCCAAAAGTTCGCTTGTCATCTGGATTAGGTTCAAAATTACATAGCTACGGAGTTGAATTTTGGAAGTCGTAAACCCAAAAATTGGATTGGTTGTTCATCTACCGTTATGATATAAAATCTTACTTTCAAGTTGTGGTGGTTTAGTGGACAGAGCGCTAGTCTCTCAATGAGATGAACCGGGTTTGAATCCCAGCGATAGCTGGTCGATTCGAATTCCACACCCGACTCGCACCAACCACCACAATGGTAAACGTATCATGGATTAGAGTCCTCTGGCCGTCAGGCGAACCATGGGAGGTTTTCGAAATTTTCTTCTCCACGTAACGTAAATGCGGGTTATTTCCATCAAAAAGTCCTCGAAGGTGAATTTTTCCCAATACTTGATCCCTTGTCTTCTGAATATGGTTAAAAATTACAAGGCTACGAAGTTAAACATTGGTTGTCGTAAACCCTTAATTGGGTCTGCTGTACGGCGAAGGTTATAAAATAAAATAAAATCTTACTTTCACAAGTAGCTAGTTAGTTCGTTATTTTCAGGGCAAGGGCCATGAAAGGCAATACCCGGGCTAAAACTAGATTGATATTAGAATGTGTTAAATTAAGGTAAGATATCCAGTGTTTTCAATATAATCAACAACACTTATGGGAGAATCATCATCAATTAAAATTGTTAAGTTATGATAATCACAATCGATATATCAATGCTTTTTAAATTTGTACATAATTGTATCGAATTGTGCTTAATGGCTCGTGGTTCTCTGCAGCTAGTCCTGGTTCATTCAGTAAAAGATGCTTATGAGTTAAACGT
This sequence comes from Parasteatoda tepidariorum, assembly GCF_982258835.1. NCBI lineage: Eukaryota > Metazoa > Arthropoda > Arachnida > Araneae > Theridiidae > Parasteatoda > Parasteatoda tepidariorum. The sequence continues at coordinate 60,478,779 of NC_141764.1, forward strand.
GTATGTCTAATACATAATCTGTTAATTAGTTAATTTTTCTGGAGCTATTTTTGGTCCTAAAAGAGTTTAGAAATGTTTTTTTTCATGTAGTTTATTATTGGTTTCATTCTGTCTGCAAGTAGGTATTTAAAGTATTTCAATATCATTTCGCAAAACTGGTGTGAGGAAAATATTGTGCGTGATTTTGCTTAAAAATCAGCTACTTTAATTCCAAGGATTCCAGCATGTCTAGGGATCTAAGCAAACAATATTTTAAAACCTTCATCATTAAGGGTCAGTAACAATCTTACTATACGAATTATTATTGAGTGTGGTTCAATATTTGAATTTTGCAAAGCCTTAACTCAACGTTGCAATTGTATTACAATTAGGACTGCTAGCAAATGAATAAACTTCTAAAAAAATTATTCTATACTTCTATTCTATACTTTCCTAAAATTTTCTATTTATACAATCTTTTAGCCGAAAGAAAAACATTTAAATTATTTAATTCAGCGAGTCACAACTATAAAAAATGCTATAAGGAAAGAGTAATTCCCGTATACCTTAATTCTAGCGTTATTAGTGATGTTTGCAGAGAACAGGTTGAGTAATTTATTTCGCTTGCAACAAACTGGTTGCAGCATCTGTAACCAAAAGTTTTTTCTTACGATGTCAAGTTTAAGTTTCTTTGTTTCTTAAATATTTCTGATTACATTGTTTAAGTGTTTCTAATTATAATTAGTTATGTTTTGCCAAATACATTTAGATTAGTGAATATAGTGCTGAATATAGTGTATTGCGTTATTAATTCTGTTTGCAGCGAACAGGTTGTGTAATTTATTTTGCTTGCAACAAACTGGTGCTATATTATCAATTTTTTAACGAATAAAGTATCTGTAACCAAAAGTTTTTTCCTACGATGTCAAGTCTAATTTTCTTTGTTTTTTAATTATTTCTGATTACATTATTTCTGCTTAAATATTTCTGATTAAATATTAGCTATGTTTCGCCAAATATATTTGGAGAAACAAAAAGCTTTATGGACCAGCTTATTGTATTTTAATTTAAATCTTATGCGCAACTAAACAGAAAGAATTTAGTCCAAACAATTCGAAAAGCAATCCATTGTTGAAATTGTTTTTGTTGTTCCATGCACACCAGAGTTCTAATTTTTGAAATAATTTTTCTTATCAACTTAATATTTATTTTTTTTTACTAATCATTTCACGAAAATGTTTAAAAAATATCAAAGCCCTCGCTTTGAAAACTCTCATCATAGTCGATTTTCTCATAATAACGTGGTACATTAATTTACCACCATTATTTCAAGTAAAGGTGACAAAAAGGACTGGTGGTTGCCTTTTCGTATTTATAATATTTTCATTTCACCAGATTTTAGAATTTAACAGATATTATTCAATGAATTCATAGGCTTGAAACATTCTGAAATTTAGCAACCACTAAGTAACTATTTTCTTTGTAGAAGCACAGATGTCAGCAGATCTGCATCCAGCAGTGGTGGTTCATCCAATAGGTAAGACATAAAAAGTGTTTTATTAAATTATTATAAAATAATTTTTTTCACTTACAATTGTTACAATAATTGTTGAATGTAGCTTTGCATGATAATAATCATATTCATACAATGCAAAGATCGTTGAAAGATTTTTATCTGAAATGTTGTGACAGGCACAATAAAAAATTGAAGGTGAGGTTGATTCAGAAAATGTTTTTTCATAAGAGAGAAATTCATATTTTAAATCAGAGATATTATTATTAATTTCTTATTTATGTAACATTCTCGAAGACAAATTAACATTTTGATGAATCACTCAAAGTACTTCAAAAATAACTTTATTTCATCTAAACTTATTATTTTTTTCCTTGACAATGTAAAATGAAATGAATAAAGCTAAACAACGTAACGCACATAAGTAACTACGTAAAGTAATAAAGTAAAAAAAAAAACGGACATACTATACTTTCTGTTTTATAAACAAGAAACCTTCTCAATGTCAGAGTCAAAATTTTGTGTTTCGACGTTGGGAAAGGTTCTTTTTTGTAGATCCGAATCTGTTGTATGTCCTCTTTTGTGCCATTATTCACGTTGTTTAGATTAACAAAGTAGTATAACTAATCTTCATTAGGAAAATGGAATGGATTTAATTATAATGTCAGAATTCAGTCATGTAACAATACACTTAAAGGTCTGGTTTCTTAGGACAAGCACATTATCTGGGCGTCAGCTGAAAGTTGACGTAGAGCGGACGCCAAAAAAATACCTTTTTGTTAGCTCTGCGTGAGCAATCGGTCCAACGCAGACATTATCTCTCATTGCGCATGCATTAATAACGTAAACAAATATTTATTTTTAATTTGTATTGGTTTTGTTACTGTCGACCAGTGTTTTAGAGAACAAACAATGACTTTGTCCAAGAAGAAACACATTATAGTTGAGCTAAATGACGAGTGCTATGTTTAATGAAGAAGCAATGTTTAATGTCAAAATCAAAATCTTGGCTGATTTCAATCAGCTGTTGGATGTTGTCCGCCATTGCTTCTGTGGTTAACGTCACGTTGTAATACAACTGCAGTTGAGTTGAATGGCAATTGTAGTTCTAGATGAGCGTTCGATGACGTATACTATCAAACTCACAAATGGATCAATCAGAGGTTAGCGCTGATTTCCAGCGGGCGCCGACCTGTCCTAAGAAACCAGGCTATTATTTGTAGAACCGAATCTACCCCTTTTTCTGCCATGATTTGTGCTTTATTCACGTTGTTTAGATTTATTCTTGCGTAACACAAAGTATAACTAATCTTCATTAAGAAAATTAATTGGATTTAATTATAAAGTCAGAACAGATTTAATTAATATACACCTCTTTTTATATCGTCAAATCGTAATGGATTACCGAAAACTTTTTCAAACTCTTTGAGTGGTTTTACTATTCACAAAACACATCAGGTGGTAGATTAACAAACTTTAAATTAAGTTAAAGTTTACAGTAATTATAAAGCCACTGATTGTTGTTCCCATACTTTCAGCTGGAATAAGAGACCTACTCTTCCAGAAGTGTCAAGCAGCGAGCTGCCTGGGACTTGGATGGGTAAAATGTGCTGGAATGGGGATCTGGACCAATCAATGAACTCTAATGGAAGCAGTAGTGGTAGCAGTAACGGTTCTCTTCCACCCTTGAGTAGGGAAAGTAACGATGACACACCATTGAATTTCTATTGCCATCAGTGCAATAGTAAATTCCCCCTTATTGGAGCTAAATACTGTTGTGAATGTGGTGCGAAGAGGAGAGGGCTCTGCATAAACCAAACAGGATAGAACTCCTTAAACTAATGTGTTTGCGAACCAAATGTGTCAAACTGAGAGGTTAAGTTTTGTAACATGTGACTTAAACAGTGTGAGCTCGTTGGATTTTACGACAAAGAAATGGAACAAACTATGTGAAAGATATTTAGTTGCTACAAAATGTAAAGACATACTTCAGAAAATGTGTATAAAGAAGTCGAAAGCAAAACTGAAACAACTAGTTCGAAACTATGAACAGTTTTAACTATACTATTTAGTTCCTTGATGAAAGAAATATTACATATATCACTAGTAAATGCAGCTATTTCATGCGAACTTTTGAAGCATGTTCTCCTGACAATGATTTAATAAATAAGACGGTGCATATCAAACCCAAGTCCACACTAAATGATTTTGAGATTATCTGGGTAAAAAATTGATTTTAACGCTTAAAGAACATGCCTTATAGATTATTTCAGTAGATTTAAAAATTATACTGCTGGGAAACTTTTAAAATTATAGTTTTTTTTTACACTGACATAAAATTATTTGTCAAAAAAAGCATTTTGTAAAAAAATTATATGAGTCAAAAATATCTTTAAGATATTTCTGGCTCATATAAATTTTCATAAATTTTCGCATTTGTCACTAATAGTGACAAATGCGAATGCGTAAATATAACTTTATTCGAATTCCTAATAAAAAAAAAAACTTTTGTAAAATTGCATTTTCAAATTGTTCCTCCTCCTTGGAGACAACTGACAAAAGAATTAAGTAGATAAACTACTATGGGGTAGATATGTAAGGTACATCCCAGAAAAAATCTCCAAGCATAATTAATTTTTTGTGTACTTTCAAAGTTTGATATGCACTTTTAAAGTTTTTGTCATAAAAATTAGATAATTATGTGACCTATAATTATGTTATCTAAACTAAAAAATAACCTGAACTGAAAGAAGTCTTAATCTAAATTAAAACATGATTGAACTGTAATTGAAACTAATTTGTTTATTATTGAAACTAATATCATATCCATTTATAGTTTTAAATTGTACATTTATCTTGAAGTTGAATAAAGACAAAAAATAGTAATAAAAAGCCTTTTTGTATTTTTGAAAAACATTAACATAGGTCTTGCATCTTCACTATAAAAGTGGTAGTCAAATACAAATTATCTGGCAATCTGGCATAAATTTTTTAAAAACCAATCTATTTTGCCAGTACTTGAGAATACTGCTGCGTAACTAGCATAGGTATTATATACATATGTTTAAATTATAGATTTGAAACAACTGTTAAAACAACTACTTTTAAATCAAAGATTATATTATATTATACATTAAAGCATAAATATTGCTACTCAGGTGTATGCCATTGATAAAGGTTTCGCTCACTCTGCTGCTGGAGAGCTGGAGGTTGTGAGTTCAACCCTGGCAACCAATTAAATAACCGGCGTGTATCTGCAGCAAGGTATACATTAAATCGGTCATGATTTGGAGTGAGGGGATAGATTAAAATCTTTTAAGTTAGGAAAATAATGGAACTGAAAACTGCATTAAACATAGTTCTAAAATGAAGCATCATAGAAATTAAAAAAAAATATATATTTTTAGGAATTAAATACCAAAGTTTTAAGAAAAGGATAAATATCATAGTACATTCCTAGACAACTGAAAAGAGCAGGAGGAGGAAGGGCTAAAGGCATGGAAACGATCTTTTCCCCAGATGGCGTATTCGAGCGTTGCGATCGCCTATAGTAGGCACTACAATTGTAAAATGACACGCTTTTTTCATCTTAGGTGTTAAAGTTAATCGGAAGTAGTAACCCGGAGGTCTTACGGCGAATTTTAACGCCCGGTGTCATCTGTGCTTATATTTACGAGGATAACCTTCTTCTTCTTCAGCACGACAGCCCCTTACAGGCCCTGGCTGCCTCAACCACGCGTAGCATCTAACGCCTCCTATCCATGGCGACTTTTTTCCAGTTGTTAATGTTTATTACTTTGAGATCTTTAGCAATATCATCCAGCCATTTAGTTGGAGGTCTTCCTCTGGCCCGAGATCCAGAAGGATTTTTCAAGGTGGCGATTCGTACTGCATTGTTTTCTGGAACTCCCCAGATATGGCCAAGCCATCTTAATCTATTGCTTCGGATGACCAGCACTATCTGTGGCTGTCCATAGAGTCTATATAATTCAAAGTTGTATCTGATTCGGAGGAGGAGGAAGAACCAAAGGCATGGAAACGATCTTCTTCCCAGATGGCGTATTCGAGCGTTACGATCGCCTATAGTAGACACTACAAGTGTAAAATGACACGCTTTTTCAATCTTAGGTGTTAAAGTTAATCGGAAGTAGTAACCCGGAAGTCTTACGACAAATTTTAACTCCCGGCATCATCTGTGCTTAGCTTTACGAGGTTAACCATTCATTGAAAAATATTAATGATCATGATGATTTTCATAAAGTATTTATTCCGTCATTGTAAGTAATTTTGAATTATTAAATAACTGACGACTTAAAATGTATTAGAGTTGTGGTGTATGTAACCGTTCGAGGCAATTTGTGGTTGATCCTGAAAAGCTAAGCACAAGCAGCGGTGGTTAAAATTCGTCGCAAGACTTCCAGGTTACTATTTTCCATTGATTTTTACGCCTGAGCTTTGAAAAGCTCGCCTTCCGAAATTATTATGCTTGTAGTGCTTACATAATAACACGTTCTTTCAATTTAAATTTCAACGAAACAAACAACAGAGGAAGTTGGAAAACTCCACAAACATTTTTCGATTCTATCCGAAAAATAACAAGCAGAGAAATTGAGAACTAATATAGGCAATCCTTACGCTTTACTTATGTTGCGATATTAATTTTCTTTATATTGTTTTAGGATCACTACCTATTGCAAATTATATATAACAGAAAATTCTTATAAATGGTAAAAATTACGCTTTAATTTAAGCATAAATCACAATAATAAAACTTTTTTAGAATATTAAGCCTGTTAACACATCGCCTCGTAAGCATAACATGGGCGGTGGAATACATAGGAAGTTTTTAAAATTTTTCCGGTTTTAAGAAGCTTATTTACATACCAGATTCGAGGGTGGAATCACGTCGGCGTGTGTACATCCAGTCTAATCGAGTGCAACTATTGCGGATTGTGACTTTGCTACTGTGTTTGTAGTAAAAACTTAGTTTAAAGTATCGTATTTCAAATAGTGCATTTAACTAATTACTGTATTAGTATTACAGTATTTCCTTTCAAGAAATTCGGCAAAATAACCTGGTTATCAACTCGGGCACCGTCCACCGGTGCGGCTTGAATTGCCCAACTCACTTTAATGTAAGTACTCCTTGTGGAATACAATCTTCCATCATATCTTAATATGAGGGAAGATGAAATGGACTTCGGAACAGACTCTTATTTGGAAAGACCTACCAAAGTGTCAACTCCAACAATACTTGGATTTGAAGAATCAGTTATCGAGCAACTAGAATATGCAACGACTGGTGGGTTATCCACCTCCTCTGCTATCCTCTTTACTCCTAATGGCCAAAATTCATTTCTAAAAAACCGATCCTGTTAATAACTCAGGTGTTAATAACGATTAAATAACTCAGTTAGCTGCCCTGAAAAAATCATCTCGTGTATACACAAACGTCAAGGAAAATTGATAATAAAAACAAATGACGTGGCGGCTGCAATCGAAATAAGTAAAATAACCAAGTTAAAGGGAATCCCAACCCAACCATACGTTTTTCCAGGAAATATCACAACGAGATTCCTTGAAGAAATTCCCACCGATCATTCAATTTGCTGCTTTAGCTTCAAAACTCTCATATTATAATCTATTTGTTCACAGTATTCGGAGATTCACCAAGAGGAAATCTTCAGAGTTGTCAAAAATATGCCTAATCACAATGTATGGCACGTGAATTCCAACTGAGGTTAAATTCTGGTACAATGTTGTACAGCCTACTCTCTTCTGTGATCACCCGAGTCAGTGTTCTAATTGATATAAATTTAACGACTCTGTGAAAAAATGTCCATCTAAATCTCAAATTTGCTCATACTGTGGCAGACAACATATTTTTTCAGAATGCGACAGCAAAGTACCACACTGTTCTAATTGCACAGGGAACCATCCAGTGAATACCCAGACTTTTCCATCTTGGATGAAAGAAGCTAAATTCCTCGAATTTAAATGCAAGAGACAGCTATCCTTCTTTGAAGCCAGGCGACAATTGAAATCTGAAAATTCCCAATCCACTTACGCAATTGAACATACCACAAAAGTGGAGAACATAAAGAATATTGTCAAGAGCGTCATATTCATACCCGAGGTTGTTACAACTTTTGACGCTAAACTTCAAGTACTCGGCAAACGTCAAGATATCCTGTTTGAAAAACTATTTACAGTAATAGACAACCTCACTTCTCGACTCGATACTTCAGTACCCGAATCACACCCATTAAAGAAGAAATTCCGTCTCTTGAGGGATCAAGATAATCATCTTCCGATACGGACTGCTCCCGAACCCGTGACCTCTCTCTCAACTAATTCAGCTATCGAACCAACTCCTCTGAACAACAAATCTTTTTCCACTTATCCACAACGTGAGATCACTACTCCAGTATCATCTCAAACATCAAGCGCAATAACACAGAATGCCTCATCTTAAAATAATACAATAAACCAATAAAATTCTACAATCTCGCCCAAACGTCTCTATCAGTGGTACCGTTGTGGAGGCGGAGTTATCGATCATGCCAACCTATCAAATCATCTATCTAAAGGTACCTCGTGTTGAATCAAGTTAGCATATCTTATATACCAGTGAATTGATGTTTAATTTTCGTAGTGGTAGTTACGCCTCAATACTCCAACACCAGAATTTTATTAGGGATAGAATTCGATGAACGTATACCACTAGTTGCTGTACTTGTGGAAGACCGGGAGAGCTGGTTTTAAGCTCACCGGGTTTTTTAGTGCTGAATGTGAGAGGTGTATTAACTTCACAGTCGTAATCGCTCCTGTGTTGCCATTAGCAGTCGAGCGTATGCTGCAGACGTTGTGTTTAATCGAGACGAGACTGAGTAGCAACAGTGTGAGGAGGTGGATAATGTCGCAGTCACAAGCAGCAAGTCAACTGTTTCATGTAGACCATCCATCGAGATAGGCGTTACCAGATCGAGGTGGGCTTAACTGCCTGTTCAAATCACGTTCGGAGGTCACCAATGTGGGGGCGGATTTATAGATCATGTCAACCTTCATTTATCAAAAGGTACCTCGTGATTGAGGCTTAGGCTGAGTTCAATTACGGAGTACCTGTCTGCGAAGCTGACACTTTTCACTCCTTCATCTATGATGGTGCCCGTGGGTGCCTGGAATAATGACGATATAGATAAAAAAAAATATCAAGCCCTTGTTGGGATATGGCATGAGTTGTAATAGTAGAACATCATTTTGTAGGGGATGACCCCTGGATTAGAGTTTGAAGTAAACTGAGCACTTCTTGGTTTTTTAGGATCTCCCGCAGTTCCTTCACGATTGAAACAAGCAACGATTGAGCTGAGGTAGCAGGCGTATCCTTAGGCTGGTGTCTTTTTCTACTGGGGCGGGCCTCGCACCCAGAGAAATTGGAAGTATGGCCCTTGCTGTAGTTGCAGCAGGTGGCAGGAGAATCTTTGCTCATTTTGCACTGGAATGAATAGTGCCCTTCGGCGCACTTCATGCATCTTGGTTCGGAAGTGCAGGTTCGCTGTGAGTGTCCGAATCGTTGACATCGGAAACATTGTAGCGGCCCTTGGCCGCCTCTAAATTTCTCTTCACTGATCGGAAAGTCCTTAATGAATTCGATGTGGTAGATCTTCATGTAGTTTGCTATCTCTGGTAGGATGATGAGGAAAAGTGGGAGTGGCTTATAGAATCCTCCCACTCTCTTCCTGAACTGAACAACTTTCAGGATTTCTAAATTCTGTTTCCCTAATTCTAGGGATTTCCGTATTAAAGTTCAAAGGGAGTCTTCGGATGAGAACTTTTAGGTTCTTGGCTGGTTGAGCTTTCTGTACACTAGTGGATGGGTCTGGTTCTTTGACATTGCACTCTTCCGAAGTTTCCATTGGGGGTGGAGTGGAGTTCACCAGTGGAGAAAGGGAATCAGAAGTAGAGTTTGTAGACTTTGTTGAGTCCATATCAGTTGATTTACTTCGTGATTGAATCAAGTTAGCATGCCTTACATACCAGTGAATTGATGTTTAATTTTCGTAATGGTAGTTACGCCACACCGTGAAGTTGGTCAAACGCCATGCTAAGAACACGAAACGTTCGTTACCACCTTTCATGTAGTTTATTATCTCTCTGCCTTTTTTTAACTCTTCATTAATTTCATGTTTTAGATAATTTCCTGAAGCGCTAGAAGTCTTTCAAATCTCCGATATTGATCACATTATTTTAGTTTGCCCTCTGTTTGAACAACAGTGTACCACCTTTAAAAACAGCAAGGACTTTGGGTCTTGTCTTTTTCGTACTTAATTGACACATCGGACAAACGCAAGATACTTTTTGTTACGCAATACCTAAAGTCTATCCTCTTTTTTATAATCACCATCCACTTACCTTCTTCTACCTTATATATAAGCGAGCTAAAAGCTGCAAACTGCAAAAAGCTCCAAAACTGATCGTCAGTCTCAGTCATAATCATTTACATCGAGGGGAGGACACATGAAGTATCGGAATTCTCTTAATCACTTCCTTTAGAGTTGGATCGAGTTTTGAATCGTTGTTTGCTGCCTTACTTTATTATTAAAACCGAGTAACGAGAAAAATAATGAATTTGCGGGTTTGAATCGAACTTTTAAAAAAAAAGCCCTTTAAATTTCAAGCGAATATTTTCTGAATTCCCCTATTTTTGTATGGATGACAAGCGTGCATCCATAAATTTAAAGTAAGATGTTAAAAAATTTCCTCCTTATTTTCGGATTACCAAAGAAACAGGTAAGCCCCTTTTTCTCTTTACCTTTTGGGGGCCATCCGGTCAAAATGACCAATCTCCTAGACTACCAGTGGTGCTCCAAGAGCCCATAAAAGATATTCTGGCTCAAGCTAAAAACAACGGCTCAGCAGACTTTTGGTTTAATATTGAGGCAAAAGAAAAATCTTGTACTATACCACAGACCTCACCAGTACGCCTTAAAGCAGACCTAAATGCTTCTGTACCGACAAAAAAAATTAAAAGTATCAGATTCCAAAAAAGCGGGTCACTCCTTATTCAATGTGACGACTTAGAAACTGCAAAACACATCTTAAAGATTAACACAATCCTAGAGATTCCTGTAACGGCTAAATGCCTTCTAGAATGTATTTCTACCAAATTTCTCCTCCGGAACTTTCCTGTTGAAACTTCGGTTTCGGACATTAGTCGGGAGTTCAATTTAGAAAACAAGACACAGGCTCTAGAAATTCGTCGGTTTTTAAAACAAGGGAAACCGACAACCACAATCCTTTTCAATGTCTTAGGTACTGTTGTTCCAGAGAAAATCCGTCTCTGGTATCAATACTATGAGACTAAACTCTTGCAAGACAGCTTTACCTTATGTAAAAACTGTTGGAGTTTTGGCCACCCCGATAAATACTGTAAATCCCCAACCAGATGCCACAACTGTGGAGGCCTATCCTCTGAACATCAGGGCCCGTGTACTAGGGTCCAGTGCTGCAGAAATTGTAACGGCAATCATAATCCAACTCAGCGTGATTGTCCTGCATTTTTAAATTTTGAGAAACTAATGAGAATTAAGTCTACCCATCATGTTCCGATGAGTGAAGCTAGGAGAATTGCTTATTTCAAAAAGCCATCATACGCAGAAATTACCCAGTCTGTGCCAGGAGAATACATTACCCAAGCAGAGTTAAAATCGGAACTTAACAAGTTCGCGGGTTCCATGAAACAACTAGTCGAGAATACCTGCGCAAAACAAGTTTCTATACTGGCGGCCCAAGTTGAGAATTTGACGACCTCTATAAATAATGTTCTTATTCCCGCGATAACTAACATCCAACGAAGCACCATTGCCCAGGATGCAATCACAGATACCAATATCCCAACCTACTCGTCCGACTTCTCTCCAGTACGGGCAAAAAAGAAGAAGAAATCGAACACACCCCCAACTTATGTGCAATTCACTACAAATCCTCTCCTAACAGCTGATCACCCTTTAGTCCAAGATCCGCCTATACCTATGGACAACTCCTTATCAATGCCTCTAATACCGTTGAATAACGATGAGGATGAATTATCTCTCGAGCCTTAAGAAAATGCTTTATCTTTTAAAAGAAAAACTCTTACTATATACTCTGTCCCAGGCGTTTAGAAAAACTTTAAAAAAAAAACTTTTATTTTTATTTCTTATAAACTATGTCAATTCCGATATTTAATATAGTGCAATGGAATGCTCGCTATGGAATAAACGCTACTAGCTGAGTCAAAACATCTTTTCAGAAGCCGATATTATCGCAATTCAGGAAACCTTCCTTCAAACCGATGATCAAATTAACTTTAAAAATAAAATTACTCTCCGACAAGATCGTGACCCTCCTAACCATAGAGGTGGTGGCACCCTCTTAGCTATTTCAAAACATATCCCATTTCAAAGAATTTATTTCCATAATCTCCCCCCTTCCCGAATTGAGACCCTAGGTGTAAAAATTCAAGTTAATAATAGACAAATCACGGTAGTTAATATCTATTCACCAGACGACAATTACTCCTCACAATGGTTGGAAAATTTCCTTCCCAATATTAGGAAACCTTTCATCATCGTCGGAGATTTTAACGTAAGACACCGAGCCCTCGGCTCTGTCTCGTGCTCCCAAACTGCTGATATCTTTCTCGACTGGATCCTTACAAATAATATTACTATTTTGAATACAAAGACTCCCACCCACTTTGGCGGCCCACATCATCAACAGTCATTATTAGATCTTACCCTAGTTTCCCCTGAACTTTACCAGAAATCTTCTTACTCTGTCTTCCCAGACCCTTTTGATAGTGACCATTTTCCAATTATTACCAAAGTTAAATTCTCCTTAAACAACCCTAACATACCACGCCCGTACCTCCATTTGCAAAACGCACAAAATGAAATCACTCAAGCTCTGTTAAAGAACAACTTCAACGCAAGGAACATAGAATATACTTGCAATTCCGTTGTCAAAGATAATACCCGATTTACAAAATTTTCCCCGCATCCCACGACTCCGTGGTGGGATAAAGAATGCGCGTTTCTGCTAGGTCAAAAGCGCAAATTTTTGCGTAAGGCTAAAAAACAAGTCTCATCCACATTTTGGCTTAAATACAAACACTACTCCGCTCAACTCCGCCAATACATTAAAATCAGAAAAAGAATCTATTGGGACAAAATTTGCTCCAATTTAGGTTCCTCAAAAAACATTTTTAAAATCTTGAAAAGTATCTCAACTCGAAATTCCTCTGTTCCCTCCGAAAACTTGATTTTAACCCACCAAGCGACAGCTATCACCTGCCCAATCGACCAAGCGAACCTTTTTGGGGAGCACCTTTTTCATGCTCAAAGCCCCTGTCCAATCCCTTTCTCATTCTGGGGTACAGGCTACAGCCACTTGAATACCCCTTTCTCGTCTACCGAACTGGAAGCAGCTATTCATCGAACAAAGAACACGGCACCCGGGCCAGACCGCATTCCGGCTATTCTCATTAAATTTATTCACTCCCGTTACCCAACTAAGCTCCTTAACTTCTTTAATGTCGTTCAAGATACAGCCCAACCTCCATGTTCATGGACCCAAGCAAAAATCATTCCGATCTTAAAACCAGGAAAAAACCCATCAGAAATTCTCAGCTACAGACCTATTGCTCTCACCTCGACTTTCGCCAAGGTCTACGTACGTATGCTTTTACAAAGGCTCCTTAATTTTAGCCTTCAGCAAAATATCTTCCCCCCCCTCCCACTCTGGCTTTCTCCCTTTTCGTGACTGTAATACAACTCACTCAATACTCTACCATGACATACGAGAAGCACTTGAACGGAGAAAATTTATCGTTTGTGTTGCACTCGATCTAGTCTCGGCATACGACAACGTATGGATTGATGGTCTCCTCACCAAACTCCTCTCGGTCGGCATATCTGGAAAAACAGCGCTTTTCTTACAAAACTTTCTCTCCAATAGAACCTTCTACATCTCTTGGCGCAACACCCGGTCTAAAGATTTCCAGCAACCCCAGGGCCTCCCGCAGGGCAGTGTCCTCTCCCCCCTTCTTTTTATGTTTTACCTTTAAGACATTCACAAACACCTTCCCACTGGAGTTCAAATTCTTGTGTTCGCTGATGACATCTACATCTACTATGCTGCAAAATCTTTTGACAGGGTTATTGCTAAACTTCAAGATGCCCTCATCACCATTCAAACTTGGTGCACAGAGTGGAAAATGGCTATTTCACCCTCAAAAAGTGCAACTATTAATTTCTCTAACAAACGTCTCTCACCTACGATTCAGTTAACAATTTTTAACGAACGAATTCCCCCAGTTAATTCCATCAAAATTCTCGGCATCCATTACACTGCGAACATTTCTTTCCTCTGTCATTTTCAATACCTAAAAAAGAAATGTTTAAAAAAAATTAATGCACTCCGCTGCATCTCTAGCACTCAGTGGGGGTCTCGAACCTACCACCTCATTCAGATTGTAAATGCCACAATCAGAAGTATCTTAGAGTATGGCAGCCCAATCCTCTTCTCTGCGCCAAAATCACATCTCCGAGTAATTGAAACAATCTACAACTCTAGCCTCCGCGCAGCAATGGGCCTCCCACGATGGACTCCAATTCATATCCTCCACAGAGAAGCCGGCACTAACTCAATCTCACAGACTTGTTTTAGCAGCTAAAAAATTCTACCTCCGTCACTGTTCCCTTGGCTCTCACTCCCCAATAAATCGCCTTTTGCATAAATTCCATTTTACTAGACTTAAAAAGAAACCCCACCTTTTCCTTAAGTTTCAGGACATCTTCAGTCAAAAAGGCATAAGTAAATTCAATATCATCCCCTTCCACATTCCAGTTTTTCTCACAGATCTCCCGAACCTCTGTCTTTTTGTACACGATCTTCCTTTTCAAACTACGAAAAATCCCAACGAAATCCTCCCTCTCTATCAGGAAACCCTCCACACCCTTTGGAAAGACTTTGTCATCCTGGCTACCGATGCCTCGAAATCCAGTACGAACACGGGTATTGCGGCTATTAACTCAAGGAACAACATGTCTTATATCTCTCAAATCCATCCTATTAACTCAGTTTTCACCGGAGAAGTTTTAGCGATTTGGTAAGCAGTCACAAAATTCACTACCGAGTATCTAGATTACGTTATTTTATCGGACAGTAAGTCCGCAATCACTGCCCTCATCTCAGCCACCCATAAATCCCCTCACAGCATCCTCCTCTTACAAAATAAGATAGTTTCAGCAAGTGCAAAAGTGAAATCAATTACTTTGTGATGATCTTTCTATGTGATGTTTTATTCGAGCGGATATTAAGGAGAATACATACATCGACATGCTTGCCGCTACCTGGCGTGAAATTGACTATCGACTTGATATTCTCCGTGCAACGAACGGAGCACACGTGGAAGTTCATTGACAGGGGTCATGAAACTTTTTGAGTCTATCTAACCATTTATGTTATTAATTTTAATCTATCTTTATTATTTTATGAGTTATTAGACATCAAAATGTGTCCGGGACTTTATAAACACCCTGTATATTAACAATCAAGCTTGTATTACAGAGTAAGACTAAAACATACTTAAAAAAAAAAATTTTTTTAAAGAGACCTGTCTAATATGGCTTTACCTAAGCTAATTCTTACTCATACCTTAATCTTAACTTCATTTTTATCAGCTCTAATTCATTATCCAAATACTTATTATACATCCTTATTTATACTATATATTAATATTACATATTAATAAAGGCTTGCTTACTTGTCATGATTTTTTGATCTAAGAATATTTTATTTCGTATTTCAATTGGGAAAAAATTTTGTGAGTTGGAATTTTTAATATTTCAAAACTTTGTAAAACTCTCGTATAATTAAAAGTGCGTGATAAAAGCGCATGATGTTCATGGGTCAAGTATTAATTTTACTTTATGCTGTATTATTTTAGATCAATTCTTATTCACTGACTTATATTTTGATTGTGAGAATCAAAATATGTCGTAATATTTTAATAAATTCTTAGTAAACTTCGTAATTTCTTAATAAAATTAGTAGGTGCAACTTTCATAATTTCACTTCATGAGTAGGACAATTTTCTTAGTTTAGAAATAGGAAGATCGGCGAAATAAATGTGTAAATAGATTTTTATTTTTTTAAACAGTTTTTTAAATAGTTGTTTTAGAGTATATTAATAAATAGTATTTTTTAGATGTCAAAATTGACTGATTAGGGGATTAATTATAAAAAAAAACTTGTCAAAATGAGAAATAATATTTATTTTTATTTATTGCTAAAAATGCATTCGTTTATAGTTAAGAAAAAAGGATTAACTGATTATAAAACAAGATTAAAAATTTAGAATATGATATAAAATTGCTCGATATTTTTTTAAACTATTATTTATTTTAACCGAACTTTAATTTTAACTGAAATAACTTCAATATTTTCATACTTCAAAGTATTTGTAAAATACACTTTACAAAATTTATAAAATCGTATTTTTACTTAATTGAGATTTCACTGTTTTAATTCTTTCTTATTTTTCTTGAGCAATTTTCATAAATATGCTTCATATTATTAAGTGAAAGTTTTATTTAAATATTTCAACAAAAAAAAAGTAAATAGAAGTAAAATTTTCATTATTTCTTTCAAATTTATGAAAAATTGCTAACTGTCAACCATCAACTTCGAGATAAACTTTGTAAAAATAATTAAATATTAATTATAACTATTTTCTTTCTATCAATGCATTTCATTTATACATTTTTTAGTGCTAATAGCTTTGGATAATTTCAACCAAATAAGAATAAATTTTATAATGCAATCCATTTAAGAGGCCATTGCATTTAAAAATCTTTCATTCTTAGGTATTTCTATTTTAAACTTTTCATATGTTTAGTCCCACTTCAACTCCGTATCCTTGTTATTTTGAATTCAATCCAGAAGACAAGGGAACTCCTCAACCAAGTGTTGGGAGAAATGCGTCTTCGTCGAGGACTTTTTGATGGAACTAATCCGTATTTGTGTTACATGGAGAGGAAAACCACGAAAACATATCATGGTTAGGCTGATGGCAAGGGGACACTAACCCTTGATCCGTCTACCGCTTTTGAAACCTGTTCATCTAATTTGAAGGCTCTTTTTCTGAGCCATCATGGCTCTTATCATAAGATATTCAGTTTAGTGAAGTTCAATTTAATTTTCATTAGTTTGCAGTTCAGTTAAGTTTGCAACCATGTTAGTGAGAAAGTTTTTTTGTGGTTTCTAAAATGTTATGCTTCTTTCTCCTATTTCTTTGTGAGAAAGTAATAAAAGATTTTTTAAATTCTTTTTAGGGGTAAATTTTACCATTCTTTTTAAAAAACTTTTTTTACAGACTATTGTATAAAAGTACTTAATGAGCATTTTTCTGATTTTAGGTTTAAGCATTAAAACAAGGTTTAAAAAGGTTACTTTTCTAAAAACTTACTAAAACAAGTCACGCAATCATAACTATTATATGATACTAACTTAATTTGAAAAATATTTGCAATTTTAACCATGTTTCTATAACCCTTAGATCAAGAGGTATTCACTGCACAGTTTTATTGACATCCCATGTATAGAAAACTCAAAGTCTAATTTGATTAAAAGTTTAAATATTTAACCGCAATTTTTTTAAAAATTTACTAACTTAATTTAGCTGTGTTTCGATATAAATGAAGATAATAGTTTTTAAAAATATTAAGATATATATATATTCATATTTTAAAAATATTAATATAAAATATTAAGTAATATTAGAAGAGGTAATCATGTAATCAAATAAATGTTTGAATAAAATTTACTAGAAAAATCGCTAACAGGAAGAGTAAAATAAGATTTAAAAAATAAAATTTTTTACTTATAAATGTACCATGTAATTAAAATCCCCAAACAAGTAATAGTTTTAAAAAATAAATTATATTTTAAAATAAAGAATTTCTTTTAAGAAAAATTTAAATATAGAAAATAATGTTTTTAAATAGAAATAAGGTTTTTAAAAAACAATTAAATATTTTTAAAACAAAGAATGTTTTTTGAAAATAAATAATATTCAACAAAATAAGAATTTTCCTATAAATAATAATAAAAATTTGATTTTCTTTAAATAAAAAAGCAATAATAATAATTCCCTACAACCAGTAATAAAAATAAATAATGATTTTAAAAAATCAATTCAGATTTTTGAAATTAAGAATTTCCTTAAACTTATAAATAATGTTATTAAAAATAAAAATTCCTTCAATAAGAATGCTTATATTTTTAAAAACAAGAAATTCCTATTAAATTTCTTTTAAAAAACAAACTTTTATTTTAAAAAATATAATTTTTAAAAACAAAATTTAACGAAGCATGTCTCTAACTTCTTGATTGTTGAAAACATAATACTGTTTGTTCCCCTTTCAGTTTCAAACAAAGTAAGTACATGATCTTGTAATCTTTTTTTCCCCCAAGAAATTGCTGAAAAGGTTACAAGCGCACCACCCAAAGGTGAGGAAGAGCGTCATGCTCTTCCTCGTTATATATTTTATTCTATAAGTTTCAGGGGCCTCCCTGGCCGAGCGGTATCGTCGGTTCAAACGCTCTGTTAAGCGTGGAGGTAGCGGGTTCGAATCCCGCCGTAACCCTGGATGTATTCTTTGTGATGTCTTTCTCTGAATTGTTCTATCTGTATTTTCTACTTGATAATGACTTATAAGCCTATATTGAGCACACAAGTCAGCAAATGTATGTAATTTCAATAAAATAAAATCTATAAGTTTCATCGGCAATAAACATTTGGTGTAAAAGCGGCGATAATCGCGCCAAGCTAGTTTACGGGCTAAGCAGTAGAATCATATGAGGCTTTGAGTCGAAGGGGAGGGAAAATGAAAACCTGCACCCGAGGATGAAACAACTATGACACCGACCAAACACGCCACCAATGCCCCTCGAGCCATCCCTTTTATCTCACCTGAAGACTTGTCATATTCAGCAGTTTTAGACTCAAACCGCGAACTCAGTAACCTCCGGACTAATTCAAAATACCACAAGCGTTTCCCCTTTGATCACCCTGTTAATAAAACTTCCCTCAATCAACTCCCAAACCGAAAATACGATATCTTAATCTCGCGTCTCCGAAGCAACACAATCCAACTTAATGAAATTTATGCAAAAATAGGGCTCGTAGACTCCCCTTTGTGCGATCATTGTCAACTTCCAGAATCTGCTATCCACCTTCTCTTTGAATGCAAAAAATTCGAGCATCAGAGACAAACATTGCGCGCCTCAATCGGAGTTTTTCCACTCTCCCTTCACCATCTTCTTAGTTATAACCAATACGATAATCTTCTCAAAAATTTAGTGGATTTTTTAATTTCAACTAAGCGTTTCTAGCCTCCAGTTTTCAAATTCATAATTAAATGCAGTTACTAATTTTTAAGTTTTAGTTTAAGCCTCTCTGAGCGCCTGGGAAAAAGAGTATGTTTTTCTTATTTTTTTGTTTTGATGAACGTGTTTCTCCAAAAGTATTGGAACCACCAAATGCTAGATTTTAATTTTTTCTAATCTTCCTCTCCAAAAGTGCTTTGGAAAAATATTTAATTTTGATCTCCACTGTAAATTTGTTTCGCTTCTTCAAGAACAGCGTGCACTCTCACCATCTCATCGTCATCATCTTCAGCATCAACAACTCAACTCACAAAAGCAGGGCCGGATTTAAGCTTGGTGGGGCCCTAAGCTACTGAAAATGATGGGGCCCTTATAAGTTCAATTCCATTTCTATACACCTAAAGTAAACTGTCATTATTTTTTATTGTTGAGTATTAACATTACATTATTAAAAAATTTGATAATATTACTTTATTGTTAAATACAGATTGTTTATAAAGACCCTGACCCATTTTGATGTTTAATAACTCATAAAATAATAGATTAAAATTAATAACATAAATGGCTATATAGACTCAAAAAATTTCACGACCCTTGTCAATGAACTTCCACGTGTGCCCCCTTCGTCGCACGGAGAATATCAAGTCGATAGTCAATTTCACGCCAGGTAGCGGCAAACATGTCGGCAACCACAGAGGCTATTGCGGTTGTAATTCTGGCTTTTAGGTCATCAATGTTCGACACGATCCTCCTGTAAACATTGTCCTTTATAAATCCCCAAAGAAAAAAGTCCAGCCGCGTTATATCAGCTGATCTGGGTGGGCAAGGAATTGGACCTCCTCGCCCAATCCATCTTCCTGGAAAATGGTCATTCAAAGAAATAAGAACGATGATACCCCAATGAGGTGGTGCACCATCTTGTTGCAAAAAGACATGTGGCTGAAGCTCTTCTAGTTGTGGAAATACGAAGTTTTCCAACATGTCTAAGTATACGACTGATGAGACCATCTTTTCTGTAAAAAAGAAAGGCCCAATGACTCGGTCGTGCATTAGTCCACACCACACATTGACCTTTGGGGAAACCCTTTGTGTCTCATGGTATTCATGGGGGCTTTCAGATCCCCATATGCGCACATTATGGCGATTAACAATGCCAGAAACATGAAAGGATGCTTCGTTGGAGAACATTATGCTCTTCAAAAAATCAGCAGCATCTTCTACCCTTCCTTTCATATCTGTTGCAAACGCCATCCTCTTAGGCCTATCGTCCGGTTCCAAACATTGATCAATTTGAACTTTGCATGCATGTAGTCTTAATTGTTTCTTAATAACCTTATACACCGTCGAAATTGGCATATCCAATTCTCTTGCCATTGATCTCACAGATCTTCAAGGATTGTCTAAAAATGTCTGTCTGACATGCTCAACGTCAAAATCACTTGTGCAGGGACGTCCGGAATGTTTCTTATCTGCGATACTTCCAGTTTCTAGAAAATTCTTTTTCCACCGCAAGATGCTGCCTTTGGATGGAGGATCTTTTTGGTAAATTCATCTGCAATTTCTCTGTGCTTGCACTATCGATTTCGTTTCTATGAACCACCATAAAATCTGTGCTTTCTCTTGTGGTGTATGCATTCTCCTTAATATCCGCTCGAATAAAACATAACATTGCAATAGTTGCCAAAAACAAAAGAGAGAAAAATGCAATTAATAAGCAGACGTTATTTAGAAAAGTATAGATATTCGGACTGGAAAATGAAATTATCTGAAATTAACCACACGCGTAGACGATATTTACAAAAGTAAAGATGTTCCAACCTGAAAAGGAAAATATATGAGTTATTCCATCAATAAAATGCCATAAGTTTGTTTATATCTTTATTACTTTATGAGTTATTGAACATCAAAATGGGTCCGGGAATTTATAAACACCCTGTATATTAATTGTGATGAGACTATTATGTAGAACCTTTCTTTTATTGCACATATTTTTTGAACGAGGGAAAAAGTTACAAAAGAAACACATTTTAAGCACAGAGTAAAAATTTGGCGTGCTGGGCCACTATATATTCAACAGAGTTCTTTTTTTTAGATTCATTTTGAATATATTTTATTTGCAATTCTTAATGATTTTTTCGCGATTTTTTTGCTTTACGTTACAAAATCTATAAGACTAAAGAAACATGAAATTTTGAATGTGCGAAGAAAATATGCAAAGAGTTAGAAAGAAAACAACAAAATACAGTTTGATTATTAGTTTTATTTTTTTTTTGTAACCGCCGTTGAACAATCGACTCAATTTTGAGTTTACGGCTACCAATGTTTAACTCCGTAGCCTTGTAATTTTGAACCCAATCCAGAAGACAAGGGAACTGCTAGATTAGTAACCAGAGGTATTTATTTGTTATGAGAACTTGGAGGACTTTGTGACCCCGACAGATTTAACATGCACCAGTCACCATTTTATACATGGGTATTCTTATGCTGGCTGAATTCAAACTCCCATTCTCATGAACACGAGTCCACTTCACGGTCCACCACACGGGCCCTTGTCATCTCGGGGCCCCAAGCTACAGCTTATTTAGCTTATACGTAGGGTGACCAGACGTCCCCGATTTCCGGGGATTGTCCCCGGCGAGGACCTCGTGTCCCCGGTCGGTTTGCGTCCCCGGTTTTGTCCCCGGTTATAAAATTGAAAAATTTTGTGTAAAATATTTGATAAAAATATGTTATATGTAATTTTTATTTTCTCAAAAATTTTCATACAAATTAATGTAAGCATTGAAAATTAAATGTAAACTAGTTTTTAAGAACACACTATAACTTATGCTACAGAAATTTTGGAACACATAACTTTAATATCTAGTTATGTTTACATTTTTACTAGGCTGTACGCCAGACATGTTTATATAAGAAAAGAAGTTTAAAACAAGACGTAACATGAATATTAGTTGCTGCTTTTAAAACAATTAATATCTTGGGTTACATAAACTGCCAATATTAGCTAATTTCCACTAAAAACAACAACAATTACTACATTTCCGTTTTAGTTTAGAAAAATAACTAAAACATCTTATAATCAGGTAAACATTTTATAAATATCTAACCAATAAAGTATAAAACCATTTTTCATGAAATTGTTATTATTATCACTTACGACTAATTAATTTTTATAAATTCTAATTATTCTACATTTTGAAAACCTCATAATTTGTTATCGTAACAGATATTTAGAAAAATATTTTTATTTCTTTAAAATAGATGTCAATATGGCAACAGAAACAAAAAAAGGAAAATGCCATTATTTGGATGATTGGAAAAACGAGTTTCCATTTATTGAACCGAATCCTGATAATTCTTCCAAAGTAAAATGTACAATGTGTGGAGCAACGTTTTCAGTTGGAAGTGGAGGACGAACAGCTATAGCAGATCACATTCTTACAATTAAACACAAAGAAGCTTTGGCAGCAAAAACAAAAACGAAATCCGTCAAACAGTTTTTTCGTAAGCTGGAACCATCCAAAGAAGAGTTTGACTTAGCTAGCAACATATGAAGGAACGCTTGCATTTCACACCATTCGTCACAACCAATCGTTTCGCAGCATGGACTGCACTTCAAATTTACAGAACAAATTTGTAGACAAAAAATTTTCTTCTGCCCGAACAAAATGCGAAGCTATCGCTGTCAATGTTTTTTCTCCGTGGGCATTTCTTGAATTGAAGAAAGATTTACAGTCTGTTCAATTTGTAACAATATCTTACGATACTTCCAATCACAATCATGTAAATTTACTTCCTATTTTAGTGTGGTATTTTCAGTGGGACTGTGCTAAAGATCCAATTAATAATAAACTTGTATCACTAAACGAAATTAAAGATGAAAATGCAAAGATTTTATCATCAGAAATATTAAACGCACTATTCGAGTTCCAATTGAAGGATAAAATGGCTGGTTTGCCTGCGGATAATACTAACACTAATTTTGGAGGATTGTTAAGAAGAGGAACAGAAAATGTTCATACTAAACTTCAAACTTAGTTAGGAAGAGATATTTTTGGTTATGGGTGTAATGCGCATATTATACATAATGGCGCTAAAACTGCTTTTGATTGTTTGCCTGTAGATATTGAAGTTATGGTATCTAAACTTTTTAGTTATTTTAAAATTTACACAGTCCGAATTGAAAGACTGAAAGAATTTTGTGAGTATGCTGACCAAGAATATCATCAAATTTTAGGACACATTCATGTTAGGTGGTTGACTTTACTTCCTGCTGTAGAAAGAATTCTTAAAATTTATTCATCTCTTAAAGAATTTATGTTGCCTGAAAAAAAGTGCCCAAAAATCTTGAAGAATTATTTTGAGAGTGAAACAACCGAGTTATGGTTATTTTTTGCGCATTTGCATGCTGTAATTTTTAATCAAAGCATCTTGAAAATTGAAAGCGATGACAAATGTGTTATTGAATCTGGAGCGGTTGTCAAGGATTTGATATTTAAATTGAAAGCATGAAAGAATGCCAAATTTGTTCCACCTGTTGTAAAACCTGAGTTGACTAAATTGATTGCTGAGAATATCATTACTGAAGATTCTTATTTAGAAACGTCGAAAGAATTCTATGAAGCTGCGATTTCATATTTAGAAGCTTGGAACGATAACAACGATGATATGTCTGATTTGAAGTGCCTTCTTTTAGATTGTAAGCCTTCACGGTCTGAATTCGACGAGGCAGTTCTGTCTCTCTCTTCAAAATGTGCAATTTTGAATGCTAATTCCGACGATTTATTTGACGAGTTTACTTATCTTGAAGGTTATTTGGATTCAAAAGACGATAAATGGTACCAATCCGTACACATAACAGACAAATGGCACGAAATAAACAATTATTTTCAAAAAAAACAATATACCATTTACAAATATCAAAAGAATTGTTGAGCTTGCAATGTGCTGGCCACGCATCAAAGCGCCTGTAGAACGGGTATTTTCGCGCATAAATAGCTATTGGACTAAAGAAAAATCGCGAATGGATGTGAATACAGTGAAAGCGGTTTTATCTGTACTGATTAATTTTGATTTTTCATGTGACATATTTTCTCAATTACTCGAAAAAAATCCTGAAATTTTAAAGAAGATTCATTCTTCAGAAAAATACGGTGTTTAGAAATAGTATAATTTTAAAAGCAATACAATTGTTTTGTTAACAGAATTTAAAATTGTGTAAAAATGTTATGATCACGATTTTAACGATATAATTTATATACTAAATTATAAAAAAAATGTGAACGAAAAAAAAAAATATTTTTTAAGATAAATGATCAAATTTTTTTTCCAATTTTTTCTGTCGATAAAATTGGGGGGGGGGTAGAGATGAGTGTCCCCGGAATTGCCCGAAAAAATCTGGTCACTCTACTTATACGTAAATCCGGCCCTGCACAAAAGATACACCTTACAGCAAGGGGGATAAAAGCGAGTAGCAGAGATCCCCCCCCCCCCACATCATCATCAACAGTCAATCATTTACATTCCATTCCTATCTACACGAAAGGAACTGTCTTATTCTTATCACCAACCTTATCCATAGCTACCGAGAAATAAGGCCGTTGAGATCACCAAGGTCACCAACGTCACATGCAGTGGTGAAGAGCTGATACAGTGTTACCAGATTGGGCTACAAGTAGCGGATTGGGCTACTTTTAAAAGTCCCCGCTACTGAAAATTGAATTTTCGCTACTTGCTACTTTTTGGGCTACTTATTATTTTTCGAACGCTACAAATCTTAAATATGCGCTACTTTTTTTCCTTACTGAAATATATATATTTTTTTTTTTATTTTTTCCTTTCCCATTATAAAATGATTCTGAAAGTTTGCAGCTTCTTTACCATTTTTAAAAAGGACATTTTTGTTGTTGTTGTTGAAAACGTTCTCGCTTCAGTTTTGGATTCTTGATATGTTTTACTGATCGAGTCTATAATCTTTCCATGTTTATGTTTCAAATCGTAGACTCGGAAAATCGCAAAGGAATATGGAAAAATGCACGGAGAGTATAATGGGGAAAATGTTTTTTAACTCCAACTATCATTAATCGTTTATCTTCTGGAGAAAAAAAATCACGTTACTCGCTTTGAAACTCAGAAAAATTAAATCCAAAGTCATTTTCCCTGATGAATGAAAATAGTTGTTGTGAATGACAATGAGTTTCCAAAAAATATCGTACTGTTAAATGCTTTTTAGTGAATTCATTTCACTTTTGTAAATCACGATCTATTCACAGTTGCACGAAAAATAGGAAAATTTTTATATCTCTCTAGAGCAGGGACTGATGGGCAAACTACGGCCCGCGGGCCAACTGTGGCCCGCCGGAAGGTTTTATCCGGCCCGCGGATATAATTTTAATTTGCCGATCAGTGGCAATATACATAAACAATATACATCCATTTTCTTGTCAACTATTTAAAATTATTTCTGTTTTTCCTTTTTTAACAAAGTACTGATGACCTTTTTACTTTCTCTATTTTTGTTCTACAAAACATAAATTGATGGAAATAGTTAGCACAGACAGCTTCAATTGGTAAAATGTTGAAAGCAGAAGTTCTTCATAGAATAGTCTTAGATTGGCTCTAACTAGCGTTTGTCTTTCTCGAGGAATCTAATATAGGTAAATTGTACTTCACATTTGGCAGACTACGCATTTTAAGATCCAACGAGAGGACAATCTAACAATCATCTGAAGCAGTTGTTTCTAAATATGCCAAAGTTTTACAAATCATTACCAAAAGCTAGTTTCCAAAATTTAATATTTCATGCCCAGAAAATCAGCTCTATGTTTGCTTAATCTTATATATGTGAACAAGAGTTTTCAACTTTGAACCTTAGAAAGAATCATTTCAGAAGTGGACTAACAGAAAAGCATTTAGCCTTGTTCCGTAAAATAGGCACATCTATATAATGTAAGGACCGGCCAGGTGGCCGAGCGGTTAGCGTGCCTGACTGCGAAGCCAATGGCTGCGGGTTCGAATCCCGCTCTGGGCATGGATGTTTCTCTCTGTGTTATCCTCTGTTGTGTGTGATGTGTGAATGTGGCCCGCCCTATGAACGGGTTTGTGGCAGTGCGGCGTGGGTAATGTTGCTCGCCTCCGTGACTTAGGTTCACAGGTGCCCACTGGGTAACGCTAAATGAGCAACACTTCCGGCATCTTCCGAGGTGAAGAACGAGAGTTCAAGTGCCTGCCGTTATTAAAAAAATATATATATATAATGTAAGGAACTTTTAAAAATGAAATCGCAATTTCATTCATCTCACTAAATATTTAAATTAAAACTTGTATATCGCTTTTTTTTTTAAATTTTGAAAGTTTTATTTGTCCCACCAAAAAAAAATTTTTCTCGATTTTTGGCCCTCGACCAAAAAAGTTTGCCCATCCCTGCTCTAGAGCTTAGATTTGCCCGTTGTAAATGATGAAATTATTATTTTTTTAAAGGAAGCTATAATATGTATTGCTATGGTTACAGTTATTATTTTTCACCTCATTTTGCCAAATATGCAATAAATAAATGAAACAAATAAAAATTAAGTTTTGGATAGTTATCATATTAAAATAAAATTCGTATTACCAAACGCAAATGATAATCAGAATTGGCATCAAGGAGAACGACATGAAGAAATATTTCATAGAAGGCCAAGGCCCACCCAATGATGACGATGAAACGCAAAAGATGGATTTTGTTTTTAAAACAAAAATATATACTATGAAATTTCAAATAATAATTAACTATAACAATGAAATTATGAATAAAAATGACTAAGTTAATTGAAACATAATGCACTTAGGGATCAGGAAAACTGAATAACGACAATTTTTTTAATTCGAAAATGTCAACATTTTAAGCCTTTCGAAACATTTATAGTAATTGCAAAATAACTAGGAAAGATAATTACTTTAAATGATAAACACGGTAATGTATATGCTGCGTGTTATAAAAGGAGTTAAGAAAATTATTAAAGCTACTACAGTGAAACTATCGTAAACTGATCAGAAGTGGAACTACAATTTAATGGTTTTATAAGAGAAGTCATCTTATAAAAATGATAATAAATTGTTTTTACCAGTTTTGCACTTGATCATCAAAATCTTAGATAGGTGATTAACTTATAGAGATGGTCAACTTAACAGGTTTCACTGTGCAAGTAAAGTAAGCACAGCAACTAAGGCGAGCTGAGAGAAAAGAAAATATTTACGAGCATTTAGTGCAAATCTATCTTTTTATCATTGTTTTTTTTTTAACTTTACAACAGATGTTACGGCTACTATGAATGAAAAAAAAATTAGTTAAAAATATTTGTTGCTTCGTAGACGCTTTAAAATACTGTTTCATACGTGGTCCAAATCAAAATATTCATTTGTTCACTAAATTACTATCAAAACGAGTTTAAAACAATTATTGATGCTGTTACAAAGAAAAGCAAAGTCATATTTCTCATCTGCCAGCTGAATGTTTGTACTTTGTATTGTTTCGAACTTCAGAGCAGAAATGATTAAATAAATTATTTTGCTTATCAAAAAAAGATTTTTTGCCTTTTATTTTTAAATACACACAGATGTAGGCCCATGAAGTTGAACTTTTCTGAATTTCTAGTTGGAGATTGGGTCCTAGTTAGGTCTTATTTTTAATTTCCACGAAACGCGAGATAATTTTTATTAAAAAAAAATTAGCTAGAGAGAACATTTTTATGTGCGAGTAATTAAGGTTCTTGAGGTTGGGGAACGAAGCGAGCTGAGGTCGAAACCTCTTAGTATTCAAACAGCCTTAGTATTCTTGCAGCTCAAAGACCGCACCAACATTAAAATATCGAAGACAGTTCCGACTGATTTTTACACATAAAAAAGCTGGAAAAAAACGAGCTAACCAATGTTATTATAATTTTAGTGTTTTCTGGCAAACGGCGCTGTTTTACAGAAATATTGCCAAATAAATTAGTGCAGTAAATAAATTTATAATATATATATATATATATATATATATATATATATATATATATATATATATATATATATATATATATATATATATATATATATATATATATATATATATATATATATATATATATATATATATATATATATATATATATATATGATTTATTTTTGGGCTACAAAATGTTCGAATCCGCTACTTTTGGAGCTCCCATTCGCTACTTTTTAATCTTAAGTTCTGGCAACACTGAGCTGATATGCGATTATCCGCCAATTTCAAATATTTGTTCTTCATTTCAGTCTCGTTTGTCCGTCGGATATGTCGTTTTAAACCAAAATATATATATGTTGCATTATTTAATAGCTTTTAACAGTGGCATATACGTGTGTAGTTCTAAGGTGTAATTACACCTTTAAAGGGAACTACAAAAATGGGCTTAAAGTATCTGTATTTAGGTTTCCGATAAGGAAGGAAATGAAACAAAAATAGATAAACGTTAATCCATTAAACGAGACAGTTATCAAATAACAGTTAATGGTCGAGTAAGTTTTATTTATCTTTTATGTTTTAATATTCGTTTTTGCAGACTTAATAATAAGCTTTATAATTAGATTATGAAATGATTAGATTATTAATTAGATTATGAAATAATCTAATTAATAATTTGAGAATTACATTGTTTTAGGTATTGTTTATTGTTAGTGAACATTAGAATATAAAACTAGCAAAACATTCGTACTTCTGCAAAACTCTTAGACGTGAAATAAAACAAATTTAAACATCATTTGTCGTGTTTAAATGTATATATAAACAAATATCAGATGTCATTAAAGAGTTAACATTTTTATTATTTAAAAAACTAAAAATGCTTTCGTTATATTTTTAAAAGAAATAAAAATTAATAACATGACATTTGAAGCTTATTTTTTCTTAACTATAGCTTACGATCATATGAGTAAAATTTCGTCTATATTCATACTTGAACTCAAAAAAAAAAAAACTTCGTTACATTAAATTATATTAATAAAAAAGGAATTTAATTCATTGTTAGCCATTTTAATTTTTGTACGTTATTATTTAAAAGAATATTAATGAAACTGTTGATCATGATTCATATGATATAAATCTTTCGAATACAGATAAATTGTTTTAGTGTTATCTTAAATAATTTTTTTATTATATTATAATTCGTTTTTAAATATTGTAGTTAAATTTTAATGCGTCACATTAACAAAAGATTGTGAAAAGTGTTCAAAAGTTATTTATTGCTTGACTGAAACTTTCAAATGACACTTTGAAAAATATTTATCTTTCTGTCTAAAATTTTTATAAATTTTTGTGCTTTTTTTGACAAAAAAGCAGTAATATTTAAAGCGAAAAATTTTTCACTTGTATGCTTTTCGTATTTGAATTCGAGTTCAATAATAATTTTAATAAGTAATAATTTTTTTTAGAACCAGCCTAATGTACTTCATAAAATATTGCATTAATAAGCGTTAAGGATAAATAAATTTTGAATTTGCTCCAGATTAAATGTGTTATTCTCATTTTATACCCATTTTTATGTTTATTTTATAGATCTGGAAGAGTATATGTAAACAAACTTTAAAACAATATATAAATTTATACACATGTATATTCATTGAAATGTATCTTATATAAAATATATTAATTAATGAGTTGTATCTTATTGAGTGACAGGAAAAATTATTTTAATAAATGCTTTTATATTTTTCGTATCATAATTTTTTTTTAAAATTATGATTTAACAAAAACTTGTAGACAATTTCAAATGCAGTTCATAAAAAACAATCAATATTTTCTTGCCTTTTTCAGTGAGTAAATTTTTTTAATTATTGAACAATTTCAGTTCAAAATATTGTACCAATATTATACTGAAAATGCTCTAGAGGAAACTCTGTTTTGGGATATTTTTTTTAACAAATCTTATAAGAAAGATTGTCTTCAATAAATTTGCTATATATTAGAAAAACTTAAGATTTGAAAATACTTTATTTTTTTTATAATAGAAAAAAGGTATATTTATTTTTGAAAATAATATATCTTTATACTATTTCAAAGTTTTACAATCTTAATGATCGAAATACTTTGCTAAATTACTTATAATTATAACTTTATAATTACTACATAGCTAAATTACTAGTGCTATTTGAATACTATATGCTCTGTTTATTTGTAAATAATTGCAGTACTTATGTTTATATTTCCGCTTGGAATATAAATGTATATCATAGGATCCTGAAAGAATTATTTCTATGTCTCTTTTGTCATGATATAACATATGTTTATTTATCTCTTATTTGTTTACTTATTAAAATATATCATTTCTTATTTTCAAATATATGATTAAATCTAATATTTGACTACATATTAGAAAATAATAAATTATACAGTTAAATAAGCTTTATTCTTTTAATATTAAAATAGTAATGATGAATCAGGATTTAAAATTAAAAGAAAAAAATTCTTGTTAAATTATTTTCTATCATAAACACAGCTTCATGAAAAGCATCAAACAGTCTTGCTTGTTCATTCTAGTGAATTATAATGTGATAAATTACATTGATTTAATCTAATAAAAACTAAAAAATCACCTCTTAAAAATATTTAAGTATTAAATTAGCTAAAGTAAAAAATATTTTACGTTGCTCAAAAGTTTGAAATATTTTCGCTAGCCCTTTAGAGGATGACGTGACGTCAAGCGTCAAGGCGGCACCGCACAAGATTTGTGACGTCACATCTACTGCGGCGCCCGCCTTGCCACGCAAGCGTTATCGAATCGACGTCTTCTGGTTCCAGTGTTTACTTATAAAATCTGAGAAACATCATTAGAATGTTTGATTTTATTCACTAAAAATTATTGTTATTGGAATTTTTCTGAATTTCCGCCAAGCTTTTACTAATGTAAATAGTGAATTATTTCATAAAAATGGCGACCTAATGTTTCGAAAGTAAGCATGATAGAATTGATGAGCTAATCTTTTCCATTAGAAACCAAATTTCGAGTAAAGCAGATTTTTAACAAATACCAGGCAGTTCTTAGTGTCCTTATCTTAAAAATATCATAATAATAATTAAATATTTGATGTCAATTAATTTCTTTACTCATTGTTAATAAAATCTAAAATCAGTGGCGCTTCAAAAGTATGTAATTCATGTTTATATTCTGTTGCATTTTTTTTTACCAGTGTTTGACAATTTTAATGAAATAAATAAATATGGATTTTGCAATTGTTTAACTTAGATTATAGTAATAGCTAAAATATAAATTTTAATAAATTAGACAATTATTATAATTATAATAAATTATCAATTTAACTTTCAACATGATGCCACTAGAAAGTATAAATCATTTCAAATCACCTTTTTTTTTATTTTAAAGAAAACTTTACGTGTTACTAATTTGAACTAATAGTTTCAAAATCTGTTTTATTATCTAAGGGTTTGTTTAGGCATTCTTTCTTATTAGTATTAGATTTTATGATTCATTGGTATGCTATTTATTGTTCAATATACTTGTAATTTTATATTTAATATATAATTTGTTATTAAATAGTGAGAAAACTATTCTTTATGCCAGTAATTATAAAAATTGGTTTTACTATGATCTTTTTAAAATATTGAAGAAGTAAAAGTTAATTTTTATTATAGACTTTCATTGTTTTTCTTTCAGGTGTTGCTTATTAGTTTACTCATTTATAAAAATTGATGTATTAGCAGGTATGCCAACTTTCCAAATAACTAAGTTTCATAACTCTTAGTACTTAAGAGTCGTAAACTAATTTTAAGCCGAATAGTAAAATTCTCAAAAACTTAAGTTTCTATTACTAAATTATCAATCTGTAATCTTGACTCTAAAATCCTAATGCGGGACAAATAATACTAGTTGGCACCTCTGTAATAAATTGCTTGAGTATTAACAGTATTTAAATCAAATTGTTATTTTAATTTGCTCTAAAAGTTGTTTTTTGCATATGCTTGCCTAATCATTTTGCATACTTGCTATGACCATTGAAAAAAAAGTGGCGTGTGTACAATATTATTTTTTGTTTTAATAATGCTTATTGCAAAGAATTTGTGTGGAGATTTCAGTATCATAATCTGTGACAATAATCACCTTGGAAACTTCCGGACCAAAGGCATAACCCGGGCAAGCATCTACATGTTTTTTTTTTTTATTTAAAATTTGCAAGTTTAAAGTCTATTTCACACCTTGACGATTATAGTTGGCACGACAGATCATGATACGGATATATTCCCAAATTTTCCATGATAGTGACAAGTTTTTTTCATGCATGTACATTATGCATAACTGATGACAGATATTAGCTTGGTAATTCTTATTAGTTTTTTTAAACTGAGACTATGATCCAGATTTAAAATATTTTAATGTGGATTCAGTTCGAATTTTAAAGTTAAATTCATATAGTTTCTGAACAATTATTTTAAGTAAACACTAAGTTTTGAGTGAAATCAACTTTACTTAATCTTGGTAAAAATAAATTAAAAAGAAAATTAAAGTGATAGAAAGTTTTTGTTTATTAATTTGTTAACTTTTTGACTCATATTAGTTTTTATTTTTAATAATTTCAGGTGTCTATTGGGCAAATGTTGTTTCAGATCAACTAACTGATAAAAACATGATCGAGCTGATTGCTAAAAACATGATTGATCGGTTGTTGGCAAGGGTAACCAGAAAGTTTTGTTTATCAATTTCACAAATTTTTGACTCATTAGTTTTTATTTTTAATTATTTCAGGTGTCTATTGGGCAAGTGTTTGAGATCAACTGACATATAAAAACATGATTTATCGGTTGTTGGCAAGAGTAAGCAGGTCTCCCAGGTGATAATGCAGTAATTTTTAGTTTCAAACTGAAACACTTGGTATCAATTAATTTCTCTTTATGTGATTCATCTGGAGTGTAGATAGTATAGTTATTAGTCAGGTTCTCTTAAATTCATAAATACCTGGGTAATTATCAATTTTATTTAAAAGTTTTGCCTATTTTTTTTCAAGTGTTACAAAATTATATATGTTTAAAGCATAATTTAATTTCGCTTGATTTGTCATAGTATGAAGAAAATGTATTGAAACATGTAAATTACAGAAATCATAGTTTTCTTCATTTATCTTTAAATTCTTACATTCGCGTTTCTAATTGTAATTCTCAATTATTTGTGGTTTTAAAAGTAATTTCAAAACGAGGAAAGTTTTGCCAGAAATATATATGAAATGCAGAAAGATTACAGATGCAGGAAAAGTTTATCATATTAAACTTTTATTGCATCTGAATAATAAATTTCTTATTTGATCCATATTTAGTTGTGAAGTTTTGTCTTTCTGAATAATAATGTATGTGTTATTTGAACTTCAAAATTTTTGAGTTCTTATATCATTATTATATTGAATTAAAAGAAATATAGCTTATTATTATTATTTACAAAAATGTATAAAATACATGCTATTAATATATTTGTATGCTAAGTTTAAAGTTTTAATTATTCCCTTATTTATTTATTTTTTAACTTGTGTTTTAATGAGTTGTAATGTTGCAAATTCTGAACAGCAACTAAAAAATTATTTAATCAATGATATATTTGGCCATCTTTTTTATTTGGTTTAAATTATTTTAATATCACAACTCAGAAATTTTGAACTGTGCATTACAGTAATCAGTTTGAAACATTCTTGATACCATAGTAAATTCATATTTTCATTTCTTTTTTTGCAGTTTATTTTTTAATGACTTTTAAATTAGCAAAATTATTACAACTTGCAAAGTTTGAATTAGGCATTTGAGTAATCACTTTTCAATGCATGGTAAATCCATGGGGTGTTTTGTTTATTTTATTGCAGTTAATTATTACAATACACAAAATTCTATTCATGCTTTTATTACTCACTCTTTAATGTGGTGATATCACTGTTTTTTTTTTCTTTGTAATTTTCACAGTTATTGCTATTGACATTTTAAGTTATTGCTATTGATATCCACATTGTTTTTTTTTAATTCCCCATATTTTCTGAGACAAAAATTAATTGCGAAGAACTGACACTATGACCATTGGTTGATTGGAATCAACCCTTTTCTTTGAAAGAATGAATTAAACTGGGTGAACAGTTTGATAGTTAGGTTGACCTGGGGTAATTCCTGATTAAGAAATGCAGGCATGTATTTTGTGAAAAAACTATTCAAGATAGAATTTTTATATTTACTGGAAGTTAGAGGCTATATGAGATGAGTCCTATGCTATCTTTTGTTTGAAAATCTAATGAGAATTTAAAAGTGATCAGGAATTACCCCTTCCCTTGATCATTTCTGGGGTAATTACTGATCACCTGTTTTTATAGTAATGGTACTGTTTAAAAATAATTATACATTGGTAATTAACAAATAAGACATCAGGATCAAAGAAATAAACCAAAAAGATATGTTTATAAGCAGCTATTGAAAGCAAGAATAAAGATTAACCTTTTAAATTTTTCAAAAATCTTTGCATTGTGCAATACATTTTAGGCAAGCAGCCAACTCATTTTCATGTTCTGCTGGAATATAAGAAAGAGTTCCCACCTGGGTTACTTTAACTAGTTTTTTTAACTTCATTAAGGTGAGAGTGTAAAGTTAAGTAAGGAATGTCAACAGCTCTCAATGAAATTTTCATTTTCTATCATTAAAAGAAATTCATTAATTTTGCTTTCTAGAAGCTTAGTATCCTTTTAAAGCTTGTAATTTCATCCCATATTTATATTATTAGGCTAATTTATATATTTAAAAATTAATCTAACACTGTACACACATAAAATTAAGATAGAAGCAAGGTGAGACAAACCAAGAATGATGCAAATCAGAACTCATTTATCTTGTATACAGTTAAAAATAAATTTTGTTATTACAGTTAAAATATATTTTATAGTTGTTCCACTTAATAAATATGAACTGTTATTTAAGAAATGACAATGAGAAGAAATGACAATGATCAGGAATTACCCCAGTGATCAATAATTACCTCATCTCTAGGGGACAGCATTTGATATAGTTTCCTATAATCAATTATAATGTTTACAGTAGATGTGAAACAATTAAACAAAAGCTTACACTATTTTTATATTAAAGAAAAAGAAACTCAAAATATTTATTAAGAGAAGGAGGTGGATCTTTGCAGAAATGTGTACATTTTGAAACCCATCTTTGAAATGGAAAATACAGAAAGCAGTTTAAAAGATACCTATTTTGTTAGTTTAAACAAAAAACTATTAAGTAAATATAGTTATGCTTTAGTAAAGTGTAGAATCATTCTTATCCGTGTCTCAAATTTAAAAAAATAATTTTTTTTTTTTAGTAAAACTTAAGTGATTATTATTTACCCCAGAAACAGAATGATCGCGAATTACCCCGGGTCACCCTAATATAATAAATGGCATTTTGTTGTTTCTCTTATAAATATTCAAATATCCTTTTATAACTAACTGCATGCTGTGCTCTTTATTCTTTTCTTAATTGAATAAACTATAAGAAATTTTCATCCAGACCCTTTTCTCTAAGAGTCAATTTGTTTTAGTTTTTCACATAGCCACTTGCTTGATACATGTTTAATAAGTTTAATCCATCTAGGCCTGTGTAAGTACAGGTATAGATGTAAAATATAATTACCAACGAATTACCCCGGGTCACCCTAATATAATAAATGGCATTTTGTTGTTTCTCTTATAAATATTCAAATATCCTTTTATAACTAACTGCATGCTGTGCTCTTTATTCTTTTCTTAATTGAATAAACTATAAGAAATTTTCATCCAGACCCTTTTCTCTAAGAGTCAATTTGTTTTAGTTTTTCACATAGCCACTTGCTTGATACATGTTTAATAAGTTTAATCCATCTAGGCCTGTGTAAGTACAGGTATAGATGTAAAATACCTTGGCATTTATTAATTTTATTGAAAATTTAATCATGTGAAATTAAGTTTTGCTTACATTGTCAATAGTTAATTATTTACTAAGAAGGAAAATTTCTGCAGTAAAACTAGTATGATGAGTTTTTTAAAAAATGAAATGTTATTTTTTCTCTTTTTATTGCATTTATTTTTAAATGTTGAGGTATTTTAAAAAAAATTTCCTATTTTACCGAAAACTATTTTCCTGCTGTTTGTAAGATGTAAAAATTCATCTTTTGCTGCTAAATAACATAGATATAAGAGGGTAATTCTAAAGTGAGCATTAAAATGAATAAAAATATCTAATATTTTGTAATAAGTGTTATCGTAATTAATATAATACTAACGTATATGATAGAAAAACATAATACACCTGGCGATAAATAATTTATCTCTTTTATACATTTTTAATTACAAATTGGATCTTACAGCAACCAATGGGTATGTTGAACAAAAGAATGCATTTTCTGTCAAAATCATAAAGATTTTTTAATTAATACTCTCAGGGTTCATTCCAGGCGGGGTTTGGGGGGCGCCCTGCCCCGTATGCTCTTTTGATGAGAAATTTCCACCCTGTTGCCCTTTACTCCTTTTATCCCGCCCTGATATAATAAAATGCGCCCTGGTGTATCCCCTCCAAAAAGATACTACCTTCCTGCAAAAAGAATTCTTTTGTTCTGTCTCCCCACTTAGTGATACTTTTCTTGAAATAAATTTGTCTTCCCTCTAGCCTTGTCTCTCTCTTGTCACCCCTACTTCAGTAGCCCAAAGACGACTGTGCGCAAAGTCGAGCACTTTACGGCAGAACAGTTTAACGAGGACCAATACCGCACACCCTCGTCCCCTACGCAGACTGATCCAAGTCGTCCCCCATCCGCGCACAGTCCGCAGCCAAAATCTTAACTGATAAAGCAAAAAATATATAATTTATAACTAATTTTGATAGTTTGTTTTGTTTGCTTAAAATTTCTCATAGGGAATTAATGCATTGCTATTTTTTTTTCTTATTAAAAAATGATTTTTTTTTTAAGGTGATTCAATAGCATCCGTCGTTGAACTTGAGAAGCTGTTTAATTGTTTAGGAGATCGAAAAATTGGCAATTACTGTCAAATAAATTATTAATTGTATTTAAAAAAGACATTGTGTGCTCTGTTGGTACAGCTATGCACAGTGATATTAAATTGAATAATTTAAATTGTTTTTTGTTGTATTATTTACCATAAATATTTAAAATACAGTTTGATTATAGCTGGAATCTAGAGAAAATCTAAAATTCTCAATGAATTTAAATGTACCTCTGAAATTCACAAATTTTAATTTTAAAATCAATTCATGTTTATCTTGAAATTGTTACAAGAAATATATTTTCTGCTAAGTGTTATGAAAGTTCCTTTATTGTATTAACATGAAAAAATTGCACAAATTTAACCCAGTTAAATCTGATACATTTCAACTTTTCTCTGGTAAGAGTCAATACCAAATATGATTCGTATTCTTTCAATCTAGGATATTTAATTTTTTTCATGTTAGCATAAACTCATTCTTCTAAAACATCTTTTTTATGTAACTCTTCAATTTTTAATAGCTATGTTTTCTCTTCTTTTTTTTTATAATGGCTGTTGTTCATTTCTGTATTATACAATTTCTTACATATCTCATACTGGTCTGATTTTGTTGCATAGAAACAAAAGAATAAGCTTTAAAGTTAATGACTATTTTCAAAAATTCTTAAATGTTCCTACAAATGAGTAGTTCACAAGTAATTGTTTTTAAATTGCTATTTCTTCCCCCAAGTTGGAATCAGTTAGTAAAATTTTTTGTTCATATTTAAAAATAAGATTTCTGTTCAACTCAATTTGACTAATTTATTCAAATTATTGTTGAGCTATTTCTAATAGACTTGTTAAAGAGTCTTTAAAAAAGAAAAGATTAAATTTCTTCTTGATTTTGATGGTGAAATAAAATTTTTCATTTATTGTATTAATTAAAATGGCCTGTATTACCTGCTGGGGTAATACAGGCTATTTTTGGTAAGTCGCCAAATAGAAGGAGCTAGAAGACCAATCACCACCGGCATCTCTGTGAAATAATGGTGCTATAGTTAAAAGCCTATTTATCTTTATCTCACACCATGGGATTTTTTTTTTCTGTGGGGGTTCATAACTTCCTTGACTGATAATCAAACCCATATTATAGTAATACTTTCAAAGTTGTTCTTTAAAAATTCTACAAATTTTTTAAAAAAATAATAATAAATTCAGGTTGCCAACTAAAAAGAAAAAATTATTACCATCAGTAGCGGATGTTCTTAAGATCATATTTCAAGCTAAGATTTAATCTAAATCCTAATGTTTTTGGAAGCAGATTTTCAGCATGTTATTTAGTTAGTGCTGCTCCTGAATTTGATCAAAAAATCTCTACAGTAAATAGAGATGATTTTAGTCATGATGAAAGGGAAAAATAATGCTATTAAATGGTTATAACTACTATCACAGTGACTGGAATTTTTGAATGGAACTCGACTTGCAGCCACCTCCTCGTGGTGAGTTCTGGGTAGTTTTGTTTTTACAAAACGAGCTAAGAGCTGCACAAATTTTGTTGATGTCGTTTTTATTTATTCAATTTCTATAAATTGAATGTAAATGTCAACTGGTTTAAGTAATATGAATAATACGTATTTTTTAAATGTATTATTAAATTCGATTTTTGTTATCAGTAGGAAATTTCACCACTTATAATACTGTTAAACGCATATTTTTACTAAGTGAAACAAATTTATATTGGTTTAATGTTATTTTCGTTCAGTCTGATATGGTCATTTTCAATAATGTGATCAATTAGTGTCTCACCCCTACTGTCTGTGTAGTTGTAGTTCCACTGTATGGACCTGTCCTTAAGATCTGCACATAAAATGAGTGGCTAGCCTACCCACGTGTTCGCAGTGCGGGAAGACCCGTGTCCCTGAAAAAAGGGATCCTGGCAGTTGAAGGGGCATCCTGGTACCCCAATACACTGCTTTGGCCCGAGCTTCAGGTAAACGGGAGGTGCATATTGGCCTGTATGCATCAACCGGCTAGTCACGAACGTCATCTGGTGGCTAGCGTCAAGCCCGCGGTTACTTACTCGTTAGGGGTGGAGACTGCTTCAGGGGTGACTGCGGGCGTATAACTGTCGGTATCGGTGTTTAAGTAGCATGGCACACCATAGCAAAAACAACGGAAAAATCCCTTCACCATTTGATAACACTCAATATTATATCCTTAAATTTACAAATCCTGATTCATTCCTATTTAAAAGTGTCACTTTTTTTTTTATTCACGAAGGTCTCTTGTCCGCATTAAGATAGGTAGCTTCCTTGAAAAAGTTACGCTCTGGTGACCTATTAATTCAAGTTTCAACCGAAAAACGAGCAACTTTTCTAAAGATGTGCTCATTTGAAGTCCTTATCACTGAGCATATTTCGCGGTGTTATATCTGAACATGAAATAATGACTCAGAAGAAATGATAACAAAAAAGATCAGAATGTTATTGCTGACCGTAGTATAAGTTTTCGGAGGGACGGTAAATTTATCTCTACAAAACATCTTATCACGTTCAGCAAGCCAAACTCACTATTTTCCCCCCAAAATGGCTTATCACAGCTGCCCGGTTCGTAATATCCCAAACCCTTTGATGTGCTTCCAATGTCAAAGGTTTGGGTATTCCAAAACATCTTGTCGCGGTCGACCGGTCTTTGCTCGTTGTTTTGGTACTGACCATGAAGACAGCGTTGCCACCCCTATAAATTAAGTGCAAGGGGGCTCATGCTGCGTACTCCAGTAGTTGTCCCAAGTGGTCCCGGGAAAAGGAGATAATACGTTTCAACTGCTTCTGTCTTTCACTTTTCACTAATCCCATTGCTGTATTTTTCTCACAGTTTTCGCTCAACGAAAAATACATTTTAGAACGTAATCTGACTAATTCCTAAACTATTACAAATTTAATTAATTTTTCATCTTACCAAGTACTTTTTATTTTTATTGGAATGTAAAAAGTGATGTTTGGGATAAACAGGTGTATCATATAAATCAATGTTTTCCACCATGTCAAGAAAACTATCCTTTGTCTGAATCGGTGTTTGTAAACAACAATTTTGCTTTCGATCTATCTTTATTAATGTGCCTCTTGTGAAATCCGTTTATAAATCTCTTTCTGGTATCGAAGACGGAGAAACCAGTATATATGGACCGATTGAGTGTCAAAGATGTTACATGTTGTGTGACATGTTCTAAGTTTTCAACAATAAATTTAACAAAATGAAGAGGGAGAAGCGATTAATTTTAATGCATTTCATTTTTTTAATCGGTGACAGAGATTTTCCCTAGTTTTTCTTCAGTCGCTATTATTCATGTGCTTCCAAAAGTCCTTATCAAAAATATTATTCGCCTTTTTACTCAAATTTTGTATTAAAAGCGATGAATGGTTTTAACAGATTCTTGTTTGAAAGATCAAACTTTATGAATTTTTTTTGGTCGCACACCTAATTTTAAATATATTTTCAAATTTACTTAAACTACGTAGTTATACTTATCGTTTAAATTTGGATTAAGTTTCGAAACATTTAAAGCTGTCTTCATATATGATTCTCTGAGAGTAGGGCCAAAGCATATTTGATGTTACTTTTAACTTTTGTGATGCAACGTGTAAGTCGCCGTGCAAATCATGTATCTCCTGCTGATATTCTAAATCCGCTTTCAAGATATACCCTTCCTCATAATGAAGTTATAGTGAGAATGAACTTAGGCGTACGCTAGGTCCGTGGTCAATACAATTGCATTCTGGAAATCTTTATCGAAAGAATTAGTTGCCTTTTTTCTTATCTCTGTATTAAAATTTATGAATGGTTGTAACCAGGCTTCTTGTTTTAAACGTAAAATGTTTTAAATTTTTTTTTCTCTGTAACCCTAATTTTAAGATTCTGTAATGGAGTACATATCTATTCTTATCATATAAATTAGGTAATAGTTTTGAAACGTTTGAGGGGTTACTCACAATTAATTCTGCCGCTTCTCTAGGGTGAAAGCATATTTGTAACTTTTAATTGTTCTGAGGCAACTGGTAAATCGCTGTGCAGAGCTTGAATTTCCGTAGGATATTCCAAGTCTACTTCGAGAATCATTTCCTCATCCTGATCATCTTGCATATTTAATATGTCAAACTAACACTCAAATCTAAGTTCAGAAACCACCGAAAGATTTTGGTTAGTAGATGGCTCATCATCGCTGTACCATAGAGATTATTCTTATTCAAATAAATTAAGTTGGGAGAGGGTATACTAGTGTTGTAATCACCAGTTATGTATTTGTTGTTTGCGCGGGCGTACCCGTTGGATATCATCGACGCTCCTACTCTCACCCCTTTCTCTATAAACAAATGCAAAGTGGGTTCAGTTAAAAATTATAATATCACCTTCGTCATTTTCAGACAAGCATTCCAAGCTAAACCGCGGGCGGTGAATACATACGCCGGGTCAATTTCGTAGTGCGATAGGCATAAAGTTCTAAATTTCTCAAAGACATCAGCGAGAAGCAGCTTTTCTATCTTTACATATGAATTGTAATAGTCTTTCAATGTTTCTATGTTGAAATTTTATAAAACAGCTTGTGCGTGATTATAAACCGATTGTCTCACATCTTTTTCATTTAAACTTCTACGCGGGGGTAGTTCGGTTTTACGGTTTTTTCTTTTAGTCCATAACACTATCTGGATTAGGAGCACTAGAGTTA
This sequence comes from Parasteatoda tepidariorum, assembly GCF_982258835.1. Classification (NCBI taxonomy): domain Eukaryota; kingdom Metazoa; phylum Arthropoda; class Arachnida; order Araneae; family Theridiidae; genus Parasteatoda; species Parasteatoda tepidariorum. The sequence continues at coordinate 60,520,403 of NC_141764.1, forward strand.
TCATCACGGTGTTTATAACGATGCACCACTGGACGTCCGTTCACATCCCAGTCGGTTTCGATGACGGTAGGCAAGATAAGATACACTTGTTTAGAAACCATTGTCATTCGGATGATTAGGCGAACACAATGAAGGTGGACATCAGGCTTGGTGCACCAAGTCGTGGATTCACACCTCATGGCATCTGAAATCAAATTTCTGGACAGAATTATACTCCACATAAAAAACGGGTACAACATCGGTAATTCTGGGTGAGTAGCTCACAAATGACCAAAGTTTAGTTACACACAAAGAAACACAATAAAACAATGTGAACGAGAAATAATTTTTTTTAAACACCTAAAGGGCATGTAGCACAGATGTGGGAATTTTCACCATACAATAAACAAAAAAAAATTATTAAAACAATTAAAGCATTAAATTAATACAAATAAGAAAATTTTGTCACACAACATTGTGACACTTACTAAAATATTCGTAAGGGTAAACACCCTTGCTTTTTGAAAGAGGGAGTCTATAGCTAAGGAATTAGGAAGATAGCACATGAAATTATCACGAACTTATCAAGGGAGGCGGGTATGAACAGAAAAGTCTAAAAATTGAAAATAACCGATCGAGAAAGTAATGAACTGCTCCGCATTGGTTCCAATACATCATTGTTTTTATTATGTGGTGACTATCATAACCTTTTAAATTATGAAACACTAAAGATATTTTTTTTAGTTAATTTATAGTTTAAATTGCAACTGCATGTAAAGCATCGCGATATTTAGATATGAGATAGCAATGGTCTCGAACTCAATTATTTTCTAATGACTCTACAAATATAACAATGCGTTGCATTTAAAAATCTATCTTCTTCCTCTTCGGCCAATTGCATTGGTTTTTTAACGGAAAATAAATCTAAGATTAGTTTTTCCTTTCCTAATAAGATGTGTATGAAATGTTACACTGCGTTTTCTCCATAAAATACATCTCGTGGTTTCAAACACTTCCCAACGTAGTCAGTAATGACATATGAATATCTTCACATAATGTGTTGTGCGTCTATTTGAGTACAAGACCCTAAATTTGAGTTTTTTTACTAAAATGCATTCAAAATCAGCATGAATAATTTAAGGAATATGAAAAGAACTAAATTTTAAATGCGATCTTTTTCGCTTGGCATCGTTACTTTTTGCAACTTATGTTCCCTACAGTAAATTACATGATCATACAGTGCATTTTTCAGGAAAATCAATGAAGACAAAAATCGCAGTAAAATTTTGCTCTTTGCGCAGTTAAATGAGTTAACAATCTACTCATTTTATGAATGAGGCGAAAATGTTTCTTTAGATATCTGTAATAGATTTGAATGATGGACACCAGTTCGGTTAGACGATAGATGTAGCGGGGAAATGTTTCAATTCTGATTGGCTACAAAGTGTGACGTTGACCACAAAGTGTTGCGACATTCTGATTGTGAAGACGTGAAATTTTCAAGAATGACTAAGTGTTTTGAAAAAAATATATATCCCAGTGGGATATTTATTATATATTCAATACAGTATAATCAATAATTTTGAAGACATTCGTAGATCAAATTTGTCTAAAACAAAGCGAAAGACTTGTGCATTTTTAAAAAAAAGGCATTCTGTGGGGCCCCCTACATTGCTTCTAAACAGATGGAACAATCCTCTGGTACTTTAAAAAGGTACTCCTGCACGTCCTGAGCAAAAATTTGCTCAACAATTTCATGGCTCATTCTTATCCAATTGATCTGTATGGATGGTTGAAGGCCTTCTCGTAGGCCATCTTCCATAGGCAGCACTTTCCATAAAATTGCCACTCCCTCCAAGCTATACTCGTCTAATACTTCGGTGGAAGTTGTAACGTCCAGTTTTTGCACAATATCAGTTTGTACAAGTTAGCCCGACAAAGAAAATCATGTTTTTGTTTGTTCTTGCTTTGCAAAATCTGGACAACACTTCAATGTCCAGTACTTTGCCTACGTCATTACTAGTTGCAATAACAGAACCATTCATTGAGGCATGCCCACGCCTTTGCCATGTGCCATCTATTGCAACGGGAATGTCTTTGGAATTGCTACCTGCTTCGGCTCCACTAGCCGCATCACTCATGCTCTTCATAGCGACACTTTTTATTGCCGAGCCTAATTCACTTGTGACTTCATCAAATCTGTGAGGTGGAGCAGGTAAGTTCATTATCCCACGAAACATTTGAGCATCTGCCTTCCCTTTTCCGATGCTTCTCATGGCATACGTTAATCTAGTATTAACTTACGTTAATACTAGATTACGTTAACTTACGATACGTTAATCTAGTATAAATTTTTGTGTCTCTATTGTTGCACACTTTAGATGAAACTTCAGTATTTAAAAAAGACTATTTAAAATTACACTGCTCACAGTAAATAGAAAGTTCAGATGCAAGTCCTTGAACTTGCCTGGAAAACTTCAGTTTTATGCTTTTGTTTCTGCAAGTTGAGCATAACACAGAATCATTCAAACAATTAGATTATAAATTTAAATTATTTCCTTTGCATTATTATTCAGAAATGATTCATAATCATTTACATGTTTATCCAGTTTGATTTTTGACGCCGATCAATGTTTGTTGATGAGCACGCTGTTTTGCAATGAATGCCAAACGCTTTCCTTTTTGGCCCACCTGAAATAATTAAAAAAAAAAGACTGTAGCGTAGAAAAATCAAGCATATTAAACAAAAGGAAACAGATATATCTAACGTGTGTCTTACCAGAAACAAACTTCATTATTGTATCTCCTTCAAGCTCGTCAGTGAACTCCCCAAAGTAGTTTCCCAATGGTGGGTCATTCTGACCATTCGATGAATAGATTATTGAGTCTGTATCAAAATACAGAACCTGTTCACCGAGCTTGTCTAACTCATTATAGAGTTTTAATCTAGCATGACATGTAGTGAAGGCGGCGAGGAATATATTAGTACTGATGTCCTGTTCAGTAAATTCAGCCTTTTTCTTCCATTGCATATCACATATTTGTTCTGTAGGGAAAGAAACATCCTGCACCTTCAATGAAATAAAGAATTAATTTAATTGATTAATTAATGAATAATTTCAGTTTCCTAAAAAATTAATCAATTGATTTACTTTTCTCTTACCACTTCTGTGCTGTCAACAAGCAAGTTGTTGAAATCCTCTGAAGAGTTGACGAAGGTTAGCATCATCTTAATAAGACTCATGCCCCATCTACCCCAGAAGCTATTAAGGGCTAACTTTGACCTGGATTGTAGTTTCTCCTTGTCCAACAAAATTCCTTCCTTTTGGAAATAATTCCTCACGTATTCATCCTTCTGCTCGTCCGTAACACATCCTTCTGGCCGATGTATCTGGTTCGTTAGTGTTCAAAAATTCACCTCTAGCGGTGAATGGCGCTGTATGCAATAAGGTTAAACGAAATAACAGAGGAAACATCAGTTGCAAACACTTTTATTGTTGCTACAAAGCATGCTCAATGTGGCATCCGCCATTTTCTGAAAGCAAATTAAATCGCAATATTGCATTCTCAACATCACTTCTTAGCACATCTGGAGAAATGTTACGGACATGTCTGTGTATCGCATTCTTCAATTCCATTAAATTGGTTATGTTATCACTATAAACAATGGCTTTGAGATAACCCCACAACTAGAAGTCACAGGGGTTGAGGTCTGGTGATCGGGTTGGCCAAGTTTTTGCGGTAACTAAAATCCCATGACCTCTTATAGACATTTACCAAGTTTGATGACATTTGGTTGGGTAGTTTTATTTTTGTAGCCATTTCAAGTGGAACTTTAATTATAAAGACCATGTACATTGAATGTTAATGAGACTGGTTTAACATTTCCATCCTATTTATACTTCTTGAATATCAGTCACCCAATCATTAAACTTATCAGGGTAACCTAAAAATTTAACAAACTATTGCATCTTTCCATTGATTTTCTATTTTTTAAATTACTTTTTCAACCGGAAAATAACCAGAATTGACAACTTTTTGTAATTCTTCCGCCTAAAAAGTACCTTCGATTGCTTCATTCTATAGGATTTCGTATGTATCACAAATAATTCCCGTGTCCAATTATTTTCATATCCTTTCTCAAATGTAAGTTTTTTGATTTACTAATGCGAACCCCTAAGGGAGTTTACCTTCTTTAGGTAAACACAGGGAATCACGCCCCAGGGTGCCCAAGTGATCTGTCCTCCCTTCAGTTTCCTCTCCCTTTCCTCCTACTTTCTCCTTTCTCTTCCCCCTTGTCGTGGTTGCCAAATTAACTAGTAAGGCCTTTTTGTCTGTTCGAATACCATCCTGTTGTATCGGACCCTGATGGGAAGAGACACCCCACGTGTTCGCCGTGCGTGGAGACCCGTGTCCCTGGAAAAGGGGATCCTGGTAGTTGAGGGGCATCTTGGTACCCCAATACACTGCTTCGGCCCTTGCTTCAGGTAAACGGGAGGTGCATATTGGCCTGTGTGCACCAATCGGCTAGTCACGAATATCATCTGGTGGCTAGGGTCAAGTCCGGGGTCATTTACTGGGCACCTCGTTAAGGGTGGAGGCTGCTTCAGGAGTGACTCGCGGACGTATAACTGTTTGTTAACACCGTTGTTAAATAGTGGATTGGTGGCAACACCAGTTTGATATTTACATCCCCTTAGTTGGACTCCGTGGTGGGTGGTGTCGCTAATAGTGGAAATGTTTGAAATTTTCTATGGCTGAAAATAGCAAGGTGTTATGTTCTGCACACCATAGTAAAAACAGCGGAACAACTACTACACCGAATGATTACGCTCAGTATTTTCTGATAAAATTGAATAATCCAACTATACCAGATACGTCCTTTAGCAAAGTGTCCCCCTTTTTAATACATAAAGCTCTTCTCTCCGTACTGGGAGAAGTCGCTTCCGTTAAAAAGAAACGATCAGGTGACCTCTTAATACAGGTCTCCTCTTCAAAACAAGCCGGCACCTTATCCAAATGTAATGTCATGTGCTCTTTTGATGTAACAGTTACGCTCCACAATACTACTCTCAATTCCTCTCGAGGTGTAATTTCGGAATCCGAATTTTTGAATGATACCGAAGAAATGATTCTGGAAGAACTACAAGAGCAAAACGTAACAGCTGTCGGAAGGATCAAGATTCGTAGAGATGGTAAACTCATCCCTACGAAACATCTAATCCTCACTTTCAGTAAACCACAAATACCATCTTCAATTAAAATGGCTTGGCATAACTGCCCAGTGCGACCTTATGTTCCAAACCCTTTACGATGCTTTCAGTGTCAAAGGTTTGGACTTTCAAAACAATCCTGCCGTGGTCAACCTGTATGTGCTCGCTGCTCTGGTACTGACCATTGCGACACATTCTGTGAGTTGCCACCCCTTTGCATCAATTGCAAGAATGATCATGTTGCATACTCCAGGAGTTGTCCAAAATGGTCCCAAAATCGTCACCGCCCGTATACCTCGTCCAGGCGTGTCGTATTCCACGGCTGTTAAGACTTCTTATTGTTCTGTCAGTACGCAAACTGATTCCGTAACGCAAAAATGTAGCACAAATAAACAGATTAAGCTCCCAACGCCAAGACCTCAATTTAACTTTACCGCACCATCAACCTCTAATACACTGCTGGACAATTGCTAAGGACGGATAACACTATCATCCATAGCAACCACAAAATGAAGGGAAGCAAAATGTGGAAAATTATAATAAGTGCGGGATATAGTAAGAAGGGGTATGCGTATGTAAATTTTTTTGTCCACGTTTGTTCATCACGTGATGGCGCTGATAAGAGCTTTAAAGGTTTTGACGCGTTGTGGAGAGTTGTTGTTTCAAGTCAAATTTTTACAGGAAAGATTTAGTTGACGAACTTGAAATTTTCGGCATGTCTTCCCGATATTACTTAGATGATTTTAAGCGTGGCCGAATTATTGGAAAGATCGAAGAAGGGCGAAAAATAAGAGACGTTGCCAGGGAGTTCGACATCGCTGACGGTGTTGTCTAACGGCTGTGGAAATCTTTTAAAACTACTGGAATGTGTAGTAAGCGGCAAGGGGGAGGTCGTGTTAGAAGTAAGACGCCTGCTGAAGACAGATACATCGTCCTATCAGTAAAAAGGAACAGGCGCACCACAGCTCAGCAGGTGGCAAATCAGTTTCTTGCTACCACAGGAAAGCAGATCTCCCGAAAAACTGTTGCCAGACGTTTGAGAGGAGGAGGACTATACACCCGCAGACCTGTTGTGTGCGTCCCATTGACCAGACAGCACCGTACTGCACGTTTGCAATGGTGTCGTGAGCATCACAATTGGACTGAACAGGACTGGGCATGCGTACTCTTCTCAGATGAGAGTAGGTTCAGTCTGTCATCGGATTGTAAACGCCAACTGATCTGGCGCGAGAGTGGTACTGGTTATCGTCCAGAAAATATTCAGGAAAGGGACCGATATCCGACATGCAGGGTCATGGTGTGGGCCAGCATCATGATCAATGGCCGCACGCGCCTACATGTGGTTGCGAATGGGACTATGACGGGCCAACGATACTTTGAGGAAGTTCTACTTCCTCATGTTCGTCTTTTCCGTGGTGCTGTCGGTGATAAATTTGTTTTTATGGGCGACAACGCAACATGTCATCGAACACTCGCTGTTCAGAATTGTTTAGACAGTGAGGGTATTCAACGCCTCGTATGGCCATCACGTTCTCTAGATCTAAACCACATTGAAAATGTTTGAGATGCTTTGGGGAAGCAATTTGCTGGTTGAAACTATCCTCCGACAAACAAGAGCACCCTCATCCGTGCACTGAAAGAGGAATGGGATAAATTGCCTCAACAGCTATTGGATAATGTTGTGCGAAGTATGGTACGACCTGTAGAATGTTGCATCCCACTCCACGGTGGACATATTCCGTACTGACACCTTTCTTCAAGTTGCCTGCTGACATTTAAATGCATTGTTCCATTATTCCGTACGCAGCATCAAATGAACATTTTTTTTCTTTCAGATGTTTCATAGCTTTTGTACTTTCCAGAACAATGAATGTTCTTTATTCTAATGTCTGAACAGTGTGGCAACTATACTTTATCCTACTAGGTCTCATGTCTCGCTTAATGTTATGCTACATTGCAATTTGTGATCCGTCCTTAGCAATTGTCCAGCAGTGTAGAACCACTTCACCTCCACCTAGCATAACATCTAAACTAGATAATTCTGAAAAAAATCGACGTTGTCCAAAACAAATCCCTTCAAAAAACTACCCCCAAGTCTTAAGCCTGGATATTCTCGAAAGAAAAAAGATGCAAAGTACATTCAACTTTTTAATCAACCCACTTCTGCTGATTTGCAGAAGGTGCACGTTGAAGTGAAATTGTCTTTGCATCCTTCTGACGACGAATGTCTACTCGACTAACCTTTTAATAATGACGTTACTTTTGAATCATCCCTTTATATCTCATAATGTCAATATGCTTCATTTCACGGAATTGTCGCGGTTTGAGAAACAAACTGTCAGATGCTAAAGACATTGTTTCCCAATTTCAACCTGCTTGTATTGCCTTGCAGGAGACTCACTTAACGCCATCTGCTTTTAAACTACGCAACTATTCTTGCCATCGGCCACATTTAATAATGGACCTCATGGAGGTGGTTCAATTTTAACCTCTAATGCATTACCATTTACTCACCTTTCATTAACGACTTCATTACAGGCTTGCGCTGTTCAAATTCAACTCAATATTGGCTTGACCAAGGGGTAGCGACAGGGAGTGAAGAGTGGCTGGGGTAACCCCTAATCTAGCTCTTCCCGGCGTGGCGCCAGACCAACCCGAAGGAAGGGAGCCTTGGCAGAGCCAGAGGGCAATTACAGACGTATTCCAAAAAGAACCCAGTGGTATTTCCGGTATTTATTAGGCACATGTAGGGGTACACTGGGGAGTCAGTACGTCGACCTCCTTTTCCCCCCTCGCAACCAGTTTGGCCCCTTCACATTCAATCATCAATGGCCGCCGTTGGTCGGCCGTTCCGACTGAAACCAGTGACCGCATGATGGCATCATTAGTGCAGTGTGGAGTAGTCAGGAAGTGGTTATTTTGACCCATGAGTCGGGCCTGCCTCCGCGGACTTTTTCCGTGCCCCCTTCGCAGGACTGGCGCCCCTTCCGGTCTGCCGGAATAGGTCCGCTTTGGCGTGGTCACCATATGGCCAGATGTACCTATTAGAGGCATTGGTCAGATCACGGGCTTCCAGGGTGCAAGAATTTGCACGATAGTTGGAGGGGAAATGAAGGTGGTGGAGGCGGGGGATTGCACCTTGAGCCTTGCATCATAAAATATAGCCATTCAGTACACATCCGATCCCACTCGTCGCTTACGTAGATGGAGCTGGTGGTTGGTTTAGAAGGTTGGTTGCCTGTTCAATCGTCGGCGTCTACCCAAGTGCTCTTGCGCTCTCCTAGGAGCCGCAGCATGTCAAGGGACCCGAGAATGGCCCTCCGTGCTAAAAGGGATTTGGTCGCCGCACGACAAATCCCGATATCATCAAGCACCTGATCTCTGGGTAGGCGCCTCGACAGCCGAGGACGAAACCGTGTATGGTGACGCCCTCCGTCAGATCTTCCTCAAGCGTCAGGGCTGCAACCAGAGGTTGGTACTTCGACGCTTTTTCCACGTACGCGTTCGTCAGGACATCTGGTTCATTTGTCTCGTACCGGATTGTAACGTCGATTACGATCGCCCTCCTACTATCAAGTAGGATTAGGTCCGGTCTCAACAAACGACCGTTTGGAAGCCGGACCGGGTACTCCTTCCGGACTCCGTATTCTGAACAAATACGGGAGAGTGTGTTCACGACTCTATTGTGCCTGCGAATACGCATACGCTGGAGTGCGGGGCAGGCTGCTAGAAGGTGGTGCAGGGTCTCATGAGGGAACCTGCATAGTCGGCAGGATTCTGCCCTGTTGTCGTCAGCTCGCATCATCATCGCTCTAATCCACGTGCTAACCTTCCAACCCTCGGGACGTCGAAGCCAGCTGTTGCTAGCCTTCGAGCTCCTAAAATGGATGATCCCTTTTCCCTGTACGGGGAGCTGAGCCCATCGGTCGAACTCTTTCCGCCTCCAGTTGCCGACTCTACCCCCTCCCGGGACAAAGTCCCGCAAGGAGGCACTGCGGAGTGGTCCGACATTAAAAGCTTTGCTCGAGTGCGGGCGTGGGCACGCGCACAGTTCATCCTTAAGGAGGGGATGGCCAACCCGCCATCCTTTCGAGCGGCGTATAGTAGCCCGTTGCAAGTAGAGCTAGGCAGCTTCAGCCATTCTTTGACCGCTCTGCGAACCATCCGGTCGAGCACTTTCAGCTGTGTTGCGCTGACCTGGTGGGCTTGGAGGGTGTGGAGCAACCGCGGCAGCGCGTAGGTGGTCAGAAGCTCGACCCTTTGGTCAGGCTTCGGACCACTCCGCAATCTGCTGATGCTTTCGATCCAACCCCCCAAGGTCTCGGCCGTTTTCAGTGCACACCTGAATGGAAGAGGGGTAATCTCTACCCCAAGGTACTTCATGGAGCCTTCGGGTCCGACCTGTGGAATCTCTACCTCTTTCAGGAACACTCTTGTGGTTGTGTCGACCACGAAGTGATCCCCGCACTTGCGTAGCAACACGGAGACGCACTTACTGCCGTTGAGCTTCATCCCGAATTCCTCACAAAAGTCATCCACGATGCCTAATAGGGCCTTCAGTTCACTCAAGCAGGACGAGATCGTCTGCGTAGGCCAGGACAGGAGTCCGGAATTCCGGTGCTCCCCGTAAAAACACTCCGTGTCCGCTATAGCAAAGCCTCTGGATCAGCACGTCGATCGCACAGTTGAATAACAAAGGCGAAATTGGGTCGCCTTGTTTCATCCCGCTCTTGAACCTTATCTCGTGCGAAAGAGTTCCCCCAATGGATAGCTTTGTCGAGCTCTTACTTTAAAGATCCGCAAGTACGGTGCCGTACGCACTGCAGACATTCAAGCGTTCGAGTGCGGCGAATATATGGGGGTGGCTCACCGTGTCAAAGGCTTTTGCAAAGTCGAGCATTACCACTCCGGTTTCGGCAGTTTCGGTGTTCTCTTCACGCATCGCTGTCTTCAGCAAGAGTAAGTTTTCAGAGATGCCAGGGCATTTCCGAAAACCCCGCTGGCTTGCAATCAGACGAACACTTCTGGCGATGCGCCGGCCTAAAACATTGGTGAATACCCTACCAAGTACGTTTCCCATAGATATTGGACGCCACTTGCTCAAATCTTTAGAGGTAGCCTCCGGTTTCGGGAGGAGCACCGTCTTACTTTCGCATTGCGATTTCGGTACTTTCCGGTGCTTCAGCCACTGTGTAAACAGCGTTGCTATCTCATATTCGACGCCCTTCTTTAGAGCCCGCTTGAGGCTCGTGGAGCGCAGGCCGTCAGGACCGGCGGCGCTGTTTGCATTGCAGTGTCTAATGACGTCTGCAACCTCCTCAGGTTCAATGCGCTCCGGCTGACCACATGTTGGTTCCGTTATTCTCGAGATGTTGCCGCATAGGTTGTTAGGGGTCTCAAACACGCCTTTAAAGTATTTGAAGGCGGCTTCCCGCTCAGGCAGCAAGTCTGTGGTTGTGACTCCATCCAACACAGACGCTGCTACTCTTGCCGTTGAATAGCTGTTGAAAGCCGCGGAACCTTTCGGCTCTACGACTGCTATGCTTATTGTTGGCCCTCCCTTTTACCTTTAAACCCGGTGGCCTGCTCCTTCCTGGTTTCTTAGGTGGCTGGAGTAGCAGCATCCGTGCTACGAGGGATCTGGTATCTTTGACCACCCACTTCCAATCTCGTCGTCCAAACCTAAGGATACTTCCCTAAGGAATGTATCCGTGTCTCCTAGTGTTGTAGGGACGTCCAGTTCCTCGGTTGAGGCTGCTGGTGGGGTACCGTTCGCAATCGGTTCCTGACTCGCTAGAATATTCGGAAGGGATGCTGAAAGCGTCCCCTCTCGATTTTTCTCTCGCAATGCCTTCCGCTTGTCCACTATTTGTCGTTCCGTTTTATCCGGAAAGACTTCCTTCAGGCGTCCTAGTAAAGTCCTCCTGTCCCAGTGGTGCTTCTTCTCTAGCGTCCAGAACAGGAGCTCCTCAGCGGTGCTTCACACTCTTCCGCCTGAGCTTCTTGCACGCTTCCTCTCTTCTTGCTCCAACCTCCCTGCATTGAGTGTTGACGGGTGCCGGTGCCTTTGGTGTTGAGTTAATCCCCTCTTACTCCCGAAGGAGAGGTTGGGGCACTCATTGCATTTGAACGGGAGGTCAGGTTTAGCCTTCACTCCCGTGCATTTGCTTACGTGAATTGAGCCGGCATGGTAGGACGGCGCTCAAACAGATTTAAACTCTCTGCGGAAGCTGTTGCCATCCTTTTTGGCATTGCGGCTGATTTCTTCACGCTCCGAACGAAAATATTTTATATACTCCGATAGTAAGAGCGTTTTGAACCAGTTAGAAAATGTTCGCAGCGATACTCATCCAATCTTATGCTTCATTAATCATTTATTAATCGCTCTTCACAAGAAGGGATTTGATATTTCATTTTGCTGGATACCAAGTCACGTCGGTATAACAGGGAATGAGTTGGCTGATTCTGCAGCACGAACTGCAATTACTGAATTAACAATATCTGTACCATTCTCAGACATTAAACTTCATGTTTGGCAGCTCATCTCGTACCTTTGGCAACAGCATTGGGACCTTCAAACTCAAAATAAACTCTATAACATCAAACCATATATATATCCATTACCTGTATTGCGTCTTCGTAATGCAGATGTAAAGCTAAACCGTCTCAGAATCGGCCACACTCGACTTACGCATATTCATTTGTTGTTTAGAGAATCTCCTCCCAAATGCGACTCTTGTAATGTTTTTCTTACGGTTCATCACATTTTGACCATTTGTCCTTGTTTTAACCGACATCGTCTTGTCCTTTTTAACAGCACTATTTTATCTATGAAGGATTTGTTAGGTGAAATTCATCATCCTAACATTTTCGCATTTCTGCGAGTTATTGGCATTTTAAATTGTATATAACTGTTTATCTGATTTTATTCACTCTTATTTTTTATTCATGAGCCGTTTTACTTTTAATGTGTATTTTATAGAATTACGCTATTTATCGATTTTGATGAACTTTTAAAAATACGTGTCTTGAGATAAACAATTTTATAAGTCTCATTTATTTTATGACAATGAAATAATTGTGTGTAATTTACCATTAGATCTGACTCAACAAATTGTTTGGCGCAGCATATCCTCCTTTGGATCTTGTGCCATAAAACCTCTACATTCAATCAATCGACTCAAAACTGACACTTTTTGAGCTTGATGAGGCACTTCATGCATATTTTTTATTGACATATCCTCAAAATTTCTGTTTTACTTTTGTCAATTTTCGTGCCGTGGTACGATATGTGTTTTTCTGTGTATTGGAGAATAACGTCAATGTCTTTTTCATCTGCCCCTATCTCTCTCAGATTTGCGAACTCATAACGTTCTTCATCGGTAGTCAGCTCACCGAAGGGGATTCGGTGGAGATCTAATGACGCTGGTCTTTGGATTAAAACGACGCTGGGCTTGGACTTACTTTGGGTATTTCCCAAGAAACCGTGGCCTCCTTCTAAGTCTACTGAAGGGGGGTTGATTCACTCCCAAGAAGTTTTTGCTTGAGTCTAGTAGGAGTTCCAATTCAGTACTCCTTCTTCCAGGATTACCTCGTCTCCTTCGTTGCGCACCAGGTGGCTGATGCTGTTGAGGCGGTGTCTGCGGTCGTGGTGACTCGACTCTTGGTGTTGAAGGTCTAATTGCAGATGAAGGTGGAGAAAGAGGGGGTGGTGGACTTATAGTTGAATGCTCTATGGGAGAAGAGGGTGGTGTTTTCTCTGGCAACTGTGGTGGAGACGGTATGCCGATTGGCGATCGATCGCGGGTGGCAGGAGAGGATGAGCTTTCTTGTGCTATTTCTTCCTCTTCAATAGGAAATGACCGGTTCAATGATTCCAGGATGGATCTTCGTTGCTCCCCACTTCTCTCTTGGATGTCCGTGTCCAGCTGACTTCGGGCTTCATCAAACGATAAGCCCTGCGCCATCCTGTCAACGAATCTTGAAGCCAGCTGAACCATTGTCTCATTGGCTAGGGAGGTCACCAGCGTGCTATCCTCGGAAAATATTCGCCTCTTCTCTTCGTTCCTCTTCTTTTTCTCTTCCCGATCCCTTTGCTGTTGGAACTCTTTTGCTCTTCGTCTTTCCTCCTGAGCATAGGCCACTTGAGTTATTTTGCATAGTATTATATTACAGGGTAATAGTGTACCCTACCACGGGAAATAATTATATGTCAATTAGGGGGTACACAGCGTGACCCTAAAGTTTACTATGAATGCCTATGCGAAATAAAGTGTTCTAAGAAGCTTAAAATAAAGAAATTTTCTGATTTTTTTCGGCATTTCGTGCCCTTCTGAAATAAAAAAAAAGTATGCTCAATTTTGAGTTAACACGTTTTTGACGTATTAAAGTACTTTCATGAAGTTAGAATATAATCTTGGAGAGTTAATGAATTTTGTTACCTGTAGCATATTTTTTCTAAGCTTGAACACTCCGCCCTGAAATGCTTCACAGGCTTTCTTGCTCGCACCGGCCTCTGTAAGACATCATAATATATGCACTTAATTGCTTTTTTAAAACATTTTATGACTTTATTAACTTGTTTTTAATCTGCCTGAAAGTTTTAGAATTTTTGTATTTAACCTTTTGCTGCAGTATATATTCCTACACTGATAGACATTATTTTTTAGATGAATATACAGGGGTTGGACAAATATATGGAAACACCTTCAAAAAAACATGTTTCTTTGCTTAATATGGTGTAGAAAACCCGTTGGCATCCAAAACAGCTTGCAGTCTTCTCGGAATGGATAAATACAGTTCCTGTTTGTTTGCCAAGGGAATATTATACCATTCTTCCTGCAAAACGGTGGCAAATTCAGATAACGATGTTGGCGGGTGGATAACGAGAACGCACTTTCCGTTCCAATGTAGACCACAAAGGTTCGATAATATTCAGGTCTGGTGGCCAGGTGAGATTGGACAACTTATCCTTGTGCTCAGAAAACCAGTCCTGGATAATGTGAGCTGTGTGAACAGGGGCTTTGTCGTCTTGGACACCATCACCATCGGGGAACAAAGTTTGTACCATGGGATGAACTTGATCGGCCAAAATGTTCACAAGTCTTGGCAGTCATGTGCCCTGACACAGTTATCATGGGGCCAGCAGAGAACCACGATATGGCTGCCCAAACCATAACAGAACCCCCGCCATGTTTCACTCTTGGCAACAAGCAGTCTGTATTATAGGCTTGAGATGGCGTTCTCCAGACGTAAACTCAGCCAGAAGTGGGAAACAATGTGAAAGAAGACTCTTCAGACCATATTACTCGCTTCCACTGCTCTATAGTCCAGGCTTTATAACTTAAACACCACCTTTTCCTGTTACGGGCATTAGCATTACTGATGAGTGGCTTCTCAATTGCAGCACGGCCAGCAATTCCCTGTTTATGAAGCTCCCTTCTAATTGTTTTGGTACTCACAGGGTTCGGTAACACAACATTCATTTCAGCAGTAACTTTTGCAACTGTGGTCTTCTTATATTTCGTCACAATTGCCCTTAATGATCGTCTGTCACGATCACTCAGGACACACTTTCGTCCGCGCTGTGATCAGTTCTCCCTCCAAAGAACGAGTCACGAGAATTTCAACGTCTTTGATTGTGCCTGGAAATCACTCATTCTCCTGTTATTCAACTTATTGACTACATCTCCATCAAGACAATTTCAACGTTTTAAAATTGTTAATGTCTTCCCAAACAACCTATCTTTTAATGCAATAAATTTTTCCGACTCTGTCCATTGCCACTGTGACCCGGAATCTCGTAGGCTGTCAAGAAATTCCTAGTAGAGTCCCTTCCCCTAAACGTCGGGAGTACTTGCAAAGTTAAAAGTGAAAAATTGCCTGGTATAAACACACCCGTTTGATCATCCTGTTGTGAAGGCTTATCTTAAGGACACATATTTGCTTATACTTCAAATATACTAGTAATTGTCTATGTCCGAATTTGTTTATGTCTATCTCAAAACTGGGTATACATATAGTTATTGCTGTTTTTTTGTTTTATTTTTTATTTATTTTAACTTTCCATTTTTTAGTATTCATAATACTTCTTAATCAATTATTTTACAATTTTCTGCTTTAAAATAACACAGTAGTTTGGCCTAGAAACCGACTTAGTGCCTGCCGCAGTATAGCCATTTCTGGCTCTTGTGCCAATAAAACCCAATTAACCAACCAATTATGTTACAGGCTAAGGCGTTAATGCTCTTGAATATTAAGATCAAAAATTGCTTTGCCAAAATTACTAATTTACCTGCTTTCGAAATTTTAGATTATACAAAGATTTAATCATTTTAAAGTAGAAATGATTTAGGACTTAAATTTGTCAACAATAAATCATTAAACAGGAATATTATTTTTTGGTGGATGGTGTTCTATTGAAAAAAAAACTAAAACTTAATTCAAATATGTCGATAAAATTTAAAATACCTACATTTTTAGCAAAACCTGTGCACTGAGCTCTTGTTGTAAGCAAACTAACACTCGCCTTTCACTGAGAAAGGTCTTTCATTAGCTCTCTCAGCAGAGAAAGATGGCATTGCCAGCCTGAAGTTAAGCATATTGGAAGCTGGTGGGGTAGAGGATTGGATGACGGAGGCAGTGATCATTAAGGGACGCAAATCTTCCTCGGAAAACAGTTCAATGTCACTGCTCACTAAATATTCTTTTAAAACTGCATAAAACTTCAATAGCAAACTTTTTTTTTTTTTTTTAAATTTGAGTTAATCACAATATAAATTAGTCGAATTTTGAAATAATCAATTTAAAAATGTAAAGAATTTCTGATTAAATTTCAGACTTTTACAGAAATAATTTTTAAAAGGGACTGTGTCAATAACTAAAAACTAGTAACAATATATATTTACTTAAAAATAATTTAAATTATAATGTAAATTTAAAATTAAAATTGTGTGTTTACAGAGCAGCACTTCATCAGGGGACACACTGTCTGTAAACACACAGGAGCCTTTCTGTTAGTGGCAAAGCCAAAACTAACAGTGCCCCGAGGCCCCTAATGATAATACAAGCATAAAGGATAATAATTACTACATTAAAAAATATTTACCATATTAAAATTCATATAAATTTGCAATAGAATCATCCTTACTAAACAAATATACACTTATATTTATATCAGACTTTTTAAACTGAACTAAGTGAAAATTTGACCTCAAGTCACGCGATGGGAACCAGTAGAGGTACCAACCTTCTGCCTCTTCATTTAGCCATTCTAAAGGGACGACACGGAAACCTTTTCTTTTACAAATTCAACGATGCAAAATTCTAAGAGCAAAGAAATTAAATAAGCTTTAAAAATACAACACTTAAAGGAATGTGACTAACGATCTACTGAACAGGAAATACTAACATTTGAGTTTTATCCATAGTTAATAAGAGTCAGTGAAAAGTAATGCTAATAATAAATTTCATTGAAAACTTTTTAGCTGACGGGACTTTTCAGGTAAGCATCAATTCAATTTTATCGGATGTTTTTAACCAGCTTGAAGGAGTTCCGCGAGGAAGTGTTATTTGCGTGACGTTGTTTCTCATCAAAATAAACGAACTTTTATCTACTCTACCAAGTACGGCCAATAGGGAGTTATTTGTGGACAATCCCTCTTTTTCCGCATACTTACAAATATATGCCAGTTTTTCTTCTGTTTTGCAGTGGCTTGGCCAACCAGACGACTCTTGTTTTATCTTCAAGAACAAATTAATGTAAGAAGAAAATAACTCAGTTGACGATTCTGTGAAGTGATACTTTTCATATATCTAAACATAAAATAATGAAATGGAAAAAAAAAAGTTCACATGATTTAATCAATGATAATAAAATATATATATATATATTTACCTTTTCACAAGATATCCCTTTTCCACAGCTTTTTTCACTACTTCTTCACTCACCAAAGTACCCACTAGCATGCGTTCTTCGTCTGAATGCTTACATATTTCTTGCTGTAGCGTGTCCGCACACTTTTGACAGAGAGGGAGTATCAATTTTCCGTTAGATTTAACGGGCAAAACTGAGTGACAGAGTCCTCAGAAGAAGAATTTGGCATTTAACTATGCCGAAGTATTCGTGTGTGTCTCCAAAATTCTCAGTAATTATAGTCGGATGACCTACAGAGTATTTACTGTACTTATTGATGAAAGGATAAAGACTTGCAAAGTCGTAATAGTGTGCGGGTCCTTCGTAAAGCAACTTCACTGCATTAATACGACCTCCAAAGAATTGAGTCTCGTGGATTGAGGCGATCTACTATCTCAACATCTTGAATTTAACTAAGAATTTCCTTTCTTAGTGACTGGAAATCGTGCTCTAACATTTCAACGTACTTGTATCCAGCGTTTAAAAGCCTGTTCTTGGTTTTCTCTGTTTATGAGAACAATTATCGCATTTTTGTATTAATTTATTTTCCACATCAGCATCAAAGCTCTTCGGACATCCGTGGAAGAAGCATCCGTGATACATGTAAAAGGTACGTAACTCTTCACAATATCCATCTACAAACACGCCCGCTATCTTCTTTTCACCTGTGCTGTTAAGAGCATGTTGAATAAACATACCCTGCTTCCGCTCTAATTGAGTCCTTACTATAATTCAAATTGGTGATATAGCCACGAGGTGGAGTACAAACTATCGTGTTAGGCAGAATATGATGCCCGCCGAAAACGGACATACAAGATGACGCAATGGTCAGATACTGATAAGGATCAACATTACCAGCATGAATAAATTGTCTCCTAAACTCCAAGCAGCATTTCCTCAAGATATCGACATCACTTCTAAAAGAAAAATTAAACCAATTAGTAAAAAGAAAAAATAATTATACTTTTCAAAGATGATTGCAGATCCCCCAAATTTACTTGCAATATTCGAGCATTTCTTTTTGAAAATCAAAAGGCTGATGTCGTCGCTCTTCGTACCAACTGTTGAATGCCACTCGAGTTAATACAGACATCATATCTGGATCAAAAAAATCCTTGGAAGGTAATTTACCCACATAATTTTGGTTTTTTGGCCTGTTGAATCTGTGTGGAGAGAACCCCTTTTTGATTTCCACAATTCCAAAAGATTTTGGCGGCTTTCTTAGAGGCATGGGCAGGAAATTGAACGAATCAATTAATGTAACGCCCATGCACTCAATTCGCATCAACTTTGTTCCGTTCGGAACACTTGGTTTGCGACCTGAAATATAAAGAAAAAAAAAGCATTTTTAAGATCATGGCTGTGACAAAATATAGACTAAATAAAAATGTGAAAAAAAAATTATCATCTTGATTGATGAGCCAGTGTACAATAAATTGCCCATCAAACCCTTTTAAATCGTGTGCTATAGCTGTGAAGTTCTTGTGATCAGCAGAAAACAGGAAAAGGCAGAACTCGCTACACGCACCAGGTCCAGAAAAAACCCGCTCCTTCCCCTTTTTAATATTGGGCCACTGCAAAGTTGACAACGTGTGTTCCTGAGGACTGATCAGTCTCGAAATCAAAAAAGATGCAGCTTTTGGTTGTATCCTGGTCATACAGCAGAGATGGTTTTCTTTTGGCACATATATTTTGCAGGCAAGGCAAGTAAAATGGTTACATCTATGCTTGTTGCGAGGACAAACAGACGCTTCTAATACTGCGTGACATTTTGGGCATTTGTACGCTTGTAGGCAATAGGTAGTCTTTTGCCTCGGGCCCAATTGTTTATAACGCTGCTACGAGATTGTTTATGCATCATTTTTATAAACATTTCAGCTCACTCTGCACTCTTCCCTGGTTCCTGAATCGAATACAAACATATCTTTAATTTGTTGTTCAAGAATGAAACGTTCATCTTTTTTTAAATCAGGGTGAGATTTTACATGCGAACAATTTAGGCAATATCTTCCATGTTCGATAATGGGTATTCCATGGAATTTGAATGTCTTCCTGGCGAGCCGCAAATTCCAACCATCTTATGGCGCCTGCACTAAAATTTGTTCTGTTTGTATACCCATTCACAGGAACCATAGCTATAGTTTTTGATTGTCAATGTCTATTCCTGTAGACAGCCATGCATGATGATGCAATTGTGATATATAACTGGAAAGAAAGTGAGAATCACTCGTTTGAACTAATTTACATTAATATAAAATGAATTAATATAAACTTACCACGATGGATCAACACCAGATATTCTAATGATTTCTTCTCTAAATATGGAACAATTTTTCCTCGAAATATCTACATCAGATCTAATATCTGCATAGATCATTCCTCGAAATATCTACATAAAACAAGAAATTTTTTTTGTTTTGCATTAAGAGTCCACAATAAACAAGTAACAGGTAAATATTAATACAACTAATTACCTACAATACTCCAGCATCTTCCGTTGCACCGCCGATGAGTACGTCAACCTTTGACGAGGGAAGCTTGTTTTTAGTTTCCTCCAACGGTTTTGATGTCTGATGATGATAAAGCTAGCGTATTTTTTTAATGTTGTTATGTGTTATGTATAATTATTTATAACGGATTTATTGAATGACTTAAATTAATTATGATTTTTCTTGTGGACTTAAACCAAAAGTTACAGCTGTTCACCATTTCGGATTAACGGGAGAATACTTGGGTACAAGGTAGGAAGATTCTAATTTTAAGATGATTCATTTGAAATAGTTGAAGTAGGCGGTCGCGACAGAAACGTGGCTATTGTTCCCCCTCCACCTTATGGAGTTCTACAAAGAGACCCCCCAGGGCCAGATACTTCTCAACCTGAAGCTAATCTACCTCAACCTACAATTGACCCGCCAGGTAGTCAACCGCCTGTTAATAATACAGGTCTTGAACGTGGAGCTGATATGCCTCCTGATGATATGGAGGATGAAGAATAAAATGTAAATTAGATTTTAAAAAGCATGTATATATTATTTTTAAATGTTCACTTTTTATATAAGTCCTTATCATTGCAGATGGAGGATCAGGAAGTAGCTAAAGAGGTTTCTAAAAAATTCGGGTCTGTTTTGGAGTCTATGGCATACATGAGTTTTATTTTATACAGAAATATATATATTAAAAAAAGAAGGCTGAAATGAAAACTTGCAAACACGGCGATCAAATTGTCGGGGCTGATATTCCACCTGATGATATGGAAGATGATACAAAAAAGTTCCAATCTGATCATGATCGTGAGTTGTGGGGTGATCAGCCACCCAATATTTGCATTCGGCCATGTTCCTCTCAACAATATTTTTTTGCTGTATTTCCAATAATTTTGATGGTTCGATCTGCTCTCTTTCCCTCCAGGATTCTTTTGGGCGTTCATATCCCATGAAAGTGTAGGGTTTACCATCCGGACGAATTGTTGGCTTAAGTTTTACGTGGCTATTATCAATCGGTGACCAAGGAGCAGTGATGGGCATCATTCACGAAAATTTTATTCATGACTAAATTTATTCTGAAATAATATTATTATTCAGAATAATTTATAATTCATATGATTCAATCAATTTCATATGAATTATAAATTATTATTCTGAAATAATTTATAATTCATATGAAAATGTTTAGTCATTATTCATCATTCATTATGCAAATGCATACCCTCCAACTGCTACGGAATTTCCGTAGTTTCAGAAATCTTCTTTTCTGACGGTAGCAAAATTAATGTCTTAATATTTAAAAAAAATTAATTTTAGCGTAACTTGTCCACTATTACTTATAAAAGTGCAGGCCATATGGCTAGATTCTTAAGTTCTGATAAAAGTTTTATGAGAGATCCATTTGCTTTAAAAATTTCTACTTTGGTTCGCTACCACTAGAAAGAATTATTTTCAAAATCCTCATAAGTTGGAGGGTATGCAAATGTATAAAAAATTTTGAATAATGATTAATGAATAAACTCATTAGTCATGACTAATTTTTCTGAATAAAATTTTGAATAACCAGCAAAAAATGCAATCGATGTCTTTGTCTATAACGAGATGCAAAACATCGTTTGCTCTTAAACGTCTTATTTTAGGAATTAAACTATAAAACTAAGACAAGTATGACTATTTATTTTTATGTTATTTTAACTTACTCCAGCGTAACATACTTAGTTGTGCTAAAAAGTAGGTTTATAACAGCTTAGTTACTTAAGTTCATTTTAAAATTTTGTTCCAAAATCTATAAAACGCAATTTTTTACAGTTTTTGAAAGCAAACGATAGTAGTAGAAAATTGAGTCCCTCATCCCACTTGGCGCCTCATCCCAGTGAGTCCCTCATCCCACTTGGGCTCTACATCCCACTTGGGCGTCTCATACCACTCAATCTCACAGCCCAGTTCAATGACCTCTGTGTGGTTCTCACCCCAGTTACTTCGGTGTTGTGGATGGGGCTCTCATCCCACTTACATGGTTCAGGGTCCCACCCCACTGATAAGCTCTACCCTTACATCATTTAAATCCCATCTCCCTCGAGAAAAATATATGTTTTGGATTAAAATAGGTTGATAGCAACAATATTTGTTTTTAGCTGCTTCGTTACTCCATCTGGTGAATGACTTATTTACTAAAATTGTGAATTAGAAAATTCTTAAAATCATTTATAGTTTGTTGCAGCTGCCATCTAGTGTTAAAAAAGAGAAATATTTTTATTTTTCTTAAACAGATAGACAAAGTTTTAAAAATAATTTGTAAATAAAGATGTTTTAGATACGATTCGAACCAGCGATCTCCTAGTCTCAATATAAAATGTGTTCATAGTCTGTTAATTTAGCGCAGACGCTAACTAACAGACTATGAACACATACGGATTGAAAGAAAATTAAGGTTTTTATTGAAAGCAGTTAAAAATTTTAGTATTCTTTTCCCATCCACGATTCGTGACTCCATCTGGTGAATAAATTTAAAAATGGAATGTGTAAAATGAAAATTTTTTAAAAATTATTTATATTTTTCCAACTTCCATCTAGTGAATAAACTGGCTTCTATTTGATATAAAAGAAAGAAAGAAATTGCGAGGAATTTGATAAATAATGAATAAATAGAATAGTTAAAGACTTGCTTTGAAACAGTAATCTCATGATAATTTGTGGACAATAAAGACACATAAATAAAATCAAACTTTTTTTATTCAATAAAAAGTGAGTACAATATTTACAATAGTTACTTCATTATTTGGAGGATGAAACAATGAAAAAAAAAATTGTCAATCACAATGATTTCATTTTTACAAATTTTTGGTAAATAGATTCACTTAAAAGAGATGGGAAATGTGCTGCGCGAATATAAAAATAAATAAATAAAATAAATGGGGAGTTACATGCTCCCAATTTTAAAGTGTCCGTATGCTAAAGTATCGCACCCATTTTCTAAGATAAACTGCTGTTTGTAGAAAATGCAACACCATGAAAGAATCATCAGAATCAAATGAAATTTAATGCAGAAACGACTTGTACTGATACAAATAAATGATGAAATTTTCAAAACAAAAGAAACAAATTAAGCGTCCGAAATCAGTATTTGGTGCAGCCACCACGCGCTGCAATAAGTGCTGCTATACGACGTGGCATGGAGTCAAACAGATGTTGAATATCTGCTTGAGGAAGAGAATTCCATATCGCTTGTATGCGCAACCAAAGTTCGTCTTTGGAAACTGCAGGAAGCGGATCACGAGTGAGACGCCGACCAACCATATCCCACACGTGCTCAATAGGCGACATATCCGGCGAATAAGCAGGCCAAGGAAGAAGTTGCATGCGTTGTGCTGAACAGAAGTCTCTAACAGTCCGCGCAACATGTGGGCGTGCATTATCCTGCTGAAAGATAGCTCCAGGGATGCCTTGAAGGAAAGGAACGACTTCGGGCTGTAGCACTTCACGGACGTATCTGTTGCTATTGAGATTACCCTCAATTCGTATCAAATTGGATCGTCCATGATACGAAATCGCACCCCAGACCATAACTCCGGGTGTTCGACCACTATGTCGTTCAATAATACACTCAGGAAGGCAGCGTTGACCGGCATAACGTCTAACACGAACACGGCCATCATGGGTCCACAAATTGAAGCGTGATTCATCTGAAAAGACAACTTGGTGCCAATCAGCTCGCCAGTCTCTGTGCTCAAGAGCCCACTGCCGACGCAGCCGTCGATGATCCGCCGTGAGGGGAATCCTGTATAATGGCACCCTTGCACGCAATCCACGGCGCAGCAGACGACGACGAATTGACGAAGCCGACAATTGTACACCTGTAGCAGTAGACCAATGTGCTGCCAGCTGCCTGGAGGAAGCTGTGCGATCATTCACCGCCATGCGGAGCAGGTGTCGATCATCGCGCTCTGACGTTACCTTCTGTCGTCCAGTGCCTGTTTTTCGAGTTGTTCGGTGCTCGTCGGTCCACTGCTTCCAAACTCGCATCACTGTGGAACTGTTCCGCTGCATACGAGCTGCTATTGCGCGATAGGAAAATCCTCCTTCTCGAAGGCCGATTATCCTCCCTCGTTCAAACTCCGTAAGTTGCTTGAATTTCTTATTCTTCCGTCGTGGAGGCATACTCAGGTCTCACTAAACGTTTGCCACTAACAAATAATCATAGACTATTTTCAACGTCCCGCTACAGCACTTTATTTATACGCTTTCAGCATCAATTCAGAGGGCGCTGCGCGCGCCACGCACGCGCGATGGCTCTGAAACTTTATTAATTTGCATAATATCCTATAATTGACATTTGCTGCGAATTTCATTTGATTCTGATGATTCCTTCATGGTGTTGCATTTTCTACAAACAGCAGTTTATATCGTTTATCATCTAACGGACAAAGGGCTAATTTATTAGTGGTAATGGAAAATAAGTCGTGATTTTTTGACACGATAGTTTTCATGTTCTCACGGATTCGACAGTAATCGAAAAGACATTTTTTAAATGAAGTGTGTTTTAATCGTTTTTCCCTCACATGCTTTGTAACACCCTTTGCCGTTTTCTTTTCACCATTTTCGGATAGTAATGAATACATTTTTGATCGAAGACCGACAAACTCCCTTACAATTGTTCCGTTCAATTCATCCTTCATTTTACCAGGTATCTTACGATTTTTCGTTTCGTACAAAAAATGATCTTCGGGATAGTCGGAGGTGTCGTACAAATCGAGGTGATGGGACATGTCGAGGTAGACATCTTCGGTCAGAATCTCATAACAAAGAGAGTCGGTATCAGTAAAGAGTAATTTCGCTTTACTACCATATTTATTTTTAATATGGTTGTAATGAAATTCATACATAAAGGTTTTAATGATATCTAAAACTGAGAAACCAGTATATATAGAACTATTGAGAGTGAGTGACGTGATCTGCCGAGTTATAATAACCAGATTATCATCAATAATTTTAAAAGATTGGAATGAAGGGGATGCAATTAATTTTAGGGCTTTTTTCTTATCTGTGACTATGTCAATATTCAGACGATTACGCACGTTCTCCATACTTTTCCCAAAGACTGCATTGTTCATCAGTTTCCAAAAATCTTTATCAAAAGAATTAGCTGCATTTTTCCTCATGTTGGTGTTAAAATCAATATACGGGCGGAGCCAGGGTTCCTGCTTAAATTATAAAATTTTGTGTAGTTTTAATCCTAATTTTAAATATAATTTTAAGTTTCTATAATGCACGATATACTTATTTTTACTCTTCAAATTAGGTACGAGTTTTGATACATTACAGTTTTTTGTTGCATTTAACTCAGAGGCGGCTCTTTGAGAGTATGGGGAGAGCATTTCTGATGTTATTTTCTCCAGTTCTGGAGCTACAGGTAAATCGTTATGCAAATCATGTAGCTCTGCGGGATATTCCAAATCAACTTCAAGAATCATTCCCCCCCCCCTTCATCTGACATTGATATGATGTATTCTTCAGATATATCCAAATTTTGTGACCACTGAAAGCCTCTGGTCGGCAAATAGCTCCCTAAAGAAAAGGAAAAAACGTTGAATTAAAACATTCTTAATGGAAAAGGGTCCGAAGCTATAAACATTTCTTTAGCACTACGCATTAACATAGTAGTATTCAATTTCGAAAAAAAGTCTGCATTTATGTAATTTGAAATGTGTCGATTCATTTCTGCAAAGTTTTGAGCTAATTGGTCCATATTGATATCCAGTATAGCCGTTTCACCACAACTTGAAAGTTTTTGTTCATAATTGTAAGTGAGACATTCATGCCCCAGTTGGTTCTCATAGTGCTGTACACATCCTGTACACTCAAATGAAGTTGCCACCTTCTCTTCTAAGTTCGTTTTTAGCAGTTCTACTAACGAGGTTGTTAACAGTAAGTCAACGTCACTTTGATCGATTTGTGGAGGAGGAGGAGGGTTGGGACACTTCTTCACTTCTTGAAACACAATATGAGGGACGACGTGACAATATAATTGTTCGATCACACT
The DNA here is from genome assembly GCF_982258835.1 of Parasteatoda tepidariorum. Lineage (NCBI taxonomy): Eukaryota > Metazoa > Arthropoda > Arachnida > Araneae > Theridiidae > Parasteatoda > Parasteatoda tepidariorum. The sequence continues at coordinate 60,546,032 of NC_141764.1, forward strand.
AGATGATATTCGCTTCTGCAAATCACTGTCGCACATAAGTTTTTCAAATTCACTCTCTGTTAGCGTGCACATTGTGGGACAAAATTGTCTCGAGAAGTCTTTTTTCCTGTAATACCTCTGGAAAGTTACATGGGGTTCAATGTCGAGGTTCGCCTTCGAAATGAACAGATTATCGTTCATAGTAATCACTTATTCGGCCATCACAGATTCCTTATAGTTTTCAGCTTTTTTCACTATGGAAAGCCAGAGTGAGGGAGTCAGAGTAGTACCAATCCTAGTTGGGATGAGATTTCCATGTTCACCTTGCAGATATTGTCTCAGATGGATTAACACATTACCAGAGAAGTAGGTTACACCTACATAATTTAATCCACCAAGATAATAGTGATGATTTGGTAGAACTACACCATTTCCCGTGAGAGTAGGTGATGAAGGGGTGGATGCATTAGCACTCTCCTCCATTACAGCTAAAGAACGTTTCATAGTTGAATAGAATGGAACAGTAACGTCTCACAGAAAGAACTTTTAGAAAAATGGTAGGTAGCTTCTGAACTACATTGCTTTTCAAGCATTTATCAACCAATAGCAACAGTTTTAACAAACACGTGATGGAAATCGAGGTATTTTTATCAAACATTTCCATTTATGGTGTGACGCCGCAAGTCTACATAACATATAAACCTTGCATAGAAGATATTATTTCTAGAAATTTTCTTAAGGGGGTAGGAGCACGAAGCAAATTTCCTATCTCGATAATGTTAAAATCACCCTATCATGATGTACCTTTTTGAAAAAACTATTTACTCTTTTTAGTTAATTATTTTTTCTACTGATTCTATGCATTCTTGCACACACTTTAATCAGAGCTTTTGTAATTTTGAGTTATCATTATTTTTTAAAAAAATATAATCTTCATCCATATAGGATTTTCTTGATAATTATAAAATTTCTGCTATATATACGCCCACAAAACATGTGTTTATTTACGTAGACAAAATTCACTTGATCAAATTATTTATCAATGCATAGAAAGTAGGTCTGCAAAATTTAATCTCATTAGGATGAGTAGTTTCTGAGAAAAGGTACATTTTATGGCAAAAATCTTAGTTTTGAGAAAATCAACATTTAGTGAAAAAAATAATGATATTTTACTCATAGTAACTATTTTTTATAGTATATTAAATAATTATGAATAAATGTACTCTTGATAATATATATCTGAATTTTTAGCTCCCTAGATTAATTAGTTTCTTTAAAAAAGACAATTATCCAGTTTAAAATTAGCACATCGCAGATGGCCGTTTCAGTTAGAATATACACATCACTTCACTTTGATATATATTTTTGCAGGAAATTTATTTAACCTTTTTATTTCTTTTATATAATTATTTTATACAATACATAAGACATTTAAAATGCAGACTTTTCAGGTTTAAATTTTAAATAATTTTAAAAAATTCAAAGAACGTATAATAATAAATACGAACTATTAGCAAAAAACGAGATATCATTATCAAATTAACTTTCAATATTAATACAAATTTTTACATTACTAACACAATTATGTGATTAGAAAATTATGATGAAAATATCATTTATATAATAAAATCAAAATTTGTCCAAAAAAATTTGAAGTATTACATTTAGAACATGCCTTTGGCATAGCTGGGGTTATCTGGATCTGATAATTTATCCTCGCATATACATTTTTCTAACCTTCTTCTTTTTCTAGCCTCCATTGTCTTTTGTTTTACATCGTACTCTCCCTTGCGGATACGAGCTTTATCAGTCATTAACATAGCTCTGGCTGTGTAATAACCTGGCGTTATACCCAACTCAGACAAAACTTTACATTTTACAATGTTTCCTTCATTGAAACATCCAACTGCCTCATAAGCACCTATCTTTAGTGTATCAAGTTGGACAAAAGTACTCTTGGGAATTCGAGACCACAATATATTATTAAAACTCTCATTTGAGTTTTGAGTCTTTCCTTGAAGACACTTAGCAAGCAATTCAGGTTTTGCCAAATCCTGATACACATGTTTTATCTTCAATAAAACATCTGGGGGCAAACTGCTCTTATGTTTATATTCCCCACCTGAGAGTTCCGCTTTTATATACCCACACCACGTATTCTCATCTTGTGGGCAAAGGCCATGATTAGGGTTTTTATCCGTTGAAAATTTATGGAAAAATGTTGCCCATACAGCTTGCTTCATGGATTGCAAATCATTCGTATTGTTGCGAATTGCTAAACCATAATACACTGGTTATCATAAATTAAGGAAAATTCACAAAAATCGCGATAACTCAAGAAATTACACATGGAATTTTATGAAACTTACCCACAATATACAACACATAGTAAGGTATTAAACAACATAAAAAGAAATTATCAGACATTAATAGTAGTATAGAAATTAGCACATGTATAAAATAAACAAATTGGAAGTATCGGTTTGCAATAGAAAAAGTACCTTTAATATGGAATATGATTGCCTCTAGAAGCAATACAGCACAAACAGCGATGTGTGATGCTTTCAATTATGCGGTCTATCAGTTCAATAGGAAGTGAGAGCCATTGCTCTTGTAAAGCAGTTGCAAGCGTGGCAAGGGTCTGAGGGGGCGGATTGATGGCAGATACACGCCTCCCTAGAGCATCCCAAACGTGCTCGATAGGATTCAAGTCCGGGGATCGAGCTGGCCACTCCATGCGAGTAATTGTTTCCTGTTGAAGATAATCATCAACAATGCGAGCTCTGTGTGGTCTTGCATTATCGTCCTGTAACAGGAAGCAATCACCAATTGCCCCGGCATATGGGCGCACATAAGCATCAAGGATGTTGTCTCGATAAACCTGAGCATTCACGGTTCCCCTTGGAAAGACATGGAGGTATGTGCGCCCTCCTAAGGATATGCCTCCCCAAACACAGACACTGCCTCTTCCGTATGCATCTCTTTCACGGATGTTTGATGGATGATAACGGGTCCCAGGTTCTCTCCATATCAAATAACGTCTACTGTCACTTTCTAGACTAAACCTGGACTCATCCGTAAAGAGAACAGGCCTCCATTGATCTGACGTCCAGTGGACATGTTGTCGGGCCCACTGCAAACGGTCTCTCCTATGGCGTGATGTGAGCGGCACGCAAATGGCTGGTCGTCTCGCATACAGACCACCTTCGTGGAGCCTTCTGCGCACAGTTGACGTTGACACCAACCTTCCGGTGGCTGCAGCAAGAGAGGATCTAAGATGTGTCGGAGTAGCGGTTCTATTCCTGCGTGCACTTAATGTCAAATATCGGTCATCGGCACTGGTCGTAACAGTTGGCCGTCCTTGACTGAACCTCCTAGATGCCGAATCTGTGGTTTGAAATTGCCTCCAAAGTCTATGAACCACAGATGGACTCACATTTAGCCATCTGGCCACTTCTGATTGACTCTGCCCTGCCTCTAGTCTCCCGATGGCTCTCCATCGTAGTTCTTCAGGCAAATGATGCCTAGAGGTCATTATTACGAATTGGCTATCTCAGATTTTCAATGTCGCAATCACAGTAAAATTTGTGTGCTTTCTCTCAAACTTGGACTTTTATGCTCCAGGCAGATGACGTAAGCCGAGTGCAGCGCCACTAATTTGCATATTGCAATTTTACTCAGCTACTCTTAGTGGACAACATATGCAAATTTTGCACGGTTTGGCTTACTTTTGAAAGAGTTATCGCTATTTTTGTGATTTTTCCTTAATTTATGATAACCAGTGTATAATTGAAGCCTATCAATTTCCTTTTCCGTCAGTCGACCGCGTCCTCCTATAGATTTATTGTCGTCCAATTTCTGACCCTTTAGTTTTTGTTTCAATGCACGCAGCCTTGTGCCCATTCTTTTTTCTACGTGACCAATACACTCTATTTTGTCAACAGTCATATCTACATATGGTTTAGCTTCGCACACTGCTTTGTAAGCCCTTGAATCACCATCACCAAGAAATTTAACGTAACGAAGGTTATGTAACGCTTCAGATCTCTTAAATATTGCAACAGCACCGTGTGTTTCCATGGCCCCACTATTGCCATGAAAGTTTGCCCGACAGTTGAAATCGTGCTTTAGTTTATTTTTACATTTACAAAACCTAGACAATATTTCTATATCAAGCCTTTGCCTGTATCAACACTTGTTGCAACAACCGCACCATTCATTGACACATGTCCTCGTCTTTGCCAGGTACCTACGATTGCTACAGGAATGTCAATTGAATTGTGTGGTGTGGCTAAATCAAAAAGGGGGGGGCGACTAACATTAAGTCAAATTAAGATTAAATAAAATTTAGATACTAATTATGTAAAGGCCGAAAAGGTAATAATGGTGAACAGTGGAAGTGGGTGCAAATATTCAGGTAAGCGCAACAAAGGAGCATGCTGAAAAAAAAATGGAAGAGAAAACAACTTATACTGTAAAATTACTCACCAGATACATTCTCTAAGATGCAAAATACTATTTATTTCATAATTGAAGGCATTATAAAAAAACTGGACAAGTTAGCAAACATGCCAACATAAAAAATCGGCTTCAGCCGAGTACAGAGACAAACATACAGCAATATTGAAAACAAAGCAACTACTGACTATTTCTTCGTTATGAAGATAGGGGAAAAACTCTCGCCAAAAAATTTAAACTTTTGCGAATAACCACTCGGTTGGTTGGAGAAGGATCAGAGGGGCAAATCACAGAGCTGCAAATATTGGCCAACTGGCGAAATTAATTGTTAAGCTCCATGCCAAACATGAAGCGGGGTTGTCTAAAGTGGTGACACACCTGGTAAAAATTTTGTGGAATGTTCTGGAACATTCTCGGCGCCATCATAAGATCAAAAGGGGCGCTTTGCATTTGATGCAAGCCGAAACGTGGGAAAGAGGACTTGGTGTCATTCCTTCTCCCTCCAACAAAAGGGGTTTGCTGACTGGACATACATCTTGCTGTCAGCAAGTAACAAAAGGAGGAATCTTCTTTTAAAGGAAGAACATAAATGCAGAGAAAGATTACTTTCCCAAGGTTACAAAACAAATTGAGGCTTAAAACTTAAATATTACATGAAATATATTGCAAAGAATTATTGAATACTGATAAATAAATGACATTAATTATAAGTGTAAAAAGAAGAAATTAAAAAAACATACAATTAAAAGTTTATCACAAATTTAACAGTTACAATTATTTAAGCGTTTAATACATTATTAACAAATTAACAATTAACAAATGAATATTAAATTAGATGAATGATGATGATTAAATAAATTAGATGATTAGATAATTAAATTAGAATTAACAATTGATTTTACTTAATATGTAGTATACCATACTACAAATTGTTTGCAGTTTCAGCTTCTCTTGCTGCATCATTCATGCTCTTCAATGCAACATTTTGAATTGCAGATCCTAATTCACTTACAGCTTCATCAAATCTGTGTGGTGGAGCAGGCAAGTTCATAATTCCACAAAACATTTGAGCAGCTGTTTTTCCCTTACCAATGCTTCTCATGGCATATGTCAATCTAGTGTTCACTTCGTAAATTTTAGTTTCTTTGTTGTTGAACATTTTGGTAGCAACTTCAGTATTTGAAAAAGATGTTTGAAAGTCACACTTTTCACAATATAAGGAAAGTTCAGAAGCAAGCCCTTGAACTTGCCTTAGAAACTTAAGTTTTATACTCTTGTTTTTACATGCTGAGCATAGAACTGAATTATGTAAACAATTTGACAATAAATGTAGATTTATAACTTCATTTGTGGAATCATCATTTAAAAAGGGTTCAAACTTGCAAAAATTACTGTCTAGTTTTGTTTTTGATGCAGATTGATTCAAATCAACCTCTGTGGATGAACAAGCCACTGGATTTTTAGAATGAATTCCATATGCTTTACGTTTTTTGAAAATTTTCACTCGGCTTCGTGGCATGTTTATTAAAAAAATAAGTTAAAATGACTATAATAAAATAGTTGCACAAAATTCTTCTGAAACTTTGCAGAAAACAGATGCAAATTTCACATAAAATCAAATTCTAAAGTTTGTAAACACACGCAATCAATCGAATAAAAAGCTGATTTCGCTTCAAATCTTTTAATAGTTGCTGTTGCCATACAAAACTAAATATAAAAACTAAGTTCTATTAAAGTTAAAAGCTAATCTAAATTTATATACATGTCAACAAGAGCAATCCATAGTTTAGTTTCGGTTTGGGTGGGCGTGGCATTGAGCAAAAAATGTTTGTTTACAATTTTCAAAAATCTTAGTGTCTTTATTATTCGAAACAATGCTGCTTATCTGCTCCTTTAAATTTAAAATTTCTGAATTAAGATTTCATCATAACCTTTAAATTGATTATGAATTGCTGTGTCAATGTTCTGCAGCTACTGTGCTCTTTATTCAGCATTCCCATAATTTTTAATGTTTTCTTTCAAAATTGTGACCTATTACATATCACGAGGAAGTGCTCGCATTAGATGTGTATACTTTAAGTTATCAATTACTTCTGGATCATTTAAATTAGGATAAACCCTATTGAAAGTTATGTTGATCCTATGTGCTAAGGCTCTAATTGATTCCTGGGGTTTCAATAAAATATTGTTCAAAGCAAAAATTGATGAGTTATTTTCATATCTAAAAAAAAAATCCAAAAATTTATGTTTTATTTCATCCAGTGTTTTTATTTTAACCAATGAAAGTTCCTCAATATAAAACTTTAAAGCATTGCCTAAGATTAAAGATCTGAAAGTTGCAATTGCTTGTTCTTGATTTAAAGAATTAATTTTAACATAATCTTCTAATTGCATTATTATGTTTACTTTTAGACTTATTTAATAATTAGTTATCTTAAAATTTTATAGATATATATAAATAGAGTTATACAAATTAAAACACCAAGTTAAGAAAAATAATAATCATTTTAAAAATATGAAAGTAAATCAGTATCATTAGAATAATTCGAATATAAGACATTAATATTAAATGAAAAGTTTCATTATGACCTTTTAAAAATATTTAATGAGAATAAGAAATATATTGGCTTTAAATGTTATGCCGAGAAAAAAACCCACAAAATATTAAATCATGTTAAACAATAAGTTTCATGTATGAAAATTGTAAAACACTAAATAATGCAAGTTAAATGTTTGTGTGTAAAAAAAAAAAAAAAATATTCACTGTTGAAAGTGATAAGAAAAATGTAAACATTCACTTCCTTTTTTAGGCACTAAGTTGAAATACACGACACATCTTTGAAATATCACACACTTTTTAAGAACAGTTCACATGAATTTTCTATTCACTAATGATATTTCTTTTGTTGCTAAGTTTAAAATCTTCTTGGAACCATATTGGTTTGTAAACTTTATGTATGAGAGACTGAACTGATTATATCTTTTCAAAACGTCTGCGTTGATTGGATGACATCATCATTCTTTGGATATTCATTGGGATCTTGGAGATAAGGATACAGGTAAATTTCAACAGATGCTCAAAATTCATTTCAAACCAACAAATTTGCTCGGTTTCGTTTCCATGACTAAGGCACCATTATTTGGTGTTGGCCACCATAGCATATAGTGGAAATACATAAAAATTCATCATGGGTTATCTTGGATATTCAAAATTAGCGAGTTTATCAAAATATAACATAGCCAAAGCAAATCCAAACCATTATAATTAATATAGGGTTTTAAAATACCTTGGCGATCACGAGTCGCACACAAATTTATGGGAATTTACAGCCGTGCAACTGAAATAGAGGTTAGAAATTTAGAATAAAAAATAAATAGATTTTTGTTTTCGATTAGGCTCGGCAGTGTATTAATAAGTCTGCATTAGTATTGAAATCAAAAGTATGCGTTATATTGATCGATAAAAAAAAAAAAAAGAATACGTATTTTATGTTCGCTTTAAAAGATTAAGTCTTTGATTTATTTTAAATATAAATCGATTAATAAAATAAGCTTAAGTAATTAAAGATATTTTAATAGATGGGAAATAAATATGTAATGCCAATTGCGGCATCACTATAGCTTTCGAACAACGCTATCTCGCTATACGTGCACGGTCCTATGGGCACTCCAGCGTATTCATGCAACTTTCTCGCACGATTCAACAGAGCAGGACGTCGCGTAAGGCATTTATAGCCTTCAGGTTTTTTTCAATGTGTGCAAAGCCCTTCATCATCGAAATCTATGCTGATTACTGATTTTTCTTTTTCTAAGTCTGTCGAGATCTGTATCAATGACTTTTAAGTGACGCTCAGTTCCAAGATCACGTTTTACCCTGACTAAGAATCCACTATCCAGTTTAATCTTTTGACTGCAGGACTTTCATCGCAACGGAAAGAGCTTCTCCAATGTGTAAGTCAGAATCAGGCATCAGAGTGGTGGAAATAGACTTAGCCCGCTTTTGTATTCAAGCTGACGGTCTAGATAAGTCTCTAGGTTTCAAATTGATAAATGTTCGGTCCTAAACAAGTCTTTCACTGCTTCCTTTGCCGCAATTAAAGAGTGATCTTTCAAATCACGAGGAAATATATCCAGATCTATTTGAGCACGAAATATTTTCTCACTGCCTAGATAGCGTTGATTCTCTTTTTGGTGCTATGGTTCCAGTATAATATAGCATCATTCAACTAAAAGAAAAGAATTATAAATTAAAGACAATACTTCATTTTTTAATCTTAACTAATATAACAAAAAGTATTACATACGCTTAATGAACAGGCTTCTTCTAGAGATGGACCAGGATTATTCTAAAAATACGTAATTAATAACAATCAAAGATTTAAATCTAATAATCTATTACAGATATTACAGATTTTAATAGATTATTACAGGTAAATCTGTAATAATCTATTACAGATTTACCTGTAACCCGGACCCCCGTTGCTGAATATTGTCAAGTGCTTGAAAGTTTTGAGAAGCATCAAGTCTCTAAATTTCTTGTGAGGCGTCCTAGAAACTTTGAGTGAGATTGCCCTTGAACTAATAATTAAATGCTTTTTAAAAATACACGCCAAATGTTGTTGTTGCTTATCCTCATAGATCTGACATCAGTCAAATCAACTCCAAAAAGTTCTTGAAAGCCAGAAAGTCGGTGACAAAAGGGGATCGGAAATCAAGTCCGCACTAGACAGTCCGACACAATGAAGTATATGTTTCGGTCGATTAAAAATAGATAAATAAAATAAACTCACATGATACTGATATATGGTATTCGTTGCACTACAAAAGCCATCTACACTGATATTGTCTATTTTTACCTCTCCTCTTCCTGTAAGTGCATGTTGAATATCGATGTTTTGCTGATGAGCGACGAAATCCAACCATCTAATGGCATCTGCACTGTAATTGGTCCCGTTGTTGTAATCATTTACAAGATAGAACTATTGCCATGGTTCCTGTATGTGAGAGCTTCTGTACACTGCCATGCAAGATGAAGCAATAGTCACATAACTGAAAAGTAATATAAAAAATGTTACTTAAAATTAAATTTTAGTTCAATAAAAAATCAGTTTCAAATTAAACTTACCAGAAAGGATCTATGCCAGTTATGTTTATCATTTCTGAGCGAAAAATGTTGCAGCATCTTCTAAGAATATCTACATCTGATCTAATGGTAAGATTAAAAATTATTTATCATAATTACCTGCAGTATTCGATCATTTCCTTTCGAAAGTTTAATTCCTCCTTTTTCCGTTCATTGTACCACTTTAAAAAATCATCTCGACCCTTGATAGACATGGAATCAAGTGAAAAAAAGGAAGGTTCTGGTAAAGTCATAGGACTTAATTCTCTGCTTTAAAAAATAACACCTTAGTTTAACCTTGTGACAAAATTTTAACCTAGTGCCTGGCGCAGTATAGCCATCTCTGGCTCTTGCGCCAATAAAATCCAACCAACCAACCAACCAACCTACATGATTTTGATTTCCTGTGGTATTAAAAAGATGTGGGAAATACCCCTTCTTTAATTCTACCAAACCAAAGTAAGACGGTTGTCATGTGCACTATTGCTTTTGAAATATATCCACCAATGTAACGCAACAAAATAATATTTATTCAAATTTAAAACGATAAACAGAACAATTATGAGCATATTATAAGGGCCCTCAGCGGCCAAAATACAGAATTATAGAAATATTCTGTTATCGAGGAAAGACCAGCCTACGCGCCGGCTCCTCTTCATCTACTCAATTCTTAATTCTTTAATTGGGTTAGTGATTAACTCGCCCTCTAGCTGTGAGCCAATCACTACAACGGTAGTTTAGCCAGAGCCATGGGTAAAAAATTGAAAGAATCAATTATGTTGATTCCAAGTGTTAAATGCTTAATGCACATTACTTTTGACCCATTGGGTGTAACTTCGGGAGTAAGTCCTTGATCTAAAAGTCACGACATGATGAATTGACCATCAAATCTATAATAAAAATACATGTATAATTTTAAATAAACAAGTTTAAAAGCACTTTAAAAATTAACATAAGCAAATATATCATACCCTTTCATGTTGTGGGCAATTGCTGTGAATTTTTTATGGAGTGGTGAAAACAACAAAGAACAAAACTCTTGTGATGCTGTATACCCTTCAAAAATCTTCTCATCTCCATTAAAGTATTGGGCGATTGCACAGTTTACTTTATGCTCACCTGTACTCTGATCCGTTTCGAAGTCGAAGTATATCAATTTTTCTGAATGAGGTTTCGCGTCTACTTTCTTCAGAAAACAGAGATGATCACTTGAAACAAATTCGCCACAAGAGACGCACTTTGTGGTCTCACAACGATGAGATTCCCGAGGACAATCTTTCCGTAAAATCACCTTACAACATTGAGGGCATTAGTAAAGCTAAAAAAAATAGTGTTTAACTTTTTAAAATATATAAAGAACATTTAAAATTCAATGAAAAATTATATGCTAAAAATGATATTTATCTTCGTGTAGCTGCTTGGCTCTGTTTAAAAATGCAGGACGTCTCTTGTCTCTCAATGCATTTATAGCCCTCGTGTCACCTTCCAACTGAGATATAGCCCGCACAATAGCTTTAGCACAGCAAAGTCCATCCTCGCCTTTATCTTCTGTAATCCCCCCAGGGGCACACTCTTGTGTGACGGGTACGGCGCGCCCGGGGCCCCGAGCTGGACCTTAGCATACTTCAATTTCTCCCTTGCGACGGTCCTGTTTTGAGTTTCTGACCTTCACATTTAAGTACATTGACCTAGTGAGCGAAAATTATTTTATTTACTTTCAAATTCTGGATATCATTTGCAGAATATTGGTTTCTAGACTATCGATGTATTTTTTTTTTCTCGTTACGTTGACATATTTATATAAATTATCTTGTTATTCTTATTTATTATATGATATATTATCTTGTTGCAATTCCTTATTAGTTATCGATTCTCATTCTTATCGTGGTTGCCAGATTAACTGGTAAGGACTTTTCGTCTTGGTTCGGTGTTATATTGAACCCTGATGAGAAGAAACCACCCGCGTGTTCGCCGTGCGTGGAGACCCGTGTCCCTGGAAAAGGAGATCCTGGTAGTTGAGGGGTATCTTGGTACCCCAACACACTGCTTTGGCCCCTGCTTCAGATAAACGGGAGGTGCATAGTGGCCCGTATGCATCAATCGGCCAGTCACTAATGTCATCTGTTGGCTAGGGTCAAGCCCGGGGTCACTTTCTGGGCACCTCGTTAAGGGTGGAGGCTGCTTCAGGGGTGACTTTCGGGCGTATAACTATTGGTCAGCATCGATGTTGAGTAACAGATTTATATCTATTCCTCGCATCCCCTGAGTTGGACTCCGTGGTGGGTGGTGCCGCCGATAGTGGAAGTTTTATTTCTTTTCCTATGGCTGAAAATGAACAGGTGTTCAGTTCCGCTCACCAGAACAAAAGCGGAACAGCCTCATTACCTAGTTTTAATCTATCAAATTGCTCAAATTACGACCCCTCCAAGTCAAAGTTCCTTGTTCTAAGTTCTGCAGAGAAGAAACTCTCCTCTATGTCACCTTTTCTAGTCCAAAAATCTCTTGAGACACACATTGGAAATCCAAAACATGTCAAACCAATGCCATCTGGAGACTTATTAGTTGAAACAAATTCTACCAAACAAACAACTTCACTTCTCAAATTGAATCAAATTGGAAACGTTAAAATTACAGTAACCCCTCACAACACTCTAAATATTTCGAAAGGCGTAATTTCAGAAAAAGCATTACAATCCATACCAATCTCAGAAATTTTAGAAGGTCTCTCTGATCAAGGCGTTATAGATGCACGCCACATAACAATCAAGAAAGGTTCAGATATATTTACAACTCAACATATAATTTTAACTTTTAATAGTGCTGATCTACCTATTGATATTAAAGCTGGTTACCGAAACTGCAAAATCCGTCCATATATTCCAAATCCTTTACGCTGTTTTAAATGTCAGAAGTTTGGTCATTCTACCAACAATTGCAGAGGGAAAGAAACCTGCTCCCGCTGTGGCCAACCTGGACATTCATTCAGATCCTGTTCATCTCCTGAAAAATGTGCCAACTGTAATGAAGATCATTCTGCTAATTCCAGACGATGCTTAAAATGGAAGCAAGAAAAGCAAATTTTAAGCATAAAAGTAACGCAAAACCTTTCCTACTTCGAAGCTAAAACTAAATTTCTAAGCTCGCAACCTCGACCAAATGTTTCGTATGCCGCAGCAGTTATGAATCCGATCTCAAATACCAAACATACTAAATCTGTAGGCTGTCAATGTGACTTTACAGAATCTGAAACACAAAATAATAAGCCTAAAACAGTATTGCCCAGACAAGCAGCCAACCAAACAATATCCTCCCAGTCTCAACAATCTGCATCTCTTTCACCTATACAAAACACTTCTGAAAGCCAAAGATACGTGAAATTAACGCCTCAATTAATAAACAAATTACAACAAAAACTGACTCAAGCCAGCAAGCTTAAATATATACCAAAAAGTAGACAAAACAAGTTCCATAAAGACAAGTTAAAAAACCCAAAAAACAAAGAACTTTCGCAATCTGATGCAATGAGCACCGACGAAGAAAACCGTGACGAACTACCTTACCAGCAAATGCAAACTGACGAGGGGTTGGAGGCTCCACCAAACCTTTGTCCGAAATCTAAACTAAAAATTAAAAGATAATAAATGGCCAAAATAATATCCTGGAATTGCAGAAGCTATAACACTACAAAACCAGACATAATTGATATTATAAATAAATTTTCCCCTTGTTGCATTTGTCTTCAAGAAACCGCTCTCAAACCAACTCAAACAATTAAACTACGTGGTTACAATATAAACAGAAAAGATAACATCAATAACAATAAAGCTTGTGGCGGAGTTATGATTATGACGTCCGCAAGATATCCGTCTAATATGTTATCGCTAAATACTAACTTGCAAGTAGTTGCTGTCCAACTATCCCTTCAAATTCTCTTAACAATTTGCTGCATTTACCTTCCTCCCGGAGATAATATATCCCAAATTGATTTAGATACCTTGATCGGTCAACTCCCGCAGCCATTTATAATATTAGGAGATTTCAATGGCCATAGCCCTACTTGGGGAAGTCCTGACTCAAATAATAGGGGTCTCCAAATAGAAAAATTAATTGATGACCATCTTCTGTGTCTTCTTAATACAGGGGAAAGCACCTACTTTCATGCTCCATCGCGATCATTTCATGCTATAGATTTAGCCATATGCAGTCCATCTATTTATCCAGATTGGTTATTTTATGTTCATGACGACCTCTTCAATAGCGATCATTTTCCATTAGTACTTACTTACACAGGCAGTAACAGCTACATTTTATCCAAAACACCGCGAATAAAATTAAACACTACGAACTGGGTTAAATTCACTACCTGGATACATATTGATGAAAGCATAGTAAACCAAGCTGATATAAATCTTGCAGTTGATCATTTCACAGATATGATACTAGAAGCAACCAAACATAGTTCAAAATTGTCATCCACAAAATTACCAAAACATCCTAAACCATGGTGGAACGATGACTGTCAAAAAACCAAAAAAGAGCAAAAACATTACTGGCAGATTTTTCGTAAACATCCAACCACTGATAACCTGATTGCTTTCAAAAAAGCCCGATCAGTGGCCCGAAAAACTCGACGAAACGCTCAAAGAAATTCCTGGAAAAATTATATCTCTTCCATAAAGTATAACACACCATCAAATTTAATCTGGAATAAAATAAGGACGATTTCTGGTAAATATACAGCACATAATATCCCTATTCTTAAGTGTAATAATTCACCAATCTCAGATATACACGATGTTACGAACGCCCTTGCCGGTGCTTTTGCTCAAGTTTCCAGCTCTTCTAACTACCCAGAACCATTTGCTTCAATTAAAAGAAATAAAGAAAAAATTAAACTAAAGCCTAAGAATACAAATAGCAAATATAATGAACCCTTTACATTCAACGAAATTCAAATAGCTCTAAAAAATATTCATCCAACAACACCTGGTCCTGATGATATTCACTACACTATGATTCAAAACCTTCCGGATAAAATTTTAAGTCTTCTCCTAAAACTTTATAATCGCATTTGGATCGAAAGAGTTTTTCCAAAAAACTGGTCAACTGCTTATGTCATCCCCATTTTAAAGCCAGGAAAAAACCCCGAAGAAACTACTAGCTATAGACCTATTGCATTGACCAGCTGTCTTTGCAAGCTTCTTGAAAAAATGGTGAATCGACGCCTTATGTTTCTACTTGAAACCCAACATCAACTTTCTGAATACCAAAGTGGTTTCCGTAAAGGTCGAAGCACTCTTGACAATTTACTAAGACTTGAAACAGACATCCGTCATGCCTTTTTAAAAAATCAACATTTAGTTTCAATTTTTTTCGATATGGAGAAGGCATATGACAGAACATGGCGGTATGGTATACTTAGGGATCTTATTAATTGCGGAATCGGTGGCAACATGTTCTATTTTATCAAAAGTTTTTTATCAAACAGAACATTTAGGGTTAAAATTAATTCCGTTTTATCTGATATTTTTATCCAGGAAGAGGGTGTTCCTCAAGGTAGCGTTTTAAGCGTGACACTTTTCATTTTAAAAATAAACGACATTTTACTTCAACTTCCTCCATCAGTTTATGGTGAATTGTTTGTTGATGACTTTCGGATATCATGCCGATCTACTAATATGTCACTTATTGAACGACAAATGCAATTAGCTGTCAATAAAATTTTAGTATGGACGACAGAAAATGGTTTTACATTATCTACTCAAAAAACTCACTGTATGCATTTTTGCCGCAAACGTGGTCTACATCCTCATCCGGAAATCATTCTAAATAGTTGCGTTATACCCGTTGTTGCTGAAACGAAATTCCTGGGAATGATATTTGATTCAAAACTCACATTTAAACCTCACATAAATTACATTAGGAAAAAAACATCTAATTCATTAAATATTTTAAAAGTTCTTACTAATTGTTCGTGGGGGGCTGACATGGACGCAATGATTAAAATATATCGTGCTGTTATACGTTCAAAACTAGACTATGGCATTCCCGTATATTCATCAGCTCGTTCATCTGTTTTAAAATATCTAGACACAATTCATCATCAAGGTCTTAGAATATCGTTGGGGGCGTTTCGAACTTCGCCAATTGAGAGTCTGTATGCGTTATGTTCCGAGCCATCTCTTTATTTTCGTCGCTCTAAACTGTCCCTAGATTATTATTTCAAAATTAAATCAAATCCACGTCATCCGTTGTATTCAGGTGTCATCAATCCGCAATTTACCACTCATTTCTCTTCACGTCCATCTTACATCCCTTCATTTGGGTTAAGAATCATAAAAATTTTTAATGATTTTAATATTTTCAATTTCGCAGCTTTTACTAATATAGAGACGATCCCACCTTGGGTTAATCTCTCGATGTGTGTCTTAGATATTTTTGGAAATTTCAAGAAATCTGACACCAACTCTAGTGTTTTTAGCCAAAAATTTTATGAACATCGTAATAATTATAATAATTTTAAACCAATTTTTACTGATGGTTCAAAACATGATAACCATGTTGGTTGTGGTGTGGTTATTGAAAATTTTACTATATCTGAACAATTGCACCAAGACACATCAATTTTCACTGCAGAATGCTACGCTATTTTACTAGCTCTAAATTTTATCTCTGACCAAACTTACCGCAAGTGGATAATTTATACTGACTCTCGCAGTTTTATATCAAGTGTTCCTCACACCGGGCGAAACCCCATGATATGTAAAATCCAAAGTTGTTTTACAGAATTGTGTGGTGAAGGTTTCCATATCTACTTTTGTTGGATACCATCACATGTCGGCATAAGGGGGAATGACCTTGCTGACATTACGGCTAAAACCACTCAAAACGTAAGCAATAACCTTATAACATCTCTTGATTTCAAACGCATTTGTAAATCCACAATACAACAGGCTTGGAAAGAACATTGGTATAAACAATCTAATAATAAACTGCACGAAATTTATCCTAATCTTGACAACTTTAAAACAATACATATTGATCGCAAAACCCAGGTTATTATCAATAGACTGCGCATTGGTCATTCTCGTTTTACTCACATGCATTTACTAAAATCTGAACCTGCACCTAGTTGTTCTCTATGTCATGTCGACATTACTATTAAACATATTTTAACAGACTGCGAACGTTTCAAACATTTGAGGAACAAACTTTTTGGTAGCTTTTATCCTAATCTTCAATCTTTACTTGGTGACCCTATACATCACAACCTTTTAAAGTTCATCAAAACTATTGGACTATATTCTCTGCTTTAAAATAATACATTCTCAGCTTTAAATAATAAATCAGTAGTTTGACCTAGAGTCCGACTATTAACCTAGTGCCTGGCGCAGCATAGCCATTTCTGGCTCTTGTGCCAATAAAATCCAACTAACTAACTAACTAATTATCTTCTGTAATAATAGACTTTTTTTTCTGAGCCTGTCTGTTTCAATGTTGATCACCTTCATTTTGCGCCCAGCACCTACATCACGTCTTACTGTGATCACATCAACTGTGAAACCATCACTCAGTTTGATTCTGTCTTTGGATTGCAAAACCTTTAACACAATAGCCAGAAGCTTCTCGAGAGTAAATTCACTAACTGTCTTCAGACATGTGGATATCGGTTTATCCAAACCATGTGCTTGTATACAAAATCTCACCAGATCCGATGGCCTCAATCCACTAAAAGTTCTCTCCATTAAAAGAGCAAAAAGTTCCCGCACGGTCTCTTTAGTAGCAATAAGTGGTCTTTCTCTCAAATCATACGATGACCTATTGACATCTACGCTAGCTCTGTAAGTCTTTTCGTCTGAATTAAACTTCTTATAAAAGGGCTCGAATATTACAGCATCTCTCAGTTGAAAAAGAAAATCTCAAATTAGATTTATATATTTTAAATACTATTAAGAAGACACATCTAAAAAATATTTAACATACACTTGTAAGGGGGAAGATTTCTAAACACCTGTGTTGCTTCTGCAAAACCTTGCGAGAGATCCCCAATTAAATGCTCTTCGTCTTCCAGAAATTCTTGCGTTAATTCTCCCAAAAGCTAAAATTAGAGTTATTGATTTGAAAAATAATATTATAGTATTAACAATTAATATTGTTTAACAAACAAAAATTATACAATAACGAATATAAATTACAAATAACAAAAAATTATACAATTATTACCTCATCATCTGATTCATTAAATTCAAAACCTGGTTCACAAATGTTCGTTCCATCATCATGCTTTTTTTTCATCATTTTTGTGAAAGATTCTGAATCTTTCCACCTTTTTTCTATATTTCCTCCCCGGAACGAATGTAACCACTGGTACTCACGCTGTTGTTTTGTAGCAGCGGCGTAATTGCCCCAAAATCGAATTCACGTTTTCCTTCTAATTCTTCAATAATCGAAACAATCTCTTCTTGAGAAAAATTCGGTGCTCGTCGTTTTGGGTATTTTCAATGCTTCAAAATAACCTTGACAGCAGAAACACGTTTTGAGAAGTTCAAGTTTATTTGGGATGTGTCAAGAAATATATAATCTTATACTACACTGGTTATCATAAATTAAGGAAAATTCACAAAAATCGCGATAACTCAAGAAATTACACATGGAATTTTATGAAACTTACCCACAATATACAACACAAAAACAACAACATAAAAAGAAACAACATAATAAACAACATAAAAAAAAGTATTAAACAACATAAAAAGAAATTATCAGACATTAATAGTAGTATAGAAATTAGCACATGTATAAAATAAACAAATTGGAAGTATCGGTTTGCAATAGAAAAAGTACCTTTAATATGGAATATGATTGCCTCTAGAAGCAATACAGCACAAACAGCGATGTGTGATGCTTTCAATTATGCGGTCTATCAGTTCAATAGGAAGTGAGAGCCATTGCTCTTGTAAAGCAGTTGCAAGGGTCTGAGGGGGCGGATTGATGGCAGATACACGCCTCCCTAGAGCATCCCAAACGTGCTCGATAGGATTCAAGTCCGGGGATCGAGCTGGCCACTCCATGCGAGTAATTGTTTCCTGTTGAAGATAATCATCAACAATGCGAGCTCTGTGTGGTCTTGCATTATCGTCCTGTAACAGGAAGCAATCACCAATTGCCCCGGCATATGGGCGCACATAAGCATCAAGGATGTTGTCTCGATAAACCTGAGCATTCACGGTTCCCCTTGGAAAAGACATGGAGGTATGTGCGCCCTCCTAAGGATATGCCTCCCCAAGCACAGACACTGCCTCTTCCGTATGCATCTCTTTCACGGATGTTTGATGGATGATAACGGGTCCCAGGTTCTCTCCATATCAAATAACGTCTACTGTCACTTTCTAGACTAAACCTGGACTCATCCGTAAAGAGAACAGGCCTCCATTGATCTGACGTCCAGTGGACATGTTGTCGGGCCCACTGCAAACGGTCTCTCCTATGGCGTGATGTGAGCGGCACGCAAATGGCTGGTCGTCTCGCATACAGACCACCTTCGTGGAGCCTTCTGCGCACAGTTGACGTTGACACCAACCTTCCGTTGGCTGCAGCAAGAGAGGATCTAAGATGTGTCGGAGTAGCGGTTCTATTCCTGCGTGCACTTAATGTCAAATATCGGTCATCGGCACTGGTCGTAACAGTTGGCCGTCCTTGACTGAACCTCCTAGATGCCGAATCTGTGGTTTGAAATTGCCTCCAAAGTCTATGAACCACAGATGGACTCACATTTAGCCATCTGGCCACTTCTGATTGACTCTGCCCTGCCTCTAGTCTCCCGATGGCTCTCCATCGTAGTTCTTCAGGCAAATGATGCCTAGAGGTCATTATTACGAATTGGCTATCTCAGATTTTCAATGTCGCAATCACAGTAAAATTTGTGTGCTTTCTCTCAAACTTGGACTTTTATGCTCCAGGCAGATGACGTAAGCCGAGTGCAGCGCCACTAATTTGCATATTGCAATTTTACTCAGCTACTCTTAGTGGACAACATATGCAAATTTTGCACGGTTTGGCTTACTTTTGAAAGAGTTATCGCTATTTTTGTGATTTTTCCTTAATTTATGATAACCAGTGTATATAAGAGGTTTGCTTGTAGCTTTCTAAGTATTAAATTGTTATTTTTTTTAAGCAATCTCATTGGATAAATAGATCCTACGTCATCATAAGCTCGAGGGAGAAACGAGTAACAAAATCCCCGTCTCAAGTTAAGCTACTTTTAAGATTTGGCGTAAGTGTTTCACTTGAATAGCCATATGAGACGAGTGGCGTAAGTTCCCGAACTTAAGACCGTCGAGTGGCGTGTCTTAAGACTGTTTCAGTTGAATCCCAGCCTAAGTGGACAAGATAAGTGATAAAGTGTCTGGAGCAGGCAGGTTCTGATGCTAGGTGGTTGTATTTGCCAGTACCTCTTCAAGCGTGGTTTTGATGATTGTTTTGATTTTATTCCTGCAGGCCAACTCTGCGTAACACTGAAGTTTGTTTTTACCTTCTAATTGATCTCCATGGAGTGTCTGGAAGTGCGCGCAGTCAAATACGAGGTGGTCTATTGTCTGTACAATTTGGCAATAATTACAGTTAGTAGTTTTGCTAAATAATCTGTTTTGGTGTACCCCAAACACCCCGTGGCCAGTTAAAAATTGAATTCGATAAAAGTCAACCTGCAGACGTTTTATTGAAGGGTCCGTGAAAAATTTAAACGTCTGCCGGCCTCTGTCAGAACTCTGCCACTCTAATTTCCACTGTTTCATATTATGAGCTTTTTAAAAGGTTTTGATCTGGGCGGCTGTACTCGGAACCTCAATATTGACCGGACCGATGCTGATAGCCTGTTTGGCTGCCTAATCCACTCCTCATTGCCTGTAATCCCACAATGCGCTTTTACCCAATGGCATTTAATGTTTTGTCTCCACAGTTATTTCGTGTCTTCGATGATGGCAAGTTTAGAAGTTGAGTCGCCTAGGACCTGCAATGAGGAGAGCGAGTCAGTGTATATTGCAGCATGTGGATAGTCCTTCTCTGCAAGCCATAAGAGAGCATGGTTAATGGCCGTCAGCTCGGCCATAAAAACGCTACAATTGATATAGAAGCAGACAAGAAATTTGTACCACGTCCTGAAATTAAATGTTTAGGGACGCCATGGCGAGTAATAAATTGCTCTAAAATCTTAGTAACCGTTTCACTTTTAATATCAGGGGTTGGGTATGCTTCCGGCCAACGGGTAAAATAATCAGACACAACAAGCAAAAATTTATCTCCAGAATAAGTAAGAGGAAGTGGACCAACAGCGTCAATAGCAACATACCCAATTGGTTTAGTAGTAATAGGCATACGTTGCAAAGGTGCTAACTTTTTCTTTAAATGAGCCTTGCGCTCGTTACAAGAGGTACAGGATTTTACATAATTACTAGTTTGAACATACATTTTAGGCCAAAAATATCTACTTTGAATACGTTTTAACGTTTTACAAAAACATTGATGAGTCACGGTTCGTGAATCGTGACAAAGTGCCAAAATTTCAGGTATAACAGAATTTAGAATAACTAAGCGATCAATACAATTTGATGGACTATTTTTAGTTGTGCAATAAAGAACCTCATCCTTTATAAAAAAAATTCAACTTGTGTTTAGACATATTAGCATTAGCTTCAATTTCAGAAAAAATCTTTTGGCTAAAAGGGTCATTTCTTTGATCAGTTTTAATCTTAGACAATAAGGTAGGTTGAATGGAAGTTATATTTACTTTATTTATTTGCTCCACACTTCTAGATAAGTAATCAGCAGTAATATTTAATTACCCGGACTTATGCATTATTTGATGATCATATTGCTGTAAGGTCATAACTCAACGAGTGATATGGGATGTGGGATCTCTAAGTTTAAGGGTATGTGAAAGACTGGCTTGATCACAAAAAATTTTAAGTCTTTAAGAGATATTGCTTGAAATATGAAACACCATAAACTACACCTAGTAATTCCTTTTCTACCGTTGAGTAATTTATCTCGGCACCCCATTAGCTTTCACTGGCGAAAGCGACAGGGTGTAGAAATTCGTCTTTATCATACTGACAGCACCTAAAGCGTACTTCGAAGTATCAGTGCTCAGCACAAACTCTTTCTCAAAATCAGGTAGAAAAAGGCAGGGATAAGTTTTAAGGCTATTTTTTAGTTCGTGAAAGGAAACTAACGCACTCTCATCAAACTTAAAAGGAGTATTATCTTTTGTTATCTGTTTAGGTGGATGTGCTTTCTCAGCAAAATTTTATGAAAATCGTATAAAAGCCAATAACCAGATCTTCAGAAAAGATCGTTCTATCCTGGAAGTTGAACCTCGCAATCAATTTCTCTGCCTTCCTAGCATTACCGCAGAGTTTGACATCTGATGTACACAATGGTCTTTCCGAACACTGCGTTATTCATGAGCTTGTAGAAGTTCTCAAACTCATTGCTAGCAGCTGTTCGGAGTTGAGTGTTTAAATCAATGTATGATTTTAACCATGGAGCCTGAGTAAATTGGAGGATCCTGTGAACTCTGGTGAGTTTGGGGCCGTGTTGCAAACGGAGCTGTCGGTTTCTATAATACAACACATACCTCTCCTTGTTGAATTAGGTAGTCAGGAGCCTCCTTTCATTACAGCCAGGTGGTATGGCTGACTCAGGCGCAAGTGGAAGATCAGCGTGAGCATCGTGGATGGAGGTCGGATATTCTAAGTCGACGTCCAGGATGTATCCGACTGAGCTATCTAGTGGTGTCTCCAACACATCCGTAGTTTTATTTTTAAACTCTGTTCCATCATCAGATTAAAGTAATTCAGGTTTTAGTTCCTTAAAAACAGATTCTAAGGCTACTTTTAAATTTTTTCCCGTTTTATCTTTTAGCGGTATGGCCCAGGCATAGTTTGCGAAAACGCCAATACACGTTAATAAGTAATTGTACCCTGTATTGAATTTAGAAAGAGATTGCATGTCGCGTTGCATTTTTTTTTTAAAAAATTTGCGAGAAATTTTAAAAGGTAATTCTTTTTTAAACATTAAACACACGTATAACTTTCTCTCTCACATTAGTTTCTCGTTGCCCTGGATTTAAGGAAACTCCTGTGTCAAAAGGCACATCGGCTCCGCAGATACTTATTTTTTCAAAGATTACATTCTCTTTGATGCACATATTGTGCAACACAGCACAGGCATTTATGATTTGTGCTGCAGTTTCAGGCGAGTGATTCAGTACTCTGTGCTTTAAAAGGCACCGAAATCTACTTTTCAGTGTTCCATTGCACCGTTCAACGGTATCCCTGCCGGAAACGTGCCTCCTGTTGTACTCTTCCTCAGAGGAAGATAAATTGTCCCCACTGATGGGAGTTAGCAGCCATGGCTCAAGAGGATATCCAGAATCTCCTATTCGAATAAACAATAGTCAGCAATTAGGCTATGAATATTATAATACTATAGTTACATTCAGATATGAGATTAGTAAAAGCCATTTCTTTTATATTAATACAAAAAGCTGGTACTTTTTGTCTCAAATACATCCCTTAGATGAAACTTTCACAAAAATTATGTTATTGAATTAATTTACAAAACTAAACATAATTTTAAATCCACTCTTTTCAATGTGTTTACATTCTGTATTAAACTCTATTCACTAATATTTTTTAAATAAAAGTTGCTAAATATAGTTTATTTATCTGCCGCAGCAAGATCCCCAGACTGAAAAACATTATTTACATTACAATTTTTAAAAAGCTCTTTATCGGAAGTAGATCCCGGATACATCTCAATAGTGTAAGTAATAACACCATTTGGAGCTACTCCAATTAGAGCCTTCATTGTATGCCGATGTTTATAAGAGCTGTAAAACAGCCGCTGATGAGACATTTTTTTTGGGTCTTTGAACACAAAAATCAGTGCAGTCAATAACCATCCGGCAAATCCTAAAATTCATAAAGCATGAGGGCAAACGCAACTCATTTTTAACTGGTGTTGGTACAATTGCCATTAGACAATTGTACAACACCTCATGCAGACAGTAAAGCCAAGTTAAAAAAACATTAGTTATAGTACCTTCACTTACTTGGAATCGAACACCAAGATCAGTGTGAGTGTGATTCAACTTTAATTTCATCAAAGTCACCAACAACTGATCTTTTCGATCCAAGCAAGTTGCATTTCATTCTTCATAATACGTGTCTAACACCTTATCACAATAATAAAATATAATATTGAAAATTTCCTTATTAGGTAAACCTGTATATTGCATGATATGATCATTATTACTTTCTATACTATAAAACCCGAATGGCTTCTTCTTTAAAAATTCCTGCTCTGCCAAAGCGTTTTTCAAACTTAAATTCTCCTCCTTCTGTTTGAGGCTCTCCTCCTTCTGTTTGAGGTTCTCCTCCTTCAAATTGGCGATTTGAGTAAGTGTCTGAATATCAGCAGCAGCAAGAGACTGGGGAACAGTGGAGGTTAGTGAACAGTCAGAAACTGAAGGATTTGCTGATATGTTTCTAAAATAAAAACACATAAATGTATTGTAATCATATTTCATTTAAAAAAAAGCATGTCATAAATTGAGTAATATATAATAATAAAATAAATATATACTGCAAAGCATAATTTTAATTCAGGTAAAGATCAAATCAATTGTCAAGAAAGTTGAAGGTTATATGAACAAAGTAAAAGAAAAAAATGTTTTGGAATAACAAACTGGCCTAATGTTATTCCCTTATATTTAATGTAAGCCAATTTCTTATTCAAAACCACTTTGAACATAGGTGTAAATTAAGTTCTCCATCGAGTAGCGGAGTAGTTACTACAATTTCAAAGCAGTTTGTAGTCACTACATTAACAAAAAGTAGTCAAAAACTACTTTAGTAATAGCGTAATAAATAGTAAAATAATGTAGTTTTTACACATACTTTGAACAGATATACCTTGAACGAAAGTCATAATAAGAAAATTGCTAATTTTTTTTTTTCATCATTGTAAGAAATTATACAAAACATTTATGTAGATAATACTTTTAAATGCGGAAGACATATCAGATATACTGAGGAGGAGAAACATAATATAAACTGCTGTTTGTAGAAAATGCAACACCATGAAAGAATCATCAGAATCAAATGAAATTTAATGCAGAAACGACTTGTACTGATACAAATAAATGATGAAATTTTCAAAACAAATTAAGCGTCCGAAATCAGTATTTGGTGCAGCCACCACGCGCTGCAATAAGTGCTGCTATACGACGTGGCATGGAGTCAAACAGATGTTGAATATCTGCTTGAGGAAGAGAATTCCATATCGCTTGTATGCGCAACCAAAGTTCGTCTTTGGAAACTGCAGGACGCGGATCACGAGTGAGACGCCGACCAACCATATCCCACACGTGCTCAATAGGCGACATATCCGGCGAATAAGCAGGCCAAGGAAGAAGTTGCATGCGTTGTGCTGAACAGAAGTCTCTAACAGTCCGCGCAACATGTGGGCGTGCATTATCCTGCTGAAAGATAGCTCCAGGGATGCCTTGAAGGAAAGGAACGACTTCGGGCTGTAGCACTTCACGGACGTATCTGTTGCTATTGAGATTACCCTCAATTCGTATCAAATTGGATCGTCCATGATACGAAATCGCACCCCAGACCATAACTCCGGGTGTTCGACCACTATGTCGTTCAATAATACACTCAGGAAGGCAGCGTTGACCGGCATAACGTCTAACACGAACACGGCCATCATGGGTCCACAAATTGAAGCGTGATTCATCTGAAAAGACAACTTGGTGCCAATCAGCTCGCCAGTCTCTGTGCTCAAGAGCCCACTGCCGACGCAGCCGTCGATGATCCGCCGTGAGGGGAATCCTGTATAATGGCACCCTTGCACGCAATCCACGGCGCAGCAGACGACGACGAATTGACGAAGCCGACAATTGTACACCTGTAGCAGTAGACCAATGTGCTGCCAGCTGCCTGGAGGAAGCTGTGCGATCATTCACCGCCATGCGGAGCAGGTGTCGATCATCGCGCTCTGACGTCACCTTCTGTCGTCCAGTGCCTGTTTTTCGAGTTGTTCGGTGCTCGTCGGTCCACTGCTTCCAAACTCGCATCACTGTGGAACTGTTCCGCTGCATACGAGCTGCTATTGCGCGATAGGAAAATCCTCCTTCTCGAAGGCCGATTATCCTCCCTCGTTCAAACTCCGTAAGTTGCTTGAATTTCTTATTCTTCCGTCGTGGAGGCATACTCAGGTCTCACTAAACGTTTGCCACTAACAAATAATCATAGACTATTTTCAACGTCCCGCTACAGCACTTTATTTATACGCTTTCAGCATCAATTCAGAGGGCGCTGCGCGCGCCACGCACGCGCGATGGCTGTGAAACTTTATTAATTTGCATAATATCCTATAATTGACATTTGCTGCGAATTTCATTTGATTCTGATGATTCCTTCATGGTGTTGCATTTTCTACAAACAGCAGTTTACATACCATTTCGACAAAACTGTTGGAATCCAATATCGAAATACCTTTTTTTTTCAAGCTTTTTCAGGAGATTGAAAATTGAAAATTTTATCCTTATTGTGCTCAAAAAGCGTTGGCCCATTTTCTTTTAATCCATCTTTGAAAAGGCACTGGCATATCACATGATTTTTCGAAATTTGAATATCATCTCTCCTATAAAGCGAATTAAAATTCTTTACTATTATGCAATTAAAGAGACAAAAAAATTTTGAAGTTATATTAAGTTGTAATTAATTTACCTTATATTCCTAATCCATATTTTTTGCACCTTTGGATTAGCAGGTATTCGAAAAAAGCGACAGGTGTCTCTCTAGTTATAATGTTTACAACCAGGGGCAATACACATAACCATTTTCAATCCTTAAAATAAATCATCAATAAATTAGAAACATATGTTACATTCAACAAAATTTTAAAATCCATAATCATGAGTAATGTTCAACAAATTTACACAAATACATAATATCATCTAAATTAAATTTATTAGTCTACATACTTGAGACAAGTAAAGAAGCGAGCCTACTAACTCTCTATATTCTCCTATGAAAGGAGAACTATCAATAAAATATGCCGAAGTCGATTTCGGCTGTATGGGTAATGCAGAATGTTTGCTATCTGACATTTCATATTTATTAAGTAATCTTAAAATATTAGTTTCTAGATCCATGCTTAAATAATCAGTACTTAAATTAATATTTATTCCTAGAAATTAGCCAGTCGAACTTCGACAATTTAGTAAGCGTTTACTGGCGGTAGTACTTCTTTTAAAATGGGACACAATCTTTTTACATTTATCCTGCTATTCTTTTATAATCTCTAACGAGTCCTGAACAATCTGGTTTAGGGTGTGGGCATAGCACCTAATTCTTTCTTGAGACATTTTTTGACCGCTAGTTTCATACTTAATGCATTATCTGAAGCAATGCACTTTATTTTACTCTATATACCCCATTCTTCAATGATTCTCTCCATTTCTTGCGAGAAATTTTCTCCAGTGTGAGAGTCCACCATTCTTGTAAGTTCAGGCAAAATTTATTTCATCCTGAATTCATCATAGATGAAGTGAGCAGTTATGGTTAAATATGATTCACATATCGATGACGTCCAACAATCCGTAGTTAGGCAAATTGTTCAACGTTTGTCATCACCTGTTTTATTTCATGTATGCATTGCTTGTACTTCTTTGGCAGTTAACAACCGGAAAGAGTTTTACTGCTCGGTAGCTGATAAGAAGGATTCAGTGCTCTCACAAATTTTTTAAAACCTTCATCCTCAACCACGCTAAATGGTTAAAATTCAGTAATGAACAAGTCCATTAAGACGTCATCAATTTTCCGCCCTTCATCTAAACACAACTTTTTAGGCGCAAACTGAAAATTTTTGCTTTGCTGGAGTTTAGTTTTTTTTTTCGTTGGTGATTTTGATTGCCATGTTATTTACTTCAACGTCGTTTATTTCATTTGATGAGGATTCTTCTTGCCTTTCAATACTCCATTGTAGTACTGTTGGATGAGTTCGATTCAGATGTTTGTTTGTTTGTTTTTTTTTTTTTCAAATTAGCTGTTGAAGAAAGTTCCTTTGTAATAAACTAATCACTTGCAGTGAAATGTGACCAAATCTCACTGGACTTTTTCACAGAGCTCATGAATGAATAAAGAAGTTTTTTTTTTTAAATAGAAACACTCTGAATATACTATTAAACTTTCGAATATTTAACAAATAATAAATAACAAGCAAAACTGTAAATGAGAAGTTAAACTAATGCGACGTAACTTAAATTATAACAAACAACGTGATACAGAATTTAAAAATTAGTTCTCAAATCGATGTTCAGGAAAAGGATTCAAAACGAAAAATAGTCAAGAATTTAAACTAGCCTTCACATCACAACTTCTTTTTCTGTTTACTTGATAGATTATCTCAGTTTAACACCACTTTTTTTCAGGTAGTCAATCATACTTTATGAGCAATCGCTGTAAATCCTTTATGAGGGCGGGAAAACAGCCACGAGCAAAAATCATCACATGCAGAATACCCTTTGAAAATTTTTTCTACTCCATCAGCTACTGCAAAATTTACCAGATGTTCCCCTGACGATTGGTCCGTTTCGAAATCAAAAAAGATCAACTTATCAGACGGCGTTTGTGATTTGATGGTTTTAGAGTAACATCTATGTTCTGAAGACTTCACAAAGGTTTTACAGGAAGGACATTTTATTGTCCAACAACGATGTAGCTCTGGTGGACATTCTCGCCTTCGAACGACTTTACAACAGGTTCTGCGTTGGTAAATTTAAAATAATAATTTAAAAAAAAAATATTTGTTACATTCACTGAGAAAAAATTTATAAATGTACGTACGCATACATATAAAAAATAATTTTGTCTTACTTTATCGCACAAAGAATTCTCTTGCAGTCCAGATGTAAACTTATGCGCATTAAAGCATTCTTGTGACCTACACAG
The DNA here is from genome assembly GCF_982258835.1 of Parasteatoda tepidariorum. Classification (NCBI taxonomy): domain Eukaryota; kingdom Metazoa; phylum Arthropoda; class Arachnida; order Araneae; family Theridiidae; genus Parasteatoda; species Parasteatoda tepidariorum. The sequence continues at coordinate 60,574,619 of NC_141764.1, forward strand.
CCTGAAGCAATCTCCACATCTTATATTTTGTCCATCTTCGCAGTCAACTCTGGCACAAACTCTGCATGAATTAGAATAAAAATGATCCTCAATGTGTGCAAATGGCTTTTCACACTGCTCACGATAAAAATTACTTGCATGATAACCTTTCATGCGTTTTATCACGTCGTAATGGTTATTTGATAATAGAAGATTGATTCTTTGTACTCCCCTGTATAAGCAACCTAAAATACATAATTTTATTAAACATTCATACAAAATAATTAATACTTAATTCATAAAAATAAAAAAAACATGACAGAGATTTGAATGTCCAAAAATCGTTCGAAAATGGCTATTGCGTTGAATGTGCAGGGGCCTAATGATACGCCTGCAGCAAAGTGTAAATCTTTTGCCTTGTTCAAAAGAGCAGGTCGATTCTTCCTCCGCAAAACATCAATCTGCTTTCTGTCGTTATTTAAATGTGCTAAAGCATAAACAATGGCTTTAGCACAGCACAACACTTGTTCGTCTGGATGAATAGTTAATATCGACTTTTTGGTATTCCTGTCTTTAAAAATATTAACTGTTCTATTTCCTCTACCGGCACCGACATCTCTCCTTATAGTAATGATGTCAACTATAAATCCCTAATCTAACTCTATTTGGTCTTTCGACTGCAAAACTTTTAAAACACAGATTGGTAATCTAAGACAAGGGGACCTATCTGTCGTATTGCAAACTCTTGAAATTAATAACTCGAACAATTGTCGGACAGTGTCAACAACAGTAATTACTGGCGTCCCTCTCAAAATCAATCCAACTTTATCAAAGATTTCAATTTCTCAGGAAGCGGTTCAAACCATAGATCAAAGATCCTTCCAACGGTCCTTCTGGATGTCCCAAATCGATAGGCAATATCCGTGGCAAATAAATTCAGTTTTAATTTCATTAAAACAATTAACAATTGTTCACTCCTAGATATGGCTTGTATGGAGTCTGGCACATCAGAAGCCATTACGTGTTCTATAAAACGGTTCTATAGAGTTCGTGAAATTGTTAGGATCAATAATTGGAAAACAGTGTTACAATTAAGTTCTAACAGAATGTTTTAACTCTTTTTTTTATAATGCTTTTAAGAACCCCCTTCGCTGTCTTTTTTTTCTCCCTTATTACTTAACAAGTAGTACATTTTCGATCTTAAACCTACGAACTCTTTCACTGCAACACCGTTCATCTCATCTTTCATTTTCCTTAAAAAAAAAATTTTTTTTAATGACTCAATGGATAATCTGATGTATCGTATAAGTTAATGTGTTAGGCCATGACAAGGTAGATGTCATCCGTTTGTATCTCGTAAAAAAGCGAGTCTGTGTCTGTAAACAATAATTCTGCCTTACTTCCTTATTTTGCTTTAATGTGACCGTAGTGAAATTCATACATAAAAATTTTGCTAATGTCCAATACAGTGAAACTTATATAAATAGGACGATTGAGAGTAAGAGATGAAAAGTGACGTGATATAATTACTAATCCTTCGTCTATAATTTTAAATGAACTAAAAGAGGGTGATGCAATTAATTTTAAAACTTTTTTTCTTATCGGTTACTAGATCTACAGCTGCAAGATTTCTCAGATTTTCCATAGTCTTTCCAAAAACACTGTTATTCATAAGTTCCCGAAAATCTTTATCAAAGGAATTATTTGCCATGGTTTTTCTTCAACAGGGGAAAGGAAGGAATCCCTGCACTACCACTTTGCCATTACTTCTTAGCGAACTCTGTGGAAACTAGGCAACTCAGCTGAGGGGGAAAATCCAGTCTAACCTCGTTACGTCAAGAGTGAATGTCAAAAAGTTGCTCCTACAAGATCAGTCCAACGCACTTTCGTTTGCGTTCTTGCTGCAAAGCATCTCACTACAAAGCATTTCTTCCATTATCGCATTTTTGCGTTAAACATGTCTTTCACGTCAAGACATTTCTATAACGGTTAAACGAAGTTTAACAAGGTAAATAACGTGTGTTCTTAATGGCTTAGGGAAAAAGGTTTAATAAATAAAACCAAAGATTAAATGATTAATTTAGAATGAACCATTAAGAATTAATTTAGAATAAACAATTACAAATTACTAGAATAACAATATCCTGTAAACGGATACGTATCATCTTAATTCGAAACATGGCCAAAAGTATAATTTAAAAAGATTTGCGTTGTCGCAATAACCTGAAAGAAAAATAAATAGCTGAAAAGGAATGGATTGCCTAGAGTTAAAAAACACATGAGACAGATAAAACAAAAATACAGAAATTTGTAAACTCACCACATTTTATTTGTTAGACAGCACTCTTTTTTTTAAAAAAATTAAAAAACGTATAAATGCAAAACATCACTATCTACAGCCACACAGACCACAAATTAAAAATTATAGAACAATTTTAGAGATGTAAATGGATTTGTCTCATGCTCAAAAAATCGTCATCAATTTCTTCTAAAAATCAGACTCCACGCCTCCCTGATGCACAGACGTACATCAGGGGGCCCACAAAGAAATCGATTGAATCTTCTCGAAAAAGGGGGAAAAGGAGTCCCTCACTCCCACGTTGCCATTACTTTTTGTTGAATACAGTTGCACTTCGGGAACTCAGCTGACAGGTGTCGCTGCGGGGAAAGTTCAACCTAATCCCATGGCGTTTCAAAAGCTGCTCCTCGAGATAATCTGCTCCTATAGGATCAGTCCATGCAATTTCTTCCTTGTACAAAGCAATACTTAAAGTCTTATATTTTTGCAACCTATGTCTTTTCTTAAAGACATTAAAATTGTTAAACAGTGTTTAACACAAGGCAACTTTAGACATGATCCCTCGCTATCAATAAGAACATATGAATAACAGCAGGGTATATGTTACGCAGTTATTTCAGTGCGCGTATCACTATTAGATGCATTTTTAATTAAAATGTATTCAAAATCTGCATAAGTTCAAAAACTAGAATTAAATAAATTATAATTAACATTTTCCACTGTTTTTGTTTTCCATTCTGCGAAACCTTCAACGAGCCAATGATATTTCCTAGAAATTCTAGCTATGAAAAAATATCAAGATCTCTTTTAACCGATAAAATAAAATCTTCATTTTACACCTTGTTCTGAATTTGAACCTCTACTAAAAATACTAATTACATTTTGATCTCCAACGATGTCTTATACTCATAATTTTGTATCCATTTGGGTGATTTTATTCAGCTTTTATGTGATTTTATTCAGCTTTGAATGCAACTGTTATGATGCTTTACTATGTTTACATTTTACCTGGTTTTACTCACTTTTGAATGCGTTGGTTTCGTTGTATTCAGTTTTATAAATTCCGTGTGATTTTTGAGGGGAAAAACTTGTAGTATAACATCTACATAGGATTTATTTTGAAACCGTTTGTTTGGCGCAGCATGTCCTTCTGAGGACTTTCTGCCATTAAACCCAACATTCAATTCAAATCCAAAAAGTGGTCTACAGAATCAGATCCTCTATAGACCGTAACAGGTTTATATGTTTTTCCATCAGGTCCTACGATTACGTAAGCATAACCGCGGGGTGTATGAATTGACATTTTCTCAGTATATGAGGCTAAAGGATTAGGTTGACAACTATCAATTTTCTCAATGAGAGACTCAAAATCTGCGTAAATTATAAAGGAATGGGAGGCTGAAAATTAATATTATGAAAAGATACAATTTTATCTTTATCATCAGGCTTTTAATATCTTGAGGGGAATTATGTTTACAAAAAGTTAAGTGTTTTTTAAGGGTCTCTTCTACTGCATGAAGACAACGATAAAAATAGAAGCTTTTAGGATTATGTTTAGTGGCATCAACCATCAAACGAGAGAAATTTCGAATGAGGCAATAATGATTTTGCTTTTCATTTGAAATTAAAAGTGAGTTGCAGCATTCAACATCTTCACGCTCGGAAATATACAGTGGAAATATTACCTCGTCATACCCAAAGACGTTAATACGAATGTTATTGAGTGTCTCGATTTTAGGAATTTGGAATATGGGTACTGGCAAGCTTCAATTGCCCAAGTTAACCATTATTTACCATTCGAATCAAATATTAGCTCGTGGATTTTGAGATTTATGAATATTCATTCGAAAAGCCAAAAGACACCATACGAGATATTTTTGATCTAAATTTTGAATATTTAAAACTGCTTTTTTACTTAAAATTTTAGTGGGCAATGGAATATAACTAACTGCTCATGCTTAACGGGCAATATTTAGCACTGGATACTTCCTTAAAATCAATAAATTCAAGTATCCAACCTGAACCATTGTTGCAAAATTTTTCAAAAGCACCATGAATTTTTAGAAAACCAGTGTTTATATTTACCTCCAGACCATTTTCTAACAACTGGATGTAACAATTGCTTCTAAAGCAGGGGGTTGCATATTCAGGTATCCCCCCCTCAGAGTTTTTTCTACTGCACAAGGTCTTTACCACTAGGTAGAATTTAATGTTCCCCTTTTCTCGAACTTCACCTCTCAGTTTTTCGTTCAGTTTTCGGACGCATCTCGTCGAAGAATAAATTGAAGTCAAACATGGAGTCTTCGCTAGGAGTTAAAAATGAGGATGAGAAAACCCCTAACGCTGGTGATGGCGAAACTCTTTTGGACGATGATGACTCCTCGCTCGATTTCCTCTTTAAATGAAGCAACCTTGTGTGAGAAAGCAGCTCGGATTTTTTAGAAAATTTTGAAGAACATTGATCACATTAGTGAACCTGTATGAAATTACAGTAATGAATACACAAATTAAGTAGAACATGCTTAATTCTGTGTTATTGAAGTTATACTTGCATTCCTAGCTGTGCAAACATTTTCACATGCTGGTTCATGTCATACTTCCGCGAGATGGACTTGTTACATTGAGGGCAATTAAACTCCTTGATTTCCTCATGAATTTTACTGTGCTGTATGTAATTGTAATTCCGGCTGAAAAATTTGCAGCATATGGGACAAACCTAAAATAAAAAAAATAATGATTTATACAAATTTAGTTTTACATAAAATAAAGTAATAATAAGTTATACACTAACAAAATTTTAATTAATGAAATAGAAACTAAAATAGCCAATAGAAGAGTGTCAGTCTTGACATGCTAATATTTTAGTGTTTGCATATTAAAAGATTGAAAAACATGGCGAGCGTGATTGTAATCTGATTCGCTAATTTCTTCATCGGTTAAACTATTGTTTAAGTACTCAGGTGGAGGTAACTCAGGCTCATTAAATTTTTCCACGACAATTGTTCTAAAGTGATTTCGAGTGTGTCTATATCACCACAGCTTGAAAGTTTCTGTGCATAATTATAACTGATGCATTCATGTCCCAGCTGATTTTCATAATGAAGCTCCCAGCCTGTACACTCAAATGTAGATATCACTTTCTCTTCGATGTTGGATTTTAGGAGCTCTACCATGGTAATGGTTGACACAAGTTAAATGTCACATAGTTCCATTTGAGGAGAGATAGCAGGACTAGCAGCACAGTTTGAAGGAGCTAGAGGAAATTTTCTTTTGAAAGTCTCTATCAGACATTAACTTTACAAAACTTTCTGGCACATAACAAACATAGAAGTACAAAATTGTCTTGTAAAGTCTTTTTTCCTAAAATACCATTGAAAAGTTACGTGAGGTTCGATGTCGAGGTCCACCTTTGCAATAAGGAAACAGTCGTTGACGATGACTATATCCCCAGCTAACACAAATTCTTTGTAGCTTTCTGATTTTCTTAGAATGGATAGCCAAAGTGGAATAGTCAATGTGATGCCTTTCCTTGTTGGAATTCGATTTCCTTTTTCTCCAAGCAGGCACCCGGATGTTCTCATTGTAGAGAACCGCTCACTATTAAACATATTTTTTTTTCTAACTGTAACAAATTTAAAACACAGAGACGCCATTTTGGTAGCTTTAATCCAACATTGACTTTAATTGGGGATAAACCACACAATAGCATTTTTAATTATCTAAGGGACATTGGTTTTTATAAATCAATATAGCTATAACTTATAGCAGAATGTTTCTTATAAAACAAGTTGTAGGTGCGGTATGGCTTTTGCTCCAATAATACTTAACTAACTTTTCTCCAAGCAGATATTTTCGAAGATGAATAAGTAAAGTGTTGGAGAAGTATGTCATTGCAACATAGTTTAACTCACTAAGATGATAGTGGTGCTTAGGTAAAACTATACTCTTTTCCATCGGAGTAGATGACAAAGGAGCCGGCATACTAGAATTCTTCTCTATTTCAGCGAAAGAACGTTTCATGGTCACGGGAAAAGAAAATTTCTTACAACACTTCTACCAACTTTAGTAAAGTAAAAATTGTTTCTAAGCCACAGAGCTTTTCTAGCATTCGTCAACCAATTAGAGTAGCTTAAACACACATGTGACCATTTATGGTGTGGCACCATAAGTCTGAATAACTTAGTGTGCTAATTCTAGAAACTTTCTGAATCATAGGAATTTTAAGTAAAAATGTGTTATACCTTCTTAACATTCCATTGATAATGAATAACTCACAATAGTTAAATTTTATCAAACCTATTATTTCTATTTATGCTATCTAAAACGTAATGTATGACATGAGGTACTTTTTTTTTGACAGAAGTAAAAATTCTGCAAAAACTATAAAATCATATTAAAGTTAGCAAAAATGATAGTGTCGAGAAGAAGAAAATCGAAGTTATATGAAAAGTGTAATGTATAATACTACGGAAACAATAAAGGAGAAGAAATACTATAGAAAATATATGTAATCTTCAACATTCCTAAATCAAATATAATCCTCAAGGAAATTAATGAAACTATTTAACTTATTTCATTAAATGAGTAATTTTATACACTAGAAAAGAAAAATCCAAGTCTCAAAATAATAATTTTAATGCTTTATAGAGATAGCACACCAAAACACAGATAAAAATCAAATTTTGATTAAATCAAAAGACAGAGTTTTAAAAAAAATGACTAGTACTTATCAGTGGGGTTGAATACTGATTCATGTTAACGAAGTGGGGGAACCCCATTTTTCCCCTACTACAACGGGCCAATGATATTTCCTAGAAATTTTAGCTATAAAAAAACAAGATCTGTTTTAACCTATAAAATAAAATCATCATTTTTCATTTTACACCTTCTTCTAAATGTTGAACTAATTAAATCTTGATCTCCAACGATGTCTTACACTCATAATTTTGTATCCATTTAGGATAACTTCTTGATTTCCAGCTATGTCTTATACTCGTTATTTTCATTTACATCGGGCGTTAATCCTTGTTCTAACTACCACGCCATAATAAACTGTCCATCAAACCTAGAAAAAATATAAATAAATAAGTTTTCTTTTTAGAATGCTCCTATAAAATTTTTAATTTTCGTATCTTACCTTTTTATATTATGAGCAATTGCTGTAAACTGTGTATGAAGAGAGAACAGCCAGGAAAATTCTTGCAGCGCTATGTATCCTTTACTTTCTCATGTATTTTGTATTTTTGCCCGATTACCTGCGGGCTGTTGCCAAAATAGTACTTTGTTTTTAAACAAATGCCACAGAGGGGCTTCGCCGGGCCTCTCGGCCAGTGCGTGTGCCAGATACTCTATCCACCTCCGGCTGTGCGGGAGACTGACACGGCGACAAGTTGAAAATTTTTCCCGCATACCCATATTTGGGGGGGGGTCGGGGACCTAATTTAATTAACCTTATTACTTTCTCATCGCCGTTAAATTACTGCTCAACAACATAATTGACTACATGCTCTCCGGAACTCTAGAATTGAATTGAATGTAAGATTTGATGGCACAAGGTCCAGAGAGGACATGCTGCGCCAGACACACGGTTTTAAAAACATATTAAAAGGTAGAATAGAGTACAATTACACAATAAGTATAGTAAAAATGATGAGAATTCTAAAACAGTGAAAATGCAAGTATTTTTATATGTGGATAAAACTTGATAAATTTCTTATATACTGTTTAAAATACCAATAGTGCGAAGAAAAGCAAATATGTTAGGATGATGGTTTTCATCTAACAAGTCTTTTATGCATAAAATGGAGCTACCAAAAAAGGTGAGGCGAAGCTGGTTAAAACATGGACAAAGTATTAAAATGTGATGAATCGTGAGTAAAACGTTGCAATCGTTGCATTTGGGAGGCGGTTCTCCAAATAGCAAATGAAGGTGAGTAAGTCGAGTATGTCCTACTCGCAAGCGGGTGAGTTTGACATCTGCCCTGCGCATGTGCAATGCAGGCCAAGGCAACAGAATGTAATTTGTTTTCGCCTTGCAGGTCCCAGTGTTGCTGCCATAAACGCTGAACAAGTTTGCGAATGTGGTTTTTTAAATCAGAAAATGGGACAGATAATGTTATTGGAGAAGAGGCAGATCGTGCAGCAGAATCAGCTTTGTCATTTCCTTTAATACCTACATGACTGGGAATCCAGCAAAATAAAATTTTAAAACCCTTCTTGTATAGAGAAGTCAATATATGTTGAATAAAAATTAAAATTGGATGAGCTTCGTTTCTCACATGTTCTAACTGTCTTAAAACACTCAAACTATCCGAGTATATACAGAATTTTCTAGCCGAATGCGAAGAAATGAGTCTTAAAGCTAAAAGGATCGCAAATGCTTCCGCTGTAAAAACAGAGCAAATTGCAGGAATGTCGTAGCTGTAAGTAATATCAGCCACAACAATCCCACAACCAACATGTCCAGGGAACTTAGATCCATCTGTAAAAACTGCTATGTATTGTATATACTGATGACGATGGAAAGTGAACATCTGTTGAAAAATGCTAGGTGAGACATTAGACTTACTGTATGACACAAATGAACAATCAAGATAATATGATGAAATAGTCCATGGTGGGATGAGAAAATAATTTACAGATTGCGATGGTATATCACAAAAATCCAAAGTCTGAATGAGTGATCGCATGCGAGAGTTAAAAGGTGGTATATATGAGGGTCGTGCATCATATAATCGTTGTAAACTTAGTGGAATAATCTCACGTCGAAGAGGGTTCGATGAAGATGACATGACGAGAGAGTAAAATGTCAAGGAGAGCTGCATGCGTCTGAAATCGAGAGAAGGTTGATGACACACAGCATACAAACTCTCAACAGGAGAAGTGCGAAACGCTCCACTACATATGCGTAACGCCGTATGATGCACCGTATCTAGACGTTTTAAGTTAGATGCAGATGCCGTTCCATAGACAGCACAAGCGTAATCTAGGCGTGAAAGTATTAATGCTTGATACAAACGGAGTAAAACTACACGATCCGCACCCCATAAGGTATTTGAAAGTACTCGCAACATATTTAAGGTTTTCTCACATCGTTTTCTCAAATGTAAAATATGAGGTAAGAAGGTGAGGAGAAGGTACATTCAATTCAATTCCGGAACTCTAGTCAGTTTCAAAATGAATATAAATGATTTTACCTGATGGCTTTTTCGCATCACTTTTGCGTAGGTGACATAAATGTGTGGCCACATGATCTACACTTTGATGTTCCACAACGATGGAAATCGCGAGGGCTAATCTTCTTTAGAACTACTTTCAAACACTGAGGGCATTGGTATAGCTAAAATTGAACAAAGTTTAAACAAAGTATGAAAATCTTTTAAAACCAAAGTAACAATAATAAAAATACATACTTTAACGCAAATTGAAAACTATTGCCTATTCTCTTTCGCTTTATGAGATATAACACATTGCTCGGATCCACACAAACTATCACAATCATGACATTTTCTGGGGTTGTCAGATGGAGCCATTTCTGGCTCTTGCGCCAATAAAATCCAACCAACCAAATTCGATAGATGGTAACACAATAGTGAAAGAAAAACATTTTTCATAATTTATGATTGAAAGACAATTTTTTTATGATTAACGAAAAATAGAAATGATAAATGAATTGAATTACTAATTAAAATTATCTTGTTTAATTAGAGATTCAAGTTAACGTGATTAAGAAGCCGGATGAATAAAGTATCGATAGATGCAAAATAAAATTTATGTTAGATAAATAAAACAAAAAATTTACCTTGTTTGAAATCGTTGTGGAAAATACCACAATTTGCGTGTCAAAATAACATTCGAACAACGCTATCTTGCGATGCGTGCACGTTCCTATGGGCACTCCAGCGTCTTCATGCAACTTCCTCGCACGATTCAACAGAGCATGACGTCGCTTAAGGCATTTTTACACGTGTGCTAATGCCTTTTGCACAACGAAGCCCTTTATCATCGAAATCTATACTGATTACAGATTTTTTTTCTAAGTCCGTCGACATCTGTAAGGACTTTTAAGTGACGCCCAACTCCAAGTGATGGTTTCTCTGAGAGCGTTTAGAACGCCTGCTTCAAAATCCATCATGGCACATTTTAGGTAAAAATTAGCCCATTAATCCCCAGAGTGCAGATGTCTCTGCTTTTCTTTGCCTGGTTGCTTGGTGTACCTATACCTAGATGGCTCTGCCTTCTCCCAGATGGTCGGGCATTGGAATCATAGTTCACTGTGCTAATGAATTAAAAGTGTTCGAAAGAATTCGTGAAATAGGTGGGATTCATAAAAGTTCTAAATAGTTCAAAAACAGTGTTACAATTAATGTAACATTTTCCTTCCTTTTAAGGAAAAAAAAATTTATAAAAATTTTTCATTCTACTAATTATGCCAAGTGACTTCAAGAAAAAATCTAAAGCACTTACATATATATTCTTGAGTATTCTAAATCACATACAATTATAAATGCATAAATTCACAACCATGAATTTGTCATCTCCTGTGAGATTATTTAGATCACTCTCTCTCCAAAAAATGCATTTCTCTACCAACATAGAGCAAAAATACTATATACACTTTTAAATCTACTCATGCTGTTAACAAACATTGTCTTTAGTATCAAGCATCCTAAATTTATTTTTTCAAACATATTTTTATCACCAGAGTCAGCACAATTTTTTATCATATATTTGTAGGTTTCTTTTTTTTTACAATCCCACTCTGGTGTTGGTAATACCATATAAAAAAAAATTTTGGCATATCTTTCTTATATTTGCCAATATGATAATGACTTAATTCTCTTTCTCTCATACATTATTTCTTTATCACATTTCGTAAGACTTATCAGATCTTAATTCCTATTCAATGAAATTTGGGCCAGCCATCAATTCACTGAATTTTCATTTCTAGGCCTTAAAAATATTGGAAAAATGCAATTCAATAAGAGTAAAAACCAAAATGATATTTATAAACTTAAACCATTTGCATTTTTACCATAATATCATAGTCATTATCATCTAACTCAAACAATTTCACATCTTAATTTTGATTTAGTGTAATCTTACTCATTAGTATTCTATACTTAAATCATGTTCATTTACATTTGTCTCATTATCTAATTCTTTTCTTAAAAAGTTTACTCACATGATATTTTTTGAACAAATGTCTTTGTTCATCCTTAATATGTATCAGGTAATTGTTATTCCTAAACTTTTTTGTGATCTCAAATGGACCTTCATATTTGAGATCTAGAGAATTAACATCTGTATTTATTTTTAAATAAACAAAATCCCTACACTCATAATTAAGAGTTGGTCTACCCTTTATGTATTTCAAAATATTTATTCTTATTCAGGTTCACTATTTCCCTGGTTTCTGCTTTGTGTTCTCTTAATTTTTTAATGTAATTACATGGGTTTTCTTAATTATGTTCATTATCACTTACATTTAATGGCAGATTTAAATTTCTACCAAAAAATAATTCTGCAGGAGTATGTCCTGTTACTACATTTATTTAGGAATTATAATGTAATTTGAAAAATAAGAGTTTTTTAGTCCATTCGCAACTATTGTTACACATTGAAGCTACTGATTCTTTTAAAATTCTGTGAGATCTCTCCAGTAAACCATTAGACAAAGGGTAATAAAATGAAGTCTATGTTCAATATTTAATGATTTTAAAAAGTTTTCAAACTCATCAGAAGTGAAATTAGTGCCATTGTCACTAATTATTGCCTGAGCTAAACCAAATTTTGAAAAATAGTCATTAAAGCTACTGATTATGTTAGATGATTTTATATTTATTAAAGGTATTGCTTCTAAATATCTTGAATAATGATCAATATTTGTTAAAAAAAAAAAAAATTATCAATAAACCTAGGCAATTTATCGACAATATCAATAGACAATCTTTGTCCTACACCGAGATCACTTTTCTCAATAAATTTAGTTTTTGTAATTTTTGCTTTAGGTTTATTTGCCAAACAAGCATCACACGATTCCACAAAATTCTGTGTATCAGCTAACATGCCATACCAGGAATAATTTCTTTTTATTAAATTGTATGTTTTAAAAGTACCAAAATGTGAAGCATGAGCTGCTTTTAGAATTTCACCTCCAAGAGATTCAGGTTTAAAAATTCTACTAATCGTCTTATGGGGATGTTTAATTCTTATCATAAGTATTCCCTTATCATTTAAAAAAAAAAAAAATTTTAAGTGAATTTGTCATTGATCTTTTCTTGAAGTTTTTCCAATATTTCATTAATTTTTTTTACAATTTTGTTGAAATTTAATTATATTCTCTCAACTTGAGGATTTTCATTCACCTCAAATATATTTACATTATTAACAACAACATCAGTGATAAGTAGCCTGGATAGATAATCAGCAGGATTTTTTCATCCCTCTATATGCTTAGTTTGGTAATTAAATTCTTGTAAATACATTAGCCACCTTCTCACAATTTCTGGTCGTTTTTGCAAATTAATATGAAAAGTTAATGCTTTTGCATCAGTTAAAATAATAAATTCTTTACCATAAAGATTTTGATGAAAATGTTTAACCGCATCAACATTAGCTAAAAGTTCTTGCCTAATCGATGGATATTTGGATTCTGCAAAAGTTGTTGTCTGGAGTAAAACTCAATTGGTACAAAATTTTCCTCGATTTTTTGCATTAAAATACCACATAAAGAGTTCTTAGAAGCATCAGTAACAATATAAAAAAAATTTATTTTCCTCAATATTTCTTAAAGTAGTTGTGAATACTAATTGCTCTGATATGAATTTAAAAGCTTTTTGGCACTCTTCACTCCAATTGAACTCAAAAATTTTTTTAATTAAATTTACTATTGGTTTAACAATATCAGCAAAATTATAAATTAAATGACGAAAATAATTAACCAAGTCTTAAAAAGTTTGTCCCTGCTTGACATTTTTAAGAATAGGAAACTATCTCTTTTACATTATCCGGAGCTGGTGAAAAACCATTGCATGAAGTTTGAAACCATGGCATGAAGTTTGAAACCTAAATAAACTATCTCAGATTTACATATTTGTATTTTTGTAGGGTCTAAAGTTAAATTTTTTAACTCTTTCAAATACTTTTAACAATAAATTTATCATGTAAAAAAAATTTTACATTAGGCCCTTTTTATATCATCTAAACATTTTGAAATTAAATTAAGAAAATATGAAGTACTGCTCTGAGATCCAAAAGGAAGACGAGTAGGTTGAAGATTTCCAATCTCACAACAAAATGCAAGTTTGGCTCTATCCTGCTCTTTTAGTTGCGGCTGAAAAAATGCACTCTTTAAATCTAAAACTGTGTTGAGTGTTTTAAAAGTAGATAGATGAAAAAGGATAAAAATGAAATTGAATAAATCTTGTCTCACCCAAAGATAATAAAGCATCGGCGAAATAATAACCATCAAACTCTTGATCAGTTGATGAACCTCGTGGGCATGTAGATGAATCTTGCGGAAATGTAGATAAATTTTGTGTCAATGTCGATGGCAAATCTTAAGAATGAGAAAGCTTTCTTTTATGAACAATATTTCTTACAGCAGGTAGTTTTCTTTTCTTTGTAAAATCTGACAAATAGACTGGAACATTTGGGAAAATAGATGGCACAGCACCAAGTTTTAATACAGGTCTACCTTTCTCTAGCTTCCAAATCTGATAATTTAAAAAATAATCAATAAATAAATCACTACTAAAATATGTAGCATTTGTTTACTAGGCAAGTTTTTGAAGAAGAAAATAATTATCGGCTATTATAAAAATGAAGTAATTGTAATAAAGTATGTATGAAACTACAAGTGATTAATCTATTATGCTCTTTAATCCCCTTAACATTCTTTTGTTTTGACAATTGCTGTTAAAAATCCAACATTTTGGTATCGAAAATCAAAACCTATTATACACATTAATTGTTTAGCATAATTGAATTAAAACTATTATAACAATGTAAAATCAACATGCATTAGGAAAGTTATTCTAATAACTGTGCTAAATATTGATAATAACTTATCAATTGAGTTCATTGATTGAAGATATTAATAATTGATTTCAACAAGCATTTATATTTTTTGTATATTAAAATTAGCTTACTTATCAGGGAATATATTGTGATCATGATTTATAGATAATGTTTATGTATGTATATACATACACACAAATATGAACATCAAATACAAATAATAAATATTAAAAAAAAAAAAAAAAAAATCGCAACTTGATATCAGACAATAACGTGACTAGAATAGTTTCACCTAAAATTAAAAAAAAACTTGTTTACATTATAAAAAAAAAATTTAAAATCAATATTTAAACTGTTAACAATTCAGTGTTAGAATTTGTAATATAAATTGAATATATTCATTATAATACATCAAATAATACTAATAAAATAAAAAATAGTACCATGTTTTTTTGAAAAAGCAGATAATAGATTCAATAATTCTGGCTAATTAATTTTAATATGGTGATAATTTTTTATCCACGATATATATTAATCCTAATTATAGCAATAATTATAACGTGAAGTTTTTGACAGCAGTTTCTGCCCACTCTAACACTGTATATAAATTAAACAATAAGATAATTTATTTACTCAGTGTTCCATCAGTCATTCTGTTCAATTTACTAGTAAAATATCAAGTGATACATGAATCACACAAACAAATCTTAAGAGCGCATGCATTCATTATTACACATTTCCTTTACAAAAAAAAAGTTCACAATTAAATAAAACTTTATAATAACTAATTAAAAGGCAACGGTTGGAAGTGTAAAAAATGTGCAAAGTTTTACACAAAGAACAAAACACAAAAGTTGTAAGTCATTCTATCATAATTAATTGTAACTATTCCTACTTAAACAATGATTTCTTTATTTAATTTTTTATCATAATATTTCTTTTGCTGGCATTTAATACAGAAATATGAAGTTTTTCTTAATATATTCAAATCGAAGTAATTATAGTTAAAGGTCAAAACCCTTTATGGATAATTCAGCGTGTAATAGAGAAATGTCAACTTATCAAATATTCAATTCAATGTAATATTATTCACTGAATAAATTATATTTTTACCAATACTGTACTATAACCCCATAAAGGGACCTCATCCCATTTTTTTAGGGAGAACAAATTCAGAGTTATAAAATTTCCCTGCTGAAAGGGCAAGATTTATTCTCCACACACCATCTGTTGATGCATTTTTCGTGGAAATGGTGCCCACATTTCAATATCGCAGGGCTGAACATGGGGTTGAAACAGATGGAACAATCCTCTGGCTCCTTACAAAAGTATTCTGGCATGTCCAGTGCATATATTTGCTGTATAATATCCTGCGCCATTCTTTTCCAGTTGATGTGGATAAAAGTTTGAATACCGTCTCTTTTAAATTTTTCAAAAGCCATTTTTCAGAGAAAGCACTTTCCCTGAAATTGCCAGGCTATGGATCCTTCATAATCGTCCATCACAATTTGTGATAAGGGTCCATCCAACTTGTGTACAAATGTAGCAAAGTTATACACAGAGGATAAAAAGTTAAAGACGTACGATCCGCAATACCGTTTAGTAAATGGCATAGGAGGAGATGGACCAACGACATCTGGCGGTTGAATGCTGTCCAACACGCGCGTTACTTTTTCTAAAAAGACTGACAATTGTTCAGCATGAGGAAAACCCTCACGATTGTACATAAGGCAAAATAGATTAGAGCTCATGGTGAATATGAAATGGAGAGGCTCTGAATCCCCTTTTATACTCGAAAAGGAGGAAGTGTTATGACGTAAGGCATTCTGATTGGCCAAAATGTGTTGTGACTACAAAGTGTTGCAACATTCTGAGTGATATGAAATTTTCAAGAATGACACACATAAAATTTAAACTACACTTTCAATAGTTTTGGAAAGAGAGGATAGATAGATTTGGAAAGAGGGGATTAATACATTTATTATAATATATTTAAATTCTAAACATTTCATAATGGTAATATATATATATTCATTAAAATGTCAATAAAATATAAATATAAGTTGACAAATAGAAGCAAAAAACTCATGCTTTTGATGAAGAGGCTCCAGCATGAGCCTTCTAAATTTTTATAAACAATATGGATGAAAAATGTAGAGAAGAAATTAACGTAAATCTGATCTGCAGTGGGGCAGTTATCACCCACCTGCATCCATTGCATAATGCACGCTGAGTGGAAGTAATAGCCACAATTTAGTCGCTGAGGACTGAACATTTGCTCTAAACAAATAGAGCAATTGTCCGGCTCTCTAAAAAAAAATCGCTCATATCCAGAGCAGAGCGTACATGAAATCGATTAACTCTCTTGGGCCATTCTTACCCAATTGATTTGAATAAAGGGCTGCAGGCCCTCCCGTCTCCATTTCTCAAATGCCATTAAAAATAATCTATGTTCGTCTAATGCTAAACATATATCTGTTATATTATATATTTCAGATAACAAATCATAAAATGAGACACAATACCTTCTAGTGTATGGCATTCGAACGGGTATTGCGACGATATCGGGGGCCCGAATTTCGTTTAGTACGAGGATTACTTTCTCGAGTAAAACATCAAATTGTTCGGCGTGTGGGTAGCCCTCCTCATGATATTTAATTCGTACAATTTCGGATGTCATTTTGAAGCGAAAGGGAAGAAATGCTATGATGCGACAATACTTTCAGAAAGCAGTAGAATCTATTATAGCGAGGCATGCGCAGTAAATTCAATGTAAGAGCATGCGCAATCGATTTGTATCGACCACTGCAAGATCCCTGGATATGCGCAGTAGAATCTATTATAGCTAGGTATGCACAGTAAACTCCAATCGATTTGTATCGACTTTTGGAACACTGCAAGACCCCTGGATATGCGCAGTACGTATTTGAAGCAATTTTGTATGTATGCGCATTGGGTTCCATTCGATTTGTATGGACTTCCAGTACGTTTTTGAAGACATTCTGAGTGTGACAAGAAATGAAATTTTCAAGAATGACACAATGGTTTTAAAAAAAATACCTCATCAGGGTATTTATTTGTTTACGTTATATTATAATACAATTTACAATACATTTAATACAATTAAATTTACAAGATTTACGTTACTCTTTGATTTTTTACTGACAAATCCAGTGGTTTATTGGGAGTAAAGGCATATTGTCTTCTTCTATCGTGTTTGACACCTGTGCGTAAATCCAACACCTCCAAAGATGCCGAAAAAGTCTTGGATGTTGCCCCATTCTTCTGTGTACATTCATCAGGTATGGTCTGTGTACATTCGTCAGGTACGATCTGAGAATCCATTTGAGAACATTCTTCCGGCAGCGTGCATTCATCAATCTGAGAGCATTCATTCGGCCTGCTTTGAGAACATTCACCAGTCTGAGAGCACGGCAAATTTTGAAAACCAGCCTGCAGACTTTATGCTTAATTTTAAATCATACATGTTAAAGTCTTTAAATGGAACACCACCTTCTTGGCATTTCACCACAACACAAGAGTTTTTGACCGTAAAATTGTCAAATGGTCTGTCTTCCACCGTCACTTTACCTTCTCGAAAGAGACGTGTCAAACGTTGATGCATCTCTGAATTTTGCTTCATCAAAATGTCTGTCAAAACATCACCAAAAACCAGGTGTGATCGTAATGCCATACTATTGTACCGTCGATGTAAATACGTTGGTATCATTTGAGAAGCGATTTTGCCTCTGTATCTAGACCTTCGTGTATAGGGATTGGCTTTGCCCAATAAACGTCCGACATCTGTCAATCTCCACAGGATACTGCCATCCAAAGCAACAAAGGCAGCAACAGTCTTACCAGAGTCGAGCTTGAGTTGAAAAAACATGTAAAATACACAAGGTTCGTTCAAAGATCAAAACAGTTCTGAATGAAGGCGCAGAGGCCGGAGCAAATATATAGTCAGTTTCGAAAAATAAATAATAAATTTTAAAAAGAAAAAAAAAACGTGTCTGACTTTTGGTGTACATGGATGTAAATTAGCACAAACCAATCTTGGTGTATTCTACTTTATTTAAAATAATATTTACAATACAAATGAATGCGCAACTAGATCTAAATTTGACAGACAAACCAATCTTGGTACATTATATTTTATTAAAAAAATGGGGAGACCTCACAAGAGGTCTCCCCATTTTTGCTTTATTTAAAATTTACAATACATATATAATGCTGAATTATATCCAACAGCGCATGAGAAATTTGGCTAAAACCACCCGTTACCACTTTGTATCTGTGACATTGTTTTGTACAAAATGAGCATTGCCTTAAAGGCTGTTTTACTACAAGTTTCATGACTTTCAAATGTTTAATGAGATGCATAGTGTCCAGTTTTTCAACAATTGATTTCCATGTTTTATGTGTGTTTTCGTCGGTCGTCAACATGTATCCAATCTTTGCATAAATTACATCTCTCAAGAGTCACTTCCGATCCACTTTTCCGTCCCAAGATATTGTTTTTTACACCATTAGTCAAGCTGTAACCATTGTCTTGAATGCACAGTACACCTAAAACTTTCTCGTGCATGTGTACTCTTCTTCCGTATGACCGTTTCGAATGAAATGGTCTGAACTTTTGATACGTGGTGGGTGCACTTGAATACGATGAATAGGCTTGTGACACTGTGGGTTTGGACACGGTGGTTTCTGGCACACTTGCTGTGGTCTGTCTTTCAGGGGTTGTGGTCTGCCTTTCAGGGGCTGTGGTGGGTCTTTTCTGTTTAGAATTAGATGGCTTTTGCACCCTCTGTGGTGAAAAACCTCGAGACGTCTTTTTCGAATTCAATCGATGCCGAGCATCTCCGGCAGACATCTTTGCATAAATTACATCTCCCAAGAGTCACTTCCGATCCACTTTTCCGTCCCAAGATATTGTTTTTTACACCATTAGTCAAGCTGTAACCATTGTCTTGAATGCACAGTACACCTAAAACTTTCTCGTGCATGTGTACTCTTCTTCCGTATGACCGTTTCGGATGAAATGGTCTGAACTTTTGATACCCGGTGGGTGCACTTGAATACGATGAATAGGCTTGTGACACTGTGGGTTTGGACACGGTGGTTTGTGGCACACTTGCTGCGGTCTGTCTGTCAGGGGTTGTGGTCTGCCTTTCAGGGGCTGTGGTGGGTCTTTTCTGTTTAGAATTAGATGGCTTTTGCACCCTCTGTGGTGAAAAACCTCGAGACGTCTTTTTCGAATTCAATCGATGCCGAGCATCTCCGGCAGACATCTTTGCATAAATTACATCTCCCAAGAGTCGCGTCTGATCCACTTTTCCGTCCCAAGATATTGTTTTTACACCATTAGTCAAGCTGTAACCATTGTCTTGAATGCACAGTACACCTAAAACTTTCTCGTGCATGTGTACTCTTCTTCCGTATGACCGTTTCGAATGAAATGGTCTGAACTTTTGATACGTGGTGGGTGCACTTGAATACGATGAATAGGCTTGTGACACTGTGGGTTTGGATACGGTGGTTTGTGGCACACTTGCTGTGGTGGGTCTTTTCTGTTTAGAATTAGATGGCTTTTGCACCCTCTGTGGTGAAGAACCTCGAGACGTCTTTTTCGAATTCAATCGATGCCGAGCATCTCCGGCAGACATCTTTGCATAAATTACATCTCCCAAGAGTCGCTTCTGATCCACTTTTCCGTCCCAAGATATTGTTTTTTACACCATTAGTCAAGCTGTAACCATTGTCTTGAATGCACAGTACACCTAAAACTTTCTCGTGCATGTGTACTCTTCTTCCGTATGACCGTTTCGAATGAAATGGTCTGAACTTTTGATACCTGGTGGGTGCACTTGAATACGATGAATAGGCTTGTGACACTGTGGGTTTGGACACGGTGGTTTGTGGCACACTTGCTGTGGTCTGTCCTTCAGGGGTTGTGGTCTGCCTTTCAGGGGCTGTGGTGGGTCTTTTCTGTTTAGAATTAGATGGCTTTTGCACCCTCTGTGGTGAAAAACCTCGAGACGTCTTTTTCGAATTCAATCGATGCCGAGCATCTCCGGCAGACATCTTTGCATAAATTACATCTCCCAAGAGTCGCGTCTGATCCACTTTTCCGTCCCAAGATATTGTTTTTACACCATTAGTCAAGCTGTAACCATTGTCTTGAATGCACAGTACACCTAAAACTTTCTCGTGCATGTGTACTCTTCTTCCGTATGACCGTTTCGAATGAAATGGTCTGAACTTTTGATACCTGGTCAGTGCACTTGAATACGATGAATAGGCTTGTGACACTGTGGGTTTGGACACGGTGGTTTGTGGCACACTTGCTGTGGTCTGTCTTTCAGGGGCTGTGGTGGGTCTTTTCTGTTTAGAATTAGATGGCTTTTGCACCCTCTGTGGTGAGGAACCTCGAGACGTCTTTTTCGAATTCAATCGATGCCGGCAGACACCATCGGCACACGACTCCAGGTTCTGTTCGATTACTGATTCACAATTACAGATTTCATTTTCTTTTTATCTCCAGGGGGACGAAACGGTGGTTTATCCACAGATGAACTGGAAGGCACAGCGGTTGCAATGGGCCTAAAGACTCGCTGTTCCACATGTGGTGATATTGGACGTAGTAACGATTTATCCACGGGCGACGAGATGGGAGATATGGGCTTGAAAAGCGGTTTCACCATGGACTCCATAAAACTGGGCAAAGAAGACTGGAGCGGTGATACTGGAGAACTGGGTGGAGAAATCTCAAGAGGTGATACTGGAGGCCAAATCAGAGTGTCAGAATTTTCCATCTCTGGTCCCATAGGCGTCAGAGACGATAGATCCAATTCAAAATCTAGTATGTCGTTCTCCATCATAATGTCTAGCTGGAAGGAACACGATCATATGCATTCGAGCCCTTTTATACCCTAGTGTCGTGCTCAGTTGGTATGCGCAATGGGTGACCTAGAAACGGTTAGAACTTTAAACGCTAAAAAAAAGAATAAATTATTTTTAATCATGTTTGGTATGTGTTGAGTTTTGCTGTATCATTTTAGGGTTAAAGTGTCATGTTTGGGATTGCGGTGAATTTTATTTATTGGGGGTTGTATTGTATCGTGTTTAGGGATTGTGTTAAATTGAACTGTATTTTTTGGTGTTTGTATTGTATCGTGTTTGCGGTGCATTTTGTTTAGGGCATGTGTGATGTCGTGTTTTTGGCATGTATTACATTTTGTTGGGTTGGGGTATCGTGTTTGGGGCTGGTGTTAAATTTTGTTTGGGAATTGTGTGGAAAAAAATTTTTTTTTTTTAAAATGCTTTTAGGGATTATACAAATTGAATTGAACCCACTGCGCATGCATAGCTACAATAGAATCGTACTGCGCATGTTTTTTTTTGTGCTGTAATATTTCGGGTTGCATCCACGGCAGGGGTGCACCTCTGCATGTGGTGTGTAAATATAAACTCTGTGTTGTAAATATAAAAAAGATTCATTCATTCAGAATATACTAAGTTTTTATTTACATTGACATCTAATCTTGGCACATTATACATTGTAAAAAAATGGGGAAACCCCCAATAGGAGGTTTCTCCATTTGTTTACCCTCTTTTTAAGGAAAAAGGGATTAAATTCACCCAAAACCTTTCAGTTAGACCATTATCATATTCAGATATTAGAAAAGCGATTAATCTTACACTACAGTTCGAATGGCAAAAACACTAAATAACTAACTCAAAAGTTCAAATCGAGGACAGCCCAATACTTTCAGATCCACGTATTTGATCTTTGAACCATCCAAAATTTTGGCCAGATGCTTGTTTCCCTTTATGGCAACATACGGTCTTTTTTGCTTCTGTAATTCTCGCAAAGTTCCGAGATGACAAAGCCCTCCATCATGGAATGCATATGTCCACCAAGTGCAGACAGTCCATGTATTTTGTCAAAGACACATTGAGCCATTTTTTTCCTCGTAATTTGATTTTGGCAGACTGGACAGTTTAAATTGATACGAACCGTACTTTGTGTAACGTCCAGGGAACGTAAATGCAAGTTCACGGCCCTCAAATATGCCGTTAACGCCACTGCGCAATAGGAGGTTTCCCCATTTTTTTTTACCCTATTTTTAAGGAAAAAGGGATTAAACCATTAAGGTGCCCGAATACCTTCGGGGACAAAATTTTTAAATTTTTTATTGAGAAACTTTTTATTAGAATTTATTTGTGTATTATAAAATAAAACATGATATAAATATAAAAAATTTTAAAAAATAATTTTTTTTTAAAATTTTGGGGGGTCAAAATTGGCCGAAAATTGACCTTTATTTAAAACAGCATAGCTTCATTACTAAATATTATTTTTTCATTTTTTTTCTTCTTTAAGACACTTATTAAAGCTCAACTACGGGAGTAGACTACTCCTGAGATATAATAATAATATTTAAATATTTTACAGCACATGTAACACTTTTCTAAAAAACAGCTATTGTTTATAAAAATTTGTTGTAAAAAGAAAAATAATGGTTCAATCAACTAGTGAGTAGTCTATTTCCTAGACATGTGTATAAGAAACATCTATGCAAAATTTCAAGTTATTTGAACTAAAACATTTTGAGATATCATGTTTACAAATCAATAATTTAGCGTAAAAATTGGTTTTGAGAAAAACAAGAAAAAAGACTTAATTATCATTTCATCAATATTTAATCTATAATATAGCTGTATATGCTAGTGTAATAACATGAACCAACCTTTCATATTTCTAAAACCAATGCATTTTATTCAGTAAATGCTTTGAAAATTTTTTAATCTTCATTTATAATTGCATAATATAACAGAAATATTGTATTTCCATATACCGTTAGTAAGTGTACTAGCATACATTTACCATAATGTCTATAATTTTACTTAAAATTAATTTTTTTAATTGATATAGTTAGGAAATGTTCAGATCTTAATATAATTTATCTTTCAAACATAATTCTAAGCAGTTCAGATCAGTATTACATTTCGCTCCAAAACAATCATTTTTTTTTCTTGTGATAATAGGAAATAAATTTCATTTTACATATAGATTGTTGATAAAGTTATCTAGAGAGGAAACTTTAGGAAAATTAACTGCAATTTCATAATATTTTAGTATATTTTTATGAGTAATAGCCGTAATATATGCGGCAGCGTGACGTCACGGGGAACGCCAAGGGGTTAGGCATGACCCCCCCCCCCTGTGGCGTTGCCTCTCCCCTTGTCGTGTGACGTAGGTAGTGACGTCACAATGAGAGAAAGTTATTTGCTGCTTATTTCTTCTCCCATTGATATCGAAACTATGTCTGCAACGTTTCGGTGCGCTTTTTTCTGCCCCATGTATTTCAGTGTTATATTTCGTTTACAGGATGGCAACCTGATATGTAAGACAGTCGTGGCGCCATCTATGAGTGAAATAAAGGAGCAGAAGAATAGTGTTAATTTGTTTTGAGAAAATGATATATTTATAAATAAAATTTTTTCTGTCAGATATTAAATAATACTTTAATTAAATAATGATTCGTTATACATTAGATAATACTTAATTTTTATTGAAATATATTAAAAATGATATCAATCTTAATATTATTATTAAAATTATTACAATGATTAGTGATGGGTTTTTAGAAAATCATATTGAAATTAAATTTTTTCTGTATTATATTAAATAATACTTTAAATAATTTTTCCTTTTTGTTTTAAATTAGATAATATTTAATTTTTATTAAAATGCATGGAATTTTTTAAAAATAATATCTATATTAAAATTATTACTATTATCAAAAATAATAATAAATTTGTATTTCGTCTTTAACTGGGATCGAACACCCGTATTTAAAAACTATCGTTGGGATAGTTGTTTCTGACACTTAGACAACTACCCCAACGATGGTTAATAATGTTTGCGTAAATACGTTTAGCATTCAAACTCTGAACATGTGTTCAAGAGAAAGCATAACGGCGATTACGATTAAATTTCATCCTTACCTGTCTTTACTTCAATCTTATCGTTATTACTATTTTCTCCGGCTGGCAACATGTAGTTATCAGCCACGTGTGGAGACGAATCATGCCGTCGGTTGGGGATACTGGTTTGGGGGATTTGACGTCACTGCGGATACTGTGATGTCATCCTACCAAGCGCTGACAAGATAAGGCTCGTTCCATAGTAAGTACCTTAGACAAGCGTACAGGTTAGAAGTTAGTTGGAATATATTTTCCGTGCGTGTCGGATGTGTTAGTTAACATTTTTTTCTGTGTAATTTATCACGTGGTGAATTACTAAAATTAATATGGCAAAAAGACAGAGATCTGACAGTTTCTCATCAGAAAGCAATGTAAGTAAATTTATTTTTATTTATTAACACATTTTTTAATATAAACCTTTTTATATATCTATATATATATATATATAAATATATTTTCTTTTTTTAAGACGCTTTTCGCAGATTCCGAAATTGTTATGAGGGACTCTGATGATGAGGTAATTAAAAAAAATGAGTATATCGATTTATATATTTTTATGTTAGAAATGAGTACATGATTTTTTATTTTTTAATAGTTGTTTGTAGACGCTGATGACTGGTCATCTAGAACGCTATTTAAAGATGACGATATTACTCTAAGTGATAGCGATGATTATTTGGTGTGTATTTTTAAAAGTTGTTTTAAATCTATTATAATTTTTTCTTATATAGTTTAAAAAGAATTTATTATTATTTCTATATTAGTTCAGGGGTAATCTTACGCAAAGTTTCTTGGATGCCTCGCAAGAAATTCAACGAATTGATACTTTTGACGATGTTGAACAACATGGGTCTGGGTTACAAGTAAATATTTTTTTAACTAGATTTAAATGCTTATTCTTGTATACATTTATTTATTATGTATTTTTTTAGAATAATCAATCACGAGTAGGAATCATTTTATTAAATGTATTTAATACTTTTTGTTACTTTATTTCAGATTAAGAAAAAAAATCATTGATTTTAAATTATTATTTTTTTAGTTGAATGATGCTATTGTATTAGAACAATTACACCAAAGGGAGAATCATCGATATCAAGCCAATGAAAAAATATATCGTGCACGCGTGGATGTTGAAAAATTGCCTCATAGTTTGAGAGATCGCCCCTTGATCGCTGCCAAAGAAGCGGTGAGAGATCTGTTTAGATTATTGATGGACAGAACTTTTTTAAATTTGAAATCCACCGACTTAGTCCGTTTTTGCATACAGGCCGACGGTCTTGATAAACCGATTTCTACCACCTTGATGCCTGTCTCCGAATTCACTTTGGAGAAGCTTTTGTCAATCCTTTTGAAGGTCCTGCAATCTAAGGATAAGATCAAGTTGGATAGTGGGTTTTTAGTGGACGTCATCACTGTAAGGAGGGATGTAGGAGCTGGACGTATCATGAGAGTGATTAATACAGAGGTCGACAGACTTCGCTAAAGATCAATAATCACCATAGATTTTGATGCTGAAGGACTTTGTTGCGCTAAGGCGATACTGATGGCTATAGCTCATGTTGATAACGATAAGAAAGCAATAAATGCCCTTCGTGATAGACGGCGCCCTACCCTATTAAATCGTGCGAGAAAGTTGCACGAAGATGCTGGAGTAGTAGTTGGACCATGCACGTATCGTGAGATAGGAATATTTGAAAGTCATCTGGATACGCAAATTGTGGTATTTTCCACAACGAACTCAAACAGGGTAAGTTTTATTTTATTTCTCGAAATCATATATTATTCTGCATCTATCGATGTTTTGTCACTTTGCTTTTGGATCATGTTAATTTGTATTTCTACTTAAACAAGATAATTTTTAAATAGTAATCTATTCCTTTTATCATTGGTACATTTTGTTAATCAGAAATTAATGAATAATGTTTTTCAAAATAACTGAAATCTTAAAGCCAGGAATCTAATTTTTCATTTAAACTGTAAGATATAAAATTATTTAAAATGTAATAAATACAAATAACATGTAACAATTTTTTATGATATATCTATTATCGTTACAAAAAACTAACAGTGAACGGAATTTTTATTTGATTAAAGTATTTTCTTCATTGTGTTCCAATTTTTTTCATATGTAGTTTTTTATTTATTAGATGTGATGTCATACAAAAGTGACATTCCCCGTAGGAGACGGATCAATTTATGGCTGCATGACGGCCACTATGAAGTAATTACATCACTCAAGGGGTTCTACGCATCTAACTTTTATTGTGAAGGGTGTGAGAAAGCCTATGATCATGAGGAAAACCACTATTGCGACACCATATGCCCTATTTGTCGAAAAAAGGAGTGTGTTCCATCCGCTAGTCCCAGAAGATGTCATGATTGCGATCGCCTATGTAGATCTGAAGAATGTTTTGTGTCTCATAAATAGGGTGACCAGACGACCCCGATTTCCGGGGATTGTCCCCGGCGATGACCTCGTGTCCCCGGTCGGTTTGCGTCCCCGGATTTGTCCCCGGTTATAAAATTGAAAAAATTTGTGTAAAATATTTGATAAAAATATGTTATATGTAATTTTTATTTTCTCAAAAATTTTCATACAAATTAATGTAGGCATTGAAAATTAAAGGTAAACTAGTTTTTAAAAACACAAAATAACTTATACTACAGAAATTTTGGAACACATAACTTTAATATCTAGTTATGTTTACATTTTTTACTATGCTGTACGCCAGACATG
Source organism: Parasteatoda tepidariorum (assembly GCF_982258835.1). Lineage (NCBI taxonomy): Eukaryota > Metazoa > Arthropoda > Arachnida > Araneae > Theridiidae > Parasteatoda > Parasteatoda tepidariorum. The sequence goes on from NC_141764.1 coordinate 60,601,651, forward strand.
TTTATATAAGAAAAGAAGTTTAAAACAAGACGTAACATAATATTAGTTGCTGCTTTTAAAACAATTAATATCTTGGGTTACATAAACTGCCAATATTAGCTAATTTCCACTAAAAGCAACAACAATTACTACATTTCCGTTTTATTTTAGAAAAATAACTAAAACATTTTATAATCAGGTAAACACTTTATAAATATCTAACCAATAAAGTATAAAACCATTTTTTATGAAATTGTTATTATTATCACTTACGACTAATTAATTTTTATAAATTCTAATTATTCTACATTTTAAAAACCTCATAATTTGTTATCGTAATAGATATTTAGAATTTTTTTTATTTCTTTAAAATAGACGTCAATATGGCAACAGAAACAAATAAAAGAAAATGCCATTATTTGGATGATTAAGAAAAACGAGTTTCCATTTATTGAACCGAATCCTGATAATTCTTCCTAAGTAAAATGTACAATGTGTGGAGCAACCAACGTTTTCAGTTGGATGTGGAGGACGAACAGCTATAGCAGACATTCTTACGATTAAACACAAAGAAGCTTTGGCAACAAAAACGAAAACCGCCAAACAGTTTTTTCGTAAGCTGGAACCATCCAAAGAAGAGTTGTTTGACTTAGCAACATATGAAGGAACGCTTGCATTTCACACCATTCGTCACAACCAATCGTTTGAAGCATGGACTGTACTTCAAATTTACAGAAGAAATTTGTAGACAAGAAATTTTCTTGTGCCCGAACAAAATGCGAAGCTATCGCTGTCAATGTTTTTTCTCCGTGAGCATTTCTTGAATTGAAGAAAGATATACAGACTGTTTTCATTCTTCAGAAAAATACGGTGTTTAATAGTATAATTTTAAAAGCAATACAATTGTTTTGTTAACAGATTTTAAAATTGTGTAAAAATGTTATGATCACGATTTTAACGATATAATTTATATACTAAATTATAAAAAAAAAATTTAAACGAAAAAAAAAATATTTTTTAAGATAAATAATAAAAATTTTTTTCAATTTTTTCTGTCGATAAAATTGGGGGGGGGGTAGAGATGAGTGTCCCCGGAATTGCCCGAAAAAATCTGGTCACCCTACTCATAAAGCAAAAGAGAACCGGCAAAAGTTTTCAATTTGTGATAAAGTACGCTATTTTTATGTTTTATTGTTGTTATATTAGTTTTGGAAATCGTACTAATACAATACTTACATTTTATTCAATTTTATTTCAGCCATACCAATGCCCTCACTGTTCAAAGGTAATTTTGAGGAAGATATGTCCTCGTGAGCTCCATCGATGTGGAACATCGAAGTGTGGATCCTGCGGCAATTTTGTGACGAGTACTCATCTATGTTACTTGCGCAAAGTTGATGCGAAGAGGCCCTCAGAGAAAATAATTTACTTCGACTTCGAGACAGACCAGACCTCAGGAGAGCATGTCGTTAACTACGCGGTAGCACAATACTTTAACGGAGATGAGAGAATTTTTAAAGGCTACTCAGCATTGCAGGAGTTTTGTTCGTGGCTATTCTCACCTCAGCACAAAAATTAAACGGCGATAGCCCACAATATGAAAGGGTAAAATGAATTTTCTTTTTTAAATTTTTTATTCGTTTTAAAAATAGAAAACTTATTTAATTTTACTTTTGTCTAGGTTTGATGGCCAATTTATTATGGCATGGTTATTAGAACAGGGATTAACACCCGATGTCATCCCAAATGGAGCTAAAGTGATGAGTATTCGTCACTCTACTTTGAGCATCAATGTCATAGATTCAATCAATTTCCTCCCAATGAGTCTTTCTAGATTACCATCTTGCTTCGGCCTTACGGAGCTTAAAAAAGGATATTTTCCTCATCTATTTAATAGAGCGGAAAATCAAACATATGTGGGTCCTTTTCCTGATTCATCATTCTTTTGCCCTGATACGATGGCTAGTAAAGGCAAGGCCGAGTTTCTGATCTGGCATGAGAAAAATAAAGATAAAGAGTTCGATTTTCAAAAGGAGATGTTGGAGTATTGTAGGTAATTAGTTGTTTTTAATATTTGCCAATTTTTTTTTTTTATTACTGGATTTTTTATGTTTTTGATGTAATGAAAAAACGTATTTTGTTTTATGTTTAGATCTGATGTGGATATTTTGAGGAGAAGTTGTTCAATGTTTAGAGAAGAGATGATTAAAATATCTGGTGTAGACCCATTCTGGTAAGTTTCTAATAGTTCATTTTACTATTCTTTACTATAATTTTTAATGGTACTGTAATAATGTCTATATTAATTTTCATTCCATACTATAATTTAGTTCAAACGAGTGATTCTCACTTTTTCTTCCAGTTATATAACTATTGCGTCATGCTGCATGGCTGTCTACAGGAGCAGACATTTACAAGCAAATACAATTGCGATGGTTCCTGTTAATGGATACATAAACAACACCAATTATAGCTCTGATGCAATTAGGTGGTAAGATTTTGTAGCTGCTGAGGAATAACAATTGAACACGCTTTAAATGGAAGTGGGGAAATAAAGATTGGAGGCGTGTCTGTTGATGGATTTTGCAGACAAACCAATACCATATACCAATTTCACGTGAGTTTATTATAATGCATGATTACTTTTATTGCATATCATGATTGTCTTATTAAATATTTATGGTTTTTTAACAGGGTTGTTTTTATCATGGATGTGCAGACTGCTATGAAGGAGATACCATACACCCTCTTAAGAAACTTCCTATGGCAACTTTACTGGCCAAAACTAAGGGCACTACCGATAAATTTAGGGCATCAGGATACGAAGTTATTGAGTTATGGGAACACAGATTCAAATCCATGATGAAAGAAAATAAAGATCTCAGGGTATTATTCGTAGAGAATCATGAAGTTCAGGAAAGACTGAACCCTCGGGACTCTTTCTTCGGTGGCAGGACAAATGCTATAAAACTATTTTATGAAGGCGAAGCCAAATATGTGGATTTCACATCATTATATTATATCCATGGGTGAATATAAGCTTTTCTTATTTTTTCAATTATAGATTGAAATTTATATTAAAGTAATTATATTTTTAACATACTAATTTTACAGGTCAGCAAATACTGCAAGTATCCAGTCGGCCACCCAGAAATCATTACTTCTAATTTCCAGGATGTATCCATTTATTTTGGAATAGTAAAGTGTAAAGTTGTCCCCCCACGAGGTCTCTTTTTGCCTGTGCTTCCCTACAGATGCAACGGAAAACTAATGTTTCCGGTCTGTAGGACTTGTGAGCCTGTCTCAGTTGCGTTGCCACCACGAAGACGAGGAGCGCTCTCTAATAGGTACATGGGTAACTGAGGAAGTAAAATTAGCTGTGGATAAAGGTTATCGGGTTGAAAAAGTAAGTATCATGAGACATTTTTGTTGCTCATTTTGATAAGCTAAATTTTTATATTTGTTAATTTTCTATTTTTATTACAGATTTACGAAGTTTGTCACTTCAATGAGAGCTCCGATAAACTTTTCCGCTCTTATATTGATCTCTTTTTGAAAATTAAACAAGAGAGCAGCTGTTGGCCAAGAGATTGTAATTCAGAGGAAGAAAGAGAGCGATATTTAAAAGATTATGAAGAAATAGAAGGAATTTTATTAGATCCCGAGAAAATTAAGATGAATCCTGGTCTTAGACAAATTTCAAAATTGTTTTTGAATAGTTTTTGGGGAAAGTGAGTAATAGTTCATTTTTTGTACTTTGATATTATTTTACGTAATACTTATTTTATAATTTTTCATTTTTAGATTCGGTATGAACCTATCCAAAACTCAGCTGACCTACGTTCACGATCTTCCAAAATTTAATAAGATATTGGCTGATTCGACCAAGAAGGTATATTGTATTTTAAATCAAAAGAGATAAATTTCATAGTTTCTTTAAAAAATTAATTTTTTTTTTTTTTTGCTTCATTTATAGGTTAAAGATGTTTATTTCCCTACCCCAGAGATAGCTGCTTTGCAGTGGCAATCCCACAGGGAATTTATAGAGCAAGACACCACCACTAACATCTTTGTTGCGACATTTACAACAGCCTGGGCACGACTTAAGTTGTACCAAGAAATGGATAGGTTAGGAGAAGATGTGTTATATCACGACACAGATTCAATTATTTACGCCACTAATGGAGATAATGACCCACCTTTAGGAAATTTCTTAGGACAATTCACAGATGAGCTGGATGGTGATGTAATCACTACATTCGTGTCCGGTAAATATATAGTTAGTAAATATAACATTGAATTTGTATTTCTCTTTATGAGTTCATTTATTATTACTGTTCTTTTTTAGGCGGAGCAAAGAATTATGCCTACACTACTAGGGGCGGCAAAACGTGCTGTAAAGTAAGGGGTTTCTCATTGAATGCCAGAAACTCTGCGGTATTGAATTTTGAATCGGTAAAACACTTGGTTTGCTCTCTCGACCAAGATGCTACGATCCCTGTACATAACCCCTCAAAAATCACACGTGATCCAAAGAAAAGAAAGGTCATCAATAGAGAGGAGACTAAAAATTACCGGATGGTCTATAATAAACGTGTTATTCAGCCTGATCTATCCACCCTTCCATATGGTTTTTAAAGAGGACTAAGTGTATAGTGGAGGCGACCCACTTAGTAAAAAGCAGTGGAGGCTATACCCACTTAGAAAAAAGCAGTGGCGACGTCCACTTTAATAACCGCGGAGTGCCAAAAGGAGAAGGGTCCTCGTCCCGCACTCTGGATGGTTACTTCAAACCAACCGATGTCTCCTTATCTTTCAAATTTACGTTAATTTAATTTTAGAAAAATATTTGTGAATTTAATTTTAAAAAATAATAATAATCCTTAAAATAGTATTAAGCTTAATGGATAAGTACACCTATGTTGATTAAAATGTAAAAAAAAAAAATAATAACTAAACAAAAGAAACTTTTCATTTTAAATTCGTTTATTACAAAAAAAAATTATAACATAAAAAATTTACAAATAATATTTAATATTTCAGCCATCTATTTTTTCTAGCGAAGAATAATGGTGAATCAACTACAGAAGGTGAGTCATTTAACATTTTTTTATTAATAACAAATTTTTCAGGTATTTTCATTTCTTTTACAGCCTCAAAAAATATTTTCTGTCCTTTGGGTTGTTTCTTTTCATTTCTCAGAAGATTATTTATCAAATGAGTGATGTTGGTTCCCGGCAGAAGTTTCTGTTTATACATAATTTCTCCTGTTTCAGTCCACGTTAACTGTTGTTTATTTGATTGCAAGAATAGTAAAAGGTCTTTAGCTTGTTCTTTTTGACGCATAGGTACGATGTTCATTAATTGCGTTTCTATTAAACTATCACTTTCTGTCGTTTTTTCTTCTTTAATTTCTTTGTCATTTTCTTCCATTTGATTTTCTTCCACTGCTGGAGTTGATTCGATTTTATTTTCCCAAAAAGTAGGAAATTTGATATACTTTTGTAAAATTTGCAGATATAACACTGCTTTTTCATTTTCGGAAATATTTTGATTTTTTAAAATATCGTTCGTTTGCCTGTCCAACTCTGATAAGTATTCTCCAGTATTCGTTTGTAATCTATCTTCTGGTACTAAGATAAATTTTTTACCGTGCTCCATTAATTAAAGTTGTTAAAGCTGTAATGGCAGCCGGTATTAAAAAACTTAAAAAACCGTCACCTCGTTGTACGAGAACTGCTCTTTTACGAAACAGAGGTACTTTCTTATCTGCAATTCTTCGTAAACTTGTTTTAAAAGGTGAAAGTTTCTTCTTTTGGTGTTTACTCAGAGGAATGTTACCTTTAATTAAATTAAGAACGCATTCACAAATATGTTTGATTGATTTAGCTGGGCAGTGCTTTAAAAATTTCCGCTTCGATTTTGATTTAGCCACAGCTTTTAAGACCTCGAGACAACAGTGTTTACTGTCTGACATTCTATTCACATTTGATTGTTCCATTACTTGTGAGATTTAATTTATACCAATAGCCGAATGAGTGCGCTTTGATGAAGGCACAGTGATTTCTGTTAAAGTGTCTAAAATTACAGTTAACACGAAACGGAGTCAAATCATTTATTTTCGGACACCCTAGAGTTTCCAAGTTCACACAATGACGATTCGTGAAACTTTGAATAAATTTTGTCTTTTCGACTCCTTTTATAAAAATCTTTTCATAATTCTGAAATATCTCTTCTAAAATATAATATAATGTTATGTATGAGAATTCTCCAAAACTCCAATCATATCCATGTGTATTATTTTTTATCCAAAAATATTGTCTTTTCTCATACTTTCTTAGCTTTATAAAGCTAAACGGTGGTTGAAATGTCCAATGATTTAACTCTTCGCTATTTATATCGAAAACAGCAAGTTCTTTTAAAATACATCTGTTTTTATCAAATATAAACCCTTCGAAATCTAGAACGATACTACTCATCTTCTCCAAGGTTAATGGGTAAATGACTACCTTGGCAGGTACGCGATCATTTTATTATTCGGTAATATTCCAGTGCGCAGGCGCATATTATCATCAGTATCTGGTTTTAAATCGACTAACAAGTAACCAAAGGGTTTCGAAGTTGCGTCTTGATACACTTCTTGGAAAAATTTCACTTTTGTAGGATAGAGTTGTCTGCCTAAATGCGTGATTTGACTTTGATCACGAGGATTTTTGAAAAGTATAAGATAATGAGCATTTAGAGATATTTCTCGCATCTCTTTACCTTTATGGAATATGTTCTGAACTATAAAAATGACGGAGACATTTCGATGATGGCTATGCTTTGTAAACAAATGCGTCAATTTGGAATTACTCCCCAATTCAGACATGAGATCATCGAGAATAATTAATGCATTTGAAATAGTATTTAAATCAGAAGGAACGCCCTCATGAAATGTCACATTCGGTATTGTTTAAAACATAGCTTGATACGCTCCATAACACCAAATAACCGATTTTGGTAAAGGTTCAATAATTTTAGATTCAATTATTTTATTGCAGAGCTGACTTTTTCCACATCCTGTTGGACCAGCCAAAATGCATGTGAACGAATGCCTAAGTTTAGGGAACTCCATAATTTATAAAGAAGAATGAATAAACGAAAATATTTATTAAAATTAAATAACGCAAATAACGGTACGTAAAGAAAAACACAAAATAAATTATCACAACATTTTTAAAAAAAATAATAATTTTATTGTTTGAAAGCAAAACGTACACCAAATTTCTTTTTAACAAATTGATACATGACGAAATCATTTTTTCGATTTACATTGAGATTTTTTATAATGGATAACATAGATATATCACGACAACGATTATAAATAAAGAAAATACAATAGGCTCCACACACATTGGATGTGAGTGATTGAAAAGTTATAGAATTCCAACATGAATTAGAAATGTTAAATAATTTATACACATCAAGTCCATAGAAATCAGGAGAATGTCCATAGGAATCGAAAAATTCAAGCGTTTTTCCTTCAGTCATGTAGAGGGCTAACCAATGAGATCCTGGTCGAGTTGAGTCAATCAGTGTTGACGATAATAGCTTCCTTTTCTTTCAATAAGGGTATCCTGTCTCTTGCATAAACACCTTTGAACCTGAATGCTGTTATAGGATCTTGCGATAAAATTTCGTAAATTTTTTTTCCGTCCATTATTAATTCCCAAAATCATATATAATGTCTCTTGATTTATTAATTTCAATAACGTTCTCAAATTCTGCAAATACAATAACACAGACTGTTTTTTCTAACGGTGTCTCAAATTTCATTTCAATGCGTAAATTACTATGCTTTATTAAATTGAAATGATCACCATCACATAAATCTGGTGATAAGTCAAAAGCATATAGAGTGTAACCATCACAAAATTCTTCTCTGGAAATAAAGTTACCTTTATCACTTCTCATATGCTCAGTGCTCATGAATAAATTTTGATAAGCTCTTATATATTGTTTTTGTGAAAAGTTGAGTTCCAATGGATTATGGGGGACTGGTTGACCATCTACGTAGACGGCGATAAAATTTAAATTGAAATGTTTAAAATCAAAAGGATTTTTTTCAAATGTTCCATGAAATGCATCATTTTCGACACATCCTATGATAAGTCGTTTAGGAATTTGTCCCACAAATACATTGTCTTGCACAAATGACATGTTTCCTTTAGGAATGGAATACACTTTACAGAGCACTCGATTGATAGGATATTTTGCAGTATCTTTTTCTAATGCTTTTGCGTGTCCTAGAATAACTCCGGGACTTACACGTACTTTTCTAACTAAAAGCGAAATTCTATCTAATACAACTTTATATCCCGACTTTCCTATTAGACAAAACTCGGGTTTACTACGATTTAATTTAATTTTTATATCAACCATGTTTAATAATAATCTGTTTTGATGAAACAAATCACTATGAATACAACCAATCATATCCACAGTTGCACTTAGCTTGAAATAATCTGATCTTTTTCTAAGACCATCGTTTGAATCTTTATAATAAAGTTCGGCCGTCAATTGGGAGGTTTTACTGTCATAACCATGATTTAAAAGTGTTTCAATGTAAGATGGATAAGGATAAGTATTGCTGGAATTAGATATGATGCGGTCGTTTAAAGAAACATCCACTTGAGAAAATAAGGAGTGTAAAAATAAATTTACTGGACCAATTTTATCATCAGCTGTTAAATTGGTATTATCATTTTTTAAAATTTTTGCTTGTACGTGAAGCTGAGTTTGGCTTAGATCAATAAATTCATCACCAGAACCAGATATATGAAATTCAACGGGTCCACCATCAAACACGTTCGATAATGGGTGAAATTCAACCCACTGTCCACTTTGTATAACTGTTTGCGTGCCGGGCATTTGAAACAATTCCAGTTCAGACTTCACACATTCCGGGGAGCCTTTTAAAAGAAACGTCATGATGAGTCGAAAATATCACGTCCTCTCACTTTCTGTTTCTTTGATGAAATGATCTTTTTCTTAGTCTTGCGTTTTCTTTTATAGCGTCCACTGCCAATCATTGACTGTATTCTCCCAAGAGCTTTATTGGCCAGATTTTTACCCGACTCTTTTGCTCTATTTTTGGCTGATGTTTTCAAATCTTGGCCTGCTAGTACATCGGACATAACACGTGATCCTGTGACTAGTGCTTCTTTTCCAGCAGTTTTTGACCCGCGAACAATGTATGGTAGGGCTGCTCTAAATATACGTCTAAATATGCCGCCCAGACCATAACCTTTTTGATAAGACACACCTCGATAATAAGGTAAACCGTTTCCCGCTTGGGAAGCATAATGGTCCTCCAACTTCTTGGAACAGCAAACATAAGGTACTTTCATCTTGACTACTTATCTTGAAATGAAGCCTTTTTAAAAAACACTCAATATTTATAGTATTTGTCGCATTCGGAAATGCAGCACAACCATCACTTTACCTCTTTCAAACGGAACAAAATCTCCTGAATTCAGTCTGAGTTCGATTTGAATTGTTTGAAATGAATGTCTCGTTAAGGGTAAGTATTGAGGTCTATCATAATACTGACTGATAGTTTCACCATCATGTCCTTTTATTCGGACGATCCGCAGTAACGGAGCTTGTGTATCTCCGACAATTTGGGGTGAAATAAGATCTGTGTACACATAGAAAACTGAAAAATTAGACCATGCGTCAGCCACAAAGTCGCTTTTCTGGTTACCCGTAATGACTGCATCTCGTTGAAATCCTAACAATTCACCTAACTTCTCTAAATGAAGGCTGCAACCTTTAACGGCGTTAATTTTTACTCGTTTCGTAGCTTTATTGTAATTTATTGTAAACCGACTTGGATTTTTAGGTAAAGCAAGTTGTATAGCTGATACAATATCAAACATTGATTCATAACACCCCACATCAATTGTTTGCTTAACAGTCGATGCGATATTACCATTGCTAATCGTGTATCGAAAATAATTATTATTTTCATTTACGTTCAGCCAAGAATGCGGATAGATGATTTCAGATAGGCCTACTTCCCATTCACCTCTTAAATCCACTGGTATAGGTAATTGAGTTTTGAAATGAGAGATTTTATTATCAGGAAAGAATAGCGTTGAGCTATCAGAAGGTAACGTCACGTAGAAAGACATTTTTAAAAATGAACCTTTAACGAAAACGTTTCGCTATTTATACTTTATGAACATCCGTCACCCAATCATTAAATTTATCGGAATAACCTAGAAATTTAACAAAATATTGCATCTTTCCATTTATTTTTTTCTTCTTAATTATTTTTTCAACTGGATAAAATCCAGAATCGACTACTTTTTGTAATTTTTCTGCATAAAAGGTACCTTCGATTGATTCATTCATTAAATCTTTCAATTTATACACTATAGGATTTCGTGGAATTATTTTATCTATTACAAATAATTCTCGTGTCCAATTATTTTCATATCCTTTTTCAAAATGACGTTTGGACTTAGTAATGCGAACAGTGTCACCTATTTGAAAGACAGGCTTATCATTATTCACCTTATCACTATATAAATTATTCCATACTTCTTTTTGATTATCGATATTCACTGAGGCTGGTTCCATTTTTATACTTCTGTGTTTGGTATGATTATAACTATCGATTAATTTAGAAATAACGTCAATATATTTTTTCGTATTATATTCTGTAAAGTATTTCCAAATCTTCATTTTTAAAGTGCGGTTAAACCTCTCAACAATACTTGACTTAGTTTCATTATTCGTTGTAAAAAAATGAACTCCTAAATTTTTAAGATACTGCTGTATAAGTTTATTAGTGAATTCTGTTCCTTTATCTGATTGCAGTTTCTCAGGTTTTCTTTCTCTAAAAATAGTTTTTAAAGCAGGCAATACATTTTTGGCTGATTTGTCTTTAATAGGAATAGCCCAAGCATACTTTGAGAAACAGTCTATACAAGTTAATAAATATTTGAAGCCATTATTAAATTTCGCTAAAGATTGCATGTCAACTAAATCAATTTGAAATTGTTCATCTATACCTCCAACAATCACTCGATTCCGTTTAAATTTATGTTTCACAGGTTTATGCAAAGTATAAGAATCTTTAGTCTCTAACCATTTCTTAACGTCACTTTTCTTCACTTTACCTTTCACAGAATTATAAATAGCATTTACACCTCCAAAACTTCCTGGATGTTCAGGTTTCGTATAAACTGATGAAAGTAAATGATCCATAATCTATTTAAAAAAATTGTTTAGAAAATTTTAAAAAAATAACTAAAACTTTTTCTGCAAAGATTAAGAGATAAAATAAACTATCGTAAAAAACTTGCATATAATTATATTGGTAATTATATTACAACAAAAGTTCTTTAATGAACAAACTAAATACTTAACTTTTGAAATAATAAAATTTCAATTGCCTGCTGAAAAAAAAATTAACCAATCTGAAATAGAAAATTTCAATGCCTGCTGAAAGAAAAAGGAACCAACCTGAAATAGAAAATCTCAATGCCTGCTGAAAAAGAAATACTTAAAAACATTGAAAATAACAAAATTGGTACAACAACATTTTATTTAAGAATGGTAAATTAAAAATTAAAATTCATAAGTACAAAAATCTTTTCTTGCTGCATTTATGCAATCATCTAATTTAATATTTTTTTAAATATTGTTCGTTTAAAAAGTTTATTAATGAACAGCATGTTGTCACTAAGCTCTTTCTCGAAGTCCCTAACTAATCCCGTGACATTCATGTACATGCAAGATTCGTTAAAGTCTCTGACGGACACTAAGTCGCAGATCTCAACTTCTTCGTCAACAATCCTGACTGGCGGGCGAATTCCTTTCTTCTGTCCTATATATTTATATAAGACGATGGTGAGACACACATTCATGTCTTTTTCGGCTTCTTCATAGCGGGCATTCACAGGCTTCTCAACTGGGAGGCTCCTTTTTGACACAGTGCGGAAAGTTCCCAAGACACTCCTAGACTTGAACTTAAGGGCAATGTAGCTAGAGATAACGTCATCTTGGACTTTTCTAATGGCGTTCCACTGAGCAAAACTAATGTCTAACGGAAACTTGTAGACGCGCCCGCTTCTGCACTTGTGCTCATGGGTGAGCGTGTACTTGCCGTCGTCTGCCATGAGCAAATAAAACTCTCTCTTGTCATATTCATTGACATTCTCAAGAGCAAGATTGATCTCCACGATGTCGAAAATGGAGGTGGGAGGGCCATGCTTGAAACATACAGTGAATTGTTCCGGCGTAAGAGTGAGCCCCACTGCCGAAGGATAGTAGTCGTCTCCGTAACGGTTAAACTTTCTAACATGAATCGCTGTCTTTTCCTTGAAGGTACTCGATAGAACAAAGAAGTTGTCACCAATCGGATAGTAATGTTGAGGATAAGCTCCCTCTTGGAATTGTCCTTTTCTCTTTGTCACGGTCTAAATAAAAGAAGGGGAAAATATTTTTGAGTCAACAGGTACAACAAACATAAAATTTTTTAAAAAAATAAATAGATCAGTAATAATAGTTAATTTTACTATCAAGATTAATTTAATAAATAAGTTCTTTTAACTATTGAGGTTTCAATACATAAAGTATAAAAATCTACTTGATAACCATTTTCAAGATCACGTCGTTTCAACAACCACGTTGCTCAAAAATATCTCAAATTGATAAATGTAACCATTTAAAGAAATAATTTCAATCTCATAAAAATAAATCCAGGCTCACGTGACGCAGCAAGTTTTTAATACACAAAGTATAAAAATCTACTTGATAACTAATTTCAATATTTCAACAACCACGTTGCGTAAACTATCTCAAATTCATAAATGTAACCATTTACAGAAATAATTTCGATCTCATTGAAAGTAATCCAGGATCTCGTGGATGCCACGTTGTATTTAAAAATAATCTTTAATGATAAAAGAATACTGTTAACAATAAGATGCTACCGGAAAAAATATTCATTAACATACAAAACAAAATCTTTTATAAAGAGTATAATATAAAATAGTACTTACTTCTATTTCAGCATGTTTCCTTTTCAGTGAAGTATCCATATCGATAATTTATTTAAGCTTGTAAAGCTAAAAGTAAACTTAAACAAAAAATATTTTAAAACTTAACGACTAAACATAAAGCGAGTAACGCTAACCACACTCTCCACTAAGTGGGTAACAGAAATGTACGTATGAAATGCATACACGAATCTATACTGGGTGTTGCCAAAAAACATGAAAAAAAATCATCACATAATAGTACAACCAATGAGAATATTTCATCCTATCACGTGAAACAGCCCGAGGGAAGGGAAGCGAATTCAATACCCCATACGTCACGCCCCAATACCCCAGTCATCCCTCATTAAATTCAACCACAGCATCATAGGCTCCAATTTTCAATGTTTTCAAACTTACAAACACATCTTTTGGAACTCGTTTCCAAATTACGCCATTTAAGGCCTCATTCTCTAGAAGACATATGGGCCTGTAGGCATCTAGTTGTATTAGATCTTTGTTTGGTTTTGCGAAATAAACTACTGTTGCTGATTTGATGTTTGGAAAATGGTTAAGCTCCAGACATTTATTGACCCAGTTAGTTAAGACTGTTGGGTCGGCATCAAAGACCCGTCCGGACCTGGTGCTTTTGTTGTTTTGAATAAGAATATACCTCGTTTTGCTCGACCCTAGGTTCTGTGTTGGTGTTGTTTTGTGTTCGAGGAGGCTGGTCTGGTATGTTTGCGTCTTTGTCTAAGAAGTGATGCTTTGTGAGGAAGGTCATTGCCTCTTGTTTTGTCGGTTGACTAATGTTAGGAATATGTAATTTAAGGTCGGTTGGCTTAAAGAGTTTATTATGGGCCATTTTAAACGCAGCCCCGTAGTTATGTGTTTGAGCATTACAGAATGTCTTGTTGATTTGTTTTTTGTAATTTTAATGTGGGGTCCTGACAGTTGTTGTATCTTTTACGTAAAGCTCTTAGTCTGTTCTTATCGATTTTAAGCTTACTATTAAACCATGCTGGCTTGGTTTGAGCCTTGGAGGTTTTTATCTTGTAGATCTGCTTTGAGATTTTGGTAACATTATTTATTAGTTTTTTGGGGTAATTATCTAATTCTGTTGCTGTTGCAGCTGCTTCGCATTCTTTGTTGAGACTGTATGCATTGTTTTTGATTAGTCGTGTGAATTTCTTATGGTTACCGAAGTTTGTTTTAAGTCTGTTGGTTGAATAGTATCTTGGTTTACGTTGAAAATGATGTATCTATGGTCACTCGCAGTATGTTCGTCACTTATGAACCAGTCATTGACTAAAGTAGCACCCTCGGGTTACCAATGGTAAAGTCCGGATTGCCTTGTGCATTGTTTGTATAAAAGGTAGAAAGGTTACTGTGTATATTTAGCCTGATCAGGTCGTGTTGGATCATATGGTCGATTATGATGTCGCCTCTACTGTCTGTATGTTTGTAACCCCACTGTATGGACCTGGCGTTGAGATCTGCACATAGTATCAGTGGATAGCCGATTATTTGATCTTGCCACTCATCCAGTGCTGCTGACAGGTCTGCGTGGGGTCTATCATATTGCGAGCCAATGAAAAGATTGCCTGATTGTGTTATGTTAGCAAAGACAGCTGTTTGGGTGTTCGGAAGAAAATTGAGTGGTATGCTTTTTGTGATTACCAGCTATGCCTCTTGATTTTTAGTGTGGTGCGTTCGCTATTGATTAGGATAGCCATGTAGACGGTTGTTTTGTTTAAATGGGTCCAGTAGAAAAGCTATTTCTATGTTGTTGTCCTGTATGAACCTGGCTGAGAGAGCAGTTGCTGCTCTGCAGTTGTTTGTTTATTTGTATGCATTTGATGAAATTGTTCATTTGTTGCGTGTTGTTTGCCATGATGTAAAACTAGTGCGAACTTGTGGTGTTTGGTTTTTATGGGTTTGCAAGTAGCTTAATGCAGATTTTGGGAGTGGGTGAACTTGTGTGCTATTTAGTGCTTTGGAGGATTATTAATGGGACATTAATTACTTGGAAGAAACTGTTATGAGTGACTGATCTTAGTCAATTAAGGATTGGAAATGATTAACTAACTAATGGGGCAATTAAGGTAATATGATGTAATAATAAGGGATTGTAATGGATCAGGATTAAATTGCCAGCAGCAGTAATCAGTAGTATTAAACTTGTTTAATACTAATTAACTTATTAATGAAACTAATTAATTAAAGTAGTTACTTACTTATTTAAGCAAACAAAATCATTGAAGACCACGAGAAGGGGAAAAAAATATTGCTATTATTAAAAATAAGAGTGAGTCAACATGTGGAGGCGTTCATCAGAGAGATTGGTACTATAGTGTGTTATTTAGTAATCGGACTGATGATGATTAATTGGTAATAGTAGGCCCTGATCTGGGAAGACAAAGTTAATTGATGAAGGATTAAATAAATAAAGAACAGTAATGAAGGAGTTATGATTTAGATGGATAAGAATTAGTGTGAGTTGATTGATAACGAATTTATTGAGGAGTGACCATTATGTCTTGATTACGGCCAGTAGCCATATTTTGCTTGTATATACGTTGGGCAGCGGTAATCGTTTGCCTTGTGATTTATGTCAAAAGGGTATCCAATCTCTATTCTGCTCGTTCCACCCATTGACGTAGCAGCAGTGAATAGGAGGATTTGGAGCATCTTAGAAATTCAGTTCGCAATTTCGAAAATCTGCTCTCTCTGATATTACTTTGCGGTGACGCAGTTTCCGTTGAGCCGCCGAAGAGTACTTCAAAAGAAACAAACTGTTTTCATTTATGATGAGGTCCTTTGATCCAGAACAATTCGATCTAGGAATCTGTCCAAAAATTTACTGTGGGAGATCCTGTTCACTTTACAACCTGTTCTATTTCCTTTGCGAGTCTGGTTGCAAGCAATGCAGCCATTGGTTCTAGTTTTGGGAGAGTCAGTTTCTATAATGGAGCAACACGACTCTTTGATGCGATAAGATGAACAGTGATTTTGTCATTGTACTTCACGCTAAGGTAAATTGCTGTTCCGTATGCTCTTTGGCTAACATCCGAAAATACATGAAGTGCCTTGGCATTATGTAGACTCGAGTCGAGAATCATTTTAGAAACTAGTAAGTTCGAAATGTTAGATAACTCAGACATTCACTGAACAAATTATTCCCAAATTTTGAATAATTATTTTAAACATTATTGGACATATATTTTAAACAATATTTATACAAGGATATATAATATTACTATTTAATTTTTTGCAAGAACCAGAAAATTCTATGCCTTCATTCAGCAGTTTTTCCTTTACCAATTCACAGATTTAATACCTTCGATTCTGAAATTATAAAAACTCTTCTTCGTAGGGATCATTGATACATGTTTGAAATATTTTATGAACCGTAACACACAGCATTATCATGAAATTCACTAGGCCTTATTAAGCCTCCTAGATCAAGACCACACAAATACTGCTTGATATCACCTGGAGCTTTTCGATGACTCTGAATGTTTGTCAATTTAGAGTTTTTTCTTTGCATTCATTGCAAGATTCTGAAACTACCCGTGCATTATATCCTCCAATGTACAATAATACTTTTTTATTATCATTACCGAGATCAATCATCTCAGAGGATAAACAACATCTAAAAAGGAATCAGGAAGAGGAATTTCATTCTCTTTTAGAGATTGCAAAAAGGACTTGATATTGAATGTTCCCATCTTTGCAGACTTTAAAGTCAATATACTAAGAAGTTTCAACTTTCTTTGAGATTCAAAAATTTGAGTGACTGAAACGTGATAGTTTCCACCACTCATCAGTCTGTACTGCCCGAATCTAGCTTCTAATTTATCCGTTTGAAATTTTCAAAGTAGAATATAGTGTGGCTGAGCACTTTCAAAGAGGTATTTTGAGATGGAAATAAGTGATCTTGTTGTATGCAACAGTGCAAAAATGGTTGTTACGGTGTTACTTGAAGTCCACGGAACAAATGACTAACGTGGTTGATACACGATCATTTTATCATTTGGCAATATACCTGTACGCAGGCGCATATTATCAATATCCGGTTTTAAATCAACCATCAAATCACTGATTTCGGAAAAGGTTCAGTAATTTTAAATTCAATTATTTTTTGCAAAGCTGACTTTTTCCACACCCTGTTGGTCCTGCTAAGCATCTTACATCTGCTCTGTGCTGACAGTTTTCAGTTAGATTTTCTGCACAGGTCCTACAGAGAGGAAACATCAACTTATTTTGGCATCTAACTGGCAAAACAGGATGTAAAAGTTGATGCGGTGGTACTAGTTTGCATTTGACAATACCAAAATAATTATGAATATCATCAAAGCTACTAGTGATGATTTTAGGGTGCCCAATGGGGTCCTTGCAGTATTTATTCACTCCAGGGTATAAGCTGGTGAAATCGTAATATTTTGATGCCCCTTAATAATCAAGAACTGCAGCGCTGTTTGTTCTTCCCCCCAAAAAAGGCATCCCTAGGGACAACTATCAACAATATCCTGCTTCATCGAAAATTCTTTCAAATCTTGGTTATTCTTTTTCATTCGATGGAAATTATGTTCCAAAAGAACTTCCAAGTTATAACTAAGATTTTTAATTCTTTCAAGATTTCGGCATGTCTTGAGGGTTCACGGTATCTAGTTGATAACACTTTCTGCATCAATGGAAAAAGCATACTTGATACTGATAAACAGTATTACTGGTTGCACAGAAACCATCGACTGAAAACCCAGCAATTTTCTTCTAGACACTTCCATTTAGTCCGTGGGATATGAAAATGCTACTTTGAGCAGCGAGGAATTCCAACCATCTGATAGAATTTTAACTGTACAGCGTGTTATTTACATAGCCATGGCTAGGAATAATTCCCACAGCATTAGAGGGGATGTGTAATCATCTATAAATAGCATACCAGATGATGCATTGGTTGTATACGTAAAAGGGTCAATGTCAGCAATCTGGATAAATTTATCCCGAAAGTCTACACAGCATCGCCGAAGAATTTCCACATCAGATCTGAAATAAAATAAAAAAATTTGAGAAAAAGAAGTTATGGATTTTTTTTTAAATATTACGTAAAAATAATAAGAAAAAGAGTGAAAAATGCAAACATGCCTGCAATGGTTTAACATTTCTTTTTTGAAATCAAATGGGTCATCTTTCCTTCTCTCGCATGATATTATTTCTGCAAAAGGCAAACATGCTTTTAAAAAGATAATTAAATAAAGCACACAATTTATCTACAAAACTTATGCATTTATTTACAAGAAATAAAGAAAAAGTTTTCGTGTTTCATAACCAAACATCTATAACAGCAATGGTTGTACACGTAAAAGGGTCAATGTCAGCAATCTGGATAAATTTATCCCGAAAGTCTACACAGCATCGCCGATGAATTTCCACATCAGATCTGAAAAAAAAATTTTTTTTTGAGAAAAAGAAGTTATGGATTTTTTTTTTAAATATTACGTGAAAATAACAAGAAAAAGAGTAAAAAATGCAAACATACCTGCAATAGTTTAACATTTCTTTTTTGAAATCAAATGGGTCATCTTTTCTTCTCTCGCATGATATTATTTCTGCAAAAGGCAAACATGCTTTTAAAAAGATAATTAAATAAAGCACACAATTTATCTACAAAACTTATGCATTTATTTACAAGAAATAAAAAAAAAGTTTTCATGTTTCATAACCAAACATCTATAACAGCAATGGTTGTATACGTAAAAGGGTCAATGTCAGCAATCTGGATAAATTTATCCCGAAAATCTACACAGCATCGCCGAAGAATTTCCACATCAGATCTGAAAAAAAAATTTTTTTTTGAGAAAAAGAAGTTATGTATTTTTTTTTTAAATATTACGTAAAAATAATAAAAAAAAAGAGTAAAAAATGCAAACATACCTGCAATAGTTTAACATTTCTTTTTTGAAATCAAATGGGTTGTAAGAGTTTAATTAATGGAAGTTTGTTAAAGTTTAAAGGAATTAAAAATTGAAAATAATCAAATTATGAAATTAAAACAATTATTCAAAGTTAAGATTAAAAATTAGGTTAATGCTAAATGACCTAATGAAAGAATAATGCCATAAACACTAACTAGAGACATTTGATTCACAGCTCAAGTACATGATCTAATAAATACAATAAAAAAATGTGTATGTGGCAAGGCAAACCCACAAGAATGCATAACAAATTAAAATAAAATAATACTTAAATGAATATGGCAAGGTAAAAAATTATACATTAAATCGCGTTAAATAAAAGGCCGAATAGTGGTGGTTCAGCATTGTTGAACTCCGAAATAACCCAATAGGTCCATTGGGCCAAAAATTTAGAAAAATAAGTAGATAAACAAAAACCATTAATATAAATGATAAGGAGAATTGCATACAGAAATATTTAAAAGAAAACACATTCTTGTGAGATTGATAATCATCTGTGCTAACTAAAAAAACAATGACTACTCACCCCAACATGGCGTTGAGACAACTAAATTGTAAGGTGATAATATGAAGATACATGACGCTGGTCACTCGTAAAAATAAATCTGTTTATTATTTTGAATCGTTGTTATACATCGACACAAACACTATAACATAGCCTTCGTAAACTCACAATCACAATAAAAAAAACACATTTTTTCGCAAAGCATTTCCAACATTTTTTTCATCACCAGATCAAAATCTTGTCATCAAAAAAATTCAATCACATTTTGAGATAAGAGCCAGAATTCCTTTTTTTCCGTCATGCATCACCTTATGTAAGCTCGGGGTCACCCTTGAAAAGCCAATGAGGGAAACGAGGGGTAGGACAACTTAAAAGTAGACAAATGAAAAAAAATAAGGGTTGTTCAAAATTCAACCCCTCAAGAAACCATTGGCCGATAGAAGGAGCAAGTAAAGGACAACACGTGGTCGAAGGGGGTCGCGACACCCTCGTGTGAACGGGGAAGCGAGGTCAAAATGGCTAAAGGTTAAAAATGACGATTACCGTCCGGTTCGCAATTAAAAGTACACAGCTGTGTGAGAAGAAGGAAAAAAGTCACGCGGTGAAGGGGACAAGACATAAAAAACCTATATATCTATCTAATTCTCACGGTTGACCATCGGATGCAGCTGCAACTAAAAAGGGTCCAAAATCCTCCCACGCAGGTGTTCACGAAGAGGGGAACCAAGATGATGGGTGCAGTGCATATCAGATTACTGCACGTGCAAAAAAATAAGATTGGGAAATATCACATGACCGAAAAAGGAAAAAAAAAACACTAATTGATAATATAAACAAATTACTATTGCATAAAAAATTATAAAACACAATAAATCTATAAAAGTTAATAATTAAAAAAATATGCAGTAATTAACATGTACAATGGAAATTGATGAAATGAATTAAATGTAAACTGAACATTAAATGAAGTTAAGAGCAGGGATCCGTAAACAAGAAATTAAAAGTTAAGATGATAAAAGTAGAGCAAATTAAGAAAAACAAAATAAATTAAGGAGAAAATAAACTTGTGATAATTAACATTATCACAATTCTCCACCTTCTCCCAGAAAAATTATATTCCTAACGGGAATAAAATTTTTCATTTTAATTATTACATATATCAACTTAAAAGTAAATGGAAGACAAAATGATTTACAAATTGAGGTACGTTCCTGCAGTAATTATTGGTGTATACAGGTGGAAAGTTTTAATACATTGTATTCTTTTATTTTAAAGTTCCTTGAAAAGAAAGTTCATGTTGTTGCAAATGTGAAAAAAATTGGAAGATGAGATGATTGCGTGCTGTATTACATGTTAGAGATACAAACCAGATTGTTGTTTCTATTGCCTAGGCAAAGAGTGGGGGAGTAGACTGTACAAAAATAGAAAGCACAGATAACAAGCCACATACATCAAAAAAATTTAAATATATAAAATATAAACACACATTTTGCTCTAAAAGCAAATGAAAAAAGAGAAAAATTCAAATGAGCAAGTGGATAATTTGTCATGTTGCTGAGACTGTATACCCACAGTACATTAAAAATTTTAAAAAAACATTATGTTAACTTATACACTTGATAATTAACAAAAAGGTTACGATGCAAAAAAAAAAATATTTTTTTTTTGAAGAGATAATTATAAAAAAAATTAAATAAAACTAGATAGATTTTTGTTCACTCAATGTGCTAGAACAAAATATTTGATCGAATAATCCTCAATAAGAAATTAAACAGCTGCTGGTATTTACCAACAAAATGAATAAAAAAATAAATTTTGAGCCAAACAAAAAAATTAGTAGGGTAGAATAGCCAAAATCAAATAATGCATATGGAATAGACACGATGATTGTGAGGCGCGTACACTCAAAAATTGCACTCGTAAAAGAAAACAACTCATGTAAACAGGATTTACATGACATCAGATCTGTAAAATGTTATACTAAAGTGACAATGCTAAATCCATGTGTCAAAAAGTTCAAAGTTCTCAGTCATATCTTCATTTCTTTAAGTATGATCAACCAATAACGTTACAAAATAACGTTAACGAAAAATTAGTATCATGCTCACTAATAGTCTATTTGAAGGAGACTGAACCATATCAGCAATAATCTCACTGTATCGACGCAAACGTAACCACTATTGCTAGCCACTTTATCACCACTATATAACAGATCACTATTGTTCTGAAGAATTAACTCACATCCTCTGTATTCAAACTGCTGGGTAATTTGTAGAGCTTCTTGGCGAAGTGGAGATCATCATTCGGAGTACAGGTATTTCAGAACATTCCGGATATGTTCCTAATACCATCCGACGACAGCAACTCCCGGAAGAAGGCATGGGAAGTCTATCAATGAGGCAGTTGATTCAAGATGTTCTCAGTTGATTCAAGATGTTCTCAGTTGATTCCAGATGCAGACATTTTTTTTTATTTTTTTATGTGAAGTGCTTGTGTGATATTTAAATTTTGCACACTCGTCGAAAATAGTTCATGGCATGAGCTGCAATAACATAGAATGGGCACGACGCTTTCTCATTAAAATCAACAGCACTATATGCAATTGAATTGATGCGTTCAGGCAGATTCCTTGGTACATTTATAGTGGTTATTAATGTGCTAGCGTGGTTAGTTAGTGAGTATGAAAGTTGCGATATGTAGAAAAATTGTTGATGGGTGTTCTTGAATACAAACACAAATATGGATTTATCATCCACATTAAACACACTCTGACTTAATCATGTAGTGTGTTAAAATCATCAAGGGATAATTAATGTCCCTTATGTGCACATGACTGATGACTAACAAAACAAAATTAGTGTGAAATATTTGCATACCATCCACACTTAAATTAATTTATGATGGAGTGCAATGCTTGAGTGTATGAATCGGTATACATCTCAACAGGGTAATACGTTTGAGATACAAAAACATATTGGTAAAAATGAGTATACGAAATATACACATGATAAATACAACAAAAAAAAATAATATGTACACCGAAGTAACATTAAAAGAAAAAAAAATCAATTGTCTCACACGCGACAAACCAGTACTGGATTTTTTTTTTTTGTGGCGAATGGGAAAATTGAGAAAAAATAAATTGATAAAATCAATTTTGCATGAATCAACAATTTGTGTGAAATGAATCACACGAAAAAAATTATTTGCCTCTCCCACTAATTATGACGTTTTTAAATTTTTTTAGAAGTTTTATTTCACAGTAATATACACAACACAAAACGTTATATAATAATGAACTTTTTTAATTAAACTTTGTGCAAAGTAAAGGTAATACAGCAATTTTTTAAAAATTTAAAACAATGGAAAATTAATGTAAAATTCATCGTAAATATTTTTCAATAACAGGTAAATTAGCTAATTTGATACATTCTTGTTGAATTAGGAAAAAGAACTGAATTAGCATTTTAGAACATTCGCTTCTGAAAGTTAGTTATTTAATTTTATTTTTTAAGGGATTTCAGTATAAAGACTGTTGAGTCAGTTGCATAAAAAAAGGAAGAAAAAAATCTTGTACATTATTATGGTTGGAAAATATCTTCTTATTCAACCGTTTTCATAAGCAGAAAACAAACAAACATGATCTTAACCACACAATTAATAAAAAATTTCACCTAATAATATTAAAGTTTTGAACCTACGATCTTTTTTCAGAATAGAGCTTGTACCTATGATCACATTTACACAGACATTAAGTTTCAGAATACAAATGAAACGAGAAAATTTTACATTCATGCATTCGTCAAAAGGGTACTAGTAACAATTATGAGGGCTACTATAAATATAATACTAGTTCATAATTAAGTGAATAATAATGAAAACACCAAACTCACAAAATTTGGATGAAAGATTGCAATAATGTCAAATAAGTAAGTCCCAATGACAAATTCTCAGCAGCACGCAAATCTTATTTTCTGTGCTTCTTTTCCCTTTGTCGTCTTTTATTCTCCAAATATTCTTTTCTGCACAGTTTACGAATGAATGTATCTAAATATTCTGAAGGGTGAACTTCAAAATCTCCATAAAAATCCATTGCATGTTTTTCCAACATCTAAAAGTCATTTACTGGTGACAAAACGAAGTCCATCAGCAGTTTGGGCAGTTTTGATTGCTTTATAAACTTTCGCAATCTTCTTAACGTTTGAGTCATTTGCGCGTAGCATGGGTACCACGAATGGTGTCTGTATGGTTTTTTATCCAAAAGTTTCCACGCGAAAACAAGGTATTTAACTGCACATTTCTGCTCCAAAAGCAAAATATTTTTCATTTCTCCAAGTTGGTGAACAATTTAATCCTTGATTATAAGAAAATCCTTGTAATACTTTTTTTAAATTACACTTATGACTGTCTTTTTTTTTTCATAAAAAAAGAATAGATGAGATGGGGTGTTACAATTGGTTTAAACAAGGCAGAGGCACCTCCTATTTTTAGTATTTAAATGTTATGTGACAGTGATTCCCACCATGTGTTCACGAAGAGGGGAACCAAGATGATGGGTGCAGCGCATATCAGATTACTGCACGTGCAAAAAAATAAGATTGGGAAATATCACATGAGGGGAGTGCCTGACCGAAAATGGAAAAAAAAAAACACCAATTGATAATATAAACAAATTACTATTGCATAAAAAATTATAAAACACAATAAATCTATAAAAGTTAATAATTAAAAAAAATATGCAGTAATTAACATGTACAATGTAAATTGATGAAATGAATTAAATGTAAACTGAACATTAAATGAAGTTAACAGCAGGGATCCGTAAACAAGAAATTAAAAGTTAAGATGATAAAAGTAGAGCAAATTAAGAAAAACAAAATAAATTAAGGAGAAAATAAACTTGTGATAATTAACATTATCACATGGGTCATCTTTGCTTCTCTCGCATGATATTATTTCTGCAAAAGGCAAACATGCTTTTAAAAAGATAATTAAATAAAGCACACAATTTATCTACAAAACTTATGCATTTATTTACAAGAACTAAAAAAAAAGTTTTCATGTTTCATAACCAAACATCTATAACAGCAATGGTTGTGTCAGCAATCTGGATAAATTTATCCCGAAAGTCTACACAGCATCGCCGAAGAATTTCCACATCAGATCTGAAAAAAAAAAAAATTTTTTTTGAGAAAAAGAAGTTATGTATTTTTTTTTTAAATATTACGTAAAAATAATAAGAAAAAGAGTAAAAAATGCAAACATACCTGCAATAGTTTAACATTTCTTTTTTGAAATCAAATGGGTCATCTTTCCTTCTCTCGCATGATATTATTTCTGCAAAAGGCAAACATGCTTTTAAAAAGATAATTAAAATTAAATAAAGCACACAATTTATCTACAAAACTTATGCATTTATTTACAAGAAATAAAAAAAAAGTTTTCATGTTTCATAACCAAACATCTGTAACAGCAATGGTTGTATACGTAAAAGGGTCAATGTCAGCAATCTGGATAAATTTATCCCGAAAGTCTACACAGCATCGCCGATGAATTTCCACATCAGATCTAAAAAAAAATTTTTTTTTTTTGAGAAAAAGAAATTATGTATTTTTTTTTTAAATATTACGTAAAAATAATAAGAAAAAGAGTAAAAAATGCAAACATACCTGCAATAGTTTAACATTTCTTTTTTGAAATCACATGGGTCATCTTTGCTTCTCTCGCATGATATTATTTCTGCAAAAGGCAAACATGCTTTTAAAAAGATAATTAAATAAAGCACACAATTTATCTACAAAACTTATGCATTTATTTACAAGAAATAAAAAAAAAGTTTTCATGTTTCATAACCAAACATCTATAACAATACAAATAACAAGGTGACAATTTGGTATTTTCGTAAAATATAATCCTATATTATAACAATTTATGTGATAGAGTGAATATGATATTAACAAAAAGATCATATTATACAAACTATCATGTATAGATACAAATTTATTTTGATTTTTCTTGTGTACAGATACAAATGATTTTTCTTGTATACAGATACAGTGTGTATAGATACAAATTTATTTTGATTTTTCTTCAGACTTTTAACTGATATCAAAAAATATTTTTAACATTCCTATTATTCTTCACACTTGCAAATTAATCAGGAATTAATTATTCGCTGAGTAAATAAAAATTGAAATTTCAAAAGCTTCAAATATGTGCATCTGACTGAGTGTAAATATTATATCCTACCAATTAAAAAAAGCAACGCGATCTTGGGTGCACATACTATCTGGGGAGTAGTATTTAGCATCAGGTAGTGCTCCGATATATTCTTGCTTGGCAGGAATATTGAAGAGATGAGAGGCAGCTCTCTGAAATTGAAGGTCTTGGGAAATTTGGAAAGTGGCATGGGCAAGAAATTTAGAATCGGTAACCCTGATGTTTAGAGCAGTGTGGTGTATAGAGATTATCTTGGATCCGTTCGGAATAATTTATGGGG
The DNA here is from genome assembly GCF_982258835.1 of Parasteatoda tepidariorum. Taxonomy (NCBI): domain Eukaryota; kingdom Metazoa; phylum Arthropoda; class Arachnida; order Araneae; family Theridiidae; genus Parasteatoda; species Parasteatoda tepidariorum. Next base: position 60,627,646 of record NC_141764.1, read on the forward strand.
TCATGCTCTGCTTTAACATCCGTGATAAAAGAAACTGCCCATCGAAACCTCTCATATTGTGTGCAATAGCAGTATATCCATTATGAGACGGTTAAAAAACAAACTACAAAGAAGGTTCAATGCCTGATATCCCTTAAGACAAACTCTCGCCCATCCAAATACTGCGCAACGGGAAAGTTAACTATATGCTCATTTGTACTCTGATCTGTTTCCAGATCAAAAAAGATGAACTTTTGATTCGACTGTATCGATGACAATCTGCTCAGAAAACATCGATGTTCAGACATCACTTTAAACTTCTTACATGATGGACACTTAGAAGTACCACATCGATGCTGCCCTTTAAGACACTCCCTTGTTCTTATCAACTTGCAGCAATCTCGACACTGATAGAGCTGGTCGCAGCTTGAAAACTGTTGTTCTCCAGCACAGGCCCTATGCCAATCAAAACATGCTTTGGATTGACAAAAACTGTCGCATGCAGTGCAGCGAATTTTCTCCCCAATACTATAATCACTGGAGTAGCAGATAGCACATTTTAAGACACATCGGTGGTCAATATTCCTTTTGATAAGCTTATCGCGTTCATGACAATAATTGTCAGATCCGTATAATCCCTTCATTGAAGTTATAATATTATGATGGTTATCATGATGCCAAAATGAATGCGAGGATGTTCCTTATTTCCTGCCTTATGTAATTCTCGCAAAGTTCCGAGATGACAAAGCCCTCCATCATGGAATGCATATGTCCACCAAGTGCTGACAGTCGATGTATTTTGTCAAAGACGCATTGAGCCATGTTTTCCTCGTAATTTGACTTTGGCAGACTGGACAGTTTAAATTGGTACGAACCGTACTTTGTGTAACGTCCAGGGAACGTAAATGCAAGTTCACGGCACTCAAATATGCCGTTAACGCCACTGCGCAATAGGAGGTTTCCCCATATTTTTACCCTCTTTTTAAGGAAAAAAAGGGATTAAACCATTAACATTTTTCTTCAATCCACTCCTTATACGCCGAAACCATAGCTTAGCCACATCGAAAGTTTTGGTTGTGCTTTCCGCATGTTACAGTCTCGTACCCCTTCAAAAGTTCAAATCGAGGACAGCCCAATACTTCCAGATCCACATATTTGATCTTTAAACCATCCAAAATTTTGGCCAGATGCTTGTTTCCCTTTATGGCAACATACGGTCTCTTTTTGCTTCTGTGATTCTCGCAAAGTTCCGAGATGACAAAGCTCTCCATCACGGAATGCATATGTCCACCAAGTGCTGACAGTCCATGTATTCTGTCAAAGACACATTGAGCCATGTTTTCCTCGTAATTTGACTTTGGCAGACTGGACAGTTTAAATTGGTACGAACCGTACTTTGTGTAACGTCCAGGGAACGTAAATGCAAGTTCACGGCACTCAAATATGTCGTTAACGGCACTGCGCAATAGGAGGTTTCCCCATTTTTTTACACCACTTTATGCAATTGCAAGTCCGAGGGTTCAACATATATTTTTGTTGGATACCCTCACACGTCGGCATTCTTGGAAATGACCGTGCTGATATCATAGCTAAAACTACTCAAAACTTAAGCAGTAATCTCTTGACATGTTTGGACCTCAAACACATTTGTAAATCTTCAGTTCATCAAGCCTGGGAAAATCATTGGAATAGACAAAATAATAATAAATTAAATGAAATTTATCCTAATCTTGATAATTGTAAGACATTAACTGTTGATCGCAAAACCCAGACTTTAATAAATAGACTACGTATCGGGCATACTCGTTTTACGCATATGCATTTACTGGTAGCCGAACCTGCACCCAGCTGTACTCTATGTCAAGTTGACGTTTCAATTAAACACATATTAACTAACTGCAGACGATTCAAATATTTGAGAAAGAAACTTTTCGGCAGATTTTATCCCAATCTTTGATCCCTACTTAGTGACCCTATACATCACAATTTAATCAAAACAATAGGACTGTATTCACTAATATAAGTAAAAGTGCAATTCTTTTACCTAGTGACTGGCGCAGTATAGCCACTTCTGGCTCTTGTGCCATTAAACTTTAACTAACCAACCAACCATTTTTTTTACCCTCTTTTTAAGGAAAAAAAGGGATTAAACCATTAACATTTTTCTTCAATCCACTCCTTATAGGCCACCACCATAGCTTAGCCACATCAAAAGTTTTTATTGTGCTTTCCGCATGTTACAGTCTCGTACCCCTTCAAAAGTTCAAATCGAGGGCAGCCCAATACTTCCAGATCCACGTATTTGATCTTTAAACCATCCAAAATTTTGGCCAGATGCTTGTTTCTCTTTATGGCAACATACGGTCTCTTTTTGCTTCTGTAATTCTCACAAGAGTTCTCCCCATTTTTGCTTTATTTAAAATTTACTATATATATATATATATAATGCAAATTAATGCTGAATTATATCCAACGGCGCCCCCAGGGGCACACTCTTGTGTGACGGGCACGGCGCACCCGGGGCCCCGAGCTGGACCTGAGCATTTTTCTATTTCTCTCCTGCGACGGTCCTGTTTTGAGTTTCTGACTTTCATTATTTATTACATTGACCTAGTGAGCAAATATTTATACTTTTGATAATGCATTATTTTGTTGCGTTTATATATATAAATGTATATTTATTAATTGTGTTTCACTTCTTCATTCGTATTATAGTTATTTATTAAATTTTCATTCTTGTCGTGGTTGCCAAGTTGACTGGTAAAGGGCTTTTCGTCTTTGTTTCGGTTTTATATCGAACTCTGATGGGAAGAAAACCACCCGCGTGTTCGCCGTGCGTGGAGACCCGTGTCCCTGGAAAAGGGGATCCTGGTAGTTGAGGGGCATCTTAGTACCCCAACACACTGCTTTGGCCCCTGCTTCAGGTAAACGGGAGGTGCATAGTGGCCCGTATGCATCAATCGGCTAGTCACAAACTTCATCTGTTGGCTAGGGTCAAGCCCGGGGTCACTTACTGGGCACCTCGTTAAGGGTGGAGGCTGCTTCAGGGGTGACTTTCGGGCGTATAGCTATTGACCAGCACTGGTGTTAAGTAATGCATTTCTTTTTGATACTTGCATCCCCTAAGTTGGACTCCGTGGTGGGTGGTGCAGTTGATGGCGGAAGTTGATTATTTTTTCTATGGCTGAAAATGAAGAGATGGTGTTCAGTTCTGCACACCGAAACAAAAGCGGAACAAACTCCTCACCCAGCTTCAATCTTGCTAAATGCTTAAATTATGACCCAACTACAGCAAAATTTTTGATACTAAGCTCTACAGAAAGGAAACTATCATCTATGTCACCATTTTTAGTTCAAAAATCACTGGAAACAAACATTGGTAATCCTAAAAATGTCAAACAGATGCCATCCGGAGATTTATTAATCGAAACAAATTCCAACAAACAAACTGCTTCACTTTTGAAATTAACTCAACTCGGAAACGTTAAAATCACAGTAATCTCCAACAACACTCTAAATATATCCAAAGGAGTCATTTCTGATAAGACATTACAATCACTCCCAATTTCTGAAATAATCGAAGGTCTCTCCAGTCAAGGAGTTAGAGATGCACGGCATATAACCATAAAAAAAGGTCCAGATATAATTACCACTCAACACATAATCTTAACATTCAACACTTCTATACTACCTCATGATATTAAGGCAGGGTACCGAAACTGTAAAGTTCGCCCTTACAATCCACCAACAATTGTAGAGGAAAAGAGACTTGTTCTCGCTGCAGCGAAACCGGTCACACTTTTAAAACCTGTAATCAGCCAGAAAAATGTACTAACTGTTCCGAATCTCACTCTGCAAATTCTCGCCAATGTCCTAAATGGAAACAAGAAAAACAAATATTAAATATTAAAGTAATGCAAAACTTGTCATATTTTGAAGCCAAAAGTAAAATTTTAAGCTCACAACCTAGACTTAATGTTTCTTATGCTTCAGTGGTAAAAACTTCAAAAACAACTAAATCCATAGGTATACAGACTGACAATGGTGAATGTGAACTTCGAAATACAAAACTTACCATATCACCCAAATGTTCAAAAGCTCTGACAACAACTCCTTCTCAGACATCCAATACGTTAAAATCAAAAACTGTACAGCTTTCTCAGCAATCCAAAGTCTCAACCCCATCAACTTCTGATCAGTTATCTCAAAATACTATTAAAAACAGTCAATACCTAAAAATAACCCCACAAATGGTCAATGTTCTTCACAAAAAATTAACTCAATCCCCATTGGTAAGTAAACCTAAATATGTATCTAAAAGCAGACAAAATCGTTTTAATAAAAACCGGAAAAAACTACCAAACAGCCAACAGGACCAGCTTTCATCTGATACGATGATTACAGACGACGAGAATTGCTCAGATGCTTCTCAAAACTCTCAAATGCAAATAGAAAAAGGGATGGAAACTCCAGAAAACCTGAACCCAAAAACATTAAAAATAAAAAATAATGGCCGATAAACTCATATCGTGGAATTGACGTGGGTTTTATGTTAATTTTCCAGATATCAAAAATTTAATTGAAAAACATAATCCCGCTTGTTTCGCACTTCAGGAAACATTTTTGAAACCTAACCACAAAGCTAATGTACAAAGATATTCTCATCTAAGGAAAGATTTTATTGATGGAAATAAGGCATGCGGAGGTGTATCTCTCTTGATTTCAAAAAGTTATCCATTTTCACCTGTTCTATTGACAACTACCTTGCAAGCAGTAGCAGCACAAGTTACATTTCAATCAAAACACATCACAATATGCAGTCTGTACCTTCCACCAAACCAATCAATATTGCAATCAGATCTAAACAAACTAATAGCTGAACTACCGCAACCATTTATAATCACAGGTGATCTAAATGGGCATAGCATAACTTGGGGAAGTGATAACACAAATTCTCGCGGGAATCAAATAGAAACATTAATAGACGACCACCAACTCTGTATACAAAATATTGATGAAAAAACACATTTCCACTTTCCATCTCGTACATTCCATTCCATTGATTTGACACTGTGTTCACCATGCATTTATACCTTATTACAATTTTTTGTTTGGAATGACCTTTATCATAGCGACCATTTTTCACTAATCATCAATATTTTGAAACCTGGAAATACGAATACAGTGCACTCCCCTAGACTGCTAACACACTTAGCAAACTGGACACTTTTTCAAGAGTCCCTAGCATTCGACGAAGAAATTGTTTATAATGGTAATATTGAAGAAGCTGCACAACATATTACAAATTCTCTAATATCCGCATCTGAAAATTCCATTCCACGTACTTCAAATAATTTACCTAAATACCCAAAACCATGGTGGAACGAAGAATGCAGACAAACACATAAAGCACAAAGACGAGCCTGGAGAATATTCCGTAGAAACCCAACTGTTGAAAATTTAATTCTGTTCAAAAAATCCCGTGCACTTGCAAGGAGAACTAGAAGGCACAGCCAAAGAGAATCTTGGATTAAATATATAAGTACCATAAATAACAATACGAAAGCAAAAGAAATTTGGACTAAAATAAAAAAAATATCTGGACACTACAACCCTTTACCTATTACGCATCTTGAAGTGAATGGAAATAAAATCACAGAGATTAAAGAAATAGTAAATACTTTAGCTGAAAACTTTTCTCGAGCATCTAGTACAGAAAATTACTCTCAAACTTTCCAAAAATACAAAACTCTAACTGAAAAAAATTTATTTAAACCATCTGTTGAACCTCATAATGATTACAATTCTCCTCTAACAATAACTGAATTAAAATCTGCTATTAATAAATGTAAGGAAACATCTCCAGGGCCCGACAAAATTCACAATAGTATGTTTAAACATCTCTCTGATACGCATTTGGAAATAATTTTAAAACTGTTTAATAGAGTTTGGCTGAATAGACAATTCCCATCAATATGGAGAAGATCATATATAGTTGCCATTCCTAAACCAGGTAAGGACCCTATACATCCTACTAATTACCGACCAATCGCTCGTACTAGTTGTCTTTGTAAACTTCTATCTCGTTGCATATTATCGAAGAGACAAAGCGGATTTCGCAAATGTAATTCAACTATTGACAATCTAATGCTTTTAGAAACTGATATACGTGAAGCATTTTTAAAAAGGCAACATCTTGTGACAATATTTTTTGATATTGAGAAAGCGTACGATCGAACGTGGAGATATGGCATTTTAAGGGACCTTTTAAATTATAACATTAATGGAAACATGTTTTATTTTATTAAAGACTTTTTAACAAACAGGACATTTCAAGTTAGAATGAATAACACTTTATCTGACACCTTTAATCAAGAAGAAGGTGTTCCTCAAGGTAGTGTCATTAGCGTAACCTTATTTCTTATAAAAATTAACGATATTTTAACTACATTACCATCTACAGTGGACGGCAGGTTATTTGTTGATGATCTGCGAATCTCATGTAAAGCGTCTCATATGCACACTGTCGAAAGACAATTGCAGCTCGCTATTAATAAATTATCCCTATGGGCTGAATTAAATGGTTTTAATTTTTCAACAACTAAGACAACGAGTATACACTTTTGTCGACGACGAGGGATCCATCCCGATCCTGAAGTATATCTCAAGAACTTCCGTATTCTCGTTTTAAGCGAAACAAAATTTCTTGGTTTGATCTTGGACTCTAAACTCACTTTTGCATCTCATATTAAACACTTAAGAAAAACCTGTGGACTAAAATTAAATTTACTTAAAGTTTTGACAAACTCTTCTTGGGGTGCAGATACAGGTGCTATGCTCAAAATTTACAAATGTATCATTCGATCTAAACTTGACTATGGTAGCGTTGTCTATGGATCAGCCAGAAAATCTGTTCTTAAATATCTTGACACTATCCATAATTCCGGCATATGCATAGCAACAGGAGCATTTCGCACATCACCCATAAAAAGTCTAAACGTTCTATATCATGAACCAACTCTTGCTCAGCGACGGAATAAGTTAACATTGAGATACTATTTTCACATCAAAAGCAATCATACACATCCCATGTTTTCTCATGTTATAACTCCATTTTATGAAAGATTGTTTAGCAACAGACCCTCTGCAATACCGACTTTTGGTTTGAGAGTAAGAAAGCTTTTATCTGCCTTAAACCTAGAGGATTTTAGTATTTTACCTGCATATAAAGTAAGACCACCATGGGAAGCCATTTCCTTCCAAACTATTGATATTTTTAACAATTTGACAAAAGCACAAACTGCTGTTAACATTTACCTACAAATTTTTAATGCACACCGAGAACAATATAGAGATTTTAATCCCATTTTTACAGATGGCTCTAAAAGCCATGACCATGTTGCAAGCGCTGCTGTTACCCCTATCTCTACAATATCTGAAAAATTACATTCGCAATGCTCCGTATTTACATCTGAATGCCATGCAATTTATCTGGCTCTCCAATATATTTCCTCTCAAAGTATTAAAAAATGGTTAATATACTCTGATTCAAAAAGTTGCCTCGTTGCCTTACAAAATAAAGAAATAAATTCACATTCCATTATAAATAATATTTTAAACTTATACACCACTTTACTCCTAAAAGAATATGAATTAATCTTCTGTTGGGTACCAGGCCATGCTGGCATTTCAGGTAATGAAACAGCAGATTACGTAGCTAAGTCAACTAACAATATAACAAACAACCCACTTACTTACACAGATATCAAAAATGCGATTGACAATAAACAGTATTTACACTGGCAAAATGATTGGGAAAATGAAATAAGTAATAAATTACACGACATTAAACCTTCTATAGAATCTTATAAAAGTCTAAACATAAGTGGAAAGCAAGAAGTAATATTAAATCGCTTGCGCATTGGTCACTCTCGAATAACTCATAAACATCTTTTATTAAACGAACCTGCACCCGAATGTTCTCATTGTAGGGAACCGCTCACTATTAAACATATTTTAATCAAGTGTAACAAATTTAAAACACAGAGAACGCCATTTTGGTTGCTTTAATCCAACAATGACTTTATTAATTGGAGATAACCACACAATAACATTTTTAACTATCTAAGGAACATTGGTTTTTACAAATCAATCTAGTTTTAACTTATAGCAGAATGTTTCTTATAAAACAAGTTGTAGGTGCGGTATGGCCAAAAGTGGCTTTTGCGCCAATAATTCTAAACAAACAAACAATAAAAATTCGAAAAGTTTCAAGCAATTCAGGCGTCGTAACCCCATCAAAGAAAAAAAGATCGCGTCATTATTTTTTTTTTTTTGAAACAATATACATACACCATACTTTTTTTAAAAATGGCAAACGTTCAACTATATATATATATATATAATATTTTTCATTTCAAAACTATTTTATTCAGATCGTAAAGTCTTAAAACTTTCTAGAACAATTTGGATAATGGAGTGTTGAACAATTCCTAATAGCTTAATATCAATATATATATATATATTAATATATTTGAACGTTGTATTCAAAGCATAAGTTAGTCAATAATTTTTCAAAATAATCATATTTGTTTGAGATTTTTAGTCTAGTAAGGATTTTTAATCTTTAACCCTAGCGTCAATGACCGGGTACCTTTTTGCGAGAGTCATCGTAATTTTTATCATTTCTAATTAAGCCTCGGCAAAATCGTTATTTACATGAATCTGAACTGAAACATATAAATGTAATATTTTTTCGGAAAATTTATGGTTGGATTTTGTTGCTGTAAACTTTCTTATACCATTACTCAATGACCAGGTTATGGTAGATATTTATTTAATGTGGTAATTATTATTATTATTCTTTATGCTTGCATTTTCATTAGGGGCCTCGGGGCACTGTTAGTTTTGGCTTTGCCACTAACAACAGAAAGGCTCCTGTGTGTTTACAGACAGTGTGTCCCCTGATGAAGTGCTGCTCTGTAAACACACAACTTTATTTAATTTTCTTTTAATTATATTTATATAATTTTTTGAGTAAATTTATATTATTACTTGTTTATAAGATTTGAATTTGGTTTTAAATGCCTTGTGCGCTGTTCCAATTTGAATTTGAATTAACGTAGTTATGGTTATTTTGGTTACCTCCTGTTTTATTTATTTCAATTAAGATTTGAATTTATGTTTGGTTGCAGGTACCCATTAGTCTCTCATCTACATGTAACATCTATCCGACTATTATCACGACAAATATAATAATAATAATTATTATTATCGATACAAATATAATTATAGAAAACAATATTTTTCCGCACATATTATAGTTTATTGCTATTATTATTATTATCTTGACAAATATAACTGTATAAAAAATTACGTTTCAGCACATGATTTACATTGACATATTGAAATTGAATGCTCATCACAAACTCGGTTTCCACACGTTTTACAGGATTTTCTCCGCACCATCTTAGGAGCTAAAAGACATGTTTGGCAAACTCCAACAACTGACTTTCTTCCAGTTGAATCCCGTGCCTGAAAATCTGTGGTCTATCAGCTCTGAATTTGGATTCAAACTCATGCCTAGAAGCAAGGCTTTCCCGTCGAAAAGGAGGACATATGTAGTTTTCTCCTTGTTCATGAGGAAGCAGTAGGCAAATGGATAATATCTCCCCATGATACATTCGTGAATAGTGTAGAGTTGTACAAACAGTTTGGGTACAGTTTTGAAAGTCCCATCGATGAATAATCTTGGACTTAAACACATATATCTCAAACCCTCTTCTGTGCAGAAAACCTAAAATATGTTTAAGTGAGAGTTTATTATTGTTTTAATTTACATATTGTAAGACTCAATAGAAAAAAATGCAATACCAATAATCTATTTGAATCTTTTGTGTCATCAATCATTAAAAAGCCTCTTCCATTTCTGGTTTGATTCCACCTGCCCTCAATAACGATTTCAAACACAGATTGTAGCAGATTTGGTCTTTCTTTCATTCCGGAGGGATTGTCAAATGTTGGCAATACTGCTGCAGTTTCTGAATCAGAAACTGCAGTACACATAGCTTGCCTAAAAAATAAAAGTATTTTACTTAGAAACACTTATTTATTTTTCAAAATATAGATAAAAATTATGAGGTAAACAAACATATAAAAATAATATTTATGCTTATTTTTTTTAAACAAAAATATTGAAAATTGGTTCCCGTGATAAAATACATTTACTTAAAATAACTTTTAAAAACATAATTCTTTTTAAATCTTATAGTTTAAGTACATTTGTATTTTTAATTTGTAGCTTGAAATAATAGATAGAAGTGATTTCCTTGCAATTAGTTTAATAAGTTTGTGAAATGAGCTATCAGGGTTAGCAAAAATGGTTCTTTTTATTTGAAAAAAAAATCTAATTAAATAATATATGTGAAGCACTGAATAATTATCGCTAATGAGAATAAAGTAATTAAAAGCAAAAATGGTTTAAATCACGATATAAATTTCTGAATACATGATAAAAAGTAGGAAAAATAAACTTACCTATAAAGTTGTTGTAGAGGCTGGACTGGATTTTCCTTTACATTATTTTTTAAGTCGTTGACAAAAGATAATTTTTTTTATCCTTGATGTGTCTGGGGGGTGCATATGTGTATTAAGGACACCCTCGTATTGCTCATTTCGGGAAAGCCTTGCTCTACACCAGTTTTCTTTTCTGATACAAGACCTAGCTGTCTTGTTCTACAATTCTCCATGAAAATAATGGAGGTACTTTTTATGTTCCAGGATTTTTTTTCTCCAAATTTTGAATTATGAAGAAATATCTCGATCTTGATTGCTAAAAATACTATATTGACAACACAAGTAGGTATAATCTTTAGGGGTTGCTAAAGAGATGTTTCATTCGCCAAATGTTTGGTGATGGACATTTGTTAAAATTGAAGAGTCCCCACTTCAAAGATCTATTCATAACAATACTTTGACACATTGATGGATCATATCTATTGTTACCCCCTCTACCCCACCTTCAGGTTGGAAAATCCTAGGATAAACAGGGTTGTCCCCGACTCCGGTTACAAAAAATTTAACTATGAAACTGGGATGGTGAGCAGACCATTGATTGTCATTTAGGAATATTTTCTTTCTTTCCAAAACATTAATAGTAGTTTCAATAGCAGAAGCTTTATGATTATACATTGTAGAAATGAGCTTTGAAACTCTTCAGAAACTAATTTTTGAACTACCACGTATGCGTGCCAGATTGTATCAAAAATTTTATGCTTAGGGTATAGTGGGAATTACCTCTAACAACCTCTGTCTAACTCCAAACAACCTCTGTCTAATGTTTGAATGTAAGAGTTTTCAGCATTATCTGTAACATTAAATTTCTCTTCGATATCTGTGAATATGATAGATTTCTCACAAGATGAACAATTTTTACGTTTTAAATAACAATAGCAGCAAAAACTAGCTATATAAGTAAGCACAGGCAAAATACAATCTAATGGCATTAAATCATCTTCTTAAATTTCTTTACCAAACTTTAATATTTCATTTTCTACCTCATTTTCTGCATTATCAGTTTCTACCAAATTGATATTTATTTCACCAAAAGAAGATGATTTAATTTTTAACGGGCCAAAAGATTGTAATCTCAATTTGCTTTCAGTTTCCAAAAAACTTGTCTTATTGAAATATTATATTGCCACCCGAAATTTTCCAAAACACGTTCAATAGCATCAGTTTGTATTTTCCCCTTGAGAAAGTATCTGAAATTTAAATTTTCAAAACAATATTTTGATAACAGCTGTAGTAGTATGAAACAAAGCAGTAAATGTCTCTTTAGATAAAAATCTTGAAGAATGATTTGCTGTTTTCCATGCATTTAACCAATTAAGAAAGGTTTTGAGGAAAATAATTCTTTCATCATTACCAATATTTGATATTAATTCAGAAAATGTATCTCTTTGATGAACACCTTTATTTGGATTTTTTACGTTCATTATTTTCCACCAATTTAAAATAATTTGTATATTATCGCCTGTGTCTGAACAACTAAGGTCATTAGTTTGCTCACAAAGAGTTCTTAAACCTGAAATGACATGATCGTTAAATATTTGTGAAACATGTTTCACATTCTGTCTTTAACCTTAACGGTGATTCCATACTCAAATTTAATCAACATAATTTAATCGCATTAAAAATATACATTCTTTCAAAGAATGTATATTTATAGGAGTTTTAAAAGAGGCTGTTTTCGTTTCAGAAAAATCTAAAACGTCTAAAAAAATACATTTTTTGACCATTTTTTTTTTGCTTAGGCCAATTATTTCTTTAACATTTAAAAAGGTGTACAGGATCAAATAAAAAGAATAATGATCCTTGTGGATCTGCTGGGTGGGCATAAACAAAACTTAGATGAGGTAGAAAAATATGACATTGCTTTACCATTCAAAGAATTATTATCCGAAGTTACACATAACTTTGCAACATAAAAACATTAGCAGAATTAGCTGCTTTATCATTGTTGATAGATTTTCCAACAATATTACCAGCTTTGTAATCATAATTTTGTTTTAAATGAATCTCATCCATCATTAAGGAAACAATTGTTTGGTGTTCAACTAAACATTTAATTTTTTGTTTAGCATAAAGCAAAAAATTTTCATCAAATTGTTTATCTTTAGGATTCATGCTAAATGATGAACAAAGTCGTTCTATAGTTGATGAATGAAGCAAAATTAAGTGGTTAGAATTTCTAATAACTGTAAAACATTGAGGTGAAATAGAATCAACTAAACTACAAAATATTAGTAAATTTTAACTATGACGCAATGTATTTTTGTCAGCAGTAATCAATGAAATTTCTTCAGATAAAAACTCAATGACTGAATTTTAATCTGCGAGCAATAGAGGTTTTAACTTAGTAAGTAAAATTTTTACTGAATCAATAATATCTTTAGAGCTAAAATATAGTTTGTATTTTTAAATACATCCAAAATTTGTAGCGAATCATTTATTGAGGTTAAAGTATAGGGCATAGAAAAATCACATTAACTTTACATTTTTAAAAAAACAATCCACTGTTAATTTTTCATTGACTATGACATACTTTATAATGTTAGGTTGAGGTTCAAAACAGAAAGAAAAGAAACACGTTTTTGGAAGAAAATCCAGGCATTTTTATGAACGCGAACTAAATTCAAACCTAAAGATATGTAAAGTTGTAAATTTTTATGGTAAGTGATGTAATTTTCCTTATTATTTAAATTTGGAACTAGTTTAGTGCAAGAAGTATATTTTACACCGTTTAACATCCCGGTTGCAAACGGTGATAGATGCTCAGCCGTAATACTCATCTTTTCAGGAGCCAAAGGGTAATCATTGTGAATATCATGCAAGTGAGGGGGGGGGTACTCTAAGTCTACTTCTAACACGTACCCATCTTCACTATTGTCCTTTAAATTGAAAATGTGATCAACTAAAGTATCAGAAGGTGTAACCCATTCAAAGTTACCGTATGGTAAATACTGGGACATTGCCCACCCATACAAATTATTTGTGTCCAAATATATTATATGTTTCGACTCCTCCTCCGCGTTATAATTTGGAATAAGGGCATGATTTGCTACAGAGTGACGGTGACTTATCATGGAAACACCTCCTCGAATACCACGTTCGATAAACAAGTGCATGTTAATGTCTGTGAATAATTCGAGAGGCTGTTTCGTCATTTTAAGAGAAGCCTGCCATGCTAAACCAGGTGATGTCATGACATGACCGCAATCCAACCCATAGTGTTGCCAGGCGTCTAAAATGTTGAAAGACATCAGCCAACTGTAGCACATCACATTGTACGTATAAATCATGATATTCCCCCAAAGAAGTTAAATTAAAAGATTTTCAAACCGTTTTGGCATGTTGATAGTCCTCATCAGATACACTTTCCCCAGTAAGAGAACTGTAAAATTCAGTTATAGGGGACAGCGTATCTTCCTCCAACGTATCAAAGGAGGACATATACTTGTATGGATATATACCCTTCCTTAGAAGTAGACTTAGAGAAGGATGATTAATATTTTCTTTTAAAATTATCGAATCTTAAATTTGGATACTAATTTTTCCAATGACGTATTCATAAATTGGAAACTGTCAACGAAATTTAAAGAAACTAATTTTGTTATAAAATTTGTCAATGCTGAAAGAAATATGTTTCCATATTGTTGGCCATTACATTAAAACTATGATTTTTAATTTCCCCCAAACTTTGATGAAAATGAGATGAGCATCGTAATGCTTTAAATTATGAAAAATTCCAAAGTTACGAGAACGATGAAGGGGTGCACGTCTAGCTCCTGTGAGATGGTCTTGATCTCGAACTCTGTCATCACCAAGGGGTTGATCACACTCTCCGCAATTCACGGCAGAACGAAAGGCCTCCTCGTCTTCTGGGGTGAAGCCCATGGGGACGGGACTATTGTTGTTAATTTAGTTGCCAACTCCTCCTTTTCCCTTAGTATGTTTTACAAAAAGTGGTCTGCAGAATCAGGTCCTACGATTACGTAAGCATAATCGCAGGGTGTATGAATTGATATTTTCTCAGTATATGAGACTAAAGGATTAGGTTGACAACTATCAATTTTCTCAATGAGAGACTCAAAATCTGCGTAAATTATATAGGGAATGGGATGCTGAAAATTAATATTATGAAAAGATACAATTTTATTTTTATCATCAGGCATTTTAATATTTTGAGGGGAATTATGTTTACAAAAAGTTAAGTGTTTTTTAAGGGTCTCTTCTACTGCAAATCGATGAAGACATCGATAGCAATAGAAGCTTTTAGGATTATGTTTAGTGGCATCACCCATCAGACGAGAGAAATTTCGAATGAGGCAATAATGATTTTGCGTTTCATTTGAAATAAAAATAAGTTGCAGCATTCAACATCTTCACGCTTGGAAATATACAGTGGAAATATTACCTCGTCATACCCAAAAACGTTAATTCGAATGTTATTGAGTGTCTCGATTTTAGGAATTTGGAATATGGGTACTGGCAAGCTACAATTGCCCAAGTTAACCATTATTTAGCATTCGAATCAAATATTAACTCGTGGATTTTGAGATTTATGAATATTCATTCGAAAAGCCAAAAGACACCATACGAGATATTTTTGATCTAAATTTTGAATATTTAACTGCTTTTTTACTTAAAATTTTAGTGGGAAATGGAATATAACTGCTTGCGCTTAACGGGCAATATTTATCACTGGATACTTCCATAAAATCAATAAATTTGAGCATCCAACCTGAACCATTGTTGCAAAATGTTTCAAAAGCACCATGAATTTCTAGAAAACCAGTTTTTATATATACCTCCAGACCATTTTCTAACAACTGGATGTATCAGTTGCTTCTAAAGCAGGGGGTTGCGTACTCAGGTATCCCCTCTGAGTTTTTTCTACTGCACAAGGTCTTTACCACTAGGTAGAATTTAATGTTCCCCTTTTCTCGAACTTCACCTCTCAGTTTTTCGTTCAGTTTCGGGCGCATCTCGTCGAAGAATAAATTGAAGTCAAACATGGAGTCTTCGCTAGGAGTTAAAAATGAGGATGAGAAAACCCCTAACGCCGGTGATGGAGAAACTCTTTTGGATGATGATTCCTTACTCAACTTCCTTTTAAAATGAAGCAACCTTGTGTGAGCAAGCAGTTCGGATTTATTGGAAAATTTCGAAGGACATTGATCACATTGGTGAACCTGTATGAAATTATACTTACATTCTTAGTTGTGCAAACTTTATTTTTCACATGCTGGTTCATGTTATATTTCCGCGAGAAGGACTTGTTACATTGAGGACAATTAAAATCCTTAATTTCTTCATGAAAATTTTACTGTGTTGTATATAATTGTACTTCCGGCTGAAAAATTTACAGCAGATAGGACAAACTTAAAATAAAACAAATTATGATTTATACACTAACGAAATTTTAATCAATATGATTGAAACTAAAATAGTTTTAGATTACATTAGTAATTAGTTTAAAGAAAATTTAATTTAAGATACTTTTTCACAAATAAGTTTATGCATTGAAGAAATGTTAACGAATGTGATTGAATAGTTTTAGAATACATTAGTTTAAGCGAATTTAATTTAGGATAATTTTTCACAAATAAGTTTATATGTGAAATAAGTTTTAACAAATGTGAATGAAACTTAAACAGTTTTAGAATACATTAGTTTTTAAGAATATGATTTAAGATACTTTTTCTCAAACAAGTTTTTGCATAAAATTAATTTTAAACGAATACATTTTAAACAAAACTTCAGAATACATTTAAATTAAATACTGTCAACTTACAAAATTTGAAGGTGAGACTTTTTTGCCACAGCGTTTTTCCTTTCGATGGATCCGCAATAGGTAATGATGGTCCTGTAGTAGACAATGATGGTTCAACAAAGGGTGATAAAGGTCCGGCAGTTGGCATCTCAGGCTGCAATAGCAGAGTAGATCTTTCCATCTGAGGTGACACTGTTTGCGTCGGTTCAAAGTTGAACTGGATCAGCCCACACTTGAGTCATTTCTACTGCATTGCAAATTTCATTCAACTCTTCGGCGGAAATACCAAAATCAATGAACTTAATAAAGTATATTTATAAAATCATCTCAAGAGTGAAGATTGTAATTGTAAAACATGCACAAAATAGATTTTTAAACATAACATAGTCTAAAATTAGTTTAGTCCGATATAATTGTCAAACGAGCTTAAGTTCTTTTAGGAAAATTAGACTAGTAGTATACTAATATTTTAACACAATAAGAAATTAGTTTAAGGAAACATTTGTAATTGGTAAATTTGTCAAATAGTCTTAAGTTAAGTAGTGGTCATCGCAAATTTTTCAGTCTCACAATCTCTAATTTTTAAATACCAAAAACTTGAACATAAATCAACTTTAGAATAATATTTTGCATTCGTTAAGTCATCAAGAACATCATCAATTCGAGGAATTGGTTCAGTATCTGATTTTGTTATAAAATTTAAACGTCTAAAATCTATTTCTTTTTCCCTCATCTTTTTTAGTTACCACCATTGTTGCAGGAGCTGAATAGGGACTATGTGAAGGTTTAATTGTATCATTTTCTAACAACTTTTAAATTTGTGTCTCAATCTCTAAATTATATTGAGGACCGCAACGATATGGACGTAAAGATATTGGTAATTCAGAAGTAAGAATAACCTTCTAAGGCTCTAATCTTATAAGTCCAACATCATGCCTATCCTCACTAAAAATATCATTATACTTTTGTCTTAATAAAGACAGTCTCTTATCTACTATTTCCTGTGGTGAGTTACAATCCACAGATTCAAGTTATTTAGAATGTTGGCTGATTGGTGATGAGCAAAGACTATCCTTAACTACACAGAGACACAAACATTTTGAATGAGTTACAATATTTTTTGAGCATTTGAGCTCATTTTCGCCTTGAACAACTATAGATTTATCAAAATCTATTTTAATATTAAATAAGTACATGTCGGGTAGTGATAGCAAGCAATAAGCCAAATTCGTATTAATGCTGTACATTTTAGTTTAATTTGTCAATTTACCGATACAAACATCGATTTCAATTAAGTCAAAATCGTGAATTGTGTTTGTTGCAATGGCACCTTATATTTTCTTCAATTTTTCTATATTTATTAATTTTGATGGAACAATTGATATTGTTCCTCCAATATCACAAAGTGCCGGAATTTCAATTTTTGAGCCATCAGTTGCCGACATAATCATATCACAAAAATATAAAGAATTTAAGTGTCATTGTTTATTAACACCATTTTCAAAATTTTTGTCACATTTGTTTTGAGAGGGATTATCATTAACATTTTCATTCTTTTTGTCATATTTGTTCCTGGAAGATTTATCAGAAACAGTTCCGTGGTGAATTTTTTCAGTTGGTTTTTTTTATTTCATTACTATTATACTTAGAATAATTACTATACTGATTGAAACCAGCTCTATATGGGTGATTATAATTTCTTCCCATATAATGCTGTTGATCAGTCTGAAGTCGGAACTGTCCGGGGCCACTCTGATAATTATTTGAAAAATTTCTTTTTACTTGTGGTGCATTATTTGCAGCGCGTCTCTGCAAAGTAGGAGAAAATTGTTTTGGTTTTGTTCATGTCTGTTTATTAATACCGATTCTTAAAGATTCAAATTCATCTAGTTTTTCAGCTAAACTCAAAGAACTATTCATAAAATTCCATGTATCAAGAATATGTTGCTTTACTTCATTTGGTACTCTAGCTTTTATTTGGTTAGCAATAATTAGTTCCTTTAATTCTTCAAATGATTCTATCTTAAGCTCATCATTAAAGTATGCAGATATTTCATTGCAAAAATCGCGCCAAGAATCTTGAGATTTTTTGAGTTTTAAAGAATTTAAATTTTAATTGCTCTGGATTAAGTTTATACCTTTTTAATAATAAGGTATTAATATGTCAATAATCATGAGCCAATTCACCCCGTTCCCGTGTAACTTGGTTAACAATATCATGGGGTAGTATATTCAATAAATATATAACATATTCAGTTTCGGGAATATTAGCTAATTTGGCCTTAGTTTCGAAATACAAAAATATCTCATCTTTATTGGGATCAAACGGTTGTGACAATTTCATTAAAGAAATGTTTGTTAGATGAATTTACACTTGAACATTTTTCTTCATCATTACCTTGAAAACTTAATCTATAGAGTTCAAGTTCTTCAATTTTAGTTTTTAAAATTTGTAGTTCTTGCATTTCTTTCTTTTCTTCTAACATACGACTTATAATTTCTTTGGTTAACCTCTCATTGTAATTCTCATCTGATGTTATTTTTTTCTTGATTTCGGAAACTGGTTTGGTATCACTTACTAATATCCCTAACTCATCTGTCAAAACAATTTAATCAGATTTTACTAGTTTACCTAAATAGGATATATCTTTGTCATTATTTTCTAGACTTAAAACCTTTTCTCTTAAAAGTTGTAATTCTGATTTTTCCCGTTCTTCTTCTAAAATTCTATTAACTATTTCTTTAGTCATATTCGTCATAATTTTCTTGCGTAAAAATTTTATTTCTTATCTCTGTAACTGTGTTATTTTCATTTACATCTAATTCTTTCGCTAAATTTACCAGTTCCGATTTAACTAGTTTCCCGAGATATGACATTTTTCATAACATTAATTATCAATAACTTAAAAATAAGATACTTATTTTATCAATAAGAAAAATCAAAATCAATTGAAAAGAAAAATCAAAGTATTACATTGGCTGCTCTAAATATGCCGCCCAGACCATAGCCTTTTTGATACGACACACCTCAATAATAAGGTAAACCATTTCCCGTTTGGGAAGCATAATGGTCTTCCAACTTTTTGGAGCAGCAAACATTAGGTACTTTCATATTGACAGCTAATCTTGAAATGAAACATTTTTGTAAAAACACTCAATATTTATAGTATTTGTCGCATTCAGAAACGCAGTACTGCCATCACTTTACTTCTTTCAAACGGAACAAAATCACATGAATTCAGTCTGAGTTCAATATGAATTGTTTGAAATGAATGTCTCGTTAAGGGTAAGTAAGGTCTATCATAATACTGACTGCTTGTTTCACCATCATGTCCTATTCGATCGATCCGCAATAAAGGAGCTTGTGTATCTCCGACAATTTGGAGTGAAGAAAGATCTGTGTACACATAGAAAACTGAAAAATTAGACCACACAGCCACAAATTCGCTTACCTGGTTACCCGTAATGATTGTATCACGTTGGAACACTAACAATTCGCCTAACTTCTCTAAATGAAGGCTGCTACCTTGAACAGCATTTATTTTAACTCGTTTTGTAGCTTTGCTGTTATTTATTGTAAACCGACTTTGATTTTTAGGTAAAGCAAGTTGTATAGCTGATACAATATCGAACATTGATTCATAACACCCCCCATCAATCGTTTGCTTAACAGTCGATGCGATATTACCATTGCTAATCGTGTATCGAAATAATTATTAGTTTCATTAACGTTCAGCCAAGAATGCGGACATATGATTTCAGATAGGCCTACTTTCCATTAACCTCTTTAATCCACTGGCATAGGTAATTGAGTTTTGAAACGAGAGATTTTGTTATCAGAAAAGAATCGCGTTGAGCTATCAGAAGGTGCCATCATACGATACGCAGATGTCAGGAATATCTTGTGTATCAGTAGCATCCACATAATAATGTCGCCTAATTTTGTTATGAGAAGCTTTCAGTATTTCAAATTTAGCCTCTTTGTTACATAACACTAAATTATACAAACATTTAGAAAATGTTTTACTGTCAGTGCAAGAAAATATTTCTAGTGATGCATATCCCTTGCCAATTTACAAAAAAGATTGTACTACTTTGTTGTTGATACTGAAACTTCTGCTGGTTGATTCTCGAGCACTGGAAAATGATGGTCCATATTAAAATGGCATGTTTTGCAAAATAGCTTGATTTGTGAAAGCAAACCGTAGGCAAACATCCAGAGTTTTATTCTCACACTGTCTGCATGGCATTTCTGGTAAGAGAGAACTCCACATCCATAACTGTATATGCAGGTTGATTAGAATCAATCAAACTACAATTACTGGCAATTTCCGGTGAAATTTCGGAAGTCCCAACTTCTGAAGATTTATTTAATGATTTTTTATAGTGTGCTAGTCCAGCAGCACGTTTCATTGATGGTCGGCCCTTCGGCTTTCTGCACTTAGAACTGATGACGTGCATAATAACAAGACACATAAATTAAAAATGACAACAAAATATTTTAGAACTTAAGTTGTTTTATTTGCAAAAATCATTTTTAGCAGCAGTAAATAAAGCATCTAATTTAAATTCTTTTAAAAAAGCTTCACCCAAAAAGACTTTAAGGGGTTGTCGAAACAGCCTTCGTTCACTCACTTCATTATTAAAATCCAGAGCAATATTCTTCACATGTAAGTCCAAGCAAGATTCATTGAAATCGTGAACACTGCACAAAACCTGGTCAAAGAAGTCAGCAGACCTGTCTACTGACTTAAGACCTTTCTTCAGTCCAATGCATTTATACAACACAATTTTCAGGCAATCTTTCATAACAGGACCCGCTTCGTTGATGTCAGAATTATTTGGCACTTCTGGACACTGTTGTTGGGTATATTCGTGAAAAATGTTCAAAAAGTCCACGGACCAGTATTTTAAATTAATATAGCCGAATGTCACACTATCTCGACACTTCTGTAGTTCTCTCCACTGTTTGAAACTGATTTCCGTCTGATGCTTATATACGCGGCCACTTCTGGAGGTATATTCGTCCAGTAGTAGTTACTTTCCCTCGTTATTCATCAGCACATAAAATTTTTCATGGGGATTAGCTGGAGGGATCTCTACCAAAGCCATGTTGGTGTCTGCAAAGCCGAAGATACATATCGGTGGACCATGGCAGAAGCAAGCATTATATTGTTCAGACTGTAGAGTTATACCATATGTCGAAGGGTAATAGGAATCTGCATATCTGTTGAATCGACGTATATGAATGGCTGCTTTACCGTTGTGCGTGCTGGCCAAAAGGAATTATTCCTCACCAATTGGATAGTAATACTCTGGAAAGTTTCCCTCCTGGAACAAACCTTTCCTCTTTGGTTCATCCTAATAGAATAAAAAGAAACATTTTTTTAGTCACCAAGAATAATAACGCTTTAAATGAGTAACTAATATTAACAGAATTTAATTATGTGTTAAAGTTAATTTAATGAACAACATCTTTTAATTCAAATATTATTAAAGATTTTTTAAAGTAAACTAAGTTTAGTCACATGCTCTCCTTAAAAACGAATTAGTACTAGAAGTTAAATTAAAACAATTCTATTAACAATAAATTTAAAAGCATAGTAAATTACAAAGAAATGATTACTACTTACTTGAGTTTCAGCATGTTTTCTCTTCATTATTCAGTCCATAACGACCGGGTGAATCAAAAACTTTCAAAACTTAATCGAGATACAACAGAAGAACAAGTGAAATACTAATATAAGAGGGGGGGGGGAATTAAGTCACTCTATCTGTCTAAAATATTAAACTGTATAAATTATTACACTATCTAAAATATTAAACTGTCACATGCTAAACTATTTACCAATGCAAATGAAAGGAACTGAATTCAACAGACGTCATAGACCAAAATCTAGCATGTTTTATCATATCAGAATGACTCGCTACACTCTGCAATCAGTAGATGTTATCACACGGAACGCGTCAAACATTAACACACGCGTGCATGGTCAGTACTGTTTCCACCCTGAGAAAGTTATAATAGCATTAAGAAGGGCAGAAATAATTATTTAGTAATTGATAAGTGGAAACATGTCGATGAAACTAAAAGATATCAATATCAAACAGTTTTAATTTATGCATGTACTTAGAATACAAAGGTTTAACTTATTTACACATGTCTTACCAAGCATTTGTAGGTCAGTGGTTAAGATATCCAACTACTGACCCACGAATGCTTTTTGACTGGCTTGAGTTCGATCCTGAGCCTTATATTTATATTAAATAATTAAATAAATTTAAAGTTATTTTATTCTTAACATTCCCATATAGATGGCACCACTATAATATAAACATTTTCATGACTTCATAATGTACGATTTCTCCCTAATAACAAAGCTAGTAAGTATTGTCACCCTAAACAAGTGAAATAATATTAATTAGTGTTGGCACCATACAGAAATAATACATAGAAACCTTTTAAAAAACAATAATAAAAAAATGAAATTAATAGTAGAGCAGAAATAAGCTAAAGGGGAGAAATAAGCAGTCCATTACGTATTTCATATGATAACTAAAAACTGTTGTCGCCCTCAAAAACTAATAAATGAAAATATCATTTAAAAAACTAAATTAAAAAAAGAAACCGAAACTAAAACCCAGCAGGGCAGAAATAAACTGATTTCCAGTTTCCGACACTTACCCGGACAGAAATTAGCAATCCTTGACGTTCTGTTGTGATGTCACTTCCGTCCCTTAAATCTCGCGGTCTACTACTCACTCAACTCACCACTATCTCTTTTCCACGGATGTTCAAACTCATACCTACCATTTTTGATACATACTCTTTCTTTAAACATTTCATAATTTATATCCTCCTCACTACTTATACCCTTATCTTTGATACCAATAGATTCCAACTCCCAAAAACTCTTTTATGTAGTATTTAAATCACTATCTCGTATTCACCCACAATGAATTTTGTTATCCCTCATCTCATTGACATTTCCGTTAGCCACATATCCGAACACTGTATTTTGCAAAAGTTTTATAAATGATTATAATCAATTATATAAATAATAATAGTTAATTATAAATATAAGACAAATATTAAATTGAAAAAACTAAATAAATACAACTTTATGAAGCATTTATATACAGTAATTACCTAAAAATCTTTTTGTGTGTGATATATTTTAAAACATGGAATTGCTCATAATGGGGCATTACCAAAGCCTCCTAGAGTAGGGGAACAAGCCGTAATCATCTCACTGTGACGTCAACAGCCGGGTCCCTTCCTTCCGTAAGAATAGAGTCGATTTATGAGTTTTTTCATTTTGTTAAATCGCGGTGAGTGATTGCTGATTTGAGAAGGCATTTTTTTAAAGTATTTAACATATTTTTAGCAAGGCAAAATATGAAACATTTTTTAAGGGATGATTGAAAATGTGCTTACTTTTATTTACAAATAGTTTTATTATTGTTATTTTCAACGATTTTGTTATTTTGATTTGCTACAATTTTAATAAAATTATCAGATGCTACTGAAATGAATTTATAAAATAATGTTAAGAAACAGTGTTTCAGTTATCAAAAAAATTTAATTCAACATTAGCAGAGAATTAAATCTCGGTGGGTGATTGTTGATTTGAGGAGGTATTTTTTCAAAGAATTTATCATATTTTTAGAAAGACAAAATAAGAAACATTTTTTTAAGGGATGATTGAAAATGTGCTTACTTTTATTTACAAATAGTTTTATTATTATTTTCAATGATTTCGTCATTTTAATTTGATACAATTTTAATAAAATTATCAGCTGAAACGAATTTATAAAATAATGTTAAGAAACAGTGTTTCAATTATCAAGAAAATTTAATTCAGCATTTAGCAGATATACCACTTCAATTCATAAAAATCAAATTTCTTTGTTATTATAAGCATAATAATGCATTACTTTAATTAAAAAAATTGCTTACAACACATAATTTTATCATATGTTATACATAAATTTGATATATTACACATAATTATATCAAAAATATTTTTGCTTTTGAAATTTATTTGTTAAAATATTTCAATCTAATCTACTAATAATGTAAACATAAGCAATCCCAAAATCACCACTCAATCACCAATTGTACCCAAAAATCATTAATTAAAGACTTCAAAAAAGAGCACTACATTTCAGTCTCAGTAAAGTGTTTATTGTCATTAAATAAAAAATCCTTTACTAAAATTGTATATATCTTAAAAACATTGTTTTATCCAAAATTATAACAATAAAATTTTAATAAGGTATCCTAAAATAATTTTAAAAAATAGACAATAAAATCATCACATAAAACAAGTAAAGAAATAATGCTTTTTTTTTATTACAAGCAAAAATTATATTTTATTTAAAGTAAAAAATTAATAGCACATCAAAGCCTCCACTAAAAATGCTTTCAGTTTTGTTTAGAATTATACAATAAAATTTCAATAAGGCAGATTTTATTAATTTAAAATACATAGACAAAAATTTATAATTTGTTTAGTTTGCAGTTATTGTGTGGATTTTTAAAATTCACGCTATTTTTGAGTTCACCAGCAATTGATATTTATATTTAACTTTTGAAGGCAAAAATCATTTTAATGCTTAAAAATAAATACCTAATGCACTTATGTAAAAAGTGAATACATAGACTAAATTTGGAGGTGAAACTCAACAACGAAGAAAATATTTACCAAGGACCACCATAGTGCAAATTTGAGTTGTAAAAGTTTTCATTAATACAATAGATACTCAGCATTTACTGAAGTTTGAAAATTTATATCTAAATCGCATTATCTTATTATCTTGAAGTGAAGAATATATGTTTTTAAAACTTTTTCGTTAATTTTTAAAATTTTCCAACACCAAGTTTTGAACAATTTTAAAACTCTGTAACATAGTAACTGTACTTAGCAATGCCAGAATCTTTAAACATTTATATTTAAATTTTCACAAATCATAGAACTATGTTTTAACAACTTTTTCCTTACCTTCAAAGCTGTTAAGTGTAAAACTTCCAATGGACTGGCTTATTTTAAAAGCAAGTTTTATATACATATACTTTACATATGTAGATATATACATATGTAGATATATATAAAGTTGTTTCAACACTGTTTTTAAAGAAATTATCACTTAATAAAAAATATCTATAAATACACAAATACTTATTTATATATATACACACACTGTTAGGATTGACATATTTTAGAAAAGCATCAATTCTTCAAAACTTTGTAAAGTTTGTTACCTTGTAAGAAAAATATTAGTTAAAAATAAAATATTTGGCTTAAAATTACAAACGAAGGTGCAAATGATAGACAGTGAACCTACTTATGATATTGTTTTAAAATATATTGCTCGGTCATTCTTTTAACGCATTTCAGAGAAAAGTTATTTAATAATAAGTTAAGGTAACAGATCCAACATTTTGACTTAAATGCTAATCACTAGCAAAGGTTAATTTCGACTTTATTTTTGAAAATCACTCACAGATCTATCAATTGCAATTCATATAAATATCTATTGGAAGTAAATTTTTATAGGTTGATCAACTAAAATTTAATGAATATTTTTATATAATGTAATCACCATAAAATTTTATGTAATTGTGATTAAAATATAATTATAACATGAATATAAGAATCAACTAAAGAATCTTAATTCTTAGTATGCCTGCAGATACTTTTAAATTTAATTCTACCAGAAAGTTTTCACAATTGCAAAGAAAAGCAAATCTTAAACATTTTAAAATTACAAAAAAGCATAAATCTTAAAATTAAATACCTACGGGTTTAAAGCTATTAGTTATCTGTCTGTAACTTTGCTTTTATCTTTTGATGCATTAAAATTTGCATTTCTAATATTATCATTACGAATTTTAGCACAATTATTAAGCAAAATATTACTTATTATATTTATACATGAATAGATTAAAGATTTTTCAGTTTTACTACAGTTACAAATTGTATTATCCAAATTATTGCCTTCATCAGCCAGTTTTTCTTTGGAAAGTTCACAAATAAATTGTCATTGGTTTTTTAAGCGTAGAAATAAATATTTCTTCAAACCCAGAAGAAATACAAGTTTGAAAAATTTTCAAAATTGTCATGCACACATTTAGCAGAAAATCATTGGGCCAAAGTCATCCACCACGATCCAGAGCGGATAAATACTTCCTTGCTTCAACAGCAATGTCGCAGTTGAGTGTCTCCTCAATCTTAAGATGGCTTTTACAAACATTACAATCACCGGCTGCAATTTTAGCCACATAACCTGCAATATAAATCAAGACTTTCAAATTGTCCTTCGAGACATCGTGTAAATCACAGGTTAACAAAATATCAAAAAAAAACTCTTGGTTCAAAATTTTCACCGTCATTCACCTTACAAGAGTCTAAAAATTCTTTAATTTTAAAATTGCCTTCTTTGGCAGATTTTAATTGCATTAAACTCAGAAGTTTAAGCTTTCTTTCTGATTCAAGTACTTGCGTCACAGATACGTGATAGTAACCTCCGCACATCGTACGGTATTGGCCAAACCTAGCCTCTAAATCATCAGTTTGAAATTTACCGAGGAGAATGTAGGTTGGTGGAGGGACAACGTTTCTGAACAAATAGGCACATAATGCCAGCATGGTTTTAGTAGTATGTTCAAGGCAACAAAAGTCTCTTTGGATAGTTTTCCGCTCCTTGAATTAGGTTTTACGAAGGAGGGGCTAGGGAGTGTATCCCATTCCTCCAGCCACTGGATAAATTTTTCTAAATAGTCGACATTAGGCGAATTCAAACTGCTTATCGGGTCAGAATACATATCCCGCTTATGTTTGCCTTTGAAAGGCGTTTTTACATTAACAATTCTCCACCATTTTGATATAATGTTAATGAAAAGTAAAGTGCCAATTACATCCTTCCCAAGCGAACTTCTCATAGTATCTAGAGCAGCAATGTTCTTTTCATCAAACAGTTTCAAAGCCAATGAAACATTTTGCCGCTCTAATCGATTAGGATATAGTGATTTTTGTGTAAGACTTGGAGCCAACTTTATTATGCTATTTGATTCCTCTTTGTACAAGGCCTTTAAATGAGTTATACTGGCATAAAGTTGATTTACCAAGGAAATATCAGGGGACAGTTTCAATTCAAGAATCAAACTTTTCATTGGGCGAATGTAAAAGGTTTGATTTGTTATATTATTGTTAAGCCAATTATTATGTATACTTTTCAAAAGATGTACAGTATCAAAAAGCAAGAATATTTGTTCACCTGGAGATACTGGATTTTCAATGCTGGGCTTTAGAATTCTACCACACAACTTTTCATAGGTTTTGCGATTTACACGATTGTTATCAGCTATTACACATAGAACAGTATAGCCAGCATTTTTAAGTACTTTTAAAACATCCATTAAGGTGACACAGGGCTTTCAAAATCGAAGATTTTGCACAAAATATAGTTTTTTTTTGATTTTTGCATATTTAAATAGTAAAAGTTAGCCTGATTATATTGCAAAAAAAATTTTTTGAATCGGTTAAAAATTTATGAAGTTATGATGATTTTTGTTAAGCCACGCCCTTTTTTTCGTCTACCAAAATAACTGTCAAATTTAGTTTCGTTTTCAGTTAGCTTTAGTTTTTGATTGTCTTACCAATTGTTTTAGTTTTTTTTTTTTTTTCTATTTCGAAAATTATCAAACTTTATTTCTATTTGAATTTGTTGGCAACGTTAATAGATACTGTAACTGTGATTGTCTCAAATGTTTTGTTTGTTTACGAACTATCATAGCGAATGTTTATGCATCGATTTCTTTCATAGTTATTTTAATTTCCATCACCGTTTGATATTTTATTTTTTGTTTTGTTACGTTATTAAATTGCCCTCTTGTTTTACTCTATTACGTTTTATTGTTTTTTAAATTTGTTACATAGTTTCTTAGCCATGAACAGCACATGTTCTCGATGGCATAAGCTGAAAGGTCGTTCTTCTAAACGGAAGAAAACTCTAGCTAACAATTTCAAAAAACGTTGTAATGCTGAAGTAATTACTTCTCCTGATTTAGATATTGATAATGTGGTTCTCTCGCAACCAGATGAGACTGCTTCGACCAATACACAGTATAAACTGATTGATTTGGGATCACTGAACAACCTTCTCAAAACTGTTGCGTGCTCTGAATGCAAATCCCAAACATTGGAAATAAATTCAGGATCTGCTTTTGGATATTCTTCAAAACTCCAACTGTCATGTGCATCTTGTGGAAATATTGCAGGTTCTTCCTTTACCAGTCAGCGTTCTCATAATAGCCGTCGCTTTGACATAAACAGCAAAATTGTTTCAGCTTTCATTGGAATGGGCAAAGGACACGCAGCCTTAGAAACTTTTTCAATGGTGTTGGGAATGCCAACAATGGACTGCAAAACATATCGACAGTGTTTGAACTCATTGGTTAGTTTTAAATCCCAATTCAAACTTGACATTTTGAAAACGTCACGTGAAGCTGTGAGAATTGAACGTGAAGTCAATTGAAGTTGTGACAGGTTTGGTAGTAGATTTTGAAATATTATCCAAATACTGTCACGAATGTACCACAACAGCAATTGACCTTGGGAAAGATACCGCAGACTTTCAAATTTGGTATGATTCGCACAAATCTGATTGTGAAAAAAATTTCAATGGCACTTCAAACAGTATGGAAATGCACGCTGCTTTATTATTATGGAAACGCTCAATAACCTCAGGTAAATTTAGATATGCAAGTGTTCTATCTGATGGGGACACTAAAACTTTTGAAGCGGTGAATGCTGCATGTGTTTATGGTAAGGATTTTAAAATCGAGAAGGAAGAATGCCTGAATCATGTAGCGAAAAGAGTTGGCACTGGACTTCGAAACAAAGTGAAGGAGTGGCGGACAAAGGGACTAACTCTTGGTGGTAGAAAGGCGGGTAGCCTGA
Organism: Parasteatoda tepidariorum; assembly: GCF_982258835.1. Lineage (NCBI taxonomy): Eukaryota > Metazoa > Arthropoda > Arachnida > Araneae > Theridiidae > Parasteatoda > Parasteatoda tepidariorum. Next base: position 60,656,926 of record NC_141764.1, read on the forward strand.
AGGAAGAAACAATTTCTAAGCTTCAAGGCTTTTATCGTAAAGCTATCCAAGTCAATGCTCCCGATGTCGACAAAATGAAAACAGCAATATATATGCAACAATTTTTCATTGCATGTCAACTGACGACAAACCACGCCACAATAAATGTCCTCCTGGTGCAGAGTCCTGGTGCTTCTTTCAAAGAGCCTTAGCTACAGGCAGCACTCCAAAGAAGCATTCTTTGATGAAAACAAAATTATCCGAAGAAGTTGTCGAAAAAATATTGCCCATTTATCAACGTTTGGCTTCAACGGAACTTCTTCAGCGTTGCACCAAGGGAAATACTCAAAATGCAAATGAATGTTTGCATAGCTGCATATGGTCAAAATGCCCTAAGGAAATATTTATTTCTAAAAAACGATTAGATATCGCAGTCACTTCTGCTATAAGTGAATTTAATCTTGGATATGCTAAATCACTCGAGTTCGTTTCTTGTGATTCACTAATGAATGATTGCTCATTGACAATTGCACAGAAAAAAGACAACAGGCGAGCTTCTCAAAAGAGAGTGCGGCAGTCAGAGGAATTTGTCCAAAAACGAATTCGTAAAAAATATAAAAAGTCTTTTGAAGAAAAAAAAAACAGAAAAAGGAAGGTGTTACTTACCATGCTGGAGGGTTTTGAAGAATTATATATTTCCTTTATTTGTTCTTGCAATTGTTATAAAAAGTACATTTTATTTTTTGTTCCATAGCAGCAAACATTCTCTTTATAATACTTTTATTTGAAATTGGTGCCATTATTATTCTCTCTCTATTTGGTCGAACTGATCAGGTTTATAAAAATTTACTGAAATTTTTCTTGATAATATTTTTACTGTAATTTTGTATTTCTCTTATTTACAATATATTTTTTAAATAAATTTTTCACATTTTTAAGTACAAATATTGATTAGTAAATAGATTGATATAAATGACAAAATGGAAAATTTGAAAGTTTTGAAAAGAACTCTAACTTCGATATTATTGTGTTCGTTTTATTTAATTAAAATATAAAACTAATGAATAAATATCTCGTTCAATTGTCAAAGAAGTATATTTTTTTTAGTATATTTAAAAGTTTGGGTTAAAAATATCGGTAATAAATTATTTCAGTTGCAAAAAAAATTGAAATTTTGATAAAATCCCGATCTTGAAATTTAATATTTTTCTGTTAAAATTGTGTCTATTTTCCAACAATTGAACATTTTTATGTAGTAAATGTACTTAAAATGTATTATATTGTCATATTTTATAAATATTAATAAAATTTAATGCCATTATACTGATTTACTATTAGTAAGTTAAAAATTGTCTTTTTCTCAGAACATCATTTTTAAGCACGATCATACTTTTCAATTTGTTCCACGCGTAAAATTTTTAATCGGATTTTTCTGAAATTTGCTCAATATCTTTGCATGGATATATAAAGAATTTTGTTGGGAGCAGTTTTTTTAATTATTTAAATTGTTATTGTTCACTTGTGATTTTTGTGTTGCGAAATATGATATTTTTTGCCAAAAACAGATATATTATAGATTTTTTTTAATTTTTAAAAATTTTAATGCAAAATTCAAATAATTATTCCCAACAATTTTCTGAAAATGGTCTAGAGAGTAAATTAAAACTATAGTTTAGTTAATTATTTCAAATTTGAGGCGCGTGGAATAGTTTAAAAAGTTAAAATTTTTAATAATTTAAAATTTTATAACTTTTTAAATTTTAACAGTAGAAATATGAAATTTAATATATGATTTTCGCATTAAAAAACAGAACATCTCTGAAAAATTCAACACTTTTGGACAAAAAATAAAAAAGTTAAAAATAATAGCCCTGTGTCACCTTAAGGCATCAAAAAGCTGGTCTGCATTTCGATTTTTGATGGGATACAAACCAACAACATCTTTATTTTTTGTAAATACAGAGGAAATTAGAAATGCTTGGAGAGTTGATGCTTCGGCATTATCTACATTGGTGGCCAATCCATCAATTTTCCCGCCTTCATAAGTAGCACCAGGTATAACATAAATTTCATCCATCATTAAAATTACAATTTTTTCCCTATCAGAAAGCAGCAAACATTTTTGTTCTAAATATTTGATATGAGAATTTTGAACTCCACTTTCCAATGGACCAAGGTTCTGTATTAAAGTCTTTAGATAATGAGGATGAGGTAAAACAAGTTTTGAACTATTACGCACAACCTTATATGCCGCAGGATGACTAAAATAAAATTGAGCAGCCCATAAAAGAATATGTGGCTGATAACGAGGGGAGGACTTCAAACATAAATCCAGTTGATCTCGAAGGAATAGAAGAGTTTCTTTATTAGAGGCATCTTCACACTCTTCTAATACTTCAGTAAATGCTTTCAGTATACTATGTAGTTTTATGTCTACATTGAGTTCATTCTCTAAGCCATTCAGAAAGCTAATCAAGGAATCATACTTGGACCACAAATCACATTTCAACTCAGAACCGAGAAGCCAATTTAGCTTAGATTTTGGTAGAGGTAAGTTGTTTTTCCAAACTGCAACCACAAAATTAGAAGAGATCTTCAGAGATACACTGAAACTAGGGGCTTCAGACAAGTCGACTTTTCCTTGAAAAATTTCACAATCTGGAATTAGCATCCAGTCCTGTGGCACTTTATCTCTTATTTTGTTCTTGAATTCGTTGAAATCAACTATCTTATCCTGCAAGCACCCTTCTTCAAGTTTTTTCTCATCCTGTTGAAGTAGTTCATTTTGTCTCTCCTCAGGAGTTTTCCGCTTTACAGGCAATTTTGTTGATAAGTAAGATGGCTGACCTTCAAAAACAGTAGGATATGCCTCTTTTGTTAAAATGGGACTTTTACGAGGAATAACAAGCAATGTTCCATCATCTCTCGTAGCTTCATGATTTCTTATAATAAATCTCTCTTCAAATTACTTGATACAAACAACTGAAGAATTTGTCGCTTTGAAATCAGCACGATGTATTTGTTTTTCCCATTGTAATCTTCGCTCTTCATCCTTTGAAAAACTAAAAACATTTGTATAGCATTCACCCTTGTAATTGGAACGACAACCTGGCACACTGCAACGCCTTGGCATCCTAAAAAAAAAATTAAAAAACTTTTATAACAAACAAAAACTATAATTTATTAAACAGTAACAGTATTTATATTTTAAATATATAAGAATATCAATTTGAGCCATCATAGAAAACTTTAGTAAAGAAGTGCCAAATAACATTCCAAAAATTTTTGCCAAATTTTGATATAAAACAATTTTGAATGAGTTAAGAAATAAGAGAAGGGTGAATAGAGAGAAGAGAAATAAGAGTGAAGAATCTACAGCATATAAATACATAAAAACCAATTTCATGTTCATATATGTATAATATTAAATAGCAATAGATCTTTTAATATGTCTTCATCGAAAACATAGAATAAGTCTTATTCTTAAACTGTATCATAGTATTGTGTTAATTTTGTATTGTTTGTTTACTTTTTAATTAACTATGCTATGCTATTTACCAATTCGACATTAATCCTAATATTATGCAACAGCATAACAAATTTATTCAACAGCATATAAATACATAAAAATTGATTTCATGTTCACATATATAATATTAAACAGCAATGCAATGATTTCTTAATATATCTTCATCGAAAACATAGAATAAGTTTTATCCCTAAATATTTAAACTGTATCATGGTATTATGTTAATTTTGTATTGTTTGTTGAATTTTTAATTTACTATGCTATTTACCAATTTTAAATTCACCCTAATATTATGCAACAACATAACAAACTTATTCTACAATATATAAATACATAAAAATTCATTTCATGTTCATATATATATTATTAAACAGCAATGCAATGATTTCTTAATATCTCTTCATCGCAAACATAGAATAAGTCTTATTCTTAAATATACTTATACTGTAATGGCATTATGTCAATTTTGTGCTGTTTGTTTGTTTATTTTAAATTTACTATGCTATTTACCAATTTGACATTAACCTTAATATTATGCAACAGCATAACAAATTTAAGCTACAGCATATAAATACATAAAAACTGATTTCATGTTCATATCTATAATATTAAGTAGCAATTCAATAATTTTTTAATATGTCTTCATTGAAAACATATAATAAATATTATTCGTAAATAACAAAACTGTATATCAATTTTGTACTGTTAGTATATTTTTGTATTTGCTATGCTATTTACCAATTTGACATTAACCTTAATATTATGCAAAGACATTCCAAATTTATTCTATAGCATATACATACATGAAAACTGATTTCAAGTTTTTTAATAATTTTAAGTAGCAATACAATAATTTACAATATCTCTCCACCAGAAACATATATAAAGCCAGATTCTTCAATCTTTGAACCATATCCTGGTAATTTTATATTGTTTAATTTAATTTTATATTTTGTATAGTTTATTTATTTATATATTTACTATACTATAAAATTATATAAAAATAATTTTTATTTTTCCACTCTTATATTATTATATCTAGAATTATTCAGCTATTTAACTGAATCATAACATACCAGTTATATATAAATTGCGTTGCAATTTTTTTAGCATATAAGGTCATGATTATTACAAATTAGATGTTTTAATAGCAAAACACAAATATAATTACTTAATTTAAGCAACTCAATAATGTATGCTCCAATAAATCAGTAAATAACATAAAAGAAAAATGCTTATATTTACATAAGCAAAAACAATCATCATAACATAAACATAGATTGACATATTTTAATTGTACTTAAAAATTATTTTAAATATACATTAATAATATGCTTCAAAATTTCAGTGCATTAAATATAAGTAAAGTTAAAGCAAATTTAATTTTTAAGTGATGTAAAATACAAAAACATTTACTCACCTTAAAAATTGGAAGTACTTCGATATGTTTACAAATTGAAGCACAGCGGTCTTCTTTTTCTACTTGATGAAAAACTAACGCATAATTTATCCACAAATACTATCAATTGAAGGAGGAATAGCTGTGTCATTCATAAATACTATAAAGATGTAGAAATAGTATTGATATTTAGTAAAAGAACTATAAATTCGAAGCTTCAATGAACCGAGCACACTCATAACGTGCCGACGTTGATAGAAGAAAGGGACCCCGTTGATGACGTAGCATTCTCTCTCAAAACTAGTATTACGGCTTGTACCCCTACTCTAGGAGGCTTTGGCATTACAGTCTTTGCAATAAGTACATGTTTCACGGCGAATTCTTTTTCCATTGGCATCATTTTTGCTGCAACATACCACACATTGTCTAGTAGGTTCTTCCTTTTTTTTTCTGTAGGCGGAATATAATCAGGAAAGTGGCGTGCTGATAATCTTTAAGTATTCGAAACTCTTTCAGCAGGTTTTGATTTCAACTGTCTGTCAGTGTGATATTTTTAAACAATTATTTCAGCTAGTTCAAGTCTGAATTCCAAATTTGATTTTCTATTCCCTTTTTTTCATTCCCTTTCCCACAGCTGAATAGCATTAAAAATTGTTATGTCCAATAAATAACGAAATATTTTCTTTTAATCATTTGACGAGATCGAGTTACGTCATAGTATCCAATTTGCTGATCCATGCGATCTACACCGCCCATCGTATTATTATAATCTAAAGCAATCTTAGGCTTCTCTATTTCCACATTTTTGGATTTATTTGGACCTTTTTACGATTTCAGGATTATGAATTGAGCTTATAAAATGAACATATTTTTTATCTCTCCATCGCATGATCATCATCTTACCTTTGATAAGCAAGTAAGTCTCCCTTTTTAAGATTTTCTGTTTTCAGTTCCTTCGGCAAAGCTTTTCTGTTCGGTCTTAACCCCTTACCTGCCGAGTAAAATTTACGTGATTTAATTTAAAATCAGTTTACTTTCACAAGAGTAGAAAAAGGATAAAAAGAAAATTCAAAACTTGAAGAATAAAAATACAATATAAAAGATGTTCAAACTTAACTGTTGTATGATAAATCCTGAAACATGGTTGGACACATAAGCCAACATCACATTCATTGCACTGATAGCGGGATTCACGGCGAATTTTTTTTCTTGAACAAACAGCACATTTTCGATACATTTTTCTTTGAAAACGTTGATGGTACTATTGATACAACTATGATATCACTTTAGTATGCATCATGTAAGTTAGGGTTAAAAATCTAATACTCATATTAACGTTAAATTAAGATTTTAATGATTTAAAATTCTTGAACACATAATTATATAATTACAAGTGGGGGAGAATCTAGAATCACTCCCCAGGGCGTCATCTCTGCTTCGTCAGGATGCAACCCCTACTGCAAGAGGGAACCTCGCCAAAATCCCCCTTTGGCTCACTTTATCTATGTTTTTGGCGCACTTACTATTTTGGGACTCCTTGCTCTGCATCATCCCTCCCACGCCACAGACGAGGGACTGCCGAGAAATTCATTGACGCACCTGGAGAGGAACCTAGTTCTCTAAAAGTGAAAAAAAAAATTATTAGTATCCAAGGCAAAAGTCCATGGTTGCACGAAGTTGCGATTTTTAAAGACATCTTCTGGCACTATAAACAATGTCGAGCTGGATCACGAGGATAATGTCCAAGCTTTTGCTTCGTTTCTCGTAGTCAGATGTAGGCTGCTGAATAATTTCGGAGGAAATGGTGAAGCAGGTATTTCAGATGCAGCTGTTTTGCCTAACAAATAATGCAGGAGCGTTGTTATTTGAGTTTGATTTTGAAATAATCCCAGCCTTTTCTAAATCACGTATTTGTGTTCGAATTCTTCAAGCAAATGAAAAGGTATTTTATAGGAAGGACATTATACATATAGTATAGGAATCTATAACAACAGCTGGCTTCATAACTTTTTTTTTCAGTTTCCGACAAGTTTGCTGTATGAATAAAGCTAAGAAGTGACACATACTTTTTGTCCCGCCATCTCAATATGGTAATTTTGCCTTTCTTCAAAGTTAGTTTGTTAAAATTTCCCGGCAAATCACGTCTATTAAAATGAAGAGTTCCACATACATCAGACCTGCTTTGGATAAGCAGGTCTGCTAATTCTGGTGAGAGATAGAAGTTGTCAGCAATGACGCAATAACCTTTTCCCAAAAAGGGCTCGATAAGCGTCATCACTGATTTTGTTGCGACGCCATACTTCTCATATTTTTTGTCATAAATTGTGCTTTTTCCTGTGTAAACGATGGTGTTATGAATATAACCTGACTCTGCTTCAGCAAGAACAAACAGTTTTACTCCAAAGCGAGCTCTTTTCAATGGAATAAAATGTACCCATGATAGCCTACCTTTGAAAAGAATCAAGCTCTCATTAATGCTCAAATCCCTTTCGGGTGTATTAACACTGGAAAATTTCTCCACCAAGTCAGAAAAAAACGGTCATATTTTTCTGAGTTTTGGGTTTGGATGCGACTCTTCATGGAAAGAGCTATTATCAGAAAAATGTAAAAACTTCATTATCAGCTGGAAACGATTTCTACTCATTAGTTTCGCAAAAATTGGAGTCTCAATCAATTGATTTTTTGACCAGTAAAGCGCTATTTCAGGTTTTACTGTTATTCCTTGTAAAATCTAAATACCTAGGAAAACATACATTTCTTCTAAATTTGTTGGATACCACTTTTTCTTTCTTGATTTGTCTTTTCTAGGATGCATATTGATTAATTGGTCAGCAAAACGGTTAGTTTCATTAACAATATGAAGAACAAAGTTGCTCATCAAAAAAAAGAAGTGGGTTTAAAACATCTGTAATATTTTTCTTTATTCCTGGTTGTCCCAAAAATGGAAAGCGTGGAGGTGGCAATGGTAAATTTTTCATATCCAGTCTTGTCCACTGGCGGGCATCTTTCAGAGAATAATGACAATCAGAATCCTCTTCATCTGAAGAAATTTCATATTCTGACAAATCTGATCCTGAAGATGATGGATAGTAGTCATCTAACTCACTATCATCACTTTCCGACATTATCCAAAAAATAAAAAGCACCAAATACACACGGTAATTGAAAGCGAAAGAAGAATAAACCCGACCTTATTCAAATAGACACATCCCCTTCCCTCTCCTCCGAAATTGGTAATTCGCAAACAATTTCAAGGTCATTTTACCGCATTCCGAAGTCGGGGTGTAGTTCTATTTATAGCAGCGCAATGCAAAGCATCGTACTTTGGCAAAGCTTATATATACGACTGCAAGGCATCGTCTGGCCTAGACATATATATACGCCCGCGGCAGTTAAGGGGTCAATGTTCCGAAAAAAATCAATTTTAGATTTCAATAGTAACGTTCCTCTCACAATTCATCATATTTTAATATCTTGTCCATGTTTTAATCAACATCGTTTAAAGTTTTTGGAGAGTTCCATTTTATGCATGCAAGATTTGTTGGACGACATTCACCATCCTAAACATGTTTGCATTTTTACGTGTCGTTGGTATTTATTAACTGCATATAAAAGTTTTAACACATCTACTGTTTTATACACTTTTGTAAATATCTTATCACCTTCGTACATTTTACTACCTTCCTGCGTTTTATACTGTATTTATACTTTTTATCTGATTTTACCCATACCGTTTATCTTGTTTTATTCACTTAATACTGTTTTATCAGTTATAATTGTGCTACAATTAAAAAATTTTATGCACTTAGGCTTAATCTGGCTAACTGTTTTATTCTGGAACACGTCTATTTCATTGTATTCGGTTTTATAAATTCCATGTGATTTTAGTAAGGTGAATACATATAACAAATTTTTCTAAGATGTATCTTAAAACCGTTTGTTTGACGCAGCATGTCCTCCATTAAACCCTACATTCAATTCTTGCTACAGCGTCCGATCATTTTCATCCATCGCAAAATGTTTAGCCAATTGACGCAAGAAGGTTCTCCGGTTTTTCACTTCGTAATTAATTCCTGTGTGTATAATTTGAGCATTTATACCTGCTACATTGAGTAAGGCGAAATAAATTAACATGTAACCAACGTCGAACATTTCGAGTTACATTATACGTGGCTTATAATTTATCAACGGTATCCACTGCCCCTTTTGTTTTATTATAGTATGTCACGATCTCGGGTGTTTTTAGAGACCCCGAAGATTCATCTATTGCCGCATCAAAATGAAGAGAGGATATGAATAGTAGTACCCGCGATATACGGAACGGAAGTGACGTCATCATGGACAGTCAAAGAATGCTTATTTCAGCCAGGGTGATAAACGAAAATGTGTCGTAAACCGGAAGTCAGCTTATATCTGCCCAGTTTCGGTTTCTGTGTTTAATTTAGTTTTGTTTTTTAATATTATTTTCAATTATTCCTTTTAAGGGTGGCAACACACATTAGTTTCGTTATTCATGTGAGAATTCTTATAATATGTCATCTGCTTTTAATAAAGGAAAATATAATGTAATTAAATAATCTATGAACTAATTAATCTAGTACGTTATTTATGACACCTGGTGGCTGAGTGGTAGCTCGTCGCTCTCCCGTGCCACAGGTCCTGATAATACATTACAAAATAATTACATTTTCAAAATCTTCAACCAGTAATTTAATGCGGCTAATGAGTACAAAACGTCCATATACCAAGTTAAAAAGACCAAAACATACCAATCCAGAGGCTGCTACTATCGAAGATTCTCCATCGAGCGTAGATTTTAACAACCCAGAAGAGATTCGTGTGACTGCTGATCAGCAAGTACTTCACATGAAACAGAAGATATCACACAACAAAGAAAGTTTCAACGAAACATAGCAAGCTATTTTTCTCGTCCAATAAATGCCCCGCAAAGGAAACTTTGGACAATCAGTTAATGAAAATGGTTTGCTAAGAATATCACCCCACTTCTATTGAGGATAAAGAATTTAAAAAAATTATTGGGATGCTAAACAGTTCCTTCAACTTGCCTAGCAGAAAAGTTTTAACAATCAGCTTAATCCCATCTGTTTATGAGAAAACAATGGAAATGATAAAAAGTCAAATATCGGACCCTGGCATAGTAGCTTTAACCACAGATGCTTGGACTTCAACGGCAAATCAAAGCTATATTGCAATAACTTCCCATTCTGTAGATAGAGAATGCAATTTAAAAACTTTCTGATTAGAATGTAGATGTAGACAATCTGTGGAAGTAATTTACGCGTGTAGTAAGAAAATGGAACCTATCAAAAATATTTGTGTTACAACAGACAATGCGGCCAATATGAAAGCAGCTGTTAGTTTATGTCAATGGACTCAAACGAGATGGAATACCACTTCGCAGATTCCGAGATTATAATGAGAGACTGTGATGGTAAGGTAATTTTTAAAAAATTATTAGTTGTTTGATTTATTTATTTTAATTAGAAATGAGTGTATGGTTCTTATTTTTTTTAATAATTGATTGTAAAAGCTGATTACTGGTGATCTAGAACGTTGTTGCCAGGTGAAAATATTGCGCTAAGATGATTATTTGGTGTGTACTGGTCACCTAATATGTCTAACATTCGAACGTGGCACAAAAATTTACCCGACTTGTACAACCAGCCTCACCGAAACATATACTTGATTGTGTCGGACTGTCTAGGGCGGACTTAATTTCCGATCCCCTTCTTGTCATTGACTTTCTGGCTGTCAACAATTTTTTAGAGTTGATTTGACTGATGTCAGATCTATGAGGATAAGCAACAATAACATTTGGTGTGTATTTTTAAAAAGCTGTTTTTAATTCTTATTTATTTACTCTTAGTTAGTTTAAAAGATGATTCTCAAAACTTTTAAGCACTTGACAATATTCAGCAACGGGGGTCTGGGTTACAGGGGAATATTTTTTTAAAAATCTGTAATAGATTATTAGATTTAAATCTTTGATATTATATTCTTTTATTAATTACGTAATTTTAGAATAATCCTAGTCCATCGCGAGAAGAAGCCAGTTCATTAAGCGTATGTAATACTTTTTGTTATATTAGTCGAGATTAGAAAGAGAATATTGTTTTTAATTTATAATTCTTTTCTTTTAGTTGAATGATGCTATATTATACCAAAAGATATTGCACCAAAGAGAGAATCAACGCTATCAAGGCAGTGAAAAAATATTTCATGGATATATTTCCTCGTTACTTGATAGATCGCTCTTTAATTGCGGCCGCAAAGGAAGCAGTGAAGGATTTGTTTAGGTTATTAAAGGACCGAACTTTCATCAATTTGAAACGTAGTGAGTATGCCCGCTTTTGTATTGCCCACCTCCTTTAGGTAAACACAGGGAGTCACGCCCCGGGGTACCCTAGTTATCTGTCCTCCCTTCCGTTTCCTCTTTTTCTTCCCCCTTGTCGTGGTTGCCACATTAACTGGTGAGGGCTTTTTGTCTGTGTTCGATTACCACCCTGTTGTAACGGACCCGGATGGGAAGAGACCATCCGCGTGTTCGCCGTGCGTGGAGACCTGTGTCCCTGGAAAAGGGGATCATGGTACCCCAATACACTGCTTTGGCCCGTGCTTAAGGTATACGGGAGGTGCATATTGGCCTGTGTGCACCAATCGGCTTGTCAAGAACACCATCTGTTGAGTAGGGTCAAGCTCGAGGTCACTTACTGGGCACCTCGTTAAGGGTGGAGGCTGCTTCAGTGGTGACTTTCGGGCGTATAACTATTGGTTAGAATCGGTGTACAAGTAACAGATTTCTATCTGTTACTTGCATCCCCTCAGTTGAACTCCGTGGTGGGTGATGCCGCTGATAGTTGAAATCAGCGATATTTTCTATGGCTGAAAATGAAAATGTGTTCAGTTCCGTACACCAAAGAAAAAACAGCGGAACATCCCTTACACCATGTGACCACGCTCGATACTTTATGATACATTTAATCAATCCTGCTGTACCAAATACATCTTTTAACAATGTGTCTCTCATTTTAATAAACAAGGCTCTTCTCTCTGTACTGGGAGAAGTTGCATCGGTGAAAAAACTTCGCTCAGGTGACCTTCTTCAGGTCTCCTCAGAAAAACAAGCCACCATTTTATCCACATGTACCAAGATATGGTCAATTGATGTTACTATCACACTCCATAAGTCTCTTAACACCTGCAGAGGTGTCATTTGAGAAGAAGATTTTACGAACGATACAGAAGAAATGATAATGAAGGAACTCGAAAATCAAAATGTTACTGAAGTACGAAGGATTAAGATTCGCAGGGATGGTAAACTCATCCCTACGAAGCATCTTATCCTTACGTTTAATTCACCCAAACTGCCGTCTTCAGTAAAGCTTGCTTGGCATAACTGCCAAGTTCGACCATATGTGCCCAATCCTTTGAGATGTTTTAACTGTCAAAGGTTTGGACACTCTAAAACATCATGTCGAGGCAAGCCTACCTGTGCTCGTTGATAAAACTTAGTTCGCTTGCATCTGTCTTTCTCCCCCCCCCCTTCCTGGGAAGGGTTTATTCGATTAACAAAACTATAATGAAGATAAACAAATTTGTAAAGGGTCCGATTAAAAGATAAATTATTTTGTGAAGGGTCCGTTAACGGACCCAAATTTCTTCTAAACAGACCCCTGTAGAGTTAATTTAAGGAAAGCTTTTATTTAAATTTTTTTTTTATTATAGTGCCAGAAATGAGTGATCAAGAAAAAATGTTTGAATCATTAAACATTGAAATAACAAACTTGAGGGCTGAGAAAATGAAGTTGGAAGACAAATTTAAACATCTTAGAAGATGAGAGCAAATTGAATTTTTATACCAGCCTGCCTAACAAAAAAAAATCTAATGTCTCCTTGGAGTGATGGCTTCTGATGTGCCAGACTCCATACAAACCATATCTAGGAGTGAATTAGGAATTAATTGTTTTAATGAGATTAAAACTGAATTTGTTTGCCACGGATATTGCCTATCGATTTGGGACATTCAGAAGGACCGTTAGAAGGATCTTTAATCTATGGTTTGAACCGCTTGCTGAGAAATTGAAACTTTTGATAAAGTTTCCCTGTAAGAAGGCTCTAAAACAAAATGTTCCCAAGCCTTTAAAAACCTCAAATTATAAAAACTGTAGTGCAATCATTGATTGTACCGAAGTGGAAACTGAGAAGCCTAGCAATTTAAAATCTCAATTACAAACCTACAGTTTATATAAGCATGAGCATACCATCAAATTTCTGGTCACCACAACACCTTCTGGGTGTATATTTTTTCTGTCAAAGTGCTGGGGAGGCCGGACATCAGATAAAGAAATAACAATAAAATCTGGATTTTTAGATCACGTTCAGTCAGGAGATATTGTTCTGGCTGATCGAGGTTTTATTTTCAATGACTATTTTGTAAACAAAGGATCGTTACATCATTGTCGTCCGAAGCATTCATGCAAGCAATGAGAAGATTCTTTGCAAGAAGAGGGAGGTGCTCGGTTATGTATTCGGACAACGAGACGAACTTCACTGGAACAGAACCAGCCCTTCTGTCATTAAACTGGGAGGAATTGCAGTCTCAATTTGCCTTGCAAAACATCAAGTGGTATTTTAGCCCACCTACCGCACCAAGGTATGGTGGATGGCGGGGGAGAATGGTCCGTAGTATCAAAGAAGTTTTACGAAAGTGCTTGGGAAGGGCTTGCGTGACGTACGAAGAAATGCTCACTGAAAGTGTCATCAATGGGAGACCACTCACCTACCTTTCAGATTATCCGAATGAAATGACACCAGCTCATTTCATACAAGACATAAGTGGATCAGAAACGCATGACATAGACATTGTGAACTTCAAGCATTTACTGAAAAGAGTAAGGTATCTACAAAGTTTACGAAAACGCTTCCAGAAAGAATATTTAGGTGAACTTGTACGAAACCCAAAATCTAGGTCAAAGCAGAAGGAAATGTCTGTAGGAGAAATAGTTCTTATTGGATGTGAGGGCACGAAGAGACTGAACTGTTTCCTGGTAAGGACGCAATACGAAGAGTAACGAAATTACGAGTCGCTAATGGCTACCTCGTGAGACCATTGCAGAGACTATCCACTCGAATTGTCTGTCAGTGAGTTTCCATCTGACACAACAGCAAATGACATAGATAAACAGGTCGATGTCGACTCTGGTGATTTAAAGTCTTCATCAACTCCTATCCCAAGACCTCTCAATCCTAATGCTGAAACTTTCATTCCTATGACAGAGGTTTCCCCACCTGTGAAACTGACTAGTAGAGGTCGAAAAATAGTTCCACTCAAACGATTGGACTTGTAGACTGCATATATTTTAAGCTAGGATAACTGACTTTAAAACACTTGTTTTTCATAGAGTGTTTATTAATATGTTTACTTGCTAATTTACATTTGTGGTTAGTGAATTGTAAGTTTTGTATTGTGTCTAAGCTTGATTGCAATACAGAAGGTGGGAGTATGTCGGAACTTGTATTATTACTGAAGTTACCATAAGCAGATCTGGCAACAGAAAGAGAGATGATTTTTATGTTCCATTTAATTTTGTTAACATACGATATTAAGAATACGAAATAAAGTTTAATTATTATTATATGTTTATATTACGTTTTAGTTACTTAAGATTACGATAAATTAGATCCTGTATAAGCAGCGATTAAGAATCTTTATTGAGTAACAACAGTGCCAACCTTCAAAAAAGGTGTAATACAAATTAGCCAGTTTGATATAATACGATCGAAAAACATATCTAATGTCAGAATTCATGATGAAAGGGTTATCAAACAAATTAAACGTTTTCATATTTTGAAGGGAGTAATTCCCATTTCTTTTTTAAAACACATAGATTTTGCCCTAATTATTTGTAATAACTATAACCAACTATAATCAACTTACAAGTACTGCAGCACATTCTTATATTACCTATTTAAAACTATAACTAAAAAAATTTGAATTTTTTGACTACCAAACAATCCAATAACAATCATATGGCCTAGCATTACAAGCCATCACAACAGCATTGAATCATCAAGAAGTCATCAAATTTTTCTCATGAATACAATTCACACACATTCAGCCTACAAAATAAAATTAGGTGTTAAATTATTCATACAATTTGTTTTTTTGTCCACTTCGTAAATCTGGAGAGAAATTGGGCAGGGACCACCTGCTTCTATGTTGGACCCTTCATGGACACACTGAGTCCTCAAGATATTGGGAAGCAAGAGAACTTTTAAGGCAATGACTTCGGTCTTCTTTCTTTGTTATCCTACGTACAGTCCGCAAAAAAAAAAACGAATCACCCTGAATAACTTTCGTTCTACTGATCGGATTTTCACGAACTAAGTGTCAATCTTAATGGTTCCTGGGGGTGACCTTAAATATGCTAATTAATTAGTGCTAACTATTAATTAAGTTACGAAATCAGACACAAAAACGTACTTTCTCTGAATAAACATGCATTTTTTTTTACATATTTGGATTTCTTATCTTCAAAATATAGGGGGTAGCCGCAATCTGGGAAATGTGGTCCCCATAGTTTGGTCAGGAGAGCGATTCAAAGTTCGTACCCCTTAATGTTAATTTCGCTTTTTGCGTTTTCAGTCATATTTTCAAAACTAATGAAGCAATTTAAAAAAAATTGCACCCACTCATAAGACTCATTTACCCAAAGATAATTTCATGCGAAAAATAATTTTTAATAATTATTTATTATTTTTTATTATTTAATTAAAGTGAGGATGAAAAAATATTGAATTATAAGGTATGAATTTTTTTATACCATATTAATCTACATATTTTTCAATTGAAAAATCTAAAGTTTCAACTGTTTTTATATATTAAAAGCTGAGAAAAATTAAAATTAATTAATTTTAAAAAAATAATTTGGCGACAATAAAGAAATAACTAATTGGGGCGATTAATATTAAAATGTGATAAACCTGGGAGGAACTTGACTTCGCGCGCGTAGCGTAAAATTTCATTCATATTTTTTTCGCTAATAATCGTTTGCTAATCTTTTTATTTTTATTTCTTTCACACTATAAAATACGATGGTTCTTTTTCAGTCATTTAATAATTTATTTGCAATTTAGTAAAGAATTTTGAATAAAAAACACTTTATTCAACAAATGTCTAGTTTTAAAAAAGCGTGCTTCTGATAGAATACACCAGATTGTGCTTATTTAATGTGATTATTTTTTATTTTTTTTATTTTGTTTTTCAATAACTGATACAATTTCAATAATATACATGCGTATGCATAGATTTGGAATAATATATTTATCAATTTCTTGAATATATATTTTATAAATATTAATAAAAATACGTAGTTAACATTTTTAAACATCTCTCACAACATCGCAAATTTCTCAACATCTTATATGGTAAACTAAACAATGAAGAAACACTTAAGCTTAGCTTGCCTTTAAAAAAAATTCATAAAAATTTCAAAATTTGTAATTTTAGCTAAATGATGGTGTCGACATATTTGTTATTAAATGCAAATTATGTAAAAAAAGTTAGATAACTTACATATGTTTTAAGCTTTTGGTGGCTTAAATAATAAGTAGTAAGATAACCAAGTGAAGGAACAGTTCTTACCAGTGAATAAACACTAAATTTTCCAGTGAATGAACACTTAATTTTGAGAATGTTTAATGCTCGTTAGGAATCCATAGGCCACACAAATGCCTAAAAACAAGATTTTTCTTGGAATTACAACATTAACGTGGAAAATGTTATTTTTTTCAGGCATGGAATGGAAAGTAAAATATGTTTGAATACATAATTTTAAAAAAATGTTTTTCATTTTTTTCTCACAGTTTAATAGTCCGTTCTAAATTATGAATGTTTATCATTGTGAAATCTGATGATGTTTTTATTATTATTATAATTCGATAATTTTTTTGTTTAATCTTTTCCTCATATTTTTTAAGCTTTTTTTAAAATCTTTTTAAGTATTTTTTTTCTCTTCGTCATGAGTAATTTATTTCTTTTTCTTTTGATTTAACCTTCCTCTTTTTTCCAAATTTTTGGCCAATGTAAATGTATCTTCGAAATTTCTTTTGATTTTCCAGTTCCATTTCCAGAATTCCTCACTGGATAATAAATGAGAAAAAGGAGTTTCGAAGTTTGAGTAAAACCCATCTCTCATTGACTTATATCTAGTAGTTACTTATGAAACCAATCGTTTTTGCAACTAACAATGCCTCAAGAGGACTTATCTCAAAATCAGTTTTCAAGATACTTTCATTATTAATGTTAGTTGTCTCAGCTTCAGAGTCAAAATTTGATTATACAATTGTTCTTTTTGAAATAAATTCTTCAATATTGAGAAAAGCACAGACTATTGGATATTTGGGAGATTAAACTTTTCTGTCAATGTTCCTTTAAAAATTTGCAACATAACTTGTGAGATTTCCTTCTCAAGCTTCCGAAGAAATAGCGCATCGTTACTCTCGAAGCATGTGTTTTGTTGATAAGTTGTCTTGCTCATGAACTCTTGGTGTCTGTTTTGCATACATTTGTTACAGTCAACGTTTTCTACATCGAATGAAAAAATATCGCATTTCATAAAAGCATTTAAACTTCATCAGTTGATGCCTCAAATCTTATTTAAAAATGGATGTAAAATTTTCTAGACATATTGTCTTACAATTCTTTTGTTTTCAAGATCTAACGAGATTTCCAAGAATTACGTTGAAAACTAAATCAGAAAATTTGTTTTGAGGAACAAAACTTGCTCAGTTTCAAATTGATATGAGATTTATACCTATCCAGAAGAAGCAAAATATGGAATTTGATTGCATTTTTAATTAGCCATGGGTAGAAACAATTGCAATATATTTGTAAAATGTTGCTGCGGTCATCGTTTCATTTCATGAATAGCTTTTTCCAATGAAATATGTAGCAGGGACTGATTCTGTAATATCTCAACGAATTCTTCTGTAAGGAAAAACTACCAATGGAGGTACTTTTTCTTTCCTAGGTACTTTAGAATATAAATCCTTATAATTTTTAAGGCCGCAGATTTTTCCCGTTTAAGGGCAGTATTCAACTCTTGTTTCATTCGCATTGTAAATGCAATCACTTTATAAAAGGATGCCAGGGCTACTTCCTTCCTAAAGATTCTCTGAAGTTCTTAAAACAAGTATTTCGAATATTATTCTCTAAGGGAAGTTTTGCCATTTGAAATTATCTTCGCATTGCACTGAGTTATCGGTGGATGTCGCCTTAAAAAAACTTCACCCATTTTTCACCTAGATAATTGTCTTTAAATGGATTTTTTCTACCAGTTCCCGTTAGGACAAAAAGAGACGGCAATAGGATAATAATATAGCTAATTATTGGCACAAAATCCTGCA
This sequence comes from Parasteatoda tepidariorum, assembly GCF_982258835.1. NCBI lineage: Eukaryota > Metazoa > Arthropoda > Arachnida > Araneae > Theridiidae > Parasteatoda > Parasteatoda tepidariorum. Next base: position 60,675,261 of record NC_141764.1, read on the forward strand.
AAGATTCCATTCAAGCTTTTATTATTATATTTAGTTGTTATATTTGGTTAATAAACATAGTTTATTAAGGTGTCTAAGGTATGATGTAATAACTAATCACTACATTTATAAAGATAAATAATGAATTAATTATTATTATAATTCTTTAAATAAATTTAGCAATTAAATTTGCATATTTAAATGAAATTGTTATAGGACCTATTCATACAACATTTAACTGAATTTTAGGAGTCCTCTATGTCGCTGAACTACTAATTATCCATGTAAAATCATATTTCACACATACTATTCATTCACTGGGAAATCTATTCTCAGTGAAGGAACATGCCTGTTCCTTCACTGGTTGGAAGTTTTTATTTTATTTTTAACATAATTTTGATTTATAATATGACAAAAGGTACAAGAAAATTAAAATTTTTCTTTTATTTTCATTAACTTGAAAAAATCCCAGTAAAGGAACACTTGTTTATACATTGGTTTTTCATCGTTCGGTAATCCAGTTAATAAACACCCCCTAATCTCAGTACTTGCTTCTGTTATGATGCTTAAAATAAATAAAACGTAACTTCAATGACCATATTTTGAATTCTTTTTTTCACAATGAAAAGAAAAAGCATTATTATATGCAATTAATTGTAGTTTAAACGGATAACAACAAACACTGACCTTATAATTTTGTCAAAGAAACAAGGCGTTGAACAGATACTAACAAATTCAAAACTTTTTCCAGAGAAGACTCAAAGACCAGATAACTAAATGTATTGTTAGAGGACTTCCTATTGTTAGGTAGTAAGCTACTCTTACCAATCAATCTAAATTGAAACGTTTAAAATCTTATTTCTAAGAAATATCTATGAAATGCTCCATCATTTATTGGTTTACCCTTTATCATCCTAATCTTAAAAGAAATTTCCGGAAGTGTATCACAGAACTATTTTACCAACTATTTAATAAAATTTTAACATTTTAAAATTCTTATTCTTTTCCATTTTACGTTTATTATTTCTTCATTAATATACTAATAATTTTTTTAGAACTTTAATTTAGATTTTCTTTAATTTAGGTTTCCTTTTCAAATTATAGTCAAGTTTTTTTAAAGAATTATTGTCTGCTAGCTAAGAATAAAACCTTGTTAAGAAATTAAAAACATTCAGCTGTTTAAAATTATTTAATGCAAAACAGCTGATTATTTACTTAGCATACTATTTTTTTGAAAAAAGAATATAAATTAGAGATTGTCTTTTTTTTTTTGTTTCTTGTGACTTCAACTTAGATTATCTAAAATAGTGTTCATGTTTTATAAGTCACTACAAAGAGGATAAAGATACCGAACATAAAAAGCTGTGGAATACGTAGCCAATTTTTTCAGTGTCTTAAAATATCTCAGTATCTTAAATGTCGTCCTACTATCTTAGTTGTGAAATTAAATTTTTAATTATCTGACCACGTGTGATTCACTAATTATTTCATTATATCTTTTACTCTTTATGATACCAAGTAGATTTTTTTTTCTGATAATATACTAAACTATTTAGTTTAATTTTTTACTTTAGCATGATTTCCAAGATATTATTGTAGTATAATTTGTTATCAGGAAAATGCCTTATTTTGTTAAGCAGGAAATATTAAAAATTGAAATTTGTAAGGATTCCGAAGCTGTGCCAATTTTAGAGTCATCTGATTTTTAAAAAAATGCTATAAAAAATACACAATTTCCGACCTTATTTTAATAAAAAAAAATTTTTAAAAAAACGTGGCAAGTAGGCTATCATACTTTTTACAGAAACTGTGAAAACTAATTTTTCCTATATTTCGTCAAAAGAGGATAAGAATGATATTGCTCCGAGGGACCTACTCAATAATTTCACTATTTCCAGAATGAAATCTGTTTGATCGAAACATGTTATTCCTTGAAAATTAAAACGAGGGAAAAATTAACTTTTATTACTTATCTAAGCTTATTCCATTTATTTAATGATAGCGGTATTAAGGTTAAGGATATGCGTCGGAAGCTCCGTTTATTATTATACTATAAATGCATTAAATCATGTAGCTTGAATAATTTATTTTAAGTAAATTATTTAATAATTTTAAGCAAATAAGGGTGTAAAAATAAACTCGATCGAAATACTCCGAAAGTATACCCTGAAATATATGTCGAATAAACTTTGGAATCGATATATAAAAAATACCTTTTAAATAAAATAAAATAAAATTTTTTTTACTGCATTAATTTTTTTACAAAGTAGTGAATTATTTTTTTTTTCAATCTAAGAACCTGTGCCTATAACATATGTAAAACTTATTTTAATATCGAGTGAAATAATTTAATATGTTGTGTAACTAAATGGATAATCCCAAGAAACTGAATCGAAAATATAAAAACTTCATTGATTTAAAAAAAATAATAGATGATAATAAAAATAGACATGTTTTGAGCGTCCAATAATAAAAGTCACAAGTTATCCAAGCCTGACAAGTCTTGAGAATGGGCGATTATATTTGAAAACTCGAAACATGTCGACTTTTACTTCCCTCTTCATATGTTTTGAAGCCAGTTGAGTTTTTATCGTCAATTATACTGTTTTACATTTGGGTCTTGATTATTATTTTGATAAGGATTTTACACTAGTTAAAGTAAACATATGCATTTTAATATTTTATCAGGATTCATATGGTCTTTAAAAATGTAAGAACATCAATATTGCAAAAGTTATATTTAACTTAAAAATTAACATTTTGACACCAGATATTTTGAGTTAATGAAATTAAATATTTTATCTCTTAAGTTTTTGTGCCCCCATTTCAGTATCTTAAGGATCTTACGAGCTCTGTTTAAAAAGAGATCATCAGATATATATAAGAAAGCAAAAATAACCATAGTAGCAGTATTTGGTGGTAAATGTAGCTTATCGTAATTGAAGAATATGCGGTGCGACATTTTATGGTGAATTTGCGAACGTATAAGTTTCAGAATGTATCGAAACATGAGGATGCTATTTGCTAATCATCTTTATCCAAAGGAAACGAAGTAACCTAAATATCTAGTAGAAGGAAGCGATTTTTTAAACAATGAATCCTACAATTTGCAACATATTATTTCAATATCTTATTCTTAAACATAACATATTTCAATCTTTTTAAAATGCCACTAAACATTCAGCAATTCCTTGAGTTATAGAAAAAAGAAATATCGTAAATTATAGAAAGCCTTGTGAATGTGGATTAGAATTATTATATAATCTACATTTTATTTTTCAAGCACTTTTTTTTCTTCAAACTTTCTTGCCTAGAAGACTCGATTAAAGCTGTAAAAATGATTATCCCTAAAATTTTGTATATAGCTATAATAAGTTACGCTCATTTTATTTTAGTATAAAATCCACGAATAAATATAGTAAAAACAGTGTAATCTAAATAATATCAGATAAAAAGTTCATGTATTTAAACTCTAAAAACTATCATAAATAATTTATAAATCGATTCAAATTTACTTTTCAAAGGAGATTAAAATAATATTTTTTTTGCTTTTTGGACAGAAATCCCCTAAAAAAATTGTTTATGGCCTGGAAACTTCGAGATATTTTCTATTAACAATAAATTAAGCCCCTCCGAGCAATCACTGAACATTATTTCAATTTTTTTACTATCAGAGATTGGTTGCGTAGCAACCTAGTAAAATTAAGCACTCCTCTTTTGAATTAGTCAATGGGTTATCTTAAAATATTTATTTGCGCAGGCGACTTTTTTTGGCGGTTTTCTGGACTATCGCCAAATATATAAACCTTTATTGCGGCCCAATTTACCACCCAATTTTTTTAAAATTTTGTCTACCCCCACTAATTCAAGGGTCTAGATTCCAAATATGTAAAAAAAAATATATGTTTATTCAGAGAAAGTACGTTTTTGTGTCTGATTTCGTAACTTAATTAATAGTTAGCACTAATTAATTAACATATTTGAGGTCACCCCCAGGAACCATTAAGATTGACACTTAGTTCGTGAAAATCCGATCATTAGAACGAAAGTTATTCAGGGTGATTCGTTTTTTTTTTTGCGGACTGTACATTTGTATTCTTTATTTATTTCATCTTTCTATTAATTTGCACCTTTTGCCTTGCCATTAGAAATAAAAAAAAATATTTTTAAATGTAAAAAACACTAATTATTACATGCTGTATTTTAAAACTTTAAATTATTAAAATGTTAAATATAATAATTTTTACTTATTTTGATAAAATTATGAAAAATATTTTTAATAAAAATTCTACATCAAAGGGTTCAAAGCATATGCAAGCAGCTAATTTTTTATTAGCTTTTAATACTGTTCATTCGAAACTCACGCTACATGTTACTCAAATCCAGCAATTAAAAAAAAATGAAAGGTGCAATTTATATATCAGGCATTCTGTAGAGCATGCAGGTATAAAACAAAAGGTGTTACTCAGCAAGATAAGTTATAAAAATAAAATCTTTAAAGACAAGACTTTGTTCCAGCTTGCAGAATCAATCATCATAACTCATTAAGGTAATGGTAAGGCTTGTAATTTACTTTAGTAGAAAGCTGGAAAGAAACAAAGAATGATTTTAACGATTTTACAATATCTTATTTGTAATTGATTTTTTTATTTCTGGATTTAAAACTTGAAAATAGAACTTATCTATAGCCAGTTTTGCTGTGTTCCAGACTTCTTTATTTTGTTTCATCCTGTAAACTGCAAAATCAACTGCAAATCAAGTCCATATAACCATATCACAGTAGTCTACTTCTGATACTGCTAATTGCCCCTGAATTTGGAAATACTAACTGTGGTTGGTCCTGATTTCGCCATCAGTATCTAGGATAAAAGGAGAATCTTTAATATCAAATGCCAAAATATTTTTATGCTTGAAAGGGCACTTAATTTCAACAATCCCTTTTCCTTCTGAGATTGTACGTGGGCATCAGGTGAAACTCCTAAATGTGGAAACTTGCTGTTAATGCAGAGACCACTCTTGCTATGCTGGAACTTAGTGTGGACACTTTTTGCCTTCTGCACGTACATTCTCATTGCAACTTCTTCATTTTTGCGCCCCCATTTAATTGCCTGCGTGCGTAATTCAGAACTGAAAATCAAATCGAAAATTTAATCAATTTATTAAAAACAAAAGTAAATGAACTTCAAAACCAGATAAATAATTACCAAGGAAAGATGAACTTTTAAGCATAGGAACTAGTTAAAGTTCTTTTAAACACCTCTCCGAATTTCGAGGCTGTAATGTGGCACTGGCAATGTTTATGCCAATGTTCACAGCTGCTTTGCTCTTTGGTCAGCAACTCAATCTCTTTACAGCGACTCTTCGCAGAAGTAACCTTTCAAATAACTATCTTCATCTGGAATGTTGTGGCTCATAATGTGTCTTATACACTCCACAAGAGTCATTGGGGGCTACTTCATTCTCTTCACCTGAATCTGTGTCCTCCTAGTCCGAAAATGAAGTAAAATAGACAGCATTTGGAGATATCTTCTTCAGATTCTGGATATCACTAATAGTTAGAGGTGCCACTTGAATAGGTGAAGTTATCCCAGAGTTTGAGGAACTTCCCACATCAGACCATTTTTTTTTTTTTCAAATTGATGCGTGAAATCGGAGCAAAATTTACCTAAAAAAAATTATAACAAAAACTCTATTTTTTAAAAGAACTACTGCATTTAATTTATGAAAAGTTTGTTTCTTCTTGTTTTTGTGTCGTCAATCTTTTTAGGATAAATATTGCATTTAACTCAAACATTACAAGCTAGAGAAATGGATCGAATATACATACTGAATCTGATATACATAAATAATAAAAGGATGAAAAATATCTTAGGACTTATCGAGATTTCGTGAAACCTGTAAACTTTAAAAAATTTGTAGAGATTTCATGCAATAAGAGTATAGGTTTTATAAATAAAAATTTGTTATTAATTTCAAATATGTTATTCAATTTTAATATCAGCTAATCACTTCATACCTTTTTTGAAACCTTGCAATTCCACTGACAAGCAGTTTCTGTAAGAGCTTGTACATTCAATCCAAGGCGAACTGTTAGCTCAATTTTGAATAGTAAGGCAGCAACATGACTGAAAGTTTCTCCTAAACTGAAAGATATGTATGTTTAAATTTTTTTAAGCTAAACATTTTTAAATATCGAACATCAAGATATTCATTCTATAGAAATTTGCTCAACAAAGCAAAAAAAAAAAAAAAAAAAAAAAATTTCATAGTAATAATTTAAAAATGTTAGTTTCGTCCTTTAATTTTTTCCTAAAAAAGAATTGGAAGTTTCAAAAGTTTTCTTGTATTACTTACCACAAAACAAGATTTAATAATAAAGAAGAAAAAAAGAATAGTACAATAATCATGGAGTAATAAGAGCAAAATCATAAAAAGTGAAAGATTTAATTACCCAGCAACACATGTGCAATGGCCACATTGAATTCTGCCATCAGTATGAGCCAAGACCCATGGCTTGTAGTTAGCATCACGAACTCGGAATGAGGGCTGAACTTCTCCAAAGACAATAATATAATCTTTCAAGCCATTAGGCATCAAAAACATGATATTACATACTTTACCTAGAAAAATAATCAGACTTATTTTATTTAAGAACATTGATTTATTAATTGCTATTCAATTGTTACAAAAACTGAAAGATTAATTGGTGCGGTAATGGGATAATGACGCCTTATATTTCAAATGCAGATCAATTTATGATAAATAGATCCTCAAACAGTTTTTATATTCAACTTGCGTTGAGCTATGACATTTCTATTGCACAGCATAGTTATTTAGTAATTTTCAAACACACATTGTAATTTTTAAAAAATACAAAAATAAATCAATACCCTATTGTAGCAATATTGCTACAATAACTACCTTATAAGGCTTCAAATTACTAAAATGAAACAGCCATAGGATTGTCTGTGTACCGTTTTATACTTGTCGGCCAGATAGTAGTTTGCATTAATTTTATTGTGCACAACAATATTCAAAATACTTCGTATACCACAGAAGAATTTTAAAATAGTTAGAAAATGTTAATGGATGATGCACACACCTGCTAACGGATAAAAAATTGAAAAAGAAAAAAAAGTAATTAATAATATGATTTATCTTTTTCTACTCATGCTTATTACATTGCAATGAAGATTATTAAGACAAACCTATCCTTCGACAAAGATAAGTAACATTCAAAATAAAAATTATAAATCTTTCATAATTAAAGCCTGTTATTCTAAGTTTACAAGACCATATCATATTTTGACAAGATCATATTTTGATTTAAAATAAAGCTTAAGTAAAAGCATGTTTGAAACTTTCCTGAAGTAACATATTCATATGCAAACAAAGATTTATAATTCTTCAAACAGTCAGAATTATAGCCTCCTGGGTTTGATGTGAGATAGTTGAAGATATCTGGATATGTAATTTGAGGGCAGTACTTAAAATTCTTATAGCATTTATTTTCGTTGACAGAGTAAGGATCCTGAATAGAAATATTTAAATTATTATTTTGTATTGTTAATTTATCATAATATCTTACCTTTGCCTCAACACTTAAATCCAAAACATATTTGGAACGCGATACAACTTTACTACAATAATCATGGTCTGAAAAAGCCATCTTTACCTGAAATTAGAATTTCTATCCAATTAAAAATGTAACACAAAATAGAAAGCCAGTTACGGGGTATCTGCTACATTTTAGATTTTTAAATTCATGACTAATTCCAAGACTTTTTAATGACTTACCAAAATTACTATTTTCACCGACAAAAGCACAGAAATAAATTTAAAAAAGCATTATAATAACATTAATTGAAATGATAGGTATAACTAAAACTGCTCTCTGCATCTTCATATTTATTTATCTTAAATTTAAAAAAAACAGAGCAAAAAAAAGTTAAAGCAATAAAATAGCTAAAAAAATACAATACAATAAAAAATACGAAATTACTAAAAACAGTTAGAAATATGTAGTTATTTAAAGCTGTTTTATTTCTTCTTTAAAGTATAATATAAGAAGCTTAAACTCTCGATCACAGCTAACTTTTTTTATTTTTTAACTTTTCAATTTTCTCATTTATTTCAATTTCCCCTTTCTCTCTATCCAAACGTATTTTCTTTTTCACATTTTGCAAGTCTTGCAATTCACTTTCTGTTTTTCTTTTTTCTAAAGTAATGGAAGTTCTTTTATCTGATACTCTCTTCTTCTCCGAATCCTGTTGATACCGCTGTCTAGCACACGAACAGCTTGTAAAATTTTCTTGTCTATTTTGACATTTGCAGGTCCTCCAGTAGCCTTAAATCCATCAAAAACTCTTCTCTGGCTCACAAGACTCTCTTCTTGGAGGTTTTCTACCAGCATTGTCTTGTTAATAGAAAAACCTTTCTCCACTGAAGCATTACCATGTGAAAGTATAAAACACATCTTCACAACACTCCAAAGATCTTCCATGCTCTTTTCAGAAGATAGTAATTTATAGTAAAAAGTATCGAGTCCTACCTCAGCTTTATCTGATAAAAAGGAGTTAGTCTTCTTTGTAATTTTCCTTAACAGTAGAGCAAAAAGAACTATACTGTTTTTTCAGCTACAGTTTCAGTGATGCGATTCGCATCATGTAATGCTTCTAAAACAATAATGAACCTAGATAGTCCAACACTTGGATTGTTCAATATCATGGATGGGTGAAGACTGGACAAACCCCGACAATTTCATATTTCAAAGGACTTTTTTCAACTATTTTTGATGCACCTGCCTGCAATATCTTTTGACATTCTATATAAAAAGTTTGACTTATTTTGTCAGAGACTTTAGCCTCTTTTAAAAACTTCTTTGCCCCAAACCCGATGTCAATCTTTTTTGGTTCAATCAGATTATCTTTAAATTTCAAATCAAAATTCAGCAATGCTGATCCTTCAACTATTTTGTCTGCTTTAAGGAACTTTTTCATAATACCTCCCAACAATAGAGACAATTCTGAATGTAAATATGGAATGAGTACTTTTTCAGACTGAAACTTCTTCAAAAAATCTTCACAGTGAAGAGAAAGTGATTTGTAAAAAGCAAGTTTACATTTTAGGACAGGATCAGAAAAATATTTCTGTAACATTGCTTTAACCTTGCTTTCTGTGCACTTTGCTTCTAACAAATATTTGCCGACAGAATCTATTATTTCCAGAGCTCTATCTACACAATCACTATTCTCAAGCCACCTCACAGCACAGAATTTTTTAAGAAACTTAAAACAGCCTTTTATTTGGATGAACTCTGCTCTCCCCATCTTTACTATCTTTACAAGGACTATCTTTAAACAAATAATGCAAGTTCCTTAAAACACCAAATAAGTCGTCCCAGTCAACTGACTTCAGTTCTGTTGTTGTTGCACCATGGATGACGTGTAGGCCACAAGTACCCATCTGAATAAGTTGCTTGCCACATAGATTTTCTTCAAACATATATTCTTGAAGTTTTTTCAAAAATGACAGATTGACATTAGGTCCATCCATTGCAACATGCAATAATTTATGCAATGGAATAGAACCTAATGCTTTTCCTGGAGCTATTTTTTAGAAAAAATAAATCTAAAAATAAAATAAAAACTGTCAATATATAAATTATATTAAAATATTTATAAATATGTTTAATTAAATATAAATTCCTCAATTTTATGAAGCTATATAGCTATTTATATATTCATTAAAATGCATAATTTAGATTAAGATTAAAAATTGAACGAAATAAAAACAGACAATCTGT